>NC_092606.1:1982500-3314166 GCF_047663525.1 Anas platyrhynchos
CAGCCACCGACACAAACTTTTGGGCAGTTTCCTCCCTTTCTAGCAGCACCAAACCTGGTGCAGCGGATTTCTGAAACTTTGGCCCCTTGCTGGGCAGGCAAAGCAGGTAAGAGCCCATCCTTCCTCCCTCTCTCCCAAGCCCTGCATGAGCTCAGAAACAGCGATTCTGTGCAGAGGGCTGCAGTGAGGCTCTTTCCCAGGAACTCTTCCCAAAACTTCACCTGCACACACACCGAGCTCACCCCCGGCTGTCCGGCCGCGGTCCCCCGGGAAGGGGACGAGGGGCAGCGGGGACGGGGAGCAGCCCCGCCACGTGGCCCATCGATCAGGCCCCGGCAACGCTTTTCAATGGGGATTTAATGATGATGAGCAGCAGACCCCTTCCTGCTTTTACGCTGCCCCTGGGAGGCCGGGCAGAGGCCGGCGTGCACGGGCGCCTTGCACTTTCCCTGACCCTTGAACCGCGGGGCCAGCACTTTTATGGGATGAAGCGACACAGTTCCTGTAACCTGCCTCGGGGGCCCTGAAAAATTAGACTGAATCAAAGCAGAAAATGAGTTTTCATTTATCTTGTGATGATGCACGAGGTTACATGAAAGACAAATAGCTGCTTCTGACTCTTCCTTTATCATTGTCACTGCAATTAATAGGCTGTGGCCTTCGTTACTGTGTTAGTACTAAAGAGACCGCGGGCCCCGGGGGACGTTAACGAGAGAGAGCAGCAGTCCGATCGTCCCAAAGTTTGCCATGTTGTGGTACCATAACCTGCTTCCTGCGACTCAGCGGGGCGAGCAGGACACGGAGGTGCCCGAGCTGCCTCCGTCAGCCCCTGCCCCCGGTGGGGACAGGGACAAGGGGACGTGGGCAGGGCCCCCTGGGGCTCGATGGCTGTCAGAGCCAAACCTCCCCGAACTGGAGACACCAGCACGTCCCAAGCTCTCTGTACATACCCGAGACAAACTTGGCTGTATAATGAGAAGCTTAAATAAATCTACCCCAAATTTTCAGAAGACTTTGTGGGCTTGTGCTTACATTAATTCCGGGGTTTCCCATTCAAATTAACTCTGCACTGCAACCTGGTTTTGACCTTTATCATTAATTTTTGGTGCTAAAACACTTCTAAAGGCTTTGGTATGGCCTATTCTTATGTGATTACTGCACTGTTCTCTTTAATTGGTACTTTTAGAGGTTAATTGAAAAGGAATCCATGATTGGCAAACCGAAATTAAGAGAATTTTGTAGGGATTAAACCTGTCCTGAAACAGTAGGGAGAAAAATATTTATTGAAAACGGAATTGCCGTGCTGCTGGTGCACGCTGCCCGTCCCACAGCGGGGGGACCCCCGTGCCCAACTCCTGCTAAAAAAGGGCCACGCACCCAGGGGCTGGCCCTGGCCAGGAGGATGCCACGGGTAGAGAAGAGCTCATCTTCATCTAAATGCAGTTACCATGCTCAGAGTCATTTGGGATAAATGGGATACTTAAGGACACACGATGGCTAATCTCTGCGATGACATTTCCGGAGGAGGAGGAGGAATAATTTAGATGGAGGGTGTTGTGCTGCTCACGAGTTATGCCCTCTCTCCCGTCATAAGCAGAGCACGCCGGGGGCACCTCCCAGCCAGGGGTCAGGAGGCACCACACGGACGGCCGCCAGCTCCTCCGAGGTGCTTTACTGACCCCGTTCTGTGCGTGGGGACCTGAGGCATGGAGCAGGATGCAAGAGAGAGCAGTGAGACAGCCAAATGCCAGCCGTGAAGCTTGGGCACAGGGCAGGGACAGGCCCCATTGCCCAGCCGCCCTGCAGACACAGCAGGAAGTGTTCCCAGGGCCTGTACGGCCGGGCGCAGTCAAGAACTGCTCATGTTTCTGAAGTTAATTACAAGCATTTCTGATATATTCTTTTAGATGCAGGTTCTAGGCTCTGCACCTCTCACCTTGCTGCAGCTCTTTCAAGCACCAGTTTCTTGATCTGCACTTGAAAACCAGCACAAACTATCAGCAGGGTGGAGAAAGCCCAAAGGTGCTCCTCGGATCTCCGCAGCCTTTGTTCGGCAGCAGAGCCCTGGCTGCGAGCGCTGCTGCTCCCAGGTGTCCACTGCTGGGCAGCACCAGCAGACTGACACTCACCGTGCCAGGAGCTGCGCCGTGGGTCTGGGGGATGCTCAGGGCAGCACAGGCGTGGGGACATCGCTCCTTCCAGGTCCTGACCCCACCGGCAGCAGCAGAGCTCCCCCTGACTTCATGGAGCCGGGATTTCGCCCCTAGATGGCTCTAGGATATAAGTTGTTTCAGGCTATGCTGAAGGATGATTTGCAAATCTCCCTTCCTTGTTTGTATCACGGCAGTGCCTGAGGGTCTGGTATTTCCTACAGATGCTGGGGGGAGCAGGCTCCACGTCCCCGAGCACCCACGGAGCCCGTGCCACCTGGGGCCGTGCCCGGCACGATGCCTCCTGGCACAGCGCGGAGCCCGCGGCACCACGGCAAATGCCAGAGACCACAAAAATGACTGGGCAGCACTGGTCAGTGTCTGTACACTCACAGTCTGCTCTTCTGAACCTAAGACAAGGCCTCGTTTGGTCACCACAAAGGAGTAATTAAAATCCAAACGGTGTGGACGGGAGATCCCTGCCCGCAGAGACGCATCGCCCGGTTCTGCCAGAGATGAAAACTTTAACCACCACTGCCGGAGCGGTGGGGGAAGCGTCACCACGTGCACTCCATCACATATTTATGACGCTTGAAAAAAGATCAATAGAAGCTATATGCAAGGGTCTATAAATTTAATGTAGCATGATCATTTAGTATCAGTTGTTTCTTAGATTAATGACACGGGGACGGGCCGCGAGCCCCAAACACAACAAAGTATTGCTGACTTGGGCCACGCAGCGTGCTTCGTCCACCTTCCCCTTGCTGGCCCAGGCAGCGGCTGTGCCGCTGATGTCCCCACTGTTGGCAGCAAGGGGCTGAGCCCCCCAGAGCCCCCCCAAACCCCCCCACAGGCAGCAAAGCCTGCAGCTACTGCGCCTGCGCCTCGGCTGCTCTCCCCGGGCTGCGCAGGGGCCAAGGACCGGCTCTTGGCGTTGACCACAATATGTTCTGGTTCAGTGGAAGGACCTTAAACTTACAGACAAGGACAAGGCAGTAAAAGATGAAGCACCTGAACCCCCCATTTCCAGATTACTAGACCCCAGGTGTGTGCTAGGGAGCAGTTAAATTTCATCATTACCCTTTCTTCTATGGTATTTTTTATAGTCCTTTTTACTACTGGCACTAAAGGTGCCGGACGCATCCCAGGAGCGAAGAGGACATCACTCGTCAACCTGACTGCTCGCTGATATAAAAAAATGACAAGTCCTGGCTTAATCTTTCTGATAACTGTGTTCTGCATGGCCCATCCATCTCCATGGAGGAGTTTTGGTGAAGCCGGAAGACAAGAACATCACAGCATTTAAGAATGAAAAATTAAGTGCCCTTTTTGAGCACAGCATGGAGCTTATTACCGCAGAAGTGCTCGCCTGCTACTCCTCAGGTTGCGTGCGTGTGCCTGCGCTTGTCTGGAGCAACGCTCCCGTGTTCAGCCTTCAATAATTCGGCTGCAAACAGGAAAAGACAAAACGCAGACAGACTGACTGACAGGCTCGAGATGTACAAATCCAGGGACCTCTGAGCAGGTAAAGCTGGGGACATGGGGACACCATGAGCCTACGCACCTCCAAAGCGCTGCTGTGGTGGTGTCCGCTAGCGGAGAGCCTGCAGCAGGTCTGCTAAAGCTCCAGCTCCAGGATTTAGGGGCTAATAGGAACATTTAATCTATGGGTAACTCTGGTGGTCATGGAGGAAACTTTTAAAAACCGAGTCTCAATAGCTTAAAGCAAAGCCAGAAAAGCCCCTGAAATTATTATTTTTCTTGCACATTTCCTTGTCATTCTGTGAGTTGGCACTGCTGAGCTTTCCGACATGCCAGCTGGTCCCTGGGACAGCAAACAGCTGCATGCCACTCAGCTCCCCTTCACCTGGAGGGGTTTAAAAGCACAGACGCCAGCCCCAGGTACGATTGTACCAGAAGTTAGGCTTTTTCCATGAATCCTGGGCCACCTCTGCCTGGCTGTGCTGCCCGGGAGCAGGTGGAGATGCGCAGCCCGGGGCAGGATGGCGTCTCCCTGCCCGGCTCGCGCCCGCCCGCCCACAGATGTTGCAGCAGCTTCGTGTGAACTGCCAGCGTAGCAAATTGTGATTTAATTAACTCTTAAGCGCTCCCATAATCCAGGCTGACAGCCCCCAGCCCTGCCACACCGCCTCCTCCAGCAGGCTGGGGCTGAGCCGTGCCCGAAAGGCAGCGCGGGGCGCTCGGCGGGGATGCCCGGCTGGCAGAGGGGCCTGCAGCTGCTTTGAGCCCCCACTTTTCATTTTAGAGAGCCAACAAAACAGGGCTTTGGAGCTGGGGGAGGTGAGGCAGTGCCCTGAGCACAAGGTAAGTGCACAGGCCAGGGGCTGCAGGCACGGTGGGGCTCGCACCGCGCACAAACCGCGGCCAGCTCCTGCCCTGCCCTGGTGGCACACAGGGACCGAAGTCACCACAGCCTGGGTCCGTCCCTGGTCACACACTGGGGCATTCGGCACGGCTCTGCCTCCTGCTCCAGCTCTGAAGCATCCCTTCGAGCGAGACAACTCTCACCGGCTTTCATGGGGAGAAGCAGCCAACGTTAAAACAATACACGAGGGAGAGGTGGAAATTTTCCATCGAAACCTACTTTGCGTGGAAAATTGGGTTTCCGACGAAATGAAAGCAAGTGTTAAAAGTGCGTCTTCTTTTCCTGCTGTTTGGATTTTTCATCAGAAAATTAAAGAGAAGAACACACTGTCACAGTTTCTTTCCCATTTTTTTTTTTCTTTTTCAGCTTCTTTTGGCCACAGGCTATAAAAGATATTTTGGGTCTCCTCCACTTTTTCTCAAGTTTCAGATTTTCAGCCCCTCGCTGCCTTGGCTCCCTGCAGCCCTCACCTAGGGCAGCACCGTGCTGCAGTGCCCACCCTCAGCACCTTCACCTTTTACACGTGGATTTCGCTGCCCATGGGCTGCTGCCGGCCCCGTGG
Source organism: Anas platyrhynchos (assembly GCF_047663525.1). Taxonomy (NCBI): domain Eukaryota; kingdom Metazoa; phylum Chordata; class Aves; order Anseriformes; family Anatidae; genus Anas; species Anas platyrhynchos. Next base: position 1,987,599 of record NC_092606.1, read on the forward strand.
CCACCCTCGGGCCGCACACTTCTTGCCCGGTGCTTTAAGCATCACCAGGGGAAACTCCGAAATACGTTCTGCCAATTAGCAAACAACAACGCCCCGCTCCCTCTGCTCTGCCTGTCATTAAGGAAAAAGTTTCGCTTATGAAACGCATTAATCGCTGGATCTCCAAAGCCCCATAAACCTGTGAACCTGTGAATCCTGCCTGGTGTATAATCTTCTAATCTCCTCCTCCTTAATCTGCTCACTATGGAAACCCCTGTCATTAGGAAACAAATGGCTTTGTGGGCTGCCTTATTATTTGCAAGGCAAGATGTAAAAGAGGGCGAAGCTGATCTGGGAGGACAGTATAAATTACTGTGGTGTTTACTTCGGTCATGTAAAGGAGCTAAACAGTGACTGGTAATAAAATAGCAATCCCGTTATCAGGGAAAAGTTTTAAAACCAAATTGAGGGGGATGCCGTTCGCTTTGTTATCGTGCCTGCCCTCTTCCTGCCAGGGTGTTTATCAGGTAAGTGACTGCAGGGAGAGATGCGTGGGTTCGTTTATTAGCAATTCCCGTGCTGTTTGGCGAGAGGTGAGGCCCCAGGCTAAGGAAAGCCTGCCTGCCACCCAGCCTGCCCGGGCACAGCACGGGGGCTGCAGGCACCCCGCATCCCCACGGTGCCAGGCAGGTGACACAGAGCATCCAGGCTCATGCCTGCCACTTCGGTCCAGCCAAGTCCTCAGCCTCTGTCTCAGCTGTGCAACCCTGCAGTATTTTCCTCCCGTGCCATCGTCACCTCGTCAGTGTGATGGGGACTGTCCCCACGCAGTGCCTTACCGAGAGCAAAACAAAGAGCCGGGCACTGCAGGACACGCTGAGCCTGAGCGATGAAAGGCTGGAGACCTTCTAGGAGATCAAGGAGGGATGTAGGACACAGCAGCAGAGACCCCAGGACCGGGCAGTGCAGCAGGGCGAGCAGCTGGGCAGCCACGTCCTGCAGAGCTGCTGCCAGTGCTGACCTTCGGCTCCGGCAGCGCGGTGTCCGCTGCAGCCTCATCCATCAGAGACCCCGAGGAGGGGGCGGCACGGGCGGTGGGAAACCGGGGGAAAAAAAAAAAAAGTGAAATAAGAAGAGAATTAGAAAAGCAGGGACCCCAATTCTAAATGTGCTGACGGCGCTGTGCTGTAATTAATAAGCACCAAATCTAACGGGGATTCGTATAGCGCAGGGAAGAGCACCTCATTAATCAAAGCCCAAGGTGTCAAGATGCCAGGCAGGAGGAGGACCCCGCAGCCACAGGCGGGGAGGGGAGCAGTGCTCCGGAGCGAGAGCTGCGGTACCTCCTGGATCAGGCAGTCACAAAATAAAACCCTAAAACATCACCCGCAAACCAACAGCCATAAACAGTCTACAGCGTACAGCTCTTGAGGATCCCAGCAGCTTTTCCACGACTGGAGGGGTGGGGACAACACAAGCCCAGTGCCAAACCAGTGTCCGGTGTCCTGGCATTGGATCCCACGGCTACAACCATTACCAGAACATGCTCATGAGTCAGCTGCCCAGACATCCACAAGGACGATGCCAAACAGCAGCAAGCAGAGATCAGCTCAACACCGCGGGCATCACGGCCCAGCCGCCAGTGATGCTGCCCTCGGGGGACTTGCTGCAGCACAGCGAGCACGGTGCCATGGAGCACATTGCCAGTCCGCTGGGCACTGAAACAGGAGCACAGCAGAGCTGGCAGAAGGGCTAACCACCCCCTGAACCCAGCTGTGTATTTTTTAATTCAGAGCGGCTGCCCTCCTCTTCTGGTAGCGCTGCCCTTCTCCATCCTGAGAGCCCGATTACTCCTTCCTCCATGGGTGCCTTTTCACTACCTGAGCTCGTTTCCCTCCCGTACCCACCCAGCTCTCTTGCAGCACTTTGATTTTTTGCCTTGTTTATCTGCTAACACGGTATAATTTAAAGAACAAAAAAGGACCATTCATTTTTTTTTTTGAGAGAGAAGAGAAGAAAAGAGGCTTGCTGGCTATTTAGCTAAGCCTTCTTTGATAGAAAACTTTAGTAGGCAATCATCAGTAAACCCGGTATTTGCAAAAGGGAAATAAATGAGAATCGTGTCTGGAAGCCCAACGCGCCCATCCCTGCGCACTTTGCATCGCCTCTGTGCCAGCTGCCCCCAGACGCACTTATCCAAATCTAAGTTCAAGAGCACTGGACGTGGCCTCTGGTCCCAGCTGTCACCCCTGGCTTACCGGGAAGCCCCAGCAAGGCCATTTTGTCACGATCTCTCCCGAGAGTGGCCGTGGTGATTTCTTTGAGCCCCAGCAATGCGACGTGCCAGAGGAAACCACCGTGCCCTGGGTGGAAGGGAGCAGATCGGAGGGATGCACGACGGAGCCCCCGGACGCACCACCAGCCCCACGAGGGGTTTCCACCAGCACACATCTGGCCACGGCAGCACTCTGCGAGCCTCTCCTTATAAATACAGATTCATAAAAACCAGAGCAGCAACGACGCATTAATGCCTCTAGTTGCATATTCACAGTCGATGGTTATGTTTTCCTCCAAGCAAGCCATTAAACTTGTTAGCTCCTGGTTAGACACTAATTTTCTTTTTCAAGGAAGCAATGTGTTAGGAATTATGTTAATGAAGTATAAATCAAATCCATGCTTAAGTCAAAAGGCTGATGCCATCTAAACATATCCGATGTATCAACAGCAATACAATTTTGCAGGCCTAATCCATCAACAGCCAATCTGGTCAGCTACTTCATTACGGATAGATAATTAATGTCCAGTAATAATCTGCTGCCTTGATTTTGTTGTTCTTGAGGGGGGAAAAAAGAGGAAAAAAAAACATTTTTAGGCAGTCTAAAATGGCCCATTTTAGAGGAGGTAATTGTTGAACATTAATTTGCTATCAATCAGGGGTGCAGTTATTTATCTCTTCACCTGATCATGCTGGAAAGCTTGAAGGGGGAGAGAAAAGAGCACCGGCAAGCTGCTGAGGACGGGGAGCTGCCAATAACCACGTCGGAAAAGGAGGAATTCCCAGGGTAACAGTGACACTACCTAGATATGAATGGGGCTTCCAAGGTAAAATATGGAGATAACCAAGAACAAACAGGTCGGTCCTGGTAGCACTTCGCCGGCAGAGAGTATTTGTGTAGCATGAGCACCACCTGTTTGCTGCAGCCCCAGCGATTTGGGCATTTATTGGCACTTGCTGTTGTCCCAGGACCTTTCTGGAGAGGTTTAATCCAAAGCCCTTCCCAGCTTGGCGTGGCTGAGATCTGAGGGAGGTTTTTGGTGGGGCTGGGGCATCCCTCAACCCCCTGGTGATGCTTTGGCTCAGGGAAGTGAGCAGCAAAGGGAAAGAAAGAAAAGGAAAAGGAGGAAAAATACATACGTCTACCTCCCATTTCAGCTCTCCGTCATCCAAAAAATGTGACGCGCAAGGTGTCCTGGCTATACCACGCTGACAAATATCACCCCATCCATAATCGGCCAGGCCCTCAGCCAAGAAGTGTGTTGGCTTATTCAGACTTGAGAAATCCCGGGGAACGCCAGCAAAGCGACGCTGGCACGGGCTTGGCAGGCTTTGCAGCCCCCGTTTGTAAATAAATACAGGTTCTGCCCTAAAAGTAGTCATAATAATAAAGGGGAAAAAAGTGAAAGAGGCAAAACTTGTGCTAAAAAACAGAAGCACGTGGGAATAAGAGGACAGGATAGGCCCAGGATAACCAGGCGAGGCTGGCTTGTTAAAGACTTTAAGTTGCAATTAAGCAGAAGGGGAGAGGAGGCACCGGGCTCCGCTTTGTTATCGCATCTCTTGTGCGTCCCGGTGCTTTGGGAAAGCATCCTGCCTGCCTGCCTCCTCCTCATTATTATTATTTGTGCACAGTACCCAGCACAGCGTCTCATAACTCACCGCGTTTATGATAAAGCAGAGCAGTTGTTTTTGGAGACAGGCACTTTGGTATTCAGTAGCCCCAGAGGCTATGCCGCGGTGTGCTCTCTCCACCATTCGCTAGTTAACGTGCCAATTTTTTCCTCCCCTTTCTCGAGTGTGCCTGAAGGAAATTTATTGCAGCAGGCGACTGCTATGGGCAAATACTAATAAAATGCTGTTTTGCTGCAATTTGTTTAATTGGCCACAGAAGAGAAGCCTTGCATGTTAGATCCAGCTTCTGACACCTCCTGCCCAGTCCACAGATGTTCTCACCATGAAGTGCTCACATCTCCATGTTTATGGTGGGGAGAAAACAAACCCCTACTATTAAATCTTTACTATTGCCGCCGATCCGATGTGATTTAACATGCATATTTACTGTGGTGGGCTGCTGGCAACCTCTCTGATTTATTCAGCAAAATGTACCACTTAACAGCGCTCCCCTCCTCGCCATCTCCCACAAACTCTTCCTGCCCCGTCCCACCTGAACCCAGCAGACCCCAGGAGCATCCTCAGCCTGAGGAGGAGACACAGCTCTGGAACCTGCCCAAGGAAGGTCAGGAATAAAGTTTTCAGTCCTTTGATTCTCAATGCAACTCAACTCAGCTCCAAGGGCTGAGATAAGACCTTGCAGCACCTGAAGGTGCTCACGCTTCATCACCCACCCGGGCTGGCGCGGGGGTCCTGGCACGCTCAGCAAAGAGCTGGGGCTGTGCTACTCCAGCCTTGGGATGTGCCGTGCACTGTTCCTGTGCCGTGGCTCGCAAGGGACAGGGGTTATCAGAGGGCTCAGGTATTTGTGTGGTGCTCTGAGATCCGCGGGGGAGCCTGCTGATAAGGCATTTTGGTAGCGCGTTATTTCTGAGGGACTCCCCCGAAAATGAACTCCCAGATTTTTGTCGCCATGTGATTTGCACATCTCTGCTGGGGACAACAGCTATTTAGGTACCAAAACGGGGTGCCCAGTTGTTTCCTATCAGTATTTGGAAATCCCAGTAGAGTGCCTGTCCTGGGCAGGGTGGTGGCCGGGTCTTCTGTATGGGTAATGACCCAGGTGCAGAAGGGCTCTTGGGCTGGGACATCCTGAACAGCACCTTGTACACATTATCACCACTCCCAGGACTTTCCCTGGCCCTCATTAAATTTCCTCCTTGCTGCCTATTTCAAAGCTTTAGGGTCCGGGAGACTCAGGACAGACAGCTCAGCACCGGGGGAGAGGGAAAGGAGGCAGCGGGCAGACGGGGCCAGCTCCACGTGCCTGAAATGTCCCCGTCCTTGCTACAGGAACCTTCCCCTGCACAGGTCGTGTTCCTCACACACGCAGCCGTTATCTGAAGGCAGGGAACGCAGACCATTATCCCTGCCTCTATCGGATCAGTTCCTCCATTCTTTTATCTTCTCGTATGGAGGAGATTAAAGCGCTGCCCTGCTCGGGGCAGCTGCCCCTGAGAGGCAGAGGTGCTGATGTCCACAGGGACGGGAGGCTGTGCTGCTTCTCACAGAACTTTTTCTATTAAAAATACACAAAGGGGTCATTTTGACACAGGCAGACACGTGGGGTATTGCCACGGGGCCACCACAGTTAAGTCCACGGGGGAGGACCCAGTCTGTGCTGTTTTAGTTTTTACGCAGACAGCTTATTTTGGAAATGCAGCAGAGAAAACCCCGCCGGCTTGTCCTCCTAAGGCCCACACAGGGAGGCAGAGCTTGCTCTGAGCAAGTTTCAGCTGAAAAAGTGGGGCAGAAAACATCACTTTTGGAAATTTCCCGACTCCAACGAGGCCAGAAGTACTGGGACGGCAGCTCCCAGCTCCGGCGCGCTGCCGTCTGTCTGCCAACCTCACCCCGTCTCCCTCAGGTAGCCCTGAAAATGGGTTGAGCGCGCTCCTCGGGCCCCAAGCAATATTTCACAGCCTTATCCTGATCTCTGGAGCTCACTCAATCTCTGCTTACTGTGTCCTGCTCCTCTCCGTGCCGCTCGTAGGAACCCCAGAGCTGTTACTCACTCCCAGGAATTAATAACGCTCAGCGCGGGAGCAGCTTAAATTATTTTTGCTTCCTTCCGTGCAAAGAGGCTGGATGGGGCCACGCGTGCGGGGCTGGTGCCAGGACTGGGGGCCCCCATCCTGCTGCTCCCAGCACCTTGCCCCAGGGCAAAGCTCCAGCAGGGCTGAACAGCCACAGTTTGGCTCCAGGAGCAAGAGGGGCAGAGCCGTGTGCTGGTGCGCGGGGACTTCCCTCGCTCCAGCTGGGGGTGACGAGGGGAATCGGGATCCCGACCCTCATCTCAAGTCCTCCCCGCAGCCTTTTTTGGGATCACAAGCACCCAGCCCCAGCCCCGTGTGAGCCCTCTCTTCCCTTGCAGCGCACGCGGTAGCCTTTCAGAGGTTTGCTCGGGTCACTCCAGTATTACGCTAAGCTAACCAATTTACAATGCAAATGTTACATAGATTGCAGAGGGTAAATGAGTTGTATGTTGAAGGAGATAGGCTTTACCCAGACAAAAGTGGAACAGACCTGTGGCAAACTGCAATTAATGACCCGAACACATCTTCCAGAATGAAAAATTCATTGAGTCCTCCAAGGATATATAGCCCAGGCAGAAGAAATTATTCACCACCTTCTACATATCCAAAGTGTCACCAAGCCTATTTATCTGGCAAACAAAGTGCTTCCCTTCAGCCTTAGTATTTCTGCTCCCATATGGTCCAGAACTTCTGGGATTTTTTCAAAGTAGATTTTACAAAGACAGCGCGATCCTGGGAAAGTGAAGGCTTGTGAGATCTTGGGCTAAGTAAGATAGGGGTAAAAAGCAGATTCTGCCCTGCAGACCTAAAGTAAAACCACGGCACAGGAGGTGAGCGCAGGCGGGTGCCCAGCGCTGGAGCCTCTGGGCAAGGAAAAAGCCCTGAGCACTGGTTTTGTGCCAGAGTCTCCTGTCCAGGTAGAAAGGGAGGAGAGCCGTGGCTCCACAGATTTATTCAGCTCTTGTGATTTGCAAAATCGAAGTGAATCAAAGCAGTGATTTCTTTCAGGCGCGTCCGGATGGGTGCCTGAGATGTGAGAACCAACACCCCGTGGGTGCTGGAGGAGAGCTGGCTGCTGACCCGTGACATTGAGCGAGGCAATCCGCAGTCTGGCCACGTGCAGGGGGAGATAAAACCTAACCGTCCCGTTGGAGGTGGCACTGCTTGTTTCATTAATGCACGGAAAGCACTTTTGTGGCCCCCAGGTGGGTTGGGAAGTGTTGTTATAAAACTGGGACTAAATCTGAGATATCCTTCTCCTTGCTTGTAACGGGAATGAACACGGCAGCTGCTCGGCAGACCCTCCGTGGTTGAAGTGATTCGGTATTTCTTTACCTTTTACTACCCCATCACTTGCAAATAAACAAAGGGAAAACCAAAACTGGATGCTGCAACTCATTTTAAGGAAAATAAAAAAAAAGTTTTCCTTTACCATAAGCATCACTTGTAGGTTTTTGCTGCGGGTGGGTGCTCCGGGGGGGGGCTTTATACAGCTGGGATGGGGCAGAGGGGGCAGAGGGGGGCTGCCGGGGTCGGGAAGCCGCCGAGCCCCCCCGTGTCTTCAGGGACAGGGACACAAGTGCCAGGGCTGGCAGTGCCCCCGGTGCCCACACGCTGCTGGGACCGGCAGCTCCCAGCACGCCCACCACCAGCTCTGCCCTTCTGCTACTGTTTGCTGAACAAAACCAATTCCGTAACTCCGAGCTAACCGGGTAAGCAGCACTCATCATGCCTAATTTACAAAAGAAGGGGCATATTTCAAAATATTTATTCTGCCTTTCCCAGTTGGATTGGCATAAGCATGTGGAAATCTTCAAGGAATCAAACAACTGTTAATCACCTCGAGCTATTCCAGGCTGAGTTTGCTATGTAAGCTGCCTCCCTCTGTTTACACATAAGAAGCAATGACTCAAAGAATCCTATAGAGACTATTTCTTTTTTTTTTTTTTCCTCCTTTTTAATGATAAGGTCTGGCCAAACGGCTTAAAGGGCCCAGCTATTTAGTATTGGAGCTGCACCTCCTCGCTCCCTCTCTGCCTGGTAATATCCACATTTGTATGCGGCGGGCGAGCGCCCGTGGGCTGGGGGGGGGGAGCCGTGGGTGCCGCAGCCCGCGCTGCTCGGCACCAGCTGGTGGGCACAGCCGGGGCTGGGCCTTGGGATGGCCAAGACGGCATCCTGGCCATGCCACAGAGGTCAGCACGTCCCAAAACAGTGCAAAACTTCCCTCCGAGAGGCAGCAGGAGGGGAATTTCAAAAGGCAAAGCGGGGGAGCCAAGCACCCAAGCAGCCTCCCAGCCGCTCGGTCCCATTGCTTGCACCCCAAACCCATCGGCCAGCAATGAGCTGCCCCCTGCTAACACCACTGCCCGCACAGCAACCTCCAAGCTCGCTTCTTTTTCAATTAAACCAAGCTCCAGCGTGCTGGAGAGAAAGCAAAGGCAGGCGAGCTCACTCCCTCCCCTCGCTGCCCTGGCCGGCAGCGCTGCGAGCATGCGCGGGCGCGGGGGGCTCTCCTGCTCGCCGTGGCACTGCTGCTGAATGCTGATGAGGGATTCTTGGTCCAACCCCAGGCACTCATTTTCAAGTAATTAACTTGGCACCACCACAGCACACAGCAGATCTCGACTTCCCCGACCAGGAGATAACTGAATTAAAAGGCCAGGTGTGGGATTATTTATGGCCCAACTTGCTGCTTCCCCGCTCACGTTTTTAACTCGGTGGAGGTAATTCCACCTCAGCCTCTCCGTCCTCCCACCCCACCTGGGGGCAGAAACTCCACATTTCTGCTGTGGACAGCAGGGCTGGGAGGCCGGGCAGAGCCCGAGCACTGCCCTGGGGGTCCCAACCCCCCCAGGTGCCCCCTCACCCTCTGTGCCCTGTGGGCAGTGGAATCTGGGGAGAGCAGACTTTTTTTTTTTAACCCATTTTTAACCCATTGCACTGATAGCTGTACAGAGCATCACCTGATATCAATACCTTTAATTCCTGAATCCGTATGGAATGAGCGAAACCCCAGCCTCTCTCTGAAGTCTCTTGCATTTGAGCTGAATTCAGAGCTCCCGTTTGCTGCCCCGCATCCCCCCGTTACCGCTCGCCCTCCTGCTCCCCAAAAACCTCGTCTGGAGCTGCAGAGATCTGCGACTACGGGGAGAGGTGTAAGGCAGGGTGGGGAATGCCACGGGATGGAGAAGCAGCCTGGTGCCTGCGGGGCGATCGGTGAGAGCCGGCCGGCTGCTCCCCGCCACCCAACGGCTGCTGCCCCTTGGGCTACGCTGGCAAATTACCCACGATTGTAAAACCTGGAGTTTTATACAGAAAAACCCAAGCCCAAACCCATACAATAAGAGGGGACCGAGCCGTGATGGTGCTGCCCGCAGCCCCCAGAGCAAACCCCTGCGGGGCTGACAGCAGGAGGGGCAGAACGATGCCCCAGGGCAGCAGTGGGGAATGACCCCAAAGCTGCCCCAAGCTCAGCCTCCACCAAGCCCTGGCCCCAAGGAGCTCTCCCGGCTCGCAAGGAGGACGAGCACCACCACTGCCTCCAGCAGCCTGTGCCGTGCAGACCCTCTCCGCACACGGGGCGAGCGCCACGGCACGCCGTGCTCGGGAGGAAGGCTGCCGAGCGGTGACATATGAGGATAATGAGCGTTGACACACGGAGATACGGCCAAACTGAAAGCTACATCCTATTTAGCTTTTAATTTGGATGCTCATAGAGTGGATTCTGAAGCCCCGTTTCATCACCGCTCTTAAAATGGATCTGACTTACAGGAAACAGCCTGATGTGAGGCTGCATTACTTACGAACTTGACTTGAATCCCAGCAGCCGTTCCCCCGATACCCGCCCTGCAAAACCCCACGGCACGGATCGGGAAACCCACGGCACGGCCCCGACCCCCAGACCTCCCGGCACCCCAGCAGCTCGCTGCTCGTTTTCCCTGTGCAATTTGGGGCCAGATCCAGACCAGAGAGGAGCGTTGCTAACTCTGCCACCCCAGCTGGCACAGAAAGAGCAGCAGCGATGGCTGCGCTCCTGTCCGGAACCCACTGGTGTCTCTAAGCCACTGCGATGAGCAAAAGGGCTCACCAGGGCAGGAGGCTGCATGGGTGCTTTGGTTGGATCAGTCTCTACTTGTCCTCTCTTCTTACACACTTTTTCTTGGGCACAGCTGATTCTGCTTAAATAAAGTACTGTAATTACTGAATATTAAAGCACTCAAGTCATCACAGACCAAACCCAGCCACGTTATTTTGCTTTATATCTCAAACTACCCACAAGGACAAGACCTCCCCAAGCCAAACATCCGCTCTTTTCCAATGCTCACATGTAATTTAAACCAGCTAAAACTGATTTTTGAGAACACCTAATGGACAGAGACCCTTGATTACCCGTCACTGTTCCCATCCCTGTTTTTGCTCCCTTCGTTTCAAAAGCAATTCCAGGCTGGCAGCACAGGAGAGGCCTCCCCGATCCCGGGTAATGGCCTGGCCTCTATGCAGAGTGGAATAGAGTTAGAATGAACGCTCCAGAAACCCTGACAGCCCGTTTAACAAGGTGTCTAACATCCCATTTCCTCTGCACTTCCTCTCTCCTTAATCCTTTTATGCGAAACTCACTCAGGAGTAAGCACGTGTGAAATTGAGGACTCTCTAATACACATTGCACGACACCGGCTCACTGAAATGGAGTGTCTCAGCCTTGTTCCGTCAAACAGTGCCAAGAGGAAGCCGACGTTAATCAAAGAGTCTTTTCCATGTGGCCAGGGCCTTGCGCACCCGCAGAGCAAATAAACAGCTTTCCCCTCCCAAGGCTTTCATCTCCTCAAAGTCCGACGGGGCCGTTCGGGGGACAGGAGGGTGGGAGCGCAGCGCAGCAGGGGCACCGTGCACAGCAGTGCCCAAACACTGTTGGAGGGGCAGGGGATGCTTATGGGGCCGCTGGGTTCTGCACCAAGCCCCCGTTTGGCAGGTAATGCCTACCAGCAGCACGAGGCAGCCCCACGGCTGCTGGACATCCCCAGCTTCCCAACCCAAAGCAGGGCACGAGCATTGCGCAGCGGCACCCAGCTCTGTTCGGAGGCAGGGCAAAGCAGGCAGCTCTGAATTGTAATACAGGGGATGGGGACTGAGCCTGGAGCAGCTCAGGCTTCCCAAAACTCAGACCGAGCCTTCTTCAAGGATTCTTCCCTCATTTCCCCTGAGTTAAGCAGCCCGGCTGCAAGGTTTGCTCGCGGCAGCACTAGGAGGAGCTGCCAGCCCCGCGCACCAGCAGTCGGTGCCAGGCTCCCCTGCCAGCCAGCACCAAGCAGCTTTGCTGAGATGTTAGGATTTCTCACACGGCAGCACAGAGGTGTGCAAAAAATCACCTTGCGAGGCAAAGCTGCCTGCAAGGGGGTCTGGCACGTGGCAAGGCAGCTTGGCACAGATGATCTGTGGAATCAGTTGGGCTGGTTTCAGGTCTGAGGATCTCAAAAAATGTAGTCATTGCTCGTAGCCCCAGCAGTTGGCAAGATTTTACTCAGGGACGTGGATTTTTAAGCAGAAAGCCTTTTCTAGAGCAGGAAAAGGGAAGCCAGAAAGGAAACCAAAAGCCCACCAGATAAATTCCCAGGGAATATTTCCACCGGTTTTGTGTGTTTTTTAATCACAAGCCACATTCTCCTAAGATTTGAGCAATTTGCTATATAGCACCGGGTACAGCTTATATCTGGGGGATAATATGCTGCAATTGCAGGAAGACAGACTTGATCCAATAGGTCTATTATCTCCCCCCGTTACTATGATCCTGTCCTAATTAGGACCTCACACAGTCCAGATACACCAGAAGTCAATGACAACTTCATTTATCCGAGGGCTTCGGTCTCGGAAAGCTGTCTGGTGTTTTTAAGTCACCATCAAGCAGGTATTGATTCGGCGAAGTCAGGAAATGATGCTTCATTTATGTGCTTCAGCCTGGAATTTGGGGTGTGCCTTCCTGCTCAACGGCTGGCCCCAGAGCACGAGCACTGAGCCGGCCCTGCACGAGGAAAGGGGCTCAAATCCCAAGCTTCCCTCTTATTCTGCCCACCAGCCTTTCTGAGGGTTGAAATTCATGGCAAATCAACAACCATTGGGATCAATAAGGGATGCCAGGGAGTGATTTGCATCTGTGCTCTCAAACCTCTGCTGGAAGAAGCGCCTGGAAAACACACGATTTACAGCATCAGGCTGGCATGGCAAGAGAGAATCCTTCTAATTGCAGGGTGGGATGCAGATTACAGACCTGGAGACGATGAGCAGTGCTAAAACCAGTGCCTAAAAATAAGTAAACACACAATATAAAGCCCCAAGTGAATGAGATTTCCGTATTATCATCACACCGTGTAAATGATAGCGTCCCTCCGGATTAGCCGATGGAGAGCGGGCCGGGGTGTTGGAAAGATAAGGCGCTTTTAATCTGCACGCATAATCAGCTGAAGGGAAAATATAAAATGCTAATAACAAATTGGAATTCAATCTGAAAAGGATGCACCCAACACCAGAATCATTTTCCCCTTCTTGCCTTTGGGGAAAAAAAAAGAAAAAAAAGAGCAAGAAGCCAGCCTGCTCCCACCGCCAGCCTCCCGGCGCTCCCGGTCTGCCCCTTAATTTCCCCTCCAAAACACTTTGTTATAACACTTTGGGGGTAAAATCATCACATAAATAGCTTGGCCCCCATTTTGCTCTGCCCCATACATCCAACTTTATGTGTTAAATGGATCGCTTTGCTTGTGACTAAATATAGAGTGGATCTCAGCATCCCTCGCTAGGTGGAACACTATAAAGGTAAGTGGCACCATACATCATCTTAAAAGGTGGCTTATCTGAGAAGGAGGTGTAGGAAATATTGTGCGAGGGGCTGTCTGCATCTGAGGCGCAATTGGATTCCATTTTTCCTTTTGAAATAGGGAATGGCAACTGTGTTGGTAACGCCTGGAAAATAATGCTGGAGCAGGGGGGCAGGAGGCACTCCCCGGGGCCGGATCCCTCGTGCCCCCAGCCTGAACCTCCCTGAGCTGCCTGCCTCTGCCCAAGGCATGAAGGTGCCTTTGCTCCTGCTCCTCAATCCCAAAAATGCTCTGACACAGCCCTGCTGGGGATGGGTGCTGTAACACAGCGAAGGCAGCCTGGTCCTGGGGGCAAGGTGGTGCCACCCAGCCCAGCCCCAAAAGCTCTTTTCCCTATTCCAAATGGAATCACATAAAACAGAAAGGCAATTCCTCCTTGTAACAGTGCCGATCCCAGGGGCTGCACCTCTGTCACCGCCTTGCTGGAGCGAGTCACATTGTGGGCAGCATGGGATGAAGCCTCAGTGCAGAATTTCATGGGGCAAGGCCTTAAAGATCATCGGGAGCATTTCGGCACTCGCCCCTTTGGCAGAGGGACCGTTCCTTCCTACCGCACAGAGCAACACTTCTGTGCCTCCAGCAGCGGTCAAAACCATCCATTATTTAAGCCTTACAAAACATTTCTGAGCAGAATTAAGGGAGATCATAAATATTTCACTCGATCTCTGCCTAACCCTCTCCACTTAAAACAAACAGAAGGGAAAGCAAACACCGTCCTCTCCTCCCATCCCAGCCACCGTCCCAAACAGCCCCAGCACCACGGCAAAGGGACCAGAGGTCCCTGGTGAGCCAGGCTGCTGCTCATCATTAGGTTCCAGAACCAACATCCTGACCCACACGGGGGATAGGACACAGCTGTCCTGGTTCCTGATTCCCCCATTAGAGCACAACGACCACGGGGCAGGCTCTGCGTGTCTTCACCCTGCCAGCCCCGCTCCCAGCACGGCAGGCGAGGCTACCTGCAGACCAAGCAAGGCTTCTCCGTTGCACTTAAGGCTCTTTCTTCCATGCCCTCAGCAAACGAAGGCTCCACAGCCATAAAGAAAAGCCGGCATCAACGCCAAGATTTGGGGTTAAGCCACGGGCTGCAGCAAACTGCGCAAGCCCCCGTGACAGCGTATTTATCTCCTCCTCCCCACGCCTCGGCTCAGATGCTGCGGCCAGGGCAGATTGCCTATTGCACACACGCGTCCAGATCCTGTGTGTTGGGCAGGAAGATTATTGAACAAAAGTAAGTGATAAAAGCACGGGCCAAAAAGATGTGTTATAGTGTTTTCCTTTGAGGCAAAGACAAAGAAGACACTTTGCTGTTTGTTGTGCCAGAGAATCATCTCTGATTGTTTGTGTCACAGTGGCAGATAAGTGCAAAGGAGATAGATGTTCTGTCTCCGAGGCACAGTTCTCATCTGTATAGTATAAATTTATGCCTGCTGGTTGCAAGCCTCATGATTCAGAGCCGGTATATGACTGCGATCGGAGCAGAGCAAAGCCAGTGCCTTCACGCTTGACGTTGATCTGCTTCATCCGTGCTGTCAGCCAGCCCCTGAGAAACGTCCCCTCTGCTTAGAGCTGGGCTCTGCTGGGCTGCTCGGTGGCTCCTGCTCCGACGCAGCCCTGCTCCCAGCCCATCCTATCCCATCCCATCCCCCAAGCACGGAGCTGTTTCTCTGCCCAAACCAAGCACGTAGGGTTGGAAAGGAGGCAGGCGCCTTGGGATGCAGGCAGTGCGATGCTCTGGGAACCCATCTCCTCCTTTCCAGGCACCTGGCCACCCCGTTCACAGTTTCAGAAGTCATCTGCAGAGCATCAGCTGCCCTGTCGGGATGGCAGGCGCCACGTGCAGTAGCTGTTGTTTGTTTGTGCTGTGAGTATTCACCGGGGCACTATCAAGATACAAATATAATCAAAATAATTATACTCAAACTGAGCTGAAAGAGCATCTCGGCTTCAGCATTCACCCGCTCATTTGATACCTCGTTAATTAAGCACACCTTACAGCGCTCTGACGGCTGCCAAAATCAGACGTGGAGAGGTTAACAAGGCACCTTCCTAGGCAGCACCGCACAACGGCAGCCGACGCGCGTTAACGCTGTGACAATTAACAGAAATGTGCCCAGAGGTGCCTGTGGAAGAACCAGGGGGGAACCCAGCGCTCTGCTCTGCATGCACGCTTTTACCACGAGTCCTTTCTAGCAGAGGGACCGGCACCCACTGCCCCAGGCAGGCTGCTCGCCCTCGCCCCTTGGGGCTGTTTGACACAAAGACGAAAGAGCATCAAGAGCATCGTGCCTCTCCGCTCCTGCCTTCCCCTCCGGAGCACAGAGGTTGTTTGCCTGGGTCTGTACCAACCCCAATTTCCCCCAGCTGATTGCTAATTTCATGCTGCTCAGGAACAAGGCAAACATCTGGGCACATCTCCTCCCGTCCCACCGGCCGGGGACCTTGCAGGAAATGAGCTCTGCTCCGTGCCCGGCTGCTCTGCTCCCAGCCCGGGCTTCATTTCCCCTGGTGATGATCAAGGGACTTCCTATTTTTTTTTTTTGGTCTTTTGGGACCTTTGAAGGCAGGGGGATAGACAGAGCCAAAGACAAATGGGGAAGATGACTGGAGGCCCAGGGTTCCACCACAAATCACCCCTGCCAGGGAAGGTTTTATTGCAGGAGTTTCGGGGTTAGCCCAGCCCGGGAGCTGCGCAGTCAATGATTACCCGCACCGTGCCTCTCCGAAATCAGACCCCAGCTCCCCAGGGATTCCCAGGTACCATTTCCCCTGGGAGTTTAATGAGCAGCACACCTGAAAAGCCCTCCTGTGCTCCCCGTTCTGGGTCAGCAAGCGCTACCAAAGCCTTTCCGCACAGCACTGATGCCCCCGATGAGAAGAGCCACCCAGCAGCTGCCTTGCTCCAGGGCCACCGCCAGCTCCTCGGAGCAGAGGGGCCAGCTCCTGGGCCGGGCACATTGTCTTAGGAGATGGATTTTTCACCTGTAAAAGTGATCTACGCTCCCTCTCCTCTCCTGGACGCCTTAGTCAAAAGAGAAAATGGATCTTTTAAAGATACATGTATCCATCACTGTTATTTACATTCTAATATGCGTACACAGCTCTGCTCCAACAAGGGAAATGTAAATCAGATGGACATCGTTCCCTGAATGCCCTAAAGAGCTCCTTTCCCCCAAATTAGAATAGAAAATGCTCTTTTAAAATGCACCTTTAATATGTAAAAGCTGCTGCATCCTGACTCTAAATAAACCAAACTTGAGCTACATGCCAAATATCTTAGATAAAGGACAGGTAAGATGGTAGTATCTGGCCAAGGAATCGGTCCTAAACAGCTATTTATATTAATGCAAAGAAGGTACAATGTTCTTCCTCTTGATATATGCTGCAGTGGGATATAGTTTTGTCCCACTAGTGAGAATAAAAACGTACAGTTCATGATAGGCAAAGTCACATGTGTGAGATAAAAAGCTCCAACTATAATATATGTCTTCACCATGTATTCTCTTCAGGATTTTCTTTAGATCTTTGGATGACAACAAGAAAACACTTACTCAAGGTTAGACACTGCTCTCCGGGCTTTTTAATAACCATTCCCCATATCCTGGGGGATTGCGTCTGCGAAATAAGGCAAACAACTTCAGCTGCTGGACTTGCAGCGAGGAGGAGGAGGAGAAGGAGCAGGAAGCCTCAGGCACGTCTTTGTTTCTGCTCTGCTTGTGGCTGCCCCATGCGCACGGGCTGTGGGACGAGCCGAGGCGGCGGTGCCACACGGGTGCTGCCCTCCTGCATGTGCCCGAGGGGCTTGGGGATCGGGGCTGGCCTCCAGGGGCTTCACAGAACGGGGGCAGCTCCAAAACAAACCTCACAAATGCCGTCGAACTCTTAAAACAGCCACGGAAACCACTAGCTGTGCTGCGTGGAGGAATTAGAGGGAGCCCCATGCCCATGACCCTTTTGCTGCTGCAAAAAGGGCTCGGAGGTAGGGCAGGTGCTGCACGTGGGCTAGGGCTTCGTGCCACGTAGCCGCAGGGCTGTTCTGCTCCAAGGACACGATGTGCAGGAGCTGGCCTCACCTCAATGCCCGAGCAGCAGCCACGGGGCTGCCTTTGGGTTTTTTTGTTTGCTGACCCTTCGTGCGTGCAGCTTCTCCTGCGTGCAGCAAACTCGCACGGCCCACAGGCAGGCAGAAAATGTTTTGTCTTGGAATCTGAAAATTTAGCAAGTGACATTTCTGCAGCTGCCGAGCCACCGATGGGAAACAAAGCCCATTGCAGGGATGGAGCAGGCTGCCCGCGTGCTTCTCTGCTGCCAGCACGGGTTTGGGAATGGCCACGGGGAACAGCTTGGCCCTTCTTGTCCTGGCAGCCCGCTACAGTCTCACCTGAGTCGGGATTTCACTGAACTGAAAATTGAGCAATCTTAAAATTGATCTTAAAGAGGAGCTGGTGAGCTCCCCTCCTCTGCAGCTCAGGCATCCTTTAATCCACCTTGCTCCTAACTGTTCCCGTGTACATCACTGCAAATACTCCCCCTTTTCTCTTTTTTTGCTGACTACTGAAAAAAACCAACAACCCACTTTTATACCCTCTGTCCTGGAGCTGCAGTGTTATAATTTGCTCAGTTTGATATTCCTGCCAGCCCCAAAACAAAGCTTAATTGGGCAATGAAAGTGGCAGTGACGGCAAAGCACTGGAGGGATGCTTTTCCTTCTGGGTTGCTGCTTTTTGCTGTCCCCCTGCCCAGCAATAACACATTCTCTACGCTCACAGTCGAGGTTTGCTGCCATCCAAAAGGAAGGGGAGCACCAGGATGCTGGGGGGAGCATGGAGTCCCGAGGCCAGCTGGAAGGAGGCTGCTCCTGCCTTCAAACCCCGTGTCCCCACTGCAGGGTGGGGACAGGACAGGGGCAGCACCCGTGTCCTCTTCCCCCTGCAGTGCCCGTGAGCCACCAGCCCACCAAAGGCAACCATCTCCTGCCATCGGACGGCGTCTTCCATGTGGCACAGCCGTGCAAGCGAGCGGCACATCGCATCGCAGCGCAGCGTCCCTGCGCTCACCTAGAGGAAGAGCCAGGCTTCATCTCTCTTATTGCAGCTTCTCTTTATTCTTCTCATTAAACCCGTTTCGTAATTCCGCAGTGTTAATCGACCACGAGCGGGGAACAGTGAGTGTGGGAAGCGTGTTGGGAGCAGCTCAGCTCCTGCCACCCACCAAACCAGCACCTCAAACCCCAAACCGTGCCAAAAACGGGCAGCCAGCTCCACGTATCCATCAGGAAACAACCCAGCTATTAGAGCACGTGTCCGGCTATTATTGCGGCGACCCGTCAGCTGTAAATGACCCAGGATATTTTGGAAGAAAAAACAATTTGCTTCCACTATTTACTTCTTTCTCCTGTTCTTGACCCCGAGATCGCACAAATGTTTTTCCGCGCCTCCGCTGTGAAAGAGACACTCTCATCAAGGAGGAGTAAATCACAATAACAGGGAAATAAACCTTCCCCTGAAATGAGCCTGCTTCATTTATTTATCCATCTCCCTGGCCTCGCGGGCGTCCCCATGCAGGCGCACGAGCGGCGGCTGCTGGCTGGGGGAGCCCGGGTGGCCAGGAGCTGCGCGGGGCAGGCGGGCACCGTTCCCCTTTAAATCCGACCCAGGTAATGAAACCGCGCCAGAAAATAGCGTGGGTGCATCTGGGAGCAGTAGAAAACAGTTAGATCTTCATAGAGCCATAAAGAAGTAAACAGTAGGCTGCTATGAAGATCTATGGGACCCCGCAGTGCCATTGTCTTCAAAAGGAATTAAAAACAAATTGCTGAGGGCCAGCACATAATTTAGAGACTCACGGCAATTTTATGACTTGCTAATGTTCCTAATTACATGCCCGTGAAAGGCTTAATTAATTGGGGGATGTAGCAAAAAGTGGAGCCTGTGTTTGTTATCATGGTTCCACTGCATTGATTTTAGTGCCTATGGAGAATTTAGGGCCTCTTTATTTGCACAAAGAAAATGCAAGTCTCTCGAAAAAATGCACATTAAGATCAACCCCTCGCTGCTATCTAATATACTTTCCTCTACTTAACCAAAGTGCTTGTAATCATATTTTGTAAATGTTGGTGCCGTTAATTGCATTGTGAGAGAAAATAGGTTCCGCTCGACTGGTCGTGGAGAATTTTATAAAGTTCTTCTCCTGCTCCGGATCCCGAGGACTCGCAGAAACTCATCCCAAGTTGCTGCGGCGGCGGGGCTGCCCCGCTGCGTGCGGCCCCTTCTTGGTGGGCAGGATCTGGCCCCGCTGAGCGCGGGGGCAGAGGCAGCGCTGAGCCCGCTGGCACAGTGACAGGGCTGGGGTGCAGGGAATGAACCCGCAGGCCCCATCCCATCTTTCCAAGACACTCCCAGTATTTCCAGCTAAAGGCTTTGCTGGTTTTCTAGAGGAGAGGGCCTTGCCAGAAATCAAACGCACCACGCTGCAGTGCCTCTTCCCAAAAATGCCCCCGGGGCCTGAGCGCAGAAGTCAGCAGTGAAAGTCTTTAGCCAGAAATAACTTATTTCTGGTGAGCATAAAAACACGAGACAAAAACAGTGAGTCGGAGAGCACAGGAACCCCGCAGCGCCTCGGAGCACTGCTCCATTACAGCTGCTTCTCTGCAGGCTGCGCTGGAAGTTTGCACTTATCCACACCATAAAACCAGGCAGGATGAAGCAGCCGGGCCAGCCCCTTCCTGCTGGGCTCAGGGAGAAGTCAGAGCAGGACAGAGCCGGCCGGGGAGCATCTGAGGGCACCCGTTTGGGAACTGAGGATGAAGGGGAAGGGGGAAAGCAGCAAGCTGCTGGAACTCCTTTTGACTGAGTAACATACCTGGAAGCACTTTCCTCCTTTTCCAGAGGCGTGTGTCCACGCAGGGATTGCCTCGCACATGGCTGGCTGGGTAGATTGGTGCTGCCATGGCCGGGCACTGCTGGTGTCCGAGCTGTGTGGGTGTCCGGTGGGGTGCAGGCGAGAATCGTTTCACCGAAATTAAGGATAATTTGCTTCCAAAGCTTAAAACCAGCATTTAACCCCACTAAATCAGGAAGCTTTTTCCTTTCACCTCTCTTTGTGCTGCAAGAGCAACACAACTACCAGCCAAGCTGTGGGATACCCTCGCCTCTGACCACAGCAGCACCCTGCTGGTGTCCTGCCAGGGTGCTGACCCTCAGCAAGCTGCACTCGTGCTCCTGGGAGCCCAAATGAAATGCAGGCAGCAGGCAGCAAGCTCCAGCCCTACCTTGCAGCACAGGTCAGAAAAGAGAGAAATTTGAAGCAGCGGTTTTGCTTGGGACATTCAGCAGTTAAATCCCCCGGGGTGCAGGGTTTGGTGATGGCCAGCAGCACCCAGGCCCTCCGTGCACTGTCCCTGCCTCGCAGCACCGCTGCAACGGGGAGGGAAAAAAGGCAGAGGCAAGTTTGTCTGTTGCTCTTGAGAAAAGGAGACGTCTCTCGAAATATAGTTGGCGCTTTGACGATAAGACCTTTGACAGGAACATGAATGACATGAATACTTTGATCTCTAGTCTCAGAAGCTTCAACAGCAATTATGAGTCAAGAGGGGTGAATGTGGGCAGCAGCTACAGCAATGCCCCAGAGGGTGGTGAGGCAATAATTAGAGACAAAACCCAGAGCATCTCTGCCTGCGCCACGCACACCAACCAGGGAGGAGGTGGGCTGGGGGAAACCTCTAAAAAAAAAAAAAAAAAAAAAAACAATATGAAAAAAACCACAACCCTTCTTCTTCTGAGAGACATAAAATCGACAGGACTTGATACATTTCAAAGCAAAAATCTTCAAAGACAGGTAAAATGCTAATTCTGCTAATGTAGGTTTTTATGTATATGCTCTGAAAAGGTAAAGCAAATTAATCACCAGCTTTACCCCCTAATATATATCTGTGTTACAAATATATTACAGCATGTCAGATCTAAGGAGATCTATCTGAACAGCGGTGGTTAAAAGAGCATTTCCCTTTTCATGCTCTAATACAGTTATTTTGATCTTTCAGTCTTCATATTTTTTGTTCTCATCAAAGGGATGATGGTGCCAGAGATTAGGATGTTATTTATTTCCCTCTCGTTGTCCTACCCATGTTAATCACTCCTCGTGTCAACAGCTGCCGCGGTGGCGGCGGTGCCGGCAGCGCCCGCGCGGGGCTGCCCGTGCTGCCCACCGGCACCGGCGTCCCCCAGGGTCACCTCCAAACCCCGCCGACCTTCCAGGCTGATGGAAATGCAATGCAAATAGGGGGCAGGGAGGGGAAGGGGATGCCTGCGGAGGGGCGGCAGCGGTGCCGGCTCAGCCTTCTGCGCTCGTGGAAAGCGTCAGAAGGAAGAGATGGAAGTGCTGCAGATGTGGGACTCGCTGCGGCAGCGTGGTGCGGAAAACCCTGCTCCAAAGCACCCACAGCTTGAGGAGACCAGGAAAACGGAGAATGCAAGAGGCAGGAGGTGCAGGGCCGGGAGGTATTGGCCCAGAGGCTGCTGCCCGGCTCCAGCACATCACATCTCCCAGCGTGGCCAGCATCTTCCTGTTCCCACTGGGATGCTACAAGTCCACATTTGCTTTCTGGTGGCGTGCCCTGGCACCCTGCCCCTCTCAAAAAAAAAAAAAAAAAAAGAAAAAAAAGTTTGGGTTTGCTCTGGAAAAGCTCCTGCAGAGCCCAGGTGGGTGACAGCACCCACAGGCACAGAGTAGCGCGACCCTGGAGCTTCAGCGCATGCAGCCTGCAGCAGGTCAAGGCCTTCCCCGACACATCGACACACAAATCCAAAATCTGGTGATGACCAACCTCATGGCTGGGCTGTACCGGAGCGCCTCACCCAGCTCACAGCAGCAGCGCGCTGACAGATCCAGGGCCCAGCTCAGCACTGATGGGGGGGCTCATCCCCGGCGCTGAGCACCCCCGGACTGTGTCACTTAAAGCACAACCAGCTCAGACACAACACAAGCAGGTATTTCCAATGCATGCCAAGGTGTAACTAGTCTTAACAAACACACACATGCATGTACAGGAACACACTCAGTAGATTCTCAACGGGTCTTTAAAAATAATTAAAAAAAAAAAGTTTAGCAGTGAGCGTGCCACGTTCCTAACAGCTACGAATAGAACGGTTTTGTACCAGTTTGAGAGAGAGGGAAGGCAGGATGGGGACATGGGAAATTCAACTGGTTTGCCATGCAGACCCTGAGCACGGAACCGTCCTCGTTCTGTGCTTTGGGCACAGGTGATTCCTGGGGGTTTGAGTAGAGCCCGCCCATACCCAGCCCCTTTGGCCACCTCGAGCCCTCAGGGCTTGTTCTCAGCAGTGGGCACATTTCTACCCCTACAAGTTTGCATCATCCTCCAGACAGACCTTGGCTGTAGAATAAGAACAAGAGCTGCTGCAAGCAACTGCCAAGCCCTGAGTATCAAGACACTGCTTAAAGGACCACGCGAGACCCCAGGCCAAGTCAGAGAGCTGCTTGCTGCTTTGGCAACCAGCTGGAGTGGGGAGATGATGAACCTGTGAGGATGGTGATTTGCAGGTGGCCGATAATTATTTGCAGAGACTAACGGAGCAGGTGGACTTTGGGCATAACTAATCCTTGAGAGACAAGGAGCAGGAAAAGGCTGCAGGAGCTGATGTCTTTGAAATAGGTTACACCAGTGACATTGCCCACCATCAGCATTGTGTTCCTTGCCTTTAAAATGCTGACACTTACAGGTTTGATGGTAACTAGACTGTATAGGGGCACCTTTGCTTTCACATCAGATCTGCTGACATGAACAAGAGTCGATTCAGATGGGCATCCAAACATTAAAGTCCTTGCCTATTTCCATAAAATGATTGGCAGCATGCCTACTGCTAGCGGCTGGTAGCACTGCTGATAAATGGCATCTTGATAAAAACTTTGGCCTGTTTTAAGGGGGAAAAAAAAAAGCATGCTCTTATTCTAATTCACTCAGCTTCTGACAAATGAGACATCTCGCCTCTAAAAATTAGATCCATCTCGCATCTTTGCTCTGCGTGCAGAGAAAACAGTGTCAGGAGGGTAAAGATGATGCCTAGGAGAAGAGAAGGGGGTTTCCTTTCCAGGTCTTGAACTACTGAAACTTTGCAAGGAGCCCTGTAGGTATGATGTGGCTGGAGGAGCTGAAATACCAGGTCGCTTCTGAGATGCAGGGACCTGACCCATGGAAGTGGTTTCCTCCTGCAACTGAAACGCTAACAAATGCACGATTCTCAGAAAGAAAAAAGGGACTGCACAGTTCACTTGCTGCCAATTCCCAGCTAATCCATCAGTAGGATCGATGCATGGAGAAGAGGAGAAATAAAAGCTAATTTCAAGCCCTCATAATATTATTATTCAGTTTTTGTAGCTTTAAGCGCTTAATTCTAGGTATTTTTCTTAAGGTTTAAAAAATGGCTTCTAAAATGAATCTGAATGTTATAATGGGAGCTTTTTACCCCAGAGACTGAACCTCTCTCTTATACCTTCGCATTTCAAATCGCACAAAAATCACAGGAGTTGGGTGTCCCTGCTGGGCTCCCTGGCAATGTGGACACTGAGAACACCGTGGACCCGGACTGCACCTGAAAATAGATGCAGAGCAGTTGACACCACCTCTACCCATTTATTATTTGTTCTTTTAAACAGATGTTGTGTCGTCCTGTGGTGTAGAGAGAGAACGAGGCTACATGCCCTTCTGCTCAGCAGCCAGGGAACAGCGAGGCAATGCCACAGCCACAACATTTTGTGACCTTCGCAGGAGACCCACGAGGACACAGCTTGGAGCAAGAGCTCGATAGACACTGAGAGGGGATGCTCAAGGTTTCTGGAGGAGATCCTGTTCCCCTGGACCTAAAAGGGGTTTGCTGTTAAAATTCCTTAAACAGCTTTGAAAATCTCAACAACAGCAGATAGAGACTGACAGCACCTGACGGACCTTCCTCTGCCTCCACAACACCACCGACTTCATTTTCTCACGTAAAAGCCACCCGATTACCTCTTGATGCACCAAACAGTAACAGAGAGGGGTCCATGAGCTCTCACTACAGGTGTGACGGTGACAGCCGAGGACAAGGACAATCCAGGGGTGTGCAGCAAAGCCTCAGAGGACCCCAGCTTACTGCTGCTGCTGGGAACGACCTGCGCACACGCGGACCCTAAGGATCTGGCAGCAGAGCTCACCTAAAGCAGCCCGTGATTTACTGAGCCGCTGCCCTCCCCTTCTCCTTCCTGCCGCAGCGCTGCTCCAGATGTGCTGCCAGCTGTGGTGACACCACTGCCGAGACAACTAATAAATCCCACCGCAACGAGGTGGCTGTCCTCGTGGGCGAGCAGCCTCCCAGCCTGCCCTGGTACCCAACAAACCGAGGTCCTGCAGGGTCTCACATCTGGTGCTGCCCACACGGGCAGAGCTCAGATGGACCAGCTCAGACACAGGATGATGCTGAGCACCACCAGCACCCAGACAGAGCACAGCAGAGCACCGAGTGGCCACAGGACGCATGGACGTGGTCTCCCTCCACTTGCTACGTGCCTGCTTGGCACTGCTGGGGGATCCTGAGCAAGCTCTGGTGTCCCAGCGCTGGTTTGTCCACGAGCAGCACCGTACCAAACGCAATTAGCAGCGGTGACATCCTTACCTTGATCCCCGTCATGGTCTGCTGGAAGTCGCTTTGAGAGCGGGGGCTTCGAACCGGCTCCACCATCACGCGATCTGACATCGCCGGGAATTTACTGCGGAAACAAAAAAAAAAACACCCACAAGTGTGAAATGTGGCTGTCGATAAAGTAATCCTCAGCAATCAGACAAAATTAATTGTGTGAACATCATTGATCAAACCTACTTAATACATTGGGTTTGTAGAAAGCTGGAATGTAATTTCATTACCAATCTGCTCCATCCTAATGAAATTTCTAATAACACTCTAATTTTGATTTCGGTTAAGGAGAGAATGATGGAAATTTTCTTTTGCTTCTCTTGTAAGGCTTTATTTTATTGGTTTTCTGCAATACTAGGGACACTAATTTTTTTTTTAATTTGACATTTTATTAGCAGGGGGTTTAATATAGCAACATGGATAAAAAACAAAATTGCAAAACAGACAAACCTTAAAGAAATAGAATTGATGTCAAAATTAGAGAGGCTAATTTTAAAGAAATTGATTTATTTTATGAGTGGTGATTTTTTTTTAAAGTTGTAGCTGGTTTTCTGACCTCAAGTGATTTACATAATACTATTTTGCCATTCCTTTTGTCCGTAGTTCCCACAGAACAATGCTAGCAGAGCCCAGCCACACGGGAGAGGCACTATCGAGGCTATGCCTGGTCATAGGTAGAGTAGGGCAAGAAGAGCCAGCCCTACCCAGGCAAGATTCCCATTAATTGGGACATAACCAAGATTTCACCCCTTGCGTTAAGCTTCAAAAGGTGCCATTCAGCCCTTCAGACTCGGTTCTGTTGGTGCACAGAGGAATGCTGGAGGTTAATTAAAGCAGGAGTGGCGGAGCACCAGGTAGCTAGCTACATGCTGGTGCTGAGGGGGCATCCAGTGCTCATGAAGCCTGCAGGCTTCTGCAAGGCACATTTCACCGAGGGCAGAGGAAAAGACCCAAAAAACTAATATTTCTTTGCTCTTTCTGCTATCAGGCACTGAAAATGAACAGTGCTTGTCTCTGGCATGCATGAGAGGGCAAACCCTGCTCCCAGAGCAGCTGGGTACTACTGATGGCTCGTCTGGCAACATGTCCAGTGAACAGAAACCGCCTCTCCCCGGCCACAAGGCACGCGGTGGGATCTGCATTTCAAAGCAGAGCTGCACAGGATGCACACCGGCAGCCCGCAGACGTTTGGGGGCCTCTGGGTGATGGGACAGGACGCGCCGAGCAGACAAGGGAGCAGAGAGCGTGCCTGCTTGCTGCTGGAAGGTGATGCTCTTTGACTACTGAACTGGTGCCTATCTCTGGTATTTCCATTTTCAGCAATCTGATGTGTTTTGGTGATTTATTCATGACTGGTGTAGTGAAAAATTGGAAAAGGCTAGCAGGATAGCCATGGCCTGGAGATCCAGCATCAGATTGAGGCTACAACTGAATTACTGTCAGAGGCATCATGCAAGGTTTACTCCAGCGAATGCGGAGTTGAATCTTATATTAATAACTGAACATGAACTATCAGAGACAGACTGGCACGTCTGCTGCTGGGCAGGTCCGGAAAGGAGCTGTCAGATCAACACCGAGCCTGAGCAGACAAACAGGAGCTCAGCGCCCTCTCCGTACGCTCCAGAGGTGCCGTGCAGAGCGGCCGGTACTGATGCAGGACCACAGGAAGACCACTGCAGGCACTGCTAAACACCGAAAAAACACAGGGGAGTCTTGGCTTTTGCTCCGTTAGTGAAGCTCATATTAAAATTCAGCTCCTTGTTTGGCTATGCTGCTAAAACACGGCAGATGAGCACAGAGGATACATGCTGACATTGCACCTAAGTCCCAGTCCGACAAGAAATGTCATTTTGAAAGTGTCCATCCCTGAGAACCACAGCATCAGGAGATGCCTTCAACCCAAAGGAACCAGGGAGCCCACACAACCAGCACATAATCTGCTGAAGGAGTCGGTTTATCCCAAAAGTGGAAGACAAATGTCCCATTCAGTGCTTAATGCTGCCACATAAACCTTGGGGCCATCCCCATTCCCTGGCTTAAAATGGAGGTGCAGAAATGGCCCTGTCCACAGGGTACCCCTCCAGCCCCGACCTTTTGGGAGAGCAAAACAAAGCAGCAACTAATCCAAAGGGGGTATAAGACAAAAAAAAAAAAACAACAAACAACAACAACAACAACAAAAAACACAAGGCGAAGGCAGAGGGGGGACGCTAAACGCCGCGTTACAGTAGCATCTAGCAGTTCTTCATAATTACAGTTTCAATTCTACATCCAGCTTCCTTCCTAATTACTGCCCTGCGGTTGGTGTGCACAGATTCAGGAGCAGCAGGGATTTTTATTTTGCTCGCACTGGTGACGAGCCGTCTCCTCATTACCGAGTGCTCGCGTTGGGCCCATCAGACAGCCCCCAGCGCCCTGGCCCTGCACACACCACCACATCAGCCCTTTTTGGGGCCAAAGCCATGGCCAGAGGACACGAGGATGGACGGTGTCCAGCTCCTGGACACGTAGGACAGGGGTTTCCCCATCCCTCCTTGCCCTGCATTGCCATTGTGGGGCAGCCTCCTGGATTTCCCGACCCCACATCTCAGCAGCAGACCCAAGCTTTCAGACCTGGATGCTGAGGGCTGAATGAGGCTGTGAGGTCTCAGTGCTCAGCATCGTGTCCACCTGGCCAGAAACGGGGCATCCCCATTTTGTTCTGGGGTGACATTCCTACCTCTGCCTTCTCTGAAGCCCAGGGGCACTTTGCTAATCATTAACACCACCTCTGTCCGTGGCAAGAAGCCAAAAAGGAGCCTGCTTTCACCAGGAGCACGGGAGAGCCCAGTTCCTAATAATTTACGGCTCAAACAAAGTTGCAGAGCACAACCAAGTATGCGGGAAAGGTTGGGGTGAAAAATTATTTACAAAGCAAATGCCCTGAAGACACTTGTACTGGACAACAATTACGGCACCTTAATTAACTGAAATTTAGTTCACCCGTCGACTGAGGCATGTCCAGCACTAAAGTTATGCCACTGCTGCTGTCTACCACTGGTTAATGAATATAAATCAGATGGTTTATAGTTAGTGAACATGTAATAGGCTTGCAATGAGTTGAATTCCAATGCAAAATGCCTGGGGATAGGAACATGCCATCCATAAAATATAAATAAATAACAGATTTACATTGCTGCTCAGAAAAAAACAAAGCTGTCCTCATAGCTCGGTGTTCTTCCAGCCTGACAGACCAACAAGACAAGGGGTCGGCGGGTAGGAATTTGGAAGTCTGCTGACCTGAGGTGCAGTCAATAGATGCCAGGGCCCCTCCATGGCCTCCTTCCAGCCACTGGGCCCTGTCTCACAGGTCCCTCACAGACCCTCTCAGCTCCCCGGGGAGGCCGAGCCGTGGGGCAGGAGCAGGCTGAAGGTGACTCCTGAAGGTGTGGAGCAGTCATTGCAGCTACCACAGCCTGCTCCAGGGGGCCCTGAGGCCGGCAGGGTGAGGAGTGCGGCCTGTGGTGGGCTCATGGCAAGGCCCAGTGAGGGACATGGCTGTGCTCTCACTACAGCTCCTTCTGGGCCAATCTGTAGTGAGATCACAAGGAAAAATCCAACTGCTAAGGCAATTTCTGAGGTAATTCTGGAGCAGGCTGCCTGGCCCCGAGCCCTTGTAGCTGGGTCCAGTGCTAGGCCCAGCCTGGGCATCGCCCTGGTGTCTGACAGCAGCCTGGGCAGGGGGGAGCACCCAGGTATTTGGGGTGCACCCCTAGGGACCCCTCAGCCCTCCTGAGGCGAATAAAGCTCCCTGAGAAATGAATGGCCATCAGGAAGAAACCCCATGTCAGAAAAACCTGGCCTCGGCTCTTTCCATTCCCTTGCCGCAGAAGCAAGAAATTGTGGACCTTATTTATTGCGCAAATTAGGTACAAGAAAATTATTTTCTTAATGTGAGACTTGATGAATGTTCTCAACTCTCCACCCTGCTAGGAAGAAGGGGTTACAATGAAAATTATTTACAAAGCATGTGCTACCCTGCAGGGATATTTATTCAGGCAGGGGATGTTTCTGCAGATTTTGTTGACAAAGGCAAATCAAATTACATTTTTGCGAACATTACACCGAGCATCTTGATTTGATATGGACATCAGCCGCCTCCTGACAAAGCCTGGGAAGCAGCCCCAGCCCAGCACCCTTCAGGCACCTACCGGGGTGGTCATTTTTAGTCTTAGAGAACAGATGGGAAAACGCTCTGCAAGCTGTTCAGGCACTTCTAGATATTGATTCGGAGTTTTTATTCCTTTAAAAAGTATAAAAATGGTTGTAAATCTGACGTCCAGATTAAAGAAGGTGGACGGCTGCAGGGATACAATCAGACCCCAAAAGCCCCCAGCCGGGCTCTGTGGAGCCCCCTGGCCTGCTGCAGGTGCTTGTGAGTGACCTGGGACCCATGAGTGTTCCTCGCACCAGGAGGAAGCGGCTCTGAGCTCCTTGGCAACAGGAAAAATCACCTCCACATCACTGATCCCCTCTGATTAAACCTGTGGGTCTTAAACTTGGTCTTCAATCAGGTCTTTGAGAAGCCCCAACAGATTACAACATCCCTGTGCTTAGCCATCATAATGACTTGCGCGTGATTAGCTTAACCAGCATTTCACCCAATTCAATTTCCACGGATGGCCTATACATACCACAAAAGACGTTCAACATTAATTTTTACATAATTAAATCAGGAATGACCCCAGCACCGAAGAAATAAAACCTCAATTCTTCCCGGACTGTACAGCGGCAGGGCTGGGGGGGCACAGCCCCATTATGTCACCTCCTCCTGCAGCCCCTTCACCCCTGGCCCTGCATGGCCACAGCACTGCCCTGGTGCAGGGATGCCCGTGTTCCTCACTGGGCTGCTGGGTGTCCCCCTCCTGCAGGACAGATGGCCATCTGTGGTCCTAGGGCCAGGCTGCAAGGGCCAGCCTCAGGCAGCTCTCGCCCAGTGATAGGCACTGAAAACACAGTTTCTGCCCCAAAATGCTGCAAGCTGTGCATGTTATGGGGTACAGAAAGCCCCCTGGAGCTCAGCAGGCTACTCAGGCAATTACAAGTGTGTAAAAGCTCAGTGCTTACCATGGACACTCTACCCTGGTGCCCAGCTTTGGTGTCCTCATGGATGGCACTGGTGGTGGCCACAGCCGGGACGGCTTGTACAGCCTGTGTGGGCACTGCCTGGGAAAAACCCTAACAGGATGGGCAGCAAAAAAAAACCCACAAAACAGTGCTGAGAAACGGCCCTGGCCGCAGGGCTGGGACTGAGGAGCATCCAGCACCCGTGTGGCTCTTGGTACAAGCAACATCCTGCAGAGCAAAGCCACCGAAATCACGGAGCCCCCCCAGGGCTCATCCCCATCCAGGTCCTGATCATGCGGGACCACAACCAGCCTGTGCCAACTAACGAGGGTAATTACCGTGCCTTTCTCTAAACAGTCCCCCTTTGAGGCAGCAGCAATTACTCACTTCTACTGTAATTTTAATTGGTGAGTAAACGTGATCTTTGTAGAGACAAAGCCTCATTCTTCTCTCCCTTGTAACAGTTTAAATCAATACTAACCCGGGGCTGCGTGGAAATATTTAATGAAAACTGTTTTGACAGAAAATTGGATTTCTGATGGGACAAAATATTTGTTTTCAATGGAAGAGTTAGACTTTGTCAGAAAGCCCAAACTTTTTTCAATTTTTACTAGAAGGTCAAGCTGCCAAACACCACCATCACTTCACGCATCCCTTATGGGGGTGTGGGGACAGCAGGATGGGCTCTGGGGGCATGAGCCACACACACTGAGGTGCCTCTGCAAGGGACAGCGGTCACGGCCTTCCTGCTGTGGCTTATCCCACTGTGACAAGAGCTTCCAGGCACAGAGGGGACACGACACATCCCAAAATGATAAGCAGGAGCTGGCACCATGGCACAGAGGGGAGCGAGTCCGGACACTGAAGCAAACACCGCGCTGGGGAGTTCTGCCTTGCATTCACCTTGAGGTGAAATTAGCGATGGCAAAAAAACCTTACTCAGGTCTTGGCTAATGATTATCCCATTAAAGAATCAGCTGACATAATATCATTTGGTAGTTTTATAAACCTCGGTGACAACAAGACTGATGAGACCTAACGCCCTGACAGCTCATCTGCCCAGAGAAAAGGAAGGTGCAAGAACTTGCTATTTCCCCGTGGTGCAAATTTCCCTGTGCCAGAAAGTGACAGTCCCCGGGACGATGACAACCTTTGTGCATCTCCAGAGACCCGGGGAAGCTGCCCCTGGTGCAGGCCAGGGGTTTCCCACTGCTGTGGGGACCCACGCAGCCAGCAGCAACGCATGAGGGAGAGCCCATTGAACCAAAATAAAATAAAATGAAATAAAAGGCACGCATGCTGCTCTTCCTGCTACCCACAGCTTTCCTTAGCTGCACACCAATGTTGGTGGGACACCGTGGGGTCCCCAGTGCCGTTCTGCAGGCAGCGGGATGGGATGGGTGCTGCTTCCCCCCAGCTGCATGCCCCATGCTCTGCTCTGCAGGAGGCAACGCTGCAACGTGCAGGTGAGCGTGGGCAGCGAGTTGCTGCCTTCCACTGCTGGTTTGCAAATGCACGTGGATGTCACACACCTATATACTCACGTATATGTATGTATATTTACAACCCCACCCCAAAAACATAGTCAAAATAAAATATTGGCCTGAGGTATCGCCGTATCCCCAGCATTCAGTAATATGCATTTTAGGAGAAAAAAGAAAAAAAAATGCTTGCTTTCTCCCCCCCCTTTGCCTGGGTGTCATGAGCAAGAAATGAGCAGCTGACCTGAGTTTGAATTTAGAGTGTTCATTAATAGGATATTATGCCATATGCTCAGCACACTGTCTTTTTTTTTAATGCAGCCGCCAATTTGAGAGAATTTCTAATTAGTAATGGTATAATGAGAGTATTCAGAGGCTAATGTGGTGGGTGGGGAAGCGAAATAGATCGCTTGGTGTGGACGGGAAATATTTCTGTTCAAATTCCTGGTGAAATAATGACCCGCCGTAAAAGGCTGCGATCTTTGACAAATGAAGGACGTTCGGGGAGGTTACATTAACTGCAGGAGGAGCATTTATCAGGCTGGGGGGAAAGGTGAGGCGTTTGGGGCTGGCTGAGCTTAATGCGGGGAACGCCTCGCAAGGAAAACATTTGAGCTGGGGCTGGGCTGCGGGGAGGAGGCACAAGGCAGCGCGGGGGCAGCGGGTGATGCTGCCTTATCTATGCTCCGTGCTGGAGGCTGGGGGGCACTAATCCTCGCCCCCATATGAATTTTAGGGCATTGGTTCCCAGCTGGTGTCGGCAGTGTTGGCATCCCACAGCCCGGGCTGTGCCACGAGCAGCAGCTCAGCACCGGGTCACTACCGCCTGCAGGGCCCATGGGCACGCCTGCAGCGCCTTTGAGAAGTGCTCCGGCAGCATGTTTGGGGGTCAAAGCATTTAATATCTACTCGGATAGAGTAAATTGGAACTAATGAGGCATGGACCAGGTTGGTGTTCTGTGGGAAGCTGTTGGTATAAAATCACTCGGTGCATTTGGAATAAAGCAACGCTCGGAGGTCTGCAGGCTGCTGGGGAGCCCTGTCTCAGCCTGGCACGAGCTTCACCTACACCAAGGGGACAAACAGGGGCCAAAACAGCAGGCGTGGGTACAGAAGGGTCCATCCTCACACCTCAGGGCATCCCTCTGCTCGAACTAATCCAAGATGTTGCTTCCAACCCACCAGCGGCACGGGACTGTGGCTTTACAGAGGGGAAAAGGGTCAGCTTTCCAGTGGCGCGCACAAAGTCAGGCATAAAAACGCTGTCCTACCAACACATCACAGACCTTGTAAGTTGGAAAACGGTGCATTTTCCCAGAAGAAATGGGATCGGTGTGGCATGGACACAGGATCTACATCGCACAGGAGCTGAAGGCTCCGGGAGAGCTGGGCCGTCTGGCTTAGGAGCACGAACCACTCAGAGGGAAAATCCAAGCTGTGATGGGGAAACTCCGAGAGCTGCAGGTTAAAGAAATACCTTGTCCTTCTCCCCTGCCCCAGGTGGCACAATGTGCCTCCCCTCGTGCTGCAGAGGGAACGGTGTGCCTCCCATGTGCAACCTCTGCACAAGAGCTAGGGCACATGCTGACTGCTTCAAACGAGCCTTAATTAAGCTGCCTTTTGATTGGAGCAATTAGATCTTTAACACTGCAGGAAATAATTTTTTTTACTATTGACTAAGCTGAAAACTGGGAGTTTTCCTCTCTTGCAAAATGTTTTACCGTGTTACTGTATCACCTGTAAGAAAACCCATAACGTCCCATGACTGCAAGGTCCCCCTGGTGCCTCCTCAACACACACAAAGTTTACAGGAACAGATGCCAGGGGATTGAAGCAGCCTGAGATGGGCAGTGAACGACGAGCCCAGCTTAAGGAGCAAAATCCACATGGCAGGGGACTGCTGTCCAGCTCCATCCCAAAGCTCCCCTTCTCCAAAATAGGCCCCACCAATGCCCGGAGCTTCACTGGTGTCCCTACAGCATCCCCGTGCCCGCAGCAGCACCCAGCACCGAATGTGGGAGCAGGAGCTGAATTGGAAGCCAAAGCAGCCCAGGGCTCCGTCTCTGCCAGAAATGAGAGCTGCTCGGTCCCCAGCACTGCTGGTGGAGGGGAATCCCACAGAGGCTGAAGGCAGCGACCTGCCGGGGCCCCAAACCCCAGCGCTGCGCAGGGACCGGCCCCGCCGACAGCATTGTGTAAACCCCGCGCTGAAAATTAAATATTCATAACGCTCATATTAGATCCTACAGCACCTTTTAGGAAGAAATAAATGAGATTTGCTTTAAAAGAAGAAAAAAGGCACAGAGGCCATGTAGAACCAAGGCACGGCTTCATAAATAATATGTTTTTATGCCAACACTCAACAATTAAAAGGCTTAAGACCCGTTTTGGTGAATGAATCATGTTTAAACTCATTCTCCTACCCTCATCCATGTGCCATGGAAAATTAATGCATTCACCCAATATATTTTTAGCAGGGATTTATTCCTTGCTCTCACACCAGCCTTATTTTCCAGAGTAATAGATGTGAGTGTGAAGTATAAGCAAGATTTTTTTCCTTTCTTTAAAGTAAATCTCCAACCCGATGGAGATTTACTCGCCTGTAGGTGAGCACGACAGACCCGACGGGGCCGTGCTTCCCCCCGAGCTGCGTCCCCTGTGCCCACGAGCAGGGTTTAAAGCCTTGGTGCAAGGAGCCGGGGGCCAGGACACGCCGGTGTTGGTGGCACAGCAATTTCCCACCGGCCACGATATTTCCAACACCTGGATAATCTAGAGGAGGGAAGGGACCGGAGGCATTGCCACGTGTGTGGACGTGCTCGGGGTCCCCAGCCCGGGGATTACCGGGAGGCCCCCCTGGCGATGCGCTCCCTGTCCCACCCTCCAGCACCACATGCCACCCAGCACCTCACCCAGCTCATTTCACAGCCCATTAGCGAGAAATAAATATTAATATAATACGATATTATTCTGATGAAAGTGAAAAATGGGACTATAATAAGGCTATCGTGTGCTAGCTGGATTAATATGCCTGTTAATTACCGGCGGTTCCTGTGGTCTTCAGCCTAACGGATGGCGCTGGGTGAGCGGCGCTCGGTGTCAGGAGGTTCCCGGCTCAGCACGAGCCTGAGGTGACGCCAGCACATGAAAAACCTCGTGCTGGTGGCCTGGCCTCACTGCTGCCATCAGGAGCTGGTGCAGGGACAAGAAGGAGCCACCAGAATGTGTGGTCATGGGGACATGTGGAGGGGACGGTGCCTGGGGACGTGCGGGGCTCCAGCAACCCCTGGGAAATGGCTCCACACCCCTATGCTGGGCAGCTGAACCTCTGGGTCTGGTGAGAGCTTGACATTGGAAAAAAAATAAAAGTAGTGATGCCTCTCCATCTGACCCGAAACGAGACTCCCCACGTCATTTACGTGTCTGTACCATCAAAGGTGAAAACGGCTTTCACAAAGTTGGCTCAAAAAAATGAAATTTCAAAATGGAAATTTCAAAAAACTCTGTTTTCAGATTGCCAAAAGGAAACCTTATTTTCACAGCACTGAAAAAAAACGCTTCTTAATTCTTTCTGTTTGAACCAAACTCAGCCTGAACTTCTGAATGGCTTCTGCCATCCCCAGATCCTGTTTTCCTTTCCAGTGACCGAAGCACCCACACAGGGAGCTCCCTCTCCCTTTACAAACTTCCCGTCCAGTTGCCAACCTTGCACACAAATCCCGACCAAATCACTGCTCTGTGAAAATCTGCTCCTTCCCAAGCCACATATACCTCCGGGAGGTGTGGACAATAAAGTCTGGAGACAAAAAACGCTGTGGATGCAACAAATACCGGCAGGGCAGCCTGGGGCTGAGAGCTGCTGTGCCCTGTCCCCATCCCATCCCGTCCCCATCCCATTTTGCCCGGCTCCTCCTTGCCACAGCCTCTCCCACACCCTCCCGCGTGCAGCTCGGGAAGTTTGGCCGGCTTTACTTTGCACAGCCTGGCGCTGCTCATTTTCGGTTTGCTAGAAATGTGCTCCAGCTGAATACCGAGTGAAATAAATTCAAATCCTACTCTGCAAATGACACTGCACATAAATATTCAGTAAATTAGCAGCACACTTTTATAGATTTATCAGTCATTGCTGGCACAGAATGACAGGCAATGTTGTAGCTGAAATATTAATGCTGACAAATTAATGATTTCTGAGTAAATGATGTCATTTTTGCACCGTTTCATTAAAATTTACTCACTTTCAATATCAGCTTCATTTCTACGCCAAAAAAAAAAAAATTAAAATCATTTTCATTCCCTTTCTCTCCCTCTCCCCACCTTTTCCTCTAGGAGCGTTTTTTGAACCCAAAAGGTGCAAACTCCCCAACCCTGCAGTCCTGGGGAGAAAAGGGGACGGAGCTTGGGCAGCGGAGCCCCCAGGTTGCTCCCATGTCCCTGCGGTGCCAGGAACAGCGCAGGGAGCACAGGGGCAGTCCTCAGG
Organism: Anas platyrhynchos; assembly: GCF_047663525.1. Lineage (NCBI taxonomy): Eukaryota > Metazoa > Chordata > Aves > Anseriformes > Anatidae > Anas > Anas platyrhynchos. The sequence goes on from NC_092606.1 coordinate 2,023,180, forward strand.
GTGGTGGGGAGCTGCTGGGTGCTCCCCAAAGTGAGGGGCTGGGCACCTCCGGGCTCCTGGCAGTAAGGGAAAGGAGAGGGCTGCCCCCTGCCCTGCTGCGCACCGGGGAGCTCCTCAGCACCACGCACCCGCTGCCAGCCTCAACAACGCATTACGTGGGATGGCGTGGGGAAAACAGCCCCATCAGAAGCCTTCCTGGCACGCTGGGCACAACTGGTGACATCTCTGACAGGTGACTGACAAAGACGGGTAAAAAAAAAAAAAAAAAGGAAAAAAAAAAGGGAAAAGAAGACAGAGAAAGAGAGAGAGAAAGAGCCCCGAGAAGGCTTTACCCAGGGTTCCCTGGGCTGAGCTATATCAGTCAATCTCCGGGCTAATTCGTGTCAGTACTTGTTTCCTATCTCCTTGAGTCTCCAGCGGAAGGTTGATAAAATTGAAGTGGAAATGAAGTTGGATGCACAGGAGGATACATACAACAATAGCCTGGCGAAATGGGTTTGTATCCCTGATACACTCTTTGGAGCATCAGGATTGGTGGTGACCTTGGCGGTGTCCTTGGGAGAATAAAATAAAATAAAAGGGAGAATTTCAGCCGAGGAGGAGCACAGCGCTGCGCTTGCCGCGTCAGCTTCGTGGCGCGAAGGCGTGAGGCTGGCTCTCGCCCTGCGGACCCGGCTTGGTTCCCATCAGGAGCTCGTGTTTGCATGAGCACTTCCCCAGCTCTCTGTGTAAAATGCAAAGAGCTGGCCCTGCTACTGCACCGCGAGCTGCCTGTTTCTGTGAGGAAGCCTCCATTGCCTCAGCCAGCTCTTAATAAACAGGAGGAAACTTGTCAGGGCTTACACATCCCTCTGGGAGCGCATCCTGCGCTGCGCCAGCACAACCCCAGTGAAACTCCGCCGAGGTGCAGGGGTTAAACCCCAGGCGAGTCTGTTTGCCTGTCCTCTTAAAATAAAGGCACTGAAATAGCCGTGGGGAGGCACCTGGATTTTAAGCCAGGTGTGAAGATGCGTGTGCCAAAACCCACAGCCCCTCGTGCACCGCTAACACCTCCCAAATGGAAGCCGGGCTGCTGCAGGCGCTGCCCAAACGATGCACCAAGGGCTGCCATAGGCTCGGGGCAGCCCCTATTCCTTACAGCACCACAGAAAAAAGGGAGTGTACAGGTGGCTGTCTAACCACTGAAGGAAAATAACGTGGATGTGGCACGGGTACCTTCCTTGGTTTGGTACGTGCCCCTGACGAGCTGCAGCAGGACACGGCACCGAGTGTGGAAATCACGCAGCTTTTGCAGAGATCACATAGGAGACAGATCCGAAGCAGCAGCTCTAGGACTCCTCACTCAAGAAGCAATTTCCCAAAGCATATACAGAAGGAGGAACAAAATCATGCAACGACCTCAAACCAAACAGATCCCAGCCCCGCTCGGGGCGCCGCCAGCCTCCAGGACCCTGAAGCTGCGCCCGAGCCCCGCTCCCTGCCCGGCCCCGCTGCAGCCGCGCAGCCCGGGATTTGGCTAATAAGAACCAGCTGGGTTTTTCCACTCTGATAGCTGTGAGAAACTGATGACAACCTGTTTGACCGCTGACCTCTGAACTTGACCCCCCGCTAATACCTTCAGCTGCTGATTGTCATGGGTGGCTGGCAGAGCCCTTTGTCTTTCGCTGTTTTGGAGTCCAGACAGATAAATGATTTCTATTTGTCCTTTGGCGCAACGGAAGAGCTGATCGATATTATCCACGAATGATGTCAAGGATTTGTCGCCACAGCTTATGAATGACAAAACACTACCCAAAAAAACACCTTTTGGGGCAAAAGATTGAAAGCTGGAAAGGTTTATTGATTTTTGCTTTCTTAAATAGCAGCTCAAGCCACAAAAGAGAAAACGAAAAGCTTTGTGTGCTAAAATGCAGCAAAAAGCTTCCTCGAGAACAACGATTAGATCAGCTCTTGCATTTAAGTACTGTGTGCCTTGCCACAGTCAACTGCTCAATTTTGTCTGCTAAGCCCACTGCAATTTCCACTCATTTTTCCTTATTTCAAAAGCGCCTGTATGGCGAAACACCGGCCTCTGGAATAAAATGCTGCTCTGCTCCTGGCCACTGGTCACTCAGGACGAGCCGATGTGTCTCTGACAGGGGCAGAGCCGGCTCACAGAGCAGGAGAGCTGCGAGGTGCTGGGGCCAGGCGCATGCTGCTCCCTCCCCTGGAACCACCCCACGCAGGATGAGACCGTGGCCAAACCAAACTGAGCAGGGAGCCGTGAAATGACCGGGTCCCCTCGCAGCACACCCATGCACGGCCCCTGCTTTGCGCCTCCAGGAAAGCACAGACAATGGTTGGCAGCTCCGGGAGCCCGGGGAGACTCCTCCAGGGTCGGCGCAGGGTTAGGAGCAGAAACATCTCCACATCCAACATTTCTCCAAGTCCCCTCTACAAAAAAAAATCCCACCGTTCCCGTTTCCTAAAACACAGCACTTTTGTGGACTACCCTTCAAAACGTGGCATTCTTCTGAAGTTCTAAATTTCAACATTTTTGGCAAACAATTGCTGTTTTTGTGTTTTCTGAAATATTATTGGCAAGCTTGCAGATAAGGTCCTATGAGAAACCACTACGAGACACCAGGCCACAATGCCAAGAGCGGGGTTTTGGACACAGGAGGTGTCCACGTGTCTGCGCACGGAGCAGCACTTCCAACTTAAGTGATATTTACAGGGAATTTAAAGGTTTTGATGGGGGAACAGAGCAATTCTAGAACTGAAATGCTACCAGGCTGCTCCCAATTAATGGGCAGTGGAAGAGCAGAGATGGGAAGGTCAGGACCGGCTCTGCCTCCACATCCAGGAGCGTGTTTTGGCAGATAAGAGGTGCGAGCACAGCAGGCGGGCACAGGGCGCTTTTCCCACCAGGGCGGTGGTGAGGGGGGAGAGGTGGCTCTGAAGCCACCGCAGGGCACAGACCTGGGTGAAACAGGAGAATTGCTCCTGGCTCTGCGCCTCGCCTGAAGCTCAGTGAACCCTGCCCAGCTCTCAGGTGGGTGATGAATGCCTGATCAGGGTCAAAAGGGTTTGGTTACAACGCACAACGCGTGACTCCGGGAAGTGCATTATTTTGGTTTAAAAGGCTGCGCTCGGTGAAGTGAGGCAGGGTTTTCCTCAAAACACGGCCGAGCCACACAAATACACAAAGCCAGCAGGTAATTTGCTTGGGAAGCCTGCCCAGGGGAAGGTGACAGCCCTTGGATGTGCTCCCACTGGGAGGACACGGAGAAGAAATCAGCGGGACCCCGCGTGCTGCTCCGGGCAGCTGGGAGAGCTCTGTGCTTATGGGGCTCCATGTGCCCCCCAAGGAGCCTCCTGCAGAGCCCACTTTTGGGCCCACTGCTGTATTACAAATGACCTGAACCGCCCAGCCCTTCAGCCACTCCATCCCTCACCTCCCCTTTGAGCTCGGATTTTGATCGGTGAGGTTTTGATCGGTGAAGTGTGTCCCGCAGCCAGAGGAAGTTCCTGAGACGATGCATTGTGCTGCGCGCCCAGCGCCCGCCTCTCTGCTTGCACTCCTCGGGCAGTTTGACAGCTTGTTTCCCTAAATTTACAGGGCTCACATTTCATCTTTGTGTTATTCATTATGAAAAAATCCAAATTCCTACACAATATCCTCAATGAGAGCATAAACCGGCTGGCGAACTGGGTGGCTCCAACTGTGGGCTCCGAATCAGAGACTCTTTAAAGGGCACGGCCTGGTTCCTTCTTTTAGAATTGAGACTTTATCGAAAATGCCTAAAATACGATCCCAGCCCTCAAAGAGAGGAGCTGAGGCTTTCCATTCATCCCTGGAAAACTCGCCCTTGGCTTTCCTCTAAGTGCTATTTTACACTACACTTGCGGTGCCAAAGACACTTGTAAGAAAGTATTTCCCAAGTAATAAAACATCTCCAAGTGCAGGGATTAGACATAATCCGATCCCTTTATCAAATAAAGATGCCATCATGGCCTTTGAAACACAAAGGAAGACGTTCCCTCACCATTTACCATCGCACACTTGTATCACATAGCAGGCACTGGTGGGGCTGCCGGCACCGCAGCTCGAGGAGAGCTGGCAAGGGCTCGGCCGCTGCCGCCACCTGCTCAGCTCTCCCCATCGCCTGCTGGAGAGGGATTAAGCCCTACATTTTGGTTTTCCATCTGCATTGCATCAAAGGTAAACCCCTGTCAATCCGGAGACACAACCCACATGGAAGTGCAGGAAATACCCCGCTCCGCTGCAGCCTCGGCTGCGACAAATGTAACGCTTTCTTTAGGGTTCTGTTTGTTTAATTAAATTTTACGCACGGATAAAACGTTTTGTGAAATTTCCACTGTGGGGTGTTGTAATTAAAACTGGTGAACTCGATACAGGCAACAATTGTAAAGCTGTCTTTGTCTGCGGGCGGAGCTGCCAGCAGCGATGCCGAGCCCCCGATGTGGCCGGGGCTCACCACATCGCGGGGAGAGCCCCACCGCTGCCAGATGCAGCTGGGGAGATGAGGAATGAAAAAAGGTACAAAAAAAAAAAAATAAGGCTAATCAGGACAAAAAATAGCTCCACCCCAAGCTCTGTAAATCACCAACTTCTCTTCGATGCGCTGGTGCTCTCAGGATTTCCAGCACGACCTGATCTGCCACGCACTCCTGGGGAGCTGTAGGAAGGGTTCTCATGGCATTGCTGCTCAGGAAGGGACTCAAAGGGGGCATTTTGGGGTGTCCCTAACAGACATGCTGTGCTACCCCACCTGAACAAATGAGGAGATAATTCCCAGGGATGGACTGAAACCACAAGCAGTAGGAATAGATGTCGCACCCCTTTTTTTCCAATGAGACAGAAACCTTGCATTGCAGCTGTGGGGTCAGACGAGATGTTTTCCAAAAGGACTGGGTATTTCCCCATTTAGCAGAGGATGAAAATATCATGGGGATGGGTGGCTGTGCCCCCCGAGCACCACCAGCACCCCAGGAGTGAGCTCGCCACAAGGCTGTGCCCCACGGCAGACACCGAGCACAGCTTAGGTCTTAATTCTGTAACATCAGCCTCCCTTCTATTCAAAATTGATTTTTCCTCTAAGTCTCAGCGCAAACCCATGAATCAGCCCGCGCACGATAGGAGAACAAGAAATAAAATTAAAAAACATTTTTATGGTACTTTTTCTGGAGCTGGCAGCAAAACCCCAGCAAGTCACTGATGCTCAGCAGAGGAAAGGCTTTCCTTTGAATTTTGCTCCACCCGTCGGCAGTACGGATCACGTAAAGAAACCCTGTGAGGGGCTTCTATTACGCAGGAGGGCTGGTGGGAAGCGAGGTGCACTGGTGAGGGCGAACCTTTCTTTTTTCCACATCCCCCCATTTCTCTGCTGCTCTCTCTGGACGAGCTGGAGCCCACCACCGGCAGCCCGATGTGCGCCAGCGGCCGGGCTCTTCGCCACCTGTTTGAACTGTCAAGTTATGTGGGAAAGCATATCAATTAACGGCCGTGATTATCTCATCGGGCTCCGCATCTGACAAAACAGTCGCCCCAGCCCAGCAGAACCCCCCTGGGAAGCCACGGGCAGAGCGAGGGGCGATGCCTGCGCCCCTCGGCACCTCCAAGCACGGAGGCGGCGCGCGGCCGCGTGGCTTCCCTCTGCAGCCAGCAGGTATTTGGGTTCAGCTCCCAGGAGCCTCCCCTGTTCCCTCGCAGCTCCAAAAAAGCTGGGCCAGCGGCCAGGAAAAAGGACCTTGCGTGACCTGCTCTTAACCCCCGAGGAAAGTTACACAAACTCTTTCACGCTTCGCTGGGACCGCTGTGTAGGAGTTGGCCAAAACAATACTTTCCCTTGTGTTTGCCTACCTTATTAAATATCAATTAATATTTATGGCAGTTTATAAACAGCGCGGCTTTGGTTTCAAGGGTGCTTAGAAATCCGATCTCCTCCTCTCCCCCCGCCAGCATTTCTGCTGCTCAGCGCTGCGAGCCCTGCGCCCAGCCCGGCCGTCCCCAGCCCCGTCCCGCTTGTCCCCGAGCCCAGAAGAGACTCAGTGGCTCTGAGCCTCCCCTCTCCCTTTCTCCACCGCTCCTTCCCTATCGACATAGCACTTTGTTTTAAATTATGTTGAATTTAAAGGATTTTTCTGTACCCTTATTTCCCAGGAAGAGGCTTTCTAAAAGGCTCCCGCTGATTAATTGTCGCTGGGCTGCTGCCAAACGCGGGAAGTTTTACATGCAAAGAGAAAATACGTCTCTCTCCCGCCTTGCCCGTGCCTTTTCTATTCGGTACTTCAGTCTATTCCACAAACATATGGCCTGTCATTCAAGCTGGAGCACGCCGTCCTGCTGTCAATATTTCCCTCCCCATCACCAAGATTAACACCAGAGGCTGCAGCGGCCGAGGCCGGGGTTCCTCGCCCCTCACCCCGGCACGGCGCGGCTCCTGGCCATGCAGCCACCACGCTCCCGCAGCAGCCCAACACGACTGAGAATCGCTCCTGCCTTCACTCCTCTGCTTCTTTCTGCCGGATAAATCAACAGAGCACAGATCTTCATTGCCCCATTTTTCACAGGCCCTTTTAAATTTACTTTGTATTATTTGTAGCGGCTCGGGATACTTGCAGTTCAATAATATTAAAAAAAAAAAAAAAAAAAGTTTTTTTTTTTTTGCCTGCCCTTGGCTTATCCTTCACAGCGAGCCCAGTACTGCGGTATACTACAGTAGCGTTTGACGCTGCTATCGCAGTGGCTATAAAATATCAGAGTTTGGTTTCATCTTGCTTTCCAAACACAGAGCCAGGGACCAAGCTGGCGTTCGGTGCTGAGGCTGATCCTCTGGCAAGCCCTTTGGCCACCCCCTGCTTGGCTTCCTTGCATGTGAGCAGGACAAAGCAAGGCCTCCCACATCTCAGGGGACCTGCACCACACCACAGATGCCATCTCCCACCGGAGCATCTCTCCGTGGACCCGGCAGGGCACGGGGCCGGAGGGCAGCGGGCGTTTATCTGCGGCTATCGCAAGCTGAAGCCATCAGGCAGCGGGTGTCAGGTTTACTGCACCCAGCAAACCCGTGGGCTTGGCCTGCCAGACCTTGCAATCCGAGAGTTTAAGAAGAGAGGGATTTAGGGCTGGATGCCTTTCTGGGCTTCCAAAAATAAACGTCTGCAAGCCCCGTTTAAAAAGCGACATTCATTAGAAGGAATCAGCTTAGGAACGATCTGCTCCATTGCTGCACGCACAACAACTGTGGATGATAGCACAGAATAGCAAATATATAAAAAAAAAAAGGAAAAAAACCACGATACCCATTGGCAAATAACACCCTTAATCAGTTATTTTTTGCTCGCTCTCTCTCCACGTTCACCTCCCAAACCCGTTGCCATTTAATCCAGAAAAGTAGCTATGATGTTTTAATAGCTTAGATCAATAGCAACCCCTTCCATCTTTCTCTTTTTTAACCTCCAAAATTATTTTAGGCAAGGCTAGGTTCATTTTACCCTTATTTATTTATTACTTAATCGGTAGAGAACCCTCGAGGCAAAATAGCCTCGTTTGCAAGAAAGATCAGATGCCAGCAGCAGCAAAGGCACGGCCACAAATCAGTATGCAAAGCAGCTCCCATCCACCAGCATAAAGGATCTCCGACACCGCACGTGTGTTATTTGCTTACATTACTTAACACACTTTAACATGTATTTTTAAACAGAACAATTGTTTAGCAAAGCCGCGACATGGAAGAGCGAGAAGTTGATTCCAAACCACAAAAAAAAAAAAAAAAAAAAAAAAGGGAATTTATGCAGGGGAAGCGCGTCCGTCCCAAACAACGCTCCGCAATAAATTCTCGCCTCATTAATGCGTTCTGTCAAAGGTGTCCTGTCTGCCCAGTAGGTGTTGTCCCTGCATTTGCCTCCTAAATCTTTACCCTGGTTATTGCTCGTTATTATTTAAAAGGAGGTGCTGAATTAGCCTCTACGAGGGAAGAGCGGCTCTTCCTGCAGAAACGGCCCGGCACATTTTAGGAGCGCACCCAGAGCTTTGCCCCATTGCAGGTCCGGAGGGACAAACGGGCAAATTTGGCTAAGCAGGGGTTTGGTGCCCATCCCGGCACCCAGCATCTCCACTCCAGGGGGTCAGAGGGAGGGATGCTTGGGATCCTCGGTGGGTTGGGGCCCAGCTGCTTCCCACAGGAGCTGTGCCAACGGGGCACTGGCACAGAGAAGTGCCCATAAAACCAGGCTGGGCTCCCCCCGTGCAGGCACCCGCGAGCGGATGCCATCAATCCTCCCAGGGACACGGGGAGCGCTCCGACTGCCGGCACAAAGCCATCTGTTAAAGCCTTCAAAAAGCCACACGTGAGGCCTGTTAACTTTTTGACTAAGTTGTTCGTTGTTCGAGGTTTTCTTAAGCTATATTTCTCCAATTCCGATGATTAAAGGATTCTCTCATTTCTTTTCCTCATCCCCACGTAGGGAGACAGGTAATAGATCAATCAGCCGGCTGGCATTAAGATGTCACTTTAACAATAGCTTGTTCGGAGCAGGGAAAATACTCAGGGCTCGGCTGAGAGATCCGGGCTGAGGAATTAGCACGAGTGCCCGTGTCACGGGCTGGGAGATGGCAGATGGACAGCGCGGTATCCTCACACCACGGACACCTCGGAGGAGAGGGAAGGGAGGGCTCAGCTCATGAAATAGGAACGCAGCCCCACAGAAGGTCGCCCAGACAAAGCCTTTAGGGCTACGGCTGCCACCCAGCCCAAAACCAGAATAAAATGACCTGCCTTAACCAAGCATACTGTAAATTTTTAGGAGCCAGCATCCTATCGAAAACCGGGCCTTGCTGCGTGCTCGTGGTTGATTTAAGGTATCGCACACCTGGCTGTTGTCTTTAGGAGAAATCCTCCCTCCTTACAGCATCTCACCTGGGGAGCAAGCAGGGATTTAAGAAATTTCTGTATTTTTTCAGTGCATTGCTGATATTTCATATGGCTACGTGTACAGAACAGTAGGAAACATGCAGAAAATGGGAAGTTCTCAGGGGAAAATTGAGGTAGGACAAGAAAAAATGATCCAAACCACAGAACCTCTAAGCTTTACAAACAGCTGGGGATGAATGACAGCCAAGAGCCGGCCGGCACTTGGAAACAGGGCTTTCCATGACCTTAGCTCTCTGCTCCTTGCGCCCTCCAGGGAAGAAGAAAAAGGAGCAAAACCCAGTTAATGATTAATTGCACAACCCAATGCTCTCCCACACAAACCCTTCTGACCACGAAAGATATTATTCTGCCACTTAATAAAAGCTTACCCCAAAATCCCAACATTGATAGCATCAACCTTCAGCCCGCGATGCTGCGGTGACCTGAAGGCACCAGGTCTGAGGCTCGCTCTTAACCCCAGTGTAGGAAAACCCCTCGCGTGTGACCTGCCGATTGATTTACAGTACGGCGAGGGGACAGTGGATTAGCAGTGTGTATTGCTGGATCAGCCTCCAAGGTAGAAAACAAGCTTGGGCTGCTTTAGATCCATGCGTGGGAACATTTAGCATCGCCCCCTCCAAAGCTCATTTGCAATTTTCAGTCCCTGAGGTGTTTTTTTTGGTTCTTTTTTTTTTTCCTCACAGCGGCAGCAATCAGTGGGTCAGCAGTCCCTGGTAAGTCCAACATCCCAAACTTCCACCGAGCAGCACAAAACCACTGCACAAAAGTAATGGTGACCCAACCAGGGCAATACAGCAACATCGTAATGGAGCAGGATTTGTCTGTGGATATCCAAAAGAATTTGTTCTGATGGAATAAATCAGGAAGAATTCACCGGGATCCTGCAAGCCCTGCTCCATGGGGTGCAGCTGGGTGGCCCCCGGCACGCCTGAACGAGGCAGCCCTGGCACCAGGAGCTACCCCCACTGGAAGGGGAAACCTTAAATTGCTGCTTAGCAATTGATCCTCACGTTACCCAGATGTGCAATGCGTGGGGTTTTCTTGAAAAAACGTGGTACCTACACAATTTGTCTAAAGCCCTCATGGCAGCGATGCTGTTCCATGCGCACAGGAGCGCAGCGGGCAGTGCTGGTGCCCTCCCCTGCTCCGGGCTGCAGGTCTCCGAGCCCCTCCTGAATTAGTGCAAAGCAAACGTTAAGAGATTAAAGCACGAAATAAAACGCGAGATATTCAGAAAGAATAAAACCGCGTTGGGAACCACAACTGAGGCAAAGGGAACCTGGAGACTTTGCACACACTTAGCAGCGCAATAAAACCTCGTACCAGGGAGGCACTTTGGTAAGTCGCCGAGCCTCAGGAGCCGCCAAGGCTCCTAAATCAGATCGCACCACTTCGTTGGCATCGCTTCCATCGCACTGACAGCAGCTAAAGACCGAGGCGTCCGAGGGACAGGACACGAGGCTCCTCCAAAGGCAGCCCCCTGCTCCTCGGGGCTCAGGCCCAGCCCCTGGTGGGACCCAGGCACAGAACAGAGGGGCCCTGGGACAAGGTTTCTGGCAGCAGTGCTCATACTCCCCTACCACCCTTCCTCTTTCTTTGTCTTTATTTTTATTATTTTATTTTATTTTTATTTTTATTATTATTTTATTTCATTATTTCTGTTTTTTTTTTGGTAGGGAAACACCACCGACAATCCCTGGCAAAGATCATGTTTGCCCTTGGGGGTCTCTAAAGAGACTTTTGCGAGACACTTTTTATTGTTCTGGCTTCGGGAACGGATCCGGTTTCACAAAGCAAGTCCTCCAGTACCTGTTTCCTTAATCCTGGCTAACAGCCTGCTTCCCAGCGCCCTGCTCTCGCTGCACGAGCTGAACGCTTCGCTGTTGCTACCCGCAGCGCCCTGTCCAGGGGCTGTGCACAGCGCACGCAGGCTCGCTGTGCTTAAAGTTTGCCTTTCAAGTGGCATTGCCTGTTCTTTGCTTCTCTTTGACTCCACTAAAGTAAGAAAACACAAAGCAGCTTCCTCTCAGCTGTCTCAAGCAGCACGTGTACGGAGCAAGGAAGCACCACAAATTACCGAGGATTAGGAAGCAGAGGCCGAGGCTCGTGATGCTGACAGCTCCCACTTGCTGCAGTCCGTAACGCAGATTTTGAGCCCACCCGGATTTCTTTCTGAGATGGGGTGGGAAGGACCTCGTGTGCTCATCCTGCTGGGAAGCAGGATTGTCACTGTGACCCTGCACCAGGTCCCGGCGAGCCCAGGCACCCCGGGGGTGTCGTCGCAGCCTGTCCCCAGGCAGCACATCGCGAGGTGCCAGCTGCCCACCGTGCCGCGGGCGCGCCAGGTCCCGCTCCCTCGCCCGCCGCAGCCAATCCACTGGTGTCACGCCTCATTCGTTTGTGCTGTTCAGTGTTAATGCTGCTAATAAAGGGCTGCCTGAGCGCTCTGCTCTCCTCCTCCCCTGGTGCTTTTTGCAGTTTGCCTTTTGCTGTTTTCCGAGCGGGTTCCCTGCCCTCCCGGCGTGCCGTGGCTCCGCCGGCCCCTCGCCAGCCGCCTGCTGACGCAGTGATGCTGCCCCAGCACGCGGGGACCAAGCTGGCACCACGGCAAGGACCAAGCCCAGCACCGTGCTGAGGACATTGCCGAGAACTCCTACACCACTGAGGCCATCACACCTCATCCTGGGGGAACAAACCTGCGACACCCTTTCCCCATGGCACTACCTAAATGCTTGCTGACACCAGAACCAAGGGCACGGCCACCTCGCCATCCCTCGCAGAGCAGGGGGACGTGACACCCGGCCAAGGTGGCAGCCGAGGGGTCCCGAGGCTCCTCTCCCACCCTGCTTCTCCAAGGCCCAGGATGGGTACGGGCAGACCAGCACCGCCGGCTGCAGCTCGCCCCAGGGCCAGGGGAGTTTTTTTCCACTCAGCTGTGCTGAGAAGGACAAACTGATCCCCTCGGGACAGCCTGGAAACCCCCACCACAGCTTTGATTTCAGGCTGTTACTAAACGGGGCCGGAGCAGAGCTCCTGACGTGCTTCTCCCTCCTCACCCCTGCAGCACGAGCGGGCACGGCCGGCAGCAAAGCCCCTCCCTTGGCACAGCCGGTGCCTTCTGCAGCCTCACCACAGGCAGTAAAGCACCAGACACGGTGAAATTTGGCTGGGCAACGCAACGAGAACATTCCCCCACACTGCGGTGCACATGCACAGGAGAGCCCAGCACCTCTCCAAAGCTGCTACGTCTCTATCTGGAGTGACACCAGCAACAAAAGGGACGTCCCCCCCCCGCCACCCGTCCCCATCTATCGAGTGATGCAGATGGGCAGTTCGGGGAGGACTGTGTGCACATATGCAGAGATGCTCTCGTGTCCTTTGACCCCTCATCCCTCCATCATGGGAGATCTATAACATTTACAATCCAAAAAACAAAAGAGAAGGGAGAGTAGGGCCAGAATTCATCTTCCAGGCTGACACCTAGCGTTAATTAACGACTTAAAAATCAATGACATAAGGGACAGGCAGCAAATGACACCTCCACGCAGAGCCTGTCTGCCTTCAGGAGCAAGAAAAAAAAAATCTCTGTGCGGACAGCACTGACACACACCGCACGGGGGGACCGGCGAGGGCAGGAGCCCCCTCCCTCTGATCACAGCCAACACCGTGATCGCCTCCACTTTATTTTTCCATTTTCCACTCACCAGGGTGCCATGCTCGGGCTTCCCCCAGGGACGCTGCTCCCAAGGGTAGGGGAAGCTATTGCTGACTTAGCTGCTGGGCTTCCCAGTCCCCAGGTCTTTTTTCTTTCTGTAACACATCATGAGGGCAACGTGCTCATCACCGTGGGGCAGGGGTTTCTCCTCGGACCCCCAGCTACAAGCACGGCCACTGCACCACTCCCAAGGAAACGCAGCCCAGGGGCTTGCAGAGCTCCAGGCACCACATCCACAGCTCTGCTCAGCCAACAGCTCTGGGTGGGACACCCGTGGGTCCTCTACCACGCTCCCCCCGCGCACATTCACACCCAGGGAGTCACAGACCGGTGTGAGCTGGGAACAGGGCCGTGTTTCTACAAACCCTGCAGATCTGAGCTCACAAGCACCCACAGAGATGGTTTTGAGCCGTGGGTACCACCAGCAGGGTTTGCAGCTCCCACGGCGGCAGGACCAGGGCACTTACAACAGAGCCAGACCAGGAGAAATGAATAACTGAGCACACCACGGGCAACTTTTGTTGTAGTGAGATGGAAAAGCCCGAGCTGATCACTGAGCCTGTGCTCCCCGTCCGGGACAAGATGCAGTGGCTTTAATTAAAGGCCAGGATGAGCTGGAACGCAACCCCCCAGGCTCAGCACCAAGCTCCCCGCTACCCCACGGCGTGTGCCACGGTGCACACGGATGGTGCAAGGTACCCGCGGTGTCCCCACGGCAGCGGTGTGACCCCGGGGCTGGCAGCCACGGGCAGGAGGAGCCGCGCTGCAGCCACCAGGGCAGTCCCGGAGAGCAGATGGTGCGCCGGTTGGCTTTTTTTTTTTTGCCTTTTTTTTTTTTTTTTTTTTTTGAAGAGCAAACCTTTCTGGAATACTAAATCTTACAGGAGCTGTAAATGTCAAATTTAAATTCATACTTTGTACCACCTTTGATTTCAAAGAGGATTACACCTATTCGCTGAAAGCAAAGCAACACCAAAGCTACATGAAATGGAATTACGACTACTTAGGCCTTTTTCTATTGCCTTTTTATATTGTTAACTCCTTCCAATTCATTAAGTCTAATCCTTATTAGGCTAAGTAACACACATATGAATAGACAGGACTGGACACAGGAGCATATGTGCCTTTTGTATCACTTCCTGGTTAATCCCTCGCCCGGGGAGGGGGCAGGCGGCCGGCCGTGCCCGTGGCCAGCAGCGCGCCGCGCCGTGGGGAGCTCTGCGGGCACGGGGCCGCCCCGGGGTGGCTTTGTCACCAATCTGCTACGGAAAAGGGGGCTTCCAGGGGCTGCTGGGGCATGGACAGAGCCTGGCCCCATGGCACCCAGCGGGCACGCACCTCCTACAGCCTCGTGTCTGCGCGCTGACAAAGTGGGAAGCTGCGCGAGGCAGGAGGAGGGATGGGAAATGGGGAAAAAAAAAAAAAAAAAAGGGAAAAAAGAGCCCTTTCCAGTTTTCCATCTCTGTTAGGACAAAGCACCCCTAGCTGCAGCGTTGTCCCCATCCCGGCTGCTTTTTGCCGTTGCCCCTCATCATGTTGTGCTCTGCACAGGAACGGGGTAAAATCCTCCTTTCCCAGGCAAGACGCAAACCGAGAACAACCAGCACCGAAGTCAGTGGGGTCGCACAGCAGTGAGCAAGGCAGGAATCAGACAAAGTACATAAAACAGATATTTATACAGCGCCGGAGTTGCTCATAGTGTTTTAAGAACAATAAAGCAGCAGCTTATATAGTCTCTTGCATATTGCAGACATGAAATAAAGCCAAGACAGGAGCTGGAACATCTAATTCCCTGGCTACAAGGAAGAGAGAGTGATTCAGGTTTACAGGGTGCCATTCAGTTTTATGACAATATCTCCTAATACAGCGGGTTTATCAATTGAGCAAAAAGGCACAACGGGGTGTGTTATTATTGGAGCCTAATCTCACGCCTCGGGTGTGTTGTGCGAGGCACGAGGGCAAAAGGCCACACCACTCTGTGATTATCCAACAGCAATGCTCACTCCGGATGCCGTGTCTGGATTATCAAGTGGATTGGCTTAGGTTTTAAAATGAAATGTTAACGTTTGCTGCTCGGGTTTCAACTGAGGATGGGTCTCCCTGCTGTGGGTATGAGGTACGAATGGCACGCGGGCAGCAGAAAACACACCTCCTGCTCGGTCGCCTTGGGTCTTCTCCTCTGTGTCATGCCACCCGTGGCCGTGGGGTGCCACCTTGCATCTGAGCAAGCACCTAGGACATGAGAGAATCCTTCTAGACTATAAGAATGAGCTAACTGCACAAACCAAAAAGCACAAGCACGGCTCCTGGCTGTAGCCACACTCCTGTGCGCACGGGAGGCAGTTCGCACGCTGCAAACCCCACACGGAGCAGCCCCGCTCCTGTGCCCACTGCAGGGCTCAGTTTTCCCATCCATAAAATGGAACGAAGGTCTCATTTCTCCGCAGGTGTTCCCGAGGTCTCTGAAGCTGAGACCCACGTGCTCTGCATCAAACAGCACCCGTGCAAGAGACACTCAGCAAAAGGCCTGGTGGTGCCCCTAGCTAGATCAGCCCCACTCGTGCCAGTGGGATACACGGGCACAGGCTGCATACCCGGAGCGAGAACAGTACCCTACAGGTTTTAATTAGCACTCTTCCAGAAGCAAAGTTCCTGTCTATTGTCACTTAATTACTGTGTATCTACCCCAACAGACATTAAGCTTTCCCTATGACCTCTCGCTCTCCACACCCTTGTCATTCTCTCTCTCGGAGCCCTGCGTGACACTGGGGAAACGTGGAGCAACTTCTTAATTAATTGGACTAATTAGTCTCCTAGATGGCTGGACAGCTGGACCCTATCTCCGCCCTGATCTCCTCATAGAGGGAACAATCAAATCGCGGTTTGTTTCCCCCGAGTTGACAAAGTCTCGGCGCTGCCTGTGATCTGGCTCCTATTAACCCGACTCCCCCGAGAGCGCTGCCAGGGATGAAGACGTTTTTCCCTTCGGCTAATGAAGTCCGTGGCGAGCCCCAGCACCGCCCAAGCAGCACCTGGCAGCCTCACGAAGGGTCAGGGTTTCCCTTTGGGCCCTTCCCCATCTCACAGGGCAAAAACTTTGCCTCGGCCGTCGTCCTGCTACCTGCACACGGGGTTTGAGCTCTGCAGGTTAACCCATACAGACACAACCAAGGGTACGAGTAAGTGTGCGAGCATCTGCGACAATCTCTGGGCTTCAGCCTCCAGCCACCCCTGGAAAAGCTCCCCAGGAAGCCAGTGACTGCACCCAGGAGCCCAGGATCTCAGCAAGCATCGGGTGTTTCCACTGCCCCCAGTCCCATCTCTCCTACCTCACCAAGACAGGTTTTGATCAGAAGGGGAAGGTCGCAGTTTCAGGAAGCTTTTGCCACACAACCACAGGCTACAAACCATGGAGAAACCCCAATTAGAAGTATTTCCTATTTCTGGAGGATCTTTGCAGTTCTCCAAGCGCTGAGATTTGGACTCTGGTTTGCTAGATGGGAACTCCACACCTAGAAGCAAAAAGAGGGATTTTTTTTCACCCTGCCCCTGTTATTTCCCTAGGAGCCACACGATGCTCTCCCCAAACGATACAGCTTTAAAAGAAGCTGGGAACTGCGAGGATCCATCTGGAGGTTTAAAACAAATACACTCGGTGCGTTTTGGAAGGGAATTCAAAACAGCTGAACAATGCAGCAGGAGGGAAACGCGAGGGTGCCGCGGCAGGCTGGCAGTCGAAAAGCAAAGGAACCGTCAGCTCCAGGAGCAGCAGCAGCCACATAAAAGATGGCTATTGAGCGCTGGAGCAGGCACGGCGTAAGAAGCACTTTCCAGAGACATAAAAAGATGCAGGCTTCATTTACATCGTCACAGAAACCCCGCGCCGGGGCGGCTCTGCTCTAGCTGGAACCCAGCCCATTGGCAGGGGCCACATAATTTGGTTGAAAGACGAGCAAGCAGGCAAGAAAACCACTTCCCGAGCACAAAGCCAAGCCCAACGTGCCTCCTCCTCTTCTGCAGTGGCTCGCTGAATTGTGACAGGGGCGAAATTAAAGGAGTGAGCACACCTGAGCTGGCTCTCCCTTCCTGGGCTCAGCAGGCAGAAGCTCAGAGAACTTTCCTGAGGATCAGAAGTTGGGCAGGGACACGGCAATAGAAGGGGCTGAAATTTCTCAAGCTGCTTAGGAGTACGCCAGCCTAATCCCCATTCATCCTTATGCAAAGCCGGGTGTCTGAGTCCCCTGGCTTGCTTTAGAAAACCAGAGCTGATGGAGCAAAGGGTTGCTGCTCTAGGACCTCACGCAGGCCTCTGAGCTGTCAGGTTTTGTGCTAGATTGAAATGAGAATAAGAGGGAAAAGGGAGAAAATAATATAAATGGGAAAGACTATTTTTCAAGAATTTGTTCTTTCAGGGCATGCTATGGCAGACAGAGGTGACCAAGTTTCAGGTGCTTTGATCCTTAGTCAAGCAAATGATCAATTATTCCATCAGAGTTGTTTCGCTCCCTGTGACAAGTGCTGCAAGACCAGCGCAGCTTTTGTGGGGTTTATTACGTTCCTCGAGCAGGGCTTTGTTCAGCTCAGGGGCACCAAACGCCTCAATTCGTGCAAAGTACAACATGACAAAGAGCGTGTGGCCGTGCGATGGGTTGTGCTGCCCAAAACCTGGGTCCTGGAGCGGTGGCTTTTGATGCACTGAGCTCCTCCAGGCCAGCCTCCAGCCTGAGCTCAGCCCCAGGAATTCAATATCCACAGCTCCTGGGGCTCATCCGTGACTTTTTGCTGAGAAATAGCATTTTGTTTTATAAAGACATTCAGCCTTTATTTATAAAACTTGAGTGATGGAGCATCTACTATATCCCCTGGCAATTTTCTCCAATGGTTAATTACTGTGACTGTCAAAACACACACTTCAATTCTCATTTGAATTTGTCTGCCATCAGTTTCCAGCCATGGAACCTGGCTTTATATATTTCTTCCTGCTCAGCTTTAGAGTCTTTTACTGTCTTTTACTCTTCCCCACGTTGGTATTTGTAGATTATGACCACATTGTCTTTTAACCTTTTCTCACGTAAAGATTGGTTTGAACTCCTTGGCACCTGGTACAAGATTATCCTAATGTACTTCTGCACTACGGAGAGGACTCCGAAAGGGACAAGGACTGCATGCACGAAGGACTGTATGTAAGAAAGGCAATCAAGCCCTAAAGAGCAACCCGTACAACTCTCTCATCATACCCACGCTGCCTTTTTTTGTATAATACCTACACGACAGTCATTTAAACAGGCAGAAGATGACAGTTTATAAGACGAAGGTATCACAACATCCCTGGTAGTTTGCCTACGGGTCAAAGAAATGGCATAAATCAAGATTTCTCTTCTTAACCACAGCTGTCCCCACCACCCAAACAACAAGGCCACCAGAAGGAAGGAGCAGCCCGTCTCCCAGCTCTTCCACGCCGGGGGTGCTGAGCCCCCTCTCTCCGCAGGCTCCTTCCCCAGGGAGCGCTCGGAGTTGCAGCGGTGCCCCCGGAGCAGCTCCCACCTCCCGCCGCTCCCCGCTTCCAATTCACCGGCGAAGCACCAACTATTACCTTTTTAACTCGCGTATTTTCAATACATACAAAGAACATGTACAACAAGGTTTTGCTGTGGTCAATAATCCCTGAAATGATGTTTTCAACAAACCTCATTTCAAGTCTAGATCTGGAGTAGAGAAGTGATTGGATGAAAGGCCATTATATGACTGCTGTAATTTATTCTGCAGAGAGCTAAAACCACCAATTATCTGACATGAATGACACCACTTCTTTTTCTTACCAACACAAAGGTGCACGGTATCTATTTTCTGAGATCTAATTTAAATTTTAAAAAACCTCCTATGTTTAACTAAAAGGTGGCGATACAAACCAGCCGGAGTCAGAAATACCGAGCAGAAGTGAGAAATGGAAGCCGAGGCCGGCGCTTCCCTCGGTCCCCCCTCAGGAAGCAGCCACGGGGCTCCAACCTGCCGGGTTTTGCTGCTATGTTAGCGCTGTTCACAGGCAGGCAGAGTTGGGAGGAGTTGGTGTTTTACTGCTTTGGTGGGTGAGAAGTGGGGCTGCAAAGGTAGGGGTTAATTTCACACAAGCTAGAACCATCCACATTACACGAAGCAGAGAACCACCCTGTTGGTGTTGACTTCCTTACCCCTGCTAGGTCTGAGCTGCCCCAGCTGGGTTATAAAGTTAACAGAAAAGCCCCAGAAACGCACTGAAAAACCTGGGGTGTTCACTTAAGGGGCAGTGCCCTCCGCTGCGTTTCCCACCTTCCCCTAGCTGGGGAAACTGGTGACCCAATTGCTGGACCAAATTAATTAAATCTCACTCGCTCATTAACACTGACTAGAGAGAGAGTGCTTATTTTAGAACCCCAATTATTGCCTGTCCCCTCCACCAGAAGGACCACACGTGGACGAACCCCTCCGCAGGACACCCCCAGGAGCTGGCACTGGGTTACGAGCGATGCTGCAGCAGCAGTGGGCAAGTGGCGCTGAGAGCTCAGCCACTGCTCCGGCTGGTAATTTACTGCTGGTAAAGGCTCCTGCCGCTACAGACTGCTTTATGGCAAACAGGGCAACACCTTTTACACTGACAAATGCGAGTGACACCCGGGGAAACGTTTGAGAACATCTCACCAGCTTGCTGCGAAGGGATGGAGGAGAGTAGCTTGGATCACGGAGGATTAGCTTTAATTTTCCACCAAAGAAAAAACAAAAACAAAAAAAATACAATCAAGAGCAGGAGGATAAATATAATCACACTATTCTGAAGCGCTCCGTACAAATGTGCATCCATGTCTAATATTCACCAGGGGAATTTTTGTTCTAAGGCAGGGCATATTCAAGCAAGGTGCCCCCAGTTTGGGCAGGGGGAGGTGACCCCTTGTATTTAAGGAGCAGCATCCAACAGTTAGGAGGGGACGAGCTGGGGGAGACTGAGATTTGCCTTTTTCCAAGCCCACGCAAACCCGGACAAGGGAGCACCCAGCTGGAGGGGGCTGCCCTGCCCCAAGTTGTGCTCCATGATCCTTCTGGGTCCCCTCCAACTGCGACATTCGATGATTGTGTGATTCGATGACACACAGCACCGACCTGCTGCACCACTAAGGCATGGAAACTGGGGGCTGAGCTGGCTTTTTAAACCTGAATTAAATGAGCGTAATAAATCCAGGATATTACTCTTAATTGTCATCAATGTCGCTGATGTTTCGGGTCAAACCCGAGTTTTAAGCCCTAAGCAACCCAAAGAAAACACAAGCTCTCTGAGGGGGAAAAAATACCATTTACGGGGTAGGGATATATAGTTTTCTAAACTAGTTTGAACTTACTGCAGCAGCTCCTATTTATCTTGAACAATCACTTCATAAACTCCAATTCCGGGACTAAAAAGAAGGCAAACACTTTTTTATGGACTGCCTCAGTTCATTTAGTTCAATTCATCATCGCTTTGTTGGGGCAACTCGCGAGCGAAGCCATTCATGCCGCGCAGCTTTATGCGGCACAACCCCTCCGGTATGCTAAGTGAGATGGCTCCGAGCTGTCACTTTCTCCTCCCGATGTTTTACAGCCACGGCTGCTGTAGGTGCTTTCTGCTTTTCCTATCACGGTGACATCTGAGTGCCGCTTTCAATGAGACCAAATGGCCAAGTTCTAGCAGGTTTTGGACACCGGGAATTAATCAAAGTTCAACGTTTATGTCCCGTGCTCATTCATCAGCAGGAGCAGCCAGCGCCACTCCAGGCGAGGACACCTGGGCTCTCCTTCTGCTTTTCTTTCCCAGCTCTGGGGAATGGGGGAAGTTTGGTCGCGGAGAGCCAGTTTGGATCATCACAGCTGTTCCTGCTTAGCATAAACCCCTCCAAGTCCCTGTCTGATCTGGGGCACGGCACCAACCTGCCTGTGAAGCCCTTCATCAGCTGCAGAGCAGCTCCGTGTGACACCAGAGAGCTCTGCCCGAGTTAAATGCTGATTATTTTAACCCTCTCCTGCAAGGGTTAGCTAGAGGGCAGGAAACTGATCCGTCTGCCTTTGTTTTTTCATCGCCCTTCTTTATCAGGACAAACTGAGCATTTGCATTTTTACCTTAACTGCATGGAATTTCACCAAAAATAATAATAATAATAATAAACAAGCAGCACTTCTGGCTGTTAGCACTACAGTGGGCACCACTTACTTAGAAGGCAACTTTTTCTGGAAGCTTTTAAATTTGGGACTTTTCAGCCTCTTTCTTTGCTGTTTCATTTCCCCTGCTGGGGAAGTGCAGGAGACGGGGGGCAGCAGCTGGATGGGGAGGCGCGTGCGGCTTTCCCTCTCCCCTCTGCTGAAGGCAGAAGACAAAAGAGATGCTCCCGTGCCTCCAAGCTCTCTCGCACACACACACACACGCTGCCGATCTGTAACATATTGTCTCTGACTCACTCGCGTTTGGGGAGAGCAGTCAGCAGGCTGTGCCAGGCAGGGATGGATGCCCGGCGGTACCCGCGCTGCCAAGCCCCGGCTACCCCCCTGCAGGCACCGCGCTCGCAGCCCTGCGAGCCAGCGCCGAAACCCTTGAGAGATTTAACTCATTAAACTTGCCACGTGTGATGGAGATGTTATCCAGCCCGCTGTAAAGAGGTGTAGAAAATAGCTGCCGCCTAGCTTTAAAGTGGCTGCTGTTGAGATGTTTTAAAGAGGGCGAGTGGGCGAGGCTGCGTGTACAAGTGCAGGTGAGAGGCAGAGCGCGCACGCAAGCGAGTGCAAGAAATATTACACAAAATAAAGAAGCAATTAAAGGGGGGCGAGCAGTCTCTTCAGAATGATTGGCTCTGCCTGCACCGAGAACTGGAGCATTTAACCTTTTGTTTGTGCTTTGCCGAAACGCTGCCTTGCTCTCCGCCAGGGTCACAACCCGGTCACCGCCACCAAACGTCCCCGCCGCGGCCGAGCACCGTAAATCAGCAGGGCTGGGAGGCAGCGCTGGTCCATGCTGGTCCCACACAGCCCTGCCCACGTGCCCATCGTCCCTACAAGCGGTCCTGGGGTGGCCTCGGGTGCACAGGACTGGGGAGCAGTGGCTGCCGCTTGCTTCTTGCTGAAGAAGTGGAAGATAACCAGCGCCGAGCAGAACGGGGGCTGCAACAGCCCAGGCACTGCTCCACCTCTGGGGCACCCACCTGGGCACCACTGGGCTCCCCCGGGACACATGCTGGGAGAGAAGCTGGCCCTGGGGGTCTTCATCCAGGAGAAGAAATGAGAATATGAAACCCTCCCTCCGGAGCAGTTTGAAGTGGCTGACAGAGCCACAGCGGTCAGATGAGCCAAAAAAACAGCCTGTGTCTCCCCTGCTCAGCCCCGCCAGGTACCAGGGTAGGAGACGTAAGGCTCTGCAACCCTACCCAAGGAAACAGGATTTGTTAAGAGACCGTTAATTAATGCACACATGGAGTAAAAGGAGAATCAAACAGAAACAAGGTGGGCTGAGAATGACAAGAGGTCCCCTTTGTGGCCACAGAGCACCGCAAAACCAAGCGCGGATTTTGTTTTTTAAGTGCAGGTTGGCTTCTCTGCTACACACATAGCATTCCCACAGTTCTGGAGCACAGCAATAACCATGTACCTGTACCAAGCCACGTGCACTGAGTTCCCCCAACCAAAGCTGGAAGTTACCTTAAGGGGTTATCTCAAAGGGATGCAGACAATAAGAAAGATGGGATTTTATAAAAGGAATAAACAGCTAGTCCTGCAAGCAAGAGCTTTCTAATGTGAATACTCAAAAAAAAAAGTCAATGTTCCTGCTTTTCAAAGAAAATGAGGATGCAAAACACCCAAAATCTTGCAGTGAAACAAATTAGGTGGAAAGAAAATTATTATATATATATATATATATTAACATTTGAAAATCAAGACTGATCTCAATTCAACCAAATTCCTCCCTTCCACCCAGGTTTCCAGCAAACACCACACAACTTCTGGAATTCTACCAGGAGGGAGGGAATTTCAGTCTCCCTGGCAGCTGGCTAAAAAACTGCCGCGGGGCAAACAGAGAAACGCACCGCTGCATGGGAAGGCCACAGACGCCGCTATCCACCAGGAGCTTAGCTTATTTATTTACCCAGTAATCAAATAAATTGTTTCCCTCCAGCTCTCCGGGCTCAAGTCCTCCATTTACGCCTGGCGCTGGAGCCACGGGGCACTGGCACAGGCAGCCTCCCGCATGCAGCACGAAGCGGCCGTGCCCAGTGTGTGTGCACGCTGTGTTTCGGGTACCTGTGCAACCCACGGTCACGTGGAAAAACCCTTTTCACAGCCAATTTAACCCCACGCACAAGCGCTGCGGATACCTCTGCTGCCGTTCCGCCTTGCCACGCGTCCTTTCCCCGTCCCGCACGGGCTCTTTTCCTATCAGCTCATCATTTGCGTATTAACTCTCGATTAGCTCGGAGCTGGCCCAATTTCTCTGCCCCCTGCTGTAAGGCATTAATGGAGGATTTGTACCAGCAAAGCGAGACGGTCGCTTTGCCCAAGAGACTTTCGCTCAAACACGATGGCAGAGCGGCACGCGCGGCCAGGGGCGGCCTCCCCAGCGCTCGGAGCAGAGGCATGGCCTGGTGCAAGGGCAGCGGGCGGGCAGCCTCTCCTGCCGAGGCTTAAATTCAACACAAACGCTGCCATCAGCAAGCCTGATCACTGGGGAACATCAGCCAGAGAAAGCAAAATGAGACCCTGGGCCTGGAGCAGCTGAGGTGCCGCAGGAGGATCCTGGGCCAGGGGAACCTCACCTCCAGCCCTCCTCCTGCTGCCCCCTCTGCCCCCACAGCACCGCTTATCAACCTTTTGCTGGAGACAAACAAGGTTCAGAGACTTCCACCACTCACTCTGTGAATTTTTCTACTTTTCTGAGCCCAGAGGCCTGCCAGTGTTTCCTCTCCCAAAGTGCAGCGCCACTGCCTGTAAAACGGAGCAAGGAGGAGAACAGGGGGGATGCTACATCCCCGGTGCCCAGCCTTCTGCCCTGGCTATGCCACTGCTTTGTAACTTCCTGATACCTGTTTTGATGGCTTACTCTTGGCCGGTTTGGCTTTCAAAACCACAAGCAAAATAAACCAAGCTCGGAACAACCTCCTGAAGCATTTCCCTGGGGTCTGCATGCTGCCAGGCCAGTGCCCGTGGAGACCCCGCTGCAAGCCAGGAGCAGACAGGGACCCCTGGGCACTCCCAGGGCTTCATTATTTCTGAATTGAAGTACCAGTGTGCTTGCACTCCCATGCTGCATCCATCCACACCCTCTAAAAAATACAGAGACACACAAGGAGACCTAATAAAATAATTTCCCAGTGCTAAAGACAAACTAAAACAAACCGAAAAGCAGGGGACAAGCATGGGGCTGTGCTTTCTGTGACAGGAGATGGCTCCACAGGTTCAAAACAGCCAGAAAAACCAAGCCAAGCAGTCCTGGTTCAACATCACATGAGAAATGTGGAGAGATATCTGCTCACAGATCTCTCACTTATAAAAAAAAAAATTGACAACCCATCCTAAACACTCATAATGTGCATTGCTAACTGCGCATTGCACCTCCCATCGTTTGTATGGCAGAAAAGGAACCTAATCCTGAATCTGAAAAACTATGTGATGGAGGATTTACAGTATTAGAAGGCAAACAGTGGCAGGTGTAATTAGGAGAAAAATTTGTCATGCTCTTGACTCTAGGAGAGAATGAAAGGTCTGGAATAGCAATCTCCCAAGTGTTTACCCAATGTGAGCGCACACAAGATGGAAAGCACATTTCCGACCACGGACAGATTAATATTTGATGCCAGAAAGAGAAATGCACGCTGTTCATGTTTATTTAGGATATTGTGAAATACAGTGAAATTTGCAATTTTATTGGATTCAGGGGTTCTGTGTTTTTGAAAAGTCCTAAGCTACTGTATGTTGGCAAAGCAGCACGCACGTTAGTAGTTTAGACGTGCCGGCTGCAGGGAATGAAAGGGCTTCCCCCTCCCCCTGATTTTAAAGGGAAAAATGATATAAAAAGATTAGCCGCAGGATAAACTGGGAAAACTCCGCTGAGCTTTCTGTGTCTCTTAATACTAATTTTAGTAGCTAGAAGTGACACAAAGGAAAATTATATCTAGGTTACTTTGTCAGTCACCGCAGCCCTGAAAGGCGGCATTAGCGCACCACGTTCCTCCCGCGGGCTGCGCAGGAGGCAGCGCTGGGGGCTTTGCTCTGCCGCCAGGACACATTTCAGGCACGTGCAGCGCTCATCAGGGACCTGTCCTGAGTTGGTTTCCAGCACTAAAGGCACTTCTGGAACTTTGTTCCACACAGATACCCCGCTCAGCTCCCTGATATCAGTGGAGTCTGGGAAGCAGCCTTTCCCAAGCGTGGTTAGCACTGAAGCTTTGCCATGAGGATTCTCAGTGAGATGAATAAAAAATCAGGTGTGATTTTACACTGGGTGATTTATCTTTACCTACTCTTCCACTAAATCGTGCACAAAGTTGCTTGCAGAAGTTGTGCACGTGCTCTGCTCTGCCACAAGCCGCTCAGCCAGAGAGCGACCCCTGCCCAGAACCGCACCGACTGCTCTTCGCTGCACCGCAGAGACCTCCGCTAATGACTTTTTCTCCAGAAGTTAAAAATCTGATTACACGCTACAAAAAACAACAAGGTCCTACGGACGTGTATTAATGATGTATAACACCTTGCCCGCGTCAGGGCCCTTCGTTAGAGGGCTGGCACTTGGGAGCTGCGCTCTGCCGCCTGGTGCCAGCCGCAGCCTCCTGCGTGGAGACCCAGGAAGGGGACAGGAGAACAGCCTGAGGAGGCCGTGCTCTGCCCTTCTCCCTGCTCCAGCACATCCCCCTCCAGTGCTGCCACGCACCTCCTCCCCTGCCCCTTCATCACCTTTCAGCTCAGGGCCCTGGAAAAAGCAGCCACAGCTCCCTGCTTTCTGGCAGCAGTTTTACAGTGCGAGCACTGGGCGCAAAGACCTGAATTTCTGTACGAGGGTGGTGAAGGTCGGGCTGGAGGAGCAGCAGTGAGTTATCCAGCCGTCCTCTGTGCATGGCAGCACAGCCACCCCCAGCCCCACAGCGCGTCCCAGTGCCGCTGGAGAACGCCGCTGCCCTCAACTGGGTCCCCTTTGGGAGGGCTGAGCGAAATTACGGCAGGGCGAGAGGCTGGGCTGCTGCTGACGATGTGTGTCGGGGGGAAAAAAAAGGAAACCAGCACACACCGGGTGAAGGAAAAGGAGGCGGTTTGCTTCTCTCCTTCCTCTGCCCGGTTGCGCGCCCAATAAAAGGGATATATTGTTCTCCTACACATCGTTGGGCAGCAGAGGAGGTGTGTGACAGTATCCATATTCCCGGCCAGCCCGCGTGGGGAAGGAGCAAGACGGGGAAATTCTCCTCACCGAGGGAGAGCCACAGGCATTGGGCTGGCTGAGGAGGCAGGATTGATCCTAACAGAGGGGAGGGAGCACAGGCATAACGGAGAAAATGCTCTAAAGTAGGGAAACCCCCCCGGGGAGAGGTCCAGGGCTGTGCAATCACGCGTCCAGCACTGAGTGAGCCCCATTGGTGAAGATGGGGCTGCCCAAAGCCCTCTGTGAAAGGGAGCACAACTTCACAGCTCCTAACACGACTCAAAAATGAGCAAAATCAATCCGTGAAGCCAGCCGTGCCCCGATGGCCATCAGGCAGAGGGGAGAGGGAGGCGCACGGCACCCACGCGTTGCTGCACGCGCCGCCAGCCTGCTCGAGGATGGCGAAGTTCTGCACCAACCCTGGGGTGCAACCACAAGTCTCTGAACTTCAGGAATTAAAAATACTCTGAGCATCGCAGAGGGTTATATTATCTGTGAGCATGCATCACAAAGCCCGATTCATTTATATAAAACCCCCCAAAATACATCTTTCTGTAGCTGCGTATGTACACACACGCTGAAGTCTCCTAAGAGGGTTGCATGAGACAGACTTTTCCATGAACCCTATGCAGCTAAAATTAGTATGAAAATGGTGGTGTTTCATAAAAGAAAGATATGTGGATGCCCGTAAGTGCCATTTTATTTCTCAGTGAGAGGATAAAGTGTTTTTTCCTACATAATTTTTGATGTAGAGGCTAAATTAGGCCCGAGAAGAGGGACAATACAACTTCAAACATCATTAGTATTCAGTCGACGTAAGCCAACCAACAGCAGTTATGTATTTTTGCAAGTATGCATATAATTTATTGTGGAGAACACAATTTACATGGGTAGTCGATGCCTGTTTTATAGCCTCACAAATAGATGTATGAACTCAAGCATATAATGGCTCAACCAGCAGGCGCAAATACGTTCTAAATCTTCTAAATGTGCTTCACAAAAATGTAACTGAGGAATATAAAACAGATCAATTCTTGCATGTTATATATTGGTTTTTGATTTACAAATCTAATCTGGGAAATTTCTTTAGAAATGAGTGGATTTTTTTTTACTGAACTTCTTTTACAGGATTGTGCCAGTCAAATCCTAGAGGATTCCCTTCGGTATATGACTGGTTTTAGTTTTTTATTATTATTTTAATCTATATAGAGGATTCAGTATATATTTGTAGCATTTGATTTCATAGCTTCCTGCATGTCCTAGTGCTAATTTCCTCAGGAAACCCTTTTCCATTATTTACAAGCTCATAACACACACTGTGTTTTATCTATGTTTGCCCTAATTAGCTTCCCCAAAAGAAAAGGAAAAAAAAAAAAAAAGACAAACACATTACTGCGTGGATTCCTGCACATCCTAGAAAGTTGGCAGTTTCATTTCTAATTCAGGTACAGGGGGAAGATAAAATCTGGGTGTCTGGAATAAAACACATTTCTAATGGGATGGAACGACAATCCCTTATTACCTCCCACCATTTTTCTCATAGTTTTGCTCCAAGTACAGCAAATCCCTGTGCTATATTTTTTCATAATGTATAGCTTGCTATTACCTCTCAAGAACAATTTTTATAGAGAGGGTGCCCTGTTCAATAGATCTGTAGTGTCTCCAAGGGGGAATTCACACAGGGTTTTATTTATGGTTACACTCAACTATACCATGTTGCCAAGCTTTCCCCTTTGGATTTGTCAAAAAAATATTCCTTCCTCCACCAAAGCCTCCCCATCACATGGGTATTAAGACATAAAGGAAATAATTATTTTGCCCTTTTTAAGACCCTTATGGCACTTGTCTGATATAACATCAAAAGAATAATAATAATTAGAAGAACAAAGTTGGACGTTTGAATATCAGAGAATGAATATTCCAAAACACAGGTTTTGCTTTGAAGCCCGGATTATCTAGAATCTCCAGAAAGATGATTGTTGCTCACTGTCTGTTTTCCCACTCACATACGAAGCATTTATCCGTCTCCAAAGGTTTCCAGTATCATCGTTGTTGATACCAGAGCACAACAATTAATTCTACCACACCCCTCAAATATTCTTCAGTTGAGAATCAAATTTTAGCAGTTTCATCACACAGCCCAATATTTTCCATCAAAATAATAATATATATATATATTTTTTAATCAATGGATTTTAAAAATGAAAAGATGCTTATCGCAAAATAAAATAATCCACCTTGTGATGACAAGCCCTCCAGCATTAATTTCCCTGGGGGTGTCTGAGCTAAGCTGCCCACGGCAGAGCCCACCTCGGCTCCAGGTGCTGCGCGGGGAGCACCGCGGTCCTGCGATCCTGAACTCCCCGGGAAGACAGAGCGACGTGGGAGCTCAGCTCTGCAAAATAATTTATCGGTTGTACTTGGAGGGAAAAAGCAAAGTCATTTAGGGGCTTGGTAATGTTCTTGTTTGGATTTCCCAGAAACAAGAGCATAGACGGAACACTTTGCATCGAATCCCCACAGGGAATAAAAAGCCAAAAACACCCTGCAAATTTTGTCCTAGTTCCCCCACAAGAGTACGTTACTACTACTTCTGTTCCCACTGGAAACGGCATCAGGTTTTCCAGAAAATAATTCACTATTTCTATTTCTACAGTTAGCCTATGAAAAGATCAGCATCCCAAACGGCAGAAGTTCCGAGGAAAATGGCAAGCACTCTTATGACAACGATGATATTTCAGATTAAAATCCACCTTTGGTTACCACGACACAGCTATAGATTGACAGCTCCATTAGAATAATTTCTACCGAGGACATTGGGGGACCTTAAACTCCAGCCCGGCTCCTTCCCAAGCCCACCCAGTAATGCCCCAAACACCCGTTCTTCTCTCCTGACGCAGGGTCAGGTTTTTAAAGCCTTTAAGCTGATAATTTGCCACCAACCCTGAGCCAGCACAGCCACACGCACCCGGCTCGGGACGTGGCTGCACGAAACGTGGCCGTGCGACCGAGTTACACCGCCAGGCCACGGCACGTGGAGTACCCACACTTCATTTTCATTGATCCTGCCAAGCAAGATTGATTATCTGCAAAAGGGCACATCGACAGCGGAGGAGTAAACAAGGAGCTGGGCTAGCAGGAAGCGGAGGTGCCGTAAGCGCCTTCAGAGAGGTGGGGATGGGGAAATCATCCAGGGAAGCTTTCAGGACACTTTTTGAACAGAGGGATGAGGACGGCTTGCAAAGGAGGGTGGCACTGGTAGAGCTTCAATGAAGTGCCCGGCACAGGCAAAGTCAGAGGAGATGTTGGTTGGCACCGCGGCACCTCTGGTGGTGCCCACTGCACGGCTTTGTCCGTGGGCTGTGCTCCCAAAAGCTGCCACCACCTTGCACAGGCTTGCTGAGAGGGCGAAGGGCCCTGCACAAACACAGCTCCCAAGTCAGATCTGCACCGCGAGGAGCCAGCACACCCACTGGGCTCTGGGTCCTGGCATATCTGTCAGCCACGCTCACTCTGGTTCTGTTCCCTCCTTCCCAACTACAGCTTTGCCAAAGCACCGAAAACCCAACCTCTATTTACAGTTGCAACAGAAAAAGTGTTTTATGTTTTTTTTTCCTCCTCTTCAGGCAGGCTGAAACGATAATAATGTGAAAACACACACACACAGGGAGAACACGCTTGCTGAAGTCACATCCTGTTCGTTCATTACAGTAACAAATGTGTTTGACAGTAATTATCCAAAGGGGAGAATTCCAAATCTTCTCATCTTGCTCTCTCCTAATTAATTAATAGTTTAAATGTCATCATGATGGGAAGTGCTCATCAGAAGCAGAATCTGCTGCCATGATTTACAACTCTGCCTCCAAAGGCTCTGAAGCAGTGGCACCCCGGGGTTAAATTTAATTCAAAAACGTAAGGCTCTTATTGTGCTCCTAACCATTTTTGCACTGAAACTCCCCCATTGCGTGAACGGTGTGAAGGGAAGATGCGGGTGAGCACTTCCTTCCCCTGGATTTTTTTTTTTTTTTCCTTTCATCATTAAGTCGGAAACTGAAAGATTAAATTAAAATTAGTCGTTTGTCAACTTGTTACAGATTTGTTGCGGATGGCAATTGAGGGACAAGCCTGCTGCGCTGCTGAGCCGAGCTGATGCAGAGAGGGGCCCTCGTGCTCGGCAAGTGCCTGTGTCAGAGCTCCTAATCCCGGCTGGAAAGGGAGCTCAGCACTCCAGCTCGAGAACAATGAGGAAAACGATGCCGTCTGCTCGCCGAGAGTGACGCCTTCCTTGTTCTCAGACAGCTTCCCCCCCTGCACTAAGCATTTAGCCAATTACCCAGCACAGCTCTTCTCTCCTCGCAATTCCGGGCTGGAATAATTAGAATTTGCTCTCAACGCAGCCTCTCCGGCTGAGAGAGGTTTGCACAACGTCGGTGCCGCGAGTGACGTGAGCCAGAGGCAGCATCCGACCGAAGCATCCTGCTGCAGAGGCTCCTCCAAGCCCACGGGAAGCCCTCTGAGGCTCATGTCTCCTCCAGCCTGGAGGAGACCTATAGGTACAACCTATAAGTACAATAAAAGCACCACTGGCTGCGTGCTTACTCTGCTGGGATGCTTGAACGGCACCGATCCCAGTGCTAGGTGTTGTGCCAAACCACCACCAAAGCTCTCTGTAGAAGGAACTTGGGATTTCTCCATGGTTTGAGATCTGAAACCACACTTAGAGCCTTAAGGAAAAGCCCTCAGCCCATTAAGCTGCAAAGTCAAGCTAACTGCCAAAATGCATGTACCTGGACATAATTAACACATTCTGCACCTTTTAGAGCTTTTGGCAATGTTAATTTACCTTAATAATGATGGGCTTTGCAGGTGACCATCAAGAATTCTGCCCACCTCGTTCCACGTTAAACCCCAGTACGCTGTCAGCAAGCACCACGTGCCTGCAGCAGAGCGCTTAAGGGAACTCGCTCCTATGGAAAAAAAATCTGCATTTCAGAGAAGCTTGTATGGTACCGGGGGGTTTCAGCACCCCCAGGCTTCCTGCTACGAGAGGTCAAGGTCTGGCAGCTCGGTGGTGACCTCCCCAGGCCACCCCGCTCCACTGAGCCACACGGCCTTCGCCTGCCCTTCATCTCTCCCACCTTCCTCTCCCACACGCACGTTTCAAATCCACCAGGTAGAAAAAGAGAAATTACAGATCTTTGCCAACTTTGCACGTTTTCTCCCCCCCCCTTTCCATAAAACAACTCTTTCACTCCCAAGTAAGGAACAGGGGGTGGGAGCTTGTTATTTTTCTATTTCAGATAAAAGGTTGGCAAAAGAAGAACCCGATTCATGTCATTGTATTTCCTTATTGTCTGCATTAACCTTCCCCATGGTTACTTGTTCTTTGTAATGTTACACTTGTCTTGCTGCAACACATGAATACCCGAGCCAATTTTGTCATGCAAATGAATTCAGTTGGATTGTAAATTGTGTGAAGGAGCATTAGTTTATCAGGAACCCGCCTGCATGCTGCACCCAACTGATTTCTCCTATTCACACCACGAGTGCAATGTTTTCTAGTTGATCCTGAATGTCCATTCGAAAGCAGTGGGTTTTATTATTATTTGTAAGGACTTTTACATTTGCATTTACTTATTTATTCAGTCAGTCACAAAGCTGTATTCCTTTTCTAAAGCCTGATTTATATAATCAAAAACCACTGCTATGCCACCAAAAATGAAATATTACTGCAACCCGTGTTTGTACTCATTGTAAGCCTGAATGGAAGGCTTGCACCCAGGCTGGTAAGGAACAGATATTATAATCTGGGAGCCGTCAGGTAGATATCATTGTTGGCATTTCACACTATAAAATGAAAATATTTCTATTGAGGTCGATACCTGCATTTAGAGTGACATTTCTTCAGCCAACCCTGGGGTTATCACCCATGAAACCAGTGAAAAAGCTCGGCCTCCCCTTTGCTTCAAGCCCAGGTTTGCCAGAAGCTTGCACAACTCCGTGCTTTCCAACTGGAGCCCAAACCCGCCACCTAATTTCAGTGCTGCTGACAAAGCTGAAGCCAGGAGCACAGACCAGATATCAACCATCAACTCTTTGGCCTGCCTTGATTTGTAGCGAGGCACAAAATTGTCAATAAGTTGGTGGCAACAGCAGAGCAACCTCCAAATCAAGTGCAACAGCCTCACTGTGCTCCTTATCTCCCCGCAGACCAGGCACTACATCACTGGGAAGCTTCAGAAATGAAACCAGAATTCACATTTCCTCCCAATTTTCTTCCAGAATTATAGACAGAGCCAATATGCTGCTAGACACCCGCCTCATCGTAGTGGATTAAGTAACTGTGAGGGCTATCACACACCTCGCCTTCCCCATGCAGCTGGAGAAATGGCAGGGCCACCCTCCCTTTCCCCCCAGCCCCAGGGATGCTCTCCACCACTTTTGGGGAGCCCGCAATGCCAGAGCACTGCCAAGAGCCCCCAGCGAGTGCCACAACTGCCCCATTTCCAGGGTCATCCCCGCTCCTCCCACCCACAGAACTGTCCTCCTGCAATGATGGAAGGCTCGTGTGAATTTAGCAGGGTGGTGGGAGCACGGAGTGGGCTCCCACCCCTGCGTGGAGGGCAGCGCTCAGCAGCCCGCGGTGCAGAGGGAGAGAGGAGCACAAGGGCAGCGTGTTAGCAAATGTGGAACGAACGGGCAGGGGAGATGATGCTGGTTTGTTATCTCAGGGGACCGTCCCATCTAATCAGCCTAGAAATACAAAGGGAGATCAGCGGGTAGATCCCCGCGCTGCGTGCGCCATATGGATAGCAGATTAGGAGCCTCTAGGGCTGCTAATCCAGCACAACGACTAAAAAAGCACTTGGTTTAGGCATTAAAGCAGGGCTCTGGGACCTGGGCCCTGGCAAAGCAGGGCACTGCAAACAAACCAAACAAACCTTCACAGCTTTGCCCAGTTTCTGGGCCTCAGTTTCTCCAGCTGCAAAAAATCCTCTGCCTCAGAGGGGCCTCCGCAACTAATCCCAATTCAGCAGGTACTTGTGAAGGCTCCAGGTAATCAGTGTTACAGGTGTACAGAGGGTTTTTGGTTCTGCTTTTGTTTTTACAAGCTTTCCTAGTAAAAACAACTTAAGGAGCATGCTCTATCTGGTGCAGACCTGACTTGAATTGAACGCGATTCTTCCCCCACCGCAGCATTGAAGATAAAAAGATCAAACCGTAGGCAACAGAGGATGAGAAGGGAGAAGAGCAGCACCTAGAAGGAGCAGCAGAAAGGAGACTTTCATCACTTGGCAGAATAGCAATCTGGAGGGAAAAAAAAATAAAATAATAGAAAGCAAAGGCAACCAACGTGACAGCCCCAATAAAGGTGATGGGTTTACGGAGGAACTCACGCTGCTCCATCCCACCCTCTCAGATTACTCCGCACCACCTCAGCACACCCCTCCAGGGAAAGCTGTGGCCAGGCTGGGATTTCCCAAAACAGAAGCCATCCCTCGAACAAAAATGACGTTTTTTCCTCTAGAGGAACAAGGACAAGTCCTCTCCCTGGCCTCCATTGTGGTGCTATTCAGCAAGGAACAGCGGGGTTCTGGGTGCCTGCTGTGGGTTTGAGCCGATCCCTGGCGGCACAGCCCAGCTCAGCCAGATGTGCACGGGGCACAAGCCCCGGGGAGCGGCGCTGGTCACTCCGCAGCGAGCTCCCCCTGTATTTATTGTCAGCCTTGGGAGTAAATAGGTCTTAAGCTGGTGGCATGTCATTATAACTTTTTCGAAATAATGATGCTGCCTTTAGTTTTTTTGCTATAATTTATGCCCAATGCACTAGCGCCAGTCACTCAATACTGTAGAGTCTGCAGAGGTGGAGATAGCCCTTAATGAGAAGAGGTTTTGCCTTTATCTCCTTTATACTTCAACCATTATCTTCCTCCAGTCTATAACCATGCGGTTACCACTGACAATAATGCTCAGAGGCAACAAATGCTGATGAGTTTTCTATGCAGTCTTCACAATAAGTCTATCAAAACAACCTCGAAAAATTATGAACCCTAGTGACAGACAAATAGAACCAGCTTCAGCACGAATTTACAGCCCAAATGCAACGTTCCTTTTAATTCTTCAGGCTTTTCTTATCTCTGCTGTTCCTCTTCTGGCTAGGAGATAACAGTAATTCTTCTGTATGCTATTTTTTTTTCCAACTGAGTAAGATGTTCCTCGTGTCTTTCTGCTTGCTAAAGATAAAGGGTTAAAGACCAACTTGTGTTGGTCGCTTTGTGTTGGGGAAAAAAAAAGTAATCAGTATTCAAGAGATTGTTATCAGAGGTAAAGCGCAGAGAACAGTAATTTTGCCTGCTTCAGTTAGTTTTTTTTTTTTCCTTTTTTTTTTTTTTTTTTTTATGAATGCACATAATGCCTGGAGTGTTGGGGCCAGATAAAAGAATTAGTGGCAGCGCAGGGGGACGGAAGCACAAAGTACACCGGAGAATTAGACTGTCTATCTTTGTCTCTCCCAGCTCATCCAGGCAGCCGGGGCTCACAGCTCGTAAACAATTTAATCTTTTTGCTACAGTTAAAATACAAAGACAGCAAACCTCCTTCTTCCCAACCGGGGAGGGGGTACGGCGCGGTGGGGTAGGGGGAGAAAAGGAGAGAAAAGGAGGTGGCGACTGCGGAGGGGAGAAATCAAAAAGGGCTGACACAAACTTTTCTGCCTCACTTTAACCTCTCGCCTTCCACCATCAGCATAATTTTCCAGCCAGAAATTCAGGAGGATATTTTTATCTCAGCAGCCAGCCCCACCTCCCGGCTCTTCCAGGCGCTTTCCCCATCCTCTCCGCCTCCCCCAGCCCCAGCTCGGCAGCTTCCCATTGTCGGGGGCTGAGAGTTCCTCCAGCTCCCAGGTTAAAGAGCCGAGCAGATGAACCCATGTAGGGAGAGGGAAAAGAAAAAGGACGTGGTGTTTTTTCTCCCCACCCTGCAGGAACGTGGATCCTGGGGACAGCACGGTGCTGCCTCCAGCTCCACGGGAGGACAGTGCCACGAAGGACAGGACGATGCCACACACCTTGTTCCTCACCAGGTCACCCAGCCCAAGGGACACGTCCTGCATCAGGAACACCCCAGGCAGTGGCAGAAGGCACCGTGGGTGCCCAGGCGAACACAACGAGCTCAAGGCCGGGCTCAACACCGTGCTAGAGGGAGGAAAATGCCTTAAGAGCTTTCCTGCACCAAGGCTTCAGCCCTGTTGGCTGAGCCAAGCTGGATGAGCCAGCAGCCCATGCAACAAGCACAACTGAATGAGCAAACCCAAAAAAACAGGGCTGCTGCTACAAGCCAAGGGCCCAGAGGAAGAGAAAATGAGTAGCAAGGCACCATCGGCAGCAGATTTCCCTACGACTATTGACACAGCTCCTCCGTCTCCTGCCCTCCAAATGAGGCAGGAGCAGAAAGCCCCTCGGGAGACTTGGCGGTCACCTCTCTATCGCCAAAGCAGCCATGGGACAAATCTGAGAGGGGTGAAAACTAGTAATTGTCTGTGATTAACAAATGAGCTAAACCACCAGCCCTTCCTCCCAGGCACGTCCGTGTGCCATGACTCCATTTTTATCTGTAGGTCCCCGATCTGCCCATCACCCAGCAGGATTGCTCATACACGAGTGACATTTACAGGATAATAACCCAAATGCTTAAAAAAAAACAGCCCAGGAAGGCATAACCGTGTTATGGTGCCTGGGATAAAAATAGCACGGGGACAGCTTGCTCTCTCTGACCACCCGAGTGACATTTTCTCGGCATGCTCCAGCACCCACCACCACCACCACCCCGCTCCGTAGCGACCCCTGTCCTACCCACGGCATCTGCTGCCTTCGAGGCCGTGACAAAGAAACTCCTTTTAGTACCAAAGTACGCTGGGTTTCATTTTTTGTTTGGCTAAAGACGGATCGTGCACGTACGCACACAAAAAAATCAGAATAAAGTAGTAGAAATGTAAAGACCTTGCAAGGAAGAAGCAATACTCCTGGCATTACAGCGTGCTGCCGGGAGCTGCGCTCCCCTATCTGCACCTCGGAATTACCGGGGGCTTTAGAAACGCTGTTTGAAACAGCCTCATCCACTGCTCCGACAAGGGAATCAGCCTCTTTGGCTAAGAACGCGAGCACAGAGCAGGAAAAAGCATGTTTCAGTGAAAAACGCTGGATTTCAGCACCAAGGACGTGTTATCCAGCCGTTACGCAGCATTAATGGCTGCACCGGGCTGACGGCTGCCCTCCGCCCGCTGCCATCGCTGGCTCCCACGATGCTCCCGAGAGAGGGACGGGGACGGGAGCTGGGCATCCTCGAGGGAAAAACCCAACAGGAGCAGGGATCCTGTGATGGACACCCCCAGCTCTGCCAAGCCCGGAGTGCCATGCCAGGAGGGGACACCAGCACGATGGGCGATGGAGTTTGCACCCCCCTTGGCTACCACCACGATCTGGGCTGGGCTGGGCTGGACCCAGGGACCTCCCCAGGGGGATCCAGGAGCCCTCGGGGCCAATTAATGCCAGGCAGAGGTGCTGAAAATCGAGGCAGAGGCGCGGCGAGGCTGCGTGGAGAGAGGCGAGCAGAGCAGATGTTCGCACACCCAGCGCTGCCTGCGCCTGTCACTTGCGTGAGCAGTAATTCCAACACTTCTTTTTTTTTTTTTTTCCTTTATATATTAAGCAGCAAGGGGAAACAGTTAAATGATGTTAATATTTTTTAAATTAGGGGACAAGGAGATCCCGTTTAGGAGTCAAAGGCTGCTCTCACCCAAGGTTTTGTTTTAGAAGGGAGTGCAGAAGTTAATGAACCCAGAATAACCTTTAATTTCCAGAGCCCCCTCACTGTCTATTCACTCAGCATTCATCACGGTGGCATTGCTCCTAATGAATGACTTGGTATTCATGCAGCTCTCTCAGTATTACTTATGTGTCTGATCTCTCCTAATGGAAAAGCTGATTGTCACCGGGAAGTTATGAGGAAATATTAAAAAGATCTGATCCACAGTGAAAGTTTCTTCACTGTAAATGGAACTGCCAGATGACGAACGCAAATAAATTTGGGGAGCTTATTGGCACTGAAGTTTGGTGCCATGATAATTTATATCTTCACTGGGGAGCATCTGATCTCCAACTTAAATGGAACCAAAATCATTATAAGAAGAGGAATCGCCCTACTTTCCGCATCCTCCCACCAGCAATCACAGCTGCAGCCTCCCCCAGCCTCCTGTTTGCATCACAGCTAATTTGTTTTATATCCACACCAAGGTAAAGATTCCTCACCAAGACTTTTTTTTTTTTAAACCATTCTCAATGCCATGCTATGCATTTACAGAAAAACCACGTTGTGCATCCACCTCTTCCCCCTCCCCGGGACCTCGCTCAGCCCCCCAGCACTGGCAGGAGCCACAGCACTAGGCCAGCAGCGTCGGGTCCCCAGCGGGGCGGCGATGATTCGATATCCACACCCAGCACGCCTCCCTCTGCCCATTTATCACCATATCTACTGCGCTCAGCTCCCGTCCTTCGGTGGTCAGAGGTGCCCTGATCCGCAGCCCGTTTAAAGCCAACATCTTCGCCGTGTGCCTCCCGACTGCCCCTGGAAATCCTGCTCGGGTTTTCGGTCCCCAGAGCTGAGACAAATCCCCAGCGAGCAGCTCTCAGGATGCCTCTCATCGTGCTACCAGCAGCCCAGTGATGGGTTCCTGATGGAGCTACAGTCCCGCAGACACCCCCAGGACCTTCCCACCCCCAAAGCTTGCCGAGGGCAGGGATGACAAAACCCTCTGACCCAGAGCTCCTGGTTCTGCTCCCTGGCTCCTGCAGACACTTGGTCGCATCAGATAGCTTTCGGTAGCACTGTGCTGGATTTAATGCAATCTTTATTTAGCGGATTTCCACATGCCCCCAACAGGAACGCCCAAGACAAGCTCCCACATTTATTGGCGCACACAGCACCACTCGCTCACCCATTTTATTCTCTTTTTAACCCCCCTCCTTTCTAAAGAACTTCTCTCAAGGACTCGCCACCCTCTCCATGTCTGCTGGCCTATTTCTACTCTCCCTTGACAGTTTAAAAAGGCACCAAGATCCCACAACTACCCAGGGAAAGGAAAAGCATAAAGAGACACGCGCTGCGCTCCTGCTCTCTGCTTCCATTACAGCAGACGTAACGGAGGCCTTCACATTCACTTTTAGCCTGAGTGCATGTGGCAAATCCAACACAAACCTGGCAAACAACGAGGGACCCGGCACAAGGAGTAATTTTCGCTGATAACGGTTGTGCAAACCAGGAAAGGCAAAATAATTCACAATTTCTATCCAGAGAAGACCTAGGCAAACCAAGCTATGTAAACCCCTCCAAAATCTTTGCTTATGATTTGTATATTTGAGCAGGCTTTGGTATTAAGTCGGAATTGATTGGGAAGATCAGCTCAGACGCATCACACCAGAATACCAACAGGAGCTGCCGTTCGGCTCCGTTCCCCTCCTTCCTTCTCCCTTTGTAAAATTCCCCTGGAGGTAGCAAATATCTCCTCTCTTTGCCAGCTCTCTACGGCAGCCTTTCTTTAGGATAATAATGCTAATGAAAAATGCATGTGAATGATTAGTTCTAGCAAAACAAATTTCCTTCCCAGAAAAGCCCGGAGTTAATGCAACGCTCAGCGCCCGACATCAGCTGGGTCCCCGCAGCCGGGGGGCCCTGCCCAGCCTCACCCCCGGCACCCAGCATTTAAAAGGGGGAACCCCTGGGCCCCCAGGCATGTGCACCTTGCTAAAAAGGACAAGAGCCTGTTGTATTTGGCTTTTTAGTGCAGCCAAACTTCCTGGAAGCAGCACCAGTTTTACACCTTTGGAGAATTACGCTTTAATTCTGCCACTGCCATCCCAGGCCAGTCGTGCAGCGGCTCCGCGCATCGCTCCCCTTACGGAGCACCGCATCCAGCAGGCTGTGACAAAGCTCCCCTGCCTTTAGCTCTGCAGGGCCTGCTGCCACCCCATGTGCTCAGCTGACAGCAGCTCAGCTGGTTTGACACCCACCAGATCCCATAAAAATCCCAGAAGGATCCGGAGCCCTGCAGCAGCACGAGGACAGGACGGGCACAGCGGCACCACGGCGCTCCTACTGCTGCCGTCAGCTCCGACAGCCTTCTTTTTAAACTGGTTTCACTTACCCTCACTAAGACTTTTTCTCCAGCATTTTTAGTTTACCCACCCTAACGAACATTTGTATGCACAGTATCTTTTGTAAGCATCTAGAGAAAACTTCTGAAATGGTGATTTTCAGTTTGCAGAAACGCAGTGCTGCTCCTTTACCCAGGAAGGGGGAATGCAACGTGCAGTGGTGCTAGGCTGGTGACCAGGCTGTACCAGGAGCTATTCACAAGTTTACGTCTGTGAAAACAGAGGGGCTTTGCTCATCAAATTTCCACAACCAGCTTTAAGTTAACCCAATCAAGTCAGTCCTGGTTAATAATTTGCCCAGGTTCCCATCACAGCCAGCGCTTCGGCTTCCGGCTTAATTCAAGATCACCAGGCATGGGTGGGAACTTTATAGGGTTTTGTTTGGCAAATACCAGACCATTTGTTTTCCTTCATGCCCCTGCAGATGACCCAGCAATGAGAGCTGTGATCAGCCCTCCTGGCTGCAGAGCCTCTTCCAGGTGCCAAAGCATCCCCCCAGCCCCTGGGAGCTGCACGCTGTGATCCAGGGCCCTGACGTACATGGTGAGGGTGGCCAAAAAATGACTCCTTGCAAACCCTGAGCTCGTCCCTCCTCCAGCACTGCAGGACACGGCACTAACACAAGCAGCAGAGCAAAACCTGGGGCCACAGTGGCAGCCGTCGCATCCCACCTCATCCAGCCGACAGCGCCTGCTCCCCTGCCTCGGCCAGGATGGCACCGAGCACTTTGGGCAGCCAAGGAGCCTGGTAGCTATGTCTGGCACCTGGCAGCACACACACACGTGTGAAATGCACACACACACACACACACACGTGTGAAATGCCAGGGAGCCCCTGGGCAGGGCTGGCTGCTCAGTCGGTGCGGCTCCAGGCTGCGCGCTTTGTTCTGCGCGGGCAGATGGGGCGGACGGGGTCAGCCCTGGCAGGGGGACGCGCTGCTGCTTTACTCACTGCAGCGTGAAAAACGTCACCCTCCCCAGGGTTTTCCTTCTTCCTGCCCTGCTCCGCACAGCTGTTAATGAGACAGTTTGCTGGAGCCAGACGAACGCAGCCGGGCCCCGCTCCGCTGCTGCCCAGGGGCCCAGCGCGCAGGAGCGGGCACGCAGGGCACGGTGGCACTTTTGGTGTAAACATGTGGCATGTTGGCGTGCCAAGAACTTGGTTGGTGGCCTCTATTTGTTTTCCAAAGAGCCTGTCAGGTTCATTTACACACGTCGCTGCCTGCATGTGCTTATAGAGTGGGAGACACAGCCTTTGTCTGCCCAGCCCCGCGAGCCGCGCTGCCCTGGCACCCAGCAGGAAAATCCCTCCTGCCTGCCAGGCACGAGCTTAGCAGGGTCCTCGGAGCCTGAGAAACACTGCCTCAGCTTTTAAGCAGCACAAATGTCGTGTCCTGCCCTGACATCCATCTCCTGCTTCCCCCAAAGCTCAGCTTTTGTTCCGGGCTCGGGGAGGACAGAGCTCTGGAGCCCGTCCCACACAGACGGGCTGCTCGAGGTCTTGCACGTGGGTGAACGTAA
The DNA here is from genome assembly GCF_047663525.1 of Anas platyrhynchos. NCBI lineage: Eukaryota > Metazoa > Chordata > Aves > Anseriformes > Anatidae > Anas > Anas platyrhynchos. Next base: position 2,063,955 of record NC_092606.1, read on the forward strand.
GAGAGGGCTCCCCTCAGTTCCTACACAAAATTCAGATTCTCCATGGTGAAAAGAAAACAAACTTTTGATTTTTTTTTTCCTGAGTTTTGCAAGGAAGCAGGCGCTGGAATTGTGATCACCTGTCAGCATTGCCACCAGGAGCCGCGTGGCTTTTAACCAGCTCTGAAATGCTACTCGAGTGAAGTGGAACAGAATTGAACCAAAAGGGTTCTACCTCCCCAATGTTAAGTGCATATTGAAGATTTAAGTAGCAATTAAGGTTGCTGTAGAAGATGGCAAAACAGCATGTTTATTTTCCAAAGATAAGAAAAAAAAAGAAAGAAAAAGGAAAAAAGGGGAAAAAACAGCAATTAGGAGAATAGACTGGGGGGAAAATATTAAATGGATGTTTCTGCACAAAAAACCCAGGCTGACAACATTTCTGCTTTGTAAGGGGGAAATTACTGTAATGCACTGTTTACATAGCAGAAATCAGGGGAAATTATGCTGTCACACTGACATCTGTAGGAGAAGGACAATTTTAAAATTACACTGTTCAACACCTTTAATGATTTGTAACACAAGAGGTGTGGCTACTCCTATTAAATGTGTTGCCAAATCAATAAAAGGCATAATTGGAGTTGTTAGAGCAAATTATAGCACCACCGTTATGTTGCAATACAATGTTCCCTTGTAAACTGCTATTACGGGTAAAGCTGTATTTCTCTCTTATTTGGCTGTTTTGTAATGAGTTGGCATTTTGCTCCATAATAGTTCCACTTTCTTTTATGGAGCTTTCACTTTTACTTTCCTCTTTTGTGCAGCCTATAATTTCCTTTCCCTTCCTTACCTCTCTGCCTGTTGACAACTGGTCTATACACCTTTGAAAACAGCCCTGAGGTTATAAACAATATTATTTAACATTATTTGTAATCTTTTTCAATTGGAAGTCAAGGGGGGAAGGCACAACATTGGCACATTTACAACCCGAGATGGCTCCAGGCTGGGCCCTCACCTCGCTGGGCAGGAGGGAGCTGCAGCAGGGCAGGAGCCAAGATGCTGCAAGCCCTTGAGGGTCTCGCTGCCGGCATTTCAAGTGCCTCCTCTCCCCGGAGCACAAAGAGTGGCCGTGGAAGCGCCGGCAAAGCTGGGCATTAATTGCAAATCGCTAAATACGCTCCACGTGCTAAAGTTGCCGAGGTCTCGTTTAGTGCTGCGGATCGCAGCGGCCCGGGAAGGAACTGCTGCTTTGCTCCTAATAACGAGGGGCTGACTAATTGCCTCTCCAGCAGGAAACAAAGCCAATAAACATCCCATCCTAGACACGCTCATCCCGGAGACAAGGGGGTGCTGAAGTGCAGGGTTGCTGCCTTGATTCCTAGGTGCTAACGCAGGCTCTTGGGCGCCTTTGCACCTATTCAGTTTGAGAGGATTGAGGACATTTACTATTGTCCAACAAAATATCTCCTTGGTTCAAAATTAATAGTTAAACATAAAAATAGGAGAGCTGATCCTGATACAGATAACCTATGGCACGACCCTTATCCCATTTAACAAGCCCCCTGCACAGCACAGAGCCACGCCAGCTTGTTCTCTCCCTGTTAAGAAAAAGGGAATAGCCACCATACAGTACCCTTTTGCAAAACTAACAAGTCGCCTGCATCTTTTTACCACTAAAACAATTTAAAACTTCATTCCTGTAAGACGCACGAACACGTTCAGGTCCTAGGACAGAGCTTCGGGCAGGCAAATCTCTGCAAAGGTCCCAGCAGCTCCGCTTTGTAAAGGGAAGCTGTTAACTGATAAGAACGGCAAAGATAAATCCTTGCAAGGACTTAACATTGTGTTTCCCCGGAACCTCGCAGGAGCAATCTCCTGACCCCTGTGCCTCGCAGGGCTGCTCGTGGCACGAGGGCTGCGGGCTCAGCGCGGCGCAGCAGCTGTCCATCAGACAGCGCCAGCACAGCGGGTCCCCGCGCACTGCTGGGAGCTGATTTTCGAGGCAGCAGCAGCGTGACAGAGCGGGGTGTACGCAGCTGCTCTCGTTAAACTTGTTCCTGAAGTTATTTTTAGAAGCTGGAAGCAAAGTCACGAAACGAGCTGCGGTTAAAATGCAGATGACCAGAAAAACTGGGAGAGGAGGGGGCTGGTGAGCTACGTTAGCACCGCTTGTGATCTGCGAGTAAAAAAGAATTTAAAAAAATTGCATTGCTACAAAGAAACAGACATTTAGAAGTTAAATAGTTTCACCCATGAGAAACAAATTTGGGTTTTGTCCTTCCTTTTTGGTGTGCCAGAGCAGCACCTTCAGCATCGGCACCACCTTAACGCCTGCCCAGGGAGCCCCGCGTTCAGGGCTTGTGCAGCAGGTCAGGGGGCATGAGACACATCCCACTGTTACCTCCTCCAAGGACAGCAATAGAAAGCTTATTTAGCTTCAGTTTATTAATTGCTAGGACACAGTCAAACTATTTTTTTGGGTTTAGGTGTTTTCTGTGAGCCCCACACCAGCTTACGCTGCCTTCCCTCAGCCCGGAGTCATTCGCATCAAGCAGGGAAAGAGGCAAAGGGAGGCTCAGGAGCAATTTTCCTCACGTGTTCCCAGCCAAAGACAGAAGAGCAATTCCTGAACAAGCTGCACACAGAGGAACCTAACAGCCTGCTGGGGAAGGCAGGCAGGTACCCACACAGCAGAGCAGGAGGAGCCCTGCATCCCCAGAGCCCTGGGCAGGGGGGAGCAGGAGCGTTGGAGGCAGCACCCACTGAGGCACAAAGCCCCTGCCCCAAAGGTGGCATTAAAGCTTTAAAGGTGGCATTAAAGCCTTGGTACCGTCCTGCAGGGCATGCAGGGAGAGGCTTCCTCCTGCCCTGACACCTGCAGGCTCTGTGCAACTTGAAGCACCCGCTGATGGCCAGCCCAGGTTGGGCGCTGGGCAGTGCAGCCCCAGGGAGCAACACAGGCAAACCAAAGAGGACTTTTAGCGTGTAGTTTTAAACTTGTAAAGGTCTCAGGCCATAACCCACGTGGATTCTTGGACAGCAGAGGCAAAAAGCGTTGCAGCTTGTGTCACAAAACTAACGCCGCAGCTCCCCCAGGAACACATCCGAGCTGGATGCAGGGCTGAGCTGCATGGTGGCATTTGGCAGAGGAGGACGAGCGATTCCAGCCCAGTCTGGTCCAAAGAAAGCCAACGCAGGAACCCCTCAAACCCACCCCGGGATTACAGGGGGAAGAGGAGCAGAGGGGTGGTCCCGCATCTCCTGCCGGAGCAGACGCGAGCCCCAGCCGCCACTTGGAGAGGCAGCAAAGTGGAAGCTGCAGCTCTGCAGCGGCTGCGGGTGGCTTCCGAGCTAAAACCCTCCTCCCAGATCCATATGCAGAAAGGTGGGAGGGGGACAGCCAAAAAAAAAAAAAAAGTGAGGCTCGCATTTCCTATCAGCGCACGTGTTCGTTTCTCTGGGCTTATCAGGCATAAGAATGCATCGCTCGTAGCCCAAATGTAAAGCAGTTAATAAACAGGCTGTTAATGTGTCAGCAGCCAGCAGCAGACAAGGCACGCTGTCTCAGGCTCCCCCCCACCTCCTCATAATCCTAATTGCATCAAATCTAATCATTTTTATGGGATAAAAAGATTTCCAGAGATGACAAAGGGTTACATCCTCAGCCCTGTTGATCCATCTAGTAAAATTAGATAAGAAATAGATTTCTAGGCAATGCATTAAAGACGATGGGGGGGGGGGAGGTGGAAAGAGAAAGGGGAGATCATTTACTGCAATCCTGCGCCTCACTCTTCGGTTCAAGAAAGAAAATGTAAATGTGATGTTCGTTTGGCCACAGGCAGCTGCTTCTATCAGCCACTGCAAACTGCAGCAGGACAAAGGGGTAGCTCTGGTAAAAGGAAAGGTTAATAGCAAGGCGGGGAGGGGGGAACGCTCATCGGCATGTACGGCACGTCGCAGCCTCGACACTCGGTGATGGGTTCGAACTGGGAACTGACATGAGATATAGAAGTGCTCACTGAAAATAATTCAGAGTGACGGCCGCGTTGGCCTGAAAATGGAGAAGGGCTGAATCACCGAGCGCTTGGCGAATATGCAGGAGCAGGGTTGCCAACTGCTCCTGATTATTTTCCATCGTGGTCTGGGTTTTACTGACCACCCCTTTGCTCCCCTCACCTGCCTGCCCCCGGCACCTTTGGGAAGTTGTGGGTTTGCAGCGCGCTGGCGGAGGCGACGCGGCTGTTTGCTGGGGTTTTAACGGGAAACATATGCACAAATCACGGCGACATCTGTGGTTACATAACTGAGCAATGAGACAGAATGCTAATAAAGAAAAAAATTTAAAACGCGCTCAGCCTCCGCCTAACGCCTTCATTTCACTAACAAATATCCTCAGAGTCGGACTGAACCGCTCACACGGTGGGACTGTAACATGGGGAACAGGATCAAGGCCTGGTGCATCGTGTACATGTACGGCCACAGCTGCCAGGCACTCACACGCAGCTACATGAAAGGAAACTACATGTACATATGCACTATGATCCATGCACTGTGTCAGAAAAATATTTTTCTTGGGCAAAGATGACAGTTTACAGACAGCCACGTGCCAGCGTTGAGGCATGGAGCATCTTGGGGTGCTGGAGGAGCACAACGCCACCGCAGCTGGGGCTGCTCTGCAACAAATGCAAATGCCGAGAGGTTTGAAGAGCTCTGCACCGCGGCAATTAGAATTTCAAATGATGCTCTTGTGGGTTTTTGCACGCAGGTACCTCTAGCTGAGGGCACGCATCTCACCTCCTTTCCACAGGAGGGGCAGGGAGCAGCTCGTGCCCGCGGGATGGCAGCGCTCTGTGGGGTCACCCCGTGTCCCTGCCCAGCAAAACAGCTCAGCTCACCCCAAAAAAGCTCCCCATGTGACTCCCTGCAGGAGAGCAAGAGGGCCCCGGTGTCACAGCAGGCTTCGTTCAGGTATTAACAAGTGCCAAAGTCTCCCTGGGCTCCTTGCGGGTTTTGTTTGTTCCTAAGTCTGGCGCGAACGCATTTGGAACGACAAAAGAGAGGTTAAAAATACGCCACGGCAAAAATAGATCCTTCCTCCGCAGCTCGTCTGGATGGTTGGCACTGACCCTAGAACACAAATGGTTGGAGGATTCGGCTCTAAAAATCAGAAGGCAGAAGAAAAACCCCAAACCAGGAGCTGTCCTGCGTTGCACCCATGTAACCACGCACTCTGTTTCCCTCCGGCACACCCCTGTCCCCCAGCACGCGTGGGTTTCTGGTGGTGCGAGCCAGCACCACGGCAGCTCTCAGAGCACCACCTGAGCTCAGCACAGTGCTGGGCTTCTGCAGTGAGGCAACCTGGCGCGGGGCAGTGCCAAGGGAAGGTCTGCCTTCTAACGCTGAGGATTATTTGGGAAACAAAGGCAGTGCTAGCCTGTGAGCCAGGCGGTGAAGGAAGCCGAACCTCCCGGTTTTGTTCTCACCCACAGCATCTTCCTAACAAGCCTCTAACCCATCCGTGTGCCCTACACCTGGCTTCAGCAGCAGCAGCAGAGACGGGGAAAGGTTTCACACCTGAGATGAGCCCTGTGCATGCCATCACGCAGAGCACAACACCACTGTCACTTCCCCAAGGCAGAGCGATTTCTATCCAGCCCCAACTTCTCAAACATTTGCCCTGAGTTTTGCCCTGTCAGCCTGCCTCAGTTTTCTCCCTCTGTACTAAGAATACACACACCTGCTCGGGTCCTAGCATTGAAGCACCGTTGACCTCGCTAAGGCTTGGAAATGGCACAAATCTGTTTGAAGAACCAAAACTTCAATCCCAGCTCAGGATGGTTTTGGTGTGGACAGACAGAGAACAAAGATTTCACGGCACCTGGAGTCGCTGGGAGGGAAGGATTGCTGGTGGCAAAGGAAACAAGCAAAATCACAACGGCACCTTGTCGGGACTCCCTGCACTTGCATGAAATTTCCAAAGATGCAGGGAACAAAACCAAGCTTTGCTGTTTCAGTTGCTCTTCCCTGTGGATGCAGTCACTGAAGTAGAATGAGGAAGGTCATTCGGCTACAGTTCCGCTTCCAGTCCATCGCAGGGTTTTAGCACTGACATTAGCCCATAAATTGTGAAGGCATCATTTGGTGAAATAAATTTTAAAACTGTCCTATTTATACCAGGCTTTGTAAAACATGTAAGGTCTTCCCAGAGTATGCTTCTAGAGGTCTATTAAAACTGACAGTCACCCTAAGAAAATCAAGGGAGAGACTACTGCCTTTTTTTTTAAAAAAAACCTTTGTTTCCTAGGTGTCATTTTGCAACAGTACACAATTACCTGAATGCATTTCTTTGGTGTGAGATTAACTGAAATGCTCAAAAAATTCCTCTGGTGCACAGTAAGGTGCAGGTCCTGGGCCTCCGCGCTGCTGTGCTCTCTATCTGGCTGCAGAGGAGGCTGATCAGCCAGCTAATCACTTTTCATTCATCACTATAATCCATTCCTGACCCAAAAGCTTGGTTTGGAGGCTGCAGACGTCCAGGAAAACACCCCAAATAAACCCACACACGTGAAGTAAATCCCTATCTTGATGGCACAGGGAAAGCTGGTGCAGGGCAGGGGGCTGGTGGGCATCTCTGCTTCCTGGCTTTGCTCTTGTGGCCTAGTGCAGCTCTGACACCCAGGTTTAAAGCAAAAAAACCTCCGCTGAAATCGCTGTTACACCTGCTAGGATTTCACCCTGCAGTGACACCAGGCAGCAGGGACCAGCTACGTGGAGCCTACACAATCTCAATGTAACGTGTAGGGGGAAATGGCCACGATATTAACTATGGACCATTTTGCCTTCTGCCTGGGATACAAAACAGGCTGGACTTGCCATCAGGCAAAGGGGCACCTGCCAGAGATGCTCCTTATAGCTCGGGGAAAAGCAAACCCCAAACTTCCCCTGGGGGTGCAGCAGCCTCGGGGGTCCCAGGGGAGCCCCCGTTCCCCTCACAGCACCCACCCCGCAGCCGGGACCCCTTGTGTGCCCCAGGCCAAGGCTGAGAAATGAAGGCAAGGCAGGACGAGCTCGGTTGCTCAAAGAGCTCAGCGTGACCACCCTACCTGCTCACCTCCGGTGTCTGGAGCCATGCGTTAAAACATGGGTGACACAAAGAACAAAGCTGCAGCAATGACACTCGCCAGGAAATATTTGAACGCAGCTCAGATGTAACAGGAGCATCACTAAACCACTGGGTAAACATGGAGGCACGAACATCCCCCTCCTCGGCACATTCATTCTTCATTCCAATGTATATCACGTACACAAAGATACTTTGATAGCAAAAGTATGCTTTAAAATTATTTATTAGCTGAAATTATTAAGAAAAGCCTGGTATGAGCTACCTCTACCTGATGGGGCAGATCCTGAAGCTACACAAACCCTCCTGCACAGTCACCAAAGCCTTCGTGATAGAAATTCCACCTAAATTTAAATTTCAGTGTTCTGAAAAGCTTTCCCACTTCAGTTTATGTAGACTTTTTTTTTTTTTTAGAATATATCTTTCCTAAGATCATTTACAGGCCTTTCAAATAAAAATTAAATCTCTACCAGCTCCGAGGTCAGCACTCGAACACTGACACCCATTAGCCCAGGGCTAACACGGAAGCCCCGGAGCCGTGCCCTTCCCAAAAGCTGGGCGAGGAGGCAAAAGCCGCTTTGGCCTCGCTTCCCTCCCGCACATTTCACTCACATTTCCCATGCCTTTTGCTTTACAGATCCTGCTGAGCACCCAAGCTTTCCTACTGCACGTTTCACCGATGTATTTCTGTTTTCAGCGAGGATGGACGGTCTATTTTGAGTTCGGTTATTGCATCTGGGATTTCTTCTTCTTGTTGCCTTTTCCAGAGACTTTTTCCCGGCAGACTTTTGTCTGCTTTTCTGCAGTGGAGCCCCTGGAGAAGGAGCATCCCAAGAAGGCTGCAGGCACCTCGTTAGCATAATCGCCCTATCTGCCACGAGTGGGCTGGGAGGCAGGAGGGGAACAGAGCAGACTTGCCATTATCTCTGCTCTTTTTGCACCTTCTTTTCAGTCTCTCTCTTTTTCCCCTTCCCAGCTTTGCTCCCGTCTATGAAAAATCAGCAAATAAAAAGTTACATTAACCCCACCCTGACCTCTCCGACATAATACACTGTGGGCTGATGGGCTGCCTTTGGAGCTTCGTTGAAAAGCTGTCATTCTTCGGCATCCCAAGTACAGCCTAGGGAGCATTTACTGGATAATTAATATATTAAATGCATGAAAAATAGTTACACAGATTCCCCCCCTCCCTTGGAAATCCTTTTTCCCCCCACGCACACATACTGCCATCTTTTTCAGGGGAAGAAGGGATGCAAAAAAAGAAAGAAAAAAAGATAGATACAGCATGCGCACCATCAATATAAAAGCATCCCCTGAATAGCCATCATAAAAACTGTTCATAATTTTATAGCTTCATTCGTGCTGGAGCACCATAAAGGCAGGCCATATTTTTTACACTCAGGATGCCTCATAAAAAAAAAAAAAAAAAAGAGAGAAAAGGAAGGAAAGAAAGTTGGCACGGGAGACATGGAAGCACAGCGCAGAAGCCATCAGCTCACCTGAGGACAAGAGCTCAGGAGAAAGTGGGTTGAGTTTGTCCTCTCTGACCTGTGAGGTTCTGAATCCCGGCAAGGCCATCGGAATAATTATTAATTGGGATGTCTTTATCTTTTTTTTTTTCTTTTTGCTGACTGCATATTTGCCTTTTAAAAGGATGATGGAAGGCCAGGAAGGCAGCCCTGCCCTCCACCCGTGTCCTTCACCTTTTAGCGGGCCAGCAGCGGTGAGGGTGCTCTGAGCCCCCCTCCCCTTTTCCTCCACCTCCCCAAATGCAAAATTCATGAGCTGGAGCACGGATTAACAAATAAATTATAATGAAGGCAAATGGGCGGCAATAAAAAATAATAATAATAAAAAAGGAGGCCTCACCTTCACGTGACAGAGGCTGAGCAATATAACAAACCAGCTCATTTATTTTCACCAAAGCCCGTTCTCCTGCTCGGGAAGGTAGGTTTTTAAAGCATTTTATCCTTTATTTCCCGTAATATATTTGGACAAGGTAGCTGTAAATCTGAGGCACGAGGAGAAATCAAAGAGTGGCAGGAGGAGATGGGGGTCGAAGGGAAAGAAGCGGCGTCGCTTTGTGGATATGGCCCCTGAGCCTTTGTGATCCGGGGATTTAGAGCGCTCACCTACGCACGGCTCTGCCTCCCTGCAGCTCTGCTGCTGCTGCAGCCACCTCCAGGAGCTCGAGCCTTTGTTATAGATGTGTGTGCAGGGTTTTAAGCGGGATGTGTACAAGAGGAGGGATGTCCCTTCGAAGTTCACGCACTGGACTCGCTACCTAGCGAATGTCCTCGAGCCCAGAGAAACCTGTACAGAAATCAGGTGTCATGTCTATTAAAGCAGAACATGCAGGTTTTAGAGAAGCCCTGGCAAAGCCATTCTCCCTGCTCTCACAGACAGCTCTTTTCTCCTCCGGTGACATAGCCCAAGAGCTATACACCACAAACAGAATGCTGTCTGACCGCAGGGAAACTTCAAAGAAAAGTTCCGTTTCAGGAAAAGGCCAGAATTTTGTTTCATTAAAAAACATCTTATTTCCTGCAAAGAAACATTTAAAAAAACACTTTGTTATTTGGTCCCAAGCTCTGCTTTCTGATTAAATAAGCTTTAAAAGGACTGAAAGAAAAGGAAAGGAAGAGATATTCACTGCGTCGGTGCCTTCCTTCAACCAAGCCTGGCCCCACAGCTGTGGTGCCAAGAGGGCACCACCAGCCCTTTGTCTGCAGCTCTCTGCAAAAATACCTGTTGCTTCTGTCACTGCCTCAAAATCCACAGAGGCTTTTTCCTGCCTCAACCATGGAAACACCTTCCAAGAGGCAGCCGAGAGGGTCTGCAGGGCACATTATCCACAACCAGCATCGCTTGCTGAAAGCCAACTTCATCTCAAGGCTACGTTTGTCAGTGAACCTACCTCTACTTGGAAATTTAAATTAATTACAGCCCAGAGCAACTTCACTGATTTTCCTTCACCTGTTTAAAGTCCCCAAAGGTTTCACTTGGGAAAACCTGGCTAACTGTCCCCAGAAAGCAATCCAGAGCTTGCAGGGCTCCCCAAAAGCTGCAGGGCACATGCCTGGTTTGCCAACCCAGGTATGGCTGGGCCACATCATCTACACTTGGGGCTCCCAAGCACTGGAAGAAGAGGTCTGAAGAAGAGGTACAACCTCAGGTTCTCCACCAGGACCCCAACCCACAATGGAGGAGCAGCCACCTCTCCCAGCTGGGGCGCAGAGACCCCCAGAGGGGTGCTGCACCCACCGGCCAAGCCCCACCATCTGCGTGCGGTGCCGGGCGAGCAATAACGCACGGCTGGCTGCAAAGCAAGCACCAGCGCTGCCTCATTTGTCTCTTTCATGTTTATTCATGGCGAACTCTGACAGAGGGATACGGCTCCATTCGGGAGTTGTCAGCAGGTGGCCTAATAGTGAGAATTAGTGAGGCACACAGCAACGCGACGTACTGGGGCTGCCTAATGCTGCCGATATTAATGCACGCTTCAGAAATGAATAAAGCTTCTTCGAGGGGAAAAAATAACAATAATAAGAGGATGAAGAGGAATAGGAGGAACCAGGGGGAGCCCAATATGCTAAACTTGGCCAACACTCAGCTATCAAAGAGGTGTCCTCCTTCTGCATGGGTGCTGGCCTCAGTCCCGCATGCACAGACGACCACCAACCACAAGTGGAAAAGGGAAGCATTTAGCCATCAAACAACCATTGATCTTTTATGGACAGTGGCTGACAAGGATCTTCTTCCCACTCCAGATCTCTGAGCATCACCATCCTCCCTCCCCTCCTCCCTTTCTGGGCAGACAGCCTCGAGCCAAGCAAAAAGGTTGGCCCCAGGTCTCTGCCAACACCATCTCCTGATGCTTTCACTGCAATGTTAAGGAACCTGGCTCACTACCTCTGTGCTTTTGATGCAATTTCAGCACACAGTCTGCATCTGGAAGCGGTTAACCCTTCAAGAAGAAAAACAAAATTGTCACCTAACAGCACTAAGTTTCCCTTGCTGCATCCACTCTTTCCAGTCTTTTCACCTGTTCTTTCAGCATCCTAATTTTGTAACCTGCTCCCTAGCTCTGTGGCCCCAAAAGCAGGGCAGAAAGATGAAGAAAGATGCAATACAAAGAGCTGGACAGCACTCAGCTTTCACACAGAACAGGAACCAAGGGTGCACACAACCAAAAGGGGGTCCCCAAAAGTCCTTTTTCAGATTTAGCCACCATGTCACATAACCACCAAAATGATGGCAGAAGCCGACAGCCTGCTCGGAGAAGCAGCATGTCTCAGCAGAAGATTTCCTTATCCCTTTCCACCTATGCACATCCCCCGTAATCCTGGACATGACTCTAGCCACGTGGATTTAGAAACAAGAAACCCTGGAAAAAAATCAGAGGATCAAATCACACCCCTGTAAAACCCACTATAAAAACAAACGCTTCCAGCAAGCGCAGCATTAGGCCCTCGAAGCAGCTTCCTCCTTCCCCTTCAACATGCCTGTGACACTTGCATTAGCATTGCTGGCAGCTCCAAACATGGGGAGAAAAATGAGCGCTGCCCTCCCATGCCCCCTGCCCACGGCAGCCCGGTGCCTCCAGCCACCGCAAGAAGCACAAACAACAGCAGGGAGATTTTATTTCTTCTGTTTGCGATTTGTTCCCATTAAAAGTTTTAATCCTGTTTTTCCTAAAAGACTTCTTTTTAAACGCTAGAGGTGTGTACAAGTTGAAGAAAATACCTTGTTGTCCTCACACTGCTATTTCCTGCACACAGGAGCAGCACGCGTGCATCCCGCACCCGTTCGTGCAATGCCAAACAATTCCTGCACTGCACGCCCACCCGACCGCACACCGTTTTTATGAATTAGCTATCGAGCTGTTGATTTTTTCCTTTTGCATTTCCTTTGGATTTTAAATAGCTCCCACACCTGGTCAGAGGGAGCTTTGGGTAAATTACTGAAAAAGCACCAACTAATTTGAAAAAAATATTTAAGGAAGTCCAAGTTCCCCGCTTTTTTTTTTTTTTTTTTTTTTTTACTATCCTCTGCTCCATAATTACATTGCACTGCCTGATATTTTCATGGAACATTAACTGAAGTCAGGTGACTGCCCCCTTACAGTCTACGCCTATCCGTTACCCATAAGACCCCCATGGACCTTGACATTATTAATAGTCCTATTCATTAAGTATTACTCTTGTAGAATGAGTAGCATAATATTGGCCTGGAGATAGGAACAGGCAGAAGGAATAAGTCAAATTAATTTTCCGCAGCAAACGCCCCGATTCTGTAAATGACATTCTATACTGTTAGCATTTTAAATGTGACACAAATGGCAGGAGATACAATTTGAAAGCAAAATAGTAGAAGACATGGCTCAGGGTGTAATGTGCTGCATAAAAATCCAATAACATCAGTTACATGAAGGAAGGGAATGAACCAACCCGACGGAGGGTTTTAATTTGCATTTGTTTAAAATGGCAGGTAAGGGAGCAAGAGGAAGGCTGCGGCTTCCTCCCCTTCCGACGGAGACGCGGTGCAGAGCTACGAGGTGCCGAGCTCCTCTCCGAGCCCTTGAGCACACTCGTGCCTCCTACCAACCCCACGTGCCACCTCCATCCACGACAGGAAGAACGTGGCCAAGGGGAAATTACAGGCATGCCCAGCAAAAAGGCATGGTGAAAACCCAGGAAAAGCATAAAAGCTCAGCCTGCCGCGTCTCGAGTCCCTCCAGGCTTTAACTCCAGCTCAGGAGAGAGGATGGGAAGAGCCAGAGGAGGACAAAGCCACAGGACAGTGAATGGTCGTAGGACTGGAAGCCCAAGGACACGGCTGGGTCTGATTGAGCACCACCAGAGATCTGCTCCGAATTGATGTGTTTGATCTACAGCCCCGATTCCAGGAAAAAAAGAGAACCATGCATCCCAATTCAGCCAGGTTCCTCTCACATCAAAGCTGCCAACGAAGCCTTTAGGGGCAGGCAAAAAGGCCAGCTCCCAGCCGCAGCATCCGTCTGTATCTAGAAGAGGTGGGCCAAATTTAAATCTTGATTTAAATCACACAAGTCAGGCTTCTGAGGAGGTCAAACCGAGAACTGAAGGCAAAATCAGTGAGAAAAGGTCACCAACTTCCCAGTAGTTCAAATGGAGCTCTCAAATCTAAAGACCTTAACACCTGCCCGAAAGACAGATGGGACTGAAATTCAACATACTTCTGAATTCTGTGCTTTCAGCTTTTTTTTTTTTTTTTTAATATTTAAATGCATTTGTCTGGGGAAGGTACAAGGATTTCTCTCTCCAAGTTACGTGTTTTTCTTCATTCTTTGTTGTTGTTCTTTCCTTACAAAGATCACCGTAGAAAACAAAAATAAATGGAAAGCCTGACCTCCATTAGTTTTATTTAGGGTAAAGCACTGCACTGTAGCTTATTTATTAACAACATAAAAAGACATTGCCTATAGAACACAGAATAAATACACATAATTTCCCCAGAAAGAGCACTGAGTTGTCTTCCTGAGGGGAAAAGACTATCACTTAATTGAAGCAAGAAATGTTCAATCCAATAATCTATAATTAGATATTTTATGGAATATGTTACCTAGAGATGTTTATTTATAAAACGTTTCTATCAATACTAAGTTGTTGGGAGGGGGGAGAGGAGGTCCCTTTCCTGGCTGATGTGATGAGGGTTTATGTTGAGGGAATTTCAGGCAGTAAAGCTCCTCCTGCAGCTCTTCGCCTGGTGTACACAAGCATCAGACAGGGCTGAAGTCCAGAGAATTCGAGTTTCTAGCCACAGAAAGTCAAATGCTCGAAGTCACCGCCAGATACTGAGTTATGAAACAGGTTTATAGGACAAGGACTGAAAGCAGGCAAGGCCATCTGAGAAATGTCACCGGAGCCACAACCTGTGATATTCCCACTTCAAAGCCATCAGACCATTAAAAGACTTCCTTCTACACTCACCTAACTCCCAGAACACATCGAACAGTTCATGTTCAACGTAGACATGAGTAAATATTTGAACACGGTTCTTGTCAAATCAGCAGGACTTACAGAGGCAGGGAAAGGGAAGGTGCCTCTGAGGAAGAGTCCCACCAAACTTAGGGACCTGAATGGCACGCACAAGCCTCCTCTCACACCTCCTGGGTGCTGTTTTTTCTCCAGAAAAATTATTCTGGTTGGCTGCCACCCTACTGCAGTTCTTATTACCAAGGCAATTTACCCTCTTCCCTTTAATTTGGGCTTGCTCCACGGTGCTCACTGCTACGGCTGCTTCTACGGTATGGAGAATTGTAAATTGTGTTTGAAACTACAGAGCACAGAATAAAGCAAGGGACTGAAGCAGTAAAAAGAAGAAAACACCAAATCTAGGGCCATAGGAAAAAGCTACTTCATCAAGGTACCAATATTTGGAAGGGAATATACATGTCAGATGAAATACAGGAGATAATTAAAACGTATCCCACACAAGGCTGTAGCATGGCATAAAAATACCTGGGCAGAACTGTCAGTGAGTTCCAAGAAGATCATACTTAATCAGACTTCGTATCGTCTCTACGCAGCCTTAACAATGTTAGCGAGTCACAACTAGCAAGGCCGTCTAGAAAAATCAAATTTGCACAGGTTATTCAGGAACTGGGAGACAGTAGTAGTAGGTGCGCATTTTTTTTTGTTTGTTTGTTTGTTTTAAGAACACATTGTGAAAGTGCTGGCACATGGCGTACCATTTGCGGTTACTTGAGCAGAGCCTTTGATGTGCTGGGCTTGCTTTGGCAGCCACCATCCCGACACCATCCTGCGAGCACGGCAGGCAGGGGGACATCAGTGCACGGCCAGCGGAGGGGAGGTCGGGCAGCAAGAACAAAGCCCCACAGCTGAGGCACTGCTGAAAGCACTGGGGCTGCCCTCACCATCAGCCTCCCCAGCAGGACAGAGTCTGACACCTCAAGTCATCCATGACTTGTGTTTGGGAACGCAACAGGACAGGGACCTGAACTAGCACAGACAAGGAATAAGACATTTTCCAGACAAACCCTCTTTGCCAGCTCCAGAAGAGCCCACCTGCAGCAATCCTCCGTACCCAGGGGCTGTTGGCCCCCAGCCCCACCAGGGTCCTGTTCAGCCCTGCGCCCTCCCAGCCACCGCCAAACGAGGTCTCCGCCACCTCGGATCCATCCGTGGTGTTTACACTTGGCTCCCTCACTCTGTGACGAGCATGAAATGGGGGGAAAATTATAATAATATCACAAATGAAATTGAATGAGTAACAACATTTTCCAAGAACAGAATAAATACAGTTGGTGGCGCCTTTTTTTTTTTTCCAATTTAGTATTGTTTAATATGCATTTAATCAACCCATTCAGTATTATAGAGTCTATGTACCGTGACACCCTCCTATGCCACAGAGGAAGCATTCATAGGCCATTAGGCTAAAGTAATATGTATGAGGAACCACTTTTCCCCAGGGTGTAGTAACTATTTTTGCTCCCCAGTCGTCCCCATTAAATCATTAAACCTCATGACTATGCTTTCTGAACTCTACCCTGATCTTTAAAAAGCAGAACATTAAAGGGCAACTGTCACCCTCCATTGCACAGGCCTTGTGTTTTATATATTCAAAGCATTAAGCCTTTTGTCAGTCTATACATCATAAGCACTGGAAGACTGTATGCACAAACAGGAAATGTTTATAACTGATGTCCCTTTTATAGTGGATGTGCGAATGGGCAGGATAAAAAAGCTGAGGCTCGGCTATTTTATGGAAACTGAAGCAACGTGATTCTCCCCAGCTGCTCGCAATAAAACCATCTTCGTTACTTATCTTTATGTGGCCAGTTGCGGGAGGAACGAGGAGCAGCTCAGCGCGGGCTGAGCTGGAGGGCCAGGAGTCACGAGGGGTTGCCGACTTTGGACTTGCTGATCTCATCGTTCTCCAGTTCACAGCAAAAGTTTAATTAAGAGGACTGTGGTGGAAAGGACACCTGGGAGGAGGTGGGGTTGGACTCACGCAGATCCTGCCAGTTCCCAAACTTCCCTACAAGCAGGGCTGTCACTGCTCAAGTGCATCTGTAACCTGGGGAGGAGCGGGACATTAGCAAAGATTTAAGGGAAGATCTCCTCAATCACATCCAATGACATTAGCGTCCACCCCTCCTGAAGGCTTTATCCAAAAGACCTCTCCAGGTAAGCTGCTTCGCCTCCTCCACTTTGCTTCTGCTGAAACCAGGGGCTGCAGATACCAGAACAGGAGAGGCCCTACCCCAAACCCCACAGCGGCTGCCCCCGGACGCTGCAGAGCTTCGGCAGAACTTTTAGCATGGGGCAAAGGCGGGCATAAAACTGCCCCTAGGAAAGGTTTGAGTATGGGTATGAAGACTGCAGAAAATCAAAAATTAGCGAACACCTTTCACAAGTAGGGAAAAAAAAAGATCAAAATAAACATCAAGGTCAGGTGAGAGGCAAGGGAGGAAAATGCTCGCACACGCTCCAGGTTTTATTCCATCAGCACCATCGCACAGCTCCACACCCTGCCTCAGCACATCCCCCGGCACCACGCACCCTCCCCGGTGTCTGAGGACACTTCCCAGCTACCTGCAGATCCCTTGTAAAACAACAGGGAATGCGAGGTTAACACGACTTAGGGAGCGATAGTGTAGCTTGCAAAATGTCAGAGCTTTCATCCCGTATGTTAACTTCCCAGCCAGCGGTATCAATCTGCAGCAAAACACAGTTATTTCATCATGACATTAGTTCACCTTTAAAGGCATATGGTAAAGCCTGCTTTGTGGCTTGCAGCAGATGAGCTTCCTATAATTACAATTTGAACTGTTCCACAGGCAGCTCTGTAGATAGTGGATCAGTGATTAAAGTTGAAATCACAGGGTAAGTAGTTCTGTGACACCGTGAGTCACAACAATCATCAAAGACTCAACTCTCTGGCTTCTGATGAAGTGGAGATAGTGCAGTGATTCAAGTAGGGGACTGAGACTCAAGTGCTGCTACTTGGAGGCAGGAAAAGAGCAGACACATTCTTGAGGAAGATACTCAGTGCGTGCTATTGACTGGCCCCAAGCAAATCTTTAACCCTGCGTCTCGGCGAGAGCATGACTGTGCATCTCATTGCGGCGGGCCCCCGGTGTCACACCTGAGGATCACAGGCTGCGGTTAAACATTCTGCTCGCCGATCCCTCCTTTGATTTGAGGAATAATGCATGCGGGGCACAGGGCTGCCACAACGCAGCACCGCCAGGGCTCGGTGACAGGCTGGGGCGTGCGTTTGTTTTTCCCTGCAGAGCTTTCTTGCTCCCTGAGCATCCCGGCGGTGCGAGGCGCAGAAGGGAAAGAGATGTGCACTCACACTGCTGTACCCCACGCTGACCCCCAGCAGAAGAAAAGGGCTTTTTTTTTTTTTTTTTTAAGCACAAGCAGCCAGCCTCTGGTCCATAGCCTGCCTGGCAATGAAGGGAGAAACCCTGCTGCTGCCTCTCCTGGAAGAGAACAGGCAAAAGTATTCCCTCTGCCTACTGCGTCTCCATTAAACTTTGGTGAAGTTGATGCTGAGAGAAGTTTGGCCTGGAAAACTCAGACACCCAACGTGCCCACTTGGGTAGTGTGCAAACACAGCCGCTGAGGAACTGCACCTTTTTCCCCTTTTTCCTCCATTTTCTAGACACATGAGGACTTCCCAAAGATGACCCCATCACCCTACAAGGCCTTCTTGTGCTTTCCAGGTCAAATCCCGCAGCCAGCCCACAGCCCTGCATGCACCAGAAGATATTTTGAGGGATCTGAGCTCCTGAGGAATTCCCCACGAGGTTTGCTCCCAGCTTCATGGTGCTCCCTTTCGGAGGACACACCGAGGCGTTAACTGGCCTTGGATAAAGACAGGAAGATATTCACTGCGGGGCATTTGGGAGCAAATATTCAAAGGAGGGTTTCAGAGCTCCACTTGCTCAAGCAATGAGAGCAGGGAGCTTTTTCCCTTGTTGTCACCACAATTTCTCAGCAGGGTTTGGTGTCCTGCATGAAGCCCACAGCCCAGGGGCCTGGCCAGATGCTGACCCCCCAGCAGCACCCTGACCTCTGGAAAATCACCAGCAGCACTGGGCAGGGAAGGGTTAAGGCCTCCAGCAGCACCACACCGAGGTCCTTCCCTTCCCAAGGCTGTGGGAACAATGCTGCCATCCGTCTATATTTGCCCTTTGCCCCGGGATCATTTATGACTTATTCTTCACCTCTGATGACCACAGCAGCGAGCTTTCAATCTCGCGCTCCCTCGCCTGAAGCTAGAGCTCTCCCTTCCCCCCCACCTCCCTTAAAACCCCATCATTTGCAATTAAAAGTGACTGCCAGGAGGAGGCTGCAAGCCCGTCTTCCCTCACCCCTTTGTGCCCTTCACGAGGCTTTTGGCACGATATCACGGAGGGGACGGGGACGTGGCAGTGGCTGCTGGATCAGGATGGGAGCAGGGAAAAAAAGACCCTTCAAAGGGAAAGGAGCAAACCGCAGTCTGTGACACTGCTGCCTTGAAAGAGTACGGCTGTGGTCACCACAGGCTGGTGGCTCAGCCTCTTCCCTACAAGCACAGCCCCACCAGATGAGAGCAGGGCGGTACAAGACTTCCAGTCTCGCCTGGCTGCACCGCGAGCACACTCCCAATGCCCGGCCACAGCACTGATCTGGGAGAAGAAGCACACAGGGGCTTCTCCAAAGGGCTGGTATTGGTTAGCCTGACTTACTCCAGAGCCAAAGAAGTTCCTTGAAGTTCCCACTTCACAAAAAATCTGATGTGAGCATACAATCATAGAAGCCTCGCTCGTGTACCCTGTTCTGAGATGCTTCTGTCACGGCTTCAAGCTGGTACCAACCCAGAAGGCAATACAGAAGTGTTCAGGAGTGAAGCAGTCCAAGAGTTTCCACAGCTAACATTAACACTGAAGCCTAACAGAACAGGCTTCATGTTTTCCTCCAACCTGCAGTGAAATGTTTTATGGCCAATGTTTTAAAGCCTTGGACCTCAGCCACAGCAGCTCCGGACATCCTCCCGAAGGTAATAGGTTGCCAGCACTTTGCAGACAGGAGGAAGAGGAAGGTGAGCCCACGATCTGGTCATCTCCTTTCACAGCATTAGGACTTGCCCAGTTTCGCGTTATTTGTGGTTATTCTCAAGGCCCCAGTAAGGACAGGAATTGCAGCACCTCTCTGGTCTGTTCACCAGGACCAACATCACGCTACAGCCTGTGTGTGGCTTGAAGGCTTCACCAGCCCACAGCAAAAATGAGAAACCTAGAGTGTACGGTGAGATCAGAAGATCATCATCCATTTCTCATGGTAATTAAGAAAATGTGACTTGAGTTTAAGTGCCTACAACCCTGCCTTTCTGGTGTTTGTAGTTCATTGACCTTGGTCCTTGAAAAACATCTGTTCTCCTGCTGCGTCTTGGGCACAACCTCACTGCCAATAGCTCCTAATCCTGCTGGCCAAAACCAAAGCAAGCACTGCTTCCCTCCCTCACCCAGATTTTCAGGAGCACAAGCCATGGACAAGCTTCTGCTATTCAGGGACCCACTCCTGCTCAACCCCATAAACCCACCCTGAATTCAATTAAATCCATACAGGGTCAGGGGATGAGTCCAGAAGTCAGACTTCAAAATGGTTTTAAAAAAACAAAGACAAGAAGTAGACACACAGTGAACCTAAGATGCTCAACAGTGCCTCATAATGGGTATTTTTAAAAATAATCAGTAAGTTTACATAGCTGAGCAACACTGAGACCCTAATTTTATCCAGGTAGCTGGGCAGGGCGGAGGGAAGCCGGGCTGCAGGGATGCTGGGGACAGGCACTTGGCTTCCCCAGTGAGAAATCACGCATGCGATGCACCAGCGCTCAGCTCCTCCTCTTCCCGTCTTACACTCGCTCGCTCCTTGCATCTGAGAATTGCAGCTCTGTAAACACAACAGGGCTCACAGGACCGCTCCAGCTTCACAGATTTCTGGCTAGTATTTCTCCCTCACAAGCATGGTCTTATCTCCTCCAGCTCAGGGCACTACAAGTTGCAAAATAAAAGTTTTTTCCCCCCTCAAAGCAAAAAGACGCGCTGCTATTTTCTGCCTTTCTTTTTAAAGCCAGTTCCCTCAGCTTTAACCAGCTAATTTTTCTGCAGAAACAGTACGTTTCTTTTAAGTGTTAATTTTTCTTCCTCTATTTGCACTTCACAGCATGCAGTGACACATCAGGCACTGAGCAACAAGCCTCTGCCACTTCTCCTGAGATGACAAATCTTCCTGGTGCAGGAGACCTTAATGCATCTGCGAGTTCAGCTCTATTTGGGCATTTTGCAGGAAGAAGCTTTTTCTAATGATGCAATTTTCACTAATGCAATTCATCTTGTTTTAACCTTTTCCCTTTTCGTATGGGATTACCAAGGAAACATCTTGCTTTGGAGCCTTGCAAGGAGCTTTTCATCTAAACCGTGACCCGTGATTCCCAACAACAGGTCGCTCAGCCCCGTCCTTGCTTGTTTTGTTTCCCAAACCCAAGTCGTGCTGTTTGGAGAGAGGTTGTTTGTTCTAAAATACCCATCTAGAAAGTCATTTGTTTTCATCAGAGCTGTTCAAGTGAAACTCGTGGAAAATTCCCAGGCAACAGGCGGGTTGGTTTCTGCCTGCAGCACCAGAAATAACCAGAGGAAGAGGGGCCCTGGTGGAAGGCACGGCCATTCGCGTGTAGGAGAGAAGCAGAAACTGCAAGTCAAGGTGAAAAGAGACGCCTGAAGTCTGGAGAGTGACAGCAAAAACCTCACAAGCCACTTTAACCTCAAAGCCCACTACAAACAATTTCACCAAGTGTGCGATTCACCCTTGTTAGACGAGTGCTGCACTCCACAGATTCCCACACTGCGCACACAGCCCACTCAGAAGAGATCTCAGCTCAGAAGTTCCCAACGAGTAACCCCATAATTAGCCTCACCCCCCAAACCTCAGATCCACTTCCAAAATACAGTAACTGCCCCCTCCTGCCAGCTCAGACACACAGTACCCAGAGCAGTGCACCATGGGGCTCTTCCCTTTACTTCCATCCCTCACCCCAAGGAGCGCCCCATATCCCCATCCCCAGCACCTTCCCTCCCTGGTGCAGGAGGCTTTTTGCAACTGGAGCATGAAGGCAACTTCACTTCCCTGTGCCACAGTTTGCTGAGTGTGAACATTCGCTTGCTTCCCCTCCGTGCCGCTGACGACTGTTAATTTTGTCACATCAGCCACTTCTGTGGGTTTAACTTTGCTCTCCTGCTCCCGCCACTGCAGCTCGGTAATAAATCAGGAGTCTGGAGGCTTCCCGTGGAACACAAAGGCCTTTATGGTGCATGTGAAGATGGGAGGCTTTACATTTTTAAGTAGGACTTGGTGACATTCATGAGGGGTAATAAAAAAATTTACATTTTGACTTTCAGGAAAAAATGTGGTGGCGGAGGAGGAAAAATACCGTTCTTCTAGCTTGCTCAGGACGCGCGACATGCCTCAGAGCTCCCTGAGAAGGTCATATTGGACTTCTGAGCCATCAGCTCAGCTCTGCCAGGCAAAAAATGGTTTGCAACTTTCCCCGAGGATGCTGAGAGCAGACCTTGCAGGCAATGCCAGGTTTAACTTGAAGATGTGCCTGCTAGGTCTCCTTTTGTAATGTACAGGAGGTCCCAGAACAGGGAGAACAGCAGGACTTACCCTCCAAGGCTGAACCCTCGCACACAATGGCCATCCAGCAGCTAAGTGGCCTATCCCACAGGACCCCATGAGCTTGCTGCCAGCACTGTGGTCACACATGGGACCACCTCCTCAGGAGGACACAGGACAAAGCGTTCCTGTACCGGCTCCAGCAGCACCGGGGCCCAGAGCTGGCACATGCCTGTGTGTTAGCCACGAGGCAGCATTTCCTTCAGCTTCCTCCTAGGATCCGTGTCAGCCTTGGCATCCCGAAGGGCACACGATTCCCTGCCTCACGCTGCAGCAGCCTAAGGGCTCAGGGCCTGCACAGATGGCAGCAAAAACCCCGAAACATGCCCGTGGCACCAAGGAGCACGGAACCAACGCGGACAGACAGACACCTCCTATCCGCAGTGCTCCGAGAGAAGGGAACGCTTCACTGAAGGGAAGCGAGTAACACAGCAGAAGCCTCTCCCCGGTCACCAGCTCGTGCAAAATGGGGCAGCTGGTTCCTTGTTCCCGCTAAAAGGAGCCTAAATGTGTGCTCAGGTGCAGCGCTGCGAGGGCGCAGAGGCTGGCGGCACCACCGCTCCCCGCAGCGAGGGCTGGATGCCGCAGGCACCGCACGGTCGGGCGCTGCCGAGGTGCCAGCGGGGCCGTCACGAGGCAGGAGATGGCCCTGTGGGGAGGGCAGGGGCTGGAGCAGGCTGGGACAATAGCATGAGGACCTAAAAACCCCTCCCTGTGCAGCCAGGCTTTCAGGGAGGCTCTCCTGTAAAAGGAAAGCTGCCGTGGAGGAGGCGCAGCGCGCGGTCCAAACCCAACGTTTTCCACACATTATCTCTTCCTGTCGTTCCCCTTCTGGACCCGGCTCGAGCCTCGCAAATGCCAAGGGTCCTCGCAGCGTGCACAGGCAATCTGGCCTTTAATGAACTCTGCCAGCTCGCGCTAAAGATGCGGAGTGTCCCTCAGAGCAAGGCCGGGGAAAAAGATGCAGCCACCTCCTCTTGCCCTGTGGATGATAACCTCACACGCGTATTATTTCCCACCATAATCCTACTGTTTTTAATTAGTGCACTGTACAAGGAAGAAGCACCACATCTCCGAGGGGAAAAGGAGGAGGAAAAAAAAAAATCAGCACAGAGGATTCTGTCCAACTTTTCCAAAAGCTTAATAGATTTTTAAATGGGGTTATTAACACCACCTATGAATTATTTTAGGGACCTAATTATAAAAAACAAAACCCAGTTAATTAGGTTTCCTGAACTTGCCGTGACACAGGTGAAACAAGATCTCTAAATGCGAGAGGACTGGAGAGCGAATCCCTGCACACCCCGAATCAGTGAGCATCGCTGACGAGCCAAGCCAACAATTACACCTTTAATTGGCAGCACCCCACAGCGCTCCCCACTCCCATCTCAGCAGCCCCAGCCCAGCAAAGTGGCCCTGGGAGGTCCCAAGGGGGGGGGTCCCACACATTTCTCTGCTCAAAGCTGACAGAACAGGCAGCAGGTAACCTGGGTAATGCCACCAGAAAATCTGAGCCCAGAGGGGGGTGACCAAGACCAGGACCTGCAGAGGTGAGCACTCGAGACGACGGCTGCCCATGGACCATGTTTCAGGCAGGTAATGTTTTTCTCCCACTTTTCACCCAAAATAACTTTTGGAAGCACATGTCACAGGCAGAAATGCCATCTCTCCAACATTAACACACTGCACCTCATATGGCCAGAGATGACAAATGAAGCAGCCCCGTGACAGCAGGACAATACCCAGGTGGGACACATTGTGTAACAGTAAATTGAAGGGAAGAGTTTGTTTTTCTACCCACATATATAGGCTAAATCAAAAAAAATCCTCAAGGCAAAAAATACCCAGTAATACACAGCATTCAGCTCTCACCAACAGATCACTTTAAATATTCCTCTTGAAGCCAAAGGCAGAAGCAGGAGGACAGGAGGCTTGGCCATGCAGCAGGGAGGCGACGCCTGCCCGAGCCCAAACCGGAGAGAGTGGGCTCCAGAACTGAGACCTCTCCTGCCACGTGCTGCTTTCCTTCCGTAAAGAAATCCTACTTTTGGCCACCTCATTTAAAAGCATATTTCAAGAAAGCTGTCTTTAGCAGACCATATGATTTTACGAGCATAAGAGCATGGTTGCTAGTAGTTCCTATTCCTTCATAGTTCTGTTTGTTGATTCCTACCTCACTGGGACATTAACCCAGAACCACAATTTGATGCCACAACAAAGAGCACCTGAAACCAAAGCGACTGCTTGTGGATGCTCAAATTTACAAACTCACTGTAATTTTCATTAAACCCCAGTCTTCTCATCCTTATAACCATTCCCTGAAGCCCCCCCAGAAGCACTCGTGCCCCCGTTTGGCACAGGGCAGCAGCTCCGCTCCCAGGCACCACACACTTTGTGCTGCTCTCAGCCTGATGAAGAGTGGCAGGGGGAAGAGGAGCAGAGGTTGGCTCGTGTATGAGCTTATTTCCACCAGTGCTGGGCAAAACCAAAAACACCCTTCAGCAGTGATGTTATTAAGCTCTTGTCAAGCTACCAGAGCTTCCCGGCGAGCGCTGCTGCACCCCCGTGTGCTTTAAGGAGAAGGGGGGATCGCTCCGAAGCTGCAGCCCAGCACGACGGGTGCTGCACGGCCCCCACCTCCCCGTTCTGTGCCGTGCCAATTAATCTGAACCCGCCTGTCACCTTGACACCCATCGGAGCCTCTCGGATCCAGAAATAAACTGATCAAATATGCAATAAGCGGTCAAGCAGTGTCCCCCACAGGCAAAGCGAGAGCGGGCTGTTTGTAAGCGATGCTCAGCCGCCGCGAGGCTCCCTCTGTTCTCGGCTCTGAAAGGGAATTCTCCTCACCTCCACAACGTCACAACAACTGAATTTAGCTTCAGAAAACACACCACATTAAGCGAGAGACCTAATGGTAGTATACTTGTCTGTTTTTTAAATTAAATGATGTTCATTAAAGGAACATCACCTCCCCATAATTAATTTTGCTTTGAGAAGGAAAGGCAAAAAGCTACAGACAATTAATGTACCATGCAAGCTCTGGTGGATGCTCCATATATTCTCTCGCTACGACCACC
This sequence comes from Anas platyrhynchos, assembly GCF_047663525.1. Classification (NCBI taxonomy): domain Eukaryota; kingdom Metazoa; phylum Chordata; class Aves; order Anseriformes; family Anatidae; genus Anas; species Anas platyrhynchos. The sequence goes on from NC_092606.1 coordinate 2,088,869, forward strand.
CCTCCTCCATAACAGCAGCACTGCTCCCCTCCCTTCCCCTTCCGAAGGCAAGGGCTGAGTTTTTGGCAGGGAGGCTGCACAACAACACAGCAGACCCCAGCTGCTTCCCCCAGCGTCCTCAGGCTGGGAGTGTTTCAGTGGGGTTACACATTCCTGTCCTGGTATCTGCATATTCTCCACTCCCCAAACTCCAAGCCAAGACGACGTGGTGCTGCTGAAGACGTTCCAAAAATGAAATCAACGGGGCAGTGATCGGCCTTCACAAAGTCCCATCCTTCCCACCCCAAGATGAATAAAAATATCTGAGTTGCAATGCAGTTGTGTCCAGGCAGGCTGGCAGGGAACAGGGTGCATTCGGTCCTGTTTTGTTATCATGTGCGTTTTTCAGAAGATTTAGGTCTGACAGAAGGAACGAGAGCACATGGCTGATGAGCCAAAAATAAGAAGGTAATCACAAATAAAATGAGATTATTCCTCAGCTGTGAATCAGTAGCTAGCACTTCCTACAGGCCGGCACACACAAGACAGTGACACATGTAAGGTCGTTGAGTGATAAAATCAATAATTCCCCAAGCAGGGAAGAAGAGCCTAGTGGTTTCAGCAAATGACACAAATTAGCCCTCTCTCCACAGCTGTATGCAGCTCTTTTGGAAGTCCTCAGGAACGAAACCCTGCTCACCCCAGGGAGGTAACAGGATCCATCTCCGTGCCTCTGCCCCTCCCTGTTTAAGAGCAAGGAGAGGGGCGCTGCTCCCAGGTGTTTACTTATTTTTATCAAATGGCAAAGTGATTGCAGCTGCTAGATAAAAACAGTCATTTTGGGAACTGCACAGAAGAGTTTTGCCAACAACTTCAAATCAGCCCGATTTGATTAAACTAACAAATTAGTCTGGAGACACCTACAGATCTGTCATTGCTTTACCAACCCAAACTTTTACCCGCTTGTCCTCTAAGCACATAGGTGTTAGCTAACAAACAGAGCTAGACTTGAGCATTTAAATGAAATTACATTTAAAAACCACTCTTTTAGCTAAGTTGGTGTCATGCTATATGGAAATCAGACCCAAGGCTGCAAAGCCTCGAGCCCTTGTCACATACAAACACTTCCAGAGCCCTGCACAGCACCAAACCACACGCACAGAGGGTTTCCCCAGGTGAGAAGCAGGAAGGCATCCTGCCTGCAGGGCTGAGGCTCTCACGTGCGTGTCAGCCACACTCGGAGGTTGGAGCAAGCTGACATCTCTCAGATTTTTCCATATCACACCGTCCTGCCAGCACAACCACCCCACAGCTTAACCTGGGGCTGGTGGGCAGGGTGACAGCTCCGTTCTGCCTCTTCTGCATGAGGTTTTCCCTTCTCTATGCATAGGAAATAGGAGTTCACAGTGCTTAAATAGCTGGCCCAGTGTGCGAATCCTTCCCATCACTGCCAACACAAATGCTCCTGCACTAACAGCTGGCCCACCACTAAAACTCACTCCCAGCTAACTCCTCCTTCAGGTTTCTGCTCTTGGAAGGCTCACGGGGCTCTCCAGGTTTTTGGTGTTACTGAAAATGTTACCTTTGATTAGGTGTAAGGAATTGCACAGCAGGTTTAACTCACATGCAAAGAGTAAGGCCCAGGGAACTCAGCCAACTGTAAGAACACCCACCTGTCCTGAACCAACCCAAACCTCCCTGGAAAAACCAGGAGCACGAGGTCTCTGGACATTTGCAGAGCTGCCACAGTGGAAGTCTGCAGCAGACAAACGTGTGGCTGGGTCCCTCACCACTCACCTTCAGGTGACAAATGCTAGAGAGAGGTAGTGTCACTTCTCTTAATGCTCCTGCACAACTCAGGCCACTTTCGAAGGGTAAGCAAGACCTCGGTAGAGCCTAGAGAGCTTTTCCTCCTCCTGGCAGTGACAGGCCAGGCTCTTTCCTCCACGGAAGGGTGCTGAGGAGCTAATCCCTCTCCTTTACGCACATCAAAACAGGCCTTTCGGATAGCTGCATTTCTGAAAGACTGTTTGCGTAATGTATGAAGACTAACTTGGACTCATGAATATTTGATTTAATATACATTTATTTCCCCTAAAGGAAGATACATTTTATTTAATACTGATTGCAGTTCTTATTACCTTCCTAAACCCAGCACACCACTCAGCATTCCAATTACACCAGCACGCCGTAGTTATGGCTGAGAAAGCACTTCCATTACAAGCTTCTGTTTTCAGACACTTGTAAAACTCCCACCATCGCACACTTCCCCCCTACCTCTCCTACAAGACAGCCCTTCTGGCTGAAGATGCTCGAGCTGCTTCTGAGCCCAGAGTAAGACGTCAGCCTGGGCATACGGGAACCTCCTTTCGTGCAAATTTAAAGGCACAACTGAGCACAGGTATCCGACAACAGCAGAAGTATCCTATTAAAAATTAGGAAATCAAAGGAAAAATAAAACCTAAGTTCACATTGTGGCAACTGCTTGAAGTACTTTTAAATTTATCTCAGCTTTAAGCCAACTGTGCAACATGGTGTGGTACAAGTAACCCTAAATACAGGGATACAAAATCCCTAAACCCCCTATGGTTGCTGACACTTGTTGGAAACACTGGACATTAATCTGAAGGATGAACTTTAAAGACTTGTTTTTACTGAGTATGGAGAGGTGGGTGTTTATTGCTTTGGTTTTCCAAGTATTTAAGCAACTCTGCATTAGTACAAAAATTACTGCAGAAGAAAGCTGACAATTGGGTCTCCCACTCAATTCCTCAGTTTCTAGTCTCTTCCGACTGCAAATTCACTAGTTCCTTACACAAAGCAAGACCTACATTTAATAAAAACACTAAAGCATACCTTTAAGAGAACAGTCCCCTTCCAGTTCATACACTGAAGCAGAAGAGCAGAAGCTCACAGCCCTCCTTAGGTCATACTGAACATTGGCTTTTCTTGGAGCAGACGGAAGGTGGATGAATGCTGTACTCAGTCTACATGCAGGATCTGAGGATGTATTTATTTTGGGTTTTCTTCCAGCATTATCCAATACCACTTTATGACTGCATGGCTCTGGCAGGAGGTCTTCCCAACACCTGAAGGGAAGCTGCACTTAAGCCATCAGTGCCAAGCGATCCCAGCTGGTCTGAGGCCACCCACACACCTTATCCCGAGCCAGGGATCCGGCCTGTAACCTCAGCGCAAAGTCATACAGAAGAAACCAAAATCCAGCAGCTCATATATTTTCCCCCACAAAGCTTTGTGCAGAAGAAATCCCTCCTCTCTCAGGAGATCAATTGCATTTATGGAGCAGAGTTACTGCTAAAGAAGAGGCAACACTTCTCGAGTGACATTTTGCTTGGTCTTTATGTCCCTGGGTGGGGTGCTGAGCACTCAGACCCGCACAGCGGCCTCCCAGCATCACCTGGCTGATTTAGGGCAGCCAGGGACTTGAGAAAAATGCTTCCCACCTGTTATCTTCATGACTGCAGTCAATCTCGGCAGCCAACATTTGGAAGAGTTGGTTGGCTGGTTTTACAGCTTAAATGGTGCTAAAAAGAAATAGCAGAGGTCATTCTACTTCCTTTCACCCAAAGTGTTACAAAGCGCTTTATAACATATCCTCCAGTTTAGGCTTTTCCCTTCATCAGCTGCTGAAATGCAGCTACGTCTGCCGTGAAAAAAGCCACTCGAACACCTTAAAATACTCAGTGCTACTCATCCAGGTGAAATGCCCACATGCATTTAGACAGGAGAAAAGCAATTAATGCTATTAAACCCTGACCAGGACAGTGAATAAACCACAACCAACTATCCCAAAGTGTGCTGGGGAATTTCCCAAGGTCTGTGGGTGGTGAGGGACCACATCCAGGGCTGCTCTGTGGGCAGGGATGAATAGGAAGTCTGATTACCTGCACCAAAGCCCAGGAAAGCCAGGCAGACCCAAGGCAGCAGGACAGCAGATATTTACCTAACCAAAACCCGCAGCATTGCGCCTGTCCCAGCATGGAGTCTGGCTACGAGCTGCAGGCAGATAAACCTCCCTCAGCCCTAAGCTGGTGTTTTGGACATCTCCTCTCAAAGGAATTGAGGCGTGCAGGCCAAGGTTTTGCTCAATAGACAAGCACAAGCCCTTTGCGCTTGCACAGCGCCTTTTATCCCGGTACTTCACAGAGCTTCAACAAACATGGATCAAACCTCCTTCACCCCTCTCCTGCAGAGCCACAAATCTCTCCATTTTACAGGCCAGAGCACCAAAGCCCAGAGGGATTTAAGGCTAAATCCCATGAGTTTTGAGCAACCGAGCTCTTTTCCCCACCCAGAGGATGCAAGGACCCCCTGCCTTGGGGAGAAGGATCAGGTCCCCGGCCCCTGAGGCCAGCCCCAAGCCCAGGGTGAGGGCTCCCTCTCCTGTCCCAAGAGGCTGAGACCTCATTCTTGCACCAGAGCTTGCTGCGGGTTGCACCCCACAAGGTGTGCACACACCTCCACGGGGTGATGCAGACTGGTGAGCACCAAAAACCACACAAAAAGTGAAGGGTGACCGCAGAGGGGCACAGATGATCGGGTGCTGGATTAGGAAACTCTCTGCAGCCACTCAGTTCCCAGCCTGGGGCCCCCTGAGATTCATTAGAAAACCTATAAGGAAGGAGATCCTCAAAATAACCATTTGCAAAGGTCAGGAAGGCCAAGGTGAAGCATCAGCAGGTGCCAGATCATTTGGACTCCAGAATAACCTATGACACTGCTTTGGTTTGTCAAGCCATCCAGAGGGTAAGACTATCATTTCCTTGCAGCCTTTTTCCTATCATAGCTGCTCCTTTGCAACATGCACAAAAAGTCTTTGATTCCTCACGATTTGTCTTACACATTTATCTGACGGGGGGAGGGCAGCACGGGGCAAGACAAGCTTGCTTCCACATTAACAGCAGGGCTTGTTCGAGAAGTCCCAGTCCCCGCTCCAGCCCCAGCCAAGGTGCTCCCTGCCTCTGGGCTCTGCCCATCACATCGTTATTAATCTTTCCGGCCCGTGTATATTCATTAGATAAACACTGAAACTGATGTTGTTTATTGTCTGCTCTGTACACATCATAACCCCGGGAAGACAAGATGAATTTGACAGCTAATGTAAAAATTACAGCAGGCAATATATCTTAGATTTGGGTGGAACACCAAGATGAGAGTTAATCAATAAAATCCTAACTTAGGTATTGTATGAAATGGCACTTCATTCATTATTAGGAGTTGGTGTAAAGCGTGATTTACTGGTTTGATATATTGGCCCTTCACCTCAGGGACCTATTTTCAAATCCAGTCCAATCCAAAGTGACTAAAGATCCCTCTAGCCTGTGGGCTTTGAAAGGATACTGTTGCCAGAAATTTATGTGAGCTTGCTTATAAGACAGAGCTGGAAGGCCAAGGAATGGCACATGGATGCTGGAAGGGTTAACCCTAAAAAATCAGCATGTTCACTGGATGTCAGCCACTTCCCTGAAAAGCCATTAATTCATAATAAAAAAATGCGGGTGTTTTTTTCCTCATGGATTTTCCCCAATCCCTTGGCAGCACATGCTGTATCACAATTCAGACTTTCCTTCTCCATTTCCTTTTTTTTTCTTGCCTTCTTGAAGTTCCAGGAGTAGTTACACGGGGTTTTGTAGATCTCAGCATGAAAAGCAGCTTCTAGCCCCTAAAGGGAGATGCGAGCGTTACAAAACCCAACGGGATACATCTCAGGCACTGCCCAAAGCAGCTGCCCCAGAGGGTCACCGCTTCCCAAGGGAGTCAGATTCACACCAAGCGGTGCCTGCCCAGCATTAAATTCCAGTGCCAGGGATAAGCTCTAACATGGCACTATGTTCTCCCAAACACCACATCCCACAGAAACCATAAAAGTCATGAGAATCAGTTCTTCATTTATAAAGTTTGCAGCATCTACATTTTAAGTTACCGGTTAAAATACTGCAAACATAAGATTTTTTTTATTATCTTTTTCCTCTTATTAAATAGAAATAAAACTCAATATTTGCAGTGTTTCATTTTGGGGGGAAGTGTGGAAAGGGACAACAAACCACAGAACTGGAAGAACTAGCTGGCCTTCCTCAAGGTATTAGGTATTAAGCTCCACTGGATTCTCCCAGTATTTTCAAAGCCATACAGACAAGTACCAACTGCTACAGCAGCTCCTGTGTCATTCGTATCTGAAGTCTGCTCCATGTAAATAAGATTTTGCTCCTACAACACACAAATTTAATGTTACGCCCCAAAGCAGCCCTACCAGAGCAGCTCTTCTGGGGAGCTTCTCTGCTCCCTGCCACTGCGAGACAGTGAGACGCCCCCGTAAGAGATCCCAAGCATCCTGAAAGTATTCATGTTTGTTTTTCTCCTGCAAAATCCCTACAGTTTTTGCATCAAGGTGCTGCACCACTATGCGCAGCACAATCTCTGTATAATATTTCAAGAAAAAAACTTTAATAATTCATAGAGAAAACACACGGCAGCGCAGCCTGTCCTTCCTGCTCAAAAGGCACAGAAACCAGTGGTTTGCTCTCCTGCTGTCTTTTTACAATCAATTGCTCCATGAGACCTTGTACAAAAGACCTGGCTCAGGTGTCCTATGAATCTGGTAGCCATCACAGCCCAGTAAACCTGAATGAGAAGTGGAATGATTTAGATGCTAATGACTGACAGAGTGATATCTGCCTGGGCAATTGGCAGCCATGCAGGAATAGCAGCGAGCACACTCAGGTCTTGGCTGTGCAGGAAGAAGAGAAAGATCCCTTATCACATTTTATAAGTTTGCATTTATAGGGCAAATAAAACGGAGCATTTTTAAAACCAGGAAGCATTTCAGAGAACAGATTCCCTCCCCCATATAAAAATCACAGCTAGAATTCAACTTTAAATACTTTTCTAGCTAGGAAAAAAAAATCAATTGAACTGATTACCTTGTTGAGTACCAGTGAAGATTTTAGTTGTCTATGTAATTGCACTTTTTCCTTGCTGGCTTTTAAACATAAAAGGAAAGTGACTTTACTGCTGTAGTAAAACCATGGGCTCCAGTCAAAATCAACAAAGCAGAGTATTAACCCCCTCCGTGCCGTTTGAATTCCATGAGAACCTTTCCAAGTTTTCCCGTTCAAAAGCTCAGGGGCAAATTCATGTGACATGCTTTAAAGAAAACACTTTTATTCTTTTCCAAAAACCAACAGCTAATTCTGCCAAGCTCCTACAATGACACAGATAAGGACCCAGTTACTGATCCTGCTGCTGTCACAAATGGTCGTTCTTTCTTGTGATCCAGCATTCCTTCATGTACCCATGAGCTTTTTCTTGCTGCTTTTCAATTCCAGCAGCACGGTGTCAAGAGCTACTGGGAGCTGCATTTGGAATACCTCTGCACATTGAGTTTGAAAGCTGGATGTTGCCTACAGCGTGGACTGGAAGCTCTCAGACCCTACCAGCCTGCCACAGGGCATCCTACAGGCTGGCAGAGAAACTCTTCCATCAGCTGGAACTCTGCACAGCCCTATCAGATTAGGTCCATACCAAAGACTCAGACTTATTCACCCCTTTCTCCCCCTCTTAACTAGCTAAAATTCTCAGGTTGGGACAGACCATGCCAGCAGCAAAACCTGCCCTTGGCAGGCTCCAAAGGCTGCTGGCACCAGCACCCCCAGTGCCCCCCTGCTGCAACACCACCATTCAGGCCAAGCTGGCCCACCGTGGTCCCCCTGCGCCCCAGCTCACTGTATCAGCATGCCTTCAATGCCAAAAGACTCTTCACACTGTCATCCGCTCGTGAATAGGATTCCTCACATCTCTCTCCTGAGATCTATGTATATCACTCACCGCTCATAACAGACATTGCTGCAAGACAATCAGTTAAAAGGGAACAAAAATAGATTTCTGCAACCAAACAGGATAAATTCAGTGCTTCACCCCCCTCCTTGTTTAAAAAGTCAGCATAAACTGCAAATGTGGAATTCACATTTGGGAGGTGTCTGCTAGTCCCACGGGCTCACCAGCTGGGTCAGCAGGAGGCAAGGAGCGGGGCCAGAGACAGCCTCCCAAATAACCATCCAGAAGCTGAACAGGCTTTGCTCCGATAGACAAATAGACTAAAATAGCAAGGGGCTCACCATTCAATAATGCTCCTGGTCAGAATTGACTTGGCTTCTACTGTCCTGGATTCTCTAGACAGCAATTTATGCATTTCCCCCGCCACCTTAAATCACCACCGCTATTGCAATGCTCTCATCGTATCCCTGTTAGAAGGCACAGATGGGATTTATGTGCAAAGACTTGCTGAGGATGGCACGAGGGGAACAGCCTCAGCCCCCACAGCCCACCTCACATATTAGACATTGCACCTCCACTGCTTTTTCCACTGCTTTTTGAACACCTGAACCCAACTCGTGCCCCTCTCCTGACAGCACAGGAGGCAGTGGGGTAGAAAGGGCTGAAGCTGCCCTTCGTTCTCTCTGGGGCTCTGGATCTGTTTTGCTGCAGCAGCGACAGCTCACACAGCTCTGAGGATTTCAGGGTTTGCTCTGGGACTGACGAGGAAGCATGGCAGACTTGCTAAACTCTGTTTACTCTCACCCCATAGAACAGGACAGACGTGAAACCCAATCCACAAAGCACTGGCTGGGTAGGAGATCAAAGGCGCATCTACAAAACAACCTGAGCACTGGGCACTGAGCAGTCACAGGTTGTCCCTATGCCCTTGCTCCTCCATTGGGCTGGTTCAAAACAGCTTAAATATTAGGGAGATGCACCCTTTCCTTTCCCACAGCTATGGATCATTTCTCTTGCTTGCCTTCCAGAGTGCTCCCCCTGCAGATCCACCAGATCCACCAGATCCCCCTGCAGATCCACCAGCCAGCACTCAGAGGCTTGTAGCACGCTGCTGGGATTCACTGCCCAGAGGTTGATGCCCGAGCTCTGGCACCGTGCTTTCACAGGGCAGAGAAACTTATGGAAAGTCTTCCTTTCGTCGAACAGAAGGACGAACAAGGAACAGACAGGAGCAAGTCAGGCTTTTTGTGCCTGGTGCTTTGTCTGCTCTCAGATGGGAATTGGTAACAGGTTATTTATGAAATCAGGCTTCAGGCCCATAGCCCAGTCGTCCAGTTGGCATTCCAGAGAAACCAAAAAGCACCACCCTACTCCTGCAAACTGGCCTAACATCAATATGCAGTGAACAAAAATCAAGAACAAAGACGACTAATACTGACAAGCCTTTATCAATTAGTTTATCACTGCACACAAAACTCCTTTAAACCAATGCTCATTAAAAAATACACAATGAAAACATTTGGAAAACAACTGCCCTCAAGGATACATCAACACATACACATCAAATAAATAACCCTAAACCAAAGCAACTGAGATCCCAAAAACTATTTTCCAAGAAAATTAACCTTGGAAAAAAAGCTTCTATTTTGCATGCCAAAATTACATCTGATGTGCAATGCTATACACATGAACACACACAGACACAGTAATTTAATATCACATTCAGGAGGACTGAGAGTTTCTCTGTATTTGGAATAAGCTCTGTCCTGGCTATAGCAAGTCAAATAATGAATTTCTAAGAGGAAGAGCAAGACCAAACGGTACAGTATGTGCACACATTATCAAGCATCTTCAACATGTAGGTTTAAACAAAAAAATAAAACAATTCTCAGCTTAGTAAAAAGAACAAACAAGCCAAATAAATTTAAACTAAAATATTGGATTGAAACCTATTCCAACAACTGCTTACAAAATCACCCAACGTGCATTTAAAATGCGCTATTCACTTTGCATTAGCAGCAATCTGTTCTGACCCAGGCTGTGCAGGTAGGTCCCCTCTCCAAAGCAGAGAGGAGCCAAGCGTGTTTTCTAAGCAATATCTAGCAACTTCCACGTGTTTTATGCCATGCGAGACCCTTTCACATTCCGTCCTCGGCAGAATCCTGCATGCAAGCCTTGTGCTGTCCTTACGCTGTATGTTTTTGCCCTCGTTCCGACTGAGGATTTAGCTCCTTGTTGTCAGAGGATGAATGTTTTTATTCTGTTTGCTCCCGGGCCAGTATCAAAAGCTCCCAGTATATGGGTTAACCAGATGATCCCTTAATACACAAAGGACCCCCAAACAGCTTAACCTTAACCCATCCGTAAAGATTCCACCCAGCCTGCTAATGCTGTCCTGAATCGTGTTCTCTATTATTACATCTGAAATCCGTTAAAATTTCACACAATTTCCTGCACAGCAGTGTATATAATAGTGCTGGGAGCCAATATGTTTCTATAATTGGGCCTGTAGTGGGGCAGAGTCCAAAGCAATTAATCCAGCCTCCTTCCTTGTTTGCGCCCATATAAAGCTGACAGGGTAGAGAGTAATTGGAAGTGAGCGGCCTCTATCCCCTACTTTAAATTAATATTTTCCTGTTCTGATTTAATTTCACCCGGTAACAGTGACACAAAGACACGCCATGTCAAGCACTAAGTAATCTGCAGCAGCTGCCTTAGGAGGAAACTTTTATTCATCAGTAATATACTGACCTGTATATCACTCCACATCCAGTACACAATATTCCTGTCAAACAGACAGCTGCATTTAACTCCGTATAATCAGCAGATATGGGAGAAAACAATATATATGGCATATATATAAGACTATATGCGTGCACGGAAGAAAAACAGACAAATTTAATTATGAAAAATTCAGCCTCACAAAAGGGGAAAAAATTAAATGGCAAATAAAAAACATGCTAATCAGCAGAGCCAAGAATCCATGCAAATGAAAAGCCAGAAGTAATGGCCAAAACACTCAGGCCATTAAATCAAATCACTGAGAAAATAATGGCTAAACTCTCTCTTACTTGTAACACTCAATTTATGTAGTCAATATGGCTCTGAATGAATGAGTGAAGGTACTAAGAGCACAAATCTAAATTCAATATACATATCTTAGAAAAATCCCCAGCGCACGCATTCACATGCTGACAAGCCATATAAAGCGGGCGTTGCTCTTGCATGCAGCACGGAGGCAAAAAAACTGGCTTCATTTAGGATAATTCCTCATTTATATCAGAGAAAATATCCAAATATGCATAGATTATTGGAACAAGCCCACGGCTGCCAAGGAATTTATGGGTGTCTGTGGCGAGTTGGAAACAGAAATTAACGGGGATGGAGTCAGGACCCTTCTCCCCATGGAGATGGGCTCACCTGGGATCACCCTTAGCTGTGATCTGTGGGCACATCTCCCGTGGCAGCAGAAGATGCCAGGGCTGTCTGCACTCCAGCACACGGCATGCCCACATGTAACAAAGAATACACGATGTTTTTATTCCTCGATGTGCAGACTGCTCAGACCTCACACCGGCAGCACCATTACTCCACGAAATCAAGGTTTTCAGTTCCCAAATAAATGAGGGTGCAAAGTGGTACTTTAAATTTCTTTTTAGGCTCACTGAGTGAAGTTTGCAGAGGAATTTGAAGGCTACCACCTTCCAAACACCCCAAACTGGAGACCACAGCTCACAAAGCAGCGCTCAGCCTGGAGCAGACACATCCCGGTTTCAGCAATGCAGGAGGAGCAGCGTGAGGTTTACTTACGCACAAGCACAGTCTCAGGAGAATACCAAGACATGGCAGCTTAGCCCTCCGTGGATCAGCAGCTTATTTCCAGTTGCTTAAATTTTCTCCTTCTCTCTTGTTCTTGATTTTGCTGGATTTTCTCCCTACTCGCTAGTATTACATTTTCATTTACAGGCAATATGCTTAGGCCAGAGATGATCACCAGCACTGGGGGCTAGAAATAGAGCTGGCAGGTGCCTACCTCTGAGAAGTCCCCTGCATTACAGCACGGCTAAGCTGCCAGATGATCCCACAGCAGCAGCCATACCCCAAAAAGAGCCCGGCTATCTCCCCTCTGGGAGCCGAGGCCATTGGCACAGCACCACCAGCTATCGGGGTGTAATCGCTTGCTTACAAAAATAGATCCTGCTCTTGCATGTGAAGGGACTTTTGGAGAGCCCCAAAGCCCTGTGATCAGCTGCCTCCCTCACAAAAAACAACATCACACCACTACAGCCCGGGCACAGGATTACCTCCACAGCTGCAGCACAGCTTCCAAAAACTCCCCGTGCAGGGAATGGTCCCCAAAACCATTGGGTCTGAGCTTTTTTGCACCAGCATGAAAAAGCCTTTTCCAAATAACACTTTAAACACAATAGCACACCCCAAAGTTCTGCAAAACGGGAAACCCACACAGAATGGAGACCCTCAAGAGGCAAGCTGGGTACTTATGGGAACGCAAACCAAACAGAAGTGCTGAGCTGACCCAAAATACAGCTCCCTCACCCTCCAAAAACCTTGAAAGACAACCCAGAGGGGAACAGCCATCAGCACAGGCTTGGGCATCTCTGTGTGTAGTGGCACCAAAGAAATCCCACCGGGATGCTGCAGGAGCACCCTGCAGCAGGGAGCCAGGCTGGGGACACCGGGGCACGGTGCAGCAGCACTGCAAGGGGTGCTCCTGAAAGCCTCCTGGCCTAGCACAGCAAGCTGAAACACCAGGATCCTCTTTGTTTCCATAAAAACACCCAGTGTCAATGCCACCAGTGTATCTGACCTCACTCACACCTGCTCTTGTTCAGCAGCTTGCCCCAAGACTACCCCAAAACAACACCAGTCTCTTTAGGCTCAGTGGTGGCTTTTTTTCCTCCCCTTAATTTTTATTAAATTGTGATCTATTTACTGGTTTTGACAGCACACCAGTTCCACTCCTTATTTCCATTGATTTTAAGGCTGGATCGCATCCGGTTGTTTATTTCCAGAAACTTTTTTTACAAAATGCAAGTTATCTGCTCTTGCCCCACGCTGCTGGGCAGCTTTATAACCAGCTGTTATCCCTCGCTCCCGAGGTGGCTGCAGTTACTGACAGAACAAATGATCCCTTTGTGCAGTTTTGCATAAATGTTTGTCAAGTGTCCCGGGCTTCCCTCACAATGCCGCCTATTAGGGAACAGAAGTAAAATTCCCCAGAGCAGAAGCGCGTGTGGGGAGTTATCCACTTAGGCTAAAATCCTCATCAATATATTTTTCTCTCCTGAGAGCCCCCATGCAAACAGGAGAATAAAGTCAGCAACAGCCAGGCGAGGGGTGGTTGCAGGGGAACAGGCAGGGAGCATTTCAGCACGGCTGCAGTGGCACCAACCTTCCCCGCCTGGCAAAAATGCTGGAGCCAGCATTAAAAAAAAAAAATTCAAAAGCTTTTTGAGCATCAGCCTTGCAGCCAAGCACACCCAGCACACTTCGATTTTGATGTACAGTTTGAAACAAATCAATAGCAGTATAATAATACTCAGCACGCTGTGTAATTTTTATATCATTAGTTTTCATTTTCCGCTCCCCATGCATCAAAAAACTTACAACGGGCTCGTAAAGTTTATTTAGTATTCCATGAATTCCTAATCAGTTTCATTTCATAATGATTCAGAGCGGCCGTTGCCAGGGCCCCGGTGTCAAAAAATCGATAAAACCAACACACTTTTCCTGATGGCGGCTGCAAAAGGATCTATTGTAGGGGAATTATGATTTATGTCTGGGCTGCACCACGAGCAGCGGCAAGCGACAGCCTGGCTCAAGAGCTGAGATGTTCGCCAATAATGATTTATATGCATGCCTCTCCCTCCCCCAGCTCCCCTCGCCCCCTCCTGCACACCACCACAGGCCCCATATGCTGCGTGGCAGCAGCTCGGGCTCTCGGGTGCCTGGTGCAGCTGGGTGCTGCAGGCACAGATCTGAGCTCTGGGCAATCCTCGGGAGCTGCTGCTGGCCCCACAGCCTCGTCTGCAGGAGGAGGGAGCATGGTGATACCCCGTAACCCCCCCCTCCATTCCCCTTGTCCCCAGGCTCTAGTGGCAATCTATTCCATGCCGGCTCCAGATGAGCACGGGGCCGGTTTCGATTTTCAGGCGGGCGCAGGAGGTGCCTGTTTGTCTTGGGGCACCCATCCTGTCACCACTGCTTGCAGCAAGAGGTCCAGGAGAGCCCCACACACAGCTGAGCACACGCAGACATGTGCCAGAGGGGAAAGCAGAGTCTGCACAGGGACACGAGCACAGACCACGTCCAGGGACCCCTAAAGTTAGGGACCTCCAAGGGAAAACCTTTCTGAAATGAAGCAACACAATCTGAGGGATGCCATTATGTGCTCCTATTGCTCAATGTCCTTAAGACACAGGTATTTTGGGGTCAGAACAGTTATAAGGAGTTCTTTGGAAGTTGTGCCAGAAGGAAGCAGGAACAGCACAGGGTTCTGCTTCATTTAATATGTTAATGAGCTTGCTGCCTCCCCACCAGGGACAGGGAAGGCCGGAGCAGAGGGTTTGAGAACAGAACAAGCACAGCTTGTTGAGGTCCTGCTCACTTGCTTCACCCAAACACCACCAAAAACCATTTCTACAGGCTCCACAACTGGTATATTTTCCCTTTCAACTCAGCAAAAGGACCAGGACATCACAGCACTGCATTATTGGTGGCACCAGTTTGTAGCAGTGCCTATACCAGTGGTTAAAATGGTTTTTTGGACACTGTTACAGCCTGACAGGCCAAATTCTGCCTGGTGCACCCACACAACAGTCAAGGCTAAACTGGAGCTATGGCATTAATTTCAGACTGGGGAAGGTAAGTTTTACAAGCCACACACTCAGTGCTGTGCTTCCTCTGAAGTCTAAAAGCAGAATGAGGAGTTTTGAAGTGGGTGCATGAATATCAGAAATTGTGCGCTCTGGTTTTACAAGCATGCATTTAAATACAGGATGACAAAAGATTTGTGTGAAAACAATACCTGAAAAAATTCTCTTAAAATAACTAAGATTCACACTTAACTTGTTCATCACCTACCTCTAGACCTTTGAGTCTAACAACACTTGGTCTCTCTATAAGTACAGGCAGTAGGAAGGTTGGAAATTAAGCATTCAGCACGGGCTCTTCAGCAAGTCTCCAGTAAACAAAGGGGAAGTTTAAGTTGGAATTATGCCACTTGGTTAATAACAAGCAGTTATGATGAGATGATTCAATAGCTTGGGTGAAATGAAGGTCCCAGCGATAGTATTTCATCCATTTATTTACCTACATCGTGTTCACACACACACACTCACGCTGTTTGCTGATTATTTCAGAGAAGCAAAGGTTGAGATCTCCGCTTCTCTCGGTCTCCCCCTTCCAGTACAAACAGGGGCTTTGTAAATTAAGAGCACATTGCTAGGAAAGCACTCAGACACCCAAGGGTGCAGGTGTATTTACCTGGGGAGGAGCACTACAAAAGCATCAAGGGAGCACAGCATCCTCTAAAAGGAACATGCTGGAAACCATTCTCCAGTTTTAGTCCTCTCTGTACTCCTTGGCAGATCAGTTTACAGACGTTGGCTACCAGCATGAAGCTGAATCTAACACCAGTAATTAGCCAACAGTTTTTTAATTTTTTTATTTTTTTTTTGAAGCAAGACAAATTCACGTGTTTTTAAATTAAGTGGACGATTCGTGGTGCTTCAGGGAAACCTCAGTGACACGGGAGGTTTTGTACAGCCGTTCAAGCCAAGAGCAAGCTCCACTGCTTTCCCTCCCACTGAACTCAGATTACACAAGCGAAGTCCAAAGGGAGGAGGAGAACTAGTGCAGAGTTTAGAGGTGAGGAGTGGCGAGATGTGGCCTGCACTCAGAAGGTAAGAAAAGGTAATTAAGAAAGATGCATGAAGGGGTGAAAGCAGTGAGGACGAGGCTCCTGCATTTCAGAGGAGCTGCTTTGCAGCTTCATACTCCGATTTCATTCATGCCCAAATTCAGGATGCTGAGCAGCAGCATGCCCACAAAAGGCACAACTTCTCAACAAGAAACTTTCCCTGAGCCAAGGTGGAGCTGGACCAGCCGACAGCACGTACCTGCATGTAAATGGCTCCTGCAGAAGGTACGGGCCTACTCTTATCACCTCTGAATTTAGCCCAGGAATTACCAGACGGAGTCATTAAGACCTGTGATCTTATTTGCAAGACATTTTTTAGAAAGACAAAAAGACCTGCACGGACAACGCAATTACATTTCGGTTAGCATAAGTTAGCAATTCCAGTACATTCACATTAAAAAGAAAATGGGGTTTTCTTCCCTTCAAAAAAAAGTAGATGCTGCTTAGAAACGTACTTTTATTACATGGAGGGGGGGGAACCAGCTAAAATATTGAGATTTAAGGGAAAAAAATAATCATGGGTTTATGTTCCCAGGCTCCTGTGAATATTTTCAGCTTATTTCACCATATCATCGCGCAGGGGGCTCTGTTCATGCTGCCAGAATGGATGTTCCATCATTTCTATAGTGGGCCTGTGTGACATTCATTAAGTGCAGCTACAAAGGGAGAGGGTTAAACAGCGCGGCCTCTTTTCTCTGATTTGGTCATACATCAGCAGGCGCTCCAGGTTAAATGCCCAGAATACCGCAGCAGATGGATAGGGAGAAGGAGAGCGGCAGATACTTCACCCCACACTACTTAACCCAGGGAAATGAGTCTCAGAGTCGGTGTCACAGTAAAATATGGAAGCTCACTCAGATAATGTGCAGTTGAGATTTTTTTCCCGAGCCTTTACAACTGGCTGCACGTTAAGACTCCACACACCCCTTCCTGCAAACTGCCAGCTCACTCTAGCAGGAGTAACTATTTGTGTGGAATTTATCTTCATCGACTATCAACTAAGAATTTTAACTCATAGTACGGCCATACGAGCATCGCTTTGCCTCTAACTTCACCCCAAGAGAAACCGTGCCCTGGGAAGTTTGTTTTTCCTTACCCAAAAGTCCTCGTTCACACACACAGAGGAGCAGGGTAAGGGTGAAGACACACTGCTAAAACAGTGAAGTGCTCGGTACCATCAGCTTTAGTTTATTGTCCTCCATAAGTAAAAGCAGTAATCCAGTTAATCAACACACGTGGAGATGCTTGGGTTTGGTACGTGATCATAAGGCTATGCCAATAATTTACATTCTGACATGGAGAAATAACTATCAAGTCACAACCAGCGCCTTCCTTTTCCCCCCCTCAATCATAAAGGAAAATCCAGAGCCCTGCAGCATCTATTGTGTTTTTTAATATCTCAGAAATAATTGCTAATCAAAGCCTCATGCGGTGGGGCCAGTAGGAAGTGGATACATGTCCTCAACACAAAATTTTCATGTGAGCTGAAGGAGTGGGAAGAGGCAGGGACACCTAATTTCCACCTCGCAATCCAACTCCATCTGATGAAAAAGATTGCCCAGCAGTCAAAAATCAAAGTCACACTGTCCTGGTGAGAGCCGGAACGGTGACAGGTCCGAGCATGCCGGGAGAGCAGGCATGCAAGCAAGTGAAAATTTGGTCTCCACTAGGTGTGGAAAGTCAATGTTATTTGTTTTTAAAGTTATTTTAGCAAACATGGAGTTTTTTGTTCTCTTATCAAAACTGATTCGGTACACAGGGGTTCTACTATCTTATTAACCTCACCAAGTCGTCTCCATTATATTTTTTAAAAAATGATTGCTGTTCATTAGTGCCAGCTCTGTCACGAGAAATTCAGTCCCTTTTTCCTCAATCTGCAGTGGTTACAATCCTTTGTGATTTTTTTTCCTGTTCTGGCAGATGAAAGAAATTTACACTGAACAAAAACAGTTTTGTGGCAATTCCTTATCGCTAAAATCTTTAGCATCTAAAAGAATTTTTAAAGCTGAGTAACGCAAAACACAATTAACAGCTTGCCTTGCTAATTAGGTAACTCCTTGCTAATGAGATAGCAATGAGCTGAGCAGCAGCCACATAATAGGAAAACAAGGTCTTCCCAGGCAGTTTGCTACTTCTGCCAACACAACCAGTAAGGCTTCTCCTTTCCAACCAGCTCTTTTCCCCCCCCCTCTCGAAGACACAGCTCAGGAGTGCTGAATACAACATTAACAGGAAGGCCGCTGTGTTCCCTGCCCTCCGTCTTGCTTCATGGTACCCTAGGAACCCCAAGCAGTGCAACTCCTTCACGCCTGGGCAGCCCCCAACTCAACACAAAGCACCTAGGTCAACCCAGACCTCACATCCCTAACCTCACGGGCACAGGGCTGCCAGAATTTCAACGCTCCCCACACCCAGTTTCCCTATCCATACTTTTAGCCCTCATACAGCCCAGGCTGCTGTAGCATTTGAGCAAGCCATTCCTGTATCAAACACCAACTACAGCTGCTCTGCTACAGTTGGAGAACAAGAACAATTCTCACCAGTGCTTGAAGAAAGCATGAGAGAGAAGACATGATTTTAGGTCAATATTCCATCTCAGACACATGCAAATAAATGTGTTGAATAAACATCTGATGGTGAGAGTTGGTCATTTCTTAATGAAACAGACTCAAGTTAATCTGAATTTCCTAAGCCTGCTCTTAAAAAGAGAAGAAAAAAGACACATGCAGGTTTAAGCAGTAAATGTGCAAGGGAAAAGCAGCAAAAAAAACATTCAAACCACAGGGATGAGCACAGTTCCTTGCTGCCACTGACAACTGCAATTCCTAGTAAGCATTGGAGCATTTAATTCCCATACATGTTTTTTTCTGCCAGGGCTGAAAACCTTATATTACTTATATTTATATATACTTATATTTAATCTGGAGATAATTTCATAACTGAAATGATCTTGAAAAAGCTTTAATATAGAAACACCAGTACAAGTTTGTGCGAGTTGCCACTAAAACTAAAATTAAAGCAAGGGCTGGAGCCAGACCACTTGTGCCTTCTAGTGCCAATACCACGCTTGTGTCAAGGCGACTTATTTCCACGGAGGACCCAATACAGAATCAATAAAATCAGCCTTCAGTGGCGTTGAACTTTGCATTGTGTAACGACAATAGTTCAAATTGAATTTTAATTCTTTTAATTATAATGATGCTCAGAGGCCACATCACAAGAGGATTTGGTTCATCAAGGAAAAGGAAGCCACAACAGCAGCTGGCAAAAGATGTCAACATTAGATATTTGCACAAGTGTATAGAGATATTCCAGGCTTTATCCTTGACAGAGTAGCCAAAATCCAACTGTCTCTCAGAAAGAGAAGGTTGCGCTTTCTTTTTCAAGGGTTCTTTACAAATAATAGCTGTTCTCTATAAAGAAAAAAAAAGATAAACCCTTAAATTCCATTTATACCAGCCTTAAAAGAAAAGGGAGGGAAGGTTAGAGGATTAAACTTTGCAGATGCTTTGCACAGTCTAGCTAAAGATCTGGAAAGACCATCTCAACCTTTGATCCCTTTGGGGAAGGAAGCAGTTATTTGAGCAGGCTTTTTTCGGGACCCATGCTGTGGACATCTGTGCCAGCAGACCCTAATCAAGGCAGACCCATAGCGCTGGACCAATTTGTGTTCCAGGATTCAGACAAAAATACGAAATTCCTGATGGGATAACTAGCTACCTGTAGGGGCATGGATGAGTTTCCTGGACAGATTGTGAATATGAGTGACAGTTTAATCCAGGTTTTTTTCCATGCCTGTTTCTTAGTTGTTTTCTCTTCCTGTAAATCGAGGAGTCTCTTAAAGAGAGACAATTTCAAAAAGCATTACCCAGAATTTTGTTAGCTTCAGGAGGAAAACAACTAATTGGTTCTTCCAAACCTGGTCTCCACCTCCCCACATTCCTGATTTAAAGAAATGAAAGTCAAAAGAAAGTCTATGGAAGTTTCACAGGATTTGACACCCAAGGAAGCCTTGTGCATTGAAGCCTATGGTTTAGCCTGCACATAATTCAAACAAAAAGCCTCCACATACTCCTTTCCTTCCATTTCCTGAAGCCTTTGAGGCCTTCCAAGATCAGGCAACTGAAGTGAAACTGGGTTGTGTCATTAACTGGCTCTGTGCTACAGACCTCTACAATGATTCCAAGTCCTCAAAACCCTGGATTACAAGATAGAGCGAGACACTGAAACTTTTACAGTGGCACAAATTATGAGCACAAAGTAAATGGGCGAAGCAACTAATCCATACACCAGCCAGCTGTTTCAATAGCACAAACTAACACAGGGCTCTGGCACAAGGATAAATTTTGCCCTGAATTAACAAGAGCAATAGTAACTGGAGTCTTTGAGAGGCACTGTCAATATTTGCTCCACTTGTCATTGACAGAACACACAAATCCTACGGCCTGAGTTTGGTGCATTTCAAACACTCACCGAGAGGCACTGAAGCAGGCTCTGCTCGGGGTGCTAATGCGATTAGTGCTGCAGGACACCTGCCCAGGCAGTAACCCCCAGGGGTGGGACAATCTGCACCAGTAGGAGGGGAAAAAAGGGATGGGGAAGAAAACCCCACTGCCCTTACAAAGCATCCTGACTGCAGTGACACCAGGCAGTAGAAGCAGCTATCTGATAGTAGAAGTAAATGCTTCATAAGCACAGGAATTTTCCTGAGAGCAACATTTCCTTGGCACAGCACTGAATTTCTGCCCAATCCCTCTTCAGGAGGAAATAACTGTTGATTTTTTTTTTTGTTAAGCGGAATATAATACCTGAAGTGTGACTTGAGGTGGCCAAGTTCACGAGCAGGTGGCAGCCTACTCCTCTTGCAGAGAAATTACTTCTGATTTACTAAATTCCATTTGCTATTCTCAATCACTGAGCCACACACCTGTCATTTATTTAGGGTGGGGGAAAAAGAAGCAGGCAACTTGCTACCCATCACCAAGACAAGATTTTAAAGGAGAATGAGCACAAGATTTGACAAGAAGCAGCTTAATCATCTCTTATTCTCCAGCCTGGTGGTGGCCTTTCTGCACACATCAGGGAGACACCATGAAAGGAATCTGGAATAGGCACACGCTTTCTTGCTCCACTGCCACTTATTTTCTCTCCCACCTACAAATTCACCTCCACGTAGTTTCATTACTTTCAAGCAACCTGCCAAGCTCCCAAGCCAGCAGGTTCCTTTGGTCTCCGAAGCCAGAATTTAATATAGCCTGGGGCTTTTCTGCAAAACACACACAGCCTCAGGACAGCAGTTAGCAGAGCCCCAGTGGGGACCAAGCTCCAGCTGTGCCGTGCACTCAGATACAGCAGGAGTTTGTTCCAGACAGCTGGAGATGCAGGAGCAGGTCTGTGATCCAAACAAGAGAGGCTCACACAGACATCCTGAGCTGGCCTGGGTACCAGCGATGGCACAGAGGTGGTTTCCAGCCACAAATATTTCTACCCCCTGCTGCCCTGTGCTGTTCCTTCGTGTGTCCCCTTGCTGACACCTGGAACAGAGCTGAACAACCGCATGCTCCTGCACTGGATCTAACACAGTGCTGCTGCAGAAAGCTGTCCCAGTCCACAGAAACACCACTTGAACCCCAGATGAGGAGTTCGATTTCATTAGAGCAGCCCAGGCCCACCTAATTCAGACAGCAATGAGCTTGCTGCCTGCTTTCCTACATTACTTTTTTTTCCTGAATCCTTCTGCTCCACTCTACATCAAGGAGGAAAAAAAAAAAAAAGATTTCTTTCCTCCAGAGTTAATTCCCATACACCGCAATGAGACGAATGCAATGTTCTGAACAATAAAAGCTGGAAAGGGGAATTATTTTCTGCACCATTCAGATGGAAATGAAGCCTAGCCTCAATTCTGCCACCCACCTGGAGCCATGGTATGATCCTATAGATCTTTGGATCAATACTGCATCATAGCTACAAAACTAGAAGGGGGAAAAGACGAGGCACAAAAATTAAGGAGTGTAAATTTTAACTAAATTAGTTCTGTAAAGGCCCCCCCCTCAATGCCACTTCTTAGGAGAGGGTACGACAGTCAGCTGAGGAGACAAGGGAGTGTAGAGGTTCGCTTCCTTTAAAAACAGCCGGTGTTTATTCTGACAGCCATTACGCCTCCCCTCAAACACATGAGATTATGTTGCATGTTTTCTGTTTGATTACGTGCGGAGGGAACAAGAGGGAGCGATACACCCAGTATTATTTCTTAACGACTCAGTAAATCGCAGCATCTCCCCAGGAGGAGCTGTTTGCGCAGCCTCCCCGCTCGCTACTCGCCCAGGCATTTTGTTGCAGGCTACCAGATGAGCTTCTGCCCACGCAGCAGAGAGATGAAGAAGGCTGGGTTTTGCGTTGGTTTGCTATAATTTAGGGCTGCCTTACATCACAGCACGCAGCTGAACATGACACAGGCAGAGAAGCGCAGCTCAGAAACCACCTGAGCGACAAACAGGAACACAACCATGTCCCACACATTTGTTCTGAGCTCTAAGGTGCTTCCCACCTGGAAAGCTCACCTTGCTGCTGTTCTCCAGAGAATTTCTCCAGAGAAGACCCCAGCCCCTAGCCTAGAGGGGGGTTCAAGGCCAGAGGCCGCTTCCAGGCCTCAGACCCTTACAAACCACCCAGCGACTGCTTTCCACCACACAGAAGTACAATGCACCAAACACAGCATACCACAAGCCTGCTACATGTACCAAGGACATTACAAAGCTACAACAACACCCTCACCCACCGCCCAGAGAAGCGAGCAGTAACACCTTACCTTCACCAGCCAAGCCACACACGCAGGCTTCACAGCAGGGCCTCACGGCCAAAGCAGCAGCTCCACGTGCTTCCTGAGGCAGGCACAAAGCAGGCAATACCCCACAAGCCTGGTGCAGACTGCTCCTCACACTGCTGGAGGGGAAACCTTGTCCCCAGCTCCTCGTTTATCCCCCAGCCCCTCGCCAACCACCTGCAGATGTGGGCCCTGGTGATGGCAAAGTGCAGGCAGGTGGGCCTGGCCTCCCTGCTCTGTCCCCGGTGCTCGATTAAGGATCATCCTCGGGATTTGGGCTGATGCCTTCATGGGAAACTTGTTCTTCAGTGTAGGGTTATCTCTTTTCTCCCTGTTTCCATTTGTTTAATCAGAAGTTTTACAAGATCTTATCCTCTCATTATGCCCTCTGCTCCCTAAGTCTAGTGAATTCTGCTTCCTTATGTCTCAAAAAAAGAAAGAGAAAAGAAAAGAAGCCCTTAAACACCCTCCTACCTGCCAGGAAAAGCTGACAGATGAAGATCCCTAATGTCCAAACTGCAGTTCAGGAGAGCCCACAAGACTTTTTTAGCTCTCATTATTTCCTGAGTTATTTCATGACTGTGAATGCCCGCAGTTAATACAGTGCAACACCAAGCCCAAACCCTGAGCTGTTGGACCCAGGGCAGCTGCACCATGTTCCAGCTCTAATCAGCCCTGATCCCGCAGTGAGAGCCACGCAGGCAGACTGCTGGCTTAAATAGGGCACAGAAGTTCATTCTCCTGGATTTCATTGCAGGTTCCTAATCAAGGGCAATATTTATAACCCTAAGTTTATTTCTGTGGTCTCCCCAAACACTTTAGCTAATAGAGATGAACCGTCCACTACCAGTTTATCTTTTCTCTTTATGCCAATATTTAATGCCTTCTTTCATCCACTTCAGTAATGAATCATCTGTTTTTGTATGATTAGGGTTATGAACAGCTCAGTACTTGTACAGTGGAACATTAGGGCAGGGATATAGATGCCCATAGGACAGAGATAAGGATTCATGAAAGAGGAGACTGGGCTGATTCAAGAGAACATGTTTAAAAATGCATTAGTGAAGAGTAACAGAATGAAAATACTAGATGAATATTTTAAGTGGCCAAATATTAAAAGTATGTATATATAGACATTCATGAAATGAAAGATGCTGGTCTTAATGTCCAACCAATCTTCAATTTGCATCTTTGATGGAATTTATCTGAATTTGGGGCATGATGCTGCAAGGTGCTGAGCCTCCTGGCTCAGGTCCGGAACACATTTTAAGCACTAATTTCACAACGGATTTATTTATGAGGGAAGTACAGGATAAAGTACAGGATACACTTTCAGAGGCTCCGGGGAGGCTTATCGTTGCCAGTGCCCAACAGCCAGGACTTGGCAGTATGAATCCAAGGTCTTCAGTGACTCTGGCTTAGACAAAGCCTCCTAAGTTCCCATGCCTGTAAGATACATACAATGTTATTTGCAAAACAATGAAAAACTGCACAGAAAAAAAAAAAAAAAGACTCATTAAAAAAATAAGTCACATTCTATTGAAATAACCCTGAAACAATCAAATTAATTTTGATTGATATTATTTTTTTATATTCCTGCACTTGCAAACATTCACATACGTAGGGGTTGATAAAGCTTTCTCAAAGATGACAACAAAGGAAAGTTCAAAAAGTCCATAAAACAGTTATTACATCTCATTAAGTCTTGCACATTTTTCATAAGTGTTTGTGAAGCCTTTGAGAGGATTCAGTGTCAGTACCAAAAAGGATGTGGTACTCTCCCATTATTAAAATGACCCAAAAGTAGTAGGAGGTTAAGTACTGCAAGAACTCAGCCCTGAGTGTACATCAGTCAAAATTAAGAAAATAATAATTAAAAAAAAAAAAGGAACAGTTATACGTGTCTGGATTTCTGTGTCTGAGGTCTTCATTTCTTTGCAGGATAGCATTTGAGCATGTGCTAAGATCCCTGAAGTCCTAACAGAAGGGGCACATGACAGAGCGATGCGCTCGATCAGCTGCATTTCTGCATGGTTTTTCAATGACTGACTTCCCGTCAGAATGAGATTCTTAATGATGGGAAGAATTTATAACATTATCAAAATAACGGATGTGTCAGATAACTTGCAGTCTTGGACCTTTTTAAAAATCTTAGATGTAAAATAATACAGGTTGATTCATGGATGGCACTCGTGTCACTGCTGACAGCAGGAAACAAAATACATGGGGGCTCCCACCCAAGCTGCACACTGACTCAGCGCTACAATCAATCACGGTTTTGCTAAATATCCTCACCAAAAAACCTCAACCATCTCCCGTCAGCAGATCTATTGCTGGCTGTAGTGCCTCCTCCAACATGAGACAAGAGCAGCATGCTCATTACCAAAAGCATATACGGCTTTTGCAGGCTCGAAACATCTCACAAACACTTTTAATTAATTTTTCCAGCATGCGGGATGAGTAAACACACTATTGTTGATGCTGTCAGCTGTTTGATACATGTCCCAGACCTCTTTCAATTTCACTCAGAAATACTTTGACCTCTGTCAAAAATTCATTGACAATAAGGTCTCTCCAAGTAAATGTTTGCAGCAGCAACAAAAGAGGAGGTAATAGTATGCCTGCTATGCATACAGGAGGGATAATACTGGTTTAGATTTCTATGGTAATTTCTTCAGATACAGTATCAAGCTTTGGGGACTTTTTAACTGCCGCATTACTGTAATATTTCACATAAATCCTGAAATCTAGGTTCCAGACATAAAAACTCATTAGATATATTTTGTACCTAGCAAAAAAAGCTAACTCTTTATTTATTTATTTATCAGTAATGCGCTAGAAGGAAAGGATGGCCAGCAGTCTGTGAAATTATTGTTTGCTTCTAGATGTAGTTACCATAGCTGAGGACTTTATACTTGGCTAATGTCTGTGATCCTTATTAACATAAATATTGTAACAGGCGGGATGGAAGTCATACACGAGATAAGATCTTGTCTCTTCCTGGCGATATGATCTCAACACTAGTCAATTAAAACTGCTGGAGTATTTCGTAATCATTGTCATATCAAATTACCGCACTGATGCATACTTTAGGTAGGAAAAGTTATTACATTACCGCATGGGGCGAAAGAAGGGCTAAAAGAATACCACAGCAGTAGGAGTTTATGGAGACATAAAAATGGCTGTGGACAGTGTTACAGTTATTCTGAGGACCGCTATAATTGTATAATAATTCTGTCTACACTTGTCCATCCTATTTTTCCTCCATGAAGTTACATATGAAATGATTCTACAGGACTGTTCAAGGGCCTACGATACAAACCTGGGAGACTGTCTTTCCTTCCCCTTACCAGTGGCACTTTACAACGCACTCTTCTTTGCACAGGCTGACTTTGGGTAGTCAATATAACATATTCCTATAAGACTGTCAGTAGGATTGGTAGGGTAATTTGCAGAGGTTTTGTGGATCTGCAAATTGAGAATCAGCCCTTGGAGAATTAAGGTTTCAAATTTAATTTTACGCTAATTCTAGGCATTTTTTGAAAAACGACAAGTGTGCTTTTACTACCTCGTATACAACGTTATTTACTTCTCCTTGGGCTCTTTTTATTGTTTTGGGAGGATACCAAGCTAATGTAGCACTGCCCTAACTGCTTAGCTGCATCGAGCGAGGCCATTTGCATGCGGCGTGCCTGACAACCAAGTGCTGCACTGCAGGGTTCACGTGCAAGGAAACCAGCATTTGGTGCCAAAAAGTGGCGAGGCCCGATCCTGCTCCTCCGTGCTGGCAGACATCAGCAGCAGTTCGCAGAACACGCTATGAGAAAAGGGCATGAAGGCATACAGCAAATGAATTTCCAAAGAGATCGGTGATTCCTCTCAATCAGTTCCCTTTATAACTCCCGGATTGTTCTCTGCTGTCACTAATATTAATAGTTCATATTTTGATGGGCAGTATCTCCTAGAAAACCTACCTAATACCAAGGCCCACACTGAGCCAACACTAAGCTAGAGAAAGTTCTTGCCCCCAACATCTCCAGTCTGAAATCTCAATAATGTCAAATGCAGAGACCATAAACAATATTCTTATTTGCTGAAATATATGGCAGATTGTTTTCTGAAGAGGCAAACAAAAATAAATAAATAAATAAAAGGAGAGCACTTGTAGAAATGAGTAAGGTTTCACCTAGTGATAAAGGTAGTTATGCTCCAGTAATGAGGAGAAAGGGAACTTGCTATCAAGAATTAATGAGATCACAAAGAACAGGCAGGGGAAGTGAACGTTTTTAAAATGTCCCTGCTGAACACCAGGAATAATAGAGTGAGAAAAAATGGAGTAGATCCCTGTGGTAAAAACTATTAGAGGCGGCGAATTATAAAACTATTAACCAGAATGTAACTCCCAATTAAAAGATGATTTAACACTGGAATCTGATGGATGAATTTTGATTAAATGGAGAACTATTAGGAGCCCTGGGAAATGGACTTCTCCTGCCAGTTCTAAAAGTTAAAAGGCAGTTTGATATAAAAATTTATAAATTAAGGTTAATTACTTTAAATAACATGGCTGGAAGCAATAAAAAGAAATTTATAATATTCTCTGGAGTTTTAGGAAAATAATATAGATATCCGCACCTCTCAATGGAAAATCGAATTAGCGTCCCCAAGTACAGGTCGACAAAGACAAAGGCAAAATAAACTGGCTGACAAAGGGGCTGCGTGGGAAGCTGAACAACTCAGCCTTTGATCTGCCAGCAAAATCCTTGTCCAGTGCCACAGCCACTCTGCTCAGGGGGTTGTGCAAAGGCTGCTTCCCTTCAGCCCTCAAAACCCACGCTGCAAACCTACCGATGGATACCGAAGATGTCCAAAGAGGCAGGCTGACTCGCCTGCCCTTGAAGAAAGGTTTGGCTCTCCAAGCAGGTAGGCAAAAATTGATGTAAGGCGACCAAATCTACGTTATGATAGCAATGGGAGGGGAGACAGTAGCCCAAAGCAAGGTCAAAGAGTCCTTCTCTCAAGGGCTCGTGGTTATTACTTACAAACCTTTAAATACCGCAAGGAAGCATTCAGCCTAAGCAGGGAACGGGCTTGTCCAGAGAGATGTTGTGGGTTATTCAGAAACGTGGAGGGGGAGAGGGAGCACTGCAGCTCCCAGAGACCACAGGTGCCTGGTCCAGCCCAAGAGCGCTCAGATGCACAACGGGGGAGCTCGGGGAGATGGGTTACATTAAATTACACCAGCTCTCGTGTAATGCACTTTAATGGGAAGGAAGAAGAGTGTTTGGGGAGCACAGCACTCATTCAGCCTGAATTTCCTTTATCCTTTCAAGTGGATCCCATGGAGGAGGCGGGGAGAACGGGAAAACAGTGTGTGCCTGTGTCACTCCTCACCAGCTGGCGGGGCTGGATCAATCCCCGAGGACAGGCAGCAGACGAGCGGGCTCCTCTTGTGACACTTTCCTGGGGCTCCAACCATTGCCCAGAGTGGCACGGAGAAGACAGAAAGCCAGGCGGGTGTCTGCAGATCCCAAAGGACTCCCAGAAAGCCGGAGTCACCCAAGGAGGTGTCCTCCACTAATAGAAATATCTCCTTGCCCCACTGCGACCCAGCTGGCAAGGGATCTTCCTCTGGGCATTGGCCACCCACCCACCCACCCCAGGCCAGGTCACACCAGCTCCCCCTGCTCAGCCCCACGAGGATGCCGAGGAAGGCTCCCAAACCTTTCCTTCACACACTCCCCAGGTCACACAGGCTCCCACAGGAGCAACCCTGCCTCCCACATCTGCTGCTCATCCAGCAGGAGGTGTGCCTGCAGCCTCTGCG
Organism: Anas platyrhynchos; assembly: GCF_047663525.1. NCBI lineage: Eukaryota > Metazoa > Chordata > Aves > Anseriformes > Anatidae > Anas > Anas platyrhynchos. The sequence continues at coordinate 2,117,234 of NC_092606.1, forward strand.
CCCTCTGAACGTCTGTGCAGTTGTGTGCCCACAAATCCTGCCCCAGCTTCTCCCCGTGTACCCATGCACATCTGGACCTGCCCACGGACACCTGCACAGGTTCAGCATCCCCCTGCCACCTTCCTCCTTCGGTGTCCCCAGGGGTTCACCACTTCCACCCACTCCACCTAAGCCCTGGGTACCCCCACCAGTGCCCAGCAGACCCCTCCTGCCCCCTGAGATACCGCTGTTCCACACCGTGATCAGAAAACCTGATAAGTGATCTCTTTTCTCATCTGTGGACCCTTTGAGTGTTGACCCCTGAAATTCCCAGCTCCTCCCTACCCTTCCCCACGCACCCTGCTCCGGAGCCACCCCGGGTCCCTCCGTCCTTTGTCTTCCAGGCTTCCCTGCCCTGGCAGGGGACGAGCCGTGCTGCTCCTTTAAGGCTCGGTGCCTCTAAGTGATTACTCTTGGCTATCACTTTTTCTATATCAGACATGTCATGGTGAAGAATCTTCAACCTTGACTCTTACAGCTGCCCTAATTATAGGACATATTTTTGGTGCTGTGTCTTTATTCCTTTCCGTGCTGGCACTCTGACCCCGGTGCTTCCTCCGTCGCGCTTGTGTTAACAAGGTTGTCCATTCCACAGTTTCCTCACTCTGATTTGTAACTCGAAATTACCATATCTGGCTTTCACTCACTGACAACCGTCACTTTAAATAGGCCTTTTAAAGTTAATACGATGTCCATTCTAAAGTGGAGTATTACTTTTCAGTGATGTTAAATGAGCAATTTAAGGAGCTATAGGCTTTTCTTATAAGAAAAATTAAATTTTTTCTGCTGCTTAATTTATGAATAGGGCCAACCCTAAACAAATCTGTCATAGGCTGCTCCCATCCTTAAAATAAAATAATAATACAAAAATAACTCTAGTTAATGGTGGTAAAAGACAGAAGAAATATACAAATTATTCATAAAAAGAAGTCTAACACTTCTTAGAGCCTCAGGTACACGCTGCAGTGGGAACATACTCCTTCTCAGGTCTCATCCAGTGGACCTATGGGATCGGTGACCAGGAAACATCCACATTTTGCACCAGGAGCTTTGTTGTCACATCGCTGCCAAGTGATGAAACAGCCTTTGAATACATTCATTCAGTTGCCCAGGAGAGGCAGGAATGCTGGACACTGCCCCTGTATGGGCAGCGGGATGAAGGAGGGGCTGAATGGAGATTGTTCAGCCGAAGATGCCAGCAGCCCCCAAATTGGCTGCCCTGAAGCTCCGTCCTCTCCATCTCTTGCTCACTCATTCATTGAGAAAGAAATTTGGACCTCACCTGCCAAGGACGTGAGAAGAGAGGATACCTCACGGAGTACAGTTTAGCTGATAAATGCTATCATTGGTGCCTCACTAAGTGAAACGGTTTTGTACCTGTTAGTTCACACAAATTCAGAAAAAGATATTTAGACAAACGTTTTTGCTGAGATGGATGGAGTTCAGATACTGCTGGAAAAGGGCTGTGTCCTACTCCGTCAGCCCCACAGATGATCGGTGAGGAGCCTGCCCAGCTCTCCTCCAAAGCCAGCAGCTTCACAGCCTGCTGAGAAGGAACAGGGCAATGATTCTCCGATGAAATCAGGGGAGCAGGAGCTCAGAGACATGGCATGTGTCCATGGTTCAGCACTCACTCCCTGCTGTGCTATGCTTTCTGACCAGGGTTTTCGGAGCAATGCATGGGTGCCTGATCTCCTCTGAAAGCTTCAGCTTCCACACGTCCGCCTTCCACCATTCCCTAAGCAAGGTCATTTATCTCCCCACTTCTTACTGGGTCATGAGAATACATTACCTCCTGTTCAGCAAAGGATTTGAGATCAAACCTCCCTCGCTGCACAAAGTCCACACACCTCCAGCCAGTTCAAGAAGCTCCAACCTGCCTGAGATTTCGGTGTTCATGTGGGATCAACATGCTGGGCCTCATGCTTTTCCCCTGGCTTCCGAAAGGTCAGAACAGCAGTGTATTGAATCTCTAAACATACTGATCACACAGCTCTGCTAGCTCACTAGAATCCATTAATATCCAAGATACTGGAAGGGAAAGGGAAAAAAACCTTCCTCCATGAACTTAAATCAATTAGCTGGGACTAAAAAATGTAGATTCTTGTGGAGGAATAAAAAATGGAAAACACCAGGCCTCATTATCCCGTCCCTGAAGTGCCAGAGGGTAAAATTATCTTTCATGATGATGTTCTTCATTGATTAGTCAAACATGTAGGAAATCATATTAAAGATTTGACACCTGATGTGGGATCAGAAGAGCTTTGTGCTACAACAGCACATGCAAATGTTGTGGCAAAGCTGTATGTGCTTTGGCCAAAGGAAAAGGATACATGAAAGGATGACAATGGTTTGGAAATATGGTGGGAAAATGAAAACTTGCAAAACTCCCCATGGAGGAATCTTGTAGGTTTTAATACAAGGTTCAAGGGAAAAAAAAATCAGTTTCCACAGAAGGTACTTGAAGAAGCTGTTTAATAATTTCTGGATGATTTCTTCTTTGCCTTTTTTTTGTTAATTATCCTGTAGAGTCCTGTAACCAGAAGCTGATTAGATGCATTCAGGTTCAGTTGGCAGAGTAAGTTCTAAACAGCCATATGCAGAAATCGAGCACTCTCAAAGAGACAATCTGTTGAGATTTATAGTTCTGTAGTAACAAAATATTAATATATATATATATATATATATTTATACAGGGCTGAAATGGGAGAATCAGATCTACAAATTGATTGAACTGACATAACTTCAGAGAAGCCACGGTGACTTAACATCACCTGAGACCAGGCTCTTGTCACCCAAACAGCTGAGCAGAAAAGGCCGATCACCTTGCTCTGGACCAAGCGCGAAATCCTGGCCTTGCTGAAATCCAGAGAGACGTCTTCCTGGTCTCTACATCTGCAAACATTTCCACACTAAGCATCTGCCTCCTCCAGAGCTGCAGAAGGATTGAGAATAACTGCAGCTCATCTCTTCCTTCAGCACCACGGTCAAAGAGAGCTTTGTCTTCAGCACCAGCCTGGCACCAGGTTAGAGGCACACCAGCCTCTGTACTGACAGAAGCCATTTCACTGAACTCCACAGCTATTAGAGGCCCAAATCAGGAAGGGCAATGAAAAAACTTTTCGCTATTTAAGTAGTGCCACTGCTGTGGTGAGTGATCCTGACTGAATCAGGGCCAGAGTCACAGTAATGCTACAGGATCTGACGTTTAGTATTGTAGTCTTGCCTACAAAACAGCCCGCAAGGATGGCTTTTCTCTTGACTCTGTACTGGTGGTGAGGGTCATAATGGGTATCTATGTGATCAAAATGCCTTCAAAAACAGATAAACTATTAGATGAAAACAATGTATAAAATTGTTGTAGGCCTATGCTCTTATCAGGCAACCATAATCAGCAGCCCTGGGATCTTCCAGCGCTTTAGGGCTAATTTCTACGTCAGTGTTAAGTAAATTCCATGGCATGAATAACCTAAATTATGTGGTAGATTAGACTGCAGGATGCATAGCAAACATTACTTAAAGCGTTTTTAAAACTGCTGTACAAAGTGCACTATAGCGATAAAATAGAGCAATTCCTAATTAATATGCACAAAAAAAGCCCTATAGATAAATAATTTTAACCCCATCCTTACCACTGATTCTTAAGTGTGAACACATTGGAATGAGCTAAGCAAAAAAATATCTTGGTTTTAAAATGAGGCCAAAAGTGAAGCCCCTAACTGAAGAAACCCACCCGTAAACAGTGATAGACTGAGGCTTCCCCATTCAAAACCGTTTTTCTTTTCATTACTCCAATGTTGTCCTCACTGCCCCTATTCATCCAGCTCTTGTAGCATCAAACTCCTCACTCCAAGTTTCTTCTCCCAATTTATTTCCACTGCATTATGCATATGAACATTTTTCTATTTTCTGGACTACAGGAACAAAGAATTTTTACTCTTGGGCAAGACACAGCACATGACATGTCCCATTGCTCCATCTAATACTGTTGCCTACTTCTCCCCACCACCTCTCCCCTGCTGCTCCTCAACAGCATGGAGTGTGCTGTCCAAAGACGTGTGCTGCCTTCAGCAAGGTTCTCACCCAAGCACTCTCAGTTCATCCTGCTGCCTTTCAGAAAGGATTCTCCCTTTCTCCTGTGGCCTTACATCCACCTCACTGTTGCTATTCAGACCCAATGCCCATCACAGGCCCTGGGCAGTTTTCTGTGCAGACACGGGGCAAGCAGCAGAGCAGTTTTCAAGATGCTTTCCAGCCCCGTGCTGCTGTAGTATTCAGACTGGAACATTTGAACTCCAAACTGAGCAACTGAACTCACATCAGAATTGCTGCTGACAGTGTAACTAAATAAAAGACCTACTTTTCTAATCCCCGAGGCCAATACAAGAACAGTGGTGAAGAAATGGATATTCTTCATCCATCTGGCTGCAGTGATCACCATTAAATTTGAACATAAAGCTCAAAGGACCCATGGAGTGCCACCAAAATTCCTGGAGTGAGCTGTCAGATGGTAATAAATCACTTGCAAATGACTTTATGGGTGGAATCAAACTGATTTTGAAGCAAAAGTTTTATGGAAAGTCACTGAATTTGGAGGCGAATAATAGTTTTGATTTCTTCCCTTCCTCTCTTTTCCCCCCCTCAGTCCAGGCCACCCCACCCCATCACGCCAACAAATTAATCAAATTTGAGTGCCCAACTTAAAACTTCTGCGGAAATGTCTATCTGTTTTGTCTGGATTTGCAGATGAACAGCATGTTCTGCTGAAGATCATGAATTCCTGATGATGCTTGTATCACCCTCAAGCCAGGGGTGATCTAATAGCAGGAGAAAAGCAGGCTGAAGCTGCAGAAGGTGATTTTATGGGCACAAAGTTACAGAGAACCTCTGACAAGAAGCCAATACAGCTCATGCACTTCCCCAGACTATTTAGACAAATGGCCCACACAATATAGTCCCCCTGGCAGCTCCATGAGTAGTGGGGTAGCAGGAGGCAAGTACAGTATCCATATATTCACAGGTACCTCTAATGTACACAAAAATATATAATGAGTATCAGCAGTCTTCATTAGAGTGCAACCAAGAATTATGGAGATCCTAACCTTGCAAGCCGAATAAATTATTGCCAGAGGAGTATTATGTATTCTAACAATATCTAATGTACCTCTTTGTCTCTCATAAATTACAAGACATCGTGTGACTCCTAGAATATACTCCGTCTCATGCATAGCCACTACGTAGTCTTTTTTTTTTTTCCAAAAACACACAATAGAGACTCTAATCAGCATGATCTTGCATAGAGATTTTAATAGCCGAGAAAAGTGTACTTGTAGTCACACGTTCTTGGGCCTGGTGTAACTATTTCAATTACCAAAGCAAATGACCACAATTTAAATGTGCTGATAAAGGGGAAGCTCATTTGCACTGTGTATATAAGAATATCATTATTAGCTACATACACCTCCATTCACAGTTGCATAGGAATTTTACCAGTGCGCAAAGTATCTCCACCTAGTGCGTGCTATGGTAGTGTACCTATGATTATTTGAGTTTCTGCCTTTCGTGAAAAAGATGGGCACCTGCTTCTTCATTGACTTGTCCATTGTAGACTTAACAATGACTCCCAACAGAGAGTCATCAAACTCAGTTCACTCCAGCAACCAAAAATAAAAATTCCTTTGTACTTTCCACTTACAAATGAGTAGAGATGGAACCTAAAAAAAATTTCAGCCCTGGTACTCTGTGTGCATTAGCACCAGCAAAGCTAGTTGATTTACATCAAGAAACAGCTGGCCTTCAGGTGATCTTGAAATTAACAGAACATGGCATATTCGTCCTTCTTCGCAGAGTGCTTTTGTCCAGGCAACACAGGAATTGTCTGATTATTACTTTCCAACAGACTTACCCATGTATCGGATACCTGCTTCAAGGTTTTTAATTGGCTGGATACACCAACAGGCACCACACAGTTAGAAAGTTCTGTACCCCAGCACCAACTCTTTTCTGTTGGGAAAGACATGAAAAATACATTCAGTACTGTGCTGTATTAAACTGCAAAGAAAGCTATAATTACTTTTTAAAATCCCATTCCGTTTACAAGGCCACAAGGATGATTGTTTTGCATTATTCTCTCAAATGTTTTCTGTTTCAGGTTCCTTTTACCACTTAGACTGGCACATATACACACACTAACACCCTCTTTTAATATGGAGAGTCCAAGGATATTGTGCGTGAGACTTTACGGACTGTATTTTAAATATGTATTAACAAGATGACGGATACCTGGAGTAGACCAGTCAGGGAAAGCAAACGAAGACAAGAAATATTCTCAGGGTGTTATTGATTAACTGTTTTTCAGAACAGAGGGAATCATTTTTAACTGGTTTAAACTATGATGGACTCAAGTGGAAAATGCAAGCAGAGTTAGCAAGGAGCATAATTGACTGGGCATGGAACTAAGTAACCTCTCAGCACGCTGGAAGTGGTGGAGCGAGGGGGGTGACAGCTGGGGCTGCTCCGGACCCAGAGCCCTTTCTTCCCAAAGTGAACTCTGCCAGCAGCCAACGACGACAACAAGTAAAGGGAGGGGGGAAGCAAAAGAAAAAAAAAAAAAAAAAAAAAGGGTCCAGCCACTCAGTTACATGATCTAAATTCTAATCAAACATCATTTAAAGCATGTTTTATTTCAGCCTCTGGAGAGATAGTCCCTCCTGACTCCTCACCATGGCAACCGGTGTCTCATTTCAGAAGTGTCATGCCACATTATCATCTTGCCGGCTCACACACTCCTGCCTGACAAGTTCTCTCTGCCCCTTGTGACAACCGTTCCAGGCTTATGCTGTTTATTTTTGGTGTCAGGCTGGCCCTGGCAGATTGAAAGGCAACCTCAACCCCTTGAACAACAAGCACCACACCCCACTTGGTGATAAGAGATGATTTGAGAAGATATTTGCTTACATGTGTATAAGCAATTTGCTGTATGATGAAGCCCCAGTGTGTCTGTGTGAATGCACGCATATGTATATGTGTGCAAAGGGGAAGGAATTGCAGAAGCGTAACGTTTCATGAGAAAGCAAACAATTCATTTCAGATCCCAGGTAGTAGGTTTCAATCATCTGATCCTGTTATGCACACAAACAATATGAAATATAGGCCAAAAAGGCATCATAGGTGCTCTCTCCTAAGAGAAATGAAAGCAAAGCTAGACATTGTCTCTGCAAAATACCCTCATGGCGTCCCTGCAGAGTGCTGCAAGATACAGCAGCAAAAGCACTCCGTGGAAGGAATGGAAACAAAACATAATAATTTGATAAGGAAACATGCTAGAGAGATGCTTTGGGTCAGATTCATCTCTGCTATTGTAGTATCAATTTGGAGCAACAACAACGTTGACAATGAATTACCTGGGATTGTCTGCAATCAGAATTACAGAAGCTCCACTCATATTCAAGTAACAGATTGGGTTCATCACAGAGACAACTTCCTTTTGACTATTCTTTTTTTTTACAGCCTCTACGTAAGTATGACTAAGTCTACAGCTAAGGTCCCTTAATATAAGTGCAACAGTAATTATAAAAAAGTATGTATTACATTTGCTTTTAATAGTAAACATAAAAATATTGCTTTTTTTTTTTTTTTTTTTGTATTTATTTGGCTGGCAGTGGCAATAGATCAGTGCTTCATTCCATTCAGAATTAGGAACATTTTCCTACCTCCCCATCCAAGCAGGTAGAGAACAAGCTGTTCCTGGATGAATTGTTCTGTTGTTACCTATCATTAGGCCAGGAGGTAAGTTGCAAGGAGTCAGATACAATGTCTAGGTAGCAAGAGCACAAAGAAGAAATGAAGGAATAGGTGTCAGCAGTGCAGAGATCAACACAGATTTCATATTTACTATCCATACTAGTATCTGTAGCCTGTGACAGAAGATGGTTAAGGATCCACCCTGGAAAAAGCGCATTAAACAGAGAGAACATTCCTTAGTTAAAACGTCAGGAGTCACCAAAAGTGATTTTTTTTCAAAGAAGTTGCAACTATGCTGAGACGTATGGAATCCAAGTCTCATGCTAATCAATAACTGATTTTCCAATTATCATTTTCATGGACAATAATCGATTTGAATGTTGCTAACCAAATTAATAGAATCTAATTTTCACAATAGCAAACCCAGCAGAATGTGATGTGTCACTCAACGCTGTCACAGCACCACAAACACCAGTATCATAAAACATGTAGGTTATTTTCACCAGAGAGCCAAAAGAGTACTAACATTGAAATATCAGCCAGTGCTTGGGAACATTTTACTTAAAGCAAGAAAAGCAGTGTTAAATGCAATATATGATAAAGGGCTTATATATTTCAGGTCATCTGCAGATATTGGAGTTCCCAACCAAACATTTAATGGGGAAAACAGAGCACCATCCTCTGATAAGCAACCGAAAAGGACTGATTTCTACTAACTTCATTGTGATATTGTCACACAAGTGATCAGGAAGCTGGTTACTGACAGCATGCCACAAATACAATTGCTGCAGTGAGCTCTCTTTTCTGCTTAACACAGGTCATCAAACCTCTGTACCAATTTCTCTGTGGCTATGTCTATCCCAACACAGGTGGGCGCCTCCAGCAACGATCACCAGGCTGTGAGTAATATCTATGAAGTTATTGATGGAAAAACTGATTCTGAAGTCATACAATGGAACAGTATAAAACCCAAATGGTCAGAGAATACCTGTTTAAGACAGACATCACACCAACAGACAGCGATGGTCTCTAAGAGACACAGCAGCTGGAGACTGGTCCTGGTAACAAAGCCCATCGGGGTATCACAGGCAGGTCCATGACTACTTTGGCAGTGATGAGGTTTGTGGGCAATGCTGGTATCAGCCACGCCTCACAAAGTGCTCTCACCTTTTCATGAACGTGGTTGGAAGAGGGACAGTCTGAAGTCTGGCACAGCACTGCAAAACAAAACAAGACACAAGAGCATTTGAAAGATGGCTGTGAGATTTGTCAGCTGAGACAGTTCAAAGCAGAACTTCTCCATTACGCACGTGGCACTCAGGATAAAAACAGGTAACACGGGCAACTTGTGGGCAATCTCTTGCCTCTAGCAAAGGCTATAAAGTTCACCCAGTAGGTGACTGAAAAGACTAAATGTCAATTGGAGCTGGGCATACAAATTCTCCTGAAAAAGTGAGACATGCCAACATCAAATAGCTGCATACCCACTGTTGTGGAATTAATTAAGTTTACAGGCATATTTCCATGCACTGCTTTTGCCCTGGGAAAGAGGTATGTGTGTGCTTTACCATGGAGTTCACATGGGTCGTAATGTAAACAAAATTTGACCCATTATCTTTTATGTTATCTCACAGAAAGATTCATGAACTGGGCAAAAACATACAATTAACTGAGATGCAATCTTTGATCAAATAGGGAGCTAATTGGAAAAAACAGCTTTCATTAAAAACAAACAAACAAAGTAATATGTTCATTTAATTTTAATCCATTTTCTAGTAACTGTACCATAGAAAGACAGAGGCTTACAATAGCAAGGCATTTGTAAACAAAATATGATAATCCCAAGACACACTAATGGCATTTTACAGAGTTGGTAAGAGGAGAGCGCATACATTTTTAAAACTATAAAATGGGGAGAATTAACATTGATTATGGAGCGGCAATGAAACTCCAGAGTTGCAAGTCCCATAAAAAGCTATAAACATGGCAAATGCTACTGGAAGACTTTCCAGAAAAGGAAAACAAGGGGAATATTTCACAATGCAGAAACAGCATCCAGGGTAAGAAGGCAAGGAGTGATGCCTCTATGGCTGCAAATATATATGTGTGTGTGTGTGTGTGTGTGTGTGTATACACATAACCCAGTCTGGGAGACTTCCATTCCCAAACGCTTGAGTATCTACACACCCCTTCCCAGGTGTAAAAAAACCAACTGGCACACAATGACTGCAGTGATGAAATGCTGAAAGAGAACTTGCATTGCCCATACGGTCCATCTACTCATCTCTGCCACTACTTTTTTGTGCCACTTTTTATACTTCATTAAAGCAAACCACTGATGTTCTTCAGCAAACAAATATAGTCCTAGGAAAGGACTCAGAGACTGGCAGGAATTCAGCTTTGGCATGCAAATCCCATATTTTCATCTTACATTTGCAGTTGCTCGTGCATATCTATATATCCATCTGTATACCTATCTTCATAAAAACCTAACTGCAACAAAATAAACGATAATAATTCTCCTATTTCTCTCTTTCCACTATTCTCCACCAGAAAGCTGGTAATAAAACAACAAGCTCTCTAAAGTAGACATTACCAACCCAGGCCATGCAAACAAACACTTCACCATTTTATAATCTCACATGTCGAATGAACATCATCGTTCCCTTTGGTGCCTTAAAATACCAGGTCCATAAAATTACTAAAAGGCAGAGCGGCAATGCTGCCTACCACTAGCGCTGCCTAGAACAGACAAGAAAACTGACAGTGGCTTTCTTTTTTTTCCCCTGAAAATCCTCTTTTGTCCACAGGTCCAAGCAATGTTCCCTCTATAGTCTCCTAACTGAATGGCTGCCTTTTGACTTCTCATATTTGATGTGTCAGTTCTCTTTTTTTCCCCCTCAAAGTCAAAGATGACTGCTCAATGTATCTGTGACTCCAGTCCCCTCCTAGCTACCCACAAAGATACAACCACACCTACCTACGAGAAATGTTGTTTGTAAGTAAAGTCTGAAGCCTCCAAGCTACATCTCTACCATCCTCACCTGTTTGTGGCATTGAATTTGCAAACAGTGTTTATTGTGTGAAGTGCTTGCAGAGGTAACACGCAAGCGAGGCCCACCTTCTATGTGAGCTTCCCTGGGAGAAAATCTGTCTGGAAACTGGGGTCAGCATCTCCCCAGCACGGAAGCAGAGTGCTCAGAGCAGAAATTGGTGGCAAGATGCAACCTCAAGCCCTGAGCCATTTAGTGTGGATGCAGTTGTGTCTCCCTGCCTTTCTGCAAAAACAGGATGCCAGCATTTCCCTAACTCTCAGCAGCACAGAGAGGCTAAACAAGAGATAGTGTGGGCTGCTGAGTATGGGAATTAAAGTGAGAGTAATCCCTCATAGAGTCTGGTCTGGCCATTGCTGTAGTTGTTTTTAAATAACAGCGTACACAGCAACTGGCTTTTCCAGGAAATATATAAGACTTTCAAGCTTTATTCTTTCAGAGCAGTGCTAAAAATAATAAATAATAATAATTAAAAAAAAAAAAAAAAATGACCGTCATTGATTAAAAATAGAAAATGAAAATGTGAGCATAGCCACTATGGGCTCTCCTTGGTGCAGAATGCCAGGTTTATGACAAATGTATAATTTTGCAGACTAATAAGAACAAGTTGGTGGCAAAAGAGGCAGGGGGGAACAGAAATAAAGTCTGAGCTTTGGGGAGAGAACGAAGGAGCCTGGTGAAAATGCTGATATTTACTTACTGTAAATGTTGAGCCTATAAAACGTTCCCTCACACAGCAGCCTAAAGTGCCAGGCAGACAACAACAATAGCATGCTTGAATGAAGTTATATATTGTTTTGTGAAAGCGGCAGCTCACAGCAGAACTGAGATTAATAACAACCGCAGCTTTTGTGGTGTAAGTTACAAGAGCACACCAACACTTTCTGATAGCATTCAGCCTGGCAAAGCGATAGCTACAGCACTAGGGCTGCTATTTACATGAATGTATCATCTCCGGTTTTGTTTGTGGGTTGTCTTTTTTTTTTTTCTTTTTCCCCAAACCAAAGTGAAGAGGGAATAAATTCCAGGGGTGCTGCCTGATCAACAACAAACGCTCCAGTTCCTCTGAGACAAAGGAATTCAACTCGCAGATAAAATCCCTTGCAAACCTCTCTGCTGATAGCAGGTATTTGCGAGGAAGCCGGGGTACATGTGTGGATGGATTTCTTGCAAGACTTTGCCTCACAAAGCCACCAGGGATTGCCAGGCAGAACCTCTAAGACATATTTACTTGGGGGTGTGAGTTTTTATAGACATTTGTGCAGCTTTGTGGAACCTGTGAGGGGTCAACACCTCCAGGCCGGGGTGCCCTGGCCCTGGGGCCGCTTGCCGAGGCCGGACCCTCAGCCCGGTGTCGGATGCCTCCTTCCCCAAGGCCCCCATGGCCACGCTGCCCCTGCCGTTGGGCTGCTTCGTTAATTGTTGTTTGTGTGTTTATTTAATGAGGTGTGGAGCAGCCTCTAGTGGCGGACGGCAGGCAGCGGCTCAAGCACAAGCTGAGGCGCTGCCGGGGGTTTCTTGGCGGTGAGCAGGAGCTGAGGGGCCGAGGCCGCCCTGGCAGCCTGGGGCTTGCTTCAGCCTCGGCGCCCCCGCGGGTCTCAGCCCTTGTGCTCCTTCATCACCTCACGGGGCCCCAATTCCCGACATAAACAGAGCGAAACTCCCCCAAAACGCTCACTCTGCCCGAGGCCTTACCTGAGGAGGCTTTGGCCCGGGTCAGGCTCTCCTGCTGTGGGTGCTGTGCTGGCCGTGAGGGAGGCAACCCTCCCACTGGCCTCTAAGGGACATGTTTTCTCTTCTTTTCCTTGTTTCTTTCCATCCGAGGCACAAATTAATCAGATGGGGGTGAGCAGCACAGCTGGAGGCAGCTGTCTCGTCACCAGCATGCTGGCCTGAGGAGGTCGAGGTGCACCCTCTCATGGGCAGTAGAAGCCTTACTGTGGAGCTGTACTGAGAGGGGAAACAAAAATCAAAACCTAAAAAACTTCCTTTTGGTTCCCTTTCCCCTTTATTTATACCCCTAAACTCTGCCCAGAAGCCTGCTGAGCTCAGAGGATGGGCCACACATTTCCCTGGGCCAGCACCCCTCCAGGAGCCACTCGCCCAGACGTCAATTTCCTCCTGCTATAACCATCGGCAACTCTGATTCACCATCTCTGGCGGTAACCACCTAGATTGCGCTTACCTACTGCAGGGATGCTTGGAGCTTTAATTAATTAGAATGTGTGAATCAAACATCCTTAATTGAATCTTGTTGCAGAAACACAGAATATTGCCTGGCCAGTGCTGGGGCTGGACTCGCACTCACTGGTTCCCCAGTCATGCTAGGGGCCCTCAAATCCTTGCAGCATTTGTTCTGTTCCTCTTGTGTCCGAATTGTGCTTCCTTTGGTTAAGTTCACCTCCATAATCACTTTATCTTGTGTCCTACAGATCCTCCAACATCGCACCATCTCCCAGTTCACACCCAGCACCACAGAAACCAATGCATCCTCACAAGTACCCAGGAGCTCAGAGCTCAACCAGGCACTCGCATGTCCCACATTTGCACTTTTACTCCAGATTACACGTCTGAACTGTGTTATATCCAACCTTTCCTGCCACTGCAGAAGTTATATCTTTTGGCTCTTCCTGGCTTATGATTTGCATGAACTCCTCAGAAAGCCTCTGTCGGTTTTCTTCTTTTATTGGCACAGCTTCCAATTTTTGAATCTTTGATGGTTTTTCTTAATTAAAACTCATAACTTCTCCTAAGTATTTCTCTATCACAACCCCAGATTAAGACACACATTGGCCTCCGAGCCATGCAAGGTACTTTCTTCTGTATGCCTTTAGTTCCTGGAAAGCTCCCTTAAACCTCTGGACTTGCCACTTGCAGGAACCTCTCCATTACTGGTCTTCAAAGAGGTTCTCATTTCCTGCAACAGTTTTCCTGCTTTTCGCTGACTCTGCTGAAAATCTTGAAAGGGGGTTGACATGGACCACATGCTTTCAGTCTTTCAGTGCTCTAATTTCTCCATCACCTCTGCTCAGTTTCCTTCAATATTTCTTCTTTATGCAAAAGGAAATTTATCTTTCATTCTGGCATCTGCCCTGCCATCTGCCTTTGTGAACATGAAGGCAAAACTGTCAGTGATTTTTTTTTTTACACACAATGTCTATCAATAAATAACCCTCAGCAGCTTTTAGAGTCTTTCCATTGCTGATCTATTATTCCTTTGGCCCATGCAACATTCCTTGTTATTTATTATAACCTTTTTCACAGTCTTCCCTTTATTTCCCACCACTGCTTGTCTTGTCACTTCTTCTGCTCATTGCTTCATTCTGCTCTTGCTGTTTCAAGACCAAATGTTGGCACATCCTTTTACCTCTGCACAGGCAGGGCTGCAGGAGCTCTCAGGAGGGTAACCGGCCTCTTAAGATGGGAGAATTTTAAGGGTAGCAAAATTCAGACAATGTATATTCTACAAGTATATGGCACATAAAGAGGGAAGGCAGCAAAAACCTTGTGCTGATTGTGAATGTCACTGGCCATTTCATAACACATGTATGTTTCACACTATAATATCATATAATGTTACCTCTTGAATGCCTACCCTTGTATATTTTCCATTTCTTTCCGTTTTATTCTGATTTTCTTGGAACTTTTTGCTTGTTTTTTCCCAAGCAAGAAAAAATTCTCTATTCCCTTTCCTGAAACACAGTTTATTTTTTGTGACAGTGGTCACAGACCGTGATTACTGATTCTAGTCAGCATAAAGTACTGACCAGAATGAAACTGCAACCATGAGTTTTAGTTTATATACAATGCACACTGTGAGGGCTCTGAAAATTTCTGCACCTTCATAACTAATGTTCTGGTCTATCTCAGCAGAGCTCCACAAGGAAAAGATTTGGCTCTACAAATTCGCAATTAGGTACCTAAGAGAATAAATCCATTCTTTTACCAAGGAACAAAGATTGTCTTGAACTATGTAAACAAGATCCCTCATATAAGGGCAATTTCAGAATTTTTCCTATCCCAAACTTCCAGTGAGATCTTCTTCATTACACATATACATGCCCCTATTTTTTATCTTCCTTTTTAGAGATGACTGGGGGTCATCTCTAGTTTTTAATAGTTGTGACCACCTTAACTCCTACAAAAGCAAGTGCTAAAAACCCACAGCCCTTAGGGTCAAAGTAGAAATGCTCTTTATTTATAGGGAGCACATTTAACTGTCATGCAGTTCCTGCCCATTTTTTGTCACCATTATTAATCGGGTACTCTAGTCACCCCTACCTCTATATATGCTCAGCTTTTGAGGGATTAGCAGCACCACCCTGAACAGTTCATGGGACAAGGGAACCAATAAAAAGGCATTCGTGAAAATGACCATTTCAAGGGAGATAAAATATCATTATGTGAAATGGATTTGCTGGCACTCCTCACCAAATTTAGCACCTATTAAATTATAGAAACCATTATTCCTCTTACACAGAAAAGTCTGAAACTTTCTCTAAGAGATATATTTTATTATTTTAAGTGGGGCTTAAATGTATTTTTTCCTTGTGATAAATTTCCACGTATGATTTTTCTTAGAGATAAAACAGGTTCTTGTTCAACTAATTTTATTGATCAAAGAGGATAATACTTCCCTTTTCCTACAGCATAGGAATATTTCCCTCCTGGAGTGAGGTGTTTAGGAATTTTAACAAGCTGCGTTTTCACATCACAAGCCTTCAGCCAGGAAATGTTGTCAATATTTAAGCATAGTAAATGATACAGCTTACTTTATTAATAGAGAAGCATACCTGTAGAAAACAAAGCACTTTTATATTAAAAAATAATGCTGCACCTCCCAAACATGATACATCTAAATCCTCTCCCCGTGGCTTTCTACTGCATTTTCTAAACTACCTTCTCAGTGGCTTTGTCCCCTGTGCCACTAAGGCATTCAGTGCAGGATGGCCTGTCTGGAGCTGTAGGAAAGGGGATTTTGTTCCCTTCATCAGGCAAGTGCTCTGGGAAGACCGGAGGTTGCGGAAGCAGAAGTGTTCTGCCGGTCTCTAATCAAACTTCCCCTGGCCGGGTGCGAGAGGCCAAACTAATTAAACAGAACATCAACCCCAGAGGGAGTCAAGTGTTGGAAGAAAGTTGCCTGGAGAAAGAGGAGTGGGTTGGGAGAGCAGGTGCCTCGCAAGGGATGGAAACGTGACCTTGTAGGACAAACCTGAAATGCACTCACAGGAACACCTTTTGCAGACACCTAAAGGGAACCCGTGCCAGAGACCTCCGGCAGATGTGGTTATAAACTTACACAGATGGGGAGCAGAAACACGAGAAAGACTGGTCCTGTTTGATCACCAAGCACTGAAAAAGCAAAAGAGTGGACGCACCTCGGCAAACAATTTCTTTCCTCTCCCTTTTTAACATTAAGAAACTTTGAAACACCTGCGGTGGGAAACAAAAGGTTAATTAAAAAGAACCCCCATCTTTGCACTAAACTGATTGCTGGGACTCCTGCCAGCCTGGGAAGGTTAAAGAGCTCAAGCATGCGTGGGCTGCGGGGGGAATGGCTAAAATTTACAGCTAGCTCCCTGGAAAGTCACAGTTCAGCTGTTCTCCCCGAGCAGGTGCTCATGGGAGCGGGCCTGTCCCTTTCAAAGCGTGAAGATTGATGAAGCCTTCGCTCTCACCAACTGTAAATATACAACCAGCCTTGTCAGAGCAGGTTTGTAACATCACTTGCTGACAGCGAGAAATTTTTTTTAACCTCCTAAACACACACACACACACGCCTACCCCACACAGGCTCTCACACACACGCACATAAAAGTACTAAAAAAATAGGCTTTTTCCCAGGAAACGGAGAAAAGCCAATAAATAAAAGGATGGGAAAGGCATTTATGTTTTCCCTGCCCGGAGAGGCAATAGACAGAGGACATACATGGGGTGATTTCATCCTGTCCTAGCAAACAAGCAACATCTTCCTTGGGCTGTGCAGTTTACGGCCAAGCCCCGCACGGCAGCTCAGGCGCTTCTGCAAGAGCAGCGGCACAGGAGCCTGGCGAGCTTAAATCAACGGGGCTGTGTGCTGCCAGGCACCCCTCCGTGGAGATGCAGAACAAGCGATTGTAAGAGAAGATACTGCTAAAATAACCATTTTACACTGCCCTAGTGCCTGCTTTCTGAGGACTTCATAACGTGCTATAGATAGAAATCACTCATTCTCTGCAGCCGCACAGTAGGATCTTTATAAAGTTGGACGCAAGTGTCTTTAGGTTGGGATTTTCAAAGTCTTGGATCATCCATCACCAAGGGAACACAAGCTGCCCACAGGGGCAGGCAGATCTCCTGGGGAACATGGACATGAGGAGAGGGCCAAGTGGCACAGCGACCAGTACCTGGGGGCTCAGCCACGGGACCTCCCTTTCTGCTTTAATTTTCATGCACGGTATAAATCCAAGCACTCCTCTCCCGTAACCGATGGGTTACTTCCTTGAAGACACCAGAGCAGAGCTGAGTCCTCAGAGGGTGTTTTCGCCTTCATGGTGAACTCAGGATGTGGATTTTGTGCCTGGTTATCTGTGCAAGCACCCAAAGAGGTGGCTGCTCCTCTGCTGAAGAAAGTATTTTGACTAATAGCACTGAAGAGTCACAGGCAAATCTAGCAGGAAAAAAATAGCACTGGCAAGGCTTACCCAAAGCCCGTGGAAACCAGACAGACTATGAATGGGCTCCTGGCTTCAGTGACTGAACTCCTTGGATGATTGGAAGCAGAATTAATATTCTTGTATGAGTTTATTGTGCTGCCCCAGAATTCATTTCTAGCTTTGCAGTCATCTTAACTAAAATAATTCTGCAGCATTCTTTTCTCTTTTCCAACAAAATTCATTCCACGTTATCATTTCTCTAAGGCAAAATTTCAGGGTAATAGAAAATGTTTAGCCTAATTTCTTAAAATTGTTAAGTTTGATATCGCCTTTGCAGCATGGAGGTTTTAAATTGGTTATTTTAGGAAATATCAGCCCATTTTGACTACCCAAAATTTTTACCTTGGAAATTCGTCAGCTTTTGATTGGTGACTTCTTTGCTTGTGTGGCGGGGGTTTTGTTTTTGCTCCACTGCTTCTGTCTCACTACTTTCTTCTGCTTGTTATTAATAGAATAGCTTAAGACTCCCCTTCCCTTGGGCTCAGTGATATACCCCCTGTGCTCTTAGACAAAAGCAGGCCTTCGATAATATCCTCAAAATTTCAAAAAGCCCTCTGGTTATTTCTTCCTACAAGGCAAAGAAGTTTCTACATCTAACGTAAAACTCCAACAGACCTCACCTGCACATAGACTTGTCCAAGATAAATTCCGTTTGCATTTCCTTCAAGATACTTAAAGAATGAACATACCTACAAAAAAAAAATCATGCAACTCACTCAGTGTTTGCAAACTGTCACAATCTTCCCTTTGCTTGTGTTACATCCCGTCTCTCAAATTCTTTGACTGACGTGGCTGTTTGAATTGCTAACACTCCGTGATGAAGCCTGTCACTGCCATTTCCACCGTGTTTACCCAGTGCCTCTCACCGAGGGGTTCCCCTCCCTGGCACAGTCCCTCACACTATGCTGTATGCTAATAAATAATAAGAAAAAAAAAGGTACTTCCTTCTTTTCGGCAGCAGAAATCTAACAGTCCTGATGAATACGCCAGGGACTGGGAATGTTTCCAGAAGCTGTAAGAGAAAAAGAAGTAATTTATTGCAGGTGCTAAGAATACATCATACACCTGTGAATACAGGTGACCACCACTTGCTCGAGTGACTGGTGCTGTCCTTGGAGGGATAAGACCACAAAGGTCCCTCTCTACTGCAGAAAACAGCAAACAGCAAAGCCCTCCCTGAGCTTCAGGAGGGGCAGGTGCTGGTGCATGCTTGAATTTTACTCCACAGCAGAGCTGGAAAGCAGAGGTGGCATGAAATACAATTACATTTTCTCAATAAAATTGTTTTTGGGCAGGGGCTCTCCCTCGGGGGGGCAGGCAGGGCTTTGAGGGGGCCACACAGCCCTTCCATGCACATCTAAAATGAACCCAGCTCCCCCAATGCCAGAGTTCCCCAAGTTTCCAGAGTGCTCAGTCAAGCCACATTCATGGGTTATTCACAGATCCTTTCTCAGGAACCTAAATGGTTCAAGGGTTTTTTAAGGCTAATAGGGCAGCTCCACTTTCCATCAGCTGAGGATTAGGCCAAACAACTTGTTTTCATTTGCTTGTTTACTTTTCCCAAGAGGGTGATCCAAACATCTTCTCCCATGCCCTCCTTCTACTCCCGATTCAGACGTTATATGGCAAAGAGGAGGAACTCGAAACCGTGCCTGCTCAGCCCCCGTTCTCCCAGCCCTCCCATCCCACCCAGTGAAGCACACGGCATTACAAACTCCGGCAGCTGGGAGCATCTGATTATTTGTATGGAAATTTGCTCCAAGTTCAGAAGTGGATCAATGGCAATTTCTCAAGCTGGCTCCATTTTGAGAACCAAAATTGACTTCTGGAGAAGCTGCTTGATTTCCCAGCTCTCCCCCACCAGAAAACAGATTATTTCATAGGATGGGGGTGATATAATTCAACTCCAAATAGGTTCTGGGCCTATTAGACCCAAATATAAAACTCACCGAGGCTCCAAGGAAAACAGAATTGCTCTGTGCTTTACTCTTCCTTGTCAGCCCTTTACTCCCACCTCTGTCTGGTGTAAATCTATTTGCTTATAGTCAATGCGCCACACTGATGTAAATGGCAGCTCACAACATAGCACAGGAGAGACTTATTTTCTGCAATTTAGTTTGCCTGTTCCTTTTCCGTGCTCCCCAGTTTGCCCTATTTCCATTACCCAGCCGTGCCACCTCTTTGCTTTCTATATTGCCTCACTGGCTGCCCATCTCTCTCCTTCTTCTCTTTTTTTTTTCTTTTTCCTTTTTTTTCCCCCACAAAATACTTTTCTTCTACGTTAAAGGTCTTTCACTTGTGAGTGCCTCTCTTTCCCTGCACCAGGACCACATCAGCCACCCATCCCCAACATCTCCAGGAGTTTTAATTGATCATTCCGCTGATAAAGCTAGTACGTTCTAAAAACCGCATCTTTACAGGCTGTGCAGTGTGTCAGCGGAGGGCATTCTGCACTGGGCAGGCACAGGAGGATAAAAGAGGCTCAGCTTGAGCCAGGCTGCAGCTCCCCAGCCCTTGCCCACGCCTGCAGCCACTGCTGCGCGCCACCCCCGAGGAATTTGGCAGCTGCGCTGTGCTACCGGAGCAAAGGGCAGGGGATGGATGGGAGGAAGAATGAACCCAGTGACCAAACTGGTCTGATGTGGTAAAACTGACACCGTGTGGGCTGCCTGCAATGGGGCAAGCGGTAGCCCAATGGCATGGATGGTGGCCAGGCACCAGGCGCGTACAGCAAGGTCACCCTGCCTGGGCTGGGGGAAGCAGCGCAACCTTTCCCGTCTGTCTTTGCAGGGGAAATTCTGACTTTCTCTTCTTCCCTGCCTTTCCTCTCAGCCTGGCCTCTCTTGGGAGCGGGATCTGCCTGCAGAACACGTTGTGCTGCAGGAGAGCCGGCAGGAGCTTTGTTTGTTCTTGCCACGGCTGTGTTTAACAGACACTTACGTGCACCACGCTTCTTTCATGCTCCAGCACACAGCTCCGGGGCTGAGGCCCCCTTCCTAGGGCCAGGTGATGGTAACGAGCACTGCCCTTCTAGATTTTCCTTTCCCACGTTAAAGGATCTTGGAGGTACCAAAGATTCATGCTGTTAAGGCAAATGCCTGGCTTCAGGTTAGCACAGGGCAGCTCTTTCTGCAGGGCCTCCGTAAAGAGGCTTTTAATTTAGCTCTAATAGGGAAGTTATTGTATGTTAAATAAATACTAATTGATTATTTAATATATATGCATTGAGGGTTAACTGCTATGTAATGAGCTCCTCTCCATTAGTGGGGCTGCTAAACGTCAATTAATATGGGTTTTAGAATCAATTGATATTTAACACACCCTAAGTTCCCTGTTTAGCCTTAATGGGTCAGCATTTCTGAAGTGGCCAATGCCGATAGTTTCTTTTAAAAATTAAAAAATATTTGTTGGAAGATTTACAACGGGATGGAAAGTTGTGAATCTATTAAAAGCTCAGCAAATCAGCTCCACTGAACTGGACACAGCAAGGCGAGTGTGTCTGAAGCCCAGCTCTGCACATAGCCAAGACCTCTGGGACAGGGAGAGGGAGTCAGCTGCTCTTAGCATCTGGGGAACTTGGACTTTTTTCTATAGCGAGCTTCCCAGAAAGATGCTCTGTACCATTATATTCTCTCCTTACTCAGAACATTAGGCAGGAGCTGGCATACAGCTGGGTTTGGCCCCCTTATGCTCCTGCATCCGCTGGTTGTAATGTCCAGTTGCACCGAGGTGCACGCTGGAGATGCAATAGGCAGCGCTCTGTTTGGAACTGACTGCCAGATAAATATGAGGGACATGATTTTCAAGGATGACCAGGGGATTTAGACACACAGCTTCTATTTATTTTAATAAGCATCGTGTCTCTAAATCTCCCAACTGCCTTTTTAAACGCCTAATGGCTTAAACTTCATTCCCTTTGCCTCTCCTCCCCAAACACACACAAATAAATCACATGCAAGCTGTTTCTGGTGTACGTCAGGGAGAAAACAAGTAAGTTTCTAATGAAAGGAATGATCATAATGCATTTACGACCATTATCTAACACTATTTCTTGCCTAATTTCCTTACTGGCAGCTTTCAGACACTTTTCATGATGTGGCAGAGTTTAGCTCAGCTTGCCAAAAACTCAGGCTGGAAGAGATTGTACGTGGAACTGCAGGAACTTTTCCCATCTGAAAGCATCCTCTTTGGGTTTGCCATCTCATCTGCCATAGTGGGAAGCAGCTCATCTTGCCCACATTGAAAACGGGTCAGGTCATACAGATCTAACAGACACTAACATCACAGCCCAAATTCTAGTCTAGACGAGGTCTCCATCTCCCACAATTACATAGGATTTGTAAAACCTGTGGATGTTTGAGTAATAAAAGGCACTACCCAGAGCAGGTGAGAGCAGGGAAATACATTCTCTTACTGCGTTTGTACAGCACTAAGACAATGGAGCTCAAAGCATCATTGCAGCTCACAGGCAGCGTTATGATGCAGATAATAAAGATGAAGGAAGAACAAAGAGGAATACGTGGCCAGCTCATGGTTTGAAGTCTACAGGCTGATTTATGTCATCCGAGGATCTGGCCCAGTTAGGTCTAATTTTAACATCCTTGACAAATTCCCTTTAACAGCAAACTGTCAAAAGGGAACCTTTTCTCCTCCCCTCATCCTTCCATCTCCATGAGCTGTTCCCTGTGACAACACTGTTCTCAAGCAGTAATTGGCAGTATCATTCCATTATCACTTATTCTTAAGGCCTGAGGATTTCATTCCTTGCAATTTTCCTGTTGTACAAATTCATGTCTATTAGTTTAACACATGTGCATGTGCGTGCATTCATCCCCTCTGTGTGTGTGTGCATGTGTGTGTGTGTCTGGGGAGGAAAACAGTACTTAAAGCTGAAAGGGCCATTGTCTTATGAACCATCCTAAGGAAGGAAAAGAGCTAATTACTGGTGACATGTAGTTATGACTTGCAGTAGGAGGTGCCTCTGGCATCTACAGCAAACAGTCTAAATTCTCCTTATAAGCATTTTAAATGGATGATGATCCTAATGAACTTAATAGCATCGCTATCCAAGGACATCATCAACTCATTGCTATCCTATATTTTGCAGAAATAGCTTCTTTAAACAGTGTGCCCCTGCTTTGAACAGTAATGGTTTTTAAAAGTGTCTTAGCACACAAAGGCAAAATCTTTTTTGAAACAGGGTGGAATTGGTTGGTGATTATCACTGAAAAGCTGGCAGCCACCAGCTAACCTTCTAACAATGAAATATGGGAATTTACCTTCATGCTTCAATGCTTGCTATTCAGCTGTCTACCAGGGTCTAAATCAATGATTCTACACCCTCCACTCAAGGTTTCTCTTTCAAATGCTGCAGATATGACCTTAAGTTCATCATCTAAACAATGCAGTTCACGTTTAATTTCATTAATCTAAGATCTTCCATAAAATTGCAATATGGCACCATACCTTTCAAGTACCTTCATTAAAATCCATGTTATTTCTAAATCCTATGCATATCTATGAGGTCATATGGTGTTTTATTAAAATGGATTTTTGAAAGGCTCAGCTCTTTTATCACCAATTGTCATAAGGTAGTTTACAATAAAAAAAAAATAAAATAAAATAAAAAAACTCTCATTGTGTAGGTGATGAACAGATCACTTATTTCTACAAGTTACCCCCGTTCCCAATTTTTACCTTCTTTCTGAGGATTTTACAATTGGAGGGAAGAGAAAAATTATGAAATCCTCCTTGTCCGTGTATTTTCTGCTACTTACTATGCCAAGTGCAGTTACCTTTTTGAAATGCACCATGTCGTTCAGATCCAAGGGACATTATTTCCAAGATTTGCCCTCGCATGTCTGCGTGGCACCATGTTCTCAATCTGCACAATGGATTTTTTTTTGCTATTCTGGGAATAATATATTGGCAAAAGTTTCCTTTTCTACTGCATTCTGTTCCCTATCTCTTGTCTATTTTATAGATTATTTGGTATTGTAACAACACTTTGCAAGGCTGGTTAGGAGCAGGGACCTCACGATAGCAGATGCCAAGAGCACAATTGAGGGATCCTGCCCCCAAAAGCCCAGCACTCCCTATCCACATAGCAAGAAACATTTAAGGGAAAGAATTTTCTTCTTTATTTTGTGCTTGCAGCCAGCAAACACAATTTCCTGCAGGAAAGTTCTTACATAATTCAGGCTTATGCGCATAATAATAATAGCAGCAATGCAAAACAAATAGATTAATCATCTCCCTAATAACTGCACATCGAGATGGGCTCTGTTGCCCGGACTCTGCAGAGGCCCCGAGCATGGCTGCCCTCTTGCACCCAGGGCGCCCGTGGGCTCCAGACCCTGCTCTTGCCAGGCTAATTTCCAGGCTCAGGATCGACTCCAGGCTCCTGACCCCTCAGCTCAAAACAACGGTGAGCAGAAAGCTCCTGGTGCATCGCGGAGTCTCAGGACTCCCTGCCCTCTTCAGGCATATGGGCAGAAATCCCAGCCTGACTTCATCTTCCTGGGCTCTGCTGGACTTGGGCTGGCTGCTGTCAGTGTGGGCTGCATGGCTGGAGCCTACCAAAGTCACCAAGAGCTTCCCTGTGTATACGCACTCAGGTTCGACCCCATACTTTAATTCACCACCGTTGAGGCTGCATTGGAGCAACCACTGCTGCCTCCATAACTGAACTTGCCACGTCACCATAACTTCAGCGCCCACTCTCTTGGTCTCTCCTGGAAAAAATTCCCCTGTATGTAAGTGCTGAACAAAAACAGATCCCTGGGAAAACCTCATGCAAACAGCCAAGTATTTAAGTTTTTCCCAAAGGCACGGAGAACACAAATGATGATATCCATGCCCAAGGAAAAATAACATTCCATGGTGTTTCCAGCTCCTAGGCAAAATATTAAGCAGCCTGGAGAGACAAAGCTGTCCCGTGGTTCTGCCCTCGTCCTCAGCACTTTTACTGAGGCTCCAGCAGCAGGCACAGACACACCGCTATTGAGATGTCATTTGTGACAAACCTTCCACAGTTAATATTGGTTGATGACTTCAACCTCGCCTTCCTTCATCCTTCCATAAAAACGGACCCGGGCTGCAGTACGGCGCTCACAGCGCAGCATTACTCTGAAGAAGCAATTACAGCGAGCAGAGCAAGGAACTAAAGACAGGTCACCTAAATGAACTGGGGGAAAAGTACATGAGAAAACAAGAAAATGTCTTCATCACTTTTCAGGCTTCAAATTGGAAAAACAGGGATCAATACAGCAGAACTTCATTTAATGGTGTGAAAAACAATCCGCCCCACGCCAGGCAGGAATCACTTATTGCCAAACAAACAGGCCAATTAGCGCCGGGCCGGTGTGGGGCACAGCCATTCCTCCAGCCTTGGCTGCCCTGGCACGGGTGAGAGGGACAAAGCCACTGGTGGAGGTTGCTCTGAGGCCACACAGCCTAAAAAAAAAAAAAAATTAAGTGGACCATGAAGCAGGAATCGGCTTTTTTTTTTTCTCCCTTAATTTTTCTCCCTATTCAGTTTAATGATTGGAGAGGCTGCGTGCAGCTGATGCACAGAGGGAGGTGGGGACACATCTCCCTACAGGCTGGGGTTTGGCCAGGGCCTCTCCGCCTGCCTCCAGCACAGCAGGAACAAGAACGATGCCACCAAGCTGTGGCTTCGTGCTGCCCACGATGCTGGGGATGTGCAGGGCCACGCTCACCATGGGGAGCAGGGTGCAGCCACCGTGGGGGCTGCCTCATCCCCTAAAGCCCCCCAGCTCCCATTTACAGGGCACACACAGCCCCAAAACCCTGCCCGAGGCAACGCCAACCACTGCTGCTCTTGGCCCAACGTGGCCTTCAGGATTTTGGTAGCAGAACCAAGCACCTTCCTCGGTCAGCTCGTCCTGCTGAACAAAGTTTTTCTCCCTGAGTACAGAGATGGCAGCTCCTCACTGCAGCGTGCTGCTCCGGACACCTACCTGAGCACAAACAGCAGCCACGCGGGGGTTTTATTGCCTCTGCTGCCATCGCCGCCGCCAGCATATTAAACAGATTAATAGAAGCGATGTGGAGGGAGTATAAAACATGCCAGTCTTCACCACGGGCCGAGTGCCACTGAAACGCAGAGAGGCTGGAGCTGACATTTGCAGAAGTAACGCCGTGTTATTAAAACAAATTTGGCATGAGGGGAAAATATGTTTGCTTTGCACTTAATAACTGCTACGAGAGCATATTCAAAATCAAATATTTGCAAGGCTGAACATTAGGGTTTTCTCCTCCCCTTCTCCTCCCCCTTGCCAGTCAAAAACCAGTCCTGGTGGCACTGAGCCACGAGGCTGGTACTTTAAACACAAATACAGAGTGGACACGGGGTCTAAACCCCAAATCTAGCTTTGAACTGATATTTGTCTTCAAAAACATAATCAACCCCAAAACACGTGGCCACAGTCTCTGTGTTCACAGAAAACTGCTATGCATTGCAATTTTTCTCTCACTTTTCTTCCCTTCTCCCGAAACATTGGTTGTATTTTCTCCCTTTATTTATTGGAGTGCTAAATGGATTATTTCAGTAATAAATCAGGCCCTTTCATTACATTTTTTAAGGTGTTGTCACTGTTATGAAGTACAGTGTGCCATCAAAATTAAGCTCAGATTGCATTACCCCCTATTTTATGGATGGAGAATGACTTGATGGATTTTTTTCCAGCATCCCCAGCACGGGGTGTCTTTCCTTCACAAAACCACCGGCTCCCCATGTTCATAGCAGCGTTCTTCTACGAGTTAAAGCACTGCATTCAGATATCTTTGTATTACGTTCCAAAACAGAGGGATGACATTTCTTTTAGTCCAAGCTAGGTATTTGTGTAAGTGCAAGGAGCTGCTAACAGGTGAGGGAGCGCTGGAGCAGCATCACCTGCGTGCCTGGCTCCTCCTCACCTGCCGGCAATAAATCTGGAGCTGTTCCCCTGGAGCCAGTGCCGTTACCTTCCCGCAGAATTGCCTAAGTGGGACTGGAACGAGGCAGCCTTCAGCTTTGCTGTGTTCCTAGCAGAGGCTGCTGAGCAGGATGCTGATTTCCCGGGTCGTTTATGCTTGACTTCAACGGAGCAAGAGCCGATTTTCCTCGCCTGCTGCCAGCCCCCTTGCAGCAAGCACGTGGAGCCTGTTTTGTTGGTCTTCTGTACCCTGCAAGGGACAAATAGAATTACTTGGGCTAAATTTCCAAGCCAGTTTCCACGTGCAAGGCCTTTATATGTACACTTTTCTAACTGGGACTGTGCTGAGGTGCGCAGCCCATGTGGCCGTGACTTCCAGGCACATGGGTTAGGTTCTTGCCACCCTGCTGCTGTGCACAGCTGGGTTTAAGCCATAGGTGGCAATTCAGGAATGACTGTCTCCTGAATTTCCAAAGCACAAAGCTTTTCTGCGCTCCCACTCCGTGCCTTCCCTTTAAATTCGCAGCAGCATATTTGTCAGGACTTTTCGAAACCAGAATGTCCCCGAGGAAATGAATAAGGAATGCCTCACCTGCGCATGACACGGCCCTCTCCAACCTCTGCTCTGCTCGCTCCTTCTTCCAACCCTCCTGGCACAAACTGGGAGCAATCCAAAGAAATTAGTGACATTACCCTCTGCCAGCCGGCTGACACTTATGTTCCAATCTTCAGGAAAGTGACTGCAAATCTGCGGTCACGTCTGCCTAGTGCTACAAAAGTAATTTCAGAAAACTAGCTGCTGCACATTCCGGGCGACACTCTGAAAGCAGTGCGTGTCCGTGACCGCTGCTGCATCCCGTGACAGCACTGCAGAGCATTTCATTCGTCTTCACCAGCGGCAAGACGACAGCCTGAAACCTTAGGTATTATTGAAACCTTCTCCCCCCCGAGCCTGCAGCATCCCTGGCTGCCCCGCTCGGGACAGCCGTGCCGTCGGCTCCACGCACCGCAGCTCCCCACCAGCTCTGGCCATGAGCACGGCACTGCCAGGATGCGCAGGCTGGAGCTGGACCTCTCCACAGCCAAAAGCTGCTGATTTTCCCCCATTTTCAGGTGTCTCTTGCTTATAACACAGTGCATGGTGAGCGTGTCCAGCCCCACGCCACCTCTGCTCGCAGCCCCCAACTTCGAGCGTCCACTGCAGACACAGCACAAGGCCGAGCTGCTCAAGGAGTTAAATGTATTAAGCAATTTACAATTAATATAGAACTCATTCCAGAGATATCTACTAGAGAGTACAACAGGGCAATTAACCCACTAATACACTAGGCTATTACATCGCTATGTCTCTTATTTTAGCCTGAGGTGATTTGAAACGCATTGGATTAAAGGATATTACAGGAGATAGCATGAAAAATAGCTTAATGTAATGAGCCATCCCGTGATGTCTGCTATTAAAGATGATTTGCAGTTGAAAACTACAACATACAGTAGTTCAGCCATTTAGAAACACGAGTGTCTTTAACCCTTTTCTAGCCCACGTCCCTTGGAGGGATCAGTGCAAGGGTCCCTCCTCTCCCCCCACCTTCCCTGCCTTTATCCGAGGATTATCAAACGCACCTTATTAAAGCACAATGGTGTCACTGGGAGATTGGTGCCTGAGGTTGATAGAAAACCAGTAATCTGCTAATAACTTTTAAAAATAGATCCCCGAGAGAGTAAATAGGCTCAGGCCGAGGGAGGCTATTTGACTGGCGACACGTTGGTGAAATGGGAACTTGTAACAAATTCCTATCCTAGCCTTAGGCCCGTCATATCAGTTCAGATGGTAGCTCAGACAGAGCTGAGAAACAAAAGTACCTTATCTTAAAATCTCAGTACAGCTTAGCAGGGGAATAGCAGCACCTGGGTGAGGAGGGCCCTGCAGCTCCCAGGGGTCCCTGCCTGCAGAGCACACCGACCTCCTGCTAGGCTCCGGCATGCTCGCTGCACAAGACCCAAACAAAACTGACACTTATTTGCCAAAAAAAAAAAAAAAAAAAAAAGTCCCACGCGGCCCATTAAAGATATTCTGGGCAGTTGGGAAAAAGTTGTAAATGCACTGCCATGTAAATGCCCTGCCTGCCAGATGCTGGGCAGAGGGCAGAGTGCCACCAGCCCGCGGCGGTGGCAGGGAGGACGTGGTGGGGCCTCTTTCTAATCAAAGAACTTGTCACTGTCACTTTGGTGCTAGCAGATGCCAGGGACAATCACCAGGACCCTGTGCCGTGGAGATGCGTTGCTAACAGGCGGCGCTCATCGCCGCCCGGCCCTGCTCTGACGCTTCCCTTTTCGCTTTACTCCGCATCCCAAGCGGCGCGGGGAGCTGTCACCTCTCGTTTCCATCCCGAGGAGCGAGCGGCTGGGGAGAAGGGGAGAGGATGACCAGGTCTCCCTGACCTTTTCTCCTTCAATTTCGTTCCTCTCCTCGGCGAGGAGAAGATGGCAATCACGCTAGGTGGAACCGACAAACTCATCTCCGTGTCGCTCCCCTGCGCGCACAATCGCCGTGTCACTCGGCATCAGGGACGCGCAGGCGGTGACGGGGTTAGGGGCCCGTGATGGCCCTAATCTGGGTGCAGGTTTAAGCCTTCCTGCTGCGCCTCGTGCTCCAGCGGTGCTGGCTGGGGCCGGCTGCTCCCTTCCAAGGCCTGGTTACACGAACAGCAGTGGTTGGAGACCCCCAAGTGGGGTCCGTGTCTCCCCGCACCTACAGCAGTCCCCCACAAGGCAGGAGGCGTTTGCAGCTCCTGAGCTCGCCGAGCGCTTCACACCGCTTCAGAAAAGAAACCAGAAATATCTCAGGGTTATACCGTGGTGATGGGGAAACTGAGGCACAGACAAGCACCGGGGCTGTCCATAGCCATGGCCATAAGGGTGCCAAGCACCCAGGTCCCAGCCCCACTCCCCTCTGGGGCAGTTCTGTAGGTGGGTGAGGACAGTGTGGGATGGCAGCAGACACCCAGCAGCTCCCCCTGCTACAGGACACCCACCCCGTGCCACCCCAAAGGCTGCTCCCAGCAGAGCCAGCCAAAAAACCCCAAGGAGAAGGCAGGAGATGGCAGCGGGGTACTCCTGGGAGTGGGCACAGCACCGGGGGGACAGCAGTCCTGCAGAAATAGGACCCAGAACAAGGCACTGCCAGCATGCCAATGGACAGAGCAGTTCATTAACATTCCTAATTAGTAGGAATAAACTGACCGGACAGGAGGGCTTTGCAGCAGGGCTGGCATCTATTCACCAGGGCTTTGCAGGCCACCTCCAAGCCCAACTTTTCAGCTCTCCTCCGCCTCTGGGTGCTGCTCAGGGTGCTCGATTTGGCTGTCCCCACACTGACACCTCACACTGGGACCAGCAACGCCGTGGGTGCCTTGCAGAGATGTGAGGCTTGCAGGCACGCTGATTTGGGGAGGGTGGTTTATGGTAAATTAGAGATAGCACGCGAAGGGGGATTTTTCTAAACTGTTCTCAGCCTGCGAAGAGCAGAGCACAACACAAAACCATTGGAGAGAGGAACAAAGAGCAGATAAGACATCGTTTTAGTCAATTGTAACCAGTTCCAGGTGAGATGTGGTTTGCAGGACAATGTATTCCTGGTCAGCACGATGCGCGCCAGCTGAGTGCTCCCGGTACTTGAATGGAAACACGCAGGAAGGCAAAGGGGGAGTGGAAAGAAGCAGGGGAGAGGTTTCATACAGAGAGAGCTTTCCACAAGAAAACTCCCTTTTTTGGAGGGTAGGAGAGATATTAGTTGGTAACAGAGAGAGCATAGATTTTTGCACTCCTATAAATCATTATTACTGGAATGTCCCCGAGGGGATGAGAAGAATGAATCAGTTACACACACACACACACACACAATGCCAAACTTTCTCCCTATTTTTTTTTTTCCTCGAAAGAGAAAAAGGAAACAAAGACAGGAGAAAGGTAGAGAGGGAGAGAGAACAAAAGCAAAAGGAGAAGGAGGAAAAGAAAGGGAAGAAGGGAATGAATGAACTTTGGAAGCAATTTATAATTCCTTTCACCTACATCATGAATTGAACATGCCAAAAAAAAAAAAAAAAAAAAAAAGGAAGGAAGGAGGGAAAATATTCCGCCCAGCATGCAGATTATCATTTGAAAAGATTCTGTTGCCATGTTTTTGTCCCTGGGTGATGAAAATGAAATTGTCTGATGTGTGCGCCGTGTTAGATTTACCTTTGCAGGGTTCACCCACAATCAGTAGAGAGGGGTCATGCCACAATATGTCATCTCACAGCTCCATCACACCAACTCCAATTTATACGAGGAGGTATTATGCATTTCAAAGGAACCCCCTGCGCGTGGCTCTTGTTACTGATCTATATCACAGCTCAGCTGAGGGAAGATTAGTTCTGCTGCAAGGGCAACGAGACTTATTTGTTTATGATTATATCCCCCTTAAAGACGCACCATTCCTTTTTTTAATGTCTAATTTTAAGTGTGCGTTAAAGGGGCTGGGGAGGGGGGGTGGGAAGTAAAAGGTGAGAGAATTCTGTACTCTCCCACAAGGAAACCTAATAGTCTTAGTCTCCCATGCATCCTGCTCATTAAAAAAAAAAAAAAAGAAAAAAAAAGAAAAGAAAAAAAACTCCATTTAAATGCAAATTTCAGTTTTAGCTGGGGACTCCCCCAAAAGCTTCCCTTGGAAGCACCAGGGAAATAGGATTCAGAAACCTAAAATGGCTGACAGCGGTTGCACGCCGTGGAAAACGCTTTCCCCCCCTAAGCCCCCTCCCCAGCCCCGGCCCCACAGCCCGGGCAGCCCAGGCGCAGCAGCGCTTAGCACCGCTCTGCGCGCCTCGCTTGTTTTACCTCGGGCAAACACCACCCCAGCGAGCTAAAACTGATAATATTAGCCTTTCAACTCCTGCTCGCTGTTGCTTTAATCAACGTTTTCCCAGAAAGTCGACGGTTTTGTCCCCGATAAAGGCTCTGGAGGATTTAATGAGGCCGCCGAGCGTGGCAGAGCCCAGGAAGTGCCGCGCCGCTGAGCGATGCTCCCTGTGTGCCCCGAGCAAGGTTTGGGTTTTGGGGGGCTCCAGCTCACAACACGTGCCCAGGAGCAGCCAGCACTGATGGGAGATCCTCTTTGGTTTTGGGGAGGCCACATCAAGAAACTCCCGGAAAGTGGTCAGAGCGGAGAGGGAGATTTGTCTGATGGGATGTGACACAGAAGGAAGCGGGGTGGCACCGCGCAGCCCCACACGTGGCTGTGGGGACACCAAAACCAGCTCCTGTGGGACCACGTGCCACAAAGTCAAGGCAAAGGCTTCAGTCCAAGGCACGTAGGGCAAAACACAACGTGCATGCTACTGTCACTAGAAAATCATAACCAGTGTCTTCTAAGGAAAAAAGCTGAGCAACTTGGCATGAGGGGCCTGTGATCAATTCTGCTACCACAGGCAGCTGCTGTCCCCACTGTCCCTTTGCTGGGACACCAAGCACAGATAACAAAGTCCTCCTTATTCTCAGAGACCAGCCAAGAGCAGACAACTGATAATTGCTGAGGATTTATTAAGGTGGAAACGTCCCCTGGCTGTGCGTAATTTCATTCCCCCACCAAAAGGGCGCTTTGCAGAAAGAATAGGATGGGGACAGGGTGCGCAGGCACACTGCAGGGCAGGGTGGCTGTCACCAGCTGCAGGTAAGCACACACCAGAGCCCAGAGACAGGGATGTGGCTTTAAAGTGGGGGTAAACCTGAATTTATTTTTGACAGTAGCAGTGGAAAGGAATGTGAGGTCCCAGCCCTGTGCCTCCCGTCAGCATTGGACTGGAGAGGTACAGCACAGGTGGTACTGGCACCTCGAGCTTTTCCTGAGATTTTATTGAAGCTTTTTGCCAAACTTTGGAGTTACCAAATCAACGTGGAGTCAGAAGAAAAGCTGCAATTGCCTTGCCTTCAAATTACTGCTGGCTGCTTCAATTAGATGTGCAAGGCTGAAAGCGATGCCTGTCCCCCTTTGCCATGCCCTCGGCGCACTGGAACAATAGATGAATGGATACACGTATATGGAAGAAAATGAGCATATTAATTATGGGTGGAATTGGCTCATATTTCACTCTAAGTGTGCCGTGCATTCACACAGAGCTGCACCTCATGGGGGTTTTGGATGCTCGGTGTCACGGTGAACACGGGGCAGTGGCACCCAGCGGGGTTCCCCCCAGGGGGCTCTGCCCTGCCCCAGCCCTGCTGGCTGGGAACATCACCAGCGGCCCCAGGAAACCTCGGTGTTGCCCAGCCCCGAGCACTAATGCTAGGAGCCAGGCTGGGGAAGGAGTGCTCCAGCAGTTCAGACCCAAAGTGTTAAATATTTTCTGCTTAAGTGCAAAATCTTTATCGCATGGCTCGTTAAGTTTCTTCGTATGCCAGCCCATGGCTGGAGAAGAAAAACCTGGGATGCTGAGGGCCAGTCACAGGTCCCCCAAAATCCACAGCTCTCCACAACCCCATGGGCACCAGGCTCCCATGGCACAAGCTGCATCAGCCTCGTCACAGCACCAAGCCCACTGGGGCTGGCACTTAGCACCCACCCAGTGCTCACAGGGTGCCCCCCGCAGGAAGGGACCCTCTTTGCCCCCCCACCGCCACTTTCTCCCTTGTTCTTCGTAAAACCACACTCATTTCACTACTTTGAATGCTCGTAATATGATGGGTGAAAACAATTAAACGAAATAGACTGGTAATACCCATGGGAAAACATTTTTTGATATGATATTACAATCTTGTTTCAAAATTGGATTTTGCCAAGAGGAAATACAGTTTATTATAAAACACATTTTCTTTTAATTTAATTATATAATCTTTGGCTTCAGAGAAGGGATGCTTAAATCAGACCCATTTAATTTTCAAGTGTATTCACCCATCACCTAGGGCAAATTGGTTTAAATTAGTAGGTGACTATATAAGTTCTAGATGTGTGTCAGACAAAAATTTATCTGCAAACTCTGTATAAAAGCCCATCTACATCAGCAGCACAGCAGCAGAAATTACAGGGGAAGAACAGACAAGTACCTGAAGAGCGGTATTCGCTCTGATTTCAATGATAGCCATGACAAAAAAACAGATCTGAGATTTTTCTTTTATTTTTTATTTTTTTTTTTATCTTGGTTAATGTTTTGCCAGATCAGTTCATCACACTGCATGTCTGCACTATGCCAATAAAAACTGATGACCTGCAGTTAGTTTCTACCAGGTGCATTAAATTCCCATAACGCGAACAGATCTTGCTAAGTCTACCATAGCCTCTTCTTTTGCAGAGATTACATTTCCAACCTAATGACAAGAGCGGTTTGTTCAGACGCCGCAGTCGCTGAACTCTTCCTCCGATCCATCACAGTGACCCAGCGCACGCTGCTGCCTGCGTGCTTGCAAGGCTGCTCAAGATGGACAGTGCTACGAGAGGTACCTGGAACAAGTCTTTTCTCATCCCATGTGTTGTTTTTTTTTCCCCAAAAAGGGTTTCCAGAAGCTGAGGGTGAGCCCCCAGAACTGCATGGGAAGGGGCTGCCCCTCTGGGAGCTGTGCCACCTGCTCTGTGTGGTCACTGGCAAGGGACAGCCAGACAAAGCCACCTCCTGGTAACGGTGCTCTCCATCACCTGGGAGAACAATCGTGCTGCTCATGATCAGCTGGGACTCAACATTAAGAAGTGACCCCCAAAATTGCCTCACTTACACGTTATCAGTGTGCACGCATGGCTCTCGCAGCCCAACACCCGCGTTTCACCGCCGATCGCCATGGGGCGGGAGGAGCACTTGCAAAGACAAGGGAGGAAATTCCCCAGCAAAGGGAAAATACTGCAGTGCAGTCAAGGCTGACTCGGCCAGAACACTACAGTAATAGGAAATAATAACAGGTAGGACTCGGAGGGTGTTTTTCACCGCAGATCCTGCTCCTGACCCACCTCACCACCAGCACCGCTCTGCCCCAGTAGGGTCCCGCTGTGCAAGCACCTACTTGTAAACCCGTGGCACAGCAGCACTCTGCACGGGCTTCAGAGACCACCTGAGAGCCCAGCAGGTTTGTACGCTCCCAGTTACCCCCAGTCCTGCTCAGAAGGGGTGAGCACCCCTCCTTCTGCACCCCCTGGGATAACTGACCATATGATGTGCACCGCCACCAGCACGGGCAGCCCAGTGCCTCACAGCACGCACACAGCGGAGGCTGGGCTGGACACCCCACCACCACCAGAGGAAAGAAACAAAAGCAATAACAAACATCAGGCCATTTGGTTATTGTAATTCTTACAAGGCTGCTTGGTTTTCAGCAAGCAACAACCAAACATCTATCATGGTTCTTGTGCCAGGCAGCGAGCGCAGGTCACTGCAAGAGGAAAAACCTGCAAAGGTTCCCACAGCTGTGGCATCAGGACCATTGCTGCAGGTGTGTAGGCTACCTTTATAAACAAACACACATACACATTTATATTTATATTTATATATGTGTATATACATGCACATAAATAAACGTATATATCACTGTAGCATCAGTAGAGGAAATTCTGAAAAGATTATTCGGATGAATTGGAAGTGTTGCTTAAAAGCAAAATATTTTTGTATAATTATAATAATTTAAAAATAATCATTACTAAACTCAAAATATTATTGGTAAAAATACATGTATTTTAAATCTTTGTATGGATCACAAATTCAGAACCCCCCAGGCCAAGCTGTAAGTGCCTCCCACGTACATGGCAGCACACAACCCCAGCACCTTCTCTCCATCACAGGCTCCCCACCCAGCCTCCCACACACCCCGCAGCGGGACAGACACTGCTGGGTGCCCCCAAATCACCCCCAGCACCACCCCACAGGTCCCACTGACCTGAGGCTGCTGGAGGGGAAGGCAGCAGCTCTGGGCAGTGCTCACAGCTGGCAACACCGCGTGGGTGCTTGGGCGTGCTTACCCAACGCATGGATGCACACCCATCATGATATAGGGGTGAATAAATACATATAACAACAAAGTAATATGCTTTATGATTTCAACAGGTGTTGACACCTGCCTCCTTCTGGGTCCTCGATGCCAGAGGAGCACCAAGCCCATCCCAGGGTGCAGTACCCGAGCCCAGCGGCTGCGCTCCACGCCAAGTGTTACGAAAACATATGATCTCAGCCACGGCTGGCGAATAAACATTACAGGGGGCTGTTTCAGATCTTTGTAGTAGCAAATCTCAGCACTTAACTAGTAATGCAATAAGTCCTATCAAGAGCACGCTGAAAGGTGGAATAAATTTCCCGGAGAACAATGCTGGTGATGTATGCATATGACCAACGCACAATAAAACTGTAGAATGGGAGGAAAAAAATGCATACAGTCAATACAATAAAATCAGCACAAATATAGGCTGTGTAAGCAAATAAATCTAACAATCCAAATATTTTACAGCATGCTCACATGCAGAACATTTTTCCCCCCAGAAATCTTAGGGTAAAAAAAAAAAAAAAAAAATAGACTGTTTTGCATCTTAGTGCATTGTAAAGGCATCAGCGGCTGTCTGCACAAATTACCATTCATCTAGGCGTTGTTGTGGAAATTTTCAAGGGATTTGCAGTAATTATATGACAAAATGCTTGCAAATCTCACTCATTGCTGAATAGAAACACACGGGTCAAAGATTGAACACTCTCAGCTTGGTAATTTGTAAATGTCAATCAGGCTGGGGGCCACGGGAGGCACACGGGCGGAAGCAGTGAAAGGCAGAGCTATTCCGTAGCAACCAGAAAAAGCCTTTTCAGTACAGATTATAAAAGGCACAGGATAGTTTTACTTTCCAGCCTTTTTTTTTTTTTTTTTTTAAACAAACTGATCACCTTGCGCCAAGAGGAGGAGGAAGAAGGGGGAGAGCCGGGAGGAGGGAAGTAAAGAAAGGAAGGAAAAACAGTTTAAATAAAACTGGTGAGATTAAATTAACTGATACATACATTCGCAGAGGTAGATCGTTTGCTCTGTAATAAATATGGACTCCTATCTTCCCTTCTCCAAGACAGCAAGGAAAGCAAAATAAAATTAAAAGATATAACAATAAAAATTATAAATGCATTGCGGTCCCGCAGACCAGCAGCCTGTAATGAAGGCTGGAGTTGGGGAGCGCGTTATCAGCCCGGATCGTAAATAGGGTGAGGGTCGGATGCCACCGGGCCCCCAGCTGGGGACAGGGGCTGCACATCGCACCAGCCTTTTTTGGGAAGCCACCTCCATCGTCTCCCGTTTTCCCCAAAGTGGGATTTGGCAATGAATTATCTTAAACTATGCAAAAAATAATAATAATCCCAGCACTTCCCGCTCCACAGGGAATATGTAAGTGACCCGATTTGCCTCCAGAAGCATCTTCCCCTCCTCGAGGGCCGTTCCAGGCATGATCACAGCCCAGGCACTGGGAATTTGTGGCACTTGCCCTCAGGGGCGTCCCCTATTTCAATGACAACACAAGCAGCATTTTTGTTTAAAAATGTTGATGTCTCATGCTGGTTGCCTTTAAAAAAAATCAGGGAAAAATAAAGAATGAAACATGCTGCTATTTTTGTCCTAGAGACTACAATTTTTGAAAAAACACACTTTGGAAGAACTGCAAATATTCAGCAAATCTTCCAGGCTGCCCTGTGGGAGCATGGGCTACAGCTGAGGAAAACCCAGCACAATTCTGTGGACACCAAATCCTCACTGCCAAAATGCACCTTTGCTTCAATTACAAGACATCCGCAACTCTGGGAAGGAACAGCTGCTTTAACCAGCTCAGAAAAAAAAAATAAAAAAAAAAAAGAAATCTCCCTAACCCTGCCATGGACACAAGGGGTTAGGGAGTACCCAAGAGGGTAAAAAATGCCATCCGACTGCCAGCACACCTTGCTGGGCAGGAGATCATGCTCTGGATACACTAAGGGACCAGAACAGCTTTGTTGGTGTAACATTAAACCTAAATAGATGTCTTTTCTCTGTTGCTGGCCTGTGCCAGCACCAAAGCACGCCAGGACCGAGGCCTTGCCATGCACCCAGAGCGGGGCTGCCTGCCCTCAGCACCGCCGGGAGCTCCGCCCGCAGCCGCTTTAATGAATCCCAGAAAAATTATGAAGTACCATAAAGCCACAAGTATCATAAAAAGTATAATAAAATTGAGAAAAGCTATTAAGTTATAAATACAACCAATACATGCAACATCACTCAGATGGCAGAAACTAGCCATAAAATAAAGTCATTTTAAGCCATCATCCTACAAGTTACCAAGTCTCTTAATTCACAAGTCACACTTCCCTTTATGGCATCCAGTCCTATTTTCTGTACCAAGAGCTGGGTAACATCCATCTCCCTGTACCAGGTAAATGTACACGTGCCCTTCCACGTGGTGTAGGACAGAGGGCTTCGTTCCCTGCCTTGGCACCTCTCACGGCCTCTCCGCAAGGAGCTGTGCAGGTTTCTGTGCAGTCCCTGCACAACACCCAATTTCACCAGCACCCTCAGCATCTGGCACGTGCAGGAAACTCCTTTGGAGTTATTGCACTACATGAAAATGTAGAAAAAAAAAAAAAAAGGCTGGTGCCTGGGGAAGCAGAGGGGCTCTTGGCACCTCACTGCCCATGCACATCGTGATGCCACAGAGCCCAGCTCCAAAGGCTTCAACTATTTAAGACCCAAGTTACCCAGACAGACCAGTGTCCACCTACAATGAGAGACTCACCAGCAAATTGCTTACTAAGAGGTGCATTCCTCTCAGACATATACAGAGCAACTGCAGAACTAGAGGTTTTCAGAGCAAGCATATTTCCTTTTACTCACTCTGAATTTAAGGCTGGCTTTTTCATATCAAGCTCCCAATCACTGTGAAAAATTCTCCTGTCTTTATTTGCTCCCAAGGTCCTGTATGTTATGAATATTCATTGAAATAATTAAATACGCTGTTCACAGCCCATTGTGTTTACTGTTAGCCCAGTAAAAAACAAACAGGTTAATGGAGATCTTTAATACGGGGATTTAATATTATTCCACCTATATATTGGCTAAAAGTTTAGCTTCTGCTTTAAGCTTCATCAATTTCCTGAGAATAAGCAACCACCATAAAAGCTCGCGCTGGGCTATAAGTCAGAGGTACACACCTCTACGTATTTGTCTTGTGTGCTATTTTTGCTGAATTCTCATTTCAGTTTTGGCTACAGCATTAGGGAGAGAAAAATATAGAGGGGGGCAAACACCACACCTCCAAATTATGAGTGTGACGGAGCGCTCAGAGCAGGGAGGTGGGCCGGGCAGGAGCGCTCTCCAACAGCAGAAACGACCTGAAGAATCTCATTACAATCCAGCAGTCGTTAGAAAAAATGTATTTACCAAGGATTGTGGTGTGGTGGGAGAGCCCCTTCAAGAAGCCTGCTGCTCGCACAGTGCTGGGAGGAAGGGGCTCCCCGGGACGGGTGCCCACCCGCAGCTCCCCTCGTAATTAATGCTGCAGTGCGAGGACGCGATCACTGACCACTGGCTGCTTGGAGAGGGCTGTCCGAGACAGATCAGGGAAATCAATAAGGATAACACATATTAATTACACCCTTTTTAGGCAACAAGCCTCTGCTGGGCACTGCTAAGGGTGAAGGTGCCAGCACCCACCCATGGGGTGCCCAGCTGGGGGCTTCGCAGCCTGGCTGGAGAGAGCACCTCGGGGCTGGGAAGGAATCACAGAACAAGCAGCCAGCCAGCACAGCTCGAGATACACAGCTCAAATAAATAAAAATAAAGGAAAAATAAAAAAGAAGGAGGGGATGCGTTCGCTGCTACTGCTTATCTACAGCTTCCCGGCGATTAGACAGAATTGACTTGGCTGGAGACTTTCACTGGGTCTTGAGCATTAGAGAAATATTATTCTCTGAATTACCTGAAGTTTTATTTAATGCAATGAAAGCTCATTTTAGATGAGAATTAGTCCTGAAATGGATGACTATTAAGAAACGCTTGATGATGTATTGCTCACCCCTGTGAACTAATGAACTCGCAAATATCTGGCGGTGAAATGCAGGGGGAGGGGGCTGGGGGAGCGTGCGATGCCTTTCTGTCTGCGAGGTGGGTAATAGGACAAACAGTTGAGAAAATGTCTAATTTAACACTGGAATTAGTGGAGCTCTCATAATTTATACCTGCAAAGCAGCTACTCCTTCAACAGAGCTTAAATATTTTCGACAGCCCGAGCGTAAGCAAAGTTACACCATTTGCTAAACTGCTCAGAGGAGAGGAGAAACTAAAACCAAGCCAAGAACTGCCCCTACCCGCAAGAAACAGAGCACGAACCACAGGCGTTACCACTCTCACAGGGCTTTACAAGGGCATTTTCTGTTAAAAGAACTGCTCCCATCATTTAATAAGACTTTATTCTCAGGGTCCCCTATTGCCTTAACCACAGGGGCTATTGGTGATTTTAAGAAATGACAACAGCTGTTTTTCAGTTTATTTCCTCCCAAACCTTTGCATGTTTTTAGTAAAGCAAAACAATTCAGGGCAAAGAGAGGAGAGCAGCAGGAGCTGGGATCAGAGGTATGGCCGGGTCCCTGGCAAGCACCCCTTTGCCAGAAAAGAAAAAGCAATAAAACAAAATCAGCCACAAGGGGACCAGACCCAGCTCCTGCCGTACAGCAGCAAACACCCCATTCCCTTCAAAAGGGCAGAAAACAAAGCAAATTAAGGAGTGAATCTGCATTTCAGGCATTTACAAACTGCTGCCATCCTTACCTGCAACGCCATCAGGAGGGAGCTGGGGCTCCCCAGGTTGAACTCTGCCGAATTTATAACTGGGAGCACCTGAGCTGCCTCTGAAGCTCTCACTGATAAATTAAGGGGCAAATTCACTTATAAATCATCGGTTTCTGGGGGCTTGGATCTAACTCTGCAGTGTTTCTCAGCAAAAGCCCCTCAGCAGCAGGCAGGGCAGCTCTTTAGCAGGTTCCCTTGAACATTTCCCCAAATAGGAGGAACGACTGAGCTTGTTTCCAGGGGGGAGCAGCAGCCAAACCCCAACAAGTAGAGCTGCGCTTTTGGAGAGTTGGCCCAGAACTGATGAATTTGGGGCTGGGACGTCCCTTCCCACCCTGTGGGGACAAACAGAGAAGTTCAGGAACCCCAGAGAGGTGATGTGAATGTCTCGCTCTGGGATAACCCACCAACACACAGCACATGGCTGTGAGGTACAGCCCAAGAAAAAATAAATACACCCCACAACGAG
Organism: Anas platyrhynchos; assembly: GCF_047663525.1. Taxonomy (NCBI): domain Eukaryota; kingdom Metazoa; phylum Chordata; class Aves; order Anseriformes; family Anatidae; genus Anas; species Anas platyrhynchos. The sequence continues at coordinate 2,157,960 of NC_092606.1, forward strand.
GCCAGATCTGTATTTTTGTACTTTTTCAAGTGAGGTTTTTCCACCTGGAGCACCAGGTGCCAGCCAAGGCCATGGGCGAGCAGGGGCTTTGCCAGCCTCGCTGAGATTCCTTACGGTGTGCCTTGGGAGAATCGCACGTGGGAAAAGCAAAACAATCCCCAAAAGGCTATTACCACTAATACAGTCTTTTGTGTGACAAATAATAACATATTTATAGACATATGTGGCTGCACAAACAAAAGCACTTCTAAAAAGATCTGAGAGAAAATAAAATGACTCTTTGACTTTTCAACTTCATCTGCAATCATGAGAAACCATCCATTTCAGGCAGTAACCACAGCTCCTTTCTCTTCCTTTTTTTGAGCGCCAGCCGAGCACCAACCAAGCAATGAGTATGGGTGAAAAATGAAGTCCCCAAAATTACACACAAAGCTACATTTGGGGTCATTTTTACTAATACCAGCACTGAAGTATCAGCACCAAACGTCCTTTTTCAGCCCAACAGCACAGATTAAATGCAGTGGAGAATGGGCACCAGGTGCCTTTGCAAAGCAAGAGGCTTTTCTGGGGGCATTTGTTGGCCCCTTGCCCACAGCCTCCCACAGCAGGGGAAGCAAAGCGGGGTTCCTGGCACACTCCCCATTTAATTTCACTGGTTTTGGCCCCTGGCACATTGGGTTTTCTCCCTGTTTTGGACATTTTGTGGTTCTGGAGGGCCACAGGGTCCCCGGCTCAGCCCGTGGGTGCCTGTGCCCAGTCTCAGAGCTCCACCTCATGCCACAGGGAGGGGAAAGGAGGAAAAAGAGGAGAAAAAAAAATTAAAACATATTAAAGGTGTTAATAAGCAACTTATTTAAATGGAGTATCACATATTGAACATTAATCACCTTGCAGTAAAAGTGTAATTAAGGAGTCACTCTGCCTTCTGGGGAAGGCTCGCTTGGAAGCCGAGAGAAAATGGTCTCTTTATTAACGCAAATTATTTTATTTGGCTAAAGGTAATAATTCTAAGTGAGGTCAACGGGACTTGTGCACATGCGAGCAGCACCGGGGCCCGGCCACCGTTTCCATGGTGACTGAGCCAAGTTCGTCCTCGGCACGGTGATGGCTTTGCTCCCAATTCGTGCCGTGCCAAACTGAGCCGTGCCGAGCTGTGCCAAACTGTGCTGAGCCACTTGGGGTTGTTCCTCAGGACCCCAGCGCCCTGGCCAGGCCTGGCACAAGGAACCCACTTGCCGCATCTTCCCAGGGCCTCTCCTGGCTCTTGGTGCAGCTTTTTGGCTGTCCTGGCCCAGTGCCACCCAGGAGGGCTGCAGCACGCCGCAGAGAGCCCACCTGTGAGCACCCAGCACCTGCTATGAGCAGGGAACGGCGAACAAATAGACCCAATTCCATAAAAACTATCTCTGAGAAGTGCTCCAGCAAACCTCGGAGCCAGCCTGGGCTGTGCAGATGTTTCCCCACGCGCCTCCCCGCACTGGGAGAGCCCGTGCATTACTCTGCCTCCTGCGGATTATCGTCTGAACGCGGCGGTGATTTATCTGTCTCCCACGTCATGTCAGTCCTTTATGTACAGTGTTATATGCAGAGCGCGGCATTAACATTTTACTATTATTCTTACCTTTCAACGCACAAAGATAAGCGTGTAAATCTCGGCGGTGTCAGCAGCACCGGCGCAGTGCCGCAGGTGGGCGGCGCGGCGCTGGTACCAACCACACCAGGAGCAGCCCCAAAACCTCCTGGGAACCAGGCAAAGCCCTAAGGCACACCCACACCCACAGAGCAAAACCCTCCCCATAAATCAGGCCTCTAAAATGCCTGCACTGCCGATCAGATGTCAAAACCATGCGAAAATCCTACGCTGGGCACCACTTGGATGGAAGTAATCGAGGCATCCTCAGCGCCAGTGCTGCCCCACACCACCCAAAGCCCCATGAAATGGGGGTGCCCACCCCAACCACATCACCCCATAAATCAGAAGCCCTTAACATGATCGTACCCCCCAGCACCAAGCATCCTCACGCCAGCTCGTGCGTCGCCCGGCCATAAACCACCTTGGTGCCACGCCAGACGGAGCCACAAACAGCCTCACCGCAAGTTACGGCCGGTCCCACGTAACTTATTAACACCTAGTCAAGATTAATCAAGCAGGGAAAGCTAAAGCAGGTCCCTAATTAGTTGCTGATGATAACTATATTTGTCATCCTCTCCCAATTAGTCTACTGTACATTTTGGAGTTTAATTGCACCTTGTTCTTCATTTAAATGTCATCATGTGCATATATTCTCCTCATTCTTTAGTAGATTTGAGAAAAATTTGACATTAAATATAGATTATCTTTAGATTTCCATAATTAACACAACTGAACTGTCTTCAGCCTAAGTATTTCTCCTTACACGATAAATCTGGCCGCTCCCTTGGAAGTCTGCACTGCCGGGGCTCCTGCCGCTGGCGGGCGTCCCCCTCGCGCCGGTGACACCGGGGCCACGCATAGGTGGTGGTGACAGCCACCATCAGGACGTGGCCTGGGGGTCTCCTCCCCACCTGCACCCGCGCTGCCAGCTCCAGGGGGACACGGGGAACCGAGGGGGGACACGCACCAGTGCCCTGCCTGCAGAGGACACAGGGAAATGCAGCAGAGGCTGCCGGCAGTCCCCACGTTCCCGTTTCCCCACCCCACCTGTGAGGGATAGACCCAGCTGCAGGAGAAGCGGACACACGGATGCCTGCCCTGCTTCAGCACATGGCCACAGCAAAGCCTGGCATTGGGAAAAAGCCCCCCCAACCCCCCAGCCTGGCTCACCCCAATGCTGCCCTGCTTATAGGAGCAGCTCTGCCACAGCGGTCCCAGCACGCCGAGCAAAGTCGGGTTTAGCGAGAAGAAAGAGGAGGGGAAGGGGAAAAGCCATCAAGAAAGCTGCAAGGTCCTACCTGTCCCTTAAGGTGAGGTGCATCGCACAGAGCATCCCTATTCCCTATTTTGCTATAGTCATAGCAAAAAAACCCATGTCTGTCCATATATCTCCTAGCTGCTCCAGGCTCAGCATGTCCAGCGAGGCTGCAGCCTCTCGCTGCCACGGGAAGAGGCTGCTGCCAAATGAGAGGAGGGGTAGGAGAGGAGAAGAGAAAAGTGGGGGAAAAAAAATAAAAAAAAAATAATCAAGGAGTAGTCAAAAAGTGTATTAGAAGCAAATTTGGAGGGAAATCAATGGCATGTAATTAGATTTGATTTTTCTTCACGTTTTGTTTGGCTGGGGGTTATGTATAGACTCTGTGTGAGCGGCGAGGAGAGATTAAAGCACGGAGAACAGGTGCTGGATCACGAGCCGGTGGCCACCAAAGCATGACAGCTCCATCACCGCTGTCAGGCAGCACAGCAAATAAACATATAAATAAATAACGGGGAAGCGTGCCGGGAGGAGACGGGCATTTGCTCGTTTGCTGTTTGAGCTGCTGCCCCCCCGTCCTGCCCGCAGCGGGAGGGGACGTGCAGCAAAGCGGGATGCGCCGGGCATGGCTGGGGGCACCCAGTGTGAGCCCTGCCACTCACAGCTCTGGCCATGTCCCCAGACCATGTCCCCATAGCAGGGGATGCTCCTGTGCTGTCCCCACGTGTTTTGGTGCTGCTCTGGCCATCAGGGCAAGCCCGGTGCAGGTGCACATCCCTGGAAAGAGAAATGAACCCACTCATGTCAACTCTTCCCCCATCTCCCGATGGGCTCACTCTGTGCCTTTATAAACATGGTTGTGCTTGTTCAAGGTTTTATTTCTCCTCATCTAAACAGGAGAGCTTTGCCTCATGTTTGGCAGGCGGTGCTGGAGAGCTGGCCATGCCACGGCCACATGCTCCCAGTCCCAGCGCCTCCGGGCAAAGGAAGAGCCTGAGCAGCTGCCTCCTGCCCTCTGTCCTCACATCCAAAAAGACCCACATCGATTGTAAACTGCAGCGTTCCCACACAGCTGGGTGGCCTGAGAGCGAGCAGCAGCAAAGCTGCTTCTTTCCTTGAAACCTGCTCTCTGAGGAACCTGCCCACAGCCGGGCACTGCGGCCCCACACAGCAGCACGTTTTGGGGGCAAAGCTTAGGGAAACGGGCAGGAGGGGAATGCCTGAAGGGCTGGGTTCTGCTGGGAGCACAGATGCAGCCACACACGTGCCCAGGCTCACGTGCATTAAATACGTGTGTGTGTGTGGATATGTGCAGGGATAGCACCTCGCGAGGGCCAGGTGGGTGCCAGCAGGGGCCCAGCTGGCAGTGGCAGTGCCAGCAGAGCTCCCCATCCTCATAAATGAGGGGTTTTGTTTGTTTGTTTTGTTGTTTTTTGGGTTTTTTTTGAACGTTCCCCTTTAACCTTGAAACTTAACCTAAAAGCTGGGCTGCTGTCCACATGACTTACCCAAATAAATGGCATCCCTAATTAGCAGCACCCTCCGCTCCTCCGCGCTCCAGGCCACGCTGCATCAGCGGACACCCCTGCCTGATGAGCAGTTATTGAACACGCGAACGGCAATCAACACTAATTAAACACTCAGCTGTTGAGAGGAGACAATGTTTATCAAAAAAAAAAAAAAAAAAAAGGCAAGAGGAGGGGAGAGCATCTTCTGTTTTCTATAATTAGTTAGCAATATTCCCCAGGCGGTCGCAGCAATCGAACTCGGGTGTGCTCACATCTGCTGGGCACACACACAAAGGCCGCCCCGATGCTTGCCGAAACGTGGGGTGGGGAATCACTGATGGATATGGGGCACATGTGGGACCAGGGAAGCACCCATGGGGCCAGAGGGAGCTCAGCCCAGCCCCACTGCAGCAGGGAGCCCCAAAACCCATGGGCAGAGCAGAGCAGCCCTTTGTCCAAGGGCTGCCAAGTGCCCGTCCTATAAATCCACACTGAAATCACCACCTCTCTCTGCTGCCTGCAGGGCCCACAGGCATCACAGTGCAACCTTGTTTTCAAAATAAATAAATAAATAAATAAACAAACAAAACTTGAGGAAACTGTCTGCTGTTGCTGCATGGGCAACCCCCAGGAGCAGTGCTTTTGTCCCGTGGTGTCTGCTCCTACAAAGTGCCTGCCCCCCTACAACAGTCTTGCTGCCGTCGTCGCTGCCTGCAGGCATCCCTCAGCACTCCCACATTCCTCTGTGCATGCAGCCAGACACACGAGCAGCCTTCCTGAAGGCCGTGCTACTTTATTAGCAGCTCCTCTTTGCAAGCCCTGTACATAATTCGATGTTAATGACAATTCACCGCATGGCTCCGTCCCCGTGCCAGGAGGATGCTCGGGGGATGCTCGGCCCCCGGGGTGCCCCCAGCACCGGCCCCAGCGATCGATCGGTGCAGCCATGGGGCTGGGAGCAGGGCTGGCACGTGTTGGTGGGGGAGAAGGAACAGAAACCACGTTTAATGCCAAGCCAAACTCAAACGTGTGGGAGCAGGCTGGGGGGTGGTCAGAAAAATCTTTTATTGTCTTGCAGATGCTCGGTAACAGCAGCTAAAGCAGGTGCCAGGCCTGGGGAGGAGCAGCGCCTCAGGATGCAGGCCTGTCCTGCAGCACAGCTGCACCTGCACCTCACCCCACGGCACCTGATGGTCATAAAACACCTGCTTCAGTCAGAAAACATGCTGGGAAGAAGCAAATTAAAGCTGGGTGGGCACTGGGGGCTCCCACCCCACACACACACACTGAGGAAGAGCCCAAAGGCAAGGCCGAGGCCTGCAGACAAGGCCCTCACTGCCCGCCTGGCACCCAACATTCCCCAAATTCCCCCCAAATTCTTCCTGCCCCTCCTGACATCCCTGTAGGTTTGCAGAGGGGACATCACGGCTTTGGCTACACTTTCCAACTTGCTGGGCCCATGGCAGGGATTTATGTAAGCGGGCTGCAGGAATAAGCACCGTGCCCTCACACTGCGCTGTGATCTATCCTAAATACCTACAATATTTCTGGTAGTAAACAATCTCCAAGACTCATTTCTTAGAGCAGCAGCAGATGGTCAAGAGCATTTCCTGAAATTGAATATTATAATGAATTTAGGATCGAAAAAATTTACATAATAATCTGTTTTAGATTCTGATAGTGAAGAAACCTACACAGAAACTGCTTCTTTTCAGCTATTCGAATTAAAGTATAAATCTTCAAGTACTTTAATTATAAACAAACTCTTTGCCATTCCAGACCCATGAAAGAAATTGAAAAATTAACTACCCAGTGAAGCTCAAGGCCACGCAGCAGGCTCGGTCCATCCGCCAGCTTACCTCTCGCGACCCAGTGCCATGGCTCTGTGCACAGCAGCCGCAGCGAGATGGACACAGCCCTGCCTGGTGTGCCTGGATTGAGCAGGGAAATGATGAATCCCGTTCCAGTTCTGCACCCTGGGGTGGGATGGGGTGCTGGGGGACAGGGCCATGCTGCCTACGGGCCAGCCGTGCCCAGGTTTGGTGAAGGAGCAGCCTCTGGGGCAGGCACAGAGGACTGTCCCCGTGCCTTGCCCTATGCCTGGTGATGTAGCAGCACCCACGCTGCTGGTGCTGAGCCCCTGCCAGGGCCACCTTCCTCCCCGTTGTGGCACCTGGCACAGCCCTGGGACCAGGACAATTCCCTGCCAGGCCCAGCATCCCGGTCCAGATGCTGATGGGCACACCTGGGAGCAGGGCGGCCTCCAAAGGGCAGCAAATTCAGCGGTGGTGCTCAGCCCCCTGAGCATTGCTGCAGGGGCACCCATGGACGCAGGTGGCCAGAGGCACCAGATGATGACAGCGATGTCCCCATCCTCCCACAGCTGTTGGACCACGGGAGTATTTCACCTGACAGCCTGGGGCTGAGGCAGCAGAGGGCTTTCCCTTTTAGAAAAGCAAATATTTAGTCTAGATAAAAAACCCCGAGAGCGTTTTCCCCAGGTAATACTAGTAACTAAAATAATCACATTCACTTTGCTGGTTTAATTTTATATTTCCATTTCTACCTTATCTTTTTTCTGCAAGCATCATTAAACCACACCATAACAAAAATACATGAACTGTTATTCTTTCAAGAGAAGCCATAAACCACCTCAAAGCTTTTCAAGTTTATTCTTATCTCGTACATCTTCCTCTGGTTCTCTTTTTTTTTTTTTTTTTCCCTTCATGCATTTCAGAAAGGTAGTTTTCCCTAATGTTAAGAATAGTTGCATTGAAAATGAGATGCTGCCTCTGAAAAACCCCTCTGGAGGATTAAATAAGTAAAATATAGCCAGAAAATAAACTGGAACCTCATTAAAATAATTTTGCAAGGAGGAATCCTACCTTACAATAGCTTTTCAATATCACTTAGAAAATTCTTAGAGTCATATATATATGTTCTTAATTCAGGACCTTCCATTAAAAAAGACATTACAGAGGGAACTGAGAGGCCATTTAGTACCCTTGTTTATATAAAAATGCATATTAGGTACAGATGCAATCTCAAGCAGAAGACTTGTGATATGGTTTGAACAAGCTGCGCCGCGCCGGAAGGTGCTAATGAGGGCTGGCAAAGCTGCGAAGGCGCCGGCAGACACCGCCACCTCCTCTGGTCCACCGTGCAACCAAAATCCACCAGTCTTGGAGCAGGACCCGGGACAGAGCTCAGCATCGTGGAGACCTGCAGAGTCCGGTCCTCAGATCTCCAGGGAAAAGAGCTGAGCTAACACTTATGGAGTGCAGGAGAAACACTGCTGATTTGGCAGCTTCTAAAACAGGCCAGAAAAAAAAATATTAAAAAAAAAAAAAAAAAATTGGCAGGTTTAACTTTGCATCAAGCCAGAGCACATTGTTACATTTTTAAATATATCAAACTATTGATCATAAGCAAGCCAATTACCTCTGTGCATAGCTAAAGCTGTGCAGTGAGCATATTTGAGCCATCGCTGCATCCACCCATCCATTCTGCACCGACTGGGCAAAAACCTCCCAGCCTCCAGCAGCCGGATCGTGAGCTCCCCACGGACACAGCCCACGAGGGATGCTGCCACGGGCTCCAGCAGCATTCCCAGTGGCCTGGTCAGCATCATTTTGGCGTGCCTGCTTGCACATATGAAATGCATTCAGCACAAACAACTTCGTAACAGCGTGATGCGCTGGGAGATGTAATTAAACACAAACAGCACCCAGCTGCAAGGAGCACGCAATGCGCATCTTTTATCTCTGAATTTGGGTACCCGTGTTCGGCAGTGACATCCGTCTCAGGGCTGAAGCCAGTCACCACTATTTTAGCACTAACAAGAACCCTGTGTACTTGCAGAGCATCTCCCAGCTGAAGATCCCAATACACGGACAAATATTTTATCTCCAGAGGCTTTGAGAAAGACGGTAAGCATAATCGCTACCCCAGCCCACTGAAAACACAAGAAGAATTTCTTCAGCTATCCCCAAAACCTCCATCAGTTTGAACTGGACCGCAAGGTAACTTCAATCACCCTGAGGCTGAAGCCCAAGTGAGGTTAAAGCATCTTCCCTCAAAGCAAAATACTCCCTCCAGCTCCTATTAAAAAAAAAAAAAAAAAAAAAAAAAAAACAAGCCCAACACCCCCCAGTTACGATAATGCAGGCACACAGCCCCAGACGTGCACGCATCACACATGGCACAGCCCCTGCAAAACCGCCGCTGCCGTAAACCAAGCCTCATCTTACACAATATTTGGGTCGCAAGTTTTATAGGGAATAAATATCACACTTCAATTTCATGGTAACTTAGGAGGGTTGACTGGCAAATACCATGGCTTTTACATGGTTCTACCAATTACGGAGCAATTACATGTAACCTAGATCTGGAGGACATACAGTAGAGATATAATGTATTCCTCTCCGTGTTAAAAAGAAAGAGGCAGTTAATAGAAAACACTTTTTTTTTTTTTTTTTTTGAATTATAAAACTCTCCGATTAGAACCCACAATATTCCTGGGTGACGTTATTAAAACTCCACATCAATCTCCAACCCAACGCAAAGACTGCCACCCCATTAACACATCAGTTGTGGGACGATCAATAAAAATTTACTTTAAAATGTGCCATATGTCGCCTCCAACAAAGTTTTATTATTCAGATTCATCAGTTTGTACCTCAACCCCCGTGCAATTAAATCCCATTTAGCAGGACTGACCTCCTGATTTGAACTTGTCATTCCTACAGCTGGTTTGGAGTTTAACAGCACTTTTAAGTAATGAAAGCAAAACGTCTGCGAGTTGGTGGTGGAGCACGGTGAGCCCTCTGCCAGGAGCCCTCGTCGCACCTCTGCTGCCGCACAGCTCTCGCACCAAAACAGGGTGAGGGGAAAAAAAAAAAAAATAATAATAAAAAAAAAAAAGCGCGCAGGCACATTTTAACATGTTGTAGCATATTTGTAAACATCGTTAATCACGGATTAGCAGATGGTAATGTTAATTGCACCTGTGGAAGTAACAAGACCTCAAGGTTGATTACATTTACAAACTCCGATCATCGCTGCGGCGCGGCTGGAGGATTCCCCGCCGCACCCGGAGGGGCCGCGTGCCCAGGCTGAGCCCTCGCGCCCGATTTTCAGCACGGCCTCGTTATAAAGCTGCTGCAGAAAAATGGGACAATTAATGCTGGCAGAGACCTGCGCCTGTGCTCGTCAGGTGGGCACAGGGCTTAAGTATAACAGGGATGGTGCCAGAGATGCTTTAAAAAAAAAAAAAAAAAATCAAACCCACAACTTTCTTGAAAGCAGCTGCAAATGAGAACGAGAAGCCCTGGAGCAGCCAAATCAATCTCATTCCACTGCACACAGCCCAGCTGCCCACGGCGGCACGAGCACCAGGCACGAGCACAGGGCAGCCCCGGCCGTGGCACAGTGCCGATCGTGGCACAGAGAAAATAGCCGTTCCCTGCCCAAAAACACTGCCAGCCCCTCTCAGGAAACCTCCTTAGGAGCCAGTCGAGGATTTTATGGAATGATTTGGTTTTGGTCACATTAATAATCTGTGCACAAAACCTAAATTTGGGGCATTAGCTGAGCTTCTCCAAGCCTGTTCTCCCTTGAGTTGATTTTGGGGGATGAAAAGATTTGTGCTCAGCCTGGTCTGAGATTAAAAAGACAGGCGCGGAGCGCATCTTCTGAGCTAGCAAGGACAAATATTTTGCCACTGTGCTTAGAGACACTTTGATTATTGAGAAATCATTTTGGAAGGGCAATTACTAAATTTTAAAATCAATTTGGTAAATATGCTTCTGAGAGGAATCCATGACAAGCAGCAGGGAGGGAAGAATTGACTTTCAAATTACACACACACACTTTATTCATATCTAAATATCAAAGAGACTCTATGTACAAACAGAAGTAATCAGGAAACATGTTTTGATCTTGCTGATGTACACAAAAAATGACAATTAATGTCCTCCTTTATGATATAAAGCCAGGAGTTTTTTACAGTTACATTACAGGGACGATTATAGTCGAGCTTAAGGCTAAAAATAATGAAAGACTATAAAAACTACATTTTAACGTTTAAAAATATCCAGGAAATTAACTGGAGAAGCAGGCAATGATCCAATTAATGGATCGCATTTATTAGATCGGGGGCAAATCACGCAGCAGAAGGCTCCATCTCAAAAGGTGCCACTCTGCAGAGGTCCCTGTGCTCCTCCCGGCACCGCGAGGCCTCAGGCGTGCTGGGTCCGCAGCAGGATGCGGCTCAGGCAGGAGGAGAGGTGTCAGCTGTGCCAGAAGCCGAACCCACGTCCATGAGCTGGGCACCAGCGATGCAAAGCAGGGCCAAAAGTTAACGCCGAGGGAGATGTGCTGAATGCAGCGGCTGTAGCTGTCCAGGGTGGGATTTACTGCACTCGCAATGACGCCCGAGGAGCAGCAGTCAGGCATGGTCTGAGCCCCAGCCCTGTTTGTGCACTCAGATCCCCATTTCCCTCGCCTTGCACCAGCAGCAGATGCACTCCCTGGATGTGCCAACAGAGCTGGCAGACAAACTGTTAAAAATAACCATAAAGCAGCAGAGCTTCTTAAAATGCAAAGCTCATACAGCCCCCGGTAAGCCCGGTCTGACGCTCCAGTGCCACTGCAAGGTGCTGCGAGACAGCGGCTGCACGGGGCAATTTGTGGGGAGTCGCTGCAGAGATGGATGCTGAGCCACCAGAGGAGCGACTGCAGGGATTCTGATCCATCCTGCCTGCAAGGCCTGGGAAACCCACTCGTTGGCACGTTTAAAACAGGACCAGACTGCTGGAAACTGCTCCCAGAGGAAAACCGATCACAGCGCAGGGGGACGGAGAGACCCGGCCAGGCCCCCACCCCAGGGCTCCTGGCAATGTCCCCACACTCACCCCACTGACAGAGCCACTGTGGGCACCAAGGTCTTGAGGCTTTTTGGGTTCAAAAAAGTAACTGCTCCATCGTTACTCACCTGCCTCCTCATTAGGGAGGTAAACCAGCACAGCTATGCATGGTCTGAGGGTGCGCGGCTTTCCCAAACCGAAGCAAACTTAATGAAGTGCCTCCTCTTATTGAAGTACTGCACAAAGAAATTATTGCTTTTTTAAAATGAGAAACCACAGTTTGTATGAAATCAGAAAAAAAAAATTATATACACTTATCTATAGATTAAGAATGGAGCAAAGGCTTTATCCTCATCTCTGCTGCTGAGAAGGACTCAGTTAGCCCCAAGTGCTGACCCTGTCTTGCGAAAAATGAGCAAATCTAAGCCACGGGCACCCTCTGCTGGGGCAGACACGGCTGCATGATCAGCGCCAGCAGGGAAGGCTTGCCAGCAGCCTCGCTGGCCCCTTGCCTTTTCATTTCAGCATTAAAAAATAAAAATAAAAAAGATACATTCAGCCCACAAAGGGAGTGCTACGCACCTGCCCAGCAGCCATCACCCCTGCAGTCCACCAGACTTTCTGCTGCTGTTTGGTGAACAATTTCAGACGCAGGCACAGAAGCATGTCTGGCACTGCAGCAGGCATTTTTGGAGGAATTTGGCTTCTGGCCTTTTGTACTGAAGAGGCCGAAGGGGCAGCCACAGCTCAGGATACGTGCTGCCACACACCAGTCACCCTCTCCAGCTGCAGTGACAGAAGTGAGCGCTCGACACCACTGAACAGCAGCAGGTTTCAGTGCGAGGCTGAGCAGGATCCCACCTGCAGGCCATCCCCTGGCTGGGCGATGCTCCTCGTTTCTCCTCGGCCAGGGAAGCCCCCAGAGCTGCTGCAGCAGCAGAGTAACATGTCCTGTCCCAGCCCTCGTCCTGTCCCAGCCCTGCAGCCGCCACCGCAGCCAGTGCCCTCGGCAAGGCCGGCCAGCCTCTCCCAGGGACACATCTGAAAAACCCCCACATCCACAGACCGGTTTACAGACTTCATTTAGCTCAAAGGAAAGTCCTAATTAGTCACTCTGAGTGATTTACTTGTTCATTTGGAAGGGGGGAGGGGGGAGACTAAGCTGAATTGTTTGAAATTATCCCTAAAGGGCACTGTAAATTAAGTGTTAATGAGGAATCCTATGCAAAGGGCCACAGTAGCTAAATAAAATAATTAAGGTGCTAAGCGATAACATTCATTTGGTTCTCAATAATTTAGCCAGCCTGGTTTTCAACCAGGATATTTGCAAATGAAACCACCGTCACCACGCTCCCTGCACCCACGATGCCATCAGTGGGGACTGTGGTGCTGGGGCAGCTCAGCATCCAGCTGCATCTCGCCCACCGTGGAAAGAAAAAATTCCCTAAATGAGGAGAACAAGCTCCACACACCCCTTCCCACCTGAAGGGAGAGCCCCGTTCCACTGATCACACTCAGGGTTTATATATGACACAAGAAGGATTGATTTCAGTCTACAAGAGATCTTCACAGAGGCTTTATTTCAACGGGCTGCATTTTTCCCCACTACAGCTCTTTGGAACAGGTTGTGTCCATCCTTTGGCACGGCCGCAGATTCATGTTACAATCAAGTACAAAACGCTGCACTTGAGACTTCCAAATAGCAATATGTAACAGGGGAACTGCCTCGGGAATAAATTGCTATCGAGTAGTCCCAAACCCAACCTGTTTGTTGTCAGCACCCTCCTGGCAGCTAGGAGGGTGCCAACCAAGAACTCCTCTCCACAGCCCGAGTAATGTAAGTCCCCTGGCTATTTTATTGCAAAAAAACAAAGGATTGGGCTGTCTGCTTTTAAAACCTAGCTTTGTCTCCTCTTCCTTACAACCTTTCCTCTGAGGGTGTGAGGTGTTACCAACTGCTTGAAGGCATCTGACTTCAGCACTGAGCCAGGGCTCTGGTGGCATTGTGCACCAGCCAAAACACAGGTCGGGCCAACGGGGCTCACCCTGTACATTGTAGAGATGGTGAAAAGCCTGGAAGGAGCAATTCCACATCCACACCGACTGGAAGCAGCCACGAAACGCCAAGCGGCCTCCCTCTGCCAAAGGTCCAGGCTGGGAGACCTCCACCACGTGCCCCAGTAAAAATCAGTCACTGCCTCAGCTTTTGGCTGCAGATGGAGTGCAGGAGAATACCTGTAGCAAAGTTAAAAACAAAAAACATATATTTAAAAAAAATTAAAAGAAAATCATTCTGAGAGCCTAGATGCTTGAGATTTTTAAGCGCAGAAATTTGGACTGATGCCCTTGTGCATCAGGATTATTTTTACCAGTAGCCACAGAGACGTTCAGCGACTCGATCCCCGGGTGAAGCGCTCTGCCAGGGGGAATGGCCAGCATCCGATGGCACAAGAGCTGCGTCTCCAGGGAAAGTCCGTCCCCTTCATTACCTGCAGAACACAGACACCACTCAGGTCAGCTCACAGCCACTGCCACGTTCCTTCTTCCCTGTCACAAGCACAGGTCTTGCTAATGCTCTCTCACCACTCACCAACCTCATCCACCCCACCGAACAACAGCCAAGAAATACCAGAGACGAGCTGGGCGCCTTCCCTGCCATCCCTGGTCCCCTCCAACCTCCCTGGCCCCACTCTCCAGTACCTGCAATGTTCCCAAAACCCTCACAACACACCCAGTAAATCACAGAGACTTGGAGCTCGAGTGCAAGCACCCCCCATGTGAGCACCCACGGTGCCAGCGGGCAGCTGCCCACGTACACGGGCTGCTGCCAGAGGCACGAAGCAGACGAGGCCACCGGCCTGCTGTGGCACAGCAAATCCCACAGCCCTATCGGCAGCGACAGGCTCAGCCTTTTCAGCGCAGAGTACCACCAGCTGGGTGCAACTTGTGAATGCAGACAGTTTAACCAGAGGCTTCAATTGATTAGTTGTTAAACCATCCAACAGCCCTGATATGTTTGGGCTGATACACTGGTGAAACAGAGTTGAAATCTATCCCAGGTCATTAGTAGTTGTTTGACTCACACTGTCACAAAGGGAAATGGAAAGGGAGAGGCTTTAAACAATCCTATGTGCAGACAAGTGAAAATGCAGAAGACCACAGACCTCCCAGCCCGCTCAGCTCCCCAAAGACTTCTTCCACATTCATTATTTAGAGCTACACAGACAGCTACACGGCTGCAAGCATACCTGGCTCATTTCAAAGACGTGCCCACCCTCTAACAAACCAGGCTCAGCACGCTGGATGCCAAACATTCCCCTTCGACAGCCAGACCCGGGGCCCAGCTGAACCCCAGACTCACCCAGGGCAGCACCACTGGGGCACACGCTGTGTGTGCAACCAGGCCTCGCTCAGCTCACCTCCACTCATCTGAGGTTTAACAGCATCACGGATGCTTAAGGCACTGTCTCTGCCACTGGAGACTCGCTCCTCAGCTGGGCTGAGTTGCCACAAAGTTCTTCCCTTGGTGTCTGCTTAGAGCTCTTCCCCAGCAGGTCCTGTGCCCGGTCTCTACATATTTATCTGTGTGAGACCTCCTCCCGCACGGCACAGGGCGTGCTGTTATTACCACTTCACAGACTGGATGCTGAGGCCCTGTCTCACGTTTCGCTGGCTGATCTAACAGGCAAGATGCACTCTGTGTAAGGAAAAGCAGGCATTTGGTCATGCGTCTTGCATCACCTTCCCAGAGAAAATAAGCAAAAGCGCCCTTTTGCTGGGGTGAATGAACCTTCAGAAAAACAAAATCCCATCCTAACCCTTCTTTTCTTGCTGCTTTAAGCCAGCAGCGCAGACAAGGCATGGCTGAGGGATCCGAGGCCACCTGGGAGGCCTGGGTGACACAGGGAACTGAAGCCAGGGCTCCCACAGCCCGCCCTGCCTTCATCACTAGACTGTGGCTCTCTAGGGATGCTCCAAGGAAATAAAAATATATACACTAACCTACTTTTGCCTGATTCAACGCAGGAAAGTTTTAGATCTTACAGCACTATTTGTCTCCTGAGCCTCTCAAAACCACATTCTCACGGGGCTCTCCAACTGGGACAGCAGCTATTAGCAGAGGTGCCACAGTTCCTGGAGCAATCCCCTCCTCTCCCTGATACGGGCCTTACGATTCCTAATAAAGGCAGCAATTTTGCTTCCAGCTTTTACAAAGCTTTTTATGGCTCTAGCTGCTTAAAATAATTAGGACCTATAAATTCAGGGCAAAAAGACTTGCACAGACTGTGACACGTGGGAGGGAGTATCGACTAAATCAGAAAGGATCCTAGTTTATACTGGTGAACAAAACGCTTCCCACTTCAGATCTTTGGCTTTGATCTCATGGTTTTGTCTCCAGTGACAGAGCACCTGATACTGTCCTTAATTATTTGGCAATGCCTGCTCCCCATGCAGTACTGCCCAGGACTTGGTCTGGTGCTCACAGGAGCCTGTAATAACGCACCACCCCTCACCTTCACACTCCGACTTCCCATATGGGATCAGACTCATGCTCCAAACACTCCTGCTCCTCCAAACCACACAGCACACTTTGCACCACAGCACATGAAAGCCTCTGAGCTTGGCTGAAATGAGAGAACAGGAGTTTCCCTGCCCCTCCTGCAATTAACACCAGTGTAGCAACTGCAGGTTTTGGTGCAGGATGTCCAAAGCTAGGGGCTGTGCTGAGGAAGGTGCACAACGAGCAGCTTGATAAAACCACCACTTCCACTGCCTTAAAACCCAAGCTGAGGACTGAATGTGTAAGAACAAACTACCCAGCAACTCTTCTTCCCTGGCCACCGAAGTGCTCCCAACCTGTTCCTGTTCACACAGGGCACACGAGACATTGTCTGAAGGGCACCTGGCCTGCTGGTCACCTTAGGCAACACCTCTAGCACAGACAACATTCACCTGGGCTCTCCAAATCATTCTCTTCCAAGCCAGCGAGGATGCCAGGGGGGTGAATTCAAGTCTGCAAATGCTTAACTTACAAGACAATCTATGCAATGCTCGCTACCATGCTAATATATCTTTGCTGCTCTCTATTTGTGGCTGCAGGTACGCTACATATTCAGATCTAGGATGTTTCTTCAAACAACCCCAGCATCAGACAACTGTAATGTTCAATTTTCTTTTCAGTGAAGAGTTAGTGCTCAGCAGAGAGTTGAAATCATTACTGCTGCAAGGTCTGGGAGCTCTCCTTATGCATCTACCCATCAGCCTCCAATCTCCCTTGACAAAAGGATATTTGGACTTTTTCCTGGAGAAATCTCTCATAATTCAAGGTAATGACACCACTGCCACTTTCACCCCCTTCCTTTCTCTTGGTGTTGCCGTTGTTTCTGGGATGCATTTCTTTGTGGTCCATCAGCATCGCTGCCAGCCTCCCCATCCCCTTTATAATATAGCTTCACACATCTTGTAGAGATGCCAGATTTGCTGCATTGTCTTGTCAGTATTTCTAGGAGTTCAATAAACATTTTAATTAAAGGAATGTCTTCTGAGCCAAGAAAACCGCAGCACGGGGCAGGATTACAGCCCCTTGATGGCTCGTCGCCAGCATGACACCACTTCCAAGTGTAAAAGCTCAAACCAGCTTCGTGCCAGGTGACAGACACAAAGCAGGGGCTATAGGATGGCCACACAGGGGTGCCTAGAGCAGCACTCCTGGGTGAATCCCTATCTCTGGCTGCCACAGGGCCAGTACTCCCCTTCTCTTCACCTTCTGGCAGGCTGCACAGCTCAAACTGCCTACAAAAGGCAGCATCCTTTGCAAGTTTCACAGCACACAGCTCTGGCAGGGAGGAGGTTAAACCTGCCCTTCCTACCAGCACTGCAGTGGCCAGCAGCTCCTGCCTTCTCACAGGCACACACAAGCAGCCACAGACCGATCTCGGTGGTGGTCTCGGCCACAAAGCCCAGCCTTTTGTTCCGATCATCCCCAGCATCATCTCCTCATCTCCAGACCGGAGCACAGACACAGGACAGCTCATCCTCACAGCCTCAGCACAGCACAAGCAGACATGTACCTCCTGGGTCTCTCTCACCCAGGTCTGTGCTTGGCCAACACAGAAAATCCAGGTTCAGGGCCCTACAACAGGATCAACAGCACTGCAGAACGCAATGCAAAGCAACGTGCTGTGGTTGCACTGACCCAGTCCTGCCCTGCTATCGAGAACTGCCACGTAGTCCCTCTGCAGTTATTAAACTCCCTGTTCATCTGCACAAACTGTTTTGTTCTTTACAGTTCCTACTGGGAAACCTCCAGGCTCCCTGCTTCTTCTTGGCCTCTGTTTTATTTGCCCACAGATCACGCTGGTGCTTCTCGCTCAGCTTTTTTTTTCCAGACCAAAGCGTAATAGAACGTAACAGACCTGCAACTAGCTTAGGGGATGACATGCTACCCCGATCAATTCCTCACACACGTGCTTCCACCAAGCCCAAAGCTCTGTCAATTGACAATACCTATTACTATAATAATGGGTTTATTCCACCGAAATTCCGAGCAACTGATGACAGGAACGTTTTCCACCTCTTCGGGCTTGCTCACCGTTCCCAAAACTTCCCAGCCTTCTGCAGCTTTAGCCTGAGAACACGAAAGGAAATACATGTTAAAAACAACAGCAACTTTTCAAGCTTAAAAAGAAAGTAAGATATGTACATAACCAAATAAATGTTTTAGACTTGTAGTTAAGCTGACTGGCCTTTTGACACCCCTTGCATTTTTACCACCAAAGTCCTACTAGTACCAGGACACGAACCTTGAAGGAGGAAAATGAACAAAACAAACTAAAAGCGGGTTATTTTCCTCCTGTTGTTTGTTCCAGTTTATCAAGCAAACAAAAAGCAACTAGAAAGCTTTTTCTGCCAGTGTAACAGTTCTAGGAGGGTTTTTGGCAGCAAAGTACACAGAAAGAGTAGCGTTAAACAAATCAGCATAATGCTAATGAACAGAGCAATGTGGCACAAGTTCTCAAGCGCAGCCTCAGCCATCAGAAGCCCCCAGGAACATTTTCAAACACAACTACACATTTTTCAACCTGGATGCCAAAAATCAGCTCATATAAAAAGCAGGGCACTCAACACTCAGTGCTTCACACAACCAGAGAACCAGCCTTCCCTGCCTCACCCTAGTGAAAAGAACCTCAATTATTTGTCTTAGAAATCCATTTTAACAATAAAAGAGCTGCTGCTTCTTGCCAGCTTCATTTCCTGTGAAACTGGTGCTTTTTACATTAAGTTATATCAAATTTACACCAGCCAGGCAATGCCAAGGGTTAGGCCGGTGAATCTGGGTCCAATTAAATGAACTGCTGCAATGGCTCCCAATGTTAATAATTCAGGCTTTACAGTAACAAAGTGATTCTTCCAGCTGTTTCAATTAAATATCAATGTACTTTATATGCCTTTCATTTCATCATCCTCTAGAGCTCCAACGGCCACACACCTATGGTACAGCTGAACGCTGGTTTTCTAGCACCAAGCTTCCAGGCTTACCCCTGCGTGGAACGTGATCAGCTCCTCCTCAAAGGGACAGAGGCACGCAGCTACCCCAAGAGAGCCTCTGTCCCTCTATGGATCCAAAGCTTCTGCCCTCCCACACCTTGCTGGACCCTCCAGCCCCACCGCTGTACTGGTCTGGGGCACCCCATGCAAACAGAGGAAGGCAGAAGAGAGCCTGTGGCTCCTCGCTCCCTGGCCACATCACCCAGCCTCACGCAGGCAGCATTCAGCTGGTTTCCAGCCCAGCCAGGGCACAAAGCCCCTCCACAAGAAGTCAGGGCAGTTGTGTGGTGCTACTGCAGGGGATGGACTCACACTAATTCAAAGTAACTCTCCTGTGTTTGTTTCAGCTTAAATCAGGTTTTTCCATGTGCATTCCCCTTTTGTGTTCTGCAAAGGCCCTTATCTCACCTCACAGCATAGGTACAGGGTAAAAAGCTTCTCAGCGGCTCACACCCAGCCCTGCTTTCTCCTCACTCCCCTGCTCCAAAGGCTGCCCAATGCTGCCATCGTGTGCCTGGCTCTGGGACGCTGCCTCTGTGTGCACTGGGAAAGACCTGCTGCAGGCAGCAGCACCAGCCCTGGTCCCCACGGACAGACAGGGAGACAGACCCCATCTTACCGAGTCGCAGCACAGACCCGCTGCTACCCTGCCAGCACCATCCTCCAGAAAGGACCCACAACACAGAGCAGCTATCCCAACCCAACCCGACACAACTGGACTGCGGGTGCGAGCCCATCAGAGAGGTCCTACAGCACAGAGCACTGGTAGCGAACAGGAACACAGAGCAGGAGAACAGAACGCTGCAAAAATTTGAGTCCTCTTTCTGCACCTCCTTTCTGTTCAGCACATGCAATATTTGAGGTTTCCCATATATATGGTACACTAAAATACTGGAAGAAAAAAAAAACAAAAACGTGGATCATTCTACCTTCAAAAAGCTCCGGAGGTCATCTGTGCTGTAGACATCAAAGACTTCCATAGCTCCAGAGCTAGCTTTGCTCACTGTCGGAGTCAAGGGGCAGCTGCAAGGGAAAACAAGAAAGGAAAAGTTTCGTATGATGGCAAAAGAGAAAGACCAGGAGGATTTTTGCTTCTCTATTTCCTTCTCTTGCCTGTGCAGCAGGCAATTCCATCTAGTCTGCAAAAGATCTCGTTTGCTATACGGATGTATTTTCCTATGGAGAATAGGAGGGCTCAAAAATTAACCCAAGAGATAAGTTGCAGCAGTTCTGTGCACAGTTGGACAATTAAAACACAAAATTAGTTTTTTAAAAAGGGTACCCAGGGAGGTTCCCTACCAGCCTGGAACATGACAACCCGGAGCCTCCCTGCAGAGCACAACGCGGAGCAGCAACTGCCCAAATCCAGTTCTCAAGCTCAGTCTTAGAAAGCCCTCTAAAGAAGCTGCTGAGCAGTGCAGGCTACAAAGCTCTTTGGGCTCCAGCAGAAATAGAAAAGAGAAAACTCAAGCACCGAAGCAGCAGACACCCAAGCCCGTACCTGTCCCTCTGGCTGGTCACCACTCTGTCCACCCCCAAGAAGTATGCAGAGCGCAGCAGCGCGCCCAGGTTCATGGGATCCTGGATCTGCTCCAGCACCAGCCAAACCAGCTGCCGGTTCGGACCCTCTTCACCCCCCAGCTCGGGCTCCTCGGCTTCCTCCAGACTCTTGAAACGCAGAGGGGAGGCCTCTAAACAAACCCCCTGGTGCACCCGGCCTCTGCACAGCGCGTCCAGCTCTCTCCTCTGGACACGGTGCACGGGCACCCCCCGGGCCGTGGCCTGAAGGACGAACTCGCTGGTGACCAGGCGCTGAGCACCAGCACCCTCCTTGAGGAACAGCCTGAACAGATCCCTCCTGGACTGCGACAGGGCCATGGCGCACGGCGCGATGCCGAAGAGGATCTCCGAGCCCCTCGTCCTCTCCACGGCCAGCCCTTCCAGCCTCCTCCTGGCCTTTGGGACCTCGCCCCCCGGCCACCTCCACCCCTCCTGCCCTGCTCCTGCAGCCCCCCGGGGTCCCCTCTCACAACCCTCGATCCCCCTCTGTCTCCGGGGGTCCGGCCCCACGCGTGTCCGTGGGGGGCCGCGGGCATCGCCCCCCGCCTCAGCCGCCCCCTGCAAGGCCGCAGCTGGAAGCTGAGCCCCTGGGGAAGGCCCTGGCCCAGCAGCCAGCGGCCGGCAGCCCCACGGGGGGCAAATGTCCCGCGTGGGGCCGTGGCCCCCAGCCCCGAGCACCACCCTGGCGGCCCCCCGGCGGAGAGCCCGCAGCGCTTGCTCCATGGGCAAGGCGTGGGGTGGGGGATAAAATAATAATAATAATAAAAATAAAAAACACCGGAGCCAGCCCCAGAAGCGGCGTGGGCTCAGGGAGGGGCCCACGCAGCCCCCACAGAGCCCCGGGAAGGGCCGCGGACACGCGTGGGCCCCGCCGCGCCGCTTCCGTGCTGTGGGGGGGGGGGGAGCGGGGCCGCACCACAGCGCCGCGGGGCGGCCGGCGGGGCACAGGGCCCGGGCCCGGCCCCCCTGACAGGGCCCTAATTAACGACGGGAGCCGCCCCGCCCTCATTAACGCCTCTCATTAGGGCGGGCCGCGCCTCGGCCTGGTGCAGCCGCAGCCTGGCTGGTCGCGGGGTGTTTCTGTCAGGGCCCGCTAGGCCACTGAAGCACAACACGCGGCTCTTAAAGCTCTTAACGATGAAGAGATTTTAAGTAAAATCATCTTTTTTTTCCTGTTGTCTGCCAAAGCCGGGTGCACTCATCGCTCCCCCACCCAAAATGAGAGCTGAGACCAGTCACCAGAGCTCACCCAGTGCCAGAAAACGTTTCCGAGATGCAGCAATGTTGCCATAACCGATGGCATTTATTGTATGACAAACAAGGAAAGCACAAGACTAGGAAAACGCTTTTAATGCTACAAATGCTCTCTACCTGTTTACAAGGTATCGAAAACCTCTGCCTCAAACCCAGCAAGGCAGCCAGCTCAGCTATTCACTACATATTTGCAAAAATGTTTTATTTTAATGAGAGCAAACCTGAGCTCGGGCATGTTCCTCCTCACTTGGACATGCTGAAAGGGAGCTGGGAAGCAAGAAATGCCTTCCCTTAACAAGAGCAACAATCCATCCTGCTTCGAAGCGAGCACAGGAGATGGAAAAAGTTCAATATCCAAGTCTGTGCAGCAACAGCAGCTCATCCCTTGCATAGTTCAGCAGCTTACCTGGGGATTTCAGCAAACCTCTGTGGAGTACGGCTTCATTTGAGCGTGGATGGGCGCGTCCAGCCTCCACAGGTTATCCGTGAGACAACTGGATGCTATTCTGCTCTAGAAAGCAATTACAGTTGTTCCCCTGTGAAGAACCAAATTCGCATGTTTCTGTTTTGAAATCTTCACAAAAGAAAGGTTTAGCTGTGAACAGTAAAAAGGATGTTACGTCTTCACACAAAAACTACGACGTACAACAACAGAACCACAGTGTGCCTCTTTTTATTCTTTATTTTACAGTTCACAATTAGAAACCTACTGATAAATTACACAGTTTACCCTCTTGTTTGGGGTTTTGGAATGCCTTGGAGTCACGTTGCCAATCCCATCTCCCCCCAGGAAGATGCCAGGTTACATGAGGCAGAGCAGCCAAGCAACCCCTGCCAAACCCCTCTGTGCTTCGTGTGGGAAAGCAGCCAAAGGCAGGAAGTTACCTGGCAGCAGGAATTATCCCCCCCCCCATAACTCATTAAAAATGGAAATATATACTGGATATCATTTCAAGGATGAGAGGTTGTTTTATAGACTTGCAAACGTTACAAATATTCATGGGGGAAAAAATAACTTCCAGGGCCGCAGGTCAGCCAGGTTGTGTTTTTGCAGGGAGTGACTGCACAGACCGGCCCTTTTTCAGAGCCTTACATCTTAGGCAATTCTCTCTGAAGCCTCCTTTTACAGAGCAGAAAGGTAAGTCAGGTCCCTGCCTCAGCTATGCATTTCAACATCAGTTTCACACAGTTAGAGCCACCAATTCTGACTCCTCACTACTGCTTCCCACACCCTTGCTCATTTCACAAGTTCCTAATCTTCTCAACTTTTTCAGCCCTCAACTCCCAGTTCAGCCACCTTCTTTTCAAAAGATGGCACACTCTGCACAGTGCATGTGCTGAATTCAAACAAGCTCCTGAAAAAGAAACCTTATGGAAAACACCCAGAGTTTTTGTGCTATGTCTAGCTGAACATCACGGGGGTGTTATAGAAAGCACAACTGTGCTTGGACCTTCGTTACCCAAGTGCCTCTGAATTGAGCACCACGGTGGCACGGAGACTGATGAGCTTTTCCAGCTGGCACAGGCTCTCTCCGCTGCAGTGAGCATCGCTGGCTGTGTGCAGACCCGGACTGGCTCTGCTCCTTGCAGGACATGATCTAACTCAGTGCCGTGGGTGAAAGCCAGCTCTGTGCAAAGAACCCACTCAAAGTCACTGCCTCGGCAAAGTGGAGGAGGTCAGTGCATTAGAGTAGTGCAAGACTTTGCCACAGGGCACAAATTTCACTCAGAGTAAATTAAAAGGCCAAATCCAGAGACAAGGTTATGTGTACTTGCCAGGAGAAATTGGTGACAGATGATGAAGGGATAGAACACACCACGAGCGTGTATTTATAAACAGAAAAAAAAGAGGGACAAATTGCCTTTGTTTTTACAATTACCAAGGAATGTTTTACCGGTTCTCTCCTTGTATCCTTCTACAGTTGCTCCCTTTGGCACAAGGAATTCTATTTATCACAAGATTCATTAATAATAATACTTCATATCAACACTCAGCACTTACATAGCGCTTCTCATATTCAAAGTGCTTTACAAAACAGTTTGTGAGTCCTCACAACACCCCTGTGAGGTAGGTAAGTATTATTATCCCATTTTGCAGATGGGTAAACTGAGGCAGAGAGGTAACACGACTCGCCCAAGGTTACATAGGGAGTTGAAATTCATGATGTAGTGGCCCTATTCTGGTCTCCCTTATGGTGGTATAACACAGATGAACTCCCACAGAGCTGCACTGGCATAAGTAAAACAGTCCAAACCAAGTTTCTCTGGTTCTCAGTCCTCCGCTCACATCAACTGACCAGACCTGCTCCACCTAAAATGACAGGTTCGCCTTCCAAAACACTGCAGGAAATTTAGAGCTCAGCAGGCACAAGTCTGCAATCTTAAGGCAACATGTACATCAGCAGCTCCATAGCTCTATATCGAGGTGGACTACATGCAGTTGTGTTTCTGCCACACTGTAAGAGTAAATAAAACAGCTGAAGTGGTCTCCAGCTCTGCACGTATCAGCTATGGGGCTGATTCCCTCCTCCCTCAAGTCGGAGTAAACCCAGAGCAAAACAATGGGGCTGCACCAGCATAGAACTAGTACAAGATCTGAACCAGACCTTTTACCTTCTGCTTTGTAGGCAAATGCCCCTACTACTATGTTTTCATTTTGGACAGCTTCAGCACGGTTCATTTCACTCCCTCTCTCCAAGTTTGTATCTCTGCATATGAACAAAATTCCAACATTTCCAACTCAACAGTGATCAGCATCAGTGTTTAAACAGCACCATACATCTTTCTAAGACCGATCAACATTTCCAAAAAAGTGTCAATGCATGCTATTATCAAACATACAAAAAAACATCAAGAGTGCTGGGAGATGATACCAAGGATAAAGGTGATCACAAGACAGCACATTTAATTTTTATTAAAAATACCAAACAACTCACTCTTACTGTATCTATGCCACTTAGATGATCGTTCTAACCTGCAAAAATACAGGTACTTTTCCCCAAACTATTTACCTACCTACCTATAAAGAAAGAATGAAAGAAATATCAAGCACACACATTTATACCTCCTCAAACTTAGCAGGCACAATTCATATGAATGGAAAAGGAGGGTCTGGGGAGGTAGGGTGAGGTCGTATATCGGCTTTAGGGCACTGGGATATGAGAGAAGAAAATATCACATGCATCATTACCAAATAAGCATCAAACTGATAATAAAACCCCAAATTAAATGAATTCATATATGACATCCACTGAAAATCTCAAACCCTAACCACATGGAAGCTGGCAAACACCTCTTGCCGCTTCCCCTAAGTCCAGACACATCATCATCAAATAAGATCAAACAAACCTTGAAAATAAAGGAAAAAGAAGAAGAAACCAGTCTGGAGACAATCTTCCACAAACCACTTCCCTGCATTATTTTCAAATACATTTTACTCTCAAGCAGCTTCAGAAAGGAGTGGGGGTGAAAGAGACCCACTACTATATATATATATATTTAAAACTGGCTCAGCACCAGCACCAGCTCAGAGAGAGGGAGAGAAAAATAATTCTTCAAACACAATCCTTGGTACTTGAATAAAACGTTGCTAGCCAGCTGACGAAACCCTACATTGCCAGAGGGTTCCAAGTGGAGTGGATACACGGTGCTGCTCACAGTCTTCCTCATTTGCTATGATATCTGCTCCGTGGGCCTCATCTGTATATCTCCAATCTGGAAGAGACCAAGGCACGGTTTTACTGCAGCACTGAAGTCCAATTTAAACCTTGCACTGCTATTACAGTGGTAAAATGCACAAAGAGGAAGTTCGTGTGAATAGAAATAAGCCTGTCTGAGATATTAGAAATATAGAAAAGTGAATGTGACTTGTGCTTTTTTTCAGAAGGTATAAGCACACAAATAAGCACAGAAGAGAGTATAAGATGACATTGAATCATAAGAGTTTGTAATCAAGCCTTAAGTTTGGTCCTGCTTACGGAGGATCAAGCAGAAGCACTGCTTGTAGGCACCTCTCCACATCAGCAGGAGGTTTTATCCTCTTCAGCAGGAGATTTTATCCTCTTAAGGCAAAAAAGCCAGCTTGCATTAGAGCCAGGACACACAAGGTGCTGGGCCACCAGGCTGATCCCATGTCAAGATGATTGCACCTTGCTCTGAAGGAGCAGAGTTCACATCAGGGGTTTGCTAAGCCTCTTGTGACCAAAGTTTGCTTTTGCGACAGCAACTTATGTGTGGACTCAGCCAACATCCTAAACTTTGACACCATTCCTCCCTCCTCCCTCCTCCAGCTCAAAGCTGCTCATTATCTTGTTTCACTGGGGGGAAGTCCCTCTGGCAGTGTGAGCACCTTGCACCACCCTTGAGGAGCACTTGGCAGGATCCAGCCCAACACATTATTTGGCAGCTGGCAGAATTTGACCCAGCTGCAATACTACCAGCAAATCCCAGATGGCACTGTGTGGAAGGGCAAGACATGCCCATAGCCCTCCCATTCCTCCTGCTGCAGTCCTGCTCTGCAGTCAGAGCAGCTTTTGATGGATGCAGAGAGGTGTGAGTAGCCTGAGCAGCACAATCCCAAAGCTGCCATAAGGGAACTGTAAACAAACGTGATCACTGCTAATCCCCAGCTCCACTAAGCACACAGCTGATACCGCAGCTGCAACACTGATTAGCAAATGTCAGGGCAGCAGTTACCCTTTCCTCCTTCAGCTACCCACAGCAGTCCTCCAACACAACCACAGACTTACCTGTACATGAGGTGGGGCACTGAGGACATATATGACAGCATTAGCCATATCTTCAGCTTTGAGACACTGGGAAGACATGAAAGAAATTCTTAGACAAAGGGCACCTTAGGAGAAGTTAATCAAAAGATCACTCCTTTCCTAACCATCAATAACAAGTTTCAAAAGTGTCACTAGGGCATTTCAAAAACATGCAAGCGAGCAGGAAAAAAGTAATCCATTAAAAATTTAGCAAAGTGTCTGATGCTGATACCTCTCCATTTGCTGTGAATAATCTTTCCACAAAATGCTTTGAGGTGTCTGTTAGAACTACGATCCTGAAGTGCTGGGCAGAAAAACAGAGATGGAGACAATACCTCTCTCCAGAACTGAGAGGACGTTTTTCAGGTGTCTTTGCAGAATTAGGCTAAGGCAAAGTGCAAATGAGCAGCTCCTTGGCAGAAAAGAGGGGGCACCATGAAGATGAGTACAAGAGCTGCTCTGGCTCACCGCCTGGCTAAGCATCTTGCAAAGCTATTGGCACAGTAACTCTGCCAGGTCAAGCATCAGAGAATTACCAGAGAAGCACCAGAAATCCCGTGCTAGCCACTTGCAAGACAGCACACACGTTTCTTCTTGCCCATCCTTGTGTAGGCACATTTGCTTACTACAACTTCCCTTCAGTAAAGAAGTCCACAAACAATACAGGGAGTGAGAAACTGAACCTGATGAAAATTTGTGTAGTGTGCAATTATCAGTGCCATATCTGAGGTCTGACACTTGACTTTGAGGATGCCAACTATGCCGGAAAGCACTACACATTCTGCATAACTAACTCCTTGTGTGATTAGCCAGGAGAGAAATTGTTAAGCTATGATCAGAACCACTTCCCTCTGTTTCCATTTCTCCATGTCCTACCCGAATGCTCTCATAGGTTGCAGCAGCTCTCTCGGGGTCGTTATCATGAAGTTTAAAAGCAAATCCTGTTTCTACCAGTCCTGGAGATATACACTGGAAAAGAGCAGAGCACATCCTAATAGGATTTGTAATTCCCCTTCAGTGAAAGAATAAAAAAAAACAAAGGAGAGAAAAGATTTTAGCACTGAAAAAGCCAAAACACCCAAGCCTCTTCTATTGTGCTCCTTACCCACCCTTTTTCTAGGGGAATAGTTTAAGAGAGCAGACGTTGCCTTAATGATTGCTGTGGCAGGTTCCTCTGGGAAACTGCTGATGGATGCTTTCCTCCTCAAAACCCAAAGGGACGCAGAGGCAAAGAAAACAATGGAAAAGCTTGCAATATAAATTAACTTCTGGACACATCACTTCTGAGATGCAAGCTCTGAATGACAGCAAACAGCTTCAGCTGACTGCCCCCCTCTGCCGTCACGAGTCCCACACACTGCCCTGACAAGCAACTGCCCACTTCATGCACCCCCATAGTTTATTCTCTGACACAGCCCATCGCTGCTGCACCTTCTGCCCCATTGCCTTTCTCTGCCCAGGGAAACTGAGGCATGGAGCCTGTTTGGTGATCAGGGACAGGTGGCCACGGGGCTGGGACATTGACAGTGTGCCGAGTGCTATTTCTGCATTTCCTCGCCTGTTTCCCAAAGCAAAAATCTCTGCCCCACAAAACTTACCAGCTCCCTACCACCCGCAAAACAAGCAAAGAGGAAGGAAACCCCACAGTACTCACTGTAGCTCGTATATGAGTCTTTGCTTCTCTGAGTTCTTGCCTCAGCCCCTCTGTGAGTGCTGTTACCGCGTACTTGGTGGCGCTGTAAAAATGCACCACCGACTGTGGCACCACGCTGTGACCGTTCATGCTGAGGAGAGAGCAGAAAGGAAAGTGCTGAGAACCAACAGGATGGTCGAACCACCAAAATGAACACAGGAGGAGATGTTAATGTGGTGGCTATGTGAGGAGTTCCCCTCTCCCACACCCCTCTGAGGAGATGCACACCACCAGGTGCTCCTCGTGACACAGCTGCTGAAGGAGTTTCAATCTGCAACCTTACAGCAAATGATTGCCATTAACCTGCTTTGGTCTTTGTTGTATTTAGACCAGCAGAGGTTAAAAATGGGTGTTGGAAAACCAACCATCATATGGTTTAATGGTGGACTTGGCAGTGGTAGGTTAAAGGCTGGACCAGATGATCTTAGAGGTCTTTTCCCATCTAAATGAGTCTATGATTCTGGGATCACAATCCTTGGAAACTCTCCACTTTAAGGCATCCATCAGCCAACCATGAAAGGTGAAAGTCCCTCCGCTGAAATCCCCCCTGGCTGATCCCGCATTCCCCCCTCGCGTACCTGTTAATGTTAATAATATGCCCATCATCGATGTTCCTCTCCTTCATGGACTGATAGGCCTCTCGGGTGCAGATGCTCACAGCCATCACGTTGACCTGAGGGAAGAGAGAAGGGAAGGGGACTCAGGCCAGCAGCCCGGCCTGGCACCCCCGGAGCCTCCCTGCACACACAGGGCCGTAGATGAAGTTTTGTGAGACAGGCCTTGGCCTCTGACAAAAATTAATGGACTTAATTGTTTTGTGGGCAAGCGTGAGGGCTGAGTCCAAGGGAAGAGACACCAAAACTCACTTCCCCCCAGTCAGCACTCTGTCCAGCGGATAAAACTGTCTTGCACAGCACTGAGCACACAGGGGTTTGGAGAGCCCACGGGACACTAGCAGCAGGTAATTAGGTCAGCTAGTTAACGAGGAAATCCCCAGATACTGCCTGTCAGAAAGCCAGGCACTCACAGGCACTGCAGACCACACAGCCAGCAAAAAGCCTCCCACAATGAATCCAAATGAATCCAAAGATCACAGCGTGCCGTGGCAGGGCTGCAGGGGGCAAAGAGCCCTAGAGAGATGAGAGCCACCAACCTGTCGTGCTGCTCGCTGACATCTTCCTCAGCCCTAACTGGATAAGCCAAGGAAGGAAGGACAAGGTAATTAATCGAGTCCTTTGTCACGTAATCCAGCGCTTTCCAAGCACTTGCTCTTTGGACCAGCACTGCCCAGCACGCTGTGGTGCAGTTAAACTCGGTCGTATCGCCTCTGCAAGCTGCCACCTTTAATGCATTGATGCCTTGAGCATTTGCTGCCATAAAATGCAGATTCAAAGTTTCCAGGAAGACAGAGATGTGGAAATTCCCCCAGTAGGAGTACAACAGCACAAAGGACCCACAGGTGTGTGCGAGACCAACGAGCATGTCATCTTGAGCACTTAGCACTGCTGCTGAATTTACAGTGCTTTAGATTTGGAAGAGCAGCTGGAAGGTGGAAAGTATTTGCTGAAGCCCTCTAGAAAGGATGCAACCATTTCAACACCAGACACACTGGCAGGTCCCACCTAAAGGCATGTCACTTTTTAACCAGGTGAGCAGGCCAGACGGGTTTAAAAACACCACTGTGAGCTAAATATCCAGGAAGAACTACGTTTCTGATGAATCAGAAGTCAGGTGCAACTATAAATGGGAGAAGGAGCAGGAGCAAGGTCATGCGGACAGCAAACAACTGGCTATCATCTGTGTAAAACTCAGAAACAACGGGGTAGGCTAGCTAAAACTTGGCAGCACAAACAGACATGCAGCCACAGGAGGAACATCAGTTTGGAGACTAGAAAGCAAAAGGCAGAAAGGGTTTTAGAGACATCATTACTGAGCAGCACACTCCAAGGATGAGTGGGGTCAGCTGAAGGATCTCCCAGTCACTGCTTTTGTCTTGGTCATTATTTCCTATTAATAGGGGCCATGCTTATGGGTTTTGGCATAGAAAATAGCATTCTTATCTGATGTTATCACAAAGTACCCAGGCAACACAATAAGTAAAGTCATCACCCTATTCCAAGTGCACTTTGGTTGAGCACACAGTCACTGCTGGATATCTCAGCCATCGTACCTGGAACTAGAGAGATAAATTCCCTGGCACCAGGTTGAAGATTTACCTTGACTGTGCAAGGAAGAAACTTAGCAGACATGTCAGCAGAACTGCACAACCACCTCAGCACTGGAGCGAAGCCCAGCCCAGGTAGAGCACTTGAAATCTTTGGGATTTCACAGTAAAAGTCAAGGAAAGCGGGAGTGACCTGCTCCAGTCTCATACACCAACCAAGTGAGGAGCCCGTCCTTTCACATATGGATCTTGGCAACTTTAAGTATTTAAAAAAATTAAAAAAAAATAAATAAAAAAAACACCTTCATGACAAGGAATATCTTGCTTTCTTCCCTGCCTCCCACCAGGCACGGTGGTTTTGGTGCAGAGCTGCTGCCCAGCTCCACAGGCCACTAGAGGGTAACATCAGCCTAAAGCCAGGACTGAGCCAGCTCCAACGCTGTGACTCACGCTGAGCAATACTTCCCTGCGTGGGTAGCGTTACAACATTTTGACAACTACAGGCAAAGCAAGATGCTAATCAACAGCCACATGGGAAAGTCCAGAGCCTGTGTGCGATAAGACACCCTGGTAAAGCAAAAGAACTGGCTGGAAGGCAGCTGAACTGGGATTCCTCACTGTCTTTTCCCAGTAGCACCCACAGGGTTTTGGGATCCCTATTCCGTTACAAAACACAGAGCAGGCACTCAGGAACCTAAAAACATGCCTGGAAAGACAGCAGGACTTAGGGCTACATCACTTCTAGAAACAATATAAAGGCCACTGCTACAAATATCCACGCAAGACATTTTTCAGCACTTGTTCCTATTTTAAGAACAAGAGGTTCAAAGGTCTCTTAGCAAAGATGGCCAGTACATCTGTGCTCCACGTTTGCACAGCATGCTGCACAAAGCAGCAGGTCTGCGACTGTGGCATGTGTGCGCTAATGCAACAGAAACAATGAAGGCACATTTTCTAGTAATTAATGAGTTCCAATTGCCAGGTTGGAAGAACATAAAGGATCCTGTTCCTGGAAGTGCTGAGCAGTTCATTTCCCAGAATCAGGCTTTTTTAAGGCATCAAAATGAGTATTCCTGCTCCTAATCACCAAATAAAAATGCCGTTTACTGAAAACATGTCCATACACAGATGGTATATAAAAGCCAGAAGAAGAGAGCCTCGCTGGTCAAAGAATAACGCCAAGAAGAATCAAACCCAGTTAGTGTTTACAGGAGCAAAGGGATGTGTGCTGCGGTCCTTTGTGCCTGGAACAGTGCAAGTGGAAAGTTCAGCTTGAATTCCTGGCTGTAAAGGTCAGTAGGTAAAACATGAAGGAGCTGCTCAGATCCCAGAGCCCACAGTCAGTGTGTACACAGCACCCGGCCCCGGCTACTCCCGCGGGGATCGGGGACGGCCAGAGGACTTTGCTCCAGCCTCACGTAGAGCAAATCTTGTGAACAAATGTAAAGAAAAGAGGGGGAAGCTGTAAACCAAAAGAAGGGCTTACAGCCTGCCCGAGATAAAAGGCTTCCTCACTTGTGCACACCGAATTTGCCAGCTGACAGCACTGGGCTCAGCACCGCTGGAAAGCAGCGGAGATGCAATTCCTAACCAGAGACCTCTGCAGCCCTGGGAGAATAAGCTCCTGTAGATTTCTCCCTTAAGAGCAAATACCAGACAATAAGGAACTAGAACGTTAGAAAAGAGGAGGAATAAGTAAATGAAAACATGACTTGACCTGTTAGAGGTATAGCAAGAAAATTTATGGAATGGACATACTGAGAGGGGAGCCTGGAAAAAGACGGGCAGCCTCAAAGCTCATAAAAAATGCATGGAAACAAAAATCGATTTACCTAAAAGAAAAAAATGCCTTTAATTTAAAGCCCTAATGCCTCTCCAATCAATACATCGATGGCTGTTTAGAAACTTTTCCTGTCTTGCAGCCCAGCAGAACACTGAAAACTCTCCAGCCGCACCCCAAACCAAGCTGCTCGCCAGCACCTTTCTCCAGGCTGCCTGTGGAAGAAGCCTCCCTGCTCCCGCTCAGCTCTGCAAAGCCCAGTGGCCCGTGAAAGGCGCTGGCAACCTTCCCCTGTCCTGACCCCGAGAGCTTCAGAGCATGTAGAAGAAATGGACGTGGCGAGTGCTTCCCTGGGGCTGGCATGCGCGGCGGGGAGCGCTGTCGGTGCGGATCCCTCCCCCAGACCCTGCTGCCCCTCAACCCCGACATGCTTGGGAGCGAGACTGCCAAGCAGGGAGGCTGCAGCCACAGAACTGGATGCTCACTGTGAAAGGAAAAACCCACAGCTATTTCCAGTGTTTGCAAGCAGGCTGAAAAACAAAGCCCAGGCTTGGCGGGGCTGCTTAGGCTGAGGTGGGTCATCATGCGTTCAGATCTGGAGTGTCCCAGGGCTTCACTTTTGCATTAAGAAAAAAAAAAAAAAAAAAGAAAAAAAAAAGAAAAAGCTTTATTCGGGCAATTAAACACAAACCAAGTGCAAACCCACCAGCTGCTGGGAAGCTGATGAGGAAAAAAAAAACATCTGCCTGTATATGAAGGTGGCTTAGGTGTCTCAGTCTATTCTGCCACAACAGCAAGAGCATTTTTACCAAGCAAATGAGAACAGACACACAGCAGCGCAGATCACCTCTGGGAATAAAACATGCCCCCAGCCTGGTTTCCTAACCCTGCCCTTGTGGATCAACGGCCCTGCCACTCCTCCCACCCCATCCGTCATCCCAAAGCAGCTCCAAACTGTGTGTACAGCAGCGCCTGCAAGGAGGATGACCCCACAGGCTCCCAAACCCCACTTCTGGCCACTGCAAACACCAACACAGATGGTCTCATGCAGGACAATCCCCGTTCCAAAATCTTGCTCCCCAAAATCAGAGGAAGATGAGACCAAGGGAGCACTGAGACCTGAGCAGCCAGGGAACAGAGCACAAAGAGGAGAAGGCAGTGGGTAAAAGCCACATCCCCCGAGAGCCTGCTGCCTCAAAGAGGACAAAAGGTCAGAAGAACAAAGAAAAAGGAGCACGAGGGACAGGCAGCAGCACACAGAGACGTCCACACAAGCTACGATGACGGAGACCGGGACAAGGAGCTTACAAGGTGCAGGCGACCCACGGGCCCAGGCTTGCAGCGAGACAATGCCCTGCTTTGCACCAGCCCAGGCTCAGCTACACTTCACTTAATTTTCTTTAACGACTCCATGGCAACTGGGAGAGGGAGATGCAGCAGTGCCGTGACCCGGGCTGGGCAACCCACAAAAGCCCGGCCGGGCAGACAAAGCCGAGCAGAGCTTGCTTTGGCTGCACTCACAGCAGCGAGCAGAGCAGCCAAAACCCTAACGAGAACTTAATTAGCCAGGATACGGCAGCTCTCACCCTGGCAGCAGGAGTCTGAGGCCTTGACGTGCCTGCCTGGCTCGGTTTGCTCAGCCCCTGGAGCCGCTGGGCACCACAGGGCCTACAGACACGGGCCGACTGCTGCCAGGCACAGCGGGCCCCAGGCCTGTAGCAGCTCTTCAAACATATTTTTCTTCACTAGGACAAGCTCACACAGCTGCAGGAGGTGCCTCAAAGACGCCATGGTTTACTGAAAGGTTCAAATCCTGCCCCTGTGAGGGTGCCTTACACAAAAATATAGAGCATAGGAGGGGAAAAAATCACCTTTGTGAAATGCTGCTGCTTCAGCAGCTCTCCTGCCAGAGCTAAAGCAAGGCCAGCACAAGAGGACCGTGGCAAGGGCAGGCAAACTTCCAAGGTCCCACAGCCACGGGTGCCAGTGCTGTGTGCCAGAAGTTGCCAAGTCCCAAAACGATGCCCTCAGGACAGCAGCACCCCGGGGGCAGTGCTGCTTGTGACCGGCCTGAGCCATCTGCACAACCTCCCTGTTGGGCAGACGAAATTGGCTCCTTCATATCGAGCTCTAACCAGATTATGGGCAGAAAATGAAGCTTCAAAGACAAAAGCATTACAGCTTTTTAAGCCAAAAAGAACCTGCCCATTCTAAAACCCACTGCTAAAACTAACAGGATTAGCTACAAAAGCCAGTGTTTGGTATTCAATTATTTCCTGTTTTAAGGAGAAAAAAGAAGCGAGGCCCATCAGCTTTCAGAAAGACGTAGAACTAAAGAAAAAATGCTACTGAAGGTATTGAAAGTTCTCATGCTCCAGGGTGAAGGCAGGAGGCTCAG
Source organism: Anas platyrhynchos (assembly GCF_047663525.1). Lineage (NCBI taxonomy): Eukaryota > Metazoa > Chordata > Aves > Anseriformes > Anatidae > Anas > Anas platyrhynchos. The sequence continues at coordinate 2,192,385 of NC_092606.1, forward strand.
CAGTGCACGATGCCTTTCCACTTCCTAACCAGCCGACCCAAAGCCAGGTCGGAGCCAGATGGGAAGTGAGTCCTTAGCTCCACACACAAAATAAATAGATGGGTACACTGGTGCTGGCGGCCAGAATAAATAAAAATCTATGTAATGCAGCTGAGTGTAGTTTAGACAAACGGGAAGCTGGTGGGAAAGCTCTCCCTCATCTCATCATTTCCACAGTTTGGATTGATTTGAATAAATAAATAAATAAATGAAAATAAAAATGTGGCTAGTTTTCTCTGGTCCCTTTGTCATCTTTCTTACAGGTGGCTGTAACTCGAGGACCCAGCCCCCAGAAGGCAGAGGCTGCTGAGCCCAGCAGCACTACTCACGTCTATCATCGTCCGCCAGCCCTCCGTCCTCCCCGAGAGCAGGGGCTCCGGCCGAGCCAGCCCCGCGTTGTTGATGCACACATCAACTCCCTGATGAAGGGTCTTGATGGCAGAGAACATGGACAGGATCTCCTCTTCGTTGGAGAGATCGCACTTGTAGGGGATGAGGGTCCCAGGGTAGCCGGCGCTCTGGCATTCAGCTGCTAATTTCTGAGGGAGAGAGAAAGGAAGACAAAAACCATCAGCCTCCTCTCCTCGGGGACAGCCCCAGGAGACCAGCGCTGCTTTTTCAGACAGTGCGAGGGGAGCAACGGGAACACATTTATCCCTGCCACCTCTGCAGGCTGCCAGACACAAAACAAGCACCAAAGCCCAACACGAGCCCTCCCTCGGCCTTTGCTGGGCACAGCTCCTCCGCTGCACCACGCCACAGGAGGTGCGGGGTGGCTGAGAGCCCAACACCGGTGGCTGCTTGTGCATGGCATTTCGGGTGACACCACGCTGAGACAGATGCCTTTGGACAGCCTGGCATCCGGGCAGAGCTTCCGCCACATCGCCGGGGAATTCAGGCTGGCACTGGGACTTTGAACTGTCTAGCCCTGACTGTGCAAACACGTGCTTAAGTAGCACCCGTGCCTCAGCAACAGAGCCCCATCTGCTATAAGTGGTTGCTTGTATAACATAATTTTGCATCGACTTCAGTTTTTTAACCTTTTTCTTTTAAAGAAGGAACAGACTCGTGCGTGTCTATCACCCTGAGCCACACAGGTCGAGCTGGCACAACACAAATATTGCTGTGGCACCGGGCGGGGAGCAGCCACCGTGCTGCAAGTCTGCCATGGGGATAAAGGACGTGGCAACCGCAGGCCTTACAATTCCTCATTAGCCATTATCAACAATTATTCCGAGCCTCCAGATCTTTTATCAGACTAGACGATATGAAGCAAAGGAAAGGCCAAGAGCTGCTGCTGGCCGTGTGTGTTAATGATGCTGCAGCCACCGCACCGAAGTCTCTGGAGGATGCCCTTTACCCCCCTGATGCTAATAAGAAGCAGCATCTCATCTCTGATGTGTCATATTAGAGACGGTGACAGCTTCCAGCGCGAGGCGGCAGCCACGTGATGTCTGGTTTCTGTGGAGAGAGGGACTCTGGCTACAGACGTCCACCAAATCACTCGAACCGCATCGCCTGCAGCAGCCTCACCAATGTGACATTTCGGCGGGTGCAATAAAGCTCTCGTCCTGTCAGAGGCAGCTCCTCGGCTCCTCCCCGCATACCAAGGTGATTGCAACCCACAGCAAAAAGCAGGAGCGAGGCCCAGCGGAGGAGCGAAAGGAAGCAAAAGGCAGCGGGGCAGCGATTGCACACCCACGGCATCCCAAGCGCCCGGCCTAGGCCATGCTCCAGCACATCCACACCGCAGCAAAGCCCAACTCAGCCACAACAGAACCAGGGCACCCGCTGCAGCACCCCTGAGCACCCAAAAATGACACCGTGAGGCCCGTGCTTGCCTCGTTTGCTTGCTGCGAGGCACGGCGTCAGCTCCCCGGCCGGCCCAGCCCCTCCTGGCGCCGCAGGGAGAGGCGCGGAGCGATGCCCACGTTTTGTTGGAGGAGGCACACGACAAAACCTGCCCCTCATCTGCACCAACACACACAGGAGCCCACGCACAGCTCGCCCACGAAGGCAGGAGGGACAGAGGAGAGCAGCGAAGGCGTCTGCCTCCTGGGGAGAGCTGAGCCCCGTCCCTTTCAGCAGCTGCCGCAGGGGCAGAAGCCCCAGCTGGCAACTTGGTCAGATGCCACCAAGTCCAAAAAGGCAGGAAAAAACACACGAAGATGTGAACTGACCCCCAAGTCTAAATCATGAGATGTGCTCCTGGTCCCGGCCCTTACAGGGGATTTGTTTGGTGACCAACTGCCTCCTCCCCAAGCCGTACACTGAGCAGGGCTGAGCACCCTCCCAGGGACAGGGAGGCACAACCAGGACCTCCACATCCCCCTCAGCACGTTGACTTTCATTGCTCTGAGGCAAGTAGCTCTGTTCAGTACGGGATTTTCACCCTAAGACCGCATCAGAGGCCGTGCACATCCCTGAACAAGTTTAGCTCCTCGGGTTTGCCTCCCGGGGCTCTCAGCAGCAGACCACAGGTCTCCACGGGTCTCAGACCAAAACCCCAACCTAAAAGTCTGGCCCAGCAGCTGCTCTCCTTTCTGGGCACCGCAGGCATTGCAGCACCATGTGAGGAGCCCCGAGATCAATACATCCCCACAGCACTGTGCTCCCCCGAGGGCTCCGCTGGGGCTGAGAGGCAATATTTCTGCCCAACAGAGAACAAAGGCACCCCTGGGACCGAATCGCACCTCTCTGCACCCTCCCGGGGGCGGTTTCACTGTGCTGTACGTGCTGCAATCCTGTTGACTACATGCTGATAATGTCCGAGAGCTATGTATCTCTCATCTTCAAAAAAATTTTAAAAGCTTTTTAAAAGATCAAAGCACGCGTTTGAGAAAATGGCTTGGGAAAAATCCGCAAGGGCGGCATTTAGAAAATGAGAAGCCGTATGAAGGGCTGCGGGAAGATGCTAAAAGTACCCCGGGGATGGATGCTCCTGCAAAGACACAGCAGGAAATCGGGCAAGGCTGCCCTCAGCCACGTTCTTCATAAACTGGCACAGACCTGACAGCTTTGGGGCTGCCCAAACTGGAGCACCCCCTGGAGAGCCATCCATGCGGTATGTGCTCATGGGGCACCGCGGCTTGGGTCTGACACTTGTGAAATTCTTCTTGGTGTGCCACGAGGGATTCGGATGAGTCCCCCAAAAGAGGACGTGAGCTCCGAACACCGCGGGCTGCAGCACAGGACAAGGGGGCAGCGACACGAGGGGTGCTTTGACCAGCTGTGGCCATCACGGTGGAGCTGCCCACCCGCCCTCCTTAGCTTATGGCCTAGATGCACCAAGAGCAAGCTCTGTCTTGCTCAGAGACGGGCTCCTCTGCCACAGCTGACCAGAGAAATGCGCCCACAAATATCTGCCAAGATCCTGCTTTTCCTGTCTGGTTTCTCACCGCCTCAAACGGGAATCCGCACAGCTCCTTTCATCTCAGGCTCCCCTTGTGCTAACAAATTCTCTTTGAAAGCAAAGCACCAAACACCACTGACACCCAGGCTGAGCTGAACGTGCTGCACACATCTCGAGGTGAAGCCACAGCCGTCACAGGCTCTTCAAAGCATCAGCTGCGGGTAAGTTTGCAAAAGGAGACTTATGTAAAGTAACTCTCTGAATTAGGGAGCTCGCGATATTTTTCCAGAGCATCAATCAAGTCCCTCAATTAATGTTCGCTCCCCTTAAAGGAAAGCAGACGCAAGAGGAGAAAAACAAGCAAAAATAAAAAGCTGCTTTTCCAGGTTTCATGAGCGATGAGTGACCACATATTGCACCAACAGAGGCGAGAGCAGGGGCACCTCCAGCCGCTGGAGATGAAGATGTGAAACGAGACCCAAGCAGCTCTGCACTTCTCCGTTATCACGGGATGCTTGCAAATGGCCTGACAGCTGCCCAGAGCTACTGGCTTACACCAGAAGAACACAACATAAGGAAAAAATAATGACACTGTAGGTGAAAATGTTTAACCTAGAGCCATTTATTGCCATGGACGCAACAAATGAGCAAATGGGAAAAAAAAACACCAAGCACTGACACGTAAGTGAGACAGAGAAGAATACTTGGTTATGATGTTTACCATGTATTATTTAGTTGTCTAATTTTAAAGGTCCAAAGTGATGCCTGACATTTATGGGATGTTTTCCAAATGCTAAGAGTAGGTTCATATTCCCAAGGAAGGGTTAATGCTCCTTGTGCACGAGACACTCACAAAGGGCCCAGCACCGCGCATTTCGCTTCAGCCCTGGTAAAGCGGTTGTACAAAACTAATTGATATCAACATTTCAGGGGACTCTTAGGGGGAGGAAAAAAAGAAAAGAGTCACGCAGGGCTTTATTTGGCCAACCATCCTATTAACTTCAGACACATTTAGTACGGAGAGATTAAAGCCAGCAGAAGCCATTAGGTAATTTTTAATCTGACCTGCCATTCCTCGCAGGTACGTGCATCCCACGGCCTCAGCTTATGCTTAAACATATCGCTGCGCCCAGAAACCAGCTGGAAAGGAACTCAAGTCACCCCCGTTACTTTCTTTATCCAAAGGAAAGGAAGGAAGAAAAAAAAAACTACAAATAGCATCACGGTTGTGAAAGAAAACTGGGGGCTTACTGATCCTTCCACTGTACCGATTGGCAAGTTGGAAGGTTCGTTTAATTAAGCTTTAATACCAGTGCAACCGCACAGAGGAAGAGATATACACTGAGTACAGCACCAGGCTGGGGTTGTTCTAGCAGCTTCCACAGCGTGTTCAGAGACCATGGGCAAGATTCAGAGCTCCCTTTCCTTGTCTGTGCAATGGAGATAATCACAGCCAGCCCCTTCCGAGAGCCGCCAGGCACCTGGGGCTTTTTGCTTGCATACGATTATTGCTTCGGATTTCTTCCAGCTCCTTTTGTGTGGCTTCAGGTCCCCAGACAGGGCCTCCACAGGAGTCTGAGAGGAGTTTCCAAATGAATAAAACGGTAAAGTGATTCTCCTGCCCTCTCGTGAGCTTTCAATCAATGCTTTTACTCCTTGTTTGCAAACCGCTGTCCCTCAGCCCAGATCCTTTTCTGCTCCAAAACAAGGCACAACGGTGGGGAGAGGAGAGCATGGAAAATAAGCTTTAAGTGGAGAAGCAAAGTGCAGAACTCAGCTGGGGGCACCCATGTGAGAACCTAGGAGGAAGGAAGAAGCCTTACACCCATTTTCAGAGTGTTTACCTGAGGTGCATCTGAAGCACTGACTGCCTATGGTACCCGACAGTGCTGTCGCAGCTCAATGTTGCCCCCACAGCTCCATCTCACACCGGCTGCCACCCAGGCTCTGCAGCTGGGCCCCAAAACCAGCGCCGTGCCTGCCCTTCACCCGCACAACCAGCCAGTAAATCGAAATGCATCAAATCCTGCAGCAGAGGTTTGAGGCACACAGCGATACCCTGAACAGCTCAGGCGTGATTGAGGCCTGTGGAAGCCATCACCACACACCCACCCCAAATTGCGCCTGTTGCAACCAAACACCTCACCATGCTTTGTGTGTAAGACTTGGGAGCACTCACGAGGACAGCAGGGATCTGTCCCCAGCTCACCCGGGGGCTTTCCCTGTTCCCAGCCCCGTGTCCCTGCCTGTGGGGTGCACAAGTGGCTCCGGGCACCCCACCAGTGAGCTCTGAGCTCCTTGCACAGGGAACCAGCCCAGGAAGATTTGAGCATCCTTCACTTCTTCGTAAGGATCCGTGAACATCCCATAGCCCAGCCCATGCCCACACCTCACTACAGCAAGCGGCGGCTGGCAGCAGGGCTGGCAAATGGCCGGCACTGCCTGGGAAGCGATGTGCCAGCAGCACGGCCCCACTGTGGGGCACACGATGGGCCTCCCCCTCAGCAGCCCATGGCACAGAGCTGGTTTCTTCCTCAGAGCCCCCAGACGGGCAGAGCTGGAGGTTTTCCCACAATCTCCCCCGGTGTCAGCAAACACCGAGCACCGCTGCCGCGAGGGCAGGGAACGAGCCGTGAGCCCGCGCCTTGATCTGCCTCATCGGCTGCCGCTCCGCGCCCGTGTAATCCTAAACGAATCCTCTTCTGAAAGGAAAGATTAACGCAGAGCAGCCGGCCTTCCCTCGCGGGCTCGCCGGTCTCCCCCGCTGGCAGCATTCGGGTGGCAGGTCCCGAATTTTGAAGCGCTCCAGGTTCACGGCCTAGAGGCGAGCAACGGCTACGGCTCTGCCCTGACCGCGGGCACCGTGACGAGCACCGTGTGGGTGCCGACGTGACAGCGGCCGCACCCACGGCACTGCTAATCCCGAGCTAAGCCGCCAGCCCCAGCAGAGCCACGGCCGATTTGCACAAGCGTGAAGGGAGAGAAAGAGTCGGGGTGGAGGAGGCGAAAAACAGGTGGCTTCAGCAGCCACCCTGACCCTGTTTTACACAACGAGGCATTTCTGAAGCACACCTGGGGGAAGGAGGAGGAACAGAGGCAGGTCTAAAGCAACCCTTCCCCCACACACCTCAGCCTCAAGGATGAGGAAAGCCACCGGGACAGCAAAGCGGTCGTTCCCGCAGCAATTATGGCATCTCTTTCGTATCTCTCAGGGAAGGGTCTGGTCAGGGACAAGTGGCAATAAAAGTACCTCGGAGGCCTTGAGTCCCCAGCATCACGGAAACAAGGCCTTCCAGAGGCCAAGGAAATCCTGAAGGTCATTCATTTACAAGTAGGCTGTGCCTTGGGATTATCCCGCCTGGAACTGCTCCTGCTGCCTTAAAAATAATTAATGGGGCTCCCTCACAGCCCAGCAGCCTTGCAAGCGGCGTGCCACAACGGGGGCTGAGGCAGGCACGGAGCCCCAGCAAACCTCTCCCTGAGCACAGGCGGGTTCAGCAGGGCCCTGGGGAATACAAGGAGGTCCCCGAGGAGGTTTGGGACCCCCGGCTGTGCCTCCCCATCCCACACGGCCCCAGCTCTGCTCCAAGAAGAGCTCCGATCCCTTCGGAGGCCGGACTGCAGGAAGGTGCAATCGATGGCTCAGCTTATCAGGGGGTATTTCTTGAGCAAGATCTAACCTTGACGAGGCAGTCCCTGGTTATAAACGCTACCTTTGATCGATAACTGTCACAAGGGCATTAGAATTAATCAGTTAAAGCTGGTAATTTAAGCAGCATTTATTGCTTCCTGCACAGCTGTATCTCCTCCTCACCCCAACAACAACACAAAAAATACCCAATGCCCATTAATAAACCTCTCCAAGGCTCTCCGAAACAGGTCATTGACCGAGGAGCCCTCGGCTCCCCTCGCCTGCTGAGCAGGCGACTCTGCGAGGGCAGGGGACGGGAGGGAAGGGCCAGGTAGTGCTGGGGAGCAGGGATCCCCCACTGAAACCATCCACTCTTAAAGAGGAAAAAATTAGATTTAAAAATAAAATCTGATAATGGGGCTGGAAGGAGAGCTCCTGCCAGCAATTTTGCCCTTCTCTGCAAGTATATAAATGCATGAAATTAAATTTTACTAAAATCCAGCTGGTGCAACTCATGCAGTCAGGAGCACAACGCGACGTCCTGCAACCAGGGGGATCGCCAAAGCCTGGGTTTTCCACGAGGATCACATCACCAGGCGTCGTCTGCCAGCTCCTCAGAAACAGCACGCTGCTTCGAAACCCCTCTCCTTGCACAAAGCCCTCTCCCACCGCTAACAACAAACCCTCGAAGGCTGGGAGACCCCTCACACAAGGAGGCAAGGCAGTACCCAATGGGATTTCCTTGGAAAACGAGGCCACAGAGCGGCACGCGGGATTTCCTTCCCGTGGCACCGCTCCTTGCTGCCTGCTGCCACAAGCTCTCCTCGCAGGGTCACCTCAAACCTTCCTGAGCTCCAAAAGTGATGGAGAGTGTCCAAAGCTCCTCGTGAGCTTCACCCACACAGGTGAAGAAAACGGCAAACTAAAACTTCTAAAACTTAACTGGAAACTGAAGCCCAGTGAGCCTCCTGCACGCTCGAACCCAAGGGATGGGTGACAGGGACCTGTGATTGCGGTGGGGGGGCGGGTGGCTGCCACCAGAGCTTGGCCTTATAGGCTACAAAAAACCCTCTTTGCTAATTCAGTGAAGCTCACTCCTGACTTGAAACACACGCGGACATCCAAAGAGCAGAAAACACTCGGGAAAAGCAGATGCCAAAACGTATTCGACAGCTGCTGGCACCTCCGGGCTTCTCACTTAGAGCAAGCTTTCAACCCAAATTATCTTCTGGCATGCCAGAGTAAAACAAAGCCATTTTAATTATATTTGGTCCCTCTACGCCTGATGACAGCACACGAGGCACCGTCGGGCAGCCCCCGAGCTGCCAGGGGGGCACAAGGAGCCGGGAGCCAGGCTGCAGGAGGCTCAGCACCGGGCTGTAAACGCTCGGTCACAGCCACACACGACCACAGAGGGGACACCTGGCTGCCAGGGCGAGCTCTTGCCATGCCCACACCTATGATGATGTGCCAGAAGAAAAGTCAAAGCCAGCTCCGAGAGGAGAGGACACGGTGCACCACCGTGGTCGGCTGGAGCTGCAACTCAGCCATCATCACGCGTGGGGAGGGAAAGGGAGAAAATCCTGCAGCTTTGGTGAGCCGCTACCGTTTGTATTTCAGAATTCAAATCAAGAGCCCTGGACTCGTGGCACAGGCTCAACACCAAAACCACAACTCTGCAATTCCCTCGTTATCGTGCCTCCAGCCCTTATCTGATTTTCCAAGAGATTAAGAAATCTTGACATCATATTTATTGCCCGAGTTAAACTCCTCACAAGACAATGTCCTCTTTCGGTCGTTTACTTTAGGTTATAAAACCACCACGGAGTGCTTCCAGCTACCTTGCCTTAAAATGGATGACTCCAGTGCCTGCAACTAACGAAAACACAGGCTTCGTGCTACAAAGCGAGCACTGTAACACTGTTTTTAAACTCTGCCGTTTGCTCTATTTCCATCTCCAGATGCCTTGATTTGTTTTTGGGTTCACTTCTCTGCACATCACCGTTCACAGTGGTATTTAGCGAATTATTTGATTTTAATAGAGCGAAAAGATTTGTCCTGCAGCCACCTCTGCCGAGATGCTCCAGCCTCTCCTTTGCCCGCATCCCCTCTCCACCCGAACAAGGACTCAGAAAATCAAACAGCAGAGGTGGCAGTGGGCATTTTGTGGGTAGAGCTGGCTATAGGACAGCTGAGCACCCCAAGGACAGGCCGGCAGCCTGAACCTTCCCATTTCCCTCCGAGCACTGTGCCCCATCAGGACGGCTTCCTACAGCCACGTCCAAAGTCCTAAGTCCCACTGCGGGCTCAATAGTCTGCGGCCTGAATATCTTTTGAGGAAAAAAGGAAATAAAAGCTGAAGCTCCTGGAGGAAAGCTTGGTTACCGTGCAGAAGTCTGCCCCAAAGGCGTGGCAGGACACAGCAGGCAGCCTCTGCCCCTGCACAGGCACCGGTCCGAGGGATGGACCCGATCCCAGAGCGACCTTGGGCCACTCCGAGCTCCACCACCTTCCCTTCCCCGGGCGAGCAGCATCTCTGGGACTTTCTTCCTCTTTAAGGAAACATGCTTGACAATAAATAAAACCAGAATAGCAACAGAGCAAAACACAGTCCAGACACCTACCAAAACAAACGGCTGTGCGCTGCAAACACAGTTTGGTCCTCAGAGAGCCTGGGAGAAAGAACCAAGCAGGGACAAACATTGGCGGTGTTGTTTAACTCAAGCTCCTGAAGGGTGACAGTAACAAGAGCCGCGGAGACAGCGAGCACTCGGCACCGCAGCAGCCCGGGCAGATCGCCTGCTGCATGGCCATGTTGTGTGCGGACCCAAATACAGAGGCAAGGCCCTTAGAAGAGCCCCCTTGTCTCAAATATAAATCATGTTTTTGCCAGGGAAGCGTCGGAAAGGAAGGTTTTCAGAACACGTCTGGAGTACAGCAGGATAAAGCAAGTTTCATTGATTTTGATCAAGTTTCTTTGGGGTCTCTTGAAATGTTTCCCTTAGATTTGAATGCCCAAACCAGGCTGGGAAATGAGGGAAGCAGAGAAGAGGCACAGGGCGAAGTTGCCCATTTGAGGCCAGACCCTCAGCCTCCCCACACACGGAGTGGGGGCTCCTGAGGACCCCCAGCAGGAGGGAGAACGGGGCTGCCCAGCCCCATGGAAGCAATTAACGGGGTATTGGGAACAGGGAGACATTGCAAATGGCTCGTGAGAGGGGAACGGGATGCAGCAGCATCCTTCACCAGCCTCCGCGAGGCTACAGCAGGGTATGAACGGGCAGGAGCTCTGTAAGGCACAGCACCAAGGCACTGGGAAAGCCCAAGCAGAAGCAAGCCCCAAAGGCCAGTTAAATCAGTTATACCGGCCGGTTTTCTGCCCTCTGCAAGCGGCATCCTTCTGACTGATGGTGAAGAAGGGGAAAAGTTTTGTTTCTTCCGACCTTCCCCTTTTTTAACCCCGCTCCTCAGCAGCACCAATGCCAACTTTGTTCCCGGGGGTTTTTGCACGATTTATTGGCGGTGTGGTCAGCAGTGCCCTGAGTCCTTATTGCCCTTGCTAAGGGAATAAAAGCAGGGGATGTTCGGAAAGATCACCCGCGCTGTCAGCAGGCTGCGAGGCTTTGTGCTGACTCCGGCTTTTCTCCTCCCGCAGAGGCTCAGCTTTCGCTCCCATGGTCTCATCCAGCTCCACATCAGTTAAGATCTGAGTTTCCCACGTAACGCAAACAATCAAAAAGGAAAAAAAAACAAACAAAAAACAACAATACTCGGCGCTTTCTTACACCATATGAAGTAGGAGAACAAAACGGGAGCTGGGCTCGCTTGCCTTGCTGCCCATTTTGTCCTGCACCTGCTGGGGAAGGCAAACCCCCGATGCTGTGCCCATGGGCGCAGTGACACCGGCTCGCGGCTGTCCCACCCAGATTCGGGAGGTGCTGCTAGGAAAGTCCCCAGAGGCTGCAAACGGGGGGATCTCGGCCTTGCTGAGAGAGAAGCGAGGTTTCGCTGGGCTGCTGTGAGGTGCAGCCAGACACAAGCCGGGGACACCACGGGAGCTGTTGCTTTCGCACACCTTTATTCCTAAACCAGCGTGGGGAGGTTTCAGACTTAGTTGTGGGGATGTTTGGAGTAGGGAGAGCAAACACAGCGGGCTCTGATCTCATTTTGGAATTGCCCCACAGGCGCTGCACCTCCAGAACAGCAGCGTTGGGGCTGAAGGCAGGGGGGAGCCCCCAGCAGCGACCCCCAGGTCGCCCCCCAACACCAGCTGGGGGAACAAAACCCAGGACAGCCCCGCCGCGCCCCACCCCACCCTGTAAGGGCAGGGAAAACACCCCCCGGCCCCACAGCCTGCCTCCAGCGCCCACCCCCACCCCCGGGACCCCCCCCCATCGCCCCCCACCCCCTCCCCACGCCCCCCGGCGGCGAGGCCTCGAGGGGCAGCCGCCCCCCGCGGGCCCTGCGCTAGGCGGTGCCGGGGAACAGGAGGGGACCAGGGGCACGCGGAGCCCCCCGCAGCCGAAACACCCCCGGGGGAGGCTCGCAGGGACCCCCCCCCCCGTGCCAGGCTACCCGGTGCCGCCGCCCCCCCGCTGCCGGTACCTCGATCTTGTCGACGCTGCGGGCGCAGCCCACCACCTTCATGCCGTGCTGCACCAGCGCCCGCGCCACGGCCGCGCCGATGCCCACCGAGGCGCCGGTGACCAGCGCCACGCGCCCGGCCCAGCGCTCCATGGCCACGGCCCCCGCACGGCCCGGCCCGGCCCGGCCCCGCCGCCCCGCACAATGCGCCGCCCGCCGCCGCCGGGACCACGCCCCCAGCCACGCCCCCTCGCGCGGGACACGCCCCTTTCACTACGCCACGCCCCCTCGGGCCTGAACCACGCCCCCTCGGGCGATAAGCCACGCCCACGTGTCTATAGGCCACGCCCCCCTCCGTAGACCTGAGGGCTCGTGGCCTTTATTTCTGTATTTTATATATTTTATGTAAACTATATAAATTATATAATTATATTATTTATATTTATATAAACTATATAAACTATATATTTATTATATCATTTCTTTTATATAAATTATACTAAATATAGTACACATACACCAAATTTTTCTATGCATATCAATATTAATATATAATTTTAATACATAATATTAACATATAGTATATTTTATACTGTATAATGATATTTTTAATATTATATATTAATACTAAATATTATATATTAATATTATACGTAATATTACATATAATATTAATACTATATATTAATTTCATATATTAAAAATTAAATAATAATGTAATATTATTTATTAATACTAATATATTCATATTATACATATTACTTACATATATTAATATATAATATTAATACATATATGAATATTAAATATTCTTTAAATTTTGCACATTTTTGTAGTTTATATAAACTACATATATATATAAACTATACTATATAAACTATATAATTATATATATATACACACTTTATTTATATATTTAGCACATTTCAGGTTCTGTGCATCAAAAATGCAGCGCGGTAGGGGAGGAGCTGCATGGGGGAGCTGGGGAGAAGGGGCGGGATGGAGCCCCCTGCTCCGGAGCTGCTGTGCTGTCCTCCGTGGGTCTTCCCGAGGGGGCTGTGGGACCGTGGCATTTAAACCAGATCATTTAAACCAGCTCACTTCATCGCTCCAGCTGCGGGAGAAGCACAGAGCAACAAGCAGCCCACGTGGAAGCGATAGCTTCAGCCCACCAAGGACACGCAGCCTGTGAACCAAGTCCTTGTGCCAGCACAGCACGGGCAGCTGGTTCAGCTCGCTGAGGTTAAAGGCATTTAATGGTAGCTGACAAACCGTGTACTTGGCTAAAGAGAGCTCCTCCTCACCTTGCAAAGAGGAAGAGGTTCCCATCTTTAAATGCTTGAACCACCACAGCAAACGTTTGCAAGTAGCTGAGTCCGTTTTCATGCTGAATCTGGGCAACAGAGCACCTGCAGCTTCAGAGGAAGCTGAAGATTCCTTTGCCTGGATTTCACATTAAATCAGGACTCAGTAAAGATGTGCATGTTGTTCATTACTCTCAGTAAATCAGCTCTCAGGGTGCATTGTTAAGAGCTCTGGGCAAATTAGGCACCTACAAGCAGCGTGACGCTTTCCAGCACGAGCAGCTGAAGCATGAAGTAAAGCCAAGAAAACAAACCTCCCTCCCTCTATCAGAAACAACAGAAAGCCACAGTAAAAATAAATAAATCTGCTTATAGCCTCCAAAAAGGTTTTTCCTCTTAAATTATTGAACGGCTTGGGTTGGGGTGGGAGTCACATGGGCTGAATTTGGATGCCTACCATATACAACTGTATCTGCACCTCCAATTTATTCAGTATCAGGTTTTAAACCTTTATTTTTTATTCTGTTTTAATCTCCCACATTCCAAATCATCCTCTTACAACCAAGTCATTCCGTTAGATACCATGTTCGTAAGAACAAGATTTGGTTTAAGAGGTATTTATGTAAAAGCACTCATGTTCTGTCCCCCTAACAGAGCTCATTATTTCGTTAAGAAAACATCAAGGTGCTTTGGAAACCTGCTTTTTGTTTGAGTGCCACACGGACGTGTATTATCTACGACTGTGGAAGCAGAACAGCCACTGACAGAGCGGTGCCAGCCAGGCTGGGCGCAGTGCCACGCTGACACAACCAAGCTATTACAGACCCCGTTGTTTGGGAGTGACTTGAAGACCCCTAGACCACACGATGGTGACTCGCACAGCCTGGTGGGCTGGTTTTCCTGAGTGCCACTGAACTCGCTATGCCTTTCCCAGGCAAGTTTCCTTCTCTTACAGTTATCTCCAAGAAGCTACACAGCCTGAAGCAACAGCTTTCCCTCTGCACTGAACAGCAAGGATTCAAACCTCTGGGAAAGGCTGTTTAAAGCAGGAACATGTACACCAACTTTTACTATGCATATTAATAAATATTCTTTATTTAAATTTTGCACATTGCGCTTTAACATATTACATCCAAAACATTTTGCAAATGGATGTCTACTTTGTAAAATCTTATATTCAGCTCATTGTCATTCTGTACAGAATTATAGGTACAACATTACTTTGCCACTAGTTTGCTTTTTGTAAGTCTCACAGTAAGAGAAACATTTAATGAAAAGAGATGGCTTAAATTATAAGAGAGGCTTGCACAGCTACTCAACTAAAGATACAAGCCTGAAGAAAGAACAAAATTAATGAAATCACCTCCACCAGCCTCCCCCAAAAAAAGAAAAAAAAAAAAAGAATCACATTAATTTAAGATAAAATTTTGCCATAAGTCACTAAATTAAGTTTTTGAAAGAGAAGGCGCAGTAGTCATCTTGAGAATTTCAATGAAAGACAGAGCTATTTTATTGTATTTAGTTCGCTCCAGCCGTTGTCAACCAACCGTTACAAATGGGCCTCTTGTGATCATTTAAGCGGCAGTATTTATTAAATTTCTCCTTCAGATGCTGTCGGTATTGTTCTCTATTGCTGTAAAAAGACTTGTTGTTTGCCATAAATGACTGTATTTCATCTTGTGAGATAAAGATTTCCTCATCAGAAGTGCATTCAGATTCATCCTACAAATGAAAACAGGCATTTCAGAACTCCAGCATTGCCCTTCCTACACAGTACACCTGTCCTGTAATTGCACATGTCGTCTACGGTTGCTCTGAAGAAAGATGTAGCCTTCATGTCAACACAAGAAGTCTTAGCTGGCTAATCCCATCACTTCATTCACAATGTTCTGCTCTTTTCTGGGTAAGAGGCAGCCCATACAGTCATGAAATCTACCAGAGCAATCTTCACAGTCTTAACACATTTCCATTGAAAGCGTATGGCTTTTATTACAGTTTTTTTTGTTGCTGTTCTTAAAAAAAAAAAAAAAAAAAAAAAAGAAAGAACAAAGAAGAGAAAGGAATAGGGAAGGAAAGGGAGACAGACAGAAGAAATTTGTCCAACGAGCCTGTAATGGGAAGCAGTAATTAAGGCACGAAGGCAGCAGAAATGTACGCTTCATTTGATAGAATGATACAATCCTTGTAACCAATAATCCAATTTGTCACTTGCATTCCAGTGACAGCGATTTTTCCTCTGCAAAGCAACTGAGTTACACACTTCACAGAGAAAATGGAAAAGTAAACAAACTAAACACCAGTAGAGTAAGTTATGAGTTTTAGTTTCAGTAATGTTATCTGCTGAAACAGTTCTTCATTGGGATTTCAAGTTCTAAACCCCATCCTCAATCCTAATGAGTTAAAGCAGTATGTGACAACCTAAAATTCCAGTGGAAGTGGTTACTTACAAGGAGCTCCACTAAACTCTTGGCACCTTTTCCAGTATCAGGAACAAGTGACATTTCTGTAGGTTCTGCAAACTGTGACACATTTTTCATATGCTCAAACCAAGGCAACTGCTGCACATTTTTTTCTGAGCTACAACAGCTTTCAGCATGCGTGTCTTTGGTCTTGTCACGATGAAACTCTGTGTGCATATTTCCTGAGGTCTCTCTGTTACCTGGGTCTGTCATACAGCTTCCAAGTTTCTGAATCTACAATTGAGAAAGGCAGCGTTAAACCTGAACCATTCAAGTTTTATTTAGGGGAGGGAGGCAACAGGGTAAGATGAAAGAAAAACTTTCAAAAGGAGAGCAAGGATATATATATATATTTTAAATGTATGTGCCTGGGGAGAAAAATGGCATATTAATACACTGTGAGTGCACAGAAGCGCACATGCTTAGGAACACAGGAAAAAAAGACTCTCTCCCACCACAACCCGTTCTAGGAAAGACCTCAATTTCAAAAGTTGGATGGACGGGTAACAGAAGATCCCTGCAACCCCATTTACTGCACTGGTCACAACTGAAATTTGAGCTACTTCTGTAACTACTTTAAAACATATGCATTTAAATAGCTATTCCAGCTCACTTATGTTCCTTACATGTTCATTCTCACACTTCAAAGTTTTACTTTTCTTTTTCTTCTTTTTGTTTTTGCCTTTTGTGTTACTCTCTTCTGAATTTGCCCAACACTCCACACAGCTATCTCCATCCTCTTCTTTGTCATCACAGTGATGGACACATGAATCATCTCCTGCAAAAACCAGGGCATTTTCTCATCAGATCCACTGAGTTTTGTGTATTCTGAACCAATATTAAGTTCTTCCCAAACCTACCGTTTTCATCATGGTTGCAAATGCCTTCAGTGCAGGCCACATCGGATCCCTCTCGAGATCCTGTTTCGCTGCCCTCCATGCTAGATGAATAGCCACAGTCACTCCCATTACATTGTGGAGATAAACCTGAGACAAACAGAAAAGTTACACCAGTCTACAAGAGCTGTTGCACACTCTTTAATCATGCCTCTAGTAACTGAGATTTTTTAAAAGTTACTTTAAAAATAACTGAACACTACTCTGCAAATGATAAATGCTTTTAAAAACAGAAAAAAATAATAAAACTTAACATACCTTTCTTTATTTTAGGTGAACCTAATAGGGTACCACTACTAGGACAGGTGCAAGAAGTGCTTTCATTAGTAACAATTACTTCTACACAATTGTTAGCTTCTTCAGTGCTACCACAGGCTTTGCAACTACTTTCCATGAAGTCCGAATTTTCCTTAAAACAAGAGATAAAACAGAAAAACAATGCTTGCAATGACCAAAAGTAGCTCAGCCAGCATCTTTAGCATGGACACTCTTTCCACAAAGAAGAAACAGCTAACACTGATAACAGCCACAGCATTGCTTACAATTCTTCAGAAGCACAAGACAAGTCAAAAAAATAAATTTCCTCACAAGAATACAACCCTCAGTTAGCTCAGTAAGTTCAGTCAAGAGATTTAGAGTAATAATTGCAACTATTTCATCAGTTTAAGGAGCTTCCCCCTTCCCAAAAAGATAATAATGGTAATCGTCTATGACTAGCATTTGAAATCCCATAGTCTAAGTGATCTTTAAAAACTGACAGCTCAAAAATATTCTACCATAAGCTTCAGAATTTAAAAAAAAAAAAAAAAAAGACTGTGCTAATCTGTGAAGTATTAACTTCTGGTAGCAATCAAAAACTAGTTCCCAAAAAAGAAATATAGTAAAAAAAAAAAAAAAAAAACTCTCAATAATTCTAACATGGAATAGTCAGCTGATGAATGAAGCACCAAATTAAAAACCCAGTTATTTTACACCATCAGAAACCACAGCTACCAATGTTTACCTTTGCTTGATTTATTTCCTTCTCTTCTGTTGCCTGCAAAGGAGTAGGGATCTCACACACACACTTATTTTTCCGTCTATTCTTTCGTTTTTGGCGCTTCTTCTCTTGTTTAAGTTCTCGCACTCTTTCTTCTTCTGAAAACTCTTCACAGAGCTGTTCCAATCGACTAATACCCTGCACTTTTTCCACAGCCATCTGTTTATAAGAGGTTAGATCTATTTATAGACGTTAACGCAACGCAAGCTTATACATTTATAAAAAAAGAAGTCATTATGAAGGTGCTGGGGAGAGAGTTATCTACGTAATATCAAAGTGGAGAGTGAGTGTACAATTGGTGTATGTTAAAGAAACTCTATGAAGTTCTGTCTTCAGTTCAAAATCATACAGGATTGCAGAGTGTAACTGGAATTGACCCACAAACACACCCAATACAAGATTTAGCAGTTGTGTTTGTAATTCAAAAGCACATAGAGCATTTTTATTCATGAGCCAGATAAAACTGTTGTAACCAGAGCTACTTTAAATGGTAACAGGTAGAAATAATTTCACTCTGAAAGAAAAAACACAAGATCCAGTATATTATGATGTGTGGCTTGGAAAGTAAAAACAAGTAAATGTCAGTCTTTATCTTCCAGTACACTTCACAACAGAATGCAACTCAGCTGTGATACACATTGATGTTGCACAACTGTTGCCTTCATTGAACAGGGCACTCCTGAAAATCTCCTTCCAGCCCCACGTTAACAGAAAGCAGAAAAATAACTTCAGTGAGAACGTACACAGTCGCTATGGTGATTCAAATACAAGTTAGATAAATAGATTTTTACCTCAAAGCTTTTGCGTAAAGCATCAACACCTAGGTAAAAAAGCATCTGCCATGTTTGTTCCTCGGCTCGCAACTTTTGCCAGATTCGGTGTAATCTTTCATAAAGATGAATACCCAGGCAGGTCAAAACTTCTTCTTGGGCTATGTCTATTGTCTTAGCATGCCTTTCTCTCCGTCTAAAAGAAGAGTTGGACCAAAGCATAGCATTGTTAAAGTAGCTGGAAATCTACCAAAAGATCAAAGCAATTAAATGAGGTATTTTCTGTATGTACGACTAAAGATATGTTTGCATGAGCAGCTTTTTTAAATCAAGTTCTGCTGTGCTGCATGCAGATGCAAAATAGAAAGGACCAGCTCAGAACTACATTCCTGACATGCTAATTTGTGTATGGTACTGTAAGGCTGCGCTGTGCCTTCCACCTTAAGACTTCCCCCATGAATTTGTTCGCTCCTACTACGAGGGCTCATCAGTTTTAATGTCAGAGATGCAGCCATTCTTTTATTTCCTAGAATTGTAACTTCGTTTATAGCAAGTATTTTAAGTTCCTAAATTCTTGTGTGCCAGTTAACCTAAGTTTATACATTACTTACCTTACAAAATAAAAAATATTTCAGTATTAATCTGCACTTTAATCTATAGTTGAAAAAATCATTATAGAAGTATTTGTATTCCTCACCAAACAGCTATGATCTAGTTCTAAAAATATAGAGCTCAAACTCCTATTTTTCATTGGAAGGATTTTAAGATGCAAAGAACAGGTTCAGAAATTACTATGAAATAAAAGTGGCAACAAAATTAAGTTCAACACTTGGATTCAGTAAAACTTTCAACAGAGGTTCTCTTTCTATTTCACATATTCTGAGCGCTTCGACGAAAAAGCAGGCAGTTCTAATGAGTGAACAAATGAAGAAGACATTTAGCAATTGTTCTCAGTCTTGCCTTCAGAGTTAAACACACTTAAAAGCGCTTTAACATCTTTACTACTTTGAAGCACTATCTTGAAAGTCTACTTCAATACGAGTATTCACATCCAAAAGTTTATTATGCAGCGAGGAGGCAAAAAACACTTCCGCAAAATACATTCAATAATAAAATAAAGAAGCAAAGCGCTAGATAGCCCACTCTAGCAAATTACATACTCATACCCTCCTGCGAACTCTGGTTCAGCTCGACCCAATAGGTGTGCGATGAAATCTGTTTCACAGCATACATGTATGTGACGTTCATGTGGACAGCAACGCAAACCCTCATAAAGTGCAGCACAGTAGCCCTTTTCTTTGCTGCAGTCTAGCTCACCAATAAGAATATTGTATGCCCGAAGTACTTTATTTTTGCAGTCAGTGCAAAACCTGTATTGAAACACAGAACAAAACAGAACTGAATTTTTAGTCAAGCAGAAATTTAGAGCAGCTAAGCCTAAGTTGTAACACGCTGAGCTCTTTAACAGCACATGCTATATTTAAAATAGGTCACGCTAAGGTTTATGTTACTTCAAAAGGTAAAACAGTAAGACTTTGAATGTAAGCCACGTAAGTTTACTATATGCACTATACTACCTATCATGTATTAAAAGTCTAGGTATCAATTTCATGCTCCAAGGCATAAATCAAGCTAATTGTTAATATGAAGAAATTCCTATATCGATACGCAATACCATACTCAGAGATCGGAAATCTAATAGTGAACAAACTGAATTGTTAGTACAAGCCAGGAAAAAATTCCTCTCAATAACACACTCTAAGTTACTTTACAGGAATTATTTAAAGTATACTCAAGTGAGTGATAAGCAATAAGAAAAAAGGTTTCTTCTGTTGCCTGCTGTGTAAGAGTGGTTTCCACTACAAGCACCTTAAAACATATTTTGAATTATTAGATTACAGCACATATAGCAAAACAAGATTTACAACACAATGTATTCAATTTAAACGTGATAGCTCAGATAACTAACGTGAGAACAGTATAGTTATGAAGCCTGTTATAATTAAAATACAACAAAAATAATTTATAAAAGTAATCTTCAAGAAGCTACAAAACATCTTGCTGTATTATTCTAAAAATGCAAGTCAGACAAGCTGCTCACATTTCAGCTCTCAGCTTGAAAAGCTTGCTCTTCTTGCCATCTCTGGACAGTGTTTTTCCCTCCCCTAGTTTGTCCAGTCACTTGACAACACTAAGTCAAACATATTTTGATGTTTGATAGAACTATGATAACTGGCTAGTTTCTGTGGTGAAAGGAAAGAAAACAGTAATATTATTGTAGGTTAGCATCAGGAACACTGCCAACACCATGTTTAATGTCAGAGGAGATTAAAGTTGTTTTGTTTCCAAAGTGTTATTTCCACACCACCACCACCCCCGCACCCATCTGTGCCCCCGTGGTTTATATCTGAACCTTGAAACTACTGGAAATTAAAACTTTTTAATCAGCATTGTAGCTACCATCCACATGCAACAATAAGTTAGAGGCCTATTTTTTCCCCTGCAAGAGAGATGTCAGGACACTAGCACTAGTAAGTTATAAACACCTGTTTTAAAACTGTGATTTGTATGCAACACCAACCCTAAAAATCTTCATCTGTTAGTTTAGCTGACATTATTTTGAAATTGCACATACTCCCTGAAAGCCTAAAAAAAGGCATAACCCCAATCAGAGTAGGCTACTTGTGCATGAGTAACTGGAACTCACTGCATTGCATCCCAACTAGCTCCTGCAGAAAGGAAAGTCTCTGGGATAGAAAGCATCAGTTTCAACATTCTATATTATTAAAAATGCATGGCTTTGACACCACTGGTGTTCTATATTATTACATAGCATTACTGTTATTCTATATTAACATAGCAATAAAAGTAATCCAAGATTCCTTCAGAAACATATTTTAAACACATCAATTTTAATCCTTTAACAGAAAAGGTAGTAAAGCTACTTGGAGTTAGAATTCTTACTGTCTTTCAACAGTTTACATCCCTTCCCACCACAATTTAAAAAAAAAAAAAAAATCACCAACATTCATCTGTCAGTGCATGCTGAAATTACTGCCAGAATACTAACTGTTGCTACCAGATTTAAAGTTGCAAATGAGACTCACGTAATGTGTATTAAGAGGTCAACAAGAATAAAAGTACTTGCAATTTGAATACATCACGTTGTAGATCATAATTTAATTCTAACCAAAAAATAAGAGAAGTAGGTATGACTTCATCTGAGGTGTGTGCAATTCTCCAACTACGACCAGGAAGAGTACAAAAATATTTCAACATCTTAATCTTGTCAACTGTTACAATGCAATCTGACATGGTTTTCTACCACCGTGAAGCTTAGATCTTAAGTTTTAGAAGGGTGTCAGAAGAACCCTGCAAACTTTTAAATGTTGCATAGATTCCACACGTATTTCGATTAACATGAAAACGCAGCATGTATTTCTCAAAATAAAGGGGTGTGTCTTTGTTCTTTTAACATACCTGTGTTTTCGTAGATACGTTTCTAATGTTTCTAAAAGACAGCTAGAATCAATTAAAACTACTTCATCCCTGCATTCCTGGGACATGAGCTCCCACACATCCATCCAACAACCCCTGGAAAAAAAAAAAAAAAGAAGAAAAAGAAAAAAAAAACATTAGAAACAGACTTTACATTATCCTGCCAGCAGTTTGGCAAAGAAGCAAAATAAAGCATCATTAGTTTACCTGACCGCTCCCTGGAAAGGTCCATAGTGGAAAATGATCCTACACTTGCTCTCCTCCTTCTTGCTGTCTTCACTACTTCTCTTATCTGCACTTAATTTCTCTGTACTGAGTGTACTACTGCTGCCTTCACTGTCACATAGTAAAAGAAATTTTAAACTGGATCTATTATGAACTAGTTATTTTTCCTAAATAAACGCTATGAAAATGCTGCAGTGTTCCTTGATTTTCTTTGACTCCTTTATAGGCTAAGCCTTAAATTACAGAAAATTTAAGAGTCAGATATGAGATACAGAGTTTGCTGTCCATGTTCATAAGCCCAGATTAATGACAACTTTTTAAGAAGTTATAGCTGAAAGCAAGTAACAGTTTTTCAGTATATTAGCTTAAGTATCATCATGTTTAAGTTTTAATACCTCTGGCAGATGACATTTCATATGACAACTTACTGGAGAGAAAAAAAACGTAATGAAACAACCATCCACAAACTTCCACACATCTACTACCACAGAGAAACCATAAAAAGCTTCATTAAACTTCCAAAATTTGTTTAAAAGCTTTACTAAGTACCACCAAATATGCTAAAAGTACTCTTACAGAGCCAAGAACAGACTTTAAATAGTAAGTCATGTTTACTTACGGGCTTGTCTACACTTGACATTTTACCAAAATGGTCACTTCTGTTTCAGCTCATGTCTGGATACAACAGAGCAGTAAAATAGAGGAAGAAGTACTCCAATTTAATAATTAGTTTCTCAAGAGTACTTATTTATGCTATTATCTCAGTGACTTGCCAGATCATTTAAGAGAGGTTAAGACACTCCTTAGCCCCAAATGGAACTGAGCAGTGACAAACCAGGTACACTGAAACACAGAACGTCAAGTCACTCTCCAGAGGTATTAGCTGGCATTCCTAATTAAGTAACTTGAATAGTAAGTGTGTTTAATTATCCAGAGTGCTTCTTTTTTTTGTGTGTGTGTGTGTATATGAAACACCTAACAGATGCATCTCCTCTGAAGAAGTTTCTTGTAATGGAGTCAAGCAGAAGCTCTAAGCTGATCCACAGAATTTGTTCTGTGAGACAATTCTATTTGACGCCTCCATGTCTAGGCTGTTAGCACATTTGCTTCCGCTCTAGGCAGCGGATTTATTTGGAGAAATATCAGTACCGATACACCCTGATCACTTCTGTAGTGCAACAAATGGGTATCGACCGAGCAAGCAGAGTGCAAGCTATGTTTCTTTAGCAAACTACACTGATTGTCCACATGCCACACTATCAGATAAAGCTGGAAGCTTTACTTGCAGTATATTAAAACACTGCTCTTCCACTTATTCCATTACCCTGCCACTGCTCAAAATACTAAGGAGATTTATACCAGCATGAATTAAAGAAATACAGACAGCATTTGCCTCTATACACTCATTTTCAGCACTGTTTTGTCGTGCCAGAATGGCAAGTACAGGTTCTGTGATACACGCTCTTGCACAGAGAATATTAATCTTACTAAAAACAAACAAAAAAATAACACTTCCATAACGCTTTGAATTTGCTGTATTTAAAAAAGAATATACCCCTATGATCTTTTGCTTGTGTCACATAAGCTTTAAACCAATTATGTGACAGGTCTGGAACCAAAATATAATAGGAGATGATGATTATCTACCAGCACCCTCAAGCAGCACAACTGAAAAATCAAGTGTCCAATTCCACATGCCTAGCATCTCAGGGGATTCACCTAAACCCAAAGAGACTCAACTCTGCATAGAAAAATACATGTCTTGTAAGTGGAAACCTGATGATCAAACTTGAACAGGTTGTATGCTTAACCAGAAGCAGAACGCAACTGACTGAAGTTCCCTAAGTACACTCCAACTAAGCACAGCAGTGAAATTTATCAGCTATCATTTCAACAACACTATCAACAATGATCAAACAAACACAAAAACCCCACACCACAGATTTACAGGGTGTGTTTTTTTGGTTAGCCAGCTGGCACAAGCCTTACAACTAACACACAGAAGCATACATGCACCGTTTGCACTGATGTATTCAAAACATGCTGCCACATTTTGAGAAAATTAAAACATTTAACAGATTTTTAGTTTTAAACCTGCCTCTCAACCACAACAAAGCCCTCTGTTAACAATGCCTTGTGCAGTCATCAATAATCTCAAGCAAAATGATGTATATTTGTACCCTTTTACTTCAGTGGGAGAAAAACTGCTGACTAATTGCTTTCGTACAGAGCACAAAAACCACGTCTTTCTAGAGCATTGTTCGTATCACAATGCAGAAGCCATCCATCCCCTGAGCAGACTATATTCCGAGATATATTCCAGATGAGAAATGAAAAGCACATCAGAGAGCACTGAGTTGTGATGGCCAAGTTAGCTTTTGGCAACTGGTTTCGAAATTAAACATGGGTATTTTTATGGAAGGGGAAAAAAACAAAACCAACCAACAATACTACCAGCCTGGCACCAAAGGAAAGACCCAAAATCCAAGAGTAAAAAATGCAAGAGCTGGAATTAACGAGCACATCTGGGGAAACAGCTGATTTCGTAGAGCGGCCTTAAAGTTCATATGAAAACATCACCAAGCGGCTGAGGGAGCTCTGACAAAGGGGGGGAGCACCTCTCACTGCAGAGAGTGGGAACTCACGCTGAGAGGGCAGGAAACCACACAGCACTGCTCACTGGACAAAACTGAGGTGTGAGCAAGGGCAGCGTAGAAAGGTTTAAACATCCTACTGCAGTAAGAGTCACGGTCTTACCAACTGAAGGGCTAACTGCCTTCTTATAAAACCTACAGAGAAAGACTCATGGCCTATAAGGCATGCTGCCCCAAATTCTTGGGTGCCTCCTCCTCTTCCCTGCAGCTTTTTGGATTTAATATAATCCAAATAATTTGGTAATTACTACTCTGGAAAACAGATAAAAACATAAAAATTGGTCTCTGTGCTTAAGAAACTAGTATCTGTAGTTTGCTTCCTTAAATATTTTAGATTGAATTGTGCATGTTAAGCATAAACTTACCCCAAAGGTTTTGGTTTGTGTGTGTCCAGAGAGTGTAACTGACATCTTTTGTTCTTCTTACTTTTGGGAATTGCATCGATCATATCATTCAGTTTGGACCTATGGAAAAAAAAGTAACTTAGTATTCTGAAAACACAGTTATCCAGAGAAATTTCAAAGGGATTGATTCAGCTCACGTATCAGAAACGAGTATGCTAAAGAACACTGAATCTAAAATTTTCTTCCCGTTCCATATTTTTACTTATGACACACAGTCTTGCAGTACACATGGAAAATACACTATAGGTATTCCAGCCAAATCCTAGCAATCAGGATAAAGATAACTCACGTGTTAACAAGCTATTGCGTTACTCCCCTTTAAAAATAACGGGCTTGGAGCAGTGACACCTATTTCAAAAGTGCAGGGAATTACGAATTCATCGTGTTACACTACCTCACCCTCCAAACCTCACTATCCCCAGCTCTGCACTAACCCCTCCGACTTCCCACTGGCCTGCAGCAAGAAGTAAAACAAGCTGAAGCCAAGGGGAAGGTAAAGGCACGCTGTGGTGAGCAGTCACTGTTTGGTTCGTTGACAGCTGAGAAACAAATGGCACTGAGACCAAGGCTACTCACTGTGCTAGCCAAACCCAGAGGGTTTCACTTTCTCAGCATTACCTTTCTACTCAAGAGTAGAAAGGTAATTTTTTATTGTTTATGTTTTACATGCAAAATAGCACGGTGAAGAAACGCTCTTCTTCCAGGGAGCATGAAAAACCCACAGTGCCTCTTCCAAGATTAATGACTAAACATTTTAATAGCTGTATCTTTCAGCTGCAACCATGGCATCACAACTGATGGTATGAAAGGTTAGGCATTTGGGTTTGTCTGTCTTCAGGTTAGTAAACAACTCCTTTAACAGAGCTGTAAATACAAGTATGGGCTATCAGATGCAAATTTGCAACAACTCAGCATCTCCAACAAGAAAGCTGCAAAGAAGTCACACGCACAGAAGCTAGCCTTCCTTTTCTTCAGATGAGAAGAATCTGAGCAGTTCTAAGATAACAGCAGGTCTCACTTACCCATGCACATAGAACAGTGTATAAAGCTTCTTTGCATCAGTCATACAGCTCCGGGTTACAGAAAGAACACCCTTTGGCCCTACTGTTAGAGGCTCAAGTGCTGGATTTCCAGACTCAACAAGCTGGGAAAACAGACGTTCCACACTACGACGACAGCCAACACACGGGACCAGCTGAGAAAGTGCACTCAAAACTTCTCGTGATGTCACCATCATGGCAATATTTAGATCCTGCTGTTTAAGCATGCTATGCCTCTAAAAGAGAGCAAGAAATGAAATAATTAGAAATAAAACATAAAAACACAACTTAAGCTGTTCGGCTTTTCCTCATCAAAATATACTCGAGGTGGGAACTGCATGCAGTGCTCAGTTTCAGCTCACCACCTTCCTACCAATCACTTACAATGCTTACTGTGTGAACCAAACCACATCCACTAACAACAGTGGAGCAATTCTACTTCAAGTCTTACAGTCTGCCCTCAGAAAAAAAATTAAGTATTTTTCTCTCCTGTCACTCAGATCAGCAAATACTGCTCCCAAACAAAGGGCACGTGTCCCTGTCATTAAAGAGGCCTTTTTCCTCCAACTCAGCTCAGATGTTTTAGTAAAGGGCCTTACACACAACTCTGCACATCATTTTCTACTCGTTCTCATTTCATCTTTGGCACATAGAAAAGAAATTCCCGGACACTCATTGGCATGTATGGAAATCTCATTGACAACAAACTCCATCTGTTTGCACCAAGACAATTCAGCACTGCTGTCCCTAGAAGGCTACGTGCCATTTCACATTACAAATCTAATACCTGAAATCAAAAAAGCACACATTACTATTCAGGGTGAAACATTTTCACTTCAGGAGCGAACATCCATGTGTGCTAATAATAGAACTTTAAAGAGAACACCTTCTAATATTTCTTACGTCAATAAACAATTTTAGGAGCTTCTCCTCGTTCCTCTGTCAAACATATCCACGCACACAGACACAAAAAGCACATACCTTTCTATTTCTTCTTCTAACTGCTAAATTACTAGCTCGGAGTTCGTCAACTTTGAACTTCCACTAGCACAGCTAAACGGAACAGATGGTCCATTCCTCCGAGAGCGTCCCTTCCTCACGCACCACCCAACATATCTACTCTTTGAGTATCAGCACTACAGGCACTTCTCAACTTTATCTGTCAAAGCAGAGTGCTGTCAATATATTAATTGTGTCACTTTCCCCTGGTTATACAAAAAATACAAATATGCTTACAAAGCTGTATCTACACAGTGAATGTTTTGCCATACTGCTGTCAAATCACACCAGTTAAACGCAGAAAAGATGTCACAACTGGTGGGGAAAGAGAGACCACACAACATAGCAAAAATAATCGGTCACAAGGAACGCATCGATACCTTGATTGAAGTGAAAAAATATTTATTACACTTTAAGTAATTCATGTTATAAAAAGTAAAGCTATTATCAGAAAACATTTCACGTTTGTGCTCTGAAAGGAAGACACATTAAATAATCTGACAAGTGATAGCACTCCGCAATAATCCTCTTTTCTGTAATTAATAGTACTAATCACAGCAACAGCAGAAATGAGCTATTTTCACAACACAACCATGCTTCATAGGCAGCATATGTCTCAACTGCTGCTGCCAAGCCACAGTGAAGAAATGTAAGCTGCCTATCAGCAAACTGGCTTGTTCCTTCTGACATCAAGTGGCAACCTTTATTTATTTATTTATTTATTTTTGCTACGGGTGTTACTGTGCTACTGCTATTTGCCAGAGCGTTCAGATAAGTTTCAGGGGTGCCACAAAGAAAATGTCTCTCACTGTTCAACTACATCTAATCTCTAAAGTAGCACATTAATTCTACCTTGGTATGGTACTAGCTATAACAACCGGACCTTAAGCAATGCACACTTTACTTGAATAAGCAGTTCAAGATTTATTTTCTAGAAAGAAGTGAAAATGTAGTAAGAAACCGTAGTTTCCATTAAGCATAAACTGGCAGTGACCAGTTTTCAACTCTAATTGGATATGCAGCAACTGCCTCCTGGGAAGACAACAGTGTATAAAAGCTGTGAAGCACAGAAGATGAATGCACCCAGTGTACTTTGGTACCAATACATAATTGCATATAGGCTCCAACGTGTCTTTCAAGTCATTTATTAAGTCATTCCAGGAATGACAGCCTCCTGGAAAAGCGAGAGCATGAACCTACAGAAAGCAAGATCTAGCACATGTCTTTCTTAAAAAGAGTGGTGTACTCACCTGAATGAATTGCTTTAGTTGTGCATTGTTGTTCTGATGTCCATCAAGGTTTAGCACATTATCAGGAAATTCCATCACCATCTATGTGAAAGACAAAAAAAAAAAAAAAGTTCTCAGAAAAAGCTGAATACACAGCATTACCTTGTTTTGCTTTCTTGAGAATGGGTAAATAAGATATTAGGTCCTCACTCAACTATATTAAAAGCTTGAAGAGGCACAAAGACAGAGAATGTTTCAGCAAATTAACCAAGTATTTTCACTAATACAATGTTCTACGAAAAGTTTACAAGCAGAAAATGTTGAACAGCTGATACAGGAGAGAGCAGAAGTTGCTAAATGGAATATCGCTGTTTATGTTACATTATCTGCAGGACTTGAGACCTTGCTTCAGTTAAAAAGAAGAGTGGTACTTCAGCACAAATTGAAATCCAACAGCCTAACACAATTTATAAAGCTATGAAAAAAAAATCCAGTCACAACATTTTAAGGACATTGAGTCTACTTCTCCAAAGGCTAATTTAAAACGGTCTTAATTCAGCAAGGTACTCCAAGGTATATTTTGTTTTGTGCGACTGCAGCTGCAACTCTCAGGGGGCTCAACGTTAAAATGTCAAGCCTGCAGAACAATGAGATTAAGTAATTAATATTTCTTTCCCAACTACTAACCAAAGAGGGCAATTTCTTGAAAAGGCAGTGAAATAACTTCTAGTCAAACCGACATAACCATGGAGAAAAATGAAGCCAACTAGAACCAGAAGTGAAGACTAGCTAAGTTATCTTCTTTGTCCAAACTGAGAAATAGAGAATTTAACAATATAAATATTGAAAGTTCAATTTAAAATCTCAAAGACAAAATAATAACTTTGATTAGTAACTCTAATATCAATCAACACCAAAATAAAATCATCCAATTCCCTATTTTTTTGCTCTCCTCTAACTTCCTTCAAGTGCCTGGTAAAGAGAGAATTCCCTGCTGTCTGTATAATTGCAGACACTACCTCCAGAGAATTGATACGCTTACTTTTACAGGCACTCAACACTGCTCCAAAATAAACATCTATTCTCTACGGCCAGAAAGCAAAGCAATATTTTGATCTCACATGTGCTAGAATCGGAGCATCAGCAGAGCTGCCTAGTTGTGTTTGTGCAGAACAGTGCCACAGCCACAGCTAACTCTGATGTATTCTCACGTATTTCTTTTCCAGCTTCCCTTTCCTCACCCCTGACCATACACACTCAGCAGCAGAGCACGAGGTTTGGTGGCAGGATTACAGGTTTCCTAGATGGCTAATTTGATGCTCCGGTTGTGGATGAGCTAAATGCAAAAGTAAAAACACTATCTGCTAATGGCAAAATGAAAAGAAAAACTTGCATATTTCTTTCCCCTCACCTTTATCACCCACTATCAGACAACACCCACAGATAGACTGCACAACACAGTGAAATTATCAAAGACTAAATTTATTCACGTGTCTGTTTGATGAGATTTTATTAACTGGTTAAACATAAGCCACCGACTGGAAGAAAAGATTTCCACGCTACCACATCAAATGGAATGCCTTCTAGAGATGATGAAAGCTGCTTAAGAAGTGAAAAGGGTTAATATTTAAACTTCCTTTAATTTATAGTTGAAGCTTAGAAACACAAAAGTAAGAGTGAACAATTCATTTAGAGGAGAGATATCATACTACACCTAAACAGGCTTCTGGGCCATTGGAAAGCAACATTATGAGTTTAAAAGCACTAAGAGCCATTCATTCAATGTTTTGCAAGCAGCAGTTCACTATTTTTAGAGTTAAGGCACAGACTAAGACTTCCAGCTGACAAACAGAAAGGAAGTAGTCCCATTAATTTTCAATTTTAAGTTTTAAACAGGGTCAACACAAACCAGTTAATTTCAATGACCGTTGTTTTTTTAAGATAATGCTGAAGACGTATAATTACATTTAAAAGACAACAGCATCCATTTCAAACAACTGCATCTCTTGCAATAGCTCTCTTTAAGAATTAAAAATAAATAATTAAATCATGGAAGGCTGCAAGACAAGGAAGCTAAGAGCTCATTCAGCTGTTTCTACAGACTTATCTGCAGACCAACCTCGATATCTGAATACTGTGTAACAACAGCAACTGAATGGAAAAAAAAAAAAGGATGTTAGAATGTTTCTTCATGGTGAGGATGACTTGCACTTAGATAAATGCCTCTCATCCAGATACAGAACTGACATACGGTTATTGGAACCTCTTCAATTACAACTATGGCTTGCCTCTGGTGTAAAAAAATGATAATGACAACACACTGCAGTTGTGCAAAGTTTCAGGCAGGGAGTTAAATTCTGGAACTAAATCACAAACGGAATTTTAGGCCAGCCTAAGTCAAATCATCTGTCTCACGCTTGCTATGGCCGAATATTCACACACACTTCTCACAATCTGTCAAATGCAAACAAAAAACTTAAAGTATTCCTACACGACACTGGGACTGCAGTTAATAAGCCATTCTAGGGGGGCTTTGAAAAACTCAAGGGGAACTGCCTAACAGACAGCATGGTTAACCAGAGATGACAGACTATGTGAGGCCAAAAAACAGTGATGATTTTTGGAGAGTTATTAATATGGCATCATTTACAATGACCAAAACTAAAACACAGCGAGGACCTCCTCTTTGAACATAGCAGAGCCAGATGGGATTGAGACAGAGAGTCTTCAACAATGTGACAAAGTGTTTAGAGACCGTTTGAAGATGCTCAATTGTTTTGCTCTGGAAGATGGAAGAAGTTACATTATCAAGTTGGTAAAGTTAAGAAAAAATAGCAAACCAGACATTTTTCCATATCTAAACGTGAGATGAGATTTTTAGAACACCTACATTTTACACCGTTTAAGCAGTTACTGTCACATGACATGTCACTGACAACAGAATTCACGTATGAATGATTAAGATACCCTGCCACACTACGTAAATCCAATTTTATTTTCAGCCCAATATTTTCTTACATTAACAATTCAGACAAATGACAACCGGCTGGAGTGCACCCTGTGTTCACCTACTATGCAATTTCTGACCCTTCCTCCAAACACATGAAGAAAACAGAAAGACCAGAGCGCCTCTACGTTGCACTTAGTTCGCTTTTCCACTGAATCTTCTAGAAATGGCAAAATCCTCATGTTTTCAAAATCACGAGAATATGCTGGAATGGAAAGCCTCCAAGATCTGTTGCTGCATGCACGGCAGCACTTCTTACACACTCCATAACCCCTTACTTTAAGGCAAAGCTACTGAAAACACCTTCGGCCTTCTCCTGCCTGCTCACAGGCAAGGCAATTCCCTAGCCTACACCGTGTGTTTTTAGCCTGCGATGTGTGTTTTCACGTTAACATGGCTCCTTTCCCGACGAGAGGAAAAATGGCTTTGCCCCACATTCGTGCTCTGGCACCGATGCACGCCTGTCACTTGGGAACGAGTTCCGTGCGGAGCCCAGCACGCCAACAACTTTCTCCCCGTGCTGTTTACGGCTTTTTAGGGCTGGGGCCGGGGCAGGAAAGTCCTGCAAAGAGCTGCAAAACCCCGGGGCCGAGCCTGGCAGGAGCAGCCCCGTGTGTGAAGGCCTCGCCCGGGCACCGCGACGCCCTGAGGGGGTGGAAGGGGAAGGGGGGGTCTCGGCACTCACCGTGAGGGTGTCATCGATGTAGAGGGGGATTTGCCTCTTCTCGAAGGGGAACTCCTCCTCGCCGTCCCTGCACACCGCCACCAGCCGCGCCATCGCCGCCGCTTCCTCCTCCCAGCTGCCGAGCCTGCGAGCAGCCCCGAAACGCCGCGGAGGTAAATCGCCGCCTGGCTTCCCCGGCACACTTTCACCAGCAGGGGAAACCGAGCCTGCTTTACCCCATCGCCTGATTCACCACGGGCACACAGCCCCGCGCCTCCGCCGCCGCCGCTTCACGGACACCGGGGAGCCCGGCCCGGAGCTCGCAGCGGGACCGGGGCTGGGGGCGGCGGGGACGGAGCCGGGGCCGGGCTGAAGGCGGCGGGGCCGGGCGGGGACGGGGAGCACGGAGGAGCCCCGATGGAGCCCGGGCAGCCCCTGAGGTGGCTGCGGAGGGCAGGGGGAGCCCAACACGGCCGCCTCCCTCCCTCCCTTTCTCCCCCCCTCAGGCCGGAGGGGCCGCAGCCCGCCGGCCTCCAGCGTCCAGCGGGGGCCCGGTGAAGGCTCGGAGCTGAGGCTCCCCCGCTCCTTCCCTCACCCCCTTCCCTCCTTTTCCTTCTCCTTCTCCCTCCCCTCAGCCCCACCGCCCCCTCCCCGGGCCTTTACCGGCTGCCCCCAGCCGCGGGCCGTGACAGGCGGGCGGACACCTCGGGCCCCACCTCGGGCCCTGCCGCGGGGCCGCCTCCTTCCGCTCCCCCCTTCCCCGGGCCCTCCCCGCGGGCGGCGGCCCCGGCCCCGGCCCGCCCCGGCCCGGCCCGGCCCTCCTCTCGCGAGACACCGCGGCCGCTGCTTCCTCCCCCCCCCTCCTCTTCCTCCTCCTCCTCCTCCTCCTCACCCCCCCCCCGGTGCCGGGGCCGCCCCCCGCCCGTTGCCTCCCGGGCTGGGGCCTCCTGAGGAGCCCCGGGGCGAGGCCGCGTCACAAACGGTTCTGAGAGAACTTGGGGGGGGCGTGAGGCACAGGCCGTGCTCAAGGCTTTTTATTATATATATATATATATATTATTTATTTATTTATTTATTCCCTCGTTTCGTTATAAAAACGTTTCCGAGGAGGAGTGAGTGGTTTTGGCTTGCGCACCACCTGCCTCTAAGGGGAGTGCTGTGTGGAACCGCGTCGCTGCACGGGTTGCAGCTGTTTTCATGGTTTTCTTAACCAAAATTAAATAAATTAATACATGTATATATATTTTTATAATTATAAATTAATAAGCTGGCATTTTAGCAGCATCTTGCCTTCAGTGTGGTGGGCATGGGCTCATGCGGGCACCCCAAACCCTGTGTTACACGCACGTTAATAAAAGATGCGTGGAAACTACCATCCAATTTCGTCATTTATCCATGGAAAAGGGCTTTTGGGGCTGCTGGAAAACTCCTCGCTACCTACACAACAGGGAAGCAACAGCGCTTCAGTGCCACTGTGTGTGTGTGCCCATCTTCTCGCCTGGCAGAAAGGCCTGTGCTCTCAGCCACGGGAGCTTTGAAATCGGATACCGGCTGAAATCTTTATTGTAATATTCCACTTCAAAAGAGACCTGACTGGGTTGGAAAGGAAGGCGTGCTGCTGTCTGAATTAAAAAAAAAAAAAAAAAAAAAAAAAAAAAAAAAAAAAAAAAAAAAAGACGCACTTAAAACCAATGAAATTTGGTAAGGAGTAGCTGTTGTTTAAGGAATAACAAGCTTAAGGACAAATGTAGTCAGCCCAACATTTTTTCTATCCCGCAGCCCTACAAAAAGGTCATTCAATGGAATTACGGCACCAAAGATGAAACAACTTCTGGTTTCCCAGCACTCTGCTTTACAATAATTAAAGTCAGTGGCATGCTATAGTTCAACCATTTTAGCCTTACTAGTTGAAATATATTCAGTTTTCACTAATTATATAACATATTTTGATTTATTTTCACATATATCTGCAGATCTCTGAGAGTTTACTCATCTCAACACACCCAACTGTGAAATGAAATGTAGTGCCCTTGTCCCTGCCAGCCACTGAACTAGCAGGCACCGAGGTGCACACAAAGAAAGTGTCTCCAGCATATCACGGTGCTAACTTCTCTTGCATCTTTTTGAGTTGATACAGTGCCTTTCTTGTACAGATTGTGACCAAAGATGGCTTGCTTGCATTTCGTGGTTCGTGCAGAAGCATGGTTAATTATCTGTATCTATTCATAGCCTAAACATTCAGAATTAATAACTGCCGGTCGCTTCAGGGCAGAATTTGCCACGTTGGTTATTGACAATAAGTAATGGGAATTAATTGTCCTTCATTAATTCAGTGGTGAGCAACTGACTTCAGACAGCTTTAAAAGTGGGAGACCGCCACGCAGTGCTGCACTGTTCTCATGCTGTACTCATGTGCTACGGGCCCCTTGGCTCGCCAGCGCTGCTACAACCACAGCTCCAGTCCTGCAACCAGCCCGCTGCCTGCATGCAGCTCGCAGGGCTCTGCACAGACACAGCAAACCTCCCACGGAATTTTTGCTTCGTGAAATGGAGTTGGCGTCTAGAGAGTTTGCTGCTTGTCCAGACACAACTCGGCTTTGTCACACCCAATTAACGCCTTAATTCTGAATCACGCTGGTAGACTTGTGCTCGCAGGTAGAACTCGTTGCAGGTCTTGTGCTTCAAACAGTTCAAAAATTAATATCCATGAGTAGTTTTGCACAAATGATTACTGCCATTCAGTTTGCAATGGAAGCCTTTCTTCCCTAGGCAAGGCTAGGAATTGTTTTCAAATAAATTACCAGAAAAACAGTTACCAGGAAACTCTGCTACAAACTATGATAATTGTTTGTAAGACAGGGTTGCCTACTAACGGCATCTGCCTGCTGTAGTAACTGCAACTAGTACAATACAGGCTGATTTTCTTTAATGCTGAAGACTATATGGCTAGAACGTGGAAGTAAACAAGCATAAACTCAGCATGTCCACAGTATATAACCTTCAGTCATCATCTTTCCGTTGACCAAAGCCTGAGAGAACCCCATAAATTCAAGAATATTCCACAACACGTCTGCCTTCAGGGATCTGATTTAGAGGCTTAATCTCCCTAGGTTTTATGATTCATTGCATTCAACAGACAAGGAAAAAATTGAAATATGGCCCATATGCACTCCTGTAACTCCACTGACATTAAACATCCATCATCAACTAGAGTTTGTATTCCGCTTCTGAAGTATTTCTATCTCCCATTCTTGAATTCCTCATGATCTTTAAATGTATTTCTCTTCTCAACAACTTAATGAGGTCAGGAGGAACTGTCACAGTTAGGAAAGTGAACAAAAAGGGTGTTCTACTCTGAGCTTATGGGAAGACTGTGATAGATGGAGAAACTGAGCACCTCTCCTACCAATGCTCTGCTGGTATCCTGCCCCCCTGCATCATGCGTCTTTCCATTTGACACTGTTTGCTAATAAGAATTCATACAGAATGTTCCCACTAGAAGACAGCTCGGCTGTCAAAATACAGTATTAAATCAGCTACTGTTTAAAACAATTTTATAGACAAATATGTGAGCCTTGAGTACTTTAAAGTAGAGTTGAAGACCATATTCTACCGTGTTGCTAAAGATGAGCTGTCACATGTTAGGATGCAGTTTGGGGGTGAATTAGTTTTGGTTCTTTGTATTTTCTTATAAAAGGCTGTGCAGCTCTTATTATCTGCACCACAAATTCCACCAGCTGCTCTATGAATTCATCGGCAGTGGAGCTTTATCATTCAGAGCATCGTATTTAGATAGGGTCGTCATTTTTATTCATCACTGAGGATGAAAATAAAATTTAGCTTTAATTCAAAGGCTAATTTAGATTTCGGTCTATGATTAACATTCCACATACAATTACTGCCATCAAAGTCAAGCATATGCATAAATCCTTGCAGGACTGGGGCCAAAACACTCATCCAATAGATTTTATATAAAGAATTATTCTTATCTATTATTTATGCAAGGGCCTGAACTAGCTAGCTCTTGACACAGCTAAGTCTGTCTATATATAAGTACTCATTTTCCTACTTTTCATCTGGCTTCTCCTCTACACAGTGTTATCTAATCTTACCAGCACTTGGATATAAACATCCCTCTTGAACCTGCAGTTCACTAGACGTAACATTACTCTTCTGCATATATGTTTATAGAAACAGAGTAAGTATTCAGCAAACGATCTCAGAAACCAAGTTTTCAGGAAAATGTGCAACATCTCCAACAGGTAACAGTACCAATTGTATAATTTGGTAAAACAAAACCTAAAAATAAATAAATACATATAAATAATGATTAAAAACTGTCATAAAAAGCTATGTTACAAAGACAAAGTTATAAAATATTGTATTTACATATCATTAAAATACAGTTTTAAATTTAATTTTAAATAAAAAAGTTTAGCTAGTCCCCTTAAGACAGGGTGGAATCACCAGAATTTTAATACTATATTTTTGGCATGCAATATATACATAATTAAACAGTTAAAAAACATATATAAATGCAGTATACATAATGTAAGTGCAGTCGTGCTGTGGATCGTATCTATCATTATATTCACAATACCAGTCACAACATTTGCAAGTAAGAAAAACAGTAGCTGATTTTTATTAACAGCACTAATCAGGCAAGCGTGCGACAGCTCACTTTCCCTTCTGACAGGCACAGCCTCCGTTTCATCCTTTTTACTGGTGTTAGGGGGCTTTGCAACACTCCAGCAGGAGGGCACGCTGGAGCCCTTCACGAGAAGCTTTGTGAACAGCAGCACGAGATCAGTCACTAGGAAGAAGACAAAGAAAGTCAGGCAGTGAGCAACGACCCATATGCAGTATGACAGATTGGCCATGCGGCGGGACACGGGGTCTGCGTGTGCTTGTGACAGGTGAAGAAGCACGAAGAGCACGAGGACGGTCAGCAGTAAGGAACAGACTGCTTCCATCCAGTCCTTGACTGAGTTTCTCTGCTTCTTCAGATAGAGCCCTACTTGCACACTTGCCATGTATATGGCTAGATATCCAAAGAGAGAGAGCAGGCCTTCCCTGTTGGCGTTGAAAAAGCCAACCCTAGTGTCTTTGCCGTCGCTGCCATGCAAGACAAATGTCTTCAGAGAGGTAATGTTAAGAATAAGCTGATAAAGTACAGCGAGATTCACTGCCACAATCCAAGATTTATTTGTTGGAATTATGGCTAAAAGTAGAGATGCTGCAAGCCTCACAAATGCTAAGGTAAAGAAAAAATTCCAGTGCACTCCATACTCTGAAGTATGTTCCTGATACTCGATAGATTTGACACTAAGGAGTCGTCCAACGCCAAGGAAAATCAACGGCCAGATGGAAAAAAACTGCTTGGCCAGATGGGAAAATTTTGCTTGCGTCACATACGACTTTTGTCTAACTTCAGGACAAACAAGAGCATTACCGAAAATGAAAGCTCCAACCCCCAAATCCATAACTCCAGTTCCATAGGTCTCAGCTTTGGCATATCGCCGTGGGAACTGCGGGAAATCCACTGCTAAAATACCGATCGATGTCAGCACGTTGACATAAACACGCAACGCAGTTATTGCTGGAATGTATTCTGAATCCAAGTACGTCCTCTGGAAGTCTTTTACAATTTGCCTGAAAGGTGCTCGGGTATCGTGTTTTCTTTGGCTGTATATTTTAGCAAATATTCCTGCACAGATGGCTGCAATGATGCTTGGCGGAAAAAAGATGATTGGAGACAGGACTGTGCAGGAGAACAGGAGAGGAGATACCAGCACAGCGAAGTCCAGCAGCAGGCTGCATGTCCTTGACCTGAGAGGCTTCCCATTGTGCAGGTGGTACAAAATCAAGAGGAGCCCTCTGCAAAGCAGGCAGAGCGGAGCTAGAGGCAAGCCCAGCGAAACTTCCAGCAAGCTCGTTCCGTTCAGGTTACTGATAAAGGCTTCTTTCAGCTGTTTTTGTGACATCCTTCTTGTGCTGGAATCAGAAGCATGAAATAGTCAGTGAGGGGAAGGGAAGGGATGAGGGAAGGGATGAGGGAAGGGAAGGGAAGGGAAGGGAAGGGAAGGGAAGGGAAGGGAAGGGAAGGGAAGGGAAGGGAAGGGAAGGGAAGGGAAGGGAAGGGAAGGGAAGGGAAGGGAAGGGAAGGGAAGGGAAGGGAAGGGGGGGTGCGGGTGCCCTCCCCAGCCCCCACCTCAGCTCCCCGCGCCCCTTCCTCCCGCTGAGGTAAACCCGGGCCGCGCTCCGCGGCCGCACTTTCAGCGCTGGGCGGCAGCTGCCGATCCGCAGCGCCCGATTCGCCACGGGGCAGCCCCGCCGCGGCTCCTCCTCTTCGTCCTCCTCCTCCTCCTCCTCCTCGTCCTGCCGCCCTTCCTCCCGCCACCCCGGCTGCCCTCGGCCCCGGTGAGCGGCCCCTTCCCTTCCCTTCCCTTCCCCGGCAGGGCCCCGCGCCCGCCCCGTCAGAGCCGCTCCGGGCAGGCGGGGCACTGAGGAGATCCCCGCAGAGCAGCGCCCGCAGCCGCCCCGTGCCGACTCCTCCGCTTTATTTCAGGGCTCCTCGGGGGGATTCGGGTGAGGGACCCCAGAGCCGAGGCCCCCGCATCCCAACGCTGCCGCCTTCCCGAGGGCTGGGCGGGCACAGCCGCAGCGCCGCGCTGTAGGAGCCGAGATGCCCAAGCAGGTAAGAAGGAAACCAGGAATTGTGCTGGTTAATTAATTTTTTACTGCAGGAATTGGAATGCTGGCTTGTTTCCGGCCAGTTAGGATTAGGTAACTGCTAACGCTTATTCACTCCTAGTTCAGGAGCTCGGCTGGATGTATGAGCCGTGTGGGTTTGAGCTGTGCTGCTGACACCAAGACGAGATTTTTGGTATGCCGTTGGCATTAATGGGGCAAGCATTAATACTTACAGCCAGCATATATCCTGAAGGGAAGCTCTTCAGCAGAATGAACGAATGCGTGAGCTGTGCAGTGGAGCTGTCACAAGCCACGTTTTCAAAAACTGTTTTTCTTCTGGCTAAGCAATCACCATTTCTTCTTGAACGAAGAGATGTTGAGCAAAAGGGTGGAGGTGAGCAGAAAGAAGCTCCTTCTCAGGTCTTGCAATATCAGCATCACGATAGGCTCCTTAAGAACTTGTTTGGTGCCAGAATAATACAGCGAGCACGTGAGAAGGCAGAGGAAGAATGGGCAATTGGCAGAAACGCATCTTGTCCATGGGGTATTTCATAGCTGTGTCTGTTCTCCATGAAAGCTGCAAGCTTCTAATGCTCATTCAGAGGAGAACAACAGAAATCACTCTGATAGCAAAGCTTAACTACGTTGCTAAGCATTTTTTTTCCTTGATATGTAAAATTTTATGTTACTGGAAATTAACATCTTATGCTGTCTGCAAAAGATAATAATGCTCCTAAATGAGTACGTTATTCTTGCTTTTTTTTTTAGAAATGCGTTAATGGGGTTTTGTGGTATATCTTCCTCTTTGTTAATGAGCTTAGCTCATGTAGTGAGAATGCTGCTAACTGAATTTAGCACTTTTTGTGCATAAACAATGCGATACTGTTCATTAACTTGGTTAACTTGTAAAGAATTGCATAGTTATGCTATTAAATACAAATGAGTAGGGTTACTTTGAAGGAGCTTCTGTCAAGGAGAAGGGGAAGAGTAAAGGAATATCCAGAATGTAAAAACCAGGACTGGTGTCTTTTCCCTTCTAGCCCAAAAATAACAAGCAGGACCTGAAATCTCTTCTGGCTAAGTTTTCCATTACGTTTCTGCAACAAATGTGTCCTTCCAAGTAATTCTGTCAAGGACACAGGAGCCCAGAGGCTAAGATTTAAATACTTTCAGTGATTCAAAGGGGTCAAATCTTCAACTAATAGTCTTCACCTCTTAAAATGCTACTGTTTCTCTCCTCTGGCTGCAGTGCATGTACTCTGCAACTTCAGTCTAGGGGCTCTCAATCTCTGCTGTACAAATGAAGGTCTCTCCCAGGAAAACTGCTGTTGTGTTGAACTGCTGTAGCTTTTAGCTCTGCCTTCGCCTCTGCAGCTAGTCCTTCCTGCTTCCCTCTGACCAAGGCAGTGCTTGCACTGAATGCATGACATTCATGGGCTTAGAAATACACCATTAAAAACACTGTACAAGTATACTTGTGCTGAATGACCCGGACATTTGTTAGCACTGGATAGCATGAGATTAAGGGCACGTTCTTTCCGAGTGCCTTTGCTTACAGCCAGAATTGCGAGCAATGAATTCAACCTACAAACATCGTTGTCAGCCTGCCAGCTCTCATATGCCA
Source organism: Anas platyrhynchos (assembly GCF_047663525.1). NCBI lineage: Eukaryota > Metazoa > Chordata > Aves > Anseriformes > Anatidae > Anas > Anas platyrhynchos. Next base: position 2,232,496 of record NC_092606.1, read on the forward strand.
GATAACACTTTCTAAAAACAGACTACACCATGGGAAGCATCGATGCAGGGGGAGGATATTCCTTTCAAACTGGGAGGAACAGGAGCTCAAATATACTAACTTATGATTCTTGGTGACCGTGAACTTCTGTTATATGGAAGCAGTAGAAGAGCTATAACCTGTGGGGGATGAGGTGAAAGTCCAGCTGTATTCTGCCTTGGACTGGTGCTGACCTAACGTCCTCTCTAGGTAAATGGCCAAAAAGAAGATTCCATCATCCAGAATGACCTCAGTGAATCATTTGAAGAAGAGGTTAGAGCTTTTCTCAGTGATGAAGAGAAGCTGCATCTTTTTGATGACCTAACAAAAGTTAATCCAGTGACAATGACAACAGGTAAGCAGCCAGCCAGGAGTGGCATCTCCTGAGGAGTCACTTTCCCTGGTGTCTGCCAATACCTATCATTAGTGTTCTCGCCACGTTCACATTATCCTGAACACAGTAGTTAAATATCCAAAGCCTATTAAAATTAACTGAGTCATGTTTGACTTGGTTGAATTTTTCTTTTTCAATACTGTTGTTATAGTTAAGTCATACCGATCTCTGCCTGCAGAACTCATGTTTGTGTTGTTGCTTCAGGTAGCATGGGGTTGTGGTTGAGACTTCATGCTGTTGAAGGACTCTTGGATGACCTTGTGATTGCAGTTGTGGTTTATGTGAACTTATCAGAAAACAAGGCTCTGACTTAGATTCAAAACATGCCCATGAAATTAGTTTTGAAAAGTAAATTTCTCATTTGACTTTTAAAAGCCCTGTTGAAACAAGCTAAGACCTGCTCCTAGTGTAGATGGGGAATTATTGCCTCTATCTGTTCTGCAAACGAACAGCTCTGCTTTCTAGGACTTACAGTACAAAACCTCATAAAAGCACAGGATTTAATGAATTGAAGAGTTAACATCCCTTAAGCTTTTTAAAAACAAGAGCAACTTTTAAAGGCATTTTCTATTTATATTATTTCTATAGATCTTTCTTGATCACCTTCTCATTCTCTGCTAAACATAATAGGTAACATTTCTGAAGATTTTTGTTACAAATAGGAACAGGAAGAGTTGAATATACTTTTCAAAAGACACTAATAGAAGGTGTATCTTTCAGTTCTGAAATGTCTTCAAGCAAGATATACTGTAAACTTGTTTTATACAAATGCTGGCTGCAGCCTGGTGGCTTTAAACCCATTTCAGCCTATCTCCTGCCTCTATTCACCTGAGCTTATGAGAGAGTACCATGTTGCAGTTCGCCCCCAGGTAATCCTTATGTTTGAAATAATTGTCCTCCTGCAGAACCCAGATTTCAAGTTCTTCAAAATCTCTACATGAGCAAAATAATTCTAAAGGATAAAACCCATTTCTACTGAAATATGAGTTCTACTAAAAGAGCAGTACTATTTTCAGATAAATGTGTGAAGACCTTTGCTGCCCATTGCTGTAGAACTGTGTAATTACTGTTCTCTTAAACATGAATATTCTGTTTTACTGCCAGGATTTAAAACCTCACATCTTTGCAGTGGCTGAACAAACCTACAGAAATGTTCAAAGCCAGATAGACCCCATAAACCAGTCTATAATTGTTAGTGGAGAAAGTGGTGCTGGGAAGGTAAGGAGATTTTTTTCTATTGTCCTGACATTGTTTTTATGCTTTGAAATTTGGTAGTGATTTGTAGTGCAAAGTATTTCAGTGAACAAGCAAAGAAGAAGAAAAAAAATTTCTGACAAGAAAATTGTAGCCAGTCTGCTCTAGCAAGATTCTCTTGAAATATGCATAAAGCATTAAGTGATTGCTGCAATCAAATAGACTCAATATAACTACTCTCTAGGTAACATCTGTCACTTCTGGAAGGGCTATATTTGAATCATTTGATAGGAATTGCACCTGAGTTAAAGTCTCAGCTTAGTCTGTTAGGAAGCTATTATCTCAGCAAACCCTATATAAAGACTTAAAAGAGGTAGGAAACTTCAGATCCTATCCTAAGCCCTTCTGTAATGATCCATTGCTATTCTGCAAAATAAGTGAGGATATTTTTAAACCTGAGAACAAAACGATTTGCTGAATGTTAATGACTCAAAGTCCATTCACATTCAATTCATGTTAAGGTACTAGCTATTAATTCTAGCTGAGCTTCCAGATGGTTACATCTCAGTAAAACTGCTGTTCAGCAAAGCACTTCAATAGGATTTAAGTGTGTCTGTGGCACATAAGGATATGCATAGAAAGTTTCTGCTGAACTAGAGCTATAAACCTGACATAGTTACTCTCCAGCATCACCGCCAGCTGTGTTTTTGGTAGCTAGCACTGTTTCACTCACTAACATAACTATTAACAGTAAAAACGAAGGCCTACTGTCAAGTCTGTCTCTTGCAGACCTGGACATCTCGCTGCCTTATGAAATTTTATGCTTCTGTTGCTGCTTCAGTTACCTCCCCCAAAGACAATGAAACTGTGGAAAGGATAGAGAAGAGAGTGTTGGATTCCAACCCCGTCATGGAAGCATTTGGTAAAAGTAGCTTTTTTAACAGCAAAGACAAGTAGTGGCCGTGGTGGGCATTTTCTTTGTTAACATACAAGTCTAAGCTACCTCTCGTTCATCTCCTTAAAAGACAAACTCTTCAAATACTGGAACTGTATAGAAATCCCCCTTAATGTCTATATGCCCCACACGGAAGAGTAAAACCACTCTGATTATGCTGTATGTGTCACTGGTAATTTCACAGGAAATGCATGTACCCTGCGGAATAATAACAGTAGCCGTTTTGGAAAATATATCCAGCTTCAGTTAGACAGGTAATAATTACTGTTTTAAAAGCTTATCTACTGTCTTCTTTCTTTAAATTTTTACAAACCTATTTCTAAAGTCTGCCAGAGAATATTCAATGTCTTTATAAATATTTTGATTTGCTGGCAGTTTATATTATTATTTCTTTTTTGTTTTCTGCTAGCACTCATCCTGATATCTAAAAGAGAAATGGAAAAACAGAGATGCATTTAAGAACTCTGAATAAACTATTATATTAAACTTGCACAAAACTGAAGGTGGACTGCAGGGCATTCCTAGTCAGTCTGTATTGTGACAACAGAACATTTATCAAATGGTGAGGGAACTTTGTTAAAATCTTTGCTTCTTTTTTTCCCCCCCTCTTTGCCTCTAGATTCCACCATCTGAGCAGTGCCTCCATTCAGACTTTCCTTTTGGAGAAGACAAGAGTTGCCTATCAGGCCCCCAATGAGCGAAACTTTCATATTTTTTACCAGGTGTGTTCAATGAATTTTGCTAGATATTTCTGACAAACAGTGGGTATGAAATCACCAGATTTAGCACAGTTGCAACTTCCGAACAGTTCACCTGTCTGCCATGCTTCCAAATTAAATCATACCCCCAGGCCCTTATTCTTCCTTGTCTGTGAGATGTAAATACCAAAGGCAGAATCCAGTCATTACCTTGTTTTCTGTCTTCAGATCACAAAAGGTGCCACTGCAGAGGAGAGGCTGGAATGGAATCTTCCAGAAGGGGCTGACTACCGCTGGCTGCCAAACTCTGAAAGAAATTTAGATGGTAAAAATCAATTCCACAGACTGGCCCTTAATAACAGCTGTAACTTTGAAGGAAGGCAGGTGAAAATGTGTCTGTTCCATTAAATCCCATGACCCAGGTTGATCAGCCAACAGGCTCCTGGTCTGGCCTCAACAGACATTTTGCAAAGCCACCAGCATTAACGTGATTTGGTTTTACGTTCTAGTTTGCACTGTCAATGGTTTTCACCTGACTTGAAATAGTGGTTTCTGGCTTCACGAATTTGCATCACTCTGTGGTTATGTTTAGAAACTGTCTCATCTTTGGATGTGCTTCAGCAACCTGCTGCCTAACTTCCAAGCCCCACAGAGTTGGTGCTAAGCCAGTGACTTGGTTCTCCAGCTCGTCTTCTGGGATTTACCTAAAGGCTGTCTGGCTTTCTTGATCTCCTCTGGCAATTCCAGCTAAACTGGACGTGGTGGAGAGTTTTCTGCATGCCTGCATGCATGGCTTCCTTTTGAATAACACCTGTTTGGCTTTTCAGAGGACTGCTTCGAGGTGACCAGGGATGCAATGTTTCACTTGGGCATTGACCGCTCCACGCAGAACAATATTTTCAAGGTCAGGTACAATGCATGGTCACCACGAGGCTGACAATGATATTTGGAATGTCTGTTTAGTGTGGGATTTCTACAGAAGTAAATCTGTATCAGTGTCCAGAGCATGGGTTGTTTGGTATTAGATGCAGCAATATCACCTGGCGAGCCTGCAGCTACACGTGATGTTGCATAACCAAATATTAGTTTTTAAGTAAAAGCCTGCACCTGTGAGCTTTAGATTTCCTTCAGTAGTGCAGCACTAGGAATTATTGTAGAAGCTTGGAATCTACTTGCTTTTTGTGTGTGTAAAAACGCTTTGACTCGCCTTGTTCATATGCCAAGGGCAAGGCTAAGAGGATGCTGCCTTGGAGGAAGAGCTGTGTTTTAGAAAACTCAGTGCTTGATTATATTGCAGGTGTTGTCAGGCCTTCTCCACCTTGGGAATATTCAATTTTCTAACCCACTAGATGAATCTCAGCCTTGTGAACTAGAAGACAAGACCAAAGGTGAGGCAACAAGCATGCCATACTCTACAGAGTACCTTCTTCTGGGTTTGGGTAAAAAGATCCAAAATCCCACGTTTAAGTTAGTGAGTTCACAGAAGTGCCATTTTGTGATATCACCTCTAGACCTTCCATAACTTTAAAGGGGCTGCATTCATTTGACACTCCAGATAATCTTCCAACATTTTTTTTGCCTGAATAAGATTTTGTGAAGATCACTGGGGACTTGCTGAAGATACCGGTTGAGGAGCTACTGGAATCACTACGAATTCGAACAATAACTGCTGGAAAACAACAGCAAGTCTTCAAGAAGCCATGCTCTAGAGCAGAATGTGAGACTAGGAGAGACTGCCTCGCCAAAGTGATCTACGCTAAGTAAGGCCACGCTGCTGTGCCAATCCTTTTAATTTTTGTGAGGGAACAGGGAGGCCAAGGAGACTTACTTTCTCTGGTTTTTGCTTGGACACAACAGTAGTATAACTCTGCCTTTCCCTCCTGAGACACCCTTGATTCAGTCACAGATACTGACATAGCTGCAGTATCTAATAGATTTTCAGAGAACTGCTATTTAATGTCAGCCAGGCAGCGTGTCATAACTTTCTTGCTGGATCAGTAAGAAAAGCAAGCTCTTTTCCAACTAATCCAGTTGTCATTGTCTGCAGATTGTTTGAATGGCTTGTTTCGGTCATAAACGAAAGCATTTTTGCAGATACATCAGCGTGGACCAGCTTCATAGGTACGGTTATTCATCCCTGGTTTAACTGAGTTTAACCATAAGTCCTTCAATCTACTCCTAGACCAAAATGCACTAGCTTACCATATTCTTCCTAGGTTTGTTGGATGTTTACGGTTTTGAAGCCTTTCCTGAAAACAACTTGGAACAGCTTTGTATTAACTATGCCAATGAGAAACTGCAGCAGCACTTCGTAGCACACTATCTGAAAGCACAACAGGTAATATTCCACTAAGAGCAAATGTCAAACAGCATCATAACCATTCACTAAGTATAAAGTTTCTAGACCTGGACTTAGTGCCAGCACAGAGAACCCAACAGAATCTTGTAATCTGAACATCACTGGTACATGGTACCTTGTGGAGGTCTTCTGCCATGGGAGAACAGCTCCATAAACCCAGTTGTCATGCCAGTGCCTTTAAGGTCAGAAACATTGCACATCAGCTTTTTTCTTCAATGAGAAAGTACAAGACTTGTCTTTCACAACAGAGAAGGTATCTGTTCCATGCTAAATACATTACAGTCACTTATCTAACTGGGCATGCCCTGCTAATTCAAGTTCTCATCTGAGTGCTCTGAGAGCTACAAAGCCCCTGCCAGACCTGGAGTGCTTCTCTAATAGATGTACTCCTGTCCTGGTTGAATTCCTCCACATTACGCATGCATTACCCCAATGATCTTTGCCATTAGCTGGAATCTGGGAAACTGTTTTCTTAATGGCACCAACATGATGGCACCTTCTGCCTCACAGCATAGTTATATCAATTTATTGAGGACAATAGCACCTCTTTGCCCATAATTTGTGCTTTCATATGCTTTTTTTTTTTTCCCCACCTACCTTCGTTAGTATGCCAGGGGTTAATGGTCAGTGAAGACGGAAACCAAGTTCAAGCACACGGTTACTTTCCTTAAAACTAATTCATGACCTCTGTTTGTAGCACTCCTGCCAATGCCTGCCTGCCCTCTTACCTCTCATGATCTGGCTGTGTCCCAAACCATCTGAATGCCATTAGTGGCTATGCTGAGCAAGCTCTTGGCAGGAGACTTTTAAAATAACTGTCCAGGGCTTCTGCTTGTTAAGCACTCCTGACAGTTTGTTCCATAATTTGGCGTAAATATTGTACAAGCTGCTTCAACTGATGCCTTTTTCCATTTCCTTTTGGATCAGGCTTTATTTAAATGGAGCCAAGTTAGTGAAGTCTGGCACACAATGGCAGGTTTAGGGCTGTGTCCCAGTCTAAGGAATTCTGTGTATTCCTTGCACTTTAAGGGAAAAACCAGTCAGTACAGCCAGGAGAGGCTTAGTGTCTATTTGTCTTAGTGTCTTGGCCTCTGTTTACTTTGTAAAGCAGCTTTTCAGGTCTCACTAATAAATCTAAATTTCCCAAATAATGAAATAAACTGTTCCAATAGGAACTGCTGCTACATAATCAAAAGCTACTTGGGGTAAAATATCCTCAGATTTTTTTTTTTTCCTTAAGATTTCCACTGAACATGAACTGGTCTTTGAATAAGTAGGCTGAGTCTGTGATTAACTTGTTAAACAGTAACTGCATCAACTGAAAAAAACCGTGCAGTTATTTGAGCTCTAGTGCCCTCTGCTGCACAACAGCCAGTTTCTCTCTTACTTCAGGAAGAATATGCAGCTGAAGGCCTACAGTGGTCTTTCATAAACTACCAGGACAACCAGAACTGCCTTGATCTGATCGAGGGCAATCCTCTCAGCATTTTTTCTTTGCTGAATGAGGTAAGTGCACACCTACACTCCTACTGCTTCTGGCCTAGTTGCCTGCCTCCTGTCTCAAGCCACCAAAGAAAACATGAATGCTAAATTAGTATGAAACTTGCCAGCTACAAAAATTCTGCAGAACTTACCTTTTGAAACTACATGCTCATTACAATCATGACATTTCTTTGTCCTATACAGAATCTTTTTTTTTTTTTTTCCACTGATCCAGGATGTTTTGATTCAAATGTGAAGCCTCAATTACATCTTTTTTCCCCACAGTATTTCAGGGCTTACATACCAAGAGCAATTCTAAAAGTAAAATGGCTATGATTTTAATTTAAAGTGTTTTAGCTTTTAATTATTAGACAGCTGTTTTTGACTAATACAAAATGCTGCAATTTTGTCTTGTCTGTTATGCAGGAATGCCGTTTGAATAGATCCTCTAACCCTGACCTGTTTCAAACTCGGATTGAGAAAGCCTTGTCTGATAATCAATGTTTAAGTCGAGACAAATTTAGCAAGAAGCCTAACTTCATTATTTCACATTATGCTGGAAAAGTCTGCTATCAGCTGGAAGCAATGGTGGAGAAAAACAAGGTAGATGTTTTCAGAATCAGCTGTTTAAAAACAAAACCTTGTAGAGCAAAAGAAATTTTAATTTAAAATATCACTAACATGTATATTCAGCAATGTTTACTGAATTTGCTCACCTCACTCCAAATAAACCATTCGGGCCCTGTAGAATTGGATAATGTCCTTGGTCTGCTTTTCAGTGAATGGTCACTGGCACAAGTAAAATCTTTTTTAACAGACCTTTCAGCTGAGGATTAAGTGGATCATGTATTACCAAATCAGGGCTTCTTCTGTTCCTGAGACAATGCAGAAGTGTTAATGGCATCAGGGCATTTATATAGCCATAAATACAGCACTTAGCCTCATAAAAAAATCAGATAAGTTTATGAGAAACAAGAGCATAGATGTCACCGAAACTCAAATTTTGGCCTTGTTGTGCCATCACAGCACAAAAAAAATAGTCTGTAGACTACTAAAACTGTAGTCCCGTATCATTTTTTTCATAATCAGAAACTACAGCAAATGATACTATGGTGATGGAAAAAAATAGCAACTCATTTAAAAGGAAGACTTTCTAATATTTGTTGCAGACTGTGCAATTGGGATTAAACTAGTCCTTGGGTTTCTAGCTCACTTAAGTTGTATAAAAAGAAAAATATTAGGAGCAGTCATACATTTGACTAGATTTGCTAGATGTTTTGCCAAACTATTTTCTGTTCTCAGATCTGACTATGAATGAATGCATGTAGTCAGATTTGAAACTACAGCTGTGGTTAAGTCACACTTGGCATCCGAAATACTATTCCATTTATTTATGTGGAATTTTTTGAAATCTTCAAAGCTTTCTGCATAAGGCCAAATGCTAATGAGTCATGTTTGTGTTTGCAGGACCCCATTCCACCAGAACTCATCCATGTTTTGCAGAATTCTAAGGACCCTTTACTCCAAAAATTATTTCCTGCGACAGAAAGGAACCAAAATAATGTCAGAACCCAGAATAGAGCAGCTGTTATTACGGTGGTGTCGAAGTTCAAGGTACATTCTATTCAAGTTTCTACTTTCTACTGCTGTCTTCATAACTAGATGAGAAAACAATATAGTTGGAACCAAGACCAATAAATGTTATTAAATAAGATGGCTGTAAAACTGAAGTAGTGTCAGGTTTCTGATATTCTCCTAGTTTAGAGTTTTAAGTCACTCCAGTCTTAGCTTTTCCTTTAACAGTTGGGCATCTGCCTTTATTAGGCTTTTTCCTACTTGTTCTTCTTGATGGGTTAGCTTCAATTGCTGTCCCTGGTACAGTTTTGGAAACTTTCTGAAATTACTATGGATGCTTTTAAAAATTGTTGATAGAGTGGAATTTTTACTCAAGATGTCCTTAAAGAACTGAGTCTGTAGAGCCATTCTTGCAAAAAACTGTTTGTTTTTATAGAAGAGCTGTGATTAGCTAAACTACACTACCTATGGAGGAGGAATCCCTAATTATACCTGAATTTGTTTTCTGCAGGGTTCACTTGAAAATCTCATGCAAATTTTGAATAGCACCAAACCACATTACATCCGATGCATCAAGCCTAATGCTGACTGCAAGGCACTGACTTTTAAAAAAGAAGAGGTAATTCTTCAAAAGCCTTTTTTTTTTTTTTTTAAACGGTACATTTCAAAAGAGCTTTTTCGCCTTTGCAACTTCCAAGATAAATGTCCTTTCAGAATCATTGATGGTGCCTCTGAAATGGCACCAGTAAGCTCAGCAGCTTGTTCAGATTCAACTTACTTGTTGCTCTGTGAGAAATTCTCTTACCAAAGTGCTCGTAGGTCATTTAGAATTCTGCCTTTGCAGTCTGCAAGGTTGATAAGGGTGATCTGGCTGTTGGCTGCCCAGGTCACACAGATATCCTCACAGCGCATACTCACAATAAGTTTGCTTGCTTCTTCTGGTGTCTGGTCTGGGAGGGCTGCCAAGTTAGATGAGATCAGCTGACAAGCATGTCTTTGGGAAAAGAACGGCAGATGCTAAAGCTATAACTAGAGGACCTTCTCTGATGGGAAAATAAACAGCTGAGGCAGTGCTGCATTTATTTTAAACACACTGAGAATTTGCTGATCGCACGCTAGTGTTAAAATATCAACATTGGGTTTCCATGTTCTGTTGCATTTGGTCAATGCAGGGTATGTGGATACCACAAGAAAAGGCAAAAGTGGACTTTCCCTCCATATCAGCACTGCCTTGTCCCTGCTCTGGCTGTTATACAGTGCAGTAACTCAGCAGCCATGTAACCACCTTTTCCACCCTCTCCATTCGATCCCTGACTGGCAGTGTGGTGAGCCATGCCAGGCACACACTAGCTGAGCTGAATGTGGCTTGGGTTGAGCACATCCCATGCACACTTCACTGCAGCTTCCACAAAGAACAAGACAGTGTTTGCCTACCTAAACCAACTCAATTTATGTCTCAGGTTCTCAGCCAGCTTCAGGCATGTGGAATAGTTGAAGCCATCACCATCAGTGCAGCAGGCTTCCCTATTAGGTAAGTCCAAACTTCTTGGGCAATGTCTTGCATAATCAATTTCTATAGCAATTAGCAGTATATTATTTATTTCAGAAGTATATTTATTCACGTTATTGACAGCTCAGCATCAATAGGGTGAGGCTTGCTCTTATCATAAACAAGCATAATTCTTGCCCAGTTTTTGTTACAAGCAAAAGTAATTGTATATTACTGGGCAACAGACAGCCTCCTGAATTTCTTCAGCAAGTTTATAGTTCCTTTCATGTTGGTGACTACACAGGCATCACTTTATTTGCAGTCTATGAGCTGCAATTTTGAAGCCATTCTGCAATTTTTTCCCCTCAAAGGATAGGTTATTTACCAGATAGTAAATAAATGATACTTGCCTAGAATTAACCCTATTTTTGTCTATCAGGATCTCCTTTGAAAGTTTCACTGAACGCTATGAAATACTGAGAAGATCACGTGGGTACAATAAAAAGAGTGTGTGTGGTAAAAGCAACTATCATACTGCCAAGAAAAAAGGTACATTTCCTTAGAAAATCCCTCTGCTGTAAAATAAAATTATCACTGCACCAAGTTGCTATTACATAGATCAGATGCAATTACTATATTCAGCACTTAGCAAGACCATTATTCTGAAAATATTTTCCTAATTTATCTACATTGACTTAAATTTCTAATTTGCCTAATGCATATATATAGCATGCTCTTTTTAAGACAGCAAATCTTTCATCTTACTGCTGTTTTTCTGTGTTCCTCTTCAATAGAAAAATTAGTTATGATGGTGTTTGGGTTTGCCCCCAATTTAATTTGATTTAGAGCTGTCTCTTAAGTAAACTTGAAAACCACTTACCTTTTTGCTTATATTCCTTCTCCTTCCTTTTTTTTTCCCCACCTTGTCTTCTTGCCAAACACACTGACCTTCTAGCTTACTTGGATTCTGCTGCTTCTTCTGCCTTTTGCAAACTTCTATATGCAATTCTTTTTTCTAAACAAGAGCGAGGATGGACTTTATAAACATAATCCAGTCTACCAGGTAATGTCTTTGGTACATGTCACTCAAAGAAGGAGCTCATCAGGTAGTTACATTTAATATTGCAAGTTACTGCAAACCCCTTCCCTCTCCCAGATTAATCCCATTTTCTGGGGTCTGCTCAGTAACCAGCAAACGTAGAAAACAAGATCAGTAAGTACCAGCCTATTTCAGCTAAGTAAAACGGCTGGAAATCTCTTAACCTTGCCGAAATAGAATGAAGTAATGAAGTACAGGCTGGAAAATTACTTACACACCATATCTTTCTCCCTCAATTAGAAACCCATTAGTTGAAATACCTCATTGTGATAGGTTACTACTCCTTTTTATCTTTAGCAGGTTATAAACTGCAAACAAAATAAAACAATTTCCTAAACATATGGATAAGCTTTTGGTTCCCTTATCAGCCTAACCCTAGCCTCATAGTCACCAGATGTCTTCCTGTAAGCAAGAATTGTTTATATTTGTTTTCAGTACCTTAAAATGCTCTCATCTCCTTAGAAATAAGTGCAGCAGAAAAACAAATAGTGTCCAGGATGGAAAGATACAGAGACCATCAAGTTCCGGCATTGGGCATGCAGAATACTCATGCAGCATTGCCTTGAGCAACACAATCTCTTTCAAGGACAGGTCTGAATTAAGTCTACCTCTATTTCCAAATAGGTTAATCTGGCTAACGTGTTTGTCTCATAATGTAAACATAAAATAAAAAAAAAAAAAGTCCTAGAAACAGTTATAATAACCTCTTACTGCTGCAATAAATTCCTGCTTAGTATGTGACCCTGATTCCTTTAGCTGCTTCTGATACCCTATTAAAGCTGTAGAATTGTGTAGAATTTGTTTTCTATTCCTGCATCATGCAGTACATTAACACTATCAGTCTAACACCTTGCTTTTTGCTCTTTGTTACTAATAGCTTGGGGTTTTGGTTATTTCATCAGATTTTCTTAGTACTGAGCCACTCAAATCCATTCTCAGTTGCATCACTGTTGATTTCTAACATTTCCAGTTAGTATACTTTAAACAATGTCAGAACAGCTGAGTCCTCCCCAAATTTGTTTGATTGTCTAGATCTGCCCAAAGTATCGTTATCTGTGCTAGTCTGAACAGGCTGCAATGGAGCCAACAAGACAACACCTTAGCACCCAAACTACATCCTAGTTTAAACACACTGCGCTGCCTTTCTACTTGTTACCATATGACAAAATCTGTGCTGTTGCATTGTTTCCCTTATAGCTAGAAATAGAATATCTCAGCCATCACCTCCCCCACTCTTGTTGTAGGTGCATACCCCCCTAAGTGGCCAAGTGTCAGTATAAGGACAGTTACTTGCTCTTGATTTACAAGTTTTGCAATACCTTCTCTTCAATGCTCCATTTGCAGGCAAGACTGCAGTGATAGATGATGACAAAGCATCACGTTCTGTCATTTTTGAGATACTTCAGAATGTTGTTACGGGACAAACTGCTGCTGAGCCAACAGGGAAGAGATCAGATAACGCTTCAGTGTACTGCGGCAAAACCAAAGTATTTATGGCTAATTCTGTGGTAAGCATGTTATTTCTTGGCTTACAGTTCTGCAGTGAACTCAGACCTAGTGCTGCAAGCATCCTCTCAGTTTCAGTTATGGCTTTCCCTGGCTTCAGCTGACACACTTGGCTACTCTTACGGGTCTAAGCAAATTATTTTTGACAAAAGCAGAGAAAGCACTTCTGGAAAGCTTGCACACTAAAGGGTATAGCCATAAAAGAACCCCCATTCAGTGGAGCTAGTTTTAAGCCAGCTGCTACTGTGACTTTGGTAGCTTCTGCTTTTTCCCCTCACAATACTGTTTTCCCCCCTCAGATACTTACACTTTTAATTTATATATATCTAAAAAGCATTAATGACACGCTGTCACTTCAAAAATGTAAGCAGTCTTGGGACACTGAAATGTGTGTGTAGGTTTCCAGCGAATAACAAATGACTGTAGAAGGGTTAAGAACATCTGTCCCTGACTATTAACTGCAGGCTTGTATCCCCATTGCAGCTAGAGCAACTTGAAGCTAAACGAGCAGAGGTGTTAAACGAGAAAGCATTTTGTATTCAGTGTTGCTGGAGAAGATTTAAACAGAAGAAACTTGAGAAGGAGAGAAGGTCTGCAACCCTCATCCAAGCAGGTAATTTGATGAGGGTGTGGCTGGGCATAATGCAGCAAGTAACATTTCAGCTACACTGGGTACTTGAAGAATGGATATGCTAAGTGAGCATGGAGAAAGCTTAAGTGACTTCTCTCTTACACTGTGTGCAACAGAAGCTGAGATTCTTTGTACTCACATTTCTTTTAATTAAATCTTCAGCTATTCGTTCCTGGTTAGCCAAGAATCACTTCCAAAGGATGCGCAGGGCTGCTAATGTTATTAAGCATTGCTGGAGGAAATGGAGAGTAAGTACGTTGGTGCAGGGAAGCATTAAAATTGAGTGACTGATGCTTTGTACTGTTAGAGAAATAATCTACCGCTGTCAAGTAACTGTACAAAACCAATACTGACGGTTCTTCAGAAACTCTTCTCAAGCTGAAGTGTAGATGATGAATGCTTGCAGGGTGGCAGCTAGAGACTGCAGAATAAACTCATTCCTAATTATCTTTATAAAATGGGAAAGCATCCCAAAAGGTGTCCTATCCTTTATGATGGCCTATTTTTTAGGCTCTTAGCTTTGCAGTTTTAAATTTTGTTCAAGATGCTGGAGAATCTTGTTTAGCAATACTGTTCTGTGTCTCTTAATCAGGCAGAAATGGCTGCTTTGGCAGCAGCAGAACTGGATGAGGGTGAAGAAAAACCACTGTTCTCAGTTCCTGGCACTACAACGTCAGCCAAATCACCTTGCTCTTTGGAAACAACCTGGCCCCTACGTGCAGTAATTCAGTTCTGGCCTCTTGGCCTCGTCCTGGCTGCTGCGCCTGTTACCATAGCGGGACTCCGGAGAGACCTGTCCCTGCTGGCGTGCTTGAAAGTACTTCAGGAGAGCGACTGCTACAAGACAGAAAGCAGCTTCCTTGGCTGTGGCATTACTTCCATTAGAGCTCTTCCACAGGTAATGTACCTCACACCCTCAAGTCAGCAGCACACCTAAGCTCTCATGAGTTCAGGATCCCGTAACAGTATGGGCATGAAGTCTGCTGTCAGGCTCTGGTCTTCCTTTATCCACTGGGTTAGATATGCAAGCACGATGTTGACATCAACAGGTCAAGCCAGACACAGGACTGAAAAGAGACCTAAGCACGAAAGTGCTTGTTAATCTGTCATAGGAATAAATAGAACAAAGCTCTGCTTCAGAAACAGACAGGAAAGAATTCAAACGCGGGCTCTGCTGTTATGTTCTATGTATTTTTTTCTGCTTAGGGGAATTAAATTGGTACAAGAAAACACAGCAAGAAAATGTGCCCATATGGAGAAAGGCACTGCCAATCCCAGTAATTCTATATTAACATCACCATGCAGATGACTGCACGCAGACTAATTAGGATGGAGGGTTTTTGGGGCAGAAGGCAGGGAACAACCCTCCAGTACTTCACCTCCTACTCACGTGCAAGACAGAATCAAAAACCATTTACTAGAAGCAAGCTACAGCCCACACCAGCTTCTCTGTGACGTTGCACTCCATTTAGAGATCAACTTGTCCCCATTTGTTAAATTTTTGAGCTTGCCTAAAATCATGCTTGCAAGAATATAACTTGTGCGTGGTCACAATTACTCTAAGTAGGAAGACGTAGTACCAACTAAATACTCAGATCTTGAGAGTTTAAGCTACCTTCAGTGCGAGTTGTGGTATTGATACTCTTCACAGTAATCACTGATCTTAAATCAGTTTGTAGGATACCCCTGCAGGTCTTCCTCTACCCTTAGTCATATTTAACAGTTGCTTGTGTACTTTGTGTACTATGGCAGTAATCAGTCTGAATAGCCAAACTAGCTCATAACCCTGCAAAGTATCAACTGACCTCTCCACCTCTTTTCCTTCTAGGGCTCTGTCAAGTTTCACTGTAAGAAGTCTCCCCTGCACTACGCAAATGTCAGCCCCCACACAGCTGCCTATTCTATCACTGGATTTAACCAGATTTTATTGGACAGAAAAGGACTCCTTCCAACCTAAGTTTTGGCCATCTGCACATACTGAACTTTTTCGTTCAGGGAAGGACTGCTGCAGGCTGCTGCTTTCAAATTACTCAACGTCCGTATCTGCTGCTACCTCAGAGCTTTCTATAGTGATGCATTGTATATGTAATATAATATACTACAAATTCAGAACGCATGGGGGATATTCCTCCTCCCACACACGCACATATTAGAGGAAATAGCACTATGAGAACACTCAACATAATTAAACTAGATCAAGTGCTTTAAACAGTATATACTTGAACAGAACTCTTCTGGCACTACAGGGGCAGAGCAAGAGGCTGGTAATGAGATAGCAAAAAAGGCAAACCTTTCTGATGTGTGCTGCATTCTCGTTGGGAGGCACAGCTAGTCAGACTGATTGCACACATTCAGAAACCTGTGACTGAGGAAGTAGCAGTCAGCTGTAACACTAGAGGCAGACATCTCAGGGAAAAGCAACACTGGACTGTTTGCTTTTTATCTGTAGGACCAAAATATGAATAATCTCACAAGTGCCATGTGTTTCTAGCACTACTTAGCCATAGCTGAGGGGCCAAAGTTCTCCTTAGGGGTGCCAATACCATCCTTTTGTTGTGTACATGGGTCTTGAAAACATTCAGCTCTTCTGTGTAGGCCACTTTTAAATAAAACTGTTAACTATCTTGTGAAGGTGCCTGACTATCCATAACAAAGGTAACAAAAACATTTCACAACAGTTTGTGGATTAAGATAAATGTCGAGATATTTAATATAATTGTTATTGGGAAGCAGCATTTCCCATGGTTGACAGGATTTCTCTATAAAAAGATCGCACGTCCATGTAGTATCAAATTTACTTGCTAGTATCTAAACATCTGTCCAATACTGTATCACTGTTTATCAACTCTAAATTAAAAATTTGAGTCCTGACGTCCATGAGGGAAGCGTGACCAAACCCAGAGGAAATACCCGGCATGGTGCACCAGAGTTGCAGAGGGGTGCTGCAAGATCCCTCCTGTCGGAGGAAAAACTCAAGGAAAGCAAAAGGTTTCCAAGGTAGCTCACTCAGGAAGAATGTTCTCCTTCTCTGGGGGTTCAACAATTCTCAGGCAGCAGTCTGCAAACTCAACGAATAACGGCTCCTGCATGTACTTTTTCATGAGGGAGCTCTTCTCTTCTGCTTCATCAACCGTCAGCAGCAGCTGCCGGAGGTGTGGGTTCAGGAGCAAGCCTTTCAGTTCTTCTGATTCTCCTTCAGAGAAAAACAGATGAACAACACTAATTGTGAGCAGTTACAAACGTTGCTTAGAACACTGTTAGTTTGAGGGTAAATTCTCAAGGCAAAAGGCCGGGTATGTGACACAGGAAGCTTTAAGGCGAGCTGCACAACCAGGACGAAGCACAGTGCCTCAGTAACACACCCCAGCCGGCCTTACAGCCCCCCCAAACCCCCTCCAACCCTCAGGCTCACCCAGCAGCTTGAGCTTCTGCAGTGGGACGCGGTCCTGCTCGTCGTCCTCTGCCAGGATGTCCGCCACCGACCAGGGGCCGCCTAGGAACGGCAAAGAGAACCGGGCCGGGGGTACCCAGCCCCCCGTACCCCCTCACCCACCCCCGTGCCCCCCCCCAGCCCCTTACCTGCGCGCTGCCCGGCCCGGCCGGCCCCTCGGGGCTCTGCCAGCCCCTCCGCCGCCCTGCCCAGCTCCGAGATCTTCGCGGCCCCGCTCCCATCCCCGTCACGGCGGCACCGGGCTCGGTGCTCCCTGCAGCACGGCACGGAGCAGCTGCGGGCACACGGCTCCCGTCAGGGCCCGGCGGCGCCCCTCACGCAATGGGGGCGGCCGCCGCGGGCCCCCTCGCCCCAAACCCGCTCCCCCCAACCCGTTTCTCCTCTCACTAAGCCTCGGCGCAGCGCGGACACCGGTACGGGGCCGTCCCCGCCGCCCCGCACACCCCACAGCTCCGAGCCGCCCTCATGGCGTCCCCGGCCCGCTCCAGGCCCGGCCCGCCCAGCGCCGCCCCGCCCCGCCTCAGGCGCGGCCAGCACAGCGCCGAGCACCGGGGCGTGTTTTTTTTATTTATTTTTTTTACATAAAACGGAGGTTTTTTTGCTCGCAGCCGCTAGGGAGAGGAGTGTTGGGGTTGCTTCGTCTGGGCTCGAGGAGACTGGGATGCTGGAGTAAGGACAAAGGAAGAAATAAACTGGAAATAAACGGCTACAAAGCGGGACTGAGGGGGGTGGATGGTGCCTGGGTGAGCTCCGCCATCATCGCGGCCCTGTGGCACCAATGAGTAACAGCTGAGAATAAATTAAACATAGAGTAATGTCACCTGGATCTTCTCAGCCAGGACTTCCCCATCTGTGACTGGGGGGCAGAGAGAAGACAACAAAATGCTGAGACCCCTGTGGGCAACGTCCCCGTCACCAACCACAAGCGTTCATCTCCACTGGGGTCTGACACATTAATTACCAAAATCTAATTTCCTTTCTGGAGAAGGAGAGAGGGTGAGACCTCTGCCTTTCACAAAATGCCCAGCCTTGACATTTTTATTTTGCTTTGTTGTGTACAAGGGACTTTGCTACAATTCTGGGACTGAAAAACTCCAGGGAGGTTTCCTGCTGGAGCAGCTCACATTTCAACACCACGGATTCATGGCTAGTTATAAGCAGAAATATGAAAAGCGTAGGCACAAACGTCTCACAGAATCACGTAACGCAGCTACAAATAGAGATAGAATAAAATTCTACCAGATAAATTCCGCAGATAAAATTACAGCAGCAAAACAGTGCAGAATGCCCCCAATCACAGATCCAGCAGTGGAAGCTACAGCCCTGACTGTAAACGAGAAGGAAAACCACACATCCCCCGGCAGTCCTGAAGCCTTTCCAGCCATTGAATTCCCCCAAACCCATAAAAACACCACAAAAGGGCCGCTCCCAAGGGCGGCTGGCGGACTCTGCTCCCCCTTTGGTCCCCCCTGGTCCTTCCCAGAGCCTCCCGGGCCGCCGGCGCTGTCCCCCGGGCGGTGCTGAAGGCTGCTCCCGGTCCCCGTCAGATGTTGGCCACGGCACAGGCTTGTACACGGTTGGCAGAAAGGCACCTCAGAGACTTGAGCTTAGCCCCCAGCTCTTTGGCTTTCAGGGTGTATATCAGCGGGTTCCCCAAACAGTTCATGGTGATCATCATGGCCGTGCAGTTTCGGAAGATGTAGACGCTGGGGTAGAGATCGAGGGGGCACTGGTGGTTTGTCGCATCGAATATGACTCCCGCAAAGAAAGGAGCATAGGAGACCAACGCTAGGACCCATATAAAAATGCTAGTTCTGGCCACCTGGATTTCGGCGGATTTGTAGGTGCCGGTAGCTTGCCCACATGCTTTCATTCTGAGCTTTCTTTTCCTCAGGATGATAATGATTCTGAGGTAAGTGAACAGAGGGACAATAAAAGCCGCCACAACGTTGGGAATGGTGATGAAGATGAGGTAGTCAACGCAAAACGGGCTGTAGAGGACTGAGAGATTTCTTCCCATATGCAAGCAGTTCCACCCCATCAAGGGCAAGCAGCCCAAAGAGAAAGCAAGGATCCAGCTAATTAAAACTACAGCTATGGAATGTTTTCTAGTAACCCTAAACCTTGTCCTAATACTTTCAGACACAGCCAGATAGCGTTCGATTCCAATGCTTACCAAGTTATAGATGGTGGATAAAATCGACGTAGTATATAAGGAATAAGGTGCAAGTATACCCTTGGATCCAAAGATTGTAATGTCAGGGTTGGTGATGAACAGCACTGAAATCCAAAAGCCAGAAAAACTTGTGAAGAGATCAGAAAAAGCCAAATTGCAGAAGAGGATAGAGATAGGCTTGTGCAGATCCTTTGTCGCCATTCTGGTGATGATGACTATGCAGTTGAAGATCACAGAAGCTATGTTAATGGTCAGCTGGGGGATGCCCAGGGCAAGTACTAAATAATGACTCCAAATTTTGGTATGGTTAGCAGAACAGTTTGAATATCCAGTCATGGTGGGAAATCCTGCTTTCAAGCAGTAACAAAGTCTGCTGTACACATCCCGTATGCGGCAAGAGACCATACAGCTACATGAGCGTTACTGCCACCTTGTCCTCCAGTCGAAAAATGAATATTGAAGCACAGCCTCTGTTGCCACATCATTGTCATGACAGTGGATTAATCTTTAACCACTTGTGCTTTTAAATATTTGGGTTACCAACTCAGAACAGCGCTAACGACCCTTAAGTTGCTAGGATAGGCAGAAGTGCAAAGCATATTTACTATTATAAATCTGATCTGCTTAAAGCAACCTTATCAAGAGCAAAATTTGGCCAGTTCATGTGAAGACAAATGATCACACGAGTGGTTTAGAAGTCTGAAGATATTCTAAAATTGAGTGAATGTGGATTCATCTCTAATTCACTAATAGATTAGATAGAAAGAGATAAAGATTAGAGTCAGAAAATAGACGTATTTTTCTTTTAGGCAAGAGGGTATGTGATTGATGGCACACAAAAAAGAGTATCACCTTTTTGTCACTAACTTGGACCCCTGTGAGGGATTTAAGCAGCTGCCTAAATTGAGATCAGCTCTAGTGACTTCACACAACTCATAAAGTGCTCAAGGTCAAGAATCTGTTTGAGGTTTTCTGGGTAAGAAATGTAATGTTTTTCAGTTCTTTTCATTCAATATCTATATAAGAAGAAAAGATGTCTCCTTATCACCTAAGCTTTATTTGCACTAAAATAGATGGTGTCTCTGGTTCTGAAGTTTATAGATTTCCAGTTTTAATCCCTCTAATTGCCCTTGCCCAAACTGGACACGAGCAACGGACAAAAATGTTGACATTAAGCTAGAGGTTTCTTATTTCAGTCACTACCCTAGTCACAAAACCTGCAATTTTATTCTTAGAAACGTTGCTTTGCAAAACAATGAAAGATCCGTCTTAATACAGACAGCACACTTTTATGTGCTTAATAATCACATGAAGTATGGTTGGTTTTAAATCTTAACTGAAAGATAACAGAACCTATATGTTTGCTGTCTCTTGTTTACAATTACTAATTGATGCGACCGGCAGTGACTGATTTTCTAAGGATGGTTAGATCATATCTACAAATAAACCCCAAGCTGGTAAGCAAAACGACACGATGAACTGCAACGCTACAAAGGGGCTCTGAAAAGGTAAGAAGCTCCTTTGCCACTGGTGTTCCTGTGCTTTGGCCTACAGAAATATCTCAGTACTGAGTACTGGAGTACTCAGAAGTTGACAGTCTGTACCTAAAATTGTATGTATTTTCCTTTTCTTGTGTAAATCAGAGGTACTGATGGTCTATGAGAAAAACAAACAAAGAAAAACCTACGAGACATTGAATTAACTTAATTTTCAAACAAGCAAGTGCAGGAGGAGGGCTTAACTCTTTGTTAGAGTAATTGGAGTGGGGACTTAAGATGCTTAAGCTGTTCTGAAAATGTCATTTTTCCCCCTTAATTCTTGGGTGGGAACATAGCATGACAATGACAAACATCTATACTCATGCCTTTGTTATAAGACATTTTCCGTTTGCTTTTTTTAAAGTTAATCTATATTGTACATTAACAAAACAACATAATATTATTGTATCATTTACTTCTTTGACTTTTTAAATATAAATGATTTTTGAAAACGAAGTTTAAAATAAATGCAAATAGAAAAAATATTCTTTGGACATACATTTAATGCTGCCAGTCAGCAGAGGGCACTACTGTACCAAACAATTATCTGCAGTATACAGTGGGGAATATGGCAGTCTTAAATACTGGAGCAGTTCGGATGAGCAGTAAGTATACCAGTGTATCAATATGAACAGCACGGATATTTTTTCTGCTCAGAAGCTGCTGCCTTTTTTTTTTTTTTTTTTTTTTTTCCCCCTAATGTTCTACGCCACTCCATGCGTGATTTGAAACTCCCACACTCCCACACACAGAGACCTCTCCAACATGCTCTAGCTGCTACCTGGCATCCAACTGCAACTGAGTAGTGAGTTTTTGCAAGTTTTCCTTAGTAAAATATCTGTATGAAGTCATGTCACCTACAAAGTTGGTCAATTAATGCATATGGCTCCATTTAAATGTTTTTTTTTGTTGGTAATAATTTTA
Source organism: Anas platyrhynchos (assembly GCF_047663525.1). Lineage (NCBI taxonomy): Eukaryota > Metazoa > Chordata > Aves > Anseriformes > Anatidae > Anas > Anas platyrhynchos. Next base: position 2,253,985 of record NC_092606.1, read on the forward strand.
TACAGTGATACTAAAACAGGAGCTCAGCTATGCTGATGGGATTTTCACTTTGAGTGGTAACATCTGAGCAGTACAGCAGCAATTTGAGCTCTCAGACTAAATCTGTGACCAATACAATAGCTCTGTCAGAATTTACAACATAAGAAATTTGTGCAGAAATGTTGGGTTTAAATGGATTTATTTATTTTTTTATTAAAATTGAAGTTTATGAGCATATATCATGGTTGGTGTGCAATTAGTATGCAATTACTATATATTAGAAATGCTTTACACAGGTAAATAATCAGTATTTCAGATGGTCACAAGGAAGTCCAAAGAATGATTATATAGAAATAAGGGCTGGGAACTGATTAAACAAGTCTGCTGATTTATTAATATCCTATAAACTATTCTTCTCAAGTGTCACAGAAAAAGCATGCTGTGTAATTCACCTCATACAAATTTGTCAGCCACACCTTTGGTGTGAGATTGCTGCTGAGCAAGGACTTTACTATTTCTGTCACCTTCTCAGTGCCAGCACCGCAAGTCAGCAACTCCTTTTAATCACAGCAAGTGAGGCAGCAAGGAACGTACAGCACAGATGAACATCTGTCAGGAATAGCAGAGGGCACCAGACCAAGCCACACGCAGTCCTGATCTCTTTCAATTACATATTCAATGGCTCTGTGAACTGATAGGGGGTCCAAGGGTTGTGATGAAATGCAGGCTACGCGAAAGTGTGACATCTTCAAAAATATCCTAGTAATTTTGAAAAGTATATCCATGAACTGGAGCTCCAAGGTGCCCTAGATATTCCTGAAAATGCTACTTGAAATTTCTCTAATTTGAAAAGCTGGTGTTCAAGCATGAAAGATCGTATGAAGTCAGAATGCAATTAAAAATAATATTGAATAATATAGATAGCTCTTAACAAAAAGATTTGTAATCTTAATTCCCTAATTTAATTGCATAAAAATAGTGTAATGTTACTAGGTTAATGGAGAAAATATTATGGAAATAACTTTTTTGTATGCTTCATTACAAAAACAAAAAAAAAAAAACAACACAGATTTGTAATCTCAGCCCTCTGTAAGGAAGTCTGAGCTCTCAAAAACAGATGAAAAGTAATTTCAACTCCAAGCAAACACTGTGTGAGGTAGGGAGTCACTGTGCCACCAAATCTGCATGTATAACAATGTCTGTGCAAGGTGATTCTTATCATCACATGTTCTGGGAACTTGATAATCTTTTTGTACTTACACTTATGACACATCTGTGAGGAAAGAGTGTTATCTACATTTTACAGATGGGAAAAGAGCAATCAAATTATTTGCTTAAGATCAAACAGAAGTCCAGTATGGAGGGAGCTAAATCTCAGGCTAACATTTTAAACACTGGCTGTACCTTTTTGTTGGCAAGTCTTTGATTAATATTTACCTAGTTTTCACCCTCTGCAACACTCTAATACTATAATTGTTTGTATGTTTCTTTATCTGAATGTCCAAATTACTATTGCTTTGATATTTGTCCTGACTGAGACATGGCATTATTTTATTCTGCTAACAAAAAAAAAAAAAAAAAGAAAAAAGAAAACCAGCAATAATATACTTCTCTCACTGACACCTCCTTTTGCCATAGAATCTATAACTTCAATAATAATTATCCTAAGATTATGCCTGTGGAGAACACCATAATCACTGAACATGCTGAATAGATCAAGAAAGAGAGGTGATAAGCCTTGGCACTGAATTTGCAATGAACATTCATTTCACGTTGCCATTCTGGAAAATCTACCTTCACACAACACATCTTGCAGCTTCAGAAACACCCGGAACCTGCAGCGTGTGTGCCTCAACAGGAATCACAAGTGTCCAGCAGCTCTCAGAATAACAGGCCCCAGCTGCGACATGCCAAAGTTGATTTCAAAACAGGATATGAAGGAAAAGGGCCTCGTAGCTCAGTGCAGTAACCCTTGGACAACATACACTTTTACCTTAACACCATGCAACAGCAATGCTCTTTATGCTGATAATACCCTGAGAAACCTGAGTTGTGTGTGACACTGCAGGAGAAGCTGCGTCCATGTAATGAAAATGAGAGCTCCACAGCACAATCACACTACAGCTGATGTGGTGCTACCTTCAGAGCAGCATACGCACCGTGTAAATACAAGAAAAACAAGGCACTGAAAGGATATTTTCCAGTTGCTTTCCTGCCACACATCCAGTTCCTACTTCCATGCCTGACACACCAGACCTTGCTTGTTGTGAAGGGCAACAGTTTGACTTTCTCCTCACCTACTCCAGCTACACCACTCACCAAGCTGCAGGCAGCACATAACCTGACCCAAAACTGGCAAGTGAAATGCAGACTGCCCAAGCATTGAGAAAAATTAATTCTTGTTTGCCATGACCTTTGGCAAAGCCTTAAGATGAGAATATCCATCTACATAATTTGTCAGTGGTCATCATGAGGCCTGCAAGTAAGGAACCTTCAGGAAAGGGAGTAATACAAATAAGGAGCCTACTTATCCAATTTATGTTTTAATTTATGTGGATTAAAGTCTTCCTCTTTGGAGAGGAAGACACAAATGGTATGTATGATCTTCCAAGATTTTTCTGAGATGTTTTCAAAAGAGAAAGCTCTCAGCTCTTCCTTCACCCACTCTCTTTGAGGAATTTTCGCATCACAGGTTTTGAGTTATCTGATGTTCCAGCTATGCTTTCATGGCCCTCACCAGGAGCATAAAGTGAAGACAATCATCAGACTTCTATGTAACAATACGTTAACTACAAGCCACAAAATAGTGGCAAGGACACCCCTGCAACTGCATCTCTCCCTCATGCCGCATGAATGCACAGCCTGAATCTCTCTGACATGGCAGAAGTGTAATTTTAAATTTTGAGGAACTTGTATTACACTGCCTTTAGGCAAACATTGATAAATATCTGAAACCAAAGTCATATGTTAAACAAAGACCTCTACCATTAATTTATATGTGAAGAAGTCAGAACGTATCTTATCCCTTTAGACATGAGGAAGTCCACATAAATGGCATCTTCCTGCTAAACTAAAAACCTATAGATGCACACTAATGAATCCTGTTACAAGAAAGCAAAGATTAGAAATGCACGTGCTTCAAAACCAGGCAGAATAACTAGGCAGGCTGTAACCTCAGAGCTAAATATTCAGCTCAGAGGCACACAGCCTTCAGAATACACCTTCATAATTCTAGCAAATGTTGCACTGCACACTGCTGGTGTTTTATCACTCACCGAATGAAAACTACTCATTCACATACAGAATAGTGCTCTACATCAGAAATACTGAGCAAAGGAGAGTTCAGTTTTATTAATGATGACCTCACATAATACAGGATCTAATCCTCGAGTACAGACTGAAACTGATTGTACACAGCTAATGCACCAGAACTAAGCCAAAGACCAAATAAAGAGTCATTCCAAAACGCTTCTAAGTACTCCACTGGAAATGACCTCACATTAGAACAAGGTTTCCCAGTAGAACAGACTCAGGGAGAAGCATAGACAGCCCCTGGTTTTCACATGAAAGATGAGACCTTAAGGTGTCAGGCTCACCAACAGTTACTGCTCACGAAATTCCAGATTTCCTGTTCAGTGGTCACGGAACTAACGAAGAAAATTACGACACACGATCCAATGTAGCGTACTTAGTGTGTTTTCTCACTTGGGTGGGTCTCCCAATCACCCAGACACTAATCATGAAATTCATCTGTGTTTTAAATCTCTTGGAAGTACTTCTGTCTCCCACTGCAAGGACAGTTCAGGTCAGCTCGTCTATGAACAGGATTTGGAGTCAAATCAGTCTCACCTTGGCAAGCCTGAGATCTTCCTTCTAGGAGCAATTGTTTCACACAGCTCCCCAGCACAAAGCTGTGCCACCACCTTGACTTTGGCTGGGACTCTAACGCATTTAGACCCTGGAGTCAGACCCAACCTGCTCTCATCCCCTCCTGTCTGCGCTGCAGGGGCATGGCGGGACTGCAGCCGCTCAGCTGGAAGGCTGTGTGCCGCTCTGGGCTTCCTCCCTTCGGCACATGGTAGGATCATTTGGCTCAGACACATGTGAGCCTCATTGATGTCACGTCAGTCCCTCCGAATGTCCTGTGAAACCCTTCTGGAGTAGCAGGCTATGGTCAGATCTCACGCGTTTCAGAAACCAGGCTGAGAACATCTCCAAAATCTTTGCTGCTGTGCTCCACAGCTAGGCTACAAAGTCAATGCAGGTTGTACTGTTTCTGACAATCCCTCCTGCTCTTATCTATCCTGTAGCTACAGCACAACTGCAATCATTAAGTCCAAAAAATAAATAATAACCCTGGGTTTAATGATCTGTAATAGGCTTCCTTCAAAACTCTGTCTCAGCTTCTCTGACCCACATCCGCACATGTATTAAGGTCCAATGTCCAAAGGCCTTTGTGAAAACCCACCTACACTGCAACTCCTTGTCAAAATATTCATAGGTGCAAAGATGCCAGTGAGAATTGATAACCAGGCACTGGTCAGGTAGATTTTTTTAGATTAAAAATGGAGATCAAATTATGGCTGTCCTGCTTATTTAGATTATAAAATTTATAAGGAAAAGGAATATCTTTCACTGAGTCTAAATACACTTGCTAGCACAAATTAAACCTAAAGATTTAATTAAACATGACTGCAGTGCAAATTATTACCACTTTAATAATGACAGTCTAGAAGGTTTATAAAAGGGAAAAAAAGAATGAATCCTGAATTTCAAGATCAAAATGTTTAATCCTCAGATATTTCAGCCTTAAACAGAAGGGTTCTAGAAAGCTCTTAGCTTTCAGGCAGCTCAACACGGGTAGGGTGAAAACAATTCATGCAAGAGCTTTGGTTAAACTCCCTCACTGAAGACCACCCCTTGAAAAAAAAAAAAAACAAGAATAAAACGCCTTGTACATGCCCTTGAAGGCTGGCACCTGACACTGCCGTGTTCACGCCCCCCTGTCTCTCTACGTGCTCAGCATGCACCTTGCTTAGATAGCTCCACAGAGATTGCTGAACTAGGAAGTCCAAAAATGCAACAAATTCCCTTATTGTTCTCATCAATGCAGTAACTATTTTTCTTAGCACCATGTGCTAGGCAAATCATCGCGTGTTCAAGTTTTAATCTATCTCATCCAGCATGGAAAAATACTACCCAGCATGTCTTCATTGTTGGAATGTTATTTATAGCCATCCTTTTTATGAATAAAGACCTGCTCCTAAGTCAGCTGTCAGATTTCCCATTGTTATTACAGTTGTGATCCTCTGCGACCCCACCACTGACGCTGTAGTAGCCATACCCTTCACCTGGGAGCCTGCAACTGTTGGTAAAGGCACGAGCATTTATTAGGTTTCTTTTTAACTTCATCCCTCTGCAGAGACCAGGCTTTGCTGGAGGATCAGGCTTGCTCAGGGCAGCCAACATAATGCCACTCCGCAACATTTATACCCCTTCATGGAGGGGCACTGGGTCAAGCAGCCTGCTCCTCTTGTACCCAGTGCAGGATTGGATGGAGTCGTATGCCCACGGACAGAGAAGTATCTGAGGGAAGGGGAGAAGTTGTACTTCCTCCTCAGCTGTATCGAAATCCAGCCCTGAATGAAAAATAGAAATTGTGTGTATAACAGAAACTGTAGAACAAAAAGCAGCCACAGCACTTTTCTGTGCACACCTTTGTTTGTTGAACATAAAGCCTGAATTGCAGTGAATCAGGCATGTGAAATTGAAGTGTTCAGATAGGAAGAGGGGACAGAAAAAAAAAAAGTATCTGTACCTTATACTGTAGTACCAGAATCAGGAAAGTCAGGAAAAAGTGCTTAAAGTGGAAAAAGAAAAAGAAAAAGAAAAAGAAAAAGAAAAAGAAAAAGAAAAAGAAAAAGAAAAAGAAAAAGAAAAAGAAAAAGAAAAAGAAAAAGAAAAAAAGAAAAAGGAAAAAAGAAAAAGGAAAAAAGAAAAAAAAATAAAAAGAAAAAGGAGAGGGAGAGAGAGAAAGTGCAATCTCAGTTAATTCACTAAGTGCAAAATCCTGTGTAAGTAAAGTGCTGGCATGCCACCTAATAAACCTTTCCTGTTACTGCATGCAGAAATCACATTTTTCAGTCTCACCAATCTGGGCTTGAGGGTTGCTGGCTAGGGTTTTGCAGGGGGAGGGAGGATTTTTTATTTGTTTGTTAGTTTCATAGGCTTTTTTTGAAACAAAATGCTAACCTGAATATACAAATTCACAAATAATCTGAAAGTCATGTGGACTGTCAGAGAAAAAGCTGCCAGTAAATAAAAATGTAACATTTTACTAAAAGGTTTCTAGATGTGCATAGGTTGCAAAGCATTATTTATTACAGGATAGTTGTTCAGAGCTAGAAAACCCTTTTCCTTTTGACATTCATTTTGGAGAAATGAATAAATTTAGGCAAATCAGGAGTAGGGTAAATCTGGAGAAATTACAAAGGGGAGGAGTTCACCTTCCTGGCTATGGCTTTCAGGTCTGTCCAGGACTACTTACTCCAGTATAAAACTGAGAGCAGAAATATGATCACATACTAAGGAGTCTAATCAATCCTGGTTTCAACACTGAGCCTATTTAAAATAGATAATGGAATTGCTGTTCCTTGTTCTATTCTCTGTGCACATTCTCAAGACAGAGGCAGTAGGTAAGTCCTTGCCTGTTCTTGCTAACCCCATATAACAAGGTTACTCTTATTTATGATTTATTTCTGAGTGTCAGTGCCTACAGGGCAAACTCTCTAGTCCTTCTATTTGAAAAATGAGGAATGTTTTATTTGTTTCTCTGCCTTTCTCATTTGTGGGAAAATATCAAATATAGATTTCTCTCATGAATGACTGTGGGTTTTTTTTCACCTTTAGAGATTCTAGTTGCCTTACTTGTCCAATAAAAATCAATGGGGTTTGACTTGATCTCTGTGGTTACTTATATATGTAAATTCAAAACATTAACAAGTAAAATATTTTTTTTTGTCCAAAAACTTCTTAATATTTCAAATAGCTTGTTTTAGATTTCTACTCATATTGCTTTGCCATTTGTAAGATTAAATTCTCATAGTTGCCTACTGAGGGAGAAAGAACAGTATGTCTTTTGCTGCATTAGCCCAGCAGATCCATCTATTTTTGCACTCTGTGCACTATGTACATAAGTGCAGTACGCACTTATGATGACTAGATTAAATCACAATCAATAATTAGTATTGAAAAACACAGCAGGTATTTTTATGCTTCTATTAAGTCAGCAATATTGTAACATTGAATAAATAGTCTTTCCTATGTGAATATTAGCACACAGTCTCAAAATTAAAAATAAACACTGCAGTCCTTAATGGTAACGAAGGGTCTATTGTTTGCACTAAAATAGACTAGACTGCATTAAGGGAAAAAAAGAGATACAATATTATCAGAGGTATCAGAGGGAAGCACTGCACCAAGAGCCTGTTAAAGTGACATGGTTTTAAGGCAGCTCAAGATTCAGCTGCCAGACTTAAAGTAACAGAGGTTTGAGGTGCTCAGAAAGTGCCTTGAACATCACATAAGCACTGGAGTAAGAAAGGTGTTTCCCTCATTTTATTTCTCTGTTCTTAACTAATCCTCTATATCCATGACTCGGTAACTTGGCTTTTCCAGATTCATACCTTACAGTTAAATATCCCCCTCTTCTTTAGTCCGTATGTTTTAGCTGTTCTGTCTCTGGAGGCTTCCTACATGTGTTACAGGTACACACAAAGAACCTTTGCTCTTTCAAAGTCTACAACTATTGTTTGCTTGATAGAAAATGATTACTGATTAATTAATACTTAGCTAAATTTACTGCTCTGTTAAGGCATTTATTACAGGATCCTAAAAGGCTGCTTAGAAAACACATACAGGTTTTATTAAATCACTGTTAGTAATTAGAGTTTTAATGGAACTAGTAATACAGGGAATGCATTAATCAATTTACTGATTTTTTTTCTAACCACGATCACTTTCTTCCCTAAGTATAGAGGCAAATGGCACAGTCATTAATACTCCAGAAACTTGCTCTCCTCCCACCTTCCTTTTCAAACCTTTTCCCAATGTAGAAGCTTTACTGGGTACATTGTACTAAGTCAAAGGCTAGATATTTTAAGAAACCATGACTTTCGAGCATCAGCCCAAATTATTCTAAGTATCTGTTTTTCTATAAAAAGGAGAAATTTATTTCATTTCTATCTTTGAGTGATACCCACTTATCAGCTCATTTAACATATCTGCACCATGCCTGCTTTCTCTGCTCTGAGTAGCCTGCCAATTCACCACACTTAGATAGTCAATATAGATCCTTGCTAGTCTTTTAAGTTGCTTTCAGCCTTGACCTGTCTTAGTACCATAGCACCTATTTTTTTAAATTATTACTAGTAGTCCTTACAGGGTTTATAAAGAAGCAAGCCTCATTATCCCTAGGCTACCAAATGGAAACAAGTGCACTGGTGCAGCCACCTGCCCTTTCTGTCTTGAAACTCTGTTCAGCATCTCATCTGCTGATTTATATGCATCTCAGCATATTCCATTAACAGGGCATCAATACACCTCAGATGCCTGCTTGATTCCTTTGAGAGATCAATGACCCTCTGGAACTGCTATTAGACAGGCAGTAGTGAGGTGAAATGTCTGCAGTGTTCCAATAGGATCGTCCCAAACCTGAGAGAGAGGTTTTATTAATGGTAAATTCAGTCCAGTGCCATCCAGAGAAGAGCAATTGTAGAGGACAGTAATATACTTCCGTCTGGAAGTTTTTTAGTGGAGTTACAGCCAGCTCCATGCATTACTGAAAAATAATCTGCTTTAACAGGAATGGAGTGGCATATGGCATTATCTCAAATTAGTCACCTTTCTATCTTAGTACAGATCGACTTTTGATCTCAACTTATGACTGTTATGCAGGATATATTGCTTAGAGCTTCCTTCTTTTTCTTCCTTTGACTTATTCAAACTTCCAAAATAGATTTAAAGCCTTATCTGTGTCTGCTTGCTCTTGTCCATACATATCAGTGTATGCCATCATCATCGGATCCACTGTATGCAAGAAGAAACAAGAGGTCACATTTAGCAAGCTGCTGAGCGTGCACTGAGAGCAAAAGATGCCCACTAATGCTGCTGTCAGCTCTCCTCTCTCCACATAGCTACAAAAAACTGCACAGGCAGGCTTCAGATGGCAGAGAGTTCTGTAGCTCTATCATTTGTGCCAAACCAGTAACAGCACGTTGTGCTCACTATCTTCAAAACTGAAAAATATTTACTAACAAACTTTCCCATTAAACATGAAACCTGGAATTAAATTTTAGCAGATGAGCTCTCTAAGAGGGATTGTTATGGTCAACAGAGGTGTAGCTTTAGATAAGATCATCCGCTGCCATGCTCACTGCTATATGTGGCTTATAATTGGAAGGGTTTTATGGATGAGAGAAGAATGGACATGAACTGTGTGACCAGGATATCTAAGGATGCAAATCCGGTAATCCCCGAGTACACTTATTTCCTTCCATGGTTTATGATAAAGGCACAAAGGTAGCACTGCAGCAATTTAATTCTTATTCTCTCTTTGACATTAAAATTCAGCAAAAGACAGAAAAGCATTTGTGGCAGAGCAGCATATGAGAAAGAAAACAGCTCTTAATTAGCTGTAACAGCCTGTTATGTTTTAGGGAGGCAGGGAACTAAGCTCAGTGGGCAAAGAAGCAACATTGCATGTTATGGGAAGACTCCTGAAAGGCAGCTACAAGACAATGTTAAGGCCATATACGGGATAAACCTTGAAATATTTTTAACCTTTTACCTTTCTGTAGCCAGCCAGGTATGACACCCAGATATATCTGCATTGCACAGATTTGTGTGCAGATCTGTGCACAGGAATGCTTTGATTCTCTTCACATTAGTCTATGTGTGAAGTTATTCAGGAGTGTGTACTGTGCAGTCATACCTTGCTGTAATTTAAATCAATCTGCACATCCTGACTTCCACTTAAAGAATTACACATGTAAGTAAGATCGCCTCTGCTGTCTCCACTGCATATGAAAACAAAAATTGACCCTCAGCCCCATGCAAGACTGCCTGAACTGCTGAGGAGTGATTGCATGTAGCAAGTAGCAATGAATGACTGATACCCCACATGACACAAATCCTGCTTTGTTATATTTTGTTGTGCTAAGTCAGTGGGAGCTGGAGTTCTCGAGCATCCAGCCTTTCTACTAGGTTGATGCTTCAAAGGGCATCACAGCTACAAGTCCAAATAACATTGGTCACTAGTTTGCAGCCTGGTTCTAGTGATATGCAACAAATGGGCAATTTTCTATATACAAAGTAACATACCCAGTCACATAATTAATGTTCAATTTAAGGATCAACCTGGCCAGAGTGAGTATGCCACATTGTCACTGTTTGTATTAACTCACTGTTTAGCTGATCCTCAGGCAGAACTGCAATGTGCTGCATCACCTGGTCCTTCTCCAGCATTCAAGCCAGGGTGCCTTCCTGCTGCTCTTCACTTCAGTTCCACGGGAAGGAAAGGAACGTGGTAGAAGCCATTCATAGGAGCCATTCACAGGTGGCAAGTGACGTTACCTCAGCTTACAAATTATTCTTCTTTCTCCTACAGCAAAAGATATCGGGATAAGAATTGGAATATCCTTTATATGATGCGAGTTGTACAGTGGTACCTAAAATTGGAATCATGGCTTCTCATAGACCTTACATTTAGATTTGGAAAACTGGAAGCAGTCGAGCATTTCCAGAGACAGGGACTGCTGTGAGACACCTTCCTCTTAGCTGTCCAGGTAACCAGTACAAACCTTTTGGCCTCCAAGGCAAGCTGTGAGGTCCAGGTTCTCAGCTAGTTGTCTGTCTCCACGCTGGTATGTTTTTTTCCCGTTTGTGGTATTGCAGGAGATGCTTTGTTAATAAGACGCAGAATGTATCAAATGGCCTGGTATTAGATTACTAGTCACTTCTCTACCCATAGGATCAGTCATCATAAACCCAGCACAGGAGACTACAAGAACAGTAAAGCCAGAAAGTAGTTTGTTTGAATTACATTTTTAAAATACTTTAAAAGGGATTTCTTTAATTTTGTTTGACACTGCCTCTGCAGCAAAGCAAATACCCACAGAAGCAATTCACCTTAGCCCTGGACACCCTATTCTTGTTAAAAGCCAGCTTCCTTTTTTGATACAGCAAATTTATGAGGACATATATATATGACAGAGGCTATGACAGTACCACAGGTCACAGCTGAAATTATTTTCCTCGCTCTTTGACACAAAGGAAGTAATTTGCAAGTGTTTATAGAGCAAATCGAAAATCCTCTCAAGCTCTTTAGATTCTTCCTTTAGCTTGTGTGTGTAAGACCTCATTTAGCATGTGATTTATGTATAAATGTGCAAATTATAAACACCATACACAAAACAGATGTAGTTAGCGTGCAATGCTCCATTATTACAATAAAGTTTATCTTCAAGACTAAGTCCAATGGATTGGAAGGCACATACATGTATTTTATGTATAGATAAAATATAAAACATGTCTCTACAAAATATAGATAAAATTTCCAGGCAAAAGTGGATAGATCACAAACGTTTGTTTTTACAAGGTTAGACATACGTGTACCTAAAGATAAACATTTGGAACTGATTTTGCCTGTCAAAGTGGTTGACCAGCACTTCCTAAGGATGTGTAATACTTAAAAATGTACAAATAGATGGACGTATACATGTTTAGTTTGTGTTCAGCAACCTCATTAATTAGGAAGACAGACTTAGATTCCACTTGCTCTTAAGTTGCTCAGTCTTTTGTACTAAAGATAATAAGCTTCACAAAGCCAGCTAAAAATAGAAGCCCAACACAAACCAAAGCTAAAAATACACTGCATGCAAAACCAGCATTTGTAATTTACATAGAAAAGGCCAGCCTGCCCTCCGCTGCAACGCCAGTGTTTACAGCAGGCTTTAGGGATGAGTGTGGATCAGGTGGACAAGAGAGCAGCAATGGGAACTCTGACATTCAGGGCAGCCTTGGCTTTCTGCAAAGCAGGAGAGCAGTGGGAGCATTATCAGCTGTATGTCTCAGAAAACAAGGAATTGTCAGAGAGAATGCAGCTGAAAGAGCGTGATGAGATCTAAAGAGGCAAACAAAGGAGTCAGTCAGTGAAAGAGAGAGATTTTACCTGAAAAGCAGCAGAGGATGTTCTTACTGTCTCAGTACTTTGGTTATTATTGGTGGCATAAAGGTTATCCAGGCTTCGAGAGATTAAATACATTTACCAGAAACAGCAAACAGTCAGTATATAAAATTCTTAGACTTCCAAACACTTTATTCAGAAGGTCAAAAACTGTTTTAGTAACTCTTCTGGAGATGGACAGATGAGAAGAGTGAATTTCAGCTATGCTGAGCACCACCTGTCTCACTGCCTGGGCTTCCAAGCAGCAGCTCAGCAGGTCCAAGTAGGGCAGTAAGCAGGGGACAAGTAGGACAAAGTAGATTTAGGAACTTTTATGGAATTCAAGCAATCTGACTGCGGTCCAAAGAGCTTAAGGGTCTTTTCCTAGATCACACAATAGCACATTAGCAAACTGCAAACACCTCGGCTTCCAGCCAGAAGCAGTCCTCCATCCAGCTGCGTAAGTGAACAGAAGAGGGAGTTCTCAACTGAAGGAATTTTTCCCCCAGGCTTCCCAGCTAGGCTTGATAGCTAAAACAATTGAAAACATTTACAATAAAATGAAAACAATACGTAATTGTATTGTTTTGCAGCTGTTCTGGTGCCAAGAAACAGCTTCAGTCAGGAAACCAGTTGTAAATTTGACAAGGAAGAAGCAAAGATAAGTAGGATGGCTTACTTGCCAGGAGAGACTCCCTAAATTTAACTGTCTTGAACTTTGTGAAGGAAGAGGAGGCCTTCTGCCCAGTTCAGCCCTGCTCTAAATGAAAACCCAGCGAAGTCAAGGTGCCACCTATTATAAGGTGCATTGTGACTTAAAACATCCATAATAGAGTACAAGAGTCAGATATGGATGATAACAGCAGTTTTAAGTCTAGGCGTATTACGTATACTGAATGTTTATGTACACTGAATTTTATTCTGGTGACAACAACAAAAAAATCCCTACCTAATATCAATAAGCAAAGGAGCTTTTGGAAATCCTGGCTTGTATTGAATACTGTCTGAGTAAAGTATATACTTTACTGAGTAAAGTATGGATGCTCATGGCTTTGTGGGTCACAAGCTAATGTCACAAGCTTGTGAGCTCATGGCTCACAGGCTAATAAAATCTGTGACAGTAAGCTGTAACAACCTCCAGGGCAGCTGTTATCAGAGCAATGGTTTCAGCACTCAACTGCAAAAACACAAATGAAACCCACAAAACAAACAACAAAACAACATTCATCTGCATGCTTCTTAGCAATAAAATAAACCACATGAATGAAATAGGAGGGCTGAGGTTTGATTGAAAGAGGAAGGGGTCAGAGGAATGCAAGAAAGGACCTTCAGAGAAAGAGAGGGGAAGGACTTTGCAGTGGAAAGGTGAAGGGGAGGTTGACATGAGATGGACAAAGGATGGATGAAGCAAGAACAGGAATTACAGATTATGAAGGAATTATCTGAGTGCTGTAAACACCAGGGAGGAAAAAGAATTGTTTAGGGTGGTTCAGTGATATTTCTAGGAGTGATGGGATGCAGATAAGCAAGTGGAAAATGTAAATTATAAAACAGGAAACATTTCCTGACAGTGAAGTCTAATAGACTGTGGAAAGTCTCCTGCGGGAAGTGGCAGGGGCCGCTTAGACAATTAAAACTAGACTAGACAACATGCCTTAGGGCATAATCATACCTCAGAGCACAGACAACTGACTGGATGTGACAAGTATCTTTCCTACTTGCTTCAGAAACGAAGTCCAGAGGAAAAAAAGGACCATTGTAAATGCAAGGTCAGTATACATAGGGAGGAATCACACCTGAGTCAAACACAATACAAATACAAATTTTCCTTGTAAGTGACATAGGGTATGGCAGTTTGGTTTTTCCCGAGCCATATCTATACAAACATCCTGCTCTCTAATGTTACGCTACCACCACCCAAAAAAAAATCTCATTTACAATAAACATTAATACATTATTTGCTCAGGAATTCTGCAATGTTTAATTGACTTATTGTTTAAGTTTTAACAGCTTTAAGGACTTATTTTTTTTAAGGATTGTTGAATTTATGTCCTCATTTTGCTGATACCATCCAGCTTTCTAAACCACAGCTATGATAACTACTTGACAGAAAGCCACTATTTCTTTATTAGTTTGTAGACGCTATGAGTCTTGCAAAAAGTCTGCAAAAATTAGACACTGTTTATTTGGTGTAGGATGTTGAATCTGTCAAACACCTACCAACTGGCAACCAGTTTTGTGGTTGCTTTACTCGAGAAGGGTTGGACTCAGACTTAGCCACGAAAGGCTCCATACCCCACTCCCATTTCACTCCTCTGCTACGGAGGCACTGTATCAGGACCACTGGCACTACTACTTGATGACAGTTATCTTCACTCCGTGCTTCCCCTGGTCTCCTTTGATTTTCATGCTTCCACACTCACAGCCTAAAAGCTTCACAGCCTTGCACCCAATGAACAACATACTTGCTGCACTTACTCCTGATTGTGAATCATATTGACCATAAAATTTAATTTGCACTGCAGTAGTGCCTTGATGTCTAATTCATTGTACAAGGTAGTATACAATCCCAGAACAGCAAACGTTGTTCTGAGGTTTACAGTAAACAGCTTGGAATACCTCACATGACCTTGCTTTCTCACCTCACAACTTTCCTCTCTGGTCTGGCTCACACCCCAAAGAGCCTGAGGCAAGATCTTCGCCAGTGGTTAACTTCTCGTGCTGCATAAATGCTACCATCTTTGAACATTTGCAATCGGGTCATGTCCACAGTCCAGTGTTTTTACCCCTGAAGGCTCACGCACATATAACTTGCAAAGAAAGCCCACTCCTGACACAGAGTGCTGGCACAGAGACTGTTAAAGCTTATACCTATATTGAAGCATATGCATATGCTTTTAACAATCTAGCCACTGGAATAAAGCAGAGTCCATAAACTTGTTTCCAGTCATTCATCTATGCAAACAGCAATCTAATCAAGCATTGCCAAGATTGGCTCACCCAGTATTTGCTAGGCATTTATTGATTAAAGTATCAGTTAAGGCACTTGGTGACACTCTGTGCTTGGAACTTGTGGTTTTACTGTTTCCCAGTGAAGAAAAGAAATCACTCCGTGCCGCTGAAGGCTTGGCCACGGGATTGTGTACACAGGCCTGAAAAAATGCAACAATCAATTTTAGAAATGACAGGCTTAAAGTTAAGTCTTTTATATGTTTAGAAGTGTGTCAAAAAAAAAAAAAAACCACCCTTTACTGAAAACAATTTTTTTATAATTACAAAATCTTAATGGAACGACAATGTAGAAATCAGTATCTTGCAGTATGAATGTAGCAGTATGCCTTGTTTTCTTGTCTTCTCAATATTACTAAACATTTGCTAAACTAGAACATGAGTCAACATTATTTGTAGTTTTCAGCACAAATAAGAGATGAACTTAAACAGCATAATTTTTTCAAGATTAAATTCTTTGCCACGTGCTCATCCAAGATTCTGTTTTTGTTAGTACTGCTAGCCACACGTTACAGCCAAGTTCTATTTATAACTTTTCTAAATACTAAGTAGGAGAATGGCACTGCTATGCTATTGATGTGAAGATAAGGTGTTAAAAGCAGCTACGAGCCTTCTAGCAGATGTGTTATAAAAGGTCACAGATTACGGTAATTAGCAGTCTAGCGACATGTAGGACTCCAAAACAACACCTATAAATTGATTAGCCTACTTACTAAGTTGTATGTCATTTACTAATAACAGACAAACAGAAATTATAATATTAATCATGATTATTATAGCTTTTGAATTGTTATTGATCAAAGTTAAATAGGCAAAGAAAACCATTCCCATTAAAATCCATTTACAATGTATTATTGTCATAAATAACCATTGAAGCATGCTGCTATAAACAAAACAGTCCTTATTTTCCCAAGCAAATCAACTCAGAGTTCATTTAAATCAGCTCTCTTCCTCTGAATTTCCCATTTCTGGTGACAATGAAAAAGCAAGATTAAGATGTTCTATTGAAAAATTCTGCAACCCTCTGTGGGGAATCACAGCTGTGTTAGAATGAGGACTCCTCATTTCTTATGAAAAATGAGACCCTTTGTTTCTTAAAACTTCTCACTGCATGAGCTATCTTTAAAATTGTTTGTGGAACAGTGAGACACGTCATCTTACATAAGCGAATTTCCAAATAAATGAAACAATGACAAGTACAGATAAGATTATTTCTTTTTTTTTAACGCTACATAACTTCAGGTGTGGAACCTTCACCTCAAGGATTTGCTGAAGCTCAGTTTTCAAAAACAGATTATTCAGAACCACAACCTATCCAGAGTTCTAATACTTCATGCTAGCACAGTTTTTGGAAGGAGTATCAACAGGTGTAAAGTGATTCATTTAAGACTAGAAGGAGATCTAAAGAGGACAGAGCTGCTGGCTGCAGGATTTTTATGGTCTCTTCTGCAGTATTTGATATTAGAAACCAGCTGGACTCACTGGATAGTGAGCTCCATATTGCTAAGAAATCTCTAGAAACATGTTAAAGATTTATTTACAAGCAAAGCATTCAATTCTTACCAACCATCAGCATTTTTATGTGTAAGAGATGAGACTGGGACTTCTTATCCTAATAAAATTGGTCAGACAAAACTAAGTTGTTGACAAAACTGTGGCCAATCATAACTTCATCACTCCCAAAGGATCCCAAGTTGTGAATCCATTTCACATCTGCTTTTTGGAGGGACAATCCGTACGGTTTTCACTCGTCTAATTCTGAATGTCTTTTTTTTTTTTTCAGTAGGATACCACTGGTGCTATCAGTCTCAGAAGGAAGAGCAGCCCACCTGTAAAGGTACTGATAAACCATTTATTTCTGTAACCACATTAGTGTTTGAACTCTCCTGTTTTGCAAAAGGACTCTATAGCAATAATGCAAAAATGCATCCAACTCAGCATTTGATGCTGCACAATCATATTGTATGTAAACAGAAGTGCAAATAGAGTATCTAAAGAGGGGTATTTTGAAAAAGGCAGGGCTTGCTCTACTTGTTTCGTTTCAGCACAGGATGATGTTGCAATTAGAAATATGTAATCCAGAGATAATCATTCCAGTGTGTTGGGTATAGACACCTGTTTAGATTCTTAAGGACAGAGTTACGAAAGCTTCTGATCAACCAGCTAACCTCAGTGATAGTTCACTTTTTATTTTACAGCCATTTGTATGTGCACATTCTCTTACTAAGAACATTCTTGAAGCATATTAATATTTTTCAAAACTACACAAATTATGTGCCGAGAAAGTTCCTTTTTTAAATTCCCACTACCCAAGGACCTTTCTTTTGAAGATATCTTCATTTTCCCAAGCAAGAATATAATATCTGTTGGGTGTTTTGGCTTAATTGAGCATTTGCAGTCTAAAACAAACAAACAAACAAACAAACAAAAAAACAACATATTTTCTTTGTATTTGAATAGATCCTCGACAATGGCATTTAATAGATGCCACCTGCAAAGGAAGCTATCAGTCTCCTATCAATATTGTCACCAAAAATGTCATTTATGACAAGAGCCTGCAGCCACTGAATTTTGAAGGTTACGATGTGAAGGGGTCTTCCAAATGGAACATTGAGAACAATGGACACACAGGCAAGTACTGTCTAATACATCCTTACAGGACTTGTGCCTTCACTCTGAACTTTCCATTCATTTCTTCCATGTCTTGGGCAAGTTGTTAGATATCACTACTGCTATTTAAAAGAAGTAAAGAAGATGGTATCCCTATATTTCAAACAACTAGCTGAAATCTTTACAGATTGTCACCTGTTTTCTTCACGTGCAGCAGTAATGTAACATGAGGTTGTTGATCAGCTATTTACTGATTCAGTAAACAGTGAATCTGTGAATAGCAAACTCCTGAACCCACTCAACACTGATTCACTTCCTCTTCTTCGCTAGAGGCATTAACGATGATGCTTCAACAATATTATACCAAATTACTTTAAAAACAGCAACAACAACATACAACAAAACACCAGTTGTCTTTTTTTAAGTTATCTATAGGCATTATTAAAATCTCAGATGCGTTGTTTCACCTGCCAAATTCTTAAAATGGGAAGTTGCAAGTACTAAATATATTTGTAACTTAAAACTGAGGGGTAGGTACAGAGACAGCTGAATAGATTTTTCAAAACCAGATTCTAGTTTAAATCACCAGTATTTTGACGAACCACAAGAAAAATCCATGACTGATTTTTCACTAATGTATGGGCTAATGACTTTTGCATTACAGAATGATGTTTTAGAATCTCTCTATCACCGTCACTGTGTGCAGTAGTGTCTTTTACACACAAAACTATATTCTTAAAGATAGGTCAGAACTTTCAGCTCAAAACACGCAAAAGGATCAGGGTTTTCATCTCAGCTTTTTAGATTTATTTCAAATGCAACCAATTCCTGTGCTACAACAAGAACAGTGACAGCGCTATTGCTTAAATTACAGCAGCAATTAGAAGCTCTCTGTGAGATTAGATTATCATTATGTTCACTGATGTGCAGATCGTAAAGGTCAGTGTCTCCAAGGTCTTACAATCTCAATAAACCAATCCAACAAAGATATGTTAACATGCATTTACAGATAAAAAAGTCAAGTAACTAAGTGACACAGAAGCTTCCAGCTCATTTGGAATTCAGAATCAAAATGAAATCACCAGGGTTTTAATCCAGGTCAAAACATTCTTCCCTGGAGGGGAGAAAATAAAAAAAAGTACTGGACTTACTGTAGAGAACTTAGTCATATTTTAAAGCATAGCCCAGATGTCTCAAGCACATAATATACTTTACACGTGATGGTGGTTTACAGATACAAAATATTTTCTTCTAAGAAAATTTTATTTTGCTGTTAACAAAGAAAGACATGAAAGTCAAAAAACACCTTCCCAAGCACTGCTCTGCCTTTTTCCTCCATTTTACAGACAGAAACAAAGATCATCAAATGCATTTTCTTACAGCTGCAACCGAAGTCATGGGTCAGCCAGCTCTCCAGGTTCACAGAGCAAATCCTAGGTTGAAAAGGGAACAGAAGCTCCAAGTACTATTCCACAGATGAGGGATGCCCAAATGCTGTTGCATATTACTGGAAAGTGGGCCGTGATATTTCTCCTTTTCATCTCTAATTAATCTCAGCTAACATTTTTTAAGAATTCAGTTTCTGTAGGGTGAAACTTCTAGGAAACTTGGTATGAAAAACCAAGCCAGAACTTCAGGATAAATTTGAATCACGGGAACGTGCATCTCTTTAGTCAAGTATTGTATGACTTGGATATATTTTTTAAACTATTTATTTGTTTTCTCCAGTTAAAATAACATTGAGCACATCCCCTAAAATCGGAGGTGGAGGTCTGAGAAGAAAATACAGAGCAATAGAACTTCACTTCCACTGGGGAGCCCCAGAAACGGTGTACCTTCCTGGGTCAGAGCACAGCATAGATGGAGAAAAACAAGCTATGGAGGTAGGTGGCACTATCTGTGGGTTTGGGCCATAACTCAAGAGCTCTACCTCTATATTTTCAAGATACTATAGGACGAAAAGCATGGGCCAGTTCTCCTAT
The DNA here is from genome assembly GCF_047663525.1 of Anas platyrhynchos. Taxonomy (NCBI): domain Eukaryota; kingdom Metazoa; phylum Chordata; class Aves; order Anseriformes; family Anatidae; genus Anas; species Anas platyrhynchos. The sequence continues at coordinate 2,273,788 of NC_092606.1, forward strand.
GAATGCCCAGCAGTGGAAATAAAGAACTGATGACACATTGCTTACTAATCAGAGCACACAGGAAAACCTACTGGGTTCATACAGTAAAGGCACAAAAAGATAACTGATTTGCACTTTTATAGTCTTTTGGAATATTTTGAAGCCTGTGCAGCTTGAATACCCTCTCATGCTGCTTATTCAGAATATATATCCATTTCTGGGACTGTAACCACGAATTGACCTATACAGCTGAGAAAAGAAGTATTTTCTCCAAGTTCAGTTGCAGGTGCTGGTAGGAGTGGATTGGTAGGTTCAGAGCCTCGGACTGTCTCTCCCCAGCCTGCGGGCAACAAAGCAGCTCTGGTTCCACAGCCTAAGTGCAGAGAAGCAGGCAGGCTACACTGAAATAACACCTAATTGCCCTCAACTATTTTGTTACAGCTTCACATTGTCCACATAAGAGAAGATGCTGTGGATATAGATAGTGCAAAGAAAATTTCAGATGGGATAGCTGTATTAGGATTCTTCATAAAGGTAGGTGCCCAAAATTAAAATTCATTATCTCAACTGTACTGGTAAGTTGGCTGAGTTGTGTCGATGTTACATTATTCCTAAACCTTTCGCACTTCCACAGAAGTGCAGTGGCAGCACCTAGCTCCTTTATCTTTTCCTCCATTCTGTTTGCTGCTGTTAGCTTTGTAGTTCTTGTCTGTTTTATTCATTTTATTTAAAATAACCTGTTGCTGAGAAGTGCATGATATGGAGTAAAAATATTTCTATTTCAGGTTGATGAAGAAAATAAAAACTACGCTACTCTAATAAATGAATTAGATAACGTTCAATACAAAGGTAAGACATGGGCTGCTCAAAAAACAGTGTGTATATACTTCAAGCACACATACTACAAAGTAATTCAACATCCAATCCTGTTCTAATCACAGTAGAGATTGTCACATGAAATTCAAAGCTGAAGGATAAAGTTTAGTCTGTCAGGTACTCAGAGCATTGCAGGCAGGAGGAAATCTGGTTCTCCCTATTTGCAGATGAAGAACACTGAAGCACCACAACGAACATTTCTTCCTCTGCAGAAGGAAGCAAAGTGAGAAGAAAAATATGCAGAACATTTTAACAAAGATAAAATGTTTTTAACAGAAGAGGTGTTCAGAACCTGCAGCTGGTAGTCAGGGATTCCACAAGCAAGGCAGTGCGGCTGCCCCAGTCAGCCTGGGAAGAGAGGAGGGGATGAGGCTTTACATAGCCACTAGCTGCAGTCACATTTGAAGCCAGGTGTGAACAATACCTTCAGCTGCACGTGTTAAAAGCAACGTTTCTGCATGCTTTGCCTAGGGAAAGCATCACAGATGGACCCTTTGCCACTGAGTTCCCTTATTCCACCTGAAGACGATCTTAGAACGTACTATCGGTATGACGGCTCCCTCACCACTCCTGACTGCCACGAGGGTGTCATCTGGACAGTGTTTGAGAAGCCAATTGAACTCAGTATTTCCCAGGTAAGTCACAGAGGGATGTTCTGAAAGATTTTAGGTTAGAGGTTGGACTCAATGATCTTGAGGTCTCTTCCAACGTAGACAATTCTGTGATTCTGTGAACTGCTTGCAGTGATTTTACCCTGTGCCTACCTGCTCTCTCAAATAACCCGTTAGCTGCTCCACTGCTCAGAGAATCACAGCATAGAATACGACAGAGCATCCCGAGCTGGAAGGGACCCACAAGGCTCCAACTCCTTGCTCCATGCAGGACCAACCAAAAATCAACCCCTGTGTCTGAGAGCACTGTCCAAACACTTCTTGAACTCCGGCAGGGTTAGTGCTGTGACCACTGCCCTGGGGAGCCTGTTCCAGTGTCCAACATTCCCCTTAGTGAAGAACCTTTTCCAGCACTGTGTTGCTATGACAAACATACGTATGCTTGGCATTAATCTAAACCCACACACTCTCTAGTGCCAGTTATGACAACATCACTTTATAACCCTGTTAAATTATCTCAGAAAATGGCAGGAAAGGGGAAGGAAGGGGAAATGATGACATGAAAAGCAAACCAAATAACCCCATAGGTAAACACCTTGTTCAGTGCTTTGTCAAGAGCACTTCCCCTGTATTCATCTGCTTGCCCCAAATTTCACTGCCTTTCTTGTCTTATAAGTATTAGGATACCAGAAAAGTCCAAACTTTGAATCTATCAGCATCAGCTTATGCAACCCATTTTTATCCTACAAAGAGGAACAGGAGACTGAATCACGACTGGCTCTAAAATATAGATTGTTCAGCTGACAGAGTACACAGTCAAACAATTAAGATGTCCTGGAGTGGGTTCTGAGCAATACTATTTGGGCAAGAGCCAGCGATTTTTTTTAGTTCCTTATTTGCAGTGTATTCACAGTCACTTCAGTCAAAGGGCAATGCTCAGCCATACACAATGCTAAGCCACATGGTACAGGAGTGAGCATCTGCTCACTCCGTGACAACTTCTAAGCAGTTAGAAATTTGGAGCAAGGAAAGAAATGAGGCACGTAATCCTAGCCCTCTTACTTCGTGTCTCTGTGATGTGACGGACAAGGACAGGGCTGTGCGTCAGGAGGACTGCTCTAATGAAGTCCTTGAGCTGGACAAAGCATTCAGCTCACACAGAAAGGAAGCCCACGTTATTTCCGAGGTTAAAAGAAGTTGGTGGCTTCTGGCAGTAGCCTCCATCATGATGTTTCCTGCAAGATTTAATGCATCCATACAGGTCAAAACAATGCCACAAAGTAAGGCACAGTCGCTATAAAATATCACAATTTTCACTGTTTCACAGGAAAATAATTTAACAATTTTTATTTATTTATTTATTTTCAATGTCTGCAGGTTTCTCAGTTCGCAAGAGTTCACTTTGATGGGAAGAACTCAACATACATGACTGAAAATTTTCGGCCTATTCAGTTACTTAATGAACGATCTGTGTATTGGTCCAGTGCCAGCACCCTCCTGCCTCCTGCTAAGGTTTTAATGTTGGTCCTGACCCTTACGTACATCCTGAGTTCTCTTTTCCAGTGATCCCTTCTCACTTTTTTTTTTTGGCCAGTTGTTTTTTCTATCAAGTCTTCTCTTTAACTGCCAACTCCTGAATTAGACCTGAATACAGAATGTTACCTTTTTTCCTCCATACACTAACCAACAACTCCTGTTGCTGCTATCACATAAAAATTAAATCCATTGCACTAAATTGCAAGAATTCTAAGGAACTGTAAGAGAAAACTATGAAGAGTCTAATTTAAAAACCACTTAAAGAAAATATTAGGATGGATTATCTTCTGTATATCCTGTAACACAACACTGGAAGGACACTTTACAAGCTCTACAGAGGACTTTCTGGAGGAATCTGTTCTTAAGTGCCTGTGAAGGTTTTTGTCTGGAGTACGTTTACATTCAACACTGCAAGTCAAGAGGACAAACATCTGGAGTAATTCTTATCATGCCTACATTGGCCTATGTGAAGGTACAATACAGAGCATAAAAATGCTCACACAGTTGAGCAACATTTGGGTCATTCTACCTAGCGATGTGGCAAATTTCATCTGTACTACCACATTTTTTCCACCTTCTTCTTTCAGAATATCTAAAGTTAACTCGTAGGTAAGGATACCGGATTCCTTGTATCTAAGCTACTGATTCTGGATTTCAATTTCTCTACTAAGCCTATTTATTCAGCCTAGTACTGCATCCTATTTCAGGATGCCCATGGTAGATTGATGTGCCAGAAGGAAAAAGGGGAGCTCGTCCGCATATACCAATTGCACACCTGTGGAAATTCTCTCTTAGGAGGGCCATGGTTGAAGCCTGAGACTTTGATGCTCCTTTACATTTCTTATTTGAATAACAAAATGGGACAGCTCAAGTAAAGTCTCATTCCAATATCACATTTTAGAAGCTTTTAAATTTCAGTTTGAACATTTCAGTGTGAATATTTCCACATGATTTGTTTTTAGAATAACAAGCCTGTAAAATATTTACATATGGTTAACATTCATAGTTTTTGCAAGAAGATTTTGATTTGAATTGATTTCTTCAGATCTCACCCAGTTACTTACAGAAAAGCTCAATATATTGGGAAATGGGATTTCCTTGTGCTATTCTAGTTCCCTCTCTGAAAATAACTGTAACTGACTGTTTTCTTAGCTAATGCCATACAACATGTTGCAGCTACTTTGAGAATTCTAAGTTTTGGCTATGCCAAAATAGAATTTTAAGCTAGTGGACTTGTACTATTTTCTTTAGAACAATGTTTGCAGGGATGACTCTACGCTATGGCTATATAGTCATTTTCAGGAAAATCATGACAGTGTGACTAACCACAGCGCACCAAAGGAGAAAAAATATTTTCATATTTAACAATCAATAATATAAGCTTGAACAATGTAAAAGCGAATGCACCTTGTTACATTTAGAGGAATGGTTAGGACTAACTGTATTTTTAGATAACTGAAAACTTTTGAGAAGCAGACATAAAAGATTAAAACTGAACAGACCTACTATATTCTCATTGCCTCGAGTTTTTATTTCTTTTGTCCATGCTGAAGAAAACCCCACACAACATCCATTGAGAAAGGGAATGTGACTTTTTTCTATTTTCTCCACAAGAATAAGGGTTGGGCTTCCTTTTTCTCAGGGTGGTTTGGGGGAAAGGAGGGATTTAAACTAAAGTGGGATGCTACTGATATCAACAGGCTTCTGGAGCTTTTACTTCATAGTGGTCACCAGAGTATCACTCTTCCCCTGACAAAATTGCTTTGAGTAGAGCACCTTGATAACCAGACCTGGTGCACACTTCCAGCCCATTAGGTAGAGGTCAATCAAGTTTCTTTCAGGAAACAGTACCATGGATTTACCCAGTATAACTTCACCTCTGTACAACTTACCTACTTATCTCGCTCTGTTGAGCATCTCTATTTTCATTACATTCTTCAACATCCTGCAAGTACAGAATGTGCCAAGAAATTAAGAGGGAAGATGTTTTGTTTTGAGGTTGTTTTCCAAGACGTAATAAAAAGACATATTCTGAAAGGCTCACATTTTATTGCTCTTTCAAGGTTTTAGAGCAACATCATATACACCATGATCACGTACATTAAGTCCCATAGAACTGGGATCTCCCATTTTAAAAGCCAGAAATGTGAATACTGCTCAGGCCGCCGCCACTGAGAATACCTTTTGCATTAAATAAGCCCCCTGTATCTGCTAGGAGTACTGAGTAAGAGCCCATCATCCCTCTTCATTCAGATTATTTCCTAAGTTCAATAAATAATTCTCATTTCACAGGCAGCTCCCTTAAGGTTGATCACAAAAACTAAAGAGCACCTGGGTCAATTGCCATTTATTGCCAGTAATTCACAGAGCAAATTCCCACTATTTTGAGCCTCAGTTTATGATGCGGATACTGAGGAGCAGTTACTTTATACCACTTACTTACTACAAGGGAGGATCTTATTTGCTATGAAACATAATAAAAGATGACTAAGAGGAAGAAATGAAGAAAAAAACCTGCTGAAAAGGTTAGTTCCCTGTAAGTACACTTCTGCATAAACCCCAGCATGAATAAAATCTAAATCGACAACCACTTTTACTGAGTGCATCTGAATTCTTTGACAATGAAGAAAAGGGAAATGCAGGTTTTTGTTGTTGTTGCTTGTTTTTATATTGTCTAGCTGCAATTTCTTCCAAAAAGCAAATCCAAATCTTAAAAAAAGACAATCAAACAACATCAAAAGAAAAAAAAACTCTAGATATTTGTAAAAGTTCCTTGCAGATGGAGCATTAAAATTGCTCTCTCAAAATCACTTTTACCAAAAAAAAAAAAAAAAAAAAAAGAAAAAGAAAAAGAAAAAAAAAAGTTTGTTTAAGCTCCCAGTCTATCTATGCAGATTCCGCATATCTTTACTGACCACATACTTGGCAACGTCCTCTTCTCTTCTGGACAAAAGATTTTTATTTTTCTCATGTTTTTAGTGTGATCCACATAGCTGTAGTATATGATATTTTTGTTTCATAAGGATTAAAGCATGGGGGTCCCATTCATTTCCATTTGTGCAATATAGATTATTAATCCCCTCTAACTGAGGGTTCCCCGACAACAGCTCCAGGTCCATATACCTAGACTTTTCAGACACTCATGTACATCTGTTTATCTCAGCTGTTACAGTAGTTCACAATGACAGAAGCTTTTTAAAGCTTCTAAACCTCACAAGGCTTCACAAGTTCAAGCTGATCTGTGAACATCATCTGTGTTCAAACTGGAAATTGGTAAAATGCATGCAGCACAAACAGCAGTGGCCCACGGGAGCTACAATCTGCATCTGTGTCAATGATCTAGTTCAATTTGTTCTTTGTCAGAGGCTGCTCTTTGCAACCAGATAGACACATGCTGTTCTGGTTCTGAATATGACAATTACAGGGCTAGAATTAATGAAGTAAATCAATACAAATTGACAGCAAAAGCTGTTCAATTAAAAGCAGTAAAAGACAAGAGGGACATTTGGTTTTCTTTTGTGAAGGTAGTTATGCAAAAGCAGTTTGTTATTCAGGTAACCTCAGGCACAGATTTTCAAGAACTGTATCAGCACTGAATTTGCCATGAACTATCTTCCACTGCAAAGAAAATAGTTCTACTCCCGAAGAACTAATAGCCAAGTTGTGATATTACAGGAAAGGACTGGGGGATGAATACAGGTATTTAGCAAGACCCATACAGAATAGTATTTTTCCACTTAGAGAGACGTTAACACAAAACTATGCTAACACATTTTACACAAATTGGGACCAGAGTTGAAGACCACTTAGCTTACGTGACTAAAAACTGGGGTATAATAGAAAATGAAACAATACTGAAAACTAAAATTCGCTAGAGTAGTGTATTTTAGGTTTAAAAGAAAACAGACAAGCAGAGGCTTTGTCAGTTTAGACTACCATTTGCATTTCAGAGCACTGGAGAAATGAATTTAGCATGTTCAACAGTGAAAAGTCCTCTCATAAAACATTCTGGGAGATTACAAGGCTGGAAGTAGATTTGCTTATGAGAGCTCTGTCCCTTGGAGGCAGCAGCATTATGGCTCATGGTTTGCCTGTAATGGCTGTCACGATAGAATCTATTTAACCATAAGCTTGAACAACAGGTAGGAACTCACCAGACTTCAGCAGGTCTTCTCCATTTCTAAAAATCCAAAGCAGTCCTTCTCCAGTTTTGATCAGACTTTGATCTGGAGGAGGTCTGCCTTCTTCAGTCTGCCTTTGGAGGTCTGAGAGATGGAGAAACAGATCTGCCACGTGAAAACAGGTCCAGCTTCACAACTCCATGACAATCGGTGGAGAGGGAGGATGCTAAAAATGTAAATAAAAAAATCCTAATACTGTACATTTTCAGCAAGGTATTTTCTCAGGAAGTATAAAGAGACAAGGAAACCTACCCATTGCTCATAAGAACCTTATTTACATGATCCACAACAAATTTTAACAAACTTGCCAGCTTCAATGGTTACCTCCCTGCTGACAAAACAAAAGCTCAAAATGAACTACAAAAGCTCAAAATGAACTTTAATTCTGTACAGAATTAATTTTCCAGGCTTTTTGCTTTATTCTTTCCTCCCTCATCCATCTAGACGTGGACTTCACAGGAAAGATGACAGCATTTGCCTGCACAGCTAGCAGCTTTTCATTTAAATGAATGCCATATAAAATATTCCTCCATCTGAACCCCCCCCCCCCCAGAAAAAAAAAGCTTAACTAACTTCACAGACTGATTCTAAATTTTAATAAATGCATTAGTATGAGGGGTAATATAAATCACCTCTGATCCAGAAATGAGGAGGCCCATTTTCTGCCACTGTACATTGCACTCCATGCCGAAAAGGGTGACACCTGAAGACATAAGGCTCTACTGAACTGAGTTAAAAGTGTACTTGGTGATTTTCTTCCACTAAAAACTACAAATGACATGGGATTTATAGAAAATTTAGTTACTGTGAAACAAATGCCACAATAGCCCCATCAAGCCAAAGGCAGCCGTGAGAAAAGCTTCACGTAGGAGCAAATTATTTGTTTGTGCACGTGCGTGTACATGTATTTGTGTAAAAGCCAAGAAGTTTCTAGTCAAGATGCACTAAAGAAATCCATGATGAACTTGAGAGCTGTAGAATCCCACCATGTCACCCAGTCTGAGGGGCTGCACCCCACCAACATAGTGGGACTGACCAAGACCCTGAGGATAGAAGCACCACACATGGAAACATGCCTCAAAAGGATCTGAAAACTGCCTCACTCTTATGCTGCATTTGCTGCTTGCTGCTTACAGCGTCTTACAAAAGAGGTGAGAGTCACTGTGGCTGTTTCAACACGAAAAGGTGTGCTGTGAGGAAGCAGCCAAAGGCACCAGGATGTCCATCTGGGAATGGGACACTCAGTCCCCGAGGCAGTGCTCAGCCTGACGCGTCTTTTTGAACCTTGTTTTTGTCAGTATTATTTCCCCATCTGTAATCTCCTTTGCTGACAGGAATGACTCACCGTTTTGCCAGTCACAGGCTGTGGGAAGCGGTGGCACGGTCAGGCTGCGGCTGTGCCCGGCGTGAGGTGAGCATGGCGGTGAGGCAGGCAGGTGCTGCCAAAGCTGGGATCAAAAGCCAGGTAGGGCAGCCCTGCCACTTACAAAATGAAGTGAAAGGGGAAAAAAAAGGGGGGGGAGAGAAAAATAAAGGAAATATCCTCTCAGAATGGCTGTGCAGGGGGTGGCACCAGCAGGCCTCAAGCACAGCCAGCGGCCATTTTCTGAGGGTCCCCTCCAGGCAGGCTGAGGGGAGCCCCCGGCTGCATCCACGCCAACCCCTCACTGCAGGCCTCAGCTGCGGCTTACCTCAGACAACAAAACCACCACGGCTTCTCCATCTCATTTCAGGTATTGTAACCCCACGGCTTCGGGTGACAAAAACATGGCAGCAAACATCAAACATCAAAAATTCCCCCTGGAATAGCAAACATTGGCTCAGGCTGGGAGGCAGGTGATGGCTCCCATAAAGGGAGGGGACATCTCCAGTGTGCTTTTAGCACGGTGTTGCTGGAGGAGGCCAACACCTCAAAGACACACATGCCAGTGCCCACCACCATGGGCTGCCTCTTATTTGCACCCATTTTCAAACTGCTTAGCACTAGGGCTGCTGCGTTACAGAAAACTTACCAGAGCCCCAAAGCAAACCGTGTTTAGATGTAGAGCTTAGGGATATGGTTTAGTGGGGACTGTTAGCGTTAGGTCAGAGGTTGGACTCGATGATCTTGAGGTCTCTTCCAACCTAGAAATTCTGTGATTCTGTGTGCTGCTGAGGGTCCTCTTCTTCCAAACTCCAAAACTAAATGGAGCTGTGAGAGACGCTGCCTCTCTGTTAGAGATGCTCGTTGGGGTTTTTGAACCTGAATCATTTGCAGGTTAAAAAGCAATCAAAAAAGTCTGGAGCAGTGAAAAGTCACCAGGAGTAAGAGGGCAGCACGAGCAGTGGGCATGGTGACCTTGGCAAGGCAGGTTAAAGCCGGGGTGGTTTGCCTGTTGTTGCCCTCCACACGTTTTCTGAATGCAGATATAATTCATCCAAGCCAACCACTGAGGATGGGAAAATGCAGTTTTCAATATAAAGTTTAAATTTCCTAAAAATAACCCCCTGGTTTGAGGCTTTTAATATCAGAAATAAATCCACTTATATCCATAAAACCTGATTATAATTAGTCGTACAAGTAAAATTATGAGTGTAATTAACTACAGCTATTAATTGAAATGCCTTCGGGACATTATTTCCCTTCTTGCAGTTGAATGCAATTTGCATTTAAAGTTATAATGTAAAGGATATAAGATTTTTAGAGATTGCGATAAATTCAGATTATTTTCTTATCTTTTACCTCTTAAAGTCTTCTGAAGTGATTTAGACCTTTAGTACTCAAACAAATCTGATATAAAAATAACAAACAGCTAACACTATTTTAATACCTGTGGTATTTGCTTCCTTTTAATCTACTTCCATGTACTTAGGATTTCTCCACGCCTTTTCTTTTTTATTATGTGAAGGAAACCTCAAAAAAAAATATTACTTTGCATCTACTGAAATTACCTTCATGACAACACCCATTCACTTTCCAGGTTACTGAGGCTGCTCACTGTTCCCAGCACGTAGGAGAAATACCTTGATTAGTTTATAGCTGTGTGTGGTTATGAGGAATTTATGTGAGAGAAAGACATTTTGCTGATTATGTTGATGTTGAGATTAAGGCTTTTATAAATCATAGTGTTTTTTTTTTTCTATCAAGAAAGCTGTATCTTTGAAATCCTACAATCACCTGAGTTTGTTGCACATTACATGAAATGCTTTCTTACATGCAGTAGGCACAATCCAACAGTCCCTGTTGAACCTAGGAATAATCCTAAGAGAAAAACAGTAACCTACCTAAGTTGAAGGAAAACTGTTGCTTAAAAAGGGAGGATGAAGGCATGAATTCAACCACCAAGATGCTGACATTTTCCTCCATCCTGTTCAGCTGAAACTCTCTGCAACTGACAGCTGCTAAGGTTTCTGTGCAGCACTTTATTTCAAACACAACTAAGCAAAAGGGAGGATTCACTACTAAATCTCATGTCCTCAGAGAACTGCAGTGCCCCGAATCATTGATATAACTAAAACATTTTGGGGAACTGGATGTTATGACAGTCAGATGAAGACTATAAACGAGGTTGTAAGCAGAAAACTTGCCAAAGCTCCTTTTACTTCCCTAGCTTTACAGAAGTTGGAGCAGCAGAGAACACGGTGTCTTATCTAGCCGTGCAAAAAGGACTCCGGTGTCACTCACATAAAAGAAAAAAAATGAAATGGGTTTCTATTGTCCTGATTGTTATTATTGCAGTGCCAGAGCATAAATGGGATGCTAGGGTTTCTGATCCTACAGATACGAATGCACATGTGATAAAATGTATACTGATACTGATTTATTTTTAAAAACAGCTATTAAAGCTCATAAACAGCATACATTCCGGTCACATGGGAATACATTTAGAAAGTCTGTGCAATTTCTGTTGCAACCACAGAAATATTTCAAGATTGTGACAGATAAGAGCTTGTAGGATAACAGATAATGATTTACAAATGCCTCATATAAAGCCTATTTAAAAAAAAAAAAAAAAAGCATGCCTGAGTGTTTCTCAGCAAGTACCGAATGACCTTAGTAGCAGATCCGGCTGTTAGATAGAGATGTCAGTTTGGTGAAACCTAGTGGCTTGTTTCAGTAATATGAGGCAATGCACACAGAGGTTTGTAAAAGGGCTGTGCAACAGAAGCAGACACAGAAACAACTGACAGATAAATCTATTTACAAGGGAAAAAGAGCACAAACACTAAGCTGCATGAGGTGGAATTAAGTCTCCCAATAGCTCATTTTCTCCCTTTGACTAAGATATATATGGCTAAGTCAGTCACAACTTCTCCAGAAGACAGACCTTACTAGAGGTTTCAACATTCTGGTTAACCAGATTAAATAGAGGCTGAGAAAAAAAAAATAGCAAAGAAAGAAGACTGAGGTAGAAGTTGAGAGAGAGATAAAGTTTCTGTTACAAAAGTTATTTTGCAAAAGTTGCTCCCAGCAGGGCATATGAAAGTGGCAGAGTAATTTGCTTCTCCATTCAGAAGATCAGGAAGAACAGTACAATAATAAAACCTGCCGGTCGCATGGGCAATGGTAATAAAAACTTAAATATCCATGCCTGCTTTGCTGTAAGCAACTGCCAAGTTCCTGCCAAGAAAGCTGAAATGGAATGATTAACACATCCTGTGCCCTCATTACAGTGCATTCAATTATCCCAGGATACTCCATGGCAAATAGATCATTTTCAGTACAACATCGTAGCACGCTCTCTGCATTGCACACTCCCTAAAAGCTTATCTAGTGACAGCCTGCTTATCTGCACCTGGTCCTGATGCTAGGTTGTTTGCTTGTTTTCTTTCTCTGCTTGTCTTCAAACTTCATTTAAAGGGAATTTAAGAAAAAGCAGTGCTCTTGTACCACTGCTTTTAACACTCCTCAGTTACAATTTGTGCTCAGCAAGTTCTGAAAGAAGCTCCTGGCAGCATGTTCTAGATCTACATCATTATTTATTCTTATTAAGAGGAATTTGGTTGTAACTGATGACTTCTAGGAGTATTATACTATAGGTATACTAAGGTATTATGCTATAAGTAACATGATTTCTAACTTCAACTGGAAGAGCAGTAGTTTCCTCACTGCCTACCCCTTGCTCCCCCAACCTGTGTAAAACATCCCAGGATTACAGATGGCATCCAGCACCATGCAGCATTACCAGCCTTTAGTGTGAGTAAACCAGCTGTGTAACCCAATCCTTGACTCCTAAACACATGCAAAGATGCAAATTGTAAATTGTAAGTCAGGATCCTAGCAGCATCCCACAATAGTAAAATAGGCTTTTAATTCAGTGAACTTTTCGAAACATTAGTCTGAAGTTTGCTGTAAGGATTAAAAATAGTCTGTAGCAAAATCAGAAAACGAATTTGCATTTTTTTAAACAAATGAATTATATGGCAAAATTTAACAGTAGTGTACCATGTCATTAGGAACCCTTTATTCATGTTAAGAAGAGTTAAGATTCGCTCAGCTGTGAATTTCCAAAAGGAGAACATTTTTGCTCAAAAAAATGAAGGCAAATAGCAAGCCAGCCTGGAAGAAATTGGCCTCCACAAAAACTACCATAAAGGCAACTTTTAAAATTGATCTGCAACAATTTCCATTACAAATTATTTTAAGTTCATATTTAAGTTTTAATCTTTGTCATGGAAGAAGGCCAGGAGTGAGACTTGTTATTGTGATGGCAGTTTGCATTTTTCACTAGCACAGTGATGTGTGCTGGGTTCGTGAAGCTGAGTTCCTCACATCTACATCAGACGCTAGCAGAAAATCAAGAAATTTCATAGACGGCTTTGTAAATCACAGGTTAGTGCCACTTCCTCTCAGACCACCCCTTGCTAGAAAGTCAGACATTCGGGCTCAAGGCATTGATACCACTTTAAACCCAATCAATGTGGAACACTGTTTGTTCAAGTGGGATGTTCTTTGCACATTAGATCAGGGTGATTTACTGTGTGAATCTGTAACCCAGGCAGGATCATCTATGCAAAGTGCAAAAGTCCAGATCTGACAGACTGAAGCGCCCAGCCGGGGAATAACCTGCCACATAAAGGTATCTCCAGCAGGTAAGTGCAAAGGCTGCACTGAAATACTAATATTCTGAAATAAAGCTTCAGTTATGGCCCTAAGAGAAAAAAAAAAAAAAGTCTCATATAGGGTTCAGTGTCGCACCCAGAAGTTAGCACGAGCACGTAGCGCATGAAGGTTACGAGCTCCCTCAAAGCAGAGAGCAGAGCTTTACAGTCACCCTGCTGGCACTTGCATCACATGCTGTGACAAGCTGGAGTACCTAAAACATTTTTCAGAGTGACCTTATAACATTTATCAGAGTGCTGTGCCTTTGAGGAAACGCGCACACAAAACACAAGGCTCACTGTTAAGTTAACTCCAAGAATAGACAGCAGCAACCATTTAAGAACCACAGCAGAAAAAGAGGCTGCGAGGACACTCGACAACTGGTTCACCCTGGATCTATTCATCCTGAGCCAGGGTGTGCGACTGTGGATGTGGAGAAACTACAAATAGTGCCTGTGACCTGCCCGTAACACACTCATGTTTTGCTTTTGGTATCCCAGTTATCTGGGGGATTTAAGTAGTAAAATTACTTGAAAAAAAATCATATCTATTTCAAGTAGTTATCACCATATTCAGTCCATTAACATGGATTTTCTACATTAAAAGTGTTTGTGGCAGAGGCACCTGTAAGCAGTTTGAAGCCCTCTGTAAATTGTACAGTGTTTTTTTTAGCTGATAAACCAGAACGGCCAACCAAAATAAAGCTGGCTTCTCTCTGCAAGTATTCTTCCTCAAATACCTTCCTTTGGAGTAATCTTTTGTTTTAAGCAAAATACATAAACAATAGAAAATAATGTCAGTGCTTTACTATTGTATACACAAACCCGAAATACCTTTTATAGCCATCACAAAAATACTGTACTGGTTTGAAATGGTGGGAAACTTACTTTTTTCTTTCATCGAGATGGAGAACTTTAACGTTTTGTAGTAAGACATTCCTCTGGAATAATACATATTTCATGGAATCAGGTAAAAGATCTGATACATTTTTTCATATCAAGGCTATATACATTAAATTTAATATTGTGGGAAACAGCAAGAGCCTGATCAGAATCCAAAGTTATTCTTTTTATGCAACAAAAAATGAACAAAGCGAATCCCAATGGCTCTTGCAAGCATCCCTTGAAACAACCAGCTTTCCACAAACACCTGAAAACAAAATTGCAGGTATTTGTGCAAAGAACCTTTTTTCACATTTAAGTGACTGTAGGCCTCTCTCAGTAGGCTAGTAACTCTGCAGCAGTTTACAGCTGAATTATAAGACGGATCCAGCTAAGAAAACACTCCCCTGACCCATTTTTTCCTCCTTTTTCCTTTTTTTTTTTTTTTTTTAAACCACAAAGCAAAGAAAAAGAAGTTTTGTTCAACAGACTGGAGCGATCTGAAAAAATCAGAGCTCAGGTTGCATACGTGTCAGCTTTTCCATTCCTGATACTGTTTCCTTCAGCTATTCTGCATTTATTTTTAAAAGGTCATTAAGCAAGATACAAAAGGTGAAGTGCAAAGTTACAGATTTATAACCTGCCCCAGCACTTGTTAGACAAAGGGTCAGTGCTGCCTCGAACACAAAAGCTGAGGTAAAGGAGGTGTCTGCTTTCTACCCTGAAACATCAAAACCCAGCTGTTAAAGGAAGCGAGACCAAGCCCAGCCATGAGTGAAATGTTAGGAGGGGATATTCACATCTGCATTCTATCCCTTACCCTCCTTTAATCAATTCCTGATACTTTTTATTTATTTATTTGGACTCTACCCCTCTTCACACTCAGCCTTTTGCTATATTGGCCTGCCTGTCATTCACAGGAAAGAGGCTACTTTAAAATACAGCTCATGTTTTTTCCCCAGTTAAATGAAAATAGGTGAAACAAGTCAAGCTTCTTGTTCCTACAGATTCTGTGCTAAAAGGCAGTGATTCTTCAGGCCACTCTTAATTCTTACCACTTTAAACTGCTGCTTGTTTGCCTCGTGGCTCACTGAGCAGTCAAAACTCTGGATTATGCTAAAAGCAGAATTTAATGACTTGGTTAACTGAGTCACTACTTGAAAATATCACATACCCTAAAGGTAATAGCATGATAGCTTATAGTTCACTCAGTCATTTAAAAATATGTAACTAGGGGGAAAGGTAAGAAGTTTAAGGACCCAGCGTGGCATCTTTGTTCACATCTCATGGTCAAATTGGTCCTCTGATATGCTGCCAACATTTTATCAAAAAGCTTCCACTGCAGTTCTCTTTGTTACAAGCACTGGGGCTGCCTAGGCTCAAAGAGGCCGTGGGCCCAACGGTTTATTCCCTTGTGTACGTCTTCTAAACAGGAACATTTTCATAATCAAAACCGAAGATAAAAAGGAAAGACCACACGGCAAGCAAACATTTCCAATTAACTTGCTCATGAGCAAGGCTGTAAACACAAGCATGTACTAAGAGTCGATATGCATCACTCGGGCCTTCCTGTGTGGAATCCTTTCCTGTCCCTTGGACAGGCACACTCACGTAATGCGACTATTTTTGCTTAAAAAGTAGCCAAAGCAGTTTTATTACATATCAAAAGGAAAACGTAATCTAACAGAAATTCACCTAACTTTCTGTTCTGCTTGCTGGTGGATCTAAACGCAAAATAAAACACCCAGAATCCAGATGAAGGATTGGTTTAGATTGCGGCATAAACAGCTCAACATCAGAGCTTAAAACTCCGGCCAGTTCTACCCTTGTCAATTTGGAAATGCATTCAAATCATATGAAAATTCAGTCTGGAAGGGCTCTTGAAGGTCTCCGGCCCAGCACCCTGCTCAGAGAAGGCTCGGTGTGCGGTCAGACCGGGCTGCTGAGGGTTTGACCCAGGTGGGTGCTGAAACCTCCAGGGCTGGGGACTCGTGGCCTGCCCCATGGCTGTGCTGCCTCCTGGGGAGCGAGCTTCTCCTTTCCTATCAGCTCAGCACCACTCTTACTGAAACCGGTCTGCGTGCTCCTGCCTCGCACCACTTCAGAGGCTGGCTCCATCTTTGCAATTAGTCCCTTCTACGTCTCCAAGTGGAAGGGGATTGGGGAAAGCGGACATCGTACTGGAGACATCTGGATGTGTTCATCCACTGCCCACTGCTGAACTCTTCCTCCTAACTCGGGCAAGACTTCATGACCAAATTCTGCACGCTTTTTTCTCCTCATAGTACGCTTTTGTGTGGCACTGGCACCACGAGCAGCACGCGGGGGCAATTGTCAGACTGTCAGTCGAGCACTTTGGAGGAGGGATCTAACAATATAAGGGCCCGACTTCTGTAATCACATTGTTCCTTGCATTGTCTCAGTGCTCCAAACATTGTAACACAAACATAATTTGTAAGACTTTCTTAATTAGGCACTGGTGGTGCTGGATCCTATTTCTGGCTCTGAAGCAGCAGTTTTCCTTTGTTGTTATCCAGTTATCAACATGAACTCTCTACTTTTCCTGCAGCTTCTCATTGGGAGGCCAAGGTTTATTTATAATGTGTAAATATTTTCTCCATCAAAATGCTGCACTAAATGAAGAGATAATTTTTAATCTGCAAACCATCTCAGCCACTGTATGCAAAACATGGAGGGCCTAAATGAATACTGGGCTTTCTATAACAAATATCAGCAAATTTTAAACAAGTAAAATTACCTGGCCGAGCTTCTCTCTGATGTTGCCCAGTAAGACTAAGTCAAGCCTGAGGTTCTGGCCAATTGGAAACATTTATGATTCAATAGTTCTATGAAAAATAATAAAACACAGTTATTTCATTTGCATTAAGTCTACACTCACTGAAAATGTTCAAAGTGGCAATATGCAGAGCAGTTTGGCTCTGCTATTTCTACAAACCAGAAAGCATTGTCATCTCACATGAGAGCTCTATAAGCCATCTCATTTGTACTTTGCACCCAATAAAAATCTGATGCTGAAAAATAATTTCAACAATACTAAAATAAATGACACTGCTTACCGAGTACAAGAAGTCCTATATTTTCAGGGATCAAATGAAGCATCTGCTGCTGTATTTATTTATTTATTGCTGGGGCTGGAACTACCTGAGCTCTGACAAGCAAAAGCAGTATGTGACCCATCTTAGCACATCAGTTTGCTCTGTAGTCCTGACTTTTAAATGAAGTGTGAGAAGTTAGAATGCAAGGTTCAGAAAGCCAGGTAAAGGTACATTCTCTCAGCTCTGTTTTTATGATTTTATACTGGCAACAGACACAAAGACCTGGAACCACTGCAGTGATGCTTGCACCCACAGAGTAGGAAGAATATCAGAATCAGAGAGTTCTCAAGGACTGCTGTTGTGTCATGCACGGTGCTATTACTGGCAAAAAACCACACGCTGCTTCTTCAAACCATGAATGCCACTTGTTTGACCATAAATATTGGCCATGAAGTAAGTAATAACTTCCATGGAAGTTTACGCAATGTTAATCAGACCGAAAAGGTGCAGCAGGGTGCCAGCTTCAAATACATCTAAAAACATTTAACTGTTAGAGATCTGTTAGGCCTCAGAGCCTACTGCTACTGTTTGGACAGACAAAACTAACTTGCAAAAACTAGGGTATTTGGGTGACTCTATCTTACCCATCTGTTTTATTTAATTTCTTTGTGAGCTACTGAGACTCATGCAGAGATAAACTGTCAGCAAGAGCAGCACTTCTCGATTCTACAAGCATGCTCAGAAAATACAGATTTAAATCAAATCTCAAAGTATCCTTAATATTATTTCTAGTTTGTGGCTGATTTTGCTGACCAGCCCTTATCAAACATTGCTTTTAATTTTCAGCAACAGGAAATCTTTTACACATGAACAAGGAAGCTGGAGGCAGGTCCCAAACAAAAGGCGCGGTCTTCCAAGATTCTGTCAGGATTATTGTCATCAAATGATAAATCAGCAAGCATGGATGACTGCATTTTACTAACTTCTTGCTTCCATTTACTGGACCTAAGGGAAAAAAAGTATAACAAAAGCTGAAATTAATACATACGCTGATCCTGTGGGCGCTCAGCCAGCCGGGGGCAGCTGTGCCTGCAGTCCGTGCGCTTTCTCAGGACACTTAATGGCCCCAGCCTGCAGGTAATGGACAAATGGTCTATACAGAGAAAATCAGTGACATAACCTCCTGTGCCAACCGAAGGGAGTGCAGGGACCGAGAGGATATGCTCCAGTCATAACTGGCAACTCCAGAACAGATGAAAACAATTGAATAAAGGTAAAAATTACTTTGGGCTTTTAAGATTTAGGAGAAAGTGACAGTGGTCAGCTCCTTTTGGCAGCAGGGCATTCGCAGCAGTTGGTACCTCCGTGCTTCCCGTCAGGCTGTCAGCTTGAGGGAAACAGTATTTGCATAAGAAGGTACTTCCCCTTCTGCTTCTTTCCCTCTCCCTCCCAGGAGAAAGACCAAACGCCCTTCACCTCTTGGACTTGGCTCTTTGAAGAAAGGCTGTCTGCCTACCTTCAAGCATAGGCCACGTATTTTTAGCTTGTCAGACACACACAGAGGGATCTGGGCAGAACTTCAGCACAGGTCACTTCACCATGGCAAGATGGGGTTTGGTGAATTCAGACTTCAAAATTGAATAGAGCTTTGTTACTGAAAATAGCACATCTGAACATCTTAGGTACCTAGATTATTTTTTCACTTTCAATACCTAAAAGCCTTAATAAGAGAAATTCACAACAGGAGCAACTAGAGATGCTATTCTTTGGTTCAAAGTAGTTTTTCAACATTGAAAACGCACAAATGACTCAAACATCACTGTGAATTTTTGCACTTGTGAAAAAGAAGTGTTATGAATGCACCAGAAATTTATTACTAGGCAGTAAGGACAAGTGCATTGAGCAAGCGTCATCATTTAATGCTCCAATTGCACCTGATAAATAACAGCAAGAGACTGCTTCATTTCCACGGAAACGCTAGCTTCTCAGGTACCATCCTAGGAAGATCCTCAGTGATACTGATGCACATTACTCCTTGGTTAGATATCCATTTAGCTCAAGGGCCATAAAATAAGAATAGTTCATTTCCAGCTAAACATGACCACAATATTGTTGGAAACATTCAAAAAACAAACAAACACCAAATGATATATGACTCCTGATAGGCCAGATTACTCCGGACTTTGGTCCAGTTGCCAGCTCAACCAGATTAACTTCCTTTTTGGAAAAAAAAAACATTATTTTAATTGCAGTATGTCTCATACTGCCAGTGTCTGCTCGGAGGAAATGTCTCAACATTATATATTGTCAAGAAAATACGTGAGCAAATGCTCATAGATGTGGAAGCAGTAGCTGGAACATAACAGTACGCCAAGACTGTACACCAAGTACTCAAAGCTCCTTGTTTCAGAGGCTCCGTTTCCAAGAGCAAAACCTGCATGTACAAAAGAGATCATTTCACTTCCGAAATGGATTGTTGTCTAAGAATAAATGTAATTGCTATTAAACTGCACTACTGAACAGGGGATTGAGCTGAGAAAATACAGAGCCTACCTTTTGGAAACAACAGAACAGTTTAGGATGGAAATACAATTCAGGTATAATCTGCTAATTAGAGCTATTAGAGTTATGGTTTCAGGGTGTGCATCCACACCCTTCTGAAGTTTTATTTCACTTCTAAAGTGAAATCCATCTACAAATTCATATCCAAACAACACCAGGATGAATTCTGACCTCTTATTCCTGTAAGTTTGTCTCAGCATTGTTATCTCTCCAGTGATTAAACAAGACTTTTCCCTATGACTTTCCAGTTACTAATCTGAAGCCTTGCCTCATCTAAAAACCTACCAGTAGGGCACATCTGAAAGGCAGTGGCATGCATTAAAATAATAATAGTAAACAAGATTCTAGAGAAAATCTAATATTCAACCGAGTAAAAAGACAGCTATTTTCTCAATTATTCTTCATCTTTTCTTTGTAAATCTCTGTTATGGATCTGACACATGAAAGAAGTGCTTCCTCCAGCAGCAGCACATCAAACAAGCCAGCTCCCTGGTAGAATTTATCACATTAAGATCATTTTGTATGCTGTGCATTTTTTCCCAAGGACTTTCTGCCATTAGCATTAACCTAGTAGTTAACTGGGATTCACGATGAAGTGCATGCTCCTAAAGAGCCATTCACAGCCTCTGTTTACCTGAAATTCCACTTTTTAGTACTACCTGAAGAAATAAGATGAGCTTCAGGATGGTTTCAAGTTTTTTTCCCCTTCATAAACTGTTTGGAAAAGAAGGCAACCTACTGAGCTAGTGGTGCATAACGGCAAACACACTTGCTAAGACCCATAAAGAAAAGGTAACGGAAAACATCACCCTCTGTACTGACCACGTCCACAATACAGGGAGCTGGTACAATACCTGAAGCAAGGCCTACTTGTAACATTTGGAGGGAGCAGATGACCTCCTCTTTTCCAGCCCAAGTTATTCTGTGATTTTACAGACGTAACAGGTTACAAAACAAAATGAGAGGAAACTATGACTGCCTGTGCCACAGCATGTGACTCTCTTCCTTTAGCTACAGGAAAGAATTTCCTTTGCTGCAGCTTCATTCTCCACCTAGGCAAACTAATATCTGAAGAACAAACACCTACACAGCACAGTACAGACCTGTTATTTTTTGGCCTGTTCTTATGAACTGTATTTTTTTTTTTTTAAACTTGCTTCTTTCCTTTTGCTTGTATATCTTTTGTACGAATTGTTTCCTTTTGCTTCTGCCTGATGGAAACGGGTACTCTGCTCAACCTGAAATGTCTATGATCAATTATACTAAAGTAATTAAATTAAGCACTAAGCAAGTAGGTACAAAGTTACTAAGCACCATTTACTTCAGGTTCTACCATAATAACATGAAGAGTTTTTTCAGAAATTGCTGGCAGGACAGGGCAGGCAGCGCTGCCACCCCGTGGTGCTGAGCACCACTGCATGGCCACGGTGCCAATTGAAGGAAAAATTCAGCATATGCCATTGAAAGCTGTGTCTCGACTTACTATCAAATGTGCAAGTGATAGAAATCCTTGCATAATTGTCTTATAATTCTATTCTTTCCGGAACATTTTGAAGCAAAACCTTTATTTTATCTACTCTTTGTTAAAATCAAAAGGAGACATTACTGTATGAGACCCAGCAGATCCTTTACAGCTTGAGTTTTAATTGCCTAACTAAACAAACAAAAATAAAACAATATTAAAAAAGACTGATTTTTTTTTTCTACTTTAATAACCTACACAGGGATTCTCAGGAGTAGGTAACTAGCATCTCCAGGTGCAGCCCCTGTGCTTTCAAGTCATCACTGATCTCATTTCAGGTCTACCAAAAATACAGCACAGAAAAATGAGGGAACCATTTCATTAAATGCAATTCAGTGTGCTGGTTCTTCAGACTTATGGCTAAGAAGGAGAGAGATGTCGCTCTCACTCTCTTTCTCTCATGTATACTGGCTCACATTTTAAATATGATTAAATGGACTAATTCTAAAAACCAATCAGAATGTCCTCAAAAGGAAAACTAAAATAAATTAAAATGTAGAAGTAACTGCAAAGATATTTCAGACCTGCTGAGAGCAATACGGGACAAATTGCAAAGACTTGCTGTATGCTTACACGTTTCAACCTTTGGGATAGAAAAATACATTTAAGCTTAATGAAAACAGTACAGAAATTTCATAACAAAAAAAAATAGTAAAAATTATCTGACAAGAAGTGACACTTTATCTGCATCCACAGTATTTAATTTGTTTGAATAATATAGTTACAGATAAACAGGTTCACTCCATATACAATTACCGATACCTTTTTTAATACAGCTCATATTCCAGTACATCAACACTATTTATTTACAAGGTATTTATGTACATTAACATCTTTCTAAAGTCAGTGCATTGTCAATAAGTTTTATACAATAATTTACAAAGTGAATATAGTTAATAGTTAACTTAATAAATTTACTACTAAATCATGAATTAATTTAATTTAAAAAATTAATTACAACCAATGTAACAAACACAAAAGATCAAATAACATTAGTAGATTGTGCTACCTGCTTAAATAAAACATTTTAAAGTAAAAATCAGTTGAAAATCTTTCACTTTTCATGGAGTTTGCGCAGGGAGGAACAGACAAACGGGAACTGAAAAAAAACCTTCTAACCTACAAACTCACAATTTGCGCCTTTCTTCTGTCTCAGTGTTTAGACCACTTTAAAGATAAAAGAGTGTATGGGTGTCCTGGTTTCAGCTGGGACAGAGGTAATGTTCCTCCTAGTAGCTGGCGTGGTGCTGCAGTTTGGATTTAGGATGAGAACAACCTGCTAAATCCCCACGTTTAGGTGCTGCTGAGCAGTGCTTGCACAGGGCCAAGGACTCAGCTTTGTGCCTGGGGGTGTGTGAGGAGCAGGGAGGGGATGCGGCCGGGGATATCCCGTACCAGGAGTGTCCTGCAAACATAAAACTGGGGGGGCTGGCCGGGGGGTGCAGCCACTGCTTGGGGACAGGCAGTGAGCAATCGCATCGCGCGTCACTTGTTTTACAGGCTTTTTTCTATTATTACTATTGTTTTCCCTTCCTTTTCTGTCCTATTAAACTGTCTTTATCTCAACCCATGAGCTTTTACCTTTTTTATTTTATTTTCCTCAATTCCCACTCCCATCCCACTGTGGGGTGAGCGAGCAAACGGCTGCGTGGTGCTGAGCTGGCAGCCGGGTTAAACCACGGCCGTCCTTTTGGCACCCGACGTGGGGCACGAAGGGTTGAGGTAATGACAGAGCTGACCAGAGCACATTAAAACAAAATTGGTGTAAGCGTTGTATTAGTTTAACAGCTGCTGGTCACAATGTTGGAATTTTTGCTCTCAGAGCCGTGCTGTGTAACACCTCGCTTGCTGCCTACGCTCCCTGTGCCTGTGGAACATCCCTGGGGGGCTGGTTTTAGGTTATCGCTTTGCTGTACTGCGTAACAGTGGCTTATGATGCGATAAAATCACTGGTTGTGAGATTAATCTGATATTTGTACCCTACATTACCATCATCCTCATACTTCAGGAACCATCTCTCAGCAACTATAAATAATTATATTCTTTACCTTTTTTCCTAGAGAGACAATCTATGGGGGAGACAAAGGAGACACTTTCCCCACACTTCTTCACCTTCTTTTTCTCCTTCCCCTTCCCCTTTTCCTCCAGGCTAGTCACAATATCTCTTGAGAATTTCAAATAACCTTGGGATGTTCAAACCATCATGTTCCTATTGCTACATCTCCTGAACACGTTTCTTGTTTTGTTCAAGGTTAAGCAGCTATTTAGGAATGCCACCCGGAGGCAGCATAATTAGGAGTGGCCGGGAGGTCTGTGGGGCAGTGGGCACCTCCAGCAATTTGGGACTTCACCCTGAACAAGTGCAGAATCCTGAAAAGCTAGGAAAATATTTGGAAAGAGCACGCTGTCACCTGGTGATTCCAGAGACACAGATTGCTGCCATGTGCTGGGACCTGGCCCGTGCCTACCAAGAGCCCTGTTCAACCGATTCAGCACCCACAAGGGGAAGGGAAGGTCTCCGGATCTGACAACAAAACGCCAGGCACTGCAGCTAATCCAACCTCACAACACAAACTGCAGCTGAACCAGCCCGTGCCAGAAACAGCTGCTCCTCTGTTCAAGAAGCAGCAATGGACACAGGAGTTAGCTCGTTCAGCAAGAGAAGAAACTCCCACTAAGAAGCGAAAGAAGCGGACGAGGCAGACTGCTCCGAAGCAGGGCTACCACAGGAACACGAGGAAGAGGCAGACCTCACAAACAAGGCAGCAGACACCCAATTCCTACCCCTGAGTCAGCTGCAACTACCTCCCAAAGGGTTTCAGCCATCATCCAGGCTAGCACATCAACACCTGGCTGCTCTGACACTGGGAGAGCGGGAGCTGTAGCCTGCAATCAGAGGGCAGGGAAGCCACTCAGCTATTAGGAGTAAGCATTGCTCTGCTTAAGTGGGGGATATGGGGGTACACACCACGTGTCCCCCTGGTTTTACCTGCACAACCACGGAGAGGACATGAGGAATTTGGATGGAAAATCTACCTAGGCCCTAGAGGCTTGGGTTTATCACTCGCAAAGAAGTGAGTGATGAATACTCTGACCAGGACTGGAGGGGCCCTCGGGGAGAACGTCCCCACCTGGAGCCTCTGGCAGAAAGAGCCCAGGGAGACCCGAGGCCAAGCCCTAGGGTTCTGGAGTTGGGGATTCTGAGGCCTAACTGCAGCTGAAAGAGCTACTGGCAGTGTATGAAGGGGTTTGAGCTGCGTCTGAAATGGCTGGTACTGAAACACAGCTCATCCTGGCACAGCTCCTCCCCTTCCTTTTCTGTCCTATTAAACTGTCTTTATCTCAACCCATGAGCTTTTAACCATTTTTCAGATTCTCTCCCCCATCCCACTGTGGGGGGAGTGAGCAAAAGGCTGCATGGTGCCTGCGGGATCAAACCACAACAACGGGATAGGGAGCAACACCTCACAAGTAAGACAATACTTAGGTGGGAACTCATCTGCTGTCCTGACAGAGGCACAACCTCCAACAAAGACAGGGAAGTTCTTGCCAGAGTACAGACAGCAAGATCAGCTGATATATTTTTTTTTTTTTAATGGAAATAAAACCCAGATCCTTCTGGAAATCATACAGTTACTGGTAGGCTTGGCATTCTTGTAAAACACATTAAAAAGAAGCCAAAAATTTATCTCAGAGATCAATGACGTAAGTATCAATTGTTAGTGAAGCTACGAAATCTAAAGAATTTGGAAGATGACACATGGAATTAGTAAGCTTCTTAGACTCAGCCGAAGAACAAAAGGTGAAACATTTATCTTCATTCATATATGCAAACAATTTAACACTGAAAATGTTTAAAGAAATGCCTACTCAAAAAATAACCATCTCTTTCCCAGTCTCTGCTAAGACTTGCTCAGGCTTTCCTTCATGCAGTAAGCCCATTGACTCCAAAGAGCATCTTGCAAGGGCACGGAAAGCAATTTTTTTTTTTTAATTGCAAGTATAAGCATAACCTGTTACAAGAAAGAAAATTTGAAAGGCAACCAACGTTTGAAAAGAGAAACCCTATTAAATTAAGAAATCAATAAAAAAATAATACAAATCCATGAATGCTACGATAGCTACCTGACAACCACAGCTTCTTATTTGTTTGAAATACACAGTGGATAATTCACAGCCATTCACTCCAGAGCCCTTACAACAACAAAAACAAACTATGTTTTTGAATTTAATTATACGAATTTTTAAAAGTGCAAATTTAAAAGCAACACCAGTTATGAAACATAAGCTCAAGCATCTTTCCTTCCAAAAGCTGGGAACATTTTGTGCAATGTGCACATTTTAAGACACCATGCGTGTAATCACAGCTACTCTCTTCAACCTGAAGTTTCTTAATGAGGCATCTCAAAAGTTTAAGATAGCACACTTCAGGCAGAAAAGCCATTCCTGAAACTTGTTGATCTGCACAGCCAACACGTGGAGAAAACACAGTTATAATAAACCATTCAAGAGTAGAAATTAATCTCACCTCAAATTATAATTTGGTTGTGCTCCCAACAAACAGAAAGAAAGCAACTGACACGTTAGTGGCGGCAAAACTGGAAACTTTTCCTACTCAGGATGTTCATTCTTTAAATTTGTGCACTTTCCATTCTCTTACTTTCCCTGTTTTGCCAATAAAATGCAATAAAACTGCAGGAAAAAGGAGGTAGCAATATCATGTTGTCCAAAGACAACACTACGATTTTTTCCCCATTATCTTAAATCTAAAGAGAGCTTTAGGGGGTTGTTAGAATAGTTGGTAAACTCTACACTACTTTGTTTAGCTCTTATTTGGACTATTAAATTTACCTCTTATTTGGTCCTAGTTGGCTTTTCTCAAACCATTTTATTTAAAGGCCAAATGGCAGTCTCAGCCTGATGTCTAACATCAGAAATGTTTAGAGCATGTAGTGAGATAACAGAACAAAACAATACTATCTTTATATTAACTGCTATTTAATTAGGGTTTTCTTTTTGTGCTTTCAGACCACAAGGTACAATAACTACACTTAGCTTATCTGTTTCAATAACATTTTTGCCAAATGTAAGTTTCAGGGTGTTATCCCTCACATTCTCAAAACAGTCCATGGAAGATCATCTGCTTACTGTAAAACACAGTACTTCTTATAGTCTGACTCAAAGTCTTCATCCATGCTGCTTGTGTCTGCCATCTTTTTGCCATCAATCTTTGGCAGAAATTGTGCATAGTCTACCCCCTGCTGCTCATAGAAAAGAATGTAGGCAGAGTCGGTGTCGATTTCATCAGGATGCAATTCCTGAAAAAAAAAAGAAAACAACAGAAAAACACATTCTGAAATAGGCAGTGGTACAATTGCGTTACTGTCACTGAACTCAGAATGTACACAATTGCCCTAGAAACGGTATTTTTAAGTGGCTGTTTACAAGAAGGATCACATTTTCTGTCTTCCTTATTACAGCTATCAGGTTCCATTATTTACTTGAAAAGTATGACTTTTTAAAGTGTTAAATGCAAACACTTTGAAATATTGGAACTTAATTATCCAGTAATTGAATACAAAACAGCCAGCATCATGAAAAAATATTTTTGGACTTCCATTTTTAGTAAGTTCCATTTTGTACAAAACAAGCATCTTAACTACATTACAGCAGCTGATGAACAGATGTTAACTTGAAAAAAATCTCATGTACACTTTAGATTAAAAATGTAATATTTGTCTGAAACACTTTTGAAACGTTCATGATTTTAAAAGAACGGTTCTCACAAAATGTAAGTTTCTTTGTCTCTAGGTACCCAAGGTAGTAATTATTTGATACAAAAACAAATGATTTACCTTACAGCTACTGTCGTTGTAGCAGTACCACTTGTTGTTTGGGTTTTTGGCATAAGTGACATAATGACCCCCTCCCATAATTCCTGAATGGCACTGAAGAAAATGAAGAAGAAAATTTTGGATCAAACATCAAAACTGAGAATTCACAGAGCAGTATAAGAAATTCATGATTTTTAACTGAGCGACAATGGTTTATGACAATCTATACATGCCGAAGATGCTTAAATGTTGCAGACTCTCTTAAACAAAACCTCTTTCCTCTGAAGTAACAGCACGTTAAATATGCCAAAAACATCTCATGCATGCTGAGCTTGGCAGCTCAACATGCCCGATCCAAACGCAGCCTCCCTTTCACACCTCTTTCTGCCTTTTTCCTTTACCACTGAATTTTACCTCATTGTTTTCTAATCTCAAAAAAGCTAAAAATGGTCACACAATTAATGTTGGTGCTAATTCTGACTGCACTTCACTTTTTTCTTTCCTTTTAAAATACCTGGAGCTTGCTAAGCTTACATGCTCAAGAAGAAGAAACACAGATACTTTTGAGCTGCATTCAGTTTTATACTAAATTGACTTTGCTGACAGTGGCTCTACTTTGTTCTCTCTTTTTTTTTTTTTTTTTTATAAATCTCTACTTTTTAATGTAAACAATAAAAAGATTTAGTCAAATTAATGCCACACAAAGATAGTTTACTCGCATAAAAAGCCAACTTACCGAAATTGCATATAGATTGTAAATAGGGTTAACACAAACGTCTTCTCTTTGGTCATCTGTAATATCATCCTCGCTGTGGTTATCAATTTGACCGTTGATACTGCCATTACTATATGCATTCTGTTCACAAATATATCCATTGGCTAGAGTCATCTCATTGTCCTGAGCAGTATACAGTTCACTCTGGCTACCACCCAAAATCTGCCCTCTGGTAAGAGCATCACTTCGATCAGAAGTAAATTTCTGTTCCTGGTCAGTACCGTTCTCTTTACTTGCATCCAAATTTTCTTTGCTACTTGATAGTTTGTTTTTACCCAGTTGTGGTAGCCGCAAACGCCCTTTGCCTCTTCCTAAAGTCCTTGGGCTACTATTTGGGCTACTGTTTTTACTTGAAGGACAGCTGGTTCCACTTTTCCTTCCCAAAGATGGAGATGCTAGAATAGAAAATATGTGGATTATTAAGGTAAGTAAATACATGGTCTAGAATTTTTATTAAAAGTTTTTGTTGCAAATTCCTTACTCTTAATCCAGACCACTACCTTGAAGTAGACAGTCCCAATATTTGTTGTCACTATTTTTTTTTATTTTTTTTTTTTAAGTGGTGGAGTTTCACTAAGCTTTCCAGAACAAACAACAGAAATGATCATTTCAGAGAATGTGCAGAGCTTTGGCAAACAAGCAAACAAAAAAATCATAAAACTATTTTTTTTTTCCCCCCAAGTAGCAGCATTTACTGGAATCTTCCCTAATTATTACCTACCTTTGATATTATTCAAGACATTAGTAGTGTTAAGGGACGATGGACTTCTGTTCAGTGCATCTCCTTCTGCTGTGTAAGTAATCTGCAGATCTACTTTTTTAGACTCCCCTTGGAGAGGGGTCCGTGGTTCAGGAAGGTCATCAAGTTGAGGAGTTAACTGCTTTCTTTGAAAATGACTTGGATCCCTTTGTACCAAAAAGGCACTTGGGTCAAAATTTTCTCGGGGAAATTTAACAATTTTCTGAGATTTTATCCAGCGACCATTTACAAACTGAAATCTTTTCAGGTGAATGATCTAAAGACAAATATGTTAGAGAAAAATAAAGAATTATATCACAGTGAGTAGATTTAACTGTTAAAATATTTTTTTCCTGAAGCATACACATTTTATCACATATTAATAAAAGGAGTAACCACATCATATGTGACAATTTGGATTGTAGGATCAAACTGGTAAAATATGGAACTAATGCTTTCATGGGGAAATGATGGAAAAGTTTGCTTCACTTCAGTGATCCATATTGTGGTGTTCTGAATAACCTACCAAGTTTCAAACCCAACAACAGCAGGTGTTACACAACTAGACAAAAGATCACATTGCCAGAAACACTGCCAAAGTGTGAACTCTGTCAGAACAGACAAAACCAAATGCAAAATCCCTCTTTTGCTGGTATTAGCTAAAAAGATTAAAAAAAAAAAAAAAAAAAAAAAGCTTTTGAGGTTTGCTATTTTCCTGCAGTACAGAAATGCATGATGTGAACTAAGTCAATGCCCCTCCTGAGACTGTGAACAAAAGCAAATCTTATTCAGAATACGAAGAGGTAGTTAGCAATTCGAATTTGTAACCAATGCAGCTTGATTCTGCTGCTGTAGAGGAATCAAAACAATATCATACCAAAATAGGAGGAAGCCTCCAAAGATCTAGTTTTTTTGTAGCCAGGCAATGGGTCTTGCATTTGGAACAGTAGTACATCTCATCCTCCCCCAGTTCTTCCTCACTGGTGAAGGCTCGAAGACAGCTATCCAGATTGATGGGCTCTGCTTGAGCTCGTCGGCTTTGTTCAACACTTTCATGTTCTTCTACAATCTGAAGCGAGACAGAACTGTTTCTGACTTGGAAACATACAAACTGCTCAGAGGAAGACTGTTCACAGTATCGTACAAATAACATCATATAGTTATATTTAGGATTAAAGATGAAAGCTAAATGCACTAAGTTTTAGCAGATTTTTTTCAGTTATGAAGAGGGAGACATACAAATAATGCAGTCCTTATTCTTGGGTTTTGTTTACAGAATCATCCATGAAGCACAAGGTTATAGATTCTGCTCGTAAATCTGAATAGCTATTCCAGTTGAACTTGGCCACATATTTACCTTTAGATCTGTTTTGTAGACTCAATGAATCAAATGGATTTACTCATATGGATAACTGTTTATGGCACTGGCATCCTTGGAAAATCTATCAAATTAACATATTTTGTAAAATATTGTGGCTAGAACCAACACAACAGGCAATAAATACACTGCTGTGGCTTTTTAAAAGCTTTCCTTGCACATTATGGTTACGTAAGAGGTGTAACATTAAGAAACTAATTTATTCACAGAATATACTGTTCTACGATTACTGCTTTTAGTTTAACAGAAAATTGATACAGTAAGAATCAAATGCCTAATGAAAAAGAAAAAGGAGTGCCTTCCTAATTTAGTCTTAGTGAAAAAGGTTGTACTCCAGGACTATTAACAAACAAGGAAGGGTTTGTGTAGCAATTTTACCCGTTCCTGTGATGTCTGGTAGCGTAGATGGAGTGCTGTCGGATCCCAGTCTACAGCAATGTAAGCGTTACCAACAGAAGCTCTGTCCTCTGTGCACTCAATTTTACAGCCACGGCAAAATCTAAGACAAAATGTTAGATGCAATAAGTGAACTGTCCAAACCCTTTTTGGCTTTACCTTACTTCACACTTTGGAAAAATTCCAAGTGCACTCTTAGGGTCCACTTTACTTCTTACTCTCCAAATGGCAGAGAAACTAATGAGGACAGATGATCTACATCTAAAAATGTTTAGTTTTGTATGAAATCCCCACAAATCATCCAAATATGTACATGTACGTGCCTGCATGTAGGCACATACGCACACAGAAAATTGTAAGGGGTTAAGAGTTTTTTTTGATAATTTCCTGTCTATCTCCTAATTTAAGGTTTCTGTCAGCGGGGCTTTCAGCTCTCCAAGTCATAAAAGCTATTCTGCAGTGAAAGTCTGCCATGTGAGGGTTTTGGTTAAATTAGATTCTAGATCCTTATTGATATTACCTCTGAAGTCTGAAACGTATCAAAAACCCATTACCATAAATTACATTTCTGCTGAAGTGATTCCTTTCCTTAAATCTAAAAAGGACGATTTACCTGTACCACGGACACCAAGCACAAGAATTTCCATCCTTCTGAACTACTCTTAGAGTGAATGGATACTGATATCCCATGCTATCATCACTGAAACAGAAGAAAACACAACATGAAACATAGGTATTCATTCAGACTGCCAATTAATTTTGACCTTCCTTCACTCTATTTGCTAAAACACCTAAAAAATCCAAATGATAATGAATATTAAACATAAGATATTGAAATAAGACCTGCCTTTATCTCACCTAAATTCCAAGTACACATATCATAGCATTAGCTTTAAGTCTACTCATCAGGATCACCACTGAGCTATTAAAAAAAAAGGATATTTAAAGCTTTAGCAGGCACAGTCACACATTTTCATACTACCATCAGTACTACTTCATTTTTACTAGCACACTAATATGACTGCAGAGGAAGAGAAATGGAAATCCATTAAACAACTGCAGTTCCTCCTGCTTTGGAAATGAACTTCTTCATATAACATTCTGAAAACTAAAATAATGCAAACGTGTAGTATCTGACCCTTGCCTCATGCCTTCTGAAGGCACTCAAAAAATTGCCACATGCAGCGGCAATTACAGAAAATGAACAGTAATGCACTCACTGATTTTGAAAGAAACAGGACAACATCCTACCCTGTATCTCTTTTCTAGCCCAGTTAACTTGGACACAGGCTCGCTGGTTTAAATTGACTACATAAAATCAGTTAGTCTAGAGTCACGTTCACAGCTACTAATAATTGTCAAAATTCCCTGGCATACTGATGAATGAACAATGTAGTAATTAATTGTTAAATACATGAAATGTTATCATAGGACAGACTGTTCAATTATTTTTCCATGTGATGGATATAATGAATTATCAATCAACGCATGAGAATGAGCCAATTAATTTGGGTAAAACCTATCTTTAAGTGCACCTGGAAGGAATACTATATTTAACTATACTAAAAGGCATTAAAAGGTATTTTTAATTATTGTCATTATAAAATTGTAGGACTCTAAAGTCACTTGTTAGAAAAAGAACCCACTAGATAGAATCTGCAGACAGAAAGCATTTGAGGAAAAACTGCACAAAATTGTTCCTAAAATTGTTGACATTTAAAAGCATATCTCCATTCAATAGAGCTATTATGAGAAGTTAAAATCAATGAAGTAATGAGTATTTTTAAAATTCTGTAAACAAGTCTAAGCTATTGTATTATGTAGTTCAAATCAACGGTTGGCCTGCTGAACTCACCAGTCTTGTGCATGATTACTAGCTTCCTGAGGTGGGAGAGGGCTAGCCAGCCTGGAAACCTGGATCCATACTGCATCATACAGGTCTTTTTTCCGTGTATGAACTGTACAAGGAACAATCAGTGGCATTCCAAAGAGGCTGGGGCGATTCTTCTGAGATGAAAGAAAATACAGTTCTGTCCGCATCTGCGAGTGTGAAATAAAAGAATGACTCAGATGCAAGTATGAATTAATTCGCATTACCATAATTACTCGGATACTGACCTTGGTTTATATTCTAGGTTTCAGCAATTAAAACAAAAATTAATTCTATTCAAAGTGTTTTATTTCAACAATTTTTTGATATCAAAACCAGTAAAGTTTGATAACTGATTTGAAACTACCTGAAAACTTTCTTTTTGTATTTTATGATATCACAGCAATGTTGTTTAAGCCCTAGACCATATCAGCATAAATCTATTTCAACCACGTTCAATTTTTTGTATTTCATGATGGATATTTCTTACTTTTCCCACCAAATGGTAATGTTGTATTGCAGAAAGGCACCTAGTGATGTTACTACCTGTCCCCAAATGACCTCTATGCTAGGCAAGCTTACATTCTCTCCAGAAAGAAAACCTTCACATTTAAGTAGGCACTGCAGACTTGTACACAACTTACTCCAGGCAGACAAATTGGCCTTGTGCTACATCTCTCATTTATAAGTAAGATTTAACACAGTGACTGAATGACACTTAGGTACAGTAAGCCACTACTGCCTTGCAAAAATTTATTACAAACGAGCCTTTCCATCGATAAGCTTTTTGACAATGACAAGCACGGATTGCTGGAATTGCTTCCACACAACTCCTACTGTGAGCTGTAGAACTAGCAGACTGTAACAGCCCACAAGCATTGTACCGATCACATATGAAATTCTACCAGACTTAAATCAAGATGGCAATGATAGAGGTGGTTAATGGCCACAATATGAGAGAATAAAGCGAAGCAGCCTCATACCAACACCCAGTGAAGAGGGAACTTAAAGAGCCTCCCAGCCCACATCCCCTAGGTTCTAAATGTCAGCAGAGTCTGAAGTCAGGAGACAGTGCACACTGAACACATGGCTATTTGAGGTGTTCAGTCACTCAACTTTGACATTTAGAGTGCAACACAACTACAGGTGCTTTTACGAAGAGCAGTTCATGCTAACAGAACGATCCACTAATGTACTATCTATCTTTACTCTGGTTCTGTGTAAGAAATGATGCTGTTCCACAGGCTGGGGAAGAAACGCATTTCAAGTAGTTCCTCTAATTAGATTTTTTTTTCTGCTCAAAGAATCCTGGAACATTTAATCAGGGAGCTAGTGAGTGCCCAAGCATGCATCTCAGCGTTAAAGGACTGGGAAGCATGCCAATACTAAGGAAAGAAAAATATACCAACGTTAGACACTATAATTTAAATCTACATGAACTGTGTGTCCGTATAACTTGGTGCATACATAATAGTGAAACATATTCATGTTCCCTCATAAGAAATACAGCTTAATTTATCATATGGACATAAAAAATACCCTCACTGACTTTCTCAGCATTATGCGAATAATTTATAACAAATGCAAAATCCACGAACCATTTTTCTATGGACCGCAATTATATACCCTGTACACGGACTGTCAGAAATCAAGGGCACGTGACCGTTCAGAGTCCAGTTGGCAAGGTTCCGCTCTGTTCCACATGGCACTACAGTATTTGGCATTCCGTTGGGAATCAGGGTTGGTTTGGGAAGGTCCCCATTCATCATTATGTTGGGTGCTCCGTTAGTTGATGATCCAGTCGAGGTATCTGTAGACAGAAAATTACATTCTCGCTTTTATCTACAGCATCTATAACTTATCACAAGTTCCTCATGCCTTCCACTCTGTTCAATGCATTTCATGAAATATCTGCTACTCTCCTTCACACCAATACATAATCTTTTATTTGCCTAAAACTTTGAAAAATCAGAGTATGCAAGAACAAGGAATAATAGAGGTGTTTACGATCCATACGTGAAAACACAGACAAAAAAAACAGAAGCCAAAACTGAACACCATACTTCCAATGTTTATACATCCTACTTTAGAGCCAATCCACAAGCAAGAAAATATTTTGCATGTTTCTAACTAAAATGAGTATACAGTGATCTTCAGACTACTGCCCTGGGCACAACCCTAAAAGGATCACAGGACACCAGCAGGCACTGAGACTGCTCACAGCTTCTCTGTGCATCAAACTTGGACTTATCTGGCTTTTCTTTATGCCTGACTTTTTCAGTTGTATTTAGTAGTAAGGTTTTTCTCCTGAATTTCTGCAGTACCCAAGCACTGTACGTTTTAAGTGAACAGGAAAAAAAGTGTTCTTTTACCTGTCTGCACAGGACTTGATGCTGATGTAGGTGATCCTGGAATGGGTATTTCAAATGCACACAAAAACCCACTCACTGATAACCGGACTTTCTGGTTGTCTTGAGGAAAGTTCTTCATTGCAAACAGGGAAAAAGTTAGTCAGATAGGTACATGCTTTTATCTGCAACTCCTTTTATGTTTTGTTCTTTTGAAAAATCAGTACGCCTATCAGATCATCTCTCCCCATCTGCTTTTTTACTCCTTTCTTGATAAAGGAGAGCCAACAAGCACAAGACTTTGCAGAGCGCCGCAGCAAGACCTGAGAGGCATTACTGGTTCTAGACTGTAAGCCCCTAGCTTAAATCCTATTCAACAGCAAACCAAAATACGGATGTAAACACGTACATAGCCAGTGTACAGAACTAAGCCAGGTATCATTTATGTCTCCAACCTCTTGATGGTGTGTAAAGCTCATCATAGCACTCTAACTTGAGATCTATTACCTCAAGATGATTTTCTCATGTTTTCGTTAAATATCATTATTAATCAATTCAACTTCTGTGAGCTTCCACATCATTTTTCATTTTATTTACAAGTGATTTATCTTGACTCAGTTTACTTGGTTTTAAACCTATTTGAAGTAAGCCAAATTACAGCTTAAAAGTGAAACATGAATTAAATAAAGTTCATAAAGAGATAAAACCAAGCTCACTTTTTTAATCACACGTTCAGTTAAATTACTTCACATTTCTTGTGAGCAAAGCTTAATGTCAAAAAGCATGACGACACTGCAGATGTGTCAAAGAATAATCAGAAATACAATAAGTATTTTGCAGCATTTTTTTTTCTTTTTACCTTTATATTGGAGCTATGGACTTCTGCAAGGAGTATCTGTTCTGGTTTCAGCCCACAGAGTTCACTTAACTGTTTTTTCAAACCCGTATACTTTTCATCCATGTTCAATCTCAGGCCATATCGAACAGGCGTAGTACCATCCAATTTGATTACTTTGAAGGGGAAAAAGAAACACACTGGTCAGCAAACCAGGAAAGATTTAATGAGAATAACACATTACACCTACTTACTTATTAGAAAGTAAGTTTTTCCCACTAAAATCTGATTTTTATATTTTTAATTTATTTATTTATTTTATCACCAGTCAATTTTCAAGATCTGCAGACATATGTCAGAAAATCCCTTGCTGCACTGGCAGTAGAAAATGGATTTGAATTTTCTTTAGCTTTTTATCATTTTTCCTTTTGCCTGTTTTCCAACAATATATTGGTTGCTCATAGTGTAGTTCACAAACTGTGAAGTATTTTTGTTTGTCCACTAGACCACAAGCCTCTCTTTTTCACCCTACACAGTTTTAGGACAACGTCCACAATACAGATTTTCAATTAATAGAAGTGAAGTTCTCAAAACCTCAATTTTACATGTTTCTGTTTTAAGTTTTTTAGTCAGGATAGGAAATGGACCATGTATGCTCTGTTTTCAAAGCTTTTATTTTAACTGCATACCAATGAAAATTCTTATCTCTATTACATTAAAATAATACTACTATTTTTAAAGTACAAATATTGACACAGAATTTGGATGTTTTAGAGCTGTTCCTTGGAAATCTGTTCTATATGCAGTTTTTAACTCCCTATAAACTTGTGTGTGCTGCAACAAATACCACCACTCACCTGTAATTTCTAGGTGCATGTAGCTATCCATTGGCAAAGGTAAGGATAAAAAATTGAAAGGGTCAAATCTAACACTTATGTGTCCACAAGTTTTACACTTTACTTGTGACTTCAGCTGCCCATGAAATAAATCTACGACAATGGATCTGTTTCTTCTCAGATGGTTTTCCCAGGCCTAGAACAAATTGCAGGAAAATAACACAAAGTTAGAAACTGGACTACTGCTTGAACTACAGGAAAGAGGATGTGTTGGAAGACCAGCAAGTTGTGTCAGCCTATGGAACTCAAATACTTTTCCACATATGTGTCTTACTGATTTATAATAAAGAGTAAGTATTTAGTTTCAACAAGAATAAAGAAAATTTATTTCCCTTAACACAATAATCAAGGTATGACATCATTTCAAGTACTTCTGAAAGGATCATTACCTTGACAAATTTTGATATTCATTACCCTGAATCATTCAAAATGATTGAAAGATTTTATCTTTATACCTTTATCATAATATTTAAACAAGCTCATTTTCAGAACAATGATGAAACTGACTCCTTAAATCATAGATCTAACAAGTTTCAAAAGATGGCCCATTCCTGCAAGAATATTGTCACATACTTGCTCATCAATAACTTCAGATTTCCTGAGAAACAAAGTAATTTCTAGCAACTTGGTGTTATGAGGGGGAAACAGAAACAAACAAACCAAACCAACAAACAAAAATCCAAAACAACAACAACAAAAGCTTTACCCCATACCTCAGCTGCTACTTCCCAGTCTGGTCGACCATCACTATCTTTCAGTTCAACATACGGTTTATCATGAACTCTATTCAAATCCTCATGAAGACCATCCAAAAGAAAAGCTAGAAGCTCCTGTGAGTCTTGCTGCTGAAAGCCATTAAACCTTGGAGCATATTTCGCTATAGTCCACTACAAAAAGGACAGAAAGTTACTTAACGTTACATGACAAAAGATGTAAAAATAAATCAAAATATTGAAGAGAAGATGCACGCTGTCAACAAGCGGAAATGTAATTGCCAAGAGAGAGACAACTCCCTATGCTTTCAGAACAAAAGATCATTTACAGGTAAATGCATTATCTTTTGTTCCTAACAAGGGCTATAAAAATCCACATCTTACGCCACAACCTCTGATTCATATCAGTTAACTCTTTTGAGCTTACACCTGCTGAACCATGATTACATTCAACAGAAAGCTGTTCAAGTCCTGACCACCAGGACGCACACACCCTGACCTCCTCCACATGGGCATTTTGTCCTGACACAGCCCTTTCCTGAAAGATTAAATTCTGTGACCAGTTTGGAGCAATGCACGTGATGACTGTCTTCCTAGCACATGCTTGTGGTTTCACAGCCAACTTCTAACACACAGAATGTGTGTCCACGTTTCCTTCTCCTCCTCTAGGGAGACAGCAATCTGAGTCCCAGAACCAATACAGCTAACACCAGGGAAAAGTGCATTAAAAGATTTCCACTATTCAAAGAAATTCTTGCTTTCTACCTTTCAATAACACACATTGCAGACTTACCCGTAACTTTAATGGTGCTATGTTCTTCTGAGTCCCACTCCACAACTCCTGAACCAAATCCCCATAGCATTTGGCCATGTGTCCTTTCATTCCTATTGGATTTGTCCTAGAATTTATGAAGTAATTAATACCATAAGCATGAGTTTTAAACAAGGAAGCACAAAGGCTTCATGCTGAACTGTTTTAGCTCTTCCAGAAACAAGAGAGTTTATAGTTTCACATATCCAAGCTAGTACCTGTTGTATAGCTGATAGTTGATAATACTAAACTTTAAAGAATTTATTCATATTGTCTACTTCTGAAAGTTGAAACTGATCTTAAATCAGCTACGATATCTAAATGCCAAAGGTCTCAAACAGATTACCTGTTAAGTTCATAAAGATGTCTTCCTGAGATGAAATACCGTGTCAGAGGTTGTGTATTACTGACACACTGGATACTGGAGTTCATGAAACATGTGTTACCCAGATTGCTTAATCCAGTTGCACCCTTTTCAGTAGGAACTGAGAAGAAGGAAACATAATTATGTCACTTCTGCAGATGTGAAAAATTAGTGAGGAATGGTATATCAGTGAAGCTGAGAATGTGACCTTTTCACTGCAACCAGAACAATTTAACATGCTCCCACTTAGACTACAACTAGCACAGATGCTACAGAGGATCAGCCTGTTCAAAATATCTGCTCTCTCAACTCGAGTCAACAGAAATTGAGGTAATTAAGTATTTTGTTGGATTCCATCCACCATGGATATCAGTACAAGCCAGATAAACGACTGTCAGCTAAATAATTATGGTACTGCAACTTCTGGAGTCATTTGTTAAAATTTTAACTATTCCTCACCTTAAAACAAAATAAAAATAAAAAAATATAATAAACACTGAATCCAGAATTTGCTACTGCTGCACCTGAATATTCATCTGTCTATACATCCAACCCTCACACTTTTTAGCAGCTATGTTAATAAAACAGAAAGAACAAGCAAAGCTGCAAAGGCATAAAAGACCTCTTCCAATGTTAACAGCAATTTGATTAAAAAGACTTTCAACATAATATACCCTCTTGGATTTTTCTTCTCACCATACCTCAAGTACTTACCTTTATGTCTGTCTATTTTACTGCTGTTTGCTATAAAAGACATCTCTTCAGGCCAGCTCATGTCTTTGTTTCGAACTAGAAAGAGACATGGTATAAGATTTTTGTTTACTATTTATTCCAGAGAACTTATACAGATAAAGAGACAAGTAAAATTTGCAAATATTTAAATTTAGATCATAAAATTATTTTCAGTAGGCACACTTTTGTTTCTCGAAATAAGAGTAGACAAGAAGTCAGGTCAAGCTAGTTAAAAAGTCAGCTGATCCATGCACCTCCAGCAAAGGCCTGATTCATTTGTGACTGAAACTACTCTGCCAGGCACAGTGTTGCATGGCAGAAGGATAAGATGCAACAGAAATTGAAAAAAGAAAGGTATCGATTGATTATAAGGCATTTTCACCATGAGGACAGTCAGTCAAGCAGCCAAGTCCAAATGTGTTAGGTTCTTTCCAGATGAGAAAATAAAGGCAGCTTATAATGAATGAAATTCTTAGAAATGAACCTGGTATGGACTGCAACGTGCAGTTTTCTTCATCTTTTGCTTTGTATGAATGCATTCTTGTAAAAGCGGGGGGGGGGGGACGACACAACAAAAAGCATCAGGTGCATCACATGGGTTTTGCTTTATCTCTGGTGTTCTAGTTACTACTATAGATATAGTACATTATTTGTAGCTTTGGTACTTCTTCCTATATTTTTCTCAGTATATACAGACAGAAATGTACACATACTATTCCTTCCCAAAATATTTCCGAAGATTAAATGTTTGGGCACTAGGCTAATGTATTTGTATAGCAGTTTGGACAATTTCACAACTATGTACTTACACAGCCTATTAAGAATATATAGACTCATAAAAAAACTATTTGCTCTTAGTGTGTAAACAACTTTACATGCTCTTTTTATACCTTCTATTACTAAATGCTGCTCATCTTGGATTTTAAGGTACTCCAATCTGTGATCTTCATCATCGAGCAAAGTAAGATAGTTCTGCAGGAGAAAAATACTTCATATAGTTATTACTTCTAGACCGAAAATTCTCTAAGGATGTTTTAATCTCAAAGCAATGAAATTAAAATAGTATTAATATTTTTTTCACATAAATAAGAGTACTAGTTCCCTAATTAATTAAGCAAAATTAATTAAATACAGCAGTTCACTGATCTCCACAAGGATTTATTTCAGTGCTGTAGTTTTACGTGGCATTCCTTTAGCATGACAGAACTATACACACTTCAGGGTTTGGAGGAATACATTCTGCTTGCTCATTTGATTTCTTCACATACATGTGTGAAGAGATCCTGAATGGCTGCTGGCTGTGTCAACAGAAGCCTACAGCATCACATCATGCAGGCCAATGAAAGCACAGATTTTTACTTCGATCTAAACCAGTTTCTATTAAACTGTATAGCAAGAGTATTATTCAGTAAGCCAACTGCCATTTTATAAACACAGGATAAATTGATGTTTATCAGGCTAATGTCACAAAAACCTAAATTTCACTGCTTGGAGCGCACAAAAATTAAAAAATGGCATGAGTAAAACCTTTACACATTTTGGCCCAAGTTTTCCAACCTGGGTGGTTAAATCTCAAAGAAAACTTATGAAGAAAACTTATGCTATTTTTTTTCTGTGCATGTGTTTAATAGTATCTAGAAAAGAATATGATATACAATATTCAAAAGCTGTTAAAAACTAAAAAGACTGACATTTACCTCGCTGTTGTATAACCAGAGGCGCATATCTTCTTCTTTTATACGTAGCCTCTGAGAGAGGTATTCGTGTATCTCTTTAATCGTTTGCATTCGACTAAAGCAGCCAGTGTAAGCCAAGACTCTCTTTAAAGGAGCATTCGGTGAAGGTACATTCCCTGGATTCGCAACCGTAAGGAAAGAGCAAGAGATAACATATATACCCATATGCACACTGAAATAAAACCCAGGTAAATAACAACTTACACACTATGCGGACTCTAAGTTGTTTTTTTTTGGTGAAAAAAGTACACAGTTCTGCTTTTGTTTATGGATAAAGTAATGAAATGAAAGCTAGCTGTTACCAACACTCGGGGATGTCTCGCATCGGCACAGAACAAACTTGCTATTGCAAAGACAATAGACTCATCTCCCTTATTACCCAACCCTATTAGAAAACCGCTCCATTAAGATTCTCACAGGAAATAACTCAAAAGAAATTTTTAAATGTCTGGACTACTCTTTTTTTTTCCTCTTAAAGAAAAAGAAGACAATAGTAATTTTCAAAATAAAGGGCTTAAAAAATGTCACGGATATTTTCTTTTGAGAGCAAACTGTCAGTTAAAAATAAGGTTAAAATACAATAAAAATCAGGCTGACTACTCTTGGGAGTAGCATGACTTTGCTCCAGCTCTTCTGTGGGATGAACTCTGACCTGCAAAGATGAAATCAGCCTGGCAGTTTGACAATAAAAGTACTCTTTGTAACTAAGAGCCTCAAATCATGTGCAATGAAGATGCCTATGATTTTCACCAGCATTCCTAAACAATCTCATCTTTGGAACAAAAATTAATTCCATCAGTCAAGATTGTTGCTGTTTTCTATAAAACAAGCTCACCTTTAAACAGAACATTTTAAAAAGTGCAGTTTGAAACAGATGAGACCAAATTTGTTTTATTTTCTGAGCTTCTTTAGTTTAACCTAAGGGAGGGGAAGGAAGTTCCCCACTCCTACAAAGCCAGGTCCGTAGCGTATTAATAAGAAGCTTGTGTTATAGAGCCTGGCTGGGCAATTGCTTTACTTAAATAACTACAGATTTGACATTGTTCTATTTTCATCATTAAAAGAATACAATTAACTAGTACTGTATGAAAAGATGCAGTTATACATGCAATTTGACAAGAGAGTAAAACTATACTGTAATTGTAAGTCAGCAAAGCATCAGTTCTGTTTCAGGCTACAAGGCAAAATACTAATTTATTTTTTAAAGGAACACAAAAAAGCATTTTCTGAGATTAAGGATCAGAGGATTAGTCATAAGATTACAGCAAGAAAGCACATTTGAAAACTCAAAAAGATTAATAATTGATTGGGCAAATGAATTAGTGAAGAGCAAAATAATTACAAATCAAGATCAAATTTGTCATGTCAGAAAGTTCCCTCTCTTTGACTTTCAGTCTTTTAGGAAGTCCAAACAAAACAATTTTTATTTTATTAGGTCAATACGAAAAATCAATTTGGTAGCAGGCAGTTTCTGTAGCGGAACTCGATCAAACAGGCAGCCACCATTTACAGGTTAAGTTTGAGATTCTATCAAAGCAGTGAAAAATTGAGCATCTGCATGAGATTTTTAAACATACACTAACAGTAATAAGGCAGAAGGATTTAGTTTTCAGTAGTCAGGTGAGCCCACTTCTGGAGATATGTTACTGTGCATGCCCAATTTGTGTGTATCCAAATGCACGTAATATGTGGAAATCATGTATTTCTTCAGACCTCTTGTATAAATCACGTATGTAACGACACACAAACCAATTACTGAAAATAAATCCCTGTAACACTTGCCAGCAGAGACATGCAAAGCTACAAGATAAAGATTATTCTTATAGCTTATTACTTGGACAATCTTTTGGTGAGCATTAACACCACAATTACGGTATTTTAGTGGGATGTTTATTTTCTTTTGAATGTCTTTCCAAACTGTATCAAGCAATCGTCTCCATATTCCATTAACTAAGCCCCTTTTTAAAGGGTACTAAATAATTTTGGGCATTAAAGTCTAGCTGCCGGAGTAACTCAGAACCAGTTGGCTGAACAATGATTTACTTCATTATTTACTATCAGAAACACACCCCAATGCACAGGTGCATGTACCCTGGCTACATAATTAACTGCCAGAGGGAA
Source organism: Anas platyrhynchos (assembly GCF_047663525.1). Lineage (NCBI taxonomy): Eukaryota > Metazoa > Chordata > Aves > Anseriformes > Anatidae > Anas > Anas platyrhynchos. The sequence goes on from NC_092606.1 coordinate 2,316,622, forward strand.
TTACCAGGTCTTAGCTCTGTATTTCATGCAGTGCTCATTTCTCACTTTCAATTCACCGATCTATTTGCAGTAACTACACAACTTAACTGACTGCACTGGAAACGCTCCCTCAAGCCTCTTCCTTTCAAAAGGAGATAGAAGGAAAGCCTTGAAATTTTTACCAAACGCTGATTGTGCCTTACAGTTGATTAGCTGGTGTGCAAGCACAGTGGCAGCAAGCTCGCTTCTACAGCTGTGGGTCTCGCTTTCTTAGAAACTGCACGCTTGTATTCTTGCTGCATTCTTAAGTTACCTCTAGGTAAATGCTGAGGAAACATTCTCAGGCTCATCATACCCATATTCACCCAGATGTTTGACTGCTGTGTTCGAGTGGCAGGCTGCTGTCTCAGAAAGAGCAGATAGCGAGGAAATAACTCTAGTTCAGGCACATTTGTTTTGCTGTTTTTGATCACCTAGTAAAGACATTTAAAACACAGTTCAGAGACTCCTGTTCCAAACACGTAGGAAATCCTATTAGGAACAGGAAGTAATGATTAAAGTGGAGGGATAGAAAATAATTATGTTTTACTAGGAGACAAGAAATCCTCTGAACTTCTTATGGGGTATTAGGCAAACATTCACAGCGATAAAAATTTACCGATTTCTAAGTACTTTTGGAAGCTTATTAGTTTCAGACTAGCAAAAGCAAACACCTTATGTAGTGGAAGCATAGTTTCCTGTGCAATACTATGGAAAGAACATTCTTACCATTCCTGAAATATACTTGAATTTACAATGAACCTCATTAACTCCACTCAGTCTATACTTCAACACAAAAGGTTCACAACTGTTAAAAAAAATCACGACATTAAGACATTTGTTCTTTTTGAACTACAGTACTGAATTCACAACTTCATATTGTAGGGATATATTAAAACTTACTTTGCATTTTGATACACCAACAGAAATAGCTGAAATTTCCCCGGAACGTGACTTGTAGCTTTCCAGTCAACATTCCTACAAAGATTTTGCTACCTAGATCTGCCCGATGCTGATGTACATAAATAACAGGACAACTATTTTTGTGAAAATGACAATCAGAAGAAAACACTCAGCTTAAGCTGTGAGAAGCAACATAATGCACTGAAGTGTCATGGTATTAAACTTCAGCTACAACAAAAACATCTTCTGGAAAGAAGCCCCCTGATGGTCCCTGCTGAAGGCAGGAGCCTGCACTCCCCATATATATGGCCACATGTAACCCAATTCCCTCCATAAATTCAGGAGTTCAGATAACTGCATCTCAAAATATTCTTTAATTATGAACTGAAAAGCTGAAGTTTTGACATTTTGACATTTGACTATTGACATTTTTACAGGCAAGATATCTAAACTCATTTTTTTTCCACTCTGAATAGAAGTCTTGTTTCTAATGGCACTATCGCAAAAATCTTAAGCACATTAGTTTGCGCTGTGCATAAAGTGATGTGCCCTTTCTGGATCATGAAAGGTGTTTGTTTCCATGGAGAACGTGTGGGAGGAGGGTAGCAGAAGCCAGTGATTTTTCACTGTAAAATCCTTGTCAATACTATGGCTAACAGATCAAATCATCAAAAATCGTACAGCAAATTCTCACCCATTTCTAACACGAAACACAAAACTAATACCAAAAAAAAAAAAAAAATCAAGAAAAACACAACTTAAAATCTGTTTGGAATCAAAACATTTTAAAATGAGGCCTGTCTTATATAAACATTTTCATCTAGCAGGCTTAAAAACGCTTCACACCTTATTAAAAGTATTTTATATATAGGCAGTCCTGGAATCCTGAGATTTTGGCTGACTACAAGGTGAATTCTATTGAAGAACGGTAAAAGGTGAGTACAGCTTGGCAGTCATACATGAATTCTTAGTGCCATTATGATCAAATGGTACTGCAAGTTGTTGGGGCTACCTAACTGGATGTGAGTGTCTCCAGTCACATCTGCTAGGAATCAGGGAAGTTTCTGACGTAGCAATCACGCTTGGACATTGTCCGGTCAAGTCTCGGAGAAATCCTGGTCAGACACTTCCACAAAACACCAAGAATCAAAGCAAAAATTCTAGAAGATCTACCCAAGCTATTCTAGAGAAGTTATTTTTTGTCTGAGCACTGTGATCCCTCTCAAAATAGAAATTCCTCCCATCTTCAATCACTGTCTTTCAATTTTAGGGCTTCTAAGCTGCATCCTATTCAGAGGTGCAGGCTGGCTGTTTCCTTCTGGAACCCAGCTCCACACCTCATGCGAGAGAATTTTTAATACAGTAACAGCCTTCTGCAACCACCTTGGTTTTAGGTGTACTCCCAAGGTTAATAATTTAAGGGCTGCAGTGAAAGCAGATCTTTGAAGGCAGAACCACAGACTGGTCTCTAAAATCCTGCCATCATTCAAGAATAAATGTTCGCTTAATCTCTATTGCTACCATCAAAAAAAAAAAAAATGCTCGCTTCCTTATTTAAATATTAAGGTGTAGCTTAGGACACAGAAGAAATAAACCCCTGTATGGGATACCTTTCTTTTCAACAGAAACTAAACAAGTAGAGTTCCAATGCCTCTACTTGTGAGCAAATTACTATAATTTTCTTAGCTTTAAGATCAGTCTACTTTTTGACACGTTGAATATTAATAACTCAAGGCATGCCTGCTTTGGTTCCACATGATTATGACCGGTTAATCATTTTGCAATAATACATACAAAGAAACAGAGATAGCCCAATAAGCTGTGAGCAAATTATATGATTTAACACTGTTTCCATATAATTAGTGCTTCTCTTTCAGAAATATTGTTTTAACTGCAACCAAAAAATATCTCATTGGGATAACGCAGAGTAATTATTAGTCCACTTAGTCAATTCCATTTAACACAGAACACTTTCACACATTCAAAAATTAAATTCAGCATTGTGCCCCAAATTAATCTTTAATTAAGAATATTACAACCTTAATATAGAAAATACTAGTATTAGTTACAAAAACTCAATTTTTCAAAGGTTTTTAAGAAAACTTTTATACAAACAAGTACAAATGTCACCTTAACTTTCATAGGCTTTCACTAAATAGTCAGTTTCTTTGTAAGGTTCTAAGTGACTACAGGCAATTAAATAATTGTGGATATAAAACCTCAACATTACCAATTTGGAAATACATTTTCTATTACACAATGAATATACTTATGTTAATTGTAAATCTATTTCACAATGTTACTGCAATTCGTTGGTTTTTCTGCTTACTGTAAAAATACAATAAATGTATTAATTCACTACATATGAATTATTTGCTGGCAAATGAGTAAATGAGTATTCCGTAAGTTTGGAGGAGTGTTACTGAGTTTGTGCTGAAGAAAAAGAATGATAATTGCTTGCCTCAGCAGCAGGATTTTTATTTACTCTTAAAAAAAAAAAAAAAGAGCAATTATCAGAATACTAGAAAAATAATGATAAAAAAGAACTACTTATTTTAAATGTATGATCTCAAAATAACAATTGGTAGTGCTTGTAGGCAATCATTTCATAAAAAAATAGTCCTTGACTGCTTTCTTTATTGGGCTCATATTGGTATCTATTCTTCTAGAACTCCACCAAGTCATGTACATTGTGTTTTCTATAGTACTGTGACTGAAGGACAGCCTTTGTTCCCTTCTCTCCATTTTCATGAAATTGAGATAAGAAATGCCATTTCAAAGCAACAGGTGTCCCAGTTTTAACTTTACTGTTGTGGTGTTTTTTGTTTGTTTGTTTTTTTCTATTTTTCCTTGTAGAACAGTTGAAATATTATCTAGTAGGTTAAATGCATTTAAGTTTTTATGGCAAGTAAACAGTGCTTATACTCACAACTTACCGGCCTGGGCAAGGACAGATTTGCTCCATACCAATGGTAAAGTGCTCTCCAAACGGGCTCCGGTACCATTATGTAGTCCTTCCCTTCAATCAATTGCGGTGATCGCTTTAATCTTCCACCCTCCATTGTTAATGATGCAGCCTTTTACACAAAAAAGGATTTTGTCAAATCTCAAGTGCAAAAAATAGTGTACAGCTACAACAATTTTAGTTCATGAACAAAGAACCCTTTTTAATTATTAAAGCACTTTAAATTGTAATTAGCAACTGCTTTTCATACCACAGTTTGTAAATACAATACTATAACTAATACAATAATACAATAACTAATGCTAATGTTTCACTATTTACTGTTTCTCTAAAAGACTGCCCATTATAAAAGCCATATTATGTTTTTCTTTTGTGTCACCTACTCCAACAGCTTCAAGTATAGCATAGAAAAATACAATGTATACTCATAGAGTATAGTACTGATCTGTGACTTCAGCCACTAGCTGAAAAGAAGAAACACACAAAAAGCTATGATAAAAGTATGTTAAAACATACTTTTCCTATATTTGCCTGAGTCAGGTGTATTTACCTTCACTGGTTCTTGCGTTACAAGGGGTTGGTTATCAATAGCTCCTGGTTTCTGAGGATTAAGTTGTAGCAAAGAATTCCCATTGGTTCCAAGGAAACACTGGTTATTGTTGTCTGAAGTATTATGCTGCCTAGCGAAACATACATCAGTCCCTGGTGTGCCAGGGTAAAGAGCATCTGTGACAGAATGTGAAAAAAAAAATCTCTGTTTCAGTTAGTGACTCCACCCACACAACATTAATGGATCAGTTAAACTGTGATATCCTTTTTTACATTTTTTAAAGGCCATTGAAGCAGTCTCCTATCCTTCATACTTCAGTAAAATATGCAACTCTTCCTAATTATAGAGTAACAAATATACTAGCGCTCTCAGAAAAGGTGAATAACTGGCTATATGAATTCTACTTCGCAAAGCAGATACTTACATAAATGCTGGTTTCAAAACAGCCTAACTAGGTTTGCGTGAGCAAATGTTTTTGGCATTTGCTTGTTTTCTAGATGTTTGAATATCAAACTTGAAAATCTTATATACAAAATTGAAAACACAAGCAATAATGTTTTATTTTTACTTTTTTTCCTTAAGAAGGCTTTTTTTCTTATAGAACATGCTCTAGTTATTCAGACGATAAATCTAAATTTCAAGTTAAAGAAAAAAATAAAGAACCTTTAATCTAAAACTTGTCTCCCTTCCTGAACCTTCCCCTATTCCTCACCCTCAAAAGGGTCATGGTAAGACAGATCTGAAAACACCAGGTGTGATATTCAGCTGTCTTATAATTCTCATAAGAACTGACTGAAAATCATCACTAAAAGCTCTTTTTCTTTCACAAAGGTGGCTCCTAGAATCTATACAAGCTCAATAAATGACATGTGCTGTAAAATTAAAGATTGTTTTGCCTATTTTTTTTTTTTACCTCATTTACTGTGAAGATGAGAAGAAATCTCACTGCAAGACATACTACAATACCAACTAGGATTAAGCCAGAAATAACAATGTAAATAGGAGAAAAATATCACTCAGAACATAAGTTAAATGAAAAAATTATCTTGAAAATAATTCTGGAAACTGCTCATAGGACAAAAGATGAATTGCTGTGTAAATGCGACTGCCTGTTGTTTCTATACAAGAAGCTAAAAATTCCTAGCAATCCATTGACATCCACACGTAGGACACTTCTGCAACCTAAACTTTGTTATCTTTTTGTCTGGAGGAATCCATGCAGCATGTAGTTTCTCAAAACTTGTTCTACATTAAACCTCCAAGGAAATAAGATGTTATGCTTACTGCTGCTAGTAGTCTCTGAGGCTTCTGATGCAGTAGAAATATTATCTGAAAACTTTTCTTCTGTTGCACTGAAGTAATTAAGACCTCCCATTTTGTCTTCTCCCTGTTCTGAAGTATTGGCTGCAGCAGCTATGAGTGAATTCTTACCTCCACTCAAGACAGATGAAGGCTCTATCACAACAGGGTTTGCATCCTAGAATTGGTAGGCAAGTAGAAAAGTTATTTATAAGCTAGTATCAAAGACTTCACAACAACAACCAAACCCATTACCAAAATTTGCGTAACCACTTTCACATATCACGAGCTTCGCAGAAAAAAAAAAAAAACAAACAACAAAAACAACAAACACAACTTTATACATCTACAGATGAAAACTCGTCAGAGAAAAAACTGCTAAAATTGTTAAAGCAGTGGAATACTCTTCTGCACAACATAAAAATGGTGAAAGATCAGAATTACTTTCTCTACCTAGATACATAAAAAGGGAACCATTTTAGATAACTATTATAACAGGCTATAAATATTTGAAGATTGGTCCCTGTTGAATTTTGTATGGTTAAACAAGAGCAGCATGCAGAAGAGCAAAACACCTTCTTCTCTCAAACCTGCATCAATTTAGTTTTCCCTAATTTTCTGTTTTGATCAATCACAGAAACACCTAAGTATCAGAAGAGGATGAGAAATATGAACTGATGAAACTACAGACCACAATTATCTTGTTATTAACAGATATATTAGTAATTGGGATTACCATGATTAAAGGTTTCCTGTGCTATGCAGGATGTAAAAGAGTTCTTATTTTATTCCTTTGGAGAAGCAGCATTGTGCAAGCAATCTGGCTCACACTTTGGCAAAAACAAAGGTGGAGAATGAAATTTGTGTCCCCTGTAAGCAAAACTTGCCTGCCCAGTACAGACAAAATGTAAGAAGAATCCTATCCAATTTAGCATGCTAGTCGCAACAAGAAGCTTCAATAAATGAGAGAAGAAGAAAAATGGGATTAACTGAACTTTAGAGGGAAACAAAACGTCCATGCAACGGACACCATTGTAACAACAGTGGAAAAAGGGACATTCACCGTTTTATACTGTCCCCTATTTATCACATCATTAAACACAGCATCTTGTCAACTGACAAAGCTGTGCAGTAAGGCTAAAAGTATAAAAATAAGACTAAAACTGGAATAATAAGACTGGCATTGTAATACCAGTAATCATTTATACAGTTCCATGGAAATTCTGAGTGCTCTCTTTGCTCAAGAGGCAGACAGAGTGACTAATGGCATTTTGCTATTATGCAAAGTAGTAGGTATGAAGTCACATGCACATCTGAGTACTCCTAGTATAACAAGAATCAAATTGCCTAGTATTTCACTCATTTAAGCCATCATTTGTCCAACTAATTGTACACAAAGAATAACTGTAGTTACATTGTTATTTAATGCATACATTGCAATTTCTAAACCTTTTTAGTTACTTGATTTTTTTTAAATCAAATACTTAAGTGACACCTTATAACTACATAAACCTCTTCTGAGAAATAGTTTATATTCTAACGTTCTTGGTTGCGTCACCTGCAAAGAGTATTAATCTCAATCTTAAATCAATTTTATTAAGCATGCTTTCCTTGGCATGGACATAAAATTCACATAGAAGTTTTAACTTGAATATTTTAGTTGGAAGGTCTTAAAGAGCACCGTGTAACATAAGGTTTTAGCAGGACTCCTTTGATCATTATCAGGTATTGGACTACTTTCGTCATTGCCTGCAAGTGAGATTATATCAATACCCTCCTTTGCCTGTCCAAAAAACAGTATGCATTTGTGGCACAGGAACCATGCCATGGCCCTAAAGTGCAAAGTCAAAAACAAAACAAGTAGTTTTGTTATCAAACAGGACAAAAGACTTTAGGGAAGTACTATTGGGAGAGTACATTTTTACTTCAAACGTGTTTTGACAATCAGGAATGCTGAAACAAAACAGAAAGGTGACTGTTCGATGAAATTATAGTGAAAAGTTCACTGTAACACAATGACTCAGCAAAACAATTCTCTTCTACTCTTTTTTCATGAACACATTCATACATATGAAGAATTCCCTTATTCAGTATACATTGCTATTGTACTTACATATTTGACATATTCCTTCCACTGGTGCCACCATGGCATTGCAATAAGAAACCAGTTGTGCCCTGGCTGAAGGCCGTATCTGCTTTCTCTTTCTAACCAGCCTCTGCAAACAGTGAACAACATGAAGGATTAGTTGAAAAAGGGAAGTTACAATCCTTCTTTTGAAAATATTAGAAGGTGATTCTGAATCACCTGTTAAGGATTTAGAGCAAAAAACACACCTAATAATCTGTCCTTCTTCTTCTGGAGTGGCAGGTCGTAGCCCCAAAACTATATGACACACCTGGAAAAAGAAAGGCAGTTTTTATTAAGAGATGCACCAGTGTGAAACAAGCCTTAGATAAATGAAAGAAAATAATAACTTTAATGGGACTTTTCAGAAAATTCTTTTTTTAGCTATGTAGCAAGATAAGCTACAATCAAACAAAACACTAAACAGAAACATTTGGAGCTTTGAGATTCACAACCCGTTTCCATTGTTAAACAAAGATGCAGAGAATATCAAATGCTCCAAGGCAAATTAACGTGATTACAAAATGAATTTTCATTACTTTCATGTCTGAAGAAAGGCACACAGTATGAAAGATCACAGTAACTGACAAGGACTGGATATACAAAAGGTTAAGACATGTTTACGTACTGGACAGAGGAAAGGAAAAACGAAGAGAATGCAAGATGGTGGAAAAGGATAAGCTAAAGGTGAACACTGAAAGGGGAAAAATGGAAAGAAGTGGTTGCAAAAGGGACTGAAAGGAAAACTAGCACATGAAGAGACCAAGGGAGAAGCTTATAGCAGTCCAACCAACGTGTCACCATGGAAAATTTGGTAAAAGCCGCTCTCTAACAATTGTTTTCTTTGCTCTTTTCTTTCTTAAAAAAATACATGAAGAAAAAGGCACCACCCTCTAAGCCAGCTCCCCATTTGGGCGGGCCTTCACTCTGAGTGCAGGACAGCAGTCCCAGACAATATTTTCCTCCCCTCTTCCTAGAGGAGCTGCCCCTGCCTTGTCTGCAGCCCTGTGTGTGGCTGCTTTTCCCCAGCAGCTCCCAGCCGCAGGGCATGCAGCGGGGAGCCAAGAGCGCAGGGACGCAGGCTGCAGGGGTCTTTGTTTCGCAGGGCAGGGAGGAGGGTCAGCTGTCTCATCTCCAAGACATTTGTTAAATTGGTTGCTACTCATAACATGATTTATCGTCTTTCCCTTACATCTCTTTTGAGGCTACCAATTTGCATCTCAGCTGGAGCTTTCTAATGACTGGTGAGATATCTTATTTAAATTTATATTACAGTGTGAGAGACCATTTCTCATTCTGAATAAAACAAAGGCCATTAGCTGCTGGGAAGCAACAGATTTTCCAGCACACACAACACAGCTGGCTCTGATGTTTCCTTTTAAGTCATGTTACACTGGGCTAATATCAGATTCTTCATATAAACTCCCCCTGCTGCAAACAAACCAATTTGTTGAAAAGCTTTCCAAGGCACTCCACTCAGACTACTTAGCTTTTCTGTCTGCAGATGAGACACAGAAGCTCATGACAGTTCAAATAAATGCCCAGACAAATCAATGGCAGGCTGTCCTGTGCGAGTATGCTCTTCAGCCTGCAGCATGGGATGAGGGTGCCTTGTGTGATAAAGGTATCAAAGGAAGTAACAATAAATGAAACCTACAATGTCTAAGAAGAAAATGTGGCAACTGACAGAAGAAAAGATACTGTAAATGCAAACTGCAACAAGAAATGTGTAACAAAAATTGCAACAAATCATCATGTAAATGCATTAAAGGTTTGCTCATTCTACCCCTGACATTGCATACCTATTTGTCAGTTAACCAGCTTTAAGTTGTGGTAGGACAGTTGATTTTAGGTATTTCTAAAAGACAGCCATTCTGGAGAAGGTTGCAGTGTAAGCAAAAGCTGATGCTATCAGAGAAAAAAAAAAAAAAAAAAAAGCAGAACTTTCTGATTTTATTCTTTCCAGCTGTGGTGTGGCCACAGAATGCTCTCACTCAGCCAGAAGTTCTAAGAAAAGTATAGTTCCAAATATGATTTTAAAAGTATTCTAGGGCTATACACTGGAGAATCAGTAGTGTACTATTCAGTATTAACTTAAAAAAAATAAATAAATCACAGCCTCTTTCTGATGAAACACTTTCCTTGTAAACCTCCTGATAAAAAAGGGGGCTGAAGTGAATACTAATAGGGTAAATCTCAAGGCTCCATTATTATTATTTGAATTCAAAGTATCTAGTTCTGTGGAATACAGGTAAGGAACAAACTGCACTGAATGAAAATACTCTTATTTTCTGCACAAAGTGAGCAAGCACTAGAATGTGACTATTTTAAGGATTTTTTAAAATCCCATTCAAGCTCAAGTAAAGGCAAATTCAGAGCACAATTAATCCTCAGCTTGTGCAACACAATAGTGATATGATATCGCAGCTTTCAAGGAGTGCTCCATTAAGAAAGCAATGAAAGGCTCCTCAGACAGCTTTAACAGAAAACGTAAAGGGAAAGCGGTTGTAAAGAGTTAGCAATACCTTTGTTCATTTCCTGTGTCCCTTGGCAAAGATTTGGAAGAACAACCATTTAAAAACACTGCTTTTTTCTAATGGAAAATCTAACTGCTGGTTCACTTGAAATTTTTCATTTCATGAACAGTGCACTACATTCACTTTAACAAATTATGCTGTAGGCATCTCCATACACTGAAAAGAATAATAATCAAATAGAGAATCATCCCGTCAAGGTAATGTGCGCCTGCAGAAACACAGAGCATATTGCAATAGACAACACTGCAAGCATGTTGACACAAACGCTGATGCTGCAATTCAAGGCCATGCAAAAAGCTGGGAAGTTAATCACTGCATTTTTCAAGTTTAAATTTCTTCTAAACGTACCTGAAAAAGTAGATTTAAAAATTCATTGGCAAGAGCACTCTTCACACTCCATATCTGGTAGTCCTCCAGAGTGAGGTGTCCAAGCTTAGTTAAAAGAAGAAATGGGAAAGAGTAAACCAAAGGATAAGCCAGGATAAACCAAACCACTAACCTATTTCTATTAAAATGCCAATTAAATGTGCCACACAAGGCATGACAAAGATAGTGTTTTGAGAAAAATTAGCATATACCACTCTTAAAATAAACCTCGATCAAATAAAAGAAGAAAGATGCAGTTTTCATATTATTTTCAACCTGGAAAACCAAAAAGCCTGGAGATTACTCAGGTCAAACTCTGCACAGCGTGTAACCTTTGCTCCTGCTCCACATCATTCACATTGTGTTATTCATGCTCAACTGCAGTTGTACTTCCTCAAACCATGAAAGCAGAAGCAGCAGAACATGGCTGGTCAGAGTAATGACTTGGTAGGAAAGAAAACTCTCAGGCTTTGATCTTCTATAGGAGCTGCACACATGAGTACTGGCCTATACACAGAAAACCCACTGTCTTCCTCTGAGAATTGGGCAAAACAATTGCAGGTCAAATCCTCACGATCTTAACTTACAACACAAGTCTTATTAATTAGCAATCACCTGTAAAGTTATACTAGCGTAACACTGGCCAGTACCTGAATCAATTACTTTCTGATTTTCCATAACTCAGCGACAGTAACAATCTGAGCTTTTAGTATAATTCATAGCCATTTTTACAGCCCTGCCCGTTAGCCCACCTCTTCTCACACACCATTTCTCCAGAGTTCACAGGTTAAAGCTAACTTATGTACAGAGGTTAAGTAAAGTAATTTATGTAATTACTGCATCATCAGCTCTTTTCAGCGCTACATTCATGATGCTCTATGAAAGATATTTCAGTCTTTTTTTTTTTTTTTTTTTAACTCTTTGTGGAGATGAGGCTGCTATTAAATTACTCTTTATTAAAATGGAAAAAACCTCAAAGGATGAAAAGAGCTCAGTGAAGATGTATTTTCTACTGCTTTGGTAATAAAAGAATTCAATAGAATATTTGCCTTCCACTTTGTAGAAGTATAAGCAGGCAAGAGAACTATTGAGGAAGTAACTAAGCATTTCTAGCCATTCTTTACAGCTTTTCTCAAACTATGTACAGTTTTCAGATATTCTTCCTCTAGTAAGTAGTGAAGCAAAGGATATTGTTTGCAGATAATGGTGCCCATCTCAAAAAAAAACATAATTAAAGATTTACACACAGTGAACTATAAAGTACACTATAAACTACTAAGATCTGTTGCTTTGTCATGACAGATGCCTCCATAGTTTCACAGATACTTAGCTCTGAAACAATACTGTGAAATATACTTCATTGATTAGATATAATATTATTTACCAAAAACAGTTTGGTAATGATAATGCTTAAGTAACCTTTGAATTACTGCAGTTGTTCCAGCATAAAAGGATAATGTGCCTTTTCACATAGCATAAAACATGAGATACATTAATGCACTACCCCCCTTTTTTGTTTTTAACATGAAACAAAAAACATTCTTCAGAAAAAGTCAACCAGCAGACTTAAGTGGTATTATGCATAGCGAAGCCTCAAAAACAGTATATGCTTCAAATTAATTTCAGCTGGTTTTGTATAATAAAATGGCTTACAAAATTGAACATTTTCCACAATAGTTACAAAAGAACATGTTAATGGAAGACAGATATTTCTTGAAAAATTCTTCTGTTGACACATGTCTACTTTAAAGAAAGCAGAAGATTTAATTATTATTATTATTTTATAAACTGAAGATACCAGGACATAAAAATAACAGGAAAACAGCAAATTCCTACCTTTGTGTTATCATGCATTTTCAAAATATCTTCTACAATTTCAGACAAATCCATGTCCAGTTCCTTGGCAAACAAAAGGATTAGAAAACAGATTTAAATTCTCAAAGCACTCTCTGGAGCTGTATGTGTTCAGAATAAAAATATAACCATCAGAAATGTTGATGATACCACTATGTAATTCACAATTGAGTGCTTCCAGACAGTTGCACTTTTCTACCTAAGGTTTCTTTAAATGAAACAGGATACATTACAGTCAAATAACTCTACTTTGGTTAATGGCAGGGTAAAGTTATGCAAGGTAAGTTACATCCAGTTATCAATACTCCTCTTTTAAGACAGTTTAAGGATGCCTGTATTTCACTGAAACAGTGTTCAAACATCATTCACATCTGAAACATGACATTTATTCCTACTTTAGAAGGATGACTTTAGGAAACAGAAGCAAGTGACTAAGAAAAATATATAAATGTAACTTACAGGTATTTTATCGGTGCGGTTATCCTTCCAGACTTCTAAAAGTGCAACCACCATTTCTTTAAGTTCCGTGCGAGACAGCACACCATCCCGGTCAATGTCAAAAACCTTGAAGCAAACTGAGGGAAAAAAGGAAATTACGCCTGTATGTTAGAACTACTCAACAACTTTTTTTTTCTTACAGAATGTAAGTCTGCAGAGTCACAAGAACATGATTTAGTGCTGACAGTTTTGATGAGGCAGGATGCATGTGTGTTAGTGAGGAAATGGAGCAGCTGTGTTTAATAAACTGAAATCTAGATTCCTGCAATTTTGTGCTGTGTTTTCTGATGTGACTTAGCAGGGAACATATGTGCATACAGAAACTTCCAGTGAATGCCTTTAAGTTCCAGCAATATGGCTTTGGAAAGGCGTGGAATGAAGGTATTTCAAAACTGAAGAACCTTGCAGGGAAACAGCTGAAAACTGGACAGTAAACAAGACAAAATATACTATTTAACCACAGAACAATGCAAAATAACTTCTGAAGTATGCTTTTTTTCTCCCAACAGGCTTATAATTATATGAAGCCATGGATGAGTTATGAAAATATACAGAATTCAGTTTAATTGTGCTTTATAAAAGGAAGCCTTCATACTTAAACATTTTTTTTAAACTTCTGAAGTCTGTCACCTTTCAGAGATGCACACTTATGTGAAAGAAATTTCTAAAAAAGTGGAAACAACTGAACTTACTTGTTCAAACTAAAAAAGATCTCTAAAATTAATAGTTAACATTCTGCATACTTACATTTTTGTCTTTCTGCCAAGGGTCCCCTGCAACATGCTGAGAGCCCACAGGAAATTTCTTTAAAATCTATGTGATTGTCTCGGTTTTCATCAAAGGCATTAAACAAACCTGCAAACCACAGAAGCATCTCCTGTTACAGCATCTGACTGAAACAGTTGACAATAATCCTTAGAATTTATGTGAAGTGTTAATGGTTTACATTTGCAAGGAGAAGTACAAACATTTATGATTGTACCATTCTTAGCAAGTGTAATAAAGATAATGAATCACTACTACAACCATTTTAAAGATGAATTAGATCACTAGTGTGGCTAGACAAAGGGAAACAGAGTTAAGGAATCCTAAACAGATGCCTTACTCTTTCACCTTACGTGTAATGGCTAATTCATAGAAATGTGCATTTAAACCAGTGTGGTTAGGATAAGCATTTTTCACAAAAGCTACATGATCAGAAGAGTAAAGGTACTCAGATGCCAATAATGACTTTTCCAAAACACAACAAGCTCGTTTTGAAAATTACTGAATACCTTGGAAAATTTGGCCCTAAGTGAGTTAGGAGTTTCCATTACACTGGCCTTCAAATGATTTGAGTTTATTTATTCCACACATACAACATTTTTGATCCCATAAAAAGTTAATGACTCATTCAGAAAACATAGAGAATGTGCAGAAATGATTCAAGTTTCCTCATAACAGCTGTGTAAATTTGTATTACTTAACATATAAAACACACTCGCTAGCAACAGGATATGGCAATATATCCCTATTGAACTGAACATAAGTTCTGGTGTTCCAACAGCTTGTATCTACTGAACATGAATTAACCTGAACACGAATTATCCATTTTCTACTTACTACTGAGACTCATCAGTACAGCTGATTATTTGGTGATAAAAGAAAATGCCTTTCTAAGACAGGAGAGAAGACTAATATGGAAGTAGAATGTTACTTGATGCTCTTATTTTATGCAATAAAAGACAATTAGATGATTATAACCTCCAGTTATTACCAGAGTGGCTTCAACCTGAAAGACCAGCCTGGTTATTAACATGTCAACGTTGCAAAATTCAAATCTCCTGACCAGGTTTTCTGAACAAAATCTTCCTGGATGTATACTGTTAGGGAAAACCATTTCATGAACTGGGTGGTACAACATCTGACTTGCCTGCTGAATTGCCAGTTAACAGATGAAACTCCTATTTGTTATGTAAAAACTATTACCTATTTTATCTCTTTCAGGGACAGCAACATATTTTATCACTTTACAGAATCTTAAGGAACCCAATGAAAAACGTTAAGCAACTGCAAGGGAAAGTTGTACAGAATGTCTCCCATGTGTCCTGGCAACTTACAAGAATGCACGAAGTACCACTACCTTCATTCTTCCAGATTTCACGACAAATACGACAGTGAAATGATTCTCTCCATTTCAAGCTTAAAATACATTTAGAAAAAACTACAGTCCCACTTTTGAAGCCCTAAAATTTGTATGTCAGGAGACAATCAGATGCCAAACACCACAGCAACATCACTTCCTTGCACGTTTTATTGAAGTTCCATACCTTCACTCAGAGATGGATGAATAGGAGGCGAAACCAAGGGGGCAAATGTTTCTAAATCGAAACGTCCAGTTCTTGATTGAGCTTTTAGCAGCCAGTATCGTTTTTCAAGATCAATGATGTCAGATTCTTCCACTGTATAACCAACACAAATAAAGTTTTGGTAACATCTGGACTGTGTTACAATTCGGCACTAAATAAAAAGGCAGCTTTATTTTGTCACAAAGAGAATGGTGCTACATTTTTGTGCTTGATTTCTGTGTTTAAAAAATAAAAATACAAGCTGTAGAGAAAAGGTTTTGTTATTACGTTGCTTACCTAAAGAATCATCTTAACTATTCAATATCTAAGAGCTCGACATCAATAATACATAGAAGTAATCAGAAGTGCAGAAATGAATTTCGCCTACTGCTAAAGGTTCCAGCGATCTCTTCTTTTTCATATATTTCTTCTTGATGAACTGAACAGGTAGATTATATGTGCAATATCAGTTTACAAAGCTAAACAATATTTAGATTTCTAAACTGCATGTAAAGTAGCATTCAAAAAAAAGAAAAAAGCTCAGAACTCTTATGGGAAGAAAAAAGATTAGTACTTAGGTTCTCTTAAATAATTCCCATTTAAAATTTTTATTCTACTTATACAATAATAGTGTCTGTCACATTAAAATTTAGCTTTATCTTAGCATTATATCAAAATATATATTTTATTTTACTTTGTTATTTATACTACAGATGCACCTAGAAACCCAGTCAACCTTGCAGAATGATTATACAAACCTAGAAGAGACTTTATATTGAGGAATTTATCATCTAATATAAATTGGGGGGGGGGGGGAGGGAGGGAGGTTAGTAAAACAAGGTGTTAGGCAAAGGGAAGTAAAAAGTAGGCAGAGGAAGAAATGTTTTCTTTCAAACATACAAAGGTCTTTTTTTTTTCCCAAGTTTTAGGGGTTTGTCAGTTTTATCTTTAAAATTAAATGTATATAGAAAACACAGAGTTTCTGCTCCACAATATTTTTAATCTTTTTACATATGCAAGTGTGTCACAACACTGCTTTAGGTCAGTGTAAATTAATTGGTTCTCTAATAGATATGTAATGACAAAGCTGTCTATATTAAGCACCACTACGTGTGATCCCATTCCCAGATGGTTCTGAGCCTTTAAATCCTTGCCAGCTTTCTAATAGGTTTAACTTGAGCTATTTGGCCTGGTTTAGTCTACAGAAACAATAATAATCCTGTAAGGCTTAAGAAAAGATAAAACAAGTCACATGTCAAATTAAAAATGTATTGATTTTTTCCTATATCTGTCATTAAGAATAGTAATTTAATCAGAATAGTAACTTAGGGAACATACAAGG
The DNA here is from genome assembly GCF_047663525.1 of Anas platyrhynchos. Classification (NCBI taxonomy): domain Eukaryota; kingdom Metazoa; phylum Chordata; class Aves; order Anseriformes; family Anatidae; genus Anas; species Anas platyrhynchos. Next base: position 2,333,406 of record NC_092606.1, read on the forward strand.
AGCACGAACTAGTTGTAACTACCCAATGGGCACATAGAACTATACATCACAAACTATGCAGTGCTGTACCCTCATCAGCAGAAAGTTTGGAAAATTTTTACCAAAAATTAGTTTCTGATGTAGGGCTGGAGGAGTGGGAAAAGGATTGCATCTTCCTGTAAAGTATTTTTAGACAGCAGCTAGCAAAGTAACACCAGCGAAAATATGCCCTCCTTTTGGTCTGTACACTCAGCACAAGCCAGAGACAGACCTGACACTAACCTGCAGAACACCCACACTACAGCTGCAGTTCAAGGGTCACATATTTCTAACATAACTCCAGGCTGAACAGAGAAGACTTACCTTCCACTGAACCCCAGGCACATGCTGCAGCATCCTCACTATTGTGCATTTACATGGTGAGTGAGATAAAGGAACGGATATAGCAGGAAAACCAAACTGATTTCCTTTCTCCTCTCCCTCCTTTCCAGCTGGATCAATTCCCTTATCTGGCTTACCATCTGCTGGCTCTTGGTTGTGTTGTAATACATATGGAAAGAGTAATCTAAACATATAAAGGAATCCTACTCAACTACAAATCAAGAAGCAGTAATAGAATAGTTATTTCTTTGAAGATCAGCATACAGAAATATCGCAGATGCTTAGGGCTGTGCCCAGATGCAGGCAGTTTCATGAGCCTGGGTAGCACACTCAGGTGTGTTCCAGGAAATGCAGGAGTGCTGTGATGACTTCACGACATACCTGTCCCACAATGGTTTGCATCTCAACAGATAAAATACACTTTCCCTCAATGTTGTTGTTCAGCAGGGCGCAGCATGCTGCAGCACTGCCAAGGCAGAGCCTGCAGGACACCACGCTAGGACTGCAGCGCCTGCATTCTGCAGGGGATGCAAAAAAAAAAAAGCACATTCATGGAGTTTCAAGGACAGAAATAATCAAAAAGTAAAATAACAAGTGAAAGGTAAAAAATACTTTGTGAGACAGAATCTTAAGTACATAAAGAGAACTACAGAAGTACTACACTGCCCAAACACGGCGTATGAAGGGCAGGTTTGTAGTGCCATTCAGAACTGCACACACGTTATCGTTCTCATTTCTCATTAGCAAATACAAAGGCATTATGCTAATGTTCCTGAGGGTGAGCATACAAATCAGTTTGTTTCCTTTTAATCTATCTTTGACTAGGAAGAACAACAGACATGCCAGTTGCGCTTCATTCCTGAAATGATGCCACACTAAGAATATCCAAAAGCCATGAGGAAGCTCACATTGTCTTTACAGAAGAGTAACCCTGCAGAAACCTGTTCTGCTGGCAGGTGTGGTATTTACCTTTAGTAAGTAAGAACTGAAAAAATAAGTTTTCTTACAAGGTAAAATATTCTCAAATGCCAACAGTAGAAGCTACTTGCGCTCCACTTACTAAATTTGATAGTTTCTACAGTGCTACCTTTACTGCATTATCAAGTTAATCTCACCAAATAAAGGTTATCCCAGAAAGCATCTCATTTGCATTTATGCAATTAAAATTATGTTGTCTTTTAAAAGACACATTTTCAAATCATCACCTTCAAAATAATAACTGATAAATATTAACATAAGAAGTGCTACATTGATATAGCCAGGGTAAATCTAGCGTATTGATTTTACTTTTCCATGGAAGAGACAAACATTTTAGAAAGTAAAACTGGTGAAGCAGGAAAGAACATCCTTTGCATTGAATAGACTTGCATGATTTAGGCTGAAGAGAAGTAAGAATATAACAAAAGAATATGACTCTCAGTAACAATAAATTGTAGCCTATTGAAATAGTTTCATTTACATAAAATACAGAAAGATTTACTGGATGCAAATGTTTAAGTCTGAAGTTGCAAAGCCAGCTGTTAGATAATTTGATTTCTCCAGAGTGATTTTTTGCACATAATCTCGTAAATTGCTCTCAGAATACGCAGTGCGCCATACGTTCCTCGTTACATCTAAACTGCCAGGAATCTTTTGCCATTTAGGATATACACATACAATCATATTTGTTACTGAAGTTTAAATGAAGCGTGATAGAAGCAGACTGTACTTATCATCCTAATGTGTCTGCACTTACCATACTACTGCATATGAAAAAGTGCCATCTTCCTCTAAAGAGGCTTATATTCAAGTATTTTAACTTCTCAAAGTATAAAATTATTTTGTTCCTAATACCTGGTCAAATCACATCAGGTGGTGTGAACTAGGCTTTCATTTAGTGGGTCAAGTTTTGAATAACTTAAGAAAAATTAAAAATTTATCTTATAAATACAACAGATTCCAAAACATCAGAACAGACTGGTTTTCTAGGCAACTAATTATTCATTTTTGCCAGTTAAACACGTGATTATTTGAGGTCACACAGGCATTATGCACCTGTGAAATTTAAGCAGATACTACCCACTTACTATTCTATTTTATCTCTCCTGCCATCATTTGTCCATTAAAGTCACCAAAAAAAATCAGATCTGTAGAATTAATGATAGTGTTTTATAGTTCAATTCTCTAGCAGTTAGACAAGCGCAATGGGAGGAATGATAACGTCAAGTACGCATCAAACTGGAGTCTTTGTATAGTAAAGGAAGAACAGGTAAATAACAGGTTTTCAGCAAAAACTGTAAAAATGAGTTAATTTAAAACCAGCCACTACACTGCGATTGACAAGCCGCAATAGCAACAATAAACACTAAAAAAAGCACCCTTCATTTTAATGCCATTTTCATGAAATAACTCCCTTCTTAAATACTACACAGGTAGCAAGCCATGAATATTCTTCTCTCATAGAAAAAAAAAGTAAGAACAGGTTTCCATTTCAGGCCTGATGTATTACAATTCTTCATAACACCGAAATTAAGCAAAGATTTGAGTCTATTTTATAAACAACCTAAATTTTACCTACCTAATGGCACAATCCTCTCTGGCTCACAGCAGTAGAAGCATACCATATTCCCAACATTTTAACTGCAACTTGCTGCGTTTTACTCCTCACCATGATACCCTCCAGGCAAAACCCCGTCCCTGGTCACCGCGGGCTCTCCATTGCCAGGGAACCGACTCAGGACCAGAGGCGGACGGGTTGAACCACAACCAGGGTTTCTGCCTAACCGCGGCCGTGGGGCACTTGCAAACGAACACATCGAAGGTTCTGGGAGCTGGGCACAGAGCTGCTTTGCAGGACATAAAATAACCTGGGAACTAAGAGGATCACAAAGTGGCAAGCTGCAGATTAAGTGACACTGAGGCTTCTTCTTACTGGCCTACTGTGCTGGAATACTTCCATCTTTTTTTTTTTCTATTATTTCTTTAAGTTAAAAAGAAGGGAATACATTTACACCCAGACAGCCTCTCAGGATGGGCAAAGTTAAGCGATTGCTTGATTTTTCTTTCTTTTTACAGACTTGACCCTACCACAAAGCTCTACAGGTTTCTAAACCTGAGAGAAGAGGTTCCTTCCACAACGTTCAGTTTCAGCTTCAAACTGTTTCATCAACTCACTCCTGCATTTCAACCATGACATCTGGTTATCCAGGGCGTCTCTCATTCATTACGACAAATTAGCAATAACTTTGTTATAAGATATAATTATTATACTGATTAAACACTGTCTTGCAGAATCTCAGGAAGAGCTGTCAGAAAAGCAGGAGGATTTTGACAATTCTTTTCCTGACGACAGAAGATAGTCACTTCAAAGGAGAATTAGGATGCTATTTAGTAAGAACTAAGTGACACAAGAATGGGGTAATGGAGAAGCACAAATTACATGGCCTGTCAGTTTGAAACCAGCAGCCTCTCACAAGTGGGAGCATTCCCCCTATGGATCAGGACAGAAAACCCGAGTATGTAAGACCATCAAGTGACACTGAGAAACACCAAAAAGACCCAGCTGTAGAGAAGTTCACCACCACCTGTGTTTCACCTGAAGAACTGTGTCCAGCCAAGCGAAGGAAACCAGCAGGATCTCACCCTTCAGTGTCTCCTCTTCCTCTACATCCATCAGCTAAACTAAGCAACAGAAAGCTCTGCTTTGCACCTAGTTGGGACTCAGATCTGCTCTGATACTTAAAAGAGTACAAACCTGCAGGGTAGGCACCAAAATGACATCTTCCAGCTGCCAAGAGCTCTTGTATTATTGAATTACTGTATTTGAACTTGAGAGTACCAGAGGAGATTAGGCGTTTAATTTGTAATTACTAAGGACAAATAATGATTTGCTGGAAATATTCTCCTGCAGAGAAATTCAGTGTTAGTAGTAGTCCTTGACAGGATTATCTCTGACTTCCACGTTCCACTACTCTGCTGTTCAGTATGATGACTAAACAGATAAAAAACAGAAGTACCCAATTGTACCAGAAAACTGAGAAAATCCAGACTAGTGCTACTGGTCACTGCTGGGATGGAGGTGAGACACGTATCCTTTTAACTACTTTTTGGGAACAAGGTCCTAGAGAAACTTACGTTATTCTGGTAGCTTTCAAATAAAATGAGTCCTATTTATGATTTAAGCGAAATGGAACAAAATTTGATTAAAAGCAGCGAGCACATGCAACTTCCTGTAACTTCAAAGTTTAATTTCTAATTATGTATTGAGAAATAATAATTGAAGTCATCTGCATTGCGAAACAAATGTTATTTACAACTGAAAAATTAGAATTCCTTTGTTTTGCTGATAGCTCGGCTCATTAAACAAACATAAATGGAGTCACTGGTGCCTTGCAATAAAACGTTCGCTGTCTCTCCTACATCAACGTTAATAACTTTCACTATTTTCATCACCACAATTTTTCACGTCTCTGACATATTATTTAAGATGTTTAATGGAAAGCACGATGAGAGGAGGTAAGGCTTGAAAAGGGTCTGAAGCTTGAGCAAAGCCCTGCTCCAGGAGAGGGCGTGCTGCGACCTGGCCACAGTCCTGCAGCCAGGGGATGAATCTGTGCATGCCCTGGGAGGGGAGCTCTACTCAGCAGTTTTCATTTGACAGTAGAAGAAATTCTAAAAACTCTCACTCTTTCACTATATTCTGCCAGCAGCATTTGCCTGGGTTTACTAAACATCATTTCAGTTCCATTTTCTCCCAAAAGGTAACTATTATCCTAGTTAAATGTACTAAAACCAAGCCTCGGTTTAAAGAAAAGGAGCTGTCATAACAGCTCATGCTGCTTCGTACATGCAGCTACGGTAAGATTACTTTCTTACTCTTTAGATTGACTTGACTAGGCTGTAAATATTAGACTTAAAGCAAACCAGCAAGGCCCCAAGCATTCATATTTCACTGCAATTACTTCCAAGTGACCAAGCACTCTGATTTTCCTTACTTTTGCATTTATTGTATAAGATTCCTCTACCGCCTCAAATCACAAGGGAAATCATCAGACACATCATAAAAAGAAGCGTTTGTCCAGACGTGGGGGAGGCTGGTTAGTTCAACAGTTTGTCTTCTTCCTACCTAAAATTGCTGTCGGTTTTCCACATCTGTCCTTTGAAAGGTATCAAGCTGAATACATTCTAACACAGTACTGAATACATTGTGCTTTTTTGTTTGTTTGTTTTTTCCTTTTTTTATTGTAACAATATTTAGCTGGAAGATAAAAAAAGTACAATAAAGTTTAATTTTATCTAGTGGTCCAAACACACCCCAGAACATAAGCTTTCCAAATGTGGTTCAGTATACCAAACCTGCAGACACCATACTGTTTGAAACATTTTACTGATGTAAGCTACAGGAGTTTCCTGCATAAAATGAAAAGCTTTCTGACATGTACCTGAAGATTCAATGATCACTTCAAACATTCTCAAATATTTAATTTTATTTCAGCTTTTTAATGCCAACAATGGACAGCTTAAGTTTTCATTTATCCCCACCTTCTTGACTGCTTATCAAAGTAAGCTGCTGGTAAAGAAACACAAACACTATCAGCTGCCAGAATAGACTGTATTTCTCCATAGTCTGGTCTAATATTATAGCAACGCTTTTTTTCTTTTTTTCCCCAGAACACAAGTGTTGTTGTTTTTGTTTGTTTGTTTTTTTCCTTTGATGGTGATGTTGTTTGGTTGTTGTTTTTTTTTTTTCTCCTGAATACATAGTTTGTGTTGAATCACCCAGCAGAGACCTGAAATTCTGCGAACACTTTTCATGAGGCTTTAAAACTCTGCAAACTTCTCCAAGAGAACACGTAGCTATACAAATAGCATGTGTAGAGGAGCAACCACGCATGCATGCTTCCCAGAAAGGAGACTAAACGCTTCCTCTTGTAACATGATTTACAAAATCAGATGCTGCAATACACAGGAGTGTTATGAAATTATTCTTAACTAACTTAAGAGATTAAAACCAAATATATGAGCATTACTTGAATTTCTAAACCTTAAAATTCAAGGAATTACAAAAATACTCCTTTCAGAGCAGCAGTGAGCTGGTTTCAAGGTTGCCATTCTCAATGATGATGCTGACAGCACTGAGGTAGTGTCGCTGAGTCTACTAAAAAAATTAAACAGAGCAAGCCAGTTTCTTCATGAAGGAGGCGATTCATGTAAGAGCAATTAAGCAAGATTCAAGGCTGTACAGTTGAAGACATCAAAGAGGTAAGCGGAAGTTAAAGGTGACGAGTCATTACATGGAAGATAGAGACTACTGTTCCTGCCGAAAGCGTGCTCAGACAATAATTAGATGGCTGAAATGCTAACAGAGTCATCGTGATTAGTGGAAGGTCCCTGCAATCACAAAAGCTCAAATGTAAACGGAAGCACCTGAGACAATTTCATCTGACAGAGACTGACCAAATAATTGGGATTCTGTCAAGACAAGGGTCGAAAAGTTTGCAATAAAAAAGTGACAATACTGTCTATGAAATTAAAAGAAAAAAAATCAAAATTACAACAGCAGAAACAAAATGTAACATGGAGCCACCCAAACAATTATTTTCTAAGAATCAGATTTATTTATTTATTTTTACTACAAACCTCAGTTTCAGTATAAATAAACTTTCTGTGAAAAGCTTAGTAAAAATTGTACAGAAAAACATTCAATTTCATGTGAAAAAAATCTAAGCAAGCTCCTAGGTAACATTCAGAGGCACGGGGTAAAGCTTTCTTTGAATACCTAAGGTAAGGCAGACTTGACAAGGCTGGAAGTGTGGTGAGTCTCAGTTTGATACAGATTGAGAGATTTTTCTGAGGGCTGAAATCTGTAGAATTCAAGAATGTGTTTTCTTTCTTTCTTTCTTTCCTTCTTTCTTTCCTTCTTTCTTTCCTTCTTTCTTTCCTTCTTTCTTTCCTTCTTTCTTTCCTTCTTTCTCCTTTAAGCAAACATCTTTCTCTATCCCTGTCTATTAGACCTTGGCATGGTTTTCTGAAACCTCCATGTCTACTGCAATCTCTCCTGTAACCCTCATAAATTACTAGCCTATAAACTTCTAATTTAATCATGCATTTTCATTTCAGATGTTCTAAACAGAATTTCAATCCGTATTTAAAAACAGAAGAAAAAAACTATAAAAATTATACATAATTTTAAAGTAATCCACCTATTGAAGGGAGAAAATGCCATGCTCACATCAACAGAAAAATCTGAGTGCATAAAGTACACGCAGATTGTTCGAATCACTGACATCTCAACAGCAAAGACCCTTCTCCTAAGGGACACCGAGTCCCTCAGATGCTTTCCTGTAATGTATGCTCACATTACACTTGCACATCAAGTATAATTTGTCAGCTCTTTGTTTTTACATTTAATCTACAAAACAGCTGCTCCTCCTTTTGCAATAATATAGACATAAGGAAGCATTTGTTCTTTGGAGATCGTTCCTACATGCAAATCCTGAGGAGGCTTCTCTTTAGTTAATTTAGTTCCCTGACTACATCACATGCCAAGAATATTACTTATTTGACTGTAGAAAACAACCTAAGATGTAATACTTAGTTTTGAAACAAGCATTGTTATCAAAACCATCTCAATAGTTTTATGATCCACTACACCAGAAAAAGCAAATACAAAACCTGTATTACCATCAAGTCTCTTTAGATTAACATATTTGTCAGAGAAGACATTTTGCTTTTTTTTATTTTTTTAATTTGCCTGGTAGTCAACATCTACTATAAGAAATGCTGTAATCTCAATGCTGTTCTCTCAAAATAATGCCCCACTGTGTCCTTGTACATAACAATGTTTTACTTGTCACAGCACAAAAAGCAGAGAACAAATTAGCATGGAGAAGAAATGTATCTCGCTGAACAGAACTGCATGCATCTAATCAGAGCAGTAAGATTTAATGAACAACTGCAGCAAGGCAACAGTTTAAGTTTGTGAACTCTGAAATAGTTTTATGAAACGCACATAATAAGAAGCATCTTTTACTTACAGTGTGTGACTCCAGCCAGTGTTTGATAGAAGGTAGGAGTATCACTATCATCAGTGAGTGTCACATACACACCTCCAGACAGCAGCCAACGGGAAAATGTGAAAGCATCTTTGTTGTGCAATAGCCAAACCCTGAACTTCTCATAGTTTACCTTTTCACCCTATTAGAAAATAAGAAAACGTGACTGGTTTTCTCTCCTTTCTCGGTATCCGTAAACAGGAACCATCTAGCTGCAAGAACAAGAATTAGGACAATCTCCTAGAAAAACAAGTACTGAAATAATTTTTTGGAGCCATGCCTGTTTTTCTATTTCATTCTGAAATACAGCACAAGGAGGGAAATTAGACTCCTCAGCTCTCTGCATTTCAACCTCCTACTCAACGTGGCCTTTGGAAAGGCATTTACTCTGAACCTCAGGTTATGGGGATTAGAAGAAAAATGGTTTCTTACAACTCAGAACAACAGGGGTTATTTTTATGAATTTGAAGTTGTTATGACAGATAAAAGCTCTTTCGTGCTGACTAACAGGTGCTATAAAATCATAAGCATTATGTTACATCTGTGCAAGCACACAAACACCTAGCATAATTAGATTTGTGAATAACTAACAGTATGAGAAATCACTGCGGCAGCATAAAAAATTATGCTGCTGGTGACCAAAGAACACCTTGCAGCATGCAGGTAAACATGACATTCACAGCATCTCCTAACTCAGGTTTCTCTTGCTGGATGTCTCATGGAACTGCCTCTTCAGGAATATGTAAAAGCTATGGATTCACAGAGTTTAACTGCTGAAGAGGCTGTTTAAACCATTTAGCTGAACGGTTTTCAAGCTGTGGGTATGAAGCCATAGGGATCAGCAGACATTTCTTCACTGCCTAGAAAACTAACTACAATAAAGGCAAACCTATTATCAGTAGACAAACTAACTCATTATATGGAGGCCCTAATCTCCATGGTAAATAAACAGAGGTCTGGAAACTGGAAGAGGTTTCAAGCCATTGACTAGTTAAACTTCCCTAATATCACAGACCATTAAGCTTCACTGAATTACACCTCTACAGCATCCAACAATTTGCACCGGGGCGTGGACTATCTGCAAATGCCAATTGAAGAAAATGGTTAATCACCATTGCTGCTAAATCATTTGCTTCGTATTCCAGTTGTAATGGATTATTTCAGATTCCAGATACTGGCTCTTTTTATGCCTCTCTTCCCCACATTAGTGTTATATTTTTCTCCTATAAATGCATGCAGATATCATGATCAAATCGCCTTCTGACTCTCCTTTTACTAATAAACAGGGGGAAAAATGTGCTTGTTGCTAGCTTTACAGCCCTGCATCGCTTTGGGGAATTTTACCTGCACTTCCCTGTATAACAAATCTAGTACAAAAGTCAACCTAAGCATGTCAGAAATAAATGGAACTATCACAGAAGACTGAAAAAAATTGTAAGGAGGGAAGAGTGGCAATCTTTGTTGGTAATTCATAGAGGAGAAAGACTCTCTAACCTTAACACAGAAGAAAAGTACAACTTAGGAACATATTTCATTTGCTTCTCTGCTGGAAAACCTGAGCGCTATGCTACTCAACCGCCTTGAACTGAACTGAACTTGATAGCAGAATAGACAGTAAATTTATCTGCAGGATTTAGAGGAGGGGAACAAAGAAATACCCCAACACTTACAGGCACTGTCATAGACTTCCACATGACAATGATTCAAGGAAGTCAGGATGCTACATTGCTATTCCATCATCTGTTTAATCAGTACATATCCACAGGACTGACCGACAGCAGGGATCCTAACCTTCCTCCTACAGGCACCAAGCCTTTTCTTTTGCAACAGCAGTCGCAGTAGCTACAGAAAAAGGGGTTACTTCTCAGCCAGATCAGTTTCTCAATCCACCTCATCAAGGCATCATAAAATTACCTGAGCCAGCACAAGCGTAGGGGGATGAACAACTGCCAGGAAAAGGGTAAGTCAACAACTTGGATTTTGCAGGATTTAGCTGATTACGGAACCACTTGCTTAAGCAAAAGCAAATTTGCTGTCAAACAGAGGAGGAAAATGCAGCCCACAAAATGGTGGATTTTTGTTTTGTTTTTCAAATTTCTTTAGCAGTTTGAATCAGACTCAAGATCATTTTCTTTCTACCTCTTCCGCTCTACTTTCCTACTACTTTTTTTCCACTGCTGTCTGTAAATGGAGCAAGAGCTGTGCCATGTTTCACCAAGACTCCTGTGTCATTCTAATTGATTAGAGCAACAAGACATGGGAGAGGAAAAAGCTTTGGAAAAAAAGCATTTGAGGCATGTAAGGTTTACAGCTGAGCCATGATGGAACTCAACAACTAGAGCAATGCAGATATCACTGAATTTGTTTCTTTTTTTTTTTCCAGAAGCAAGGTTGAGGAAAACATAGATATGCTTCAAAGCTCTTATTTTTAGATGAGCACATGCAGTAATTCTGAAGGGAAGAATGAAAGTACCTATAAACATCATCCTGGAAAGCATAAACTCATCTGCCATACGGCAGGAAGGCAGACCCACAGCAGGAACATTAAACTTTCTCGCTCTTCAGCAATGACCTAGTATGATTAACAGGCCAGTAAATCCTGCTGAGTGGGTTATTACACTATTTTCCTTTTAAAAGAAAATCGATATAGAGCATTTTCTTGAACAGGAAAACGGTATCAAGCCAGATTGATACTTCTTTCCCTGCAAGATCTTCATAAAGTATTTCTAGATTTCTTGGACAGTATGCAATTAACTTTTAGGGTATAATTCATCACACCATATTGATGGGGAATTATAAGTAGGAAATATCGAAGTGGTCAGGCTCCAGAAACTGGACTGCAGTATACATATGATTTATGATCCCAGGCAAGAACGAAGGTAATTGTTGCCCACAAAGCCAACATGACACCACTGCTAGATTAAGAGGGTTTGCCTCAGCCAATGCTGGTAACAAGCATACCAAAGTTATCACAAACACAGTACAAGGATTTGTAAGGAAATTAAGTAACCTGAAATCCACAAATAAAGGTTCTCCTCAACCAGTTTTACAGCAGAATGTATAATGACAACTGGATTTTGCTGGTCAATAACTAAAAGGAAGCAACCAAATCAAAGGAACCTGACAGTTCAGTAGGATGACTAGGGCCAAGGAAGTATCTGTGAATATCTATAAGTAACAGCAGCCTGTTTTAGGGGAGGACTTGAACAAGCTTCAAAAAGATTACACCTCTCAAACAACCTAATGCATAAATAAATGGTGTAGCTCCTGGCAGGCACAGTGAGACAGCACTAATATTCTAATACTATTATTTTAAGCAACCACTGCTGGTAGGCCTTTTTTTTTTTTCTCCCTTTTTTTTTTTTTCTTTTTTAAATCCAAGGGGCAGATTTTCTTTCCTCTCTCAGATCTGTGTTCTAGATTTCTTTCCCAACTGCAATAAAATATCCACACTAATCAATGAAATTCCACTGGCAATATTCATACTTAAATTTACTTGATTACATGACTACCTTTTGGAAATGGTATCTTTCAAACTAGCACAGTAAGTAAAATAGCATGGAGAATGCCTGCATATACCAAATTGCTACTTACATCAACGCAAATCACACATAATATTATAAGATTAAAAAAAACACTATGAACCTTTCCTCTCTTTAACCAATGTTAATTTATTGCCACACATCCACATGAATTTATACAGTAGAAGAAAAACTGCCTAATGTAATATTCACTTTTTTTGTGAAGATAAAACTTGTACAAAATGTACCTCAGAGAAACATTTCTTGAGCGATTCTGGCACTTTTCCATCAACCACCTGCAGCATCTTCTCCATCTCTTCACGAACAACATAACTCCCAGATTCATTAGAGAAGAGACTGAAAATGTCTGAGAAAGAAGAAAAATATTTAAACAACTACCGTAGTTACATTTTTCCAAACACTAGGTTTAAAACTGGTTAAGAATGCCAAAAGCAGTGCAATAATTTGATTCAATCACAGTATAGCTTAATAGGGTTTAGATCAAGAAATATTTTCTTTCACCACTGCCCACTAATCAAAAAAAAAAAAAAAAATACTATCAAGTCAGATTAACAAGAAAGACAAAACAACAGAAGTCAGTAGGCAGATGCTTTAGTTTGTTTTGAAAAATACCAGCACTGTCCTCCTTTCTCTGCCTACATACAGTACTCAGCAGTCTTTCTGTAGGATCCTAACATCCACAAACATGAGAATTTATCAAATATTTCACTTTGTTAGGTATAGAAAACTAAAATATATAGAATTTCAAAATATGCAGCTAAAAATGTCTAAAAATATACTATCTTTATTGGCAAATGTATTCCCACTTACATACAACAACGGTGACTTAATACAGCACGATTTATGGTTCCTTTATAGAAGTATATTCTACATGCATGATACTGTTATTACTTTTTAAAGTTGTATTACTTACATTTTGCTTTCTCTTCTTCTCTGCCTCTTGTAAGTAGAACTAATCCAACTATCAAGTTATTGAAGTGCAGCCCTTTGGACATTCCTCCAAACGAACAGTAGATAACCTAAGAGAATAAACCAGAAGTAAACCAAAACATTAAGAGCAGGAACAGAGACATCACAACTAACAGCAACAAGTTACACCAGGGCCCTAAAAATATTGTGTACATTTTAAATACTATTCTCCTTGCTTGCTACTGAATTACTTACTAAATAAACAAGATTACAAACAGGATGTATACATGTAATTATGTTCTGCTTCTTCATTTTTCTCCAGTAAAGCCTTGAGCATATTCTTTATACAGCAGCTTAGCCAAAGAGCCCCAGCAGAGTTCAGAGGTCAGTGGGGCTTCCACGTTACTGCAGGCAGACTCACTATTTTGTGAATTACCCAACAGAGCAGAGCCAATCATTAGCAAACCACTGGATGAAACCCACAGGTCTTAACTGCTGCTATACCTGTATCCCTTCCCTGCCTTTTGGTTGGTTTTAAATACACGAACCACAACCAAACAACTCTAAACAGCAAAAGCAACATCATTTTTAACTTTTTTTTTCTGACTTCCTAACCTCTATTAAAAAAAAATCTTTGAAAATACAAGAGTTTGTACAATTCATTTTAACCTTTTAAATTTAACCAATTTAACCAAGACTAAAAAAGAGGCCATGACTCTTTGGGACACAAAGACCAAAATCCACCAGTCTAAAGAATGAATACACATTTTAGGTTGGTTTGTTTGTTTGTTTTTAAAATCCACCATAACCATCGGGAAACATTTACACCCACAAGTGACAAGAAAATGAAAGTGAGGGATGACATGTGTGATTGGAGTGACACTTCTCTTCTAGACTACCAGCAGTTCCAGAAAAAGGTACATGGCCCTAACAGTCTTAAGCGTGACATCCTGAGAATCTACCCAACAAGTTTTAAATGCATCAAAACAATCCACTTCTAATTCATCAAAAAGTAAAATGACTACATGAAAGTATGAATTCTCGTATTAATTAGAAGATTGCAGACACGCTGCCTGTGATAGCAGGATAAGCGTTCATGTAGCACAACTATGAGTGAAACCAGGCAGGGAACCACCCTGGATTTGAAATAACCATTTTTGTTACCAGGTTTCACTAATCCAGTGCACTCAAAGTGGGTGACCTCAGGCTGTCAGTAAGTAGCCAGAATGAGGCTGCCCATGAAACTGGCACGAATTAAGTACATAAATCACATTTCAAATATTACAAGAACATCTATATACTACTACCGTAACTACGTAGGGCATTCAGTGTAATCAAGTGCAATCTGTTATCAGTTGTGCCTTCTAAAGGAGCCAGACAGCACGTTACGATGAAGAGTATTAAGGAGAAAAATCAATTTTTAACAGACTGAAATCCCTGTGCAGAATGTGAGTGCCATGTCTTCCAAAACAAGACCAACAAACATTTCCGTCTCGCTCACACAGGTCTACGTGCCAGGAAACTGTTTACCCAGGAGCTGACAAGCATCAGAATGGGTTACGCTAACTGGAAGCCAAAAAATCAGCTAAATACTTCAACAGAACTTGCCCCCCTTTTAGACTGGGAAAGCAAAATTTAACCAATTTTGTTACCAACAACTTTGTCTTGAACAACTCAGCAGTGGAAAAAGGCTTCACAGAAAGCAAAATCTTCCTGAATCACTTAAATTGTTTCGTATTGAAGTACTTGTAAATCACCGTGATGGTAACATGAACGCCTCCCAGAGCCTTCTGAGCAGCAGGTAAACACGCTGACAGCAGTCAGAGGGAACTGGTGAGGGAGGTGCAAGAGGACCACAGCGAGGCTTTGAAAATTCCCCAAAATCTAAAGATGTCTGAGGGCAGGTACATTTAAGTGAACACAAAAGCACAGAAGGATCTCATTCCATGGAAGATGTTATGCAGAACCTGCCATTTCCTTCTGCTGGAAGACAGCCCCACGCACACACACTAACCACCCAGAGCACGCTCAGGTCATCTTCTATTAGTAAAGTTTAATCCATTTGCAGATGCTTGAGGAGTTCAAATTATTAAAACTGAATTTGTGCTCTGTTTGGACACAGCGTATGCTTCACGGACTATGTCATGGCAGAGATCTGAATTCCACACTTTCTACTTCTAATCATTCTGATTTCACAGGATGCCTTCAGGGCTACACTGCATACATAAGTGATTTACTTCTATATTACACTGGAGCCATTACTTTTTTCTTTTTTTTTTTTTTAAATAAGCAGTTAGCTCTGCTGAATACTGTACTTAAGTCTTAATATAGCTCCTTCAGATGCAGGAAAAAACATCCAAGCACACTAAGTATAAAAAGGGAGAGAATTCTCACATTTCAGATTAACAGGACTTTCAAAGACCGTATACATGTATATGTAAATACAGCCAAATGAAAGAGAAATCACTGTTTTCCCTTCGCAACATTGATTAAAAGATTATCTTTTTTTTTATTCTTCTCTGTCACTCAAATTTCACCTTTCTGTGCTCTTAGACTTTTAAAGCACACTTATCTCATAAATCACCTTGAATACAGCTGTCTCCTCTCTTCATCCATCTGAAAGCGTATTTCAAATTCATACCCATCTCTGAACTTTCCACCCACTTCAGTTGAACTTTGCACATCTCCATTTCAGTATCATTTGAATGCCAGCTATTACATTTATGTATTATTTTAACACAACATATCGTTCGAGATTTAAGAAAAAGGAATTCTGTGGATAATATCCAAGGTATTAGTATCTAACACGCCTTTGAAGTAGAACAATTAGCAGCTGGTATTACCTTTACCTCAGTCACTTAATCATTTTTTGGTGAGAGTTTACAAACACTGAGTAAGTTGCACACAATATACAACCAGGATTAGTTCACATTTCTAAAGAAGTAGCCCCACAAGTTTTCACATTAATTTTATTTGGAAAACTTTTTCTAATAAAATGCATTGTCAAAAATAAGAAGCAATTTTGTGTCCCTGTGCCCACAGCTTCTAGTAAGCCTGTTGGAAGGGTAGGAGAGGATGTTCAAAGTATTATTTTGGCTCCTTTCTCTAGCGTATAAAACCTGCTGGATTCTTCCCTGATTCTATTCTTATAACCCGTCTTCTCTTTCAGTCCTTGAGAAGTCTCCATTCTCATTCTTTTGGCAGCTCCCCCTACATGTCCTTCGTGTCTTCATTAGCATCCCTCTTCTACTTACATTACAGTCACATTTGGAGAAAAACCGGTGCAAGTGCTTCTCACAATCATAATAAATGAACAAGAAAAAATCACTGCTTTTTTTTTTTTTTTTTTTTAAGAAGGTTGATATGCAACTCCCTCTAAATTAAGCTGATAAAGGTATAATCTAATTAGTCATGGACAGGACTGCACAGGACAAAGTTAGGAGGTCCTTCTCAGCATTCCTCCTCTCCTAAGACTAACATACAAAGCTACTAAAAATGCTTTCTTGAGATATTACCATTCCTTCTTTCTACTTCCTCTGAACAGTACTTTTTCTGTCAAGGTACCTATAACTGCAGAACATAATTGTCTTATTTCCCTAGATTTAAAAATAATTGCTGTGTTCATGCATCTCAGCCCTTGACCGGCTTTCCTGCAGTTAAAGCAATGCAGACACAGCCCATGCTGTTTCATTTTATTAATATTTTCAATTCCATTTTTCTAAGAGATCCTTTCAGAACATAACCACCCAGAACATTTAAGTGTTTCGTGTGCATGACAATCATGTAAATTGATTGAAGTTCCAAAGACTTCATTTCCCTCTTTTGCATGCCTGCTCTATCAGTGTTTTTAATTTAATGAATTCCTGAAGGCCTATCACTCCTCAGATACAACAAATCATTACTCAAAGCATGCAGAGAAAACAGCCCAGCAATCTCAGGCTAAAAATAATCCATTTCAATGACTGAAAGGCTGAAAACTCAGAACAAGGCTTTAGCTGTCTAATGAGTGTGCTTGCCTTTCCACACTGAATTACAAAGAATGCCATTACAATATGAGCGGAGTCAAGTCCAAGTTTTGTCCGGATTTTCAATATTCAAGCTCAGAGATGTGAATATTGCATTGCCCGAATATGAATGCTAGAAGTACACAGTAATTCAGTGCACCGTAATTTGTACTGGAATTTTGAGATGCTTATATCCCACTTCTGATGAAATCACATCACAAACTGTCACGATTTTTCCACTAACTTTACTTCACCAAATGGGAACCAGGAACTGCAGTAGAACTGCAACATTAAGAGACACAATATGATCAAAATTATGTCTTTAAGGTTAGATTAAAAAAAAAAAAAAAAAAAAAGTAGAGGGTAACAGAAGACATTTGAAAACCCAGAGTATCTATTTGTGAAAATTTATCTCATCCAAATCAATAATTTCACCATTAATACTGGCATAAAAGGGATATGAAAGTACAAATTAATTCACAATGTGAATTTTTTAATATTTCATATTATTTCAAAAAAATAATGAACCGTTTAAGATTTTTATTTTATTATTTTTTTAATTTTTTGTCTATTAACAATGTATTCACACAAAATATACCAGATCTAGTACTGAAGACACTTGCCTTAAGCTACAAGAAATCTCATACTTTCATTCAATTTGACAATGCTAACACATATTACAGTATTTCCTGTCAAATGCTTGAATAAACACATAAAAATAAAACTGCCAAATATACTAAAGAAGCAAGTAATATCCCCTTTGTCAATACTTAGGGAAAAGAAGAAAAAAGAACAGAGAAAACATTAAGCTTAGAAAGAAGAAACCCTCTAATACAGTGTTAAACCTGTTGCAACACACACCTCACTATGCACATTACCTAAATAAAACTGAGAGACTTGCACGCTGCCTGTGAGGTCAATAACACTGAAGATACCAGAAATAGAAGCTGTGATTAGAAATGACATGGAGCAAAATATCATTTGAAAGGTCTGGCTAATCTTATTCTTCCCTGAACAATATTTTAATTTCTCTCTCAAAATATAGACAACTCTACGAAAGGTATTTTTTTTTCAAAGCACATGTGCAGGATGGTATCACTATTTTTATTTTATATATATACACTTATATTTATACATACATATATATATATATATACACACACATTATTTATACTCATGTAGCATATTTTGGTTCTGGTTACCATCCAGTTCATTTATTTATATTTAAATACACAAAATTATTTCTGAGAGCTTGTAAAGATTAATATGCACTTTAAAAAACATAGTAAAAGCCTCTGAAATCTCAGAGAAACATCAGCATGCTCAGCTCCAGAGCATATAAAATCCTCTACTATAATAGTTTCATAGAGAGAGTTAAAACTTCCCAATTTTTCACTTCCCCAAATCTACATCTGGATACCTAGATTTACTCTGAAGTCATTTGCCACCTATTAGATGAGTCTCAAGCAATGACACAATCAAGCACACATCAATGACAGCTCATGATCCAAGTCTGGAACATTACCTTCATCTAGAGAATACACACTGTAATACTGGATTAAAAATGGAAAGAAATTAAATCTGCCTGTTTCTGCACAGGCATATCTGTGTGTGCACATCTAAGGTATAAAGTATCAACCACATACATCTCTCCAGAAAAGTTTATAGATTACCTCAGCAACTTTTGGAGGGACTCCATCACCAAGAACTTCCCTGATGAAGCATTGTTGGGTCATATAGTATGAGAGTCCACAAGTTCTCTTGAAAGCATCTTTCAGTCGCTTCAGCTCTATGTCCGTAACTGTATTGAGTAAGAGGAAAAAAAGATTTGGTCAATAAAGATGTCACAGAAACTTAACACCTCAAGGACTCTCGATCCGGTACATGTTATATTTATAGTAAAACTAAAAGATCAGACAAATTAAATGCATGAGCTCACCCAGATAGTGGAAAAATTCAACTACTAGAAAATGAGATCTAATAATCTGCCCCCAAAAAAAGAGAATTGGGGTAGAACTAAAGTTAACATCAACTACTGCAACAGTTCACTGCCTGTTTTCTTTGACTACAATAATGTATTATAATTTGTTCTAAATTAAGCACCGTTATCGTCACACAGAAGGAAAATAAGCTAGCTTTATGATCAATTTTATGTTGCATGTAAGCCAGAGAAATGATCTGTAACCAACTGTAGTGAATATTATGAAGAGCACCTCCAGCAGCACGCTTCAAACAGCCTCATCTAGCAACCAGTCAGTCTTTCTGTAGAAAAAATAAGTAATCACCATTTACAGGCTTACGAGATAGCACAGCAAAGCCTGAATTGAACAGCAGTGCTAGTTTGGACTAAATGTAGTTCTCCACCTAAGACTTCCTTGCACAGTCAAAGTCTGATTGCCAGCTAAAACCCGTTCAAACTTCTTCACAAACTAAAGGTGGAAAGTTTGAAAAGATGCCCTTTATACTTGCATGACTGTCCTGAAAAGCAGTCCCTGCCTTCCTACTTCCCGAGCACAAAGCGACTTTCTAACAACCTGGTTCAGCGGCTCTGAGTGAGGCAAAGAATGACTCTAGGTCCACAAGCGTACTGTATACTTGAGAGGTATCTCACTGAACAAAACAAGTACTTCATCAAAATCAGGCTGCAGAGCATGACACGCCACGGCCTGGATCCCACAATGGTTCCCACGTACTGCAGAAGAGCATTTAGCAGCCCGAAGCCAACACAGCGATGCTGCCCGTGACAGCTCCTGTGCTGTATTTATAGCAAGGCATTTTCCTTCCCTTGATATAACCAGCCAGACGGGGCAACTCCGACACAGCCAGAAGCTTGTCCGGCTTTTTGCCAGCCAAAATAAAACAGAGCGCTTCAGGACTTAATCCAGAGTTCCCTTCAAAACGTCCGCATTTCAATTAATTCATTCATCAAAAGGAAAACCCTTCCTTAAGAAGCAAACTATGTTAAACATTCCTCCTTGATTTTAACCCCCCATTGACACTGACACAGAGTGGGGTCTTGCCTTTACGGTAGTGTGTAAAAACAGAGTTTGGGGCATGTTTCTTCTCAAATTTTATTCAGTATTCTGGGTACCTTTTACCAGGAAAAAAAACACAATGCAAACAAACAAGGATCTAAGAAATAAGCCTCAAGCCTGAGCCACAGTTACTATTACATCATGTTTTAGGAAAATAAACATACTTTAATTACATGGGAAAAGAAGGCTGGTATACTACTGCTACCTGGCATGTATGGTATTTGACTTTCTCCATTTCACATTACTGTGTCCATGGAATCATTTATTTTCTTTATTTCTCCAAGTATGATGTTTTAACGAATGCTCAAACGCTTTGGTAGGCATGCCAGTTAAAGCCTTCTTCCAGGGCTTTCCTCCCTAACTGGAAGCAGACTCCCCGATATGCTATTTACAACCTGAAGTGATGCCCTCCACACCCCCCGGCTCTTCTGAATTGAGGAGACAGACAGCAAAACAACAAATCTGTAAAAAAAAAAAAAAAAAAAAAAAAAAAAAAAAAAAAAAAAATGACCTCATGGAGGAGCCCTGTCCCAAACCTGTGCAAGGAATTACCAGAAGTGCTCCACAGCACGGGGCTGGATCCTGCGCCCCATCTCACAGCCTCTCACCACGTTATCTTTAGGAACAAAAGCTGCCGTGTTTCTAGGGGGACAAAACGAGAGGGAGAAGCTCCCAGCTCCAGTGCTGCAGCAAGGTAAAGCAAACAAAGCTCCTGGATACGACCTGGCAGCACTTCTATGAAGGTGCACTCGCACTTAATGCGGACAGACTTTGTATTCCCTGGTCCTTCTCCCTTTATTTTTTGAGCTCCTTACCAGTTAATCCAATCTGTTTGGTGGTCATTCAGCAAAAAGAAAAGAAGAAAAAATATATATATTTATATATATACACATACATACACACACACAAAGCCTTAACCAAGCAAATGCTTACGGCTTTACACATATTATAGTGGACTTTCAAGTAACCTAATTATTGCTTACTGCCAGATCAAGTTTGAAACCTACACAACAAACATAGCTACTTAATAAAGCATCCTGCCATTATCAATGTTCTTATATAACGTAGCTATATAAATTTTAGGTTTACTTTCCTGGCTGCATAGAAAATCTTCTTTAAAATTACTCGTATTTTATACTATATTGGTGCACCTGAATACTAAGGCCTTGGGGTTGTTTGTTTGTTTAAATAAAATAAGGCTTTCCATACCTCCTGTTACTGGTGACAGAATTTCATTAAAACTGGAGTTTTGTAGAAACTTTCTCTGGGACATCTATCACTGACTTCTCAGTTATCTCAGGAAACACTGAACAGGTGTTTTGGAAGTGAAGCCTCAAGCAATATGCCAACAGTACACAACTCCAGAGCAATTTTAGAATTTTTCATAATATAGCAGGTTGTAGTAAAAAAAAAAAAAAAAAAAGGGTTTTAGGTCTGTTTCCACTTGCCCATGTAGCTGTAGGACTATGCTCTGATTAAAGTCACAGTATTTAACCTTCTGATAAAGAAGGTAACAAGAATCCCCTCCCACCCCAAAATTTCATTTATTTTTTCTCATGAATGCAATCCTAACACTAGCAAAATATATTTCAAGTTGGAGCTGCACTTTCCTTCCACTAGCAGTCAAAACCAACTGCAGCATTTGCCCTATTGCATTCGTATTAGGGGAGGATTTTTTTTTCCTCTTAGTACATGCAGTTTTGCATACACTTGTGCACTACTTTTTTGCCAGCATTAATTATATTAATCCTGGCAATGTAGAAATACAACAGCCCATAACCAATTAAAACTTCCCATAACTGTTTTAATAGAAAATCTTACTTATGCAATAAATGTGAACTGCCTATATGTAATGGGCTAGAATATTAAGCTGTTTCATCAGTCCTGTACTTTCATAATCACACAATTTACCTGCATTAACAGAAACCAAAGCGATTAGCACCAAACAGCCCCATGAGCAGACCACGTAGTGCTCCGGTGAGGTTCTGCGTGTCACCTTATGGCCCTGAGCAGAGGAAGGAAGCCACATCTCCCCGGGAGCTGCAGCAGTGCAAGCAGCCCCCTGCTGCAAGCATCTCCCTGGGTGGTGCTGGCAGGTTGCAGAGTCCATCCCATACCCACCTGCCTCGAAACCCACGCGTGCCTCAAGTCCCGCTGCTGGATGGCTTGGCCAAAGGAAGGCTGAGAAGATGAATGTTACTCAACGCTGCTAGCATCTTCGGCAAGGACTGCCAGCACGCCATTTAATAGGAGATGCTAAATTGATACTGCTACTCCGTGCTACATCTCAAAAGCAAACTGCTAGCGCTAGAGATCACTTAATATTATTGTTTGCACGCAGAAAATACAGAGCAGGTCATGGAATTACAGAAAAGATAATCATTTCCATTCCCTCCCTGGGACACATTAAAATGATTGATGCAGGCCATCTACAATCATCTGCAAAGCTCTGCAAAAACAAGTTCATTATACATTTAGAGCCAGGCACATGAAAGTACGACTGAAACAGAGCTGAGTAGAAAGCAAAGATATTATCAATGGTTACTTTAAGTCTGGAAGACAAATAAAATACATGAATACAAAACTTCCAATTATTTGACACAGAGGTAGAACATGATAGCCTGTAGAGAAGAAATAACAATAGGTCTTAAATTATGAAGGTAAGATTTCCAGAAGCAATACATTTATTACTGTAATAAAAATGAGAGTGCTCATGGCTGCAGGCTCTCTTTTCTCTCTCAGTTGCACAAATCCCATGCTGAATAGACGGTCCAACCGAGGTCAGAGGTGTTATGTATGCAAAATGGGTATTATTAAGAGGTCAATGTCAAACACTGCCCTCCACTTCCACACAGCAGCCTTTAATAGCACTTCAGTGTATTCGCTGGAGACTTTTTTTATTTAAGTTTTTGTGGAGTGGGGGAAGGGAGAAATAAAAAGAATAAGAAGTGCAAGGAAGAGTTTTAAGACTATTTTCTCTTGTCTTTCACAACTCAAGACTTGAGAGGCTTACAGAAAGGCATTCAAACACTTGCTCAAGAACTCTGGAAATGCGTTCAATCAGCGCCTGTTAAAAACAACGCACAACAGATAAAAAGGTGGCTGAGCAGCAGCAAGCATCACAGACCACAGAGATATTTTTAAACCAACATTTAGATGTAAACACAGTTAACAACCTCACTTCATCCACTGACTTAAGGTCCTGCATTGAGCAGACTCACTTTTTCCAAAGGCAGCCTCACCAGGACGGAGCCGTCCCTACAAACAGGCCATTGAGCAGCCCCGTTCCCTGCACACACACAGACACTGCTGCTGCTTTCACAGCCTGACAGGGAAAAACAGAACATGTAAGACTTCCTAAAATAACTTTACGATAGTCAACACAGCAAAAAAAAAAACCTTCTCATCGTTCCTACCAGTAACAGGTGGCTCGGCCTCAGTGTTGCTGCAGAGGAAGCAAGGCAGCTATTAATTGGGACCGCACGCCTAGCTTTTCACTCCTCATAACTACAGAAGCTAACTTTTTATTCTAAGGTTTGAATTTAAAATAAGAAAAGCAAGTTTCAATAGTAACATATTGCATTCTGATTCTTAACATTTTATCTGAGTCAGTCAGCCTGCTCCCAAAGCCCCTCGCAGAAGCAAACTGCCTCTTCCACAACAGAAGGCAGTGCCTGTCGCTCCATCCAGGCAACTTTGCAAATACAAACCTCCTTAACGCTACCTTGGCTGGATGCTTTCCAACAATGCTGAAGACAATTTAACAGAAGATTAGTGTTGCATCCAGCTCTCCAGGGAATACTCGAGCTCCAGTTTGTTTAATAAAGTTTAAATGAAACCGTGCAACCTCAGCTAAAAACGCCACCGCAACTTACAGTAATTGTAGCAGACCTTCAGCTCACCCAATTGCCGAGGTTATTTTTAGTTTAATGGTGTTAAACGTAATGCCGTTTGTATGGATTTACAACTCTAGTGTTATTTTGTTTAAACCAACAACTGTCTAGCTAAAAATGTGTATAGCACCTTCCAAAAACAGCTACAGAATAAGGCAGTCCCGTGTTGGAGCCGCCCCTTTCTTTCCAATGCTTTCACTCTATGTAGTCATTACCAAGCCATCTTGGAATTTTCCTTTTAGAATTAAAAAAAAAAAAAAAAAGCAATGTGAGTACTGCATAGCTCAACATGCAGCACAGTCTCTGTCACTTCAGGACAAAGGTGAGACTGAAGAGGCCTGCTTTAGACAACAAATGCCTGCGGAAAACTTAGCAAGCTGGGAAAGAAACACCTACCTCAGCAAAAAGTGCACTGCCTTTATAGAGCTACTAGTAAAATCTTATTGAGTCATCATAAAAATCTGACTGTTAGAACCAAATGCACCTCATATCGATACTTCGCGCTTGTTCATTGCCTGTCTTGGAAAGAGAGAGAGAAGGAAATGGTTGTATCAAAGTCAGGTCTCACTACTGGAAGCACAAACACCGCAAACGCTATTGGACGTCCTCAGAGGCAAACAAACCTAGCTTGAAGTTCTTCCAGATTCCTTCAATAGTATGTTTTATTCGAATACTGCAGGAAAGTCATTAAAATCTGCCTAAAATCCAAATTTTTTAAATAAAAAAGACAACACTAGGAACACTACAGAGGTCATGAACACAAGGCTTGTGCAGCAGCACCTCTGCTTGGCCCCAGTAAGCAACCTGCACCCAACGCGACAGCCGCTGGAAGTCCCCCGCCTGCCTCACAGCACACGGCCGCTCTCCACAGCCCTTACAAAGTTTAAAGATTTACAAAGGCACCAAAGAGAAGGGACACCAAAGTTTATGAGCAAGCACTGCAGCTTAGGATGCAACAGTTCACACGTGAACTTTAAGCATTATAAGAAACTAGTATTAATGTTGAAGGGAGCTTGTCTGAAGGTTAGAAGTAGTGGCTAGTCAAGCTTAATGGTTTTATTATAGCTTATATGAGGTGATTACCAGATACCTTGCTTGTGATGTGTGACGAGAGTGAGCACAATGCACGGGTTTTAAATTCCTGTTTTACAAATGCGCCTTCCCCTACAACGCCTCTTCCCCTCATTTTCAAAATCCAAGCAGAATTATATAAAACGCTGTGATAGAGAATGAGATATAAAACGCAGCTTTTTAGAGCATAAGAAGTTGGTTGTTGTAGCAGAAGAGGAATAAAAGCATCGCGCTGGAGCTCTTTAATGCTGAGACATTCAGGCAAGAGACACTTAACCTCTCCGTGCCTTAATTGTCTCAGCGCTAAAATCGCAGTCACAGCACAGCTCGGGCGGGGAGGGACCTTAAAGATCATCTAGATCCAACAGAATGCATGGAAATGACAAAAGGAATAAAAATCCTAGTCTACATCAGACAGTTGCTTTATAAGTGATCTCAGCCGGTCTGTAAAAGTCCTGCACCAAGGAGCTGCTTCCATCTGTGAGAAGGACAGGAGCCCGGTAGTTGAACCGAGAGGAGGTGGAGTTAATCTGCAAGGGCTGCTATCAGCCAAGAGCCAATTAACCTAATCTGTAACAAGCTGGGTACAGAAACAACACGCCGAGCTGTTTTCTTTACTTTCTTCTTTACAAGAGAAAGGAGTGGCTGCTAGAAATGAGTGGTGAGTTGGTCACCTCTGCTCACACCAACACGCAGAGCACCACGGGCACCAGCAGAGGTGGCAGCAACAGCACCAAGGAGCTGGCAGGATCTTGAAGTATCAAAAGCAGAAGATATTTCATTTGGCTACATGAAAGGAAATTGTATATTCTAGTTTACAGGTGAGCAGGGAAAAAAAAGTCGGACAGCAAACCACAAAGTATTGACAGTGCTGGAAATGAAACCCGGAAACAAATCACTCCATGATCAGGAGGAAAAAAAACACACAGGATGAAAAGTTCAGGTAAGGGGAAGATAAAGACACACTGAGCTCATCTGGCTAAAGCACCTTACAAAATACCTAGTAGGGATGGCGCTTTTTCCCAGAATGTGAAGCATCGAAATGTCCACGATACACTACGAACAGGAAACAGAAGGGGAATTCCTACCACTTCCCCAGTCACCACTGGATAAAAGACAGCTCGCTACATGAGTGTCTTTATTAAAAAAAAAAAAAAAGCCCCAAAGCCCTGCAGATCTCAAGCACACAAGGCAAGCAACAATTTGCAGCCATACAGCAGCCTAACACTGCATTTATTCTTTACTAAAAATAAGCGAAACTCGGTTAAAAACCCAACAGCAAACCACTCGATCATTCCTCAGAAAGCAAGCAAAATGCACCTACCTCAAGCTCTGACTTCCATCTCTGCTTTTAATAATTCTAATATTTTGATTTTTAAGTGACAATTTTACAGGTTCAATATCAAACTCACAGGGCATATAATTCTCTAACCAGACAATTATCTTCCCTGTAATCACTTGCTCAATATTTCCCTCAGGAATCTTCTTCCTAGTTATACATGGAAATTTTATTACTTTTTTCATTAGTCTTTATTGTGACTCAATGGCTGCGGTTATGAAGTTGTCAAGAACCAAAGCAATTACTAAAAAGCTTCAAAGAGGTAAGATGTACAAGCGAACAGAAAACATGTTTGGGAAAAAGCCCAAACTGCAAAACACAATTGAAATAAATGAACCAGCCATTCCTACTTAAAAGACAAAGTCCACACCCACCCATTCCTGCAAAAAAAAAAAACAAACGAGACTGCTTGAGAACATTTGGGGTGGGCAGACACAAAAGGCTGCCCCCAACAAAACCACCGACCCCCTCGTAAGGAATGGCTCCCAACCAGAACATTACAAATCGCATTGTTCCTATTACTCTACATGTCTCAGCAAAGACTTGACACTCTTAGCATGACACTTACCAGTGACAGGATGCAACAGGAATTAAGGACAATAGCAATAGAGTTTGGATATTAAAAAAAATAAATCACATTATTCAATCCATTTTTTCCCCTCATACCTGTTCTTTGTTTTTTGGTAGTAGTGGCTCACGGTGGGGATAAAGCTTTTCTTGGTGCTATTAGAGCTAACCACAATGCATATCAAGGGTTTAACATCTTGTGCGTGGAGGGCGGCGGAAGATTTAGTTATTACAATAGGATTTGCCAATTTTCTGTAACAAGAATACTTAGCATTTATGTGACACTTTTAATCTTCAAAGAGCTTACTTCTCACAGTTACCATCCTCCAAAAGAATGCCATTAAGTATTATTAGCCTGTTTTATCCATCTGCAAAGTATCTCCATCAGGGCACACACTGTCACATTGCTATTTGGATTATGTTTGCTTCAAGCAAAGCTAATCAGTACAGGTTCTGTGACAACCTTCCCCATCAGACGAGCAGGGATAGGAATTGCTCCGTAATAGCCCCAGCAGTGAAATAATCCTCCCACCATCTGAGCACTTCAATCTTATTGGCTATATTTTATATCCTCAGGAATTAGAGGAGCCTGGTTTTATACGCTCCCCAGCCCAACCCCATAAGCCACAGAAGAAGGCTGAAAGAACCTGAAAATTCAGAAACCTCCGCGGATCATTACAATAACTTTTACCATATGTATTACTACGAATTTAGGCGCAACTGACTGCTGGCTTGGAGACAAAATAATGACTTAGCAATTAAAGAAGTGACAAACTCCTCCTCAGCAGCAGAACAAAGCCGTCTCCAGCCCAACTTCATCCCGGGGTGCCACCCCCTGGCACGGGGTGCTTCCCACAAGGTGAGGAGCTGCCACGGCTTCTGAGGAACGATTGCTGGCCCTACCAAAAGCTAAGGGCATTAAAATGGCTAGCTGTTCCCATTTAAGTAGGAAACAAACCTGCTTTCTGGGCTGTCCCTTGGCCAGCTTTCCTGGCAGCTCACTGTCGGCTGGCGTTCCCCTGGGCGAGCAGAGCGGCTTCTGTCGCAACTCGGAAAAGCTGCTTCCACTTTATTACCATCATGAAAATCATCTAGATGTTTATGCTTGGTAAGATATACAAAATTACATTACACAGCTCCTTTCCAGGAAATAAACAGCACATTAAAATGAAAGGCAAAAGCACTCCCGAGGAGAGCCCTGCCGTCTGCAGGTACAGGCCATCTGAAGGCAGGTTTAAGGCACTGCTGCAAATGCCAACCATGCAAGGGCAAATACTACGTAAGAACCCTGCTAAAAAATATGCTTTGCTAGAACAAATGTTTCATATCCTCTCTTTCAACAGTGCCAAATACTCTAAGCGCATCTATACTATAAAGTGGCACTTCCTTAAAACGAAACAACAAAAACCTGAGCCTGAAAGTTAAACAGAATCTGCAACTCGTGCACATGAGGGCAGTGTTTCGTTTAGCCTTCAGTGAAGGTTAAAGGCAAGGAGTTATGATTTGCAGTTGCTGGTATAGTTTTAATCAAGTATTTAACTCAGATGTTTGGCAGTTAGAAGAGCCAACTCCAGTAAAGCCCAGCAGTTGGTGCTACAACAAGTAACCAATGCTAAAAGATTCAGACCGTGCCCTGCTCCATTTTTGTTTCTCAACAATTAGAAGAAAAACACCGTTCACCTGGAAGCCACACGTTTTGGCCTGACCACATCACACGTGCACGCACACATTCAGCCGACGGACAGCAGAAGGCTCTGTGCTTTAATCCTTCCTATCCTCAACTGCTGGGGAAACAACCGTGGAACAAAACCTCAGACGCAAACCGCGCTATTTTAGTGCCAGGTCACAAAATTATCTATGCCTTCTGTTACACTGCTATGGATGCGTAACAAGTTTTTTTATGCAAATCTGCGACAGGCTGAAAAATAAAACCCAAATCACCAACAGAGACAGGAGCCAAGGCAGTCAAGCAGTAAAACAAAAACAAACACGTGGCCAGTGCTGGGGCCCTACTACACCTGTAGCATGACACCAGGAGTCGAATTGGAGGCAGTTTTTAACTGACAGCAGCAAAAAAATCAGCCTCACTGCTTCCAAACTCCATCCCCACTGTGGTGTCCCTTGTTAAGAATTCCCCCCACACACCTGAGGACTCATTTTGAAGAGCTATCCTGAAAGATGCCACGCTAGTTTTAAGTAGATTTGGTAGCAGAGTGCAGATGTATCTCTAGAAGTCTTCACTGCCAGATGTATTCAATTCCTGCGCTACATTCACAAGAATGGAGGAAAAAACGTATTTAGAGATCCCAGGTAACAGCTGCACGGGTTTCTTTCTGTAACTTTGCAGCCAGTGACCACTTTAGACTGATGTGATAAGTCAGTGGATGCTGTGGGAGGGTTCCTATTTCCCAAAAGTAGAGGCTAATCATAAATAATTTATTAATAAAATAATTATAAGTAAGAATAACTTAATACAAAATAGCTACGATGCCCTGAATAGCTTCAGCAGTTGGAGACTCTCCCTGAATCTCTGCCGAGACTCTCAAGACATCCCCAAGGACACAGCTGCCTCTGCTCGAAGCAGCACATTTACATAATAAACTGTGAGCACTTTATATGAAGAGATATTTATCAAATACTTTATCTTCTGCCTTTTAAATCTATATTCTTCTAATACTCTGTGGCTTCTGCAGGTATTTACCCAGTGTTTTACACTAGAATTTGTACATTGTTTCCTTCCTTATTTAACCCATCTGCTTCACAATCTACTCATTACTTAGGAAATGAATTAATTATTAGCACAATGTATTTATACAGCCATTCTTTAACTAAGGCAATGAGAAGACAGAGCTGCAGGTAACACACACACAAAAAAAGTGGTAAATTAGTCAGCAGCAAAAAGATTGATTATAATTCCTTAAGGAAAAGAAAAATCATGTTGTTAGCTGTAAGACTGGCAAACAGGGAGCAAGCAGACTTTGCATTCCTTTTCCCCTGCTATCACCTTCGTTAACACCGTGGCAGGACGGAGAGCAGGCTGTGCCGACCACACTCACTGCTGGCAATCACTTTTCTTAGGCAAATGCTGCTTCAGCTGTAGGAAGTACAAATTCACTTTTCTAATTTCTAAACTAAGATCCAGTATTTAACTCTATCGCACTTAGCTAGAACATGGTGAAAACGTTCTTCACGAGAATAGGAAATTTCCAGCGCCGAAAAAATCTTATTTCTGGACAACACCAAACCACTAGAACCATGGATTGAAAGGAAGCACTTCTTCGCCCAAAATAGATTTGTGTTCAAATTGAATTCAAAATAGAATCCAAGTTCATTTATAGACCGAAACTAAAGCTCTCGTAATTATTCCAACACTTCCAGCTCTTTTTATGCATGTACACAGCCCATCTAAATGTGGCACTTCCTGCCCTGCTTGGGTTTCTGAGCTTCTTCCAATTTTTGTTTTCTTTCAAGGTTTCAGATTTTCAAAGTAACAATGTTGAAAACTAACACAGTAACACTGATCATTTAAAATGATCACCACAAACCCAATTAAACCAGCCTTAGGATCTTTGCAGAGTTACACTGTGACAGCACCATACACCCGTTAAAGTGTTTCTGTCCCCGACCAAAGCAGCCTGCTGCAGGACAAAACCTGACCATGGCCATTACCTCTATGAATTAAAATAAAGAATATCAATTCCAAACACAATGGAAACCTAAGAGTATGTTCCATACTAAATACCTATATTCTAAGAGGGGATGAAAACTGAAATACCAAGTAAAAAAAAAAGATCAATGCAATGTGAATAAAAACGCAGCTTGTGTGAGGAAGAATCAAAAGGGGTTGTAGTAAGTGTTATGAGCGTGAGGATATTTTTATGCAGAATGCAATTACCTCCTGCTTTGGCCTGGTGACATTACCTCTCAGAACAACGGGATCCAACTCCGACTAAACAATTGTAACATTATTCTTGAAGCATCAAGTCTTGCTTCTAAAGATTTCTCTCTAAGACTGCTAAGCACTGAGTGATTTTTTTCCTCTTTCTCTACCATCTAAAATCTGATGTTGCATGACCATCACAGTTATTTGCTCAGAATTAGAAAAAGGTTAATGCTTTACACTAAAATTAACTCAGAGCCAAGCTGCACGTTTCTCTTTACCCTTGCGTAGCTCCAAGAAGCCAGCTATTACCTCCAGGACTAAGGGAAACAGCTTCAAAGGTCTTCAACATAGAAAAATTACCATCAAAATAAATGTTATGTAAGACCCTGGCAAGCACAGCTCCGTTCTCCCTTGGCAGGAGGTAGCAAGGGCCCCGTTACGACACTGGGATGATGGATACAGCCTCACCCCAGAGCATCGCCCGCTGCCCTGCTGCACTGCTCGTGACTGCACCTGCAGAGAACCTGAGCGAAGACAAGAAGCCAACCCCCTTTTTAACGCAGAACGTACCACTAACGGGTTAAGAACGTCCTTAAAGTCAGAACTGAAGTACATGGCAAGGTGTAAAACCAGATATTTCCACCCCCTTCCTCCCCCTTTGTCCCAGCCAGCCCAGGGCATCCTTTTCCCAGGAGCTCCGATGGTTTGCAGCACCTTCCACCTGAACGCACAGGTGAAGGCACTTATCCTCCACAGCTTCCCAGCACCATTCCAAGGAAATATCACTGTTTTGCCCCAAATCCACCAGCTCACAAGCTCAGTGAGCTGTTAGCCTCATCAGCACATGGCACTGTGCTCGGGGCAGCTTGCTATGTGCTCTGATGGGCTGCAAGGGGACGGAGAGCAGGGCTTAAGGACCCCGGAGATCACAGCACTCCATACGCCCAGCCACCCTGCCTGCTGCCAGCTATCACTTTGGCAGTGTTAACGAACTCGGTGCTCGGTTGGCTGTTTTTACATCAAGTTAGATACATAATGGAGAATGAACACTGCTCACTGCAGCCCACCTGGATTATAAATCACCCAAACCTTTCTCAGGCATCTTCTGTTTTGCAAATGAAGGCCTTGATACAAATGTTAGTCTATTTTTTTTTTTAAAGTATTGTGTTTTTTTTTCCAACTACCAGATTATTTAGCACACATCTTTACCTCTCAGAGCTCAGCCGCCTGTCAGGATTACACTAAACTACTGAAGGATTTCTGTTTTTATTGCCATTATGATGAGTGACCTAACTGTCTACACAGAAGAACGCTGTGATTGATTATAACTGGCACCAGTTTTTAAATAGATTTAGTTGAAACACTACAAAAATTCTATGCAGACGCATTTTGTTACAAACCAAGATCCGAGCCCAGCTTATGCCCATTAAGAATCAGAAACCCAGAAGGGCTTTTACATCCATTTAATAGAACTGCAATTAAAAGACACGCGCTCCTTCCAAGCATGCCCTTACCTACGACAAGGCCAATGCCAACCGTGCTCAGTTGTAAACACAGGCTAGCAATAAACCCACTGCTCAGAGGTGTTAAGATTCATTACGTAAAAAAAGAAACGCGAAGTATCATTACACAGCTAAGCTGAAAAGACTAAAGCTATTCAGGAACAGTCACCGCTAACAAAAGCGAGATGTCCCTTAAGAAAGCACAAAACAGAACGTGCATTAGGATTTTGCCACTCGTTAGGCAAGCAGGGTATTTTTATTCTGGTAAGTGCTAGCAATAATATAGTATTCAAACTTCTGTGAATTAGGTCCTTTCAAACTCTTAGGCAGATTCTACATTAATGGATTTTTCCTTCTACATTCATCTTTGCCCAAAGGCTTCATTGTCTCATTATGTAAATGACCTTTTCATGTGAAAATTAAATGTTAAAGATGCTTTTTGTATTTCTTCAATACTGCAAATATCACACCGATATTCACAGTAATTTAGATTAAGTATAACTTAAACAGAAAGCAAGTGCTTCAAGCAATATAACAAATTAAGAAGTAACTTGTTTTAAAAATACTGAAAAATTGGAAGTCTTATTTAGAATTAACCTCCCAAACTTACTTTCCTATATAGGAACCTAAAATGGAAAACAACAGGTTTATTATGAGGATTCCTAAAGCATAGGTTGTATAATGCAGTTCTGAAAGCACGCGGGCAGAGCCTGAAGACTCGCAGAGATGCCCTCAGCACACTTCCCATCCCACCCAACATGCCTCGCTTAGCCCAGCTGTCCATCACTGCCTC
Organism: Anas platyrhynchos; assembly: GCF_047663525.1. Lineage (NCBI taxonomy): Eukaryota > Metazoa > Chordata > Aves > Anseriformes > Anatidae > Anas > Anas platyrhynchos. Next base: position 2,366,337 of record NC_092606.1, read on the forward strand.
ACTGGAGCTCACCTCGAGAGAGAGAGGGCACCCCAAATCAAATGCCACATGCTGCAACATAGCCTCCACTGAGCCCCACATGTTGGTCAAAGTAATGCCATCGGTTACGACCAGCAGCTGGTGCTGCAATCCCTGGGGTGCAGTAAGGAAGAGGACAGCAAACACACCCCTCGTTGCAAGGGTGAAGAATCACCGGTCAAGGACAGGCAGAACAACTCACACCACTTCTGCTCATTGAGGACACAATGTCACTTCCCTAAGTACCTGCTCTGTGAGGTCCCAAACACCTCTTGGTGCACTTGGAGCACCGCAGCCCTCGGTGAGCAGCAGTGAGGCAGCAGAACAGCTCCCTTGGGAGCTCAGCACCTGCCCAGCCCAGCAGGGCCGGGTGGATGCTCAGCTCCCTGCTCAGCACATCTTTGGAAACTAGCAGGCTATTGCTAAAGCACCGGGGAGGAAATAAAAAGGAAACACACACCGCCTTCCAGTATTTGGAAACACAACGCTTGTTCTACACTTCCTCCATTCCTTTCTGTATGTTCACTGTATCTGGGATTTCTTCCTGGGCCAAAATCCAAGAAGAAATAAAAGCAGGATTATTTTACAAATAACTGCTGTGCCATAAGACCTCTAGGATATAGCGCTCATTAGACCTACCTGACACTCGCCATATACCAAATTATTTAGAATGAATTAATGAATTCACATTCTAACAATATATATATATATACACTCAATTTTCAGATATTCTGTCATTTGAAAATGACAGATACTAGTAATGTCTGCTTCTTCTTTCAATTACAGAAAAATCAAAATCAGTCCTATCATAAAGCAGCAGTTGTTTAATCTTAATTTATAGAATTAAATAGATCATGTCTCACCTGATCACAACTTGCTAATGCTGTGTTCTCTTTTACTCTCACAAAGCTTGTCATACCTTCACAGGCCCGCTTTTTGAATGTGATTCCATTTTTTTGAGTACTAAGGAACTGAACGCCACACTTATTTTATGAAATTAGACAGTAAGCTGGCTTCCTTTTGAGACGGAGGAAGGGAATGTGGGTTGTTCTACTGATTTCTTGCAGAGTGCCAGCAGCCAGGGAGCCTGACACTGGTACAGGTCAAGTACAGCAGGACTCAAGTAGTGTCCCCCTCCACTTCTCTTTTGGTCTTTCACATTTCATTAGAAATGCTTCGTGTCATTTTGAAAAGGTTCTTAGTTTCTATTTTTGTCTTATTTTATCATCTCTCTAGGACACTGTCAGGTAGATTCAGGACCCTGAATTTATACTGCATAAAAACAAGGCTTTAGAAAATTCAAAATGAACAGAAATATTTCACTGAATCTACCAGGTTGGGAAGCATCTCAGAGGTCGCCTGGTTCAGCCTGGTGCTTAAAACCAAGTCAACACTCAACTCAGCACAGACTGCAGAAGGCTTTGTCCAGGCAGGTCTTGAAAACCTGAAAGGATGAAAGTTCAACAGTCTCTCTGGGATTGCCTTAAAAAAAAAACCAAACCTCTGCTGTTACTCAAGAAAGTTATAACCAGAAACTGACAAGGAAGAGCTGACCGTGAATAACCTGATTTCATTGATCAAAACGTAAGACAAAGCAGAACAACCCGGAGCTGTACGAACGATGAGATATAGGCACGTGTTCTATAAAACAATACAAAAATGTTTCCCGTGCTCCATTTTAATTGATAATGTCAATGTAAGGAAATACATTATGGCTATAATTTTCTGACAGCAAACTTTTAGCTTATACCAAGCTGTTCAACACTCAAAACGTGGATTTGTCCAGCTTACCCCTCAGCTCCCAGCCACCATGGCTGAAATGATATTATCTATTTACGTTCATTTGGCAGCCTTCCTGACCGCTTTGATTGGAGTCTCTAGTAACATGCTGACAGGATCTATGCAATGCAGCTGATATTATGAGACTGCTATTATTTAGAGGCACATTTCATCCGTTAAAGTGTGAAACTAGAGAACTCCCAACATGTACTGAATCAAAATTAAAGGTTTTGAGGGCTTTTTCCTTAAAGATGTTCAACCATTTCTTGTTTATGAAACACCTGCACTCTTAAATCCTATTTTATCAGCCTTCATTGCTGCGTGCACACCCAGCCCCTGAGCGTTTACTCTCCAGGTTACTGCCACCGTGCTTGGGAACCATCAGAGAACAAGTGAAGTCCTACAAAGAAGGTACACACGTCAGCTCCTTCAGGACCGCAGCATTCACTCTAATGAATTACATTCTGATATTTCATAAATTCTCCTAAAGACCACAAAAGGCATCCCAGGAAAGGAAACGCTGTTAGTTGCCTGAAGTTCACTGCGCAAATGTTCCTCATTTCCAGAAGTACGTAACCTGGGTACATGTTTAAGACGAGGCTGAAAACCACTCTCAACTTGGAAGCTGAAATAAGGAAGAAAGTAAAGAGGTCACTGCAATTTAGCTGAAGAATTACAGGTAAAAAAAAACTCACTTCTGGTAACAACTTGTGGAAGTTTAAGTTGAATTCCTCAAGTCACCTGTGCATCTCATTATATGTTCAGCTAAGACTACTGAGGTACCCTCCCAAAAGAAGCATCAGAGCTGAATGCCGAAGCCGTGAAATAATTACTGCTCTGGGGATGGAGCAGCTCCTCACAGATTTATAAACAGGAAGCGTGAAGCTGTGCGCTCATACCTGCCTTAATCATACAGCAGAGCCCTAAAGCCAGCAGATACTGGCTGACACAAGTCTCCCTGAATCTAGGCAGGCTCAGCAGTGGATCCCATTAATTCTGATAGCTAAAAGAAGGAAAGGAAGGAAGCTGAAAGGGATCTAAGCATCTTCATCACAAGTACCTGAAAACTCAAAGCTCCTCAAACAGGACACAGGTTTATACCCCCTGAACATGGAGTGTCCTGGAAAACAGCAGAATGCCGGCCTACCTGTGCTGCTCAAGCACTGTTTTTCAGATATGGGAGAAACGAAAGAACAACATCTGCCTTCATGGAATACAGAAAAAGAAGAGAATAAACCACAAGAACAGTTCTCTTAATTTTTCCTAAAAATGCACCTGGGATTTTAAAAGATCATGTCAAAGTCAGGAGTAATAAAAAGCCCCATTTTGTGACCAGAGGCAAATCCCGTGAAGCTGACACACCTGACAGTCCTGCCCCAATCTGAATGGGCACACGAAGTGCACGCACTCTTCTGGACTATGAGGCTATTTGTTTTCTTTTTCTCAAGGATCATTGTGCACAAAACTCAAAGCACAATGGAACAGACCTATCCACAGCCATTTGTTTCTCCCAGTGCTACACTCCTTGGCCACGCTGCTGTCAATTGCAGTTCCTCCTTCCTCCATCCCAGCATACACCCAACAGCAGTTTTACCTTGCTTTGAGCAGAAGAAAAACCCAGCCCTCCTTCCCAGCACAAATCTTACAGATCCATGACTATTCATTGACACTCCTTTTGTTTAAGTGGTTACCTGACTGAATATTTAGCATACATAAGCTGAAAATAGCCCAAGTTAGCATGACCTGCTTTCTCGAAGCAGCATTCTCAGAAACTTTGATTTCTATCATCTCATAATTTTCAAATACCTTTATAAATGTATGGTCTGAGTCTGTGATTATATTTTAAAAGTTACCTAAGGAAGACGTGTTAACAGTGACTGGAGAATGCAGTCCTCAGGGATCCAGCATAAACCAGCCATCAGTTAGTACCACGTACCCACCTCTTTCCTGAGGAATCCTTATTAAAGCATTGTATATACAACGCAGCAGACCTGCTGCACTGTAGCTACAGCAATAAAGTTCCTTTATAAAGTCGCATTTCCCAAACACAGCCCTTTAAGGCTGCCAGCAGAACAAGTGGAAGATAAGGCAGGCTTCGGAGAACTACCTCCTCCGTGTAAGATAAGGCCTCGCGCTGGGCAATCTCAGGAGGAGCGAGCAGCCAGACAGCCTGGCGAACGGAGTGGGGGCAGAAAGGAGAGGCACGCGCTGGAGAAGGCTCCGAACCAAAAGGGATACTGACCGAGCTGATGTGAGCACCGCCCCAGGAAAAAAAGATGCTCTTGGACCTTGGGCTAAGAAAAAAGCAACAAAGCCATGAGCCAGGTTGACAGTTTATGCCATTACAAACTGAGTTTGATGAAATAACCGATTACCTTATGCATGACTTGGAACAAAGCACTTACTTCACCTCTAACGACCTGTCCGTGAATTTCATCTCCTTACAAAGAAGTGAGCCTCAGCCAGAGGTCTGAGGGCCAGGAAGAGCTCCACACAGGGATCAGAACAAGCTCAAAACCTTTACCTTCCCCACAACAAGAGGCAAAGCTGTGCCCCTGGCAACTGTAAATAAGATGATGATAGCTCAGTGATATTCGTAAGAAGAGATGTCCGAATAGTCGCCCTTACGTTTCACTCCCAAGCTACACAACCAGACAAAGATTTTACAGGGCAGGAGAGAAAAAGGAGACCAGCAGCGGGTGCTGCCCTGGGGGAACACAAGACAACTTCATCGGGCGCATCCACACAGCCGCATCATCCACACTGCAGTCAGCTGTCTGTGATGATGAGCAAAAAATAACAACAGTGATGAAAAAAATCACAGCACTATCTCATGCTCCAGGGTGAACAAGGCCAATAATACCAGGCTGCCCTCATGTTTTCATCTCTTTGAACAGAAGTTATATTCTAGCTAGTTATTTATATTGTGAGTGTTTAACCACAAAAACCCTCCTCACCTTCACTCCCTTGGGTTATTCTCAAAATTATGGTAAAATTACTTCCATTCATAACTTAAAGAGTCAGCCTTAATTTCTGAAGCTTACAGAACCAGCCTTGCATTTTGCCAGATATTCTGAACAACTGAAAGCATCTCAAAAGAGGAGCACAGCCTTCTGAATGAACACTGCTTCTACAAACACAGGTAACCACCACTCATTCCACGGGGTGAATTTGTGTATCACTTAATAGAAAACTTGTCAACATTTAATAACCGGGACACAATGTCAGAAAAGCTCCATCCATCTAATGGGATGTAAATATACAGAGCTTTGTTTTTGCTTTAATAATGTGTATGTTTATCTATTATCATCATTTGCTGCTTGTGTCCACAGAAGTACCACAAGCACCAGCACAGTTCTGTGCGAGCAAGAATGGCCCCAACAAACAACGCTTTGATAACCAGCCTGTTTTATATGTACAACAATTCACTGGTTAAGTAAACAACGCTGTTATTTAGTAAAACATCAATTTATACCAGGGCCTAAACCAACCTTTCTGCTCTTCTGCAGAAAAACAGTATTAAAAGCTTCACAGAGATAGAACAACACTAAAGAGAAATAACATTCACTGTGCAAGGAAATTATAAATAACTTCAAAATCAATCTTACTTTGATGTCAAGTAAAGTCTTCCCTATGAAAGCTTCCAGATTAGCTTCCTAGAGGCAGAATACGAGTTTAAATCTAACTTTAAATTCCAGGCGTTTAATTTTTCTTATTTATGAACTTCGGAATATGCAACTTGACTGAATGACTGCGTTCAATTTCACGTCCCTCCCAAACTATGTTTATGACTCCAGCTCCTCTAAAAACACGTAAGTCTATGTTTTTTGAAACTTCACGTGCTTTCTCTAGAAGCGAAATTCTTTGGGGCTGCTATGGCTGAAACCTGTAATGAAAAGGAGTTTGAACCACATTTGTTTCCTCTGCTTGACAGCGTTTAGAATACGTTGCTCCATTTCCTACTAGACATGGCATCCCTCGCTGCCTCCACCATTTAAAAAAATATTAAAATAATAAAAAAAAAAACAGATCACCATCCCGTGTCACACCACTCTGTTTCTCTCCCAGTTATCACTGGATGTTTCCTCCCAGCTCTCCCTCGGCAGCCCCCAGACGCTTCTGGGGTGCCCGCAGCACCCCGAGGGGCCGCTCCCCCATCCCACGGGCGCTCCGACCCCGGCACAGGTGAGCTGCCGGAGCGCTCCGCACCTCACCACAGGCCGAGGACGACGGAAAAAAAAAACCCTCCTGGCATCCAAGCTCCCCGGGCCCTCTTTGTCCTTGGCTCCCGGCTCCGGGCGCAGCTCGGGGCTCGGCCCCGCGCTTGTTTACGGCCCCCCCCCCCCACCCCCGGTTCCTCCCGGCTCGGGGAGCACCGTGCACGGGAACCGCGGCTCCCTCCCAGCCGGCGGCCGCAGGGGCGCGCTCCTCGCCGCGGCCAAACGCGAGGAGCCCGGTACGGCCCGGTACAGCCCCGTACGGCCCGGTCCCCGGCGGGTGACAGGCGGAGGCGAGGCCGCGGGGCCCGGCCGGTGCCAGCAGAGCCCCCGCCCGGCTGCAAGGAGACCCTGGGGGGGGGTCCTCCCGGTGGCGGCTGCTCCCTCACCGGGCTGGGGGGGGGGGGGGTGAGGTTCCCGGTACCTCCCCCCTAATAAAATAAAAATAAAATAAAGGGGCGCGGAGGGAGCGCGAGGCGCAGCGCCGGCTCCGGCGGCTCTGTCACGGCGCCGCTGACAGCCCCGGCTCCCCCCCCCCCACTTCCCGATCCCCTCAGGCCCCGGCCCGCCGCCGCCCCCCCCCCCCAACGTCTCCGGTCGCCGTTCGCCCTCACCCCTCCGCAAGGCCTCGTCGTAGCTGAGGAAGCCGATGCGGGACTCCTTGGCGCCCATGGTGCCGCTCAGTCCATGGCTTCCCCCCCCCCGCCCTCCGCCGGCAGGCTGAGGCGCCGCGGAGCCCGGGCTGCGCCGCCGCCGCCTCAGGAGCGCAGGGAGCGGGCGGGGGGGGGGGGGGCGGGGGCGGGCCCGGGGGGAGGAGGCGGCCTCGCGCCCTCCCCGCCCCCGCCTCCATGGCGGTCACGTGCCGGGGGGGGGAGCCCGGCCCCTCCGCCGCGTCACGTGACGAGGGAGGAGCGGGGAGGGCAGCGGCGCTTCCGTCCCTCTAAGGGGGGGGGGTCACGTGACGCGGAGCCGCCCGCCAACGGCTGTGGAGAGCGCAGCCCGCGCTTATGGGGGGGGGGGGCGGCCCTGAGGCGATGGAGCACCCCGCTGGAAAAGGGGTTTCAGTGCATAAAACACACACATGGGATGAGTTTGGAAAGGAGTAGGGATTGGCCTCGTCCTTCCCAGCTCTTCAAGGGGTTTGGGGTTAGGATTCAGCGCAGCGCTTGCCCAGAATGGGAGGATTGAGGATTTCCCCCCATGGCTGCGTTACAGCGTTAAGGGAGGTGGCGTGCCCTGGGTCACTCTCCAGCAGAAAATAAGGAGAGTGAAATAAAACACTGATTACCAGGGGCAGGTCGTTCCAAGGATTGTTCCCCTGCGGAAACCAAGCCTGTGAAAACACCAGTTGCAAGTCATTCCCTAACTTAGGGTTTCCTTGCTGAACGATCTTACCACATCAGGGCTAACGAAAGGTCAAGCCAAAGTTATTTTCTCGCTGATGTAAGTTCACGCGTAGGTATTTTTATAGCAAACATTCCAAACAAATTTCATATCTGATACGCAAAGCCAGGAATGCAGCTCACAGAGAAGCGAGGTTGAAGGCCAAATCTCTCTCCTGTAACACTACTAAACTGCAGAGTCACTGCAAATGTATTAAACTTCATAAATCCTCCTTTTCCGCCATCACCAGATTTTTGTAGTATCTTACATTCGTGACCAAGAAGATAATAATTACACTCAAGCAAAACAACCCAGTGGACCTTTTGCCTCCCTGGAAGATAGAATATGGGGAGAAGGAGAAAGTTTAAGTGCTTTTTAAAAACCCAAGTGAAATTCTTGGGAACATACTTAACACACCAGCCACTCGTTCCACACTTACCTTTTAAGCCTGAGTCTTCAGTGCCCTCATATATTCTTATTCTACCCTTACATCTCTCTTCTCAATGCACCTTGTAGTCCCTCACTCAAACAGGCTTCTATTTAGATGCAATATAAACTCTAAAATATTTTGCAGAATGAATACAACAAACATGGCAACATGTCAATCAAAAGTGAAGTTGGCAATGCTCAAAGCAGCTGGAGAAGTATCTGCTTCATCTTGTGATTAAATAAACCATTCCAGCCTCTAACAATGACATTCATTCTGCCATGCTCCATTTGTGACGGATCACTTTTCAGAAGTGTTAACTCACAGCTGAGGAGACACAGTTTAATTCCTAACTTTGCTATGCTATTCCTGTGTGATCTTATGCCTAGTAATAATCTTTTTTATGTTTTGGTTACTTCTCAGAATTGCAGAGATAATGATACATTGAGAGTCCCTGTTTTGCTGGGAGCAAAAAGCTGCACTGGGATCCAGCCAGACCCAAACTGGCAGAGCAGCTACCGAAAGCAATTAGAGCAGGAAGCAACTACAATGGTGTCGTAAGGCAGCTGTCTGTAGTTTTCACACCAAATTCTTCTCATCTTCACACCGATTTTTCCATGACTATTAACCTCCCTTAAGCCTCTTACTTTCAGTGAGTTTGTTGTTGTTAAACAGCAACAACAAAAGTAGCCAGGCACACAGCAGAACTGACATAACATTTGGGCCTGTTTCATCCAGGCACGCAGTAGCGAAGGGACCCACACCAGGGCAATGATCTCCCTCTGATGCTAGTGCAGCCACCACCATTGATAAACGCATTCCTGCACTTACCAAATTCCATGCTGGGACCTGGATGAATTACCAACAGCTTTCTTCATATTTACAGATACCAGTCTTTCCCTTTCCAGCTTTTGTTTTCAAAAACTAGACAGTTAACCGTTAAGCTCTACTAGTTACCTCTCTAATAAAGTTCCACCACAACTTAGCAGACTTTCTTTATACCAGTTTCAGATCATGTTTACAAGTATGGATGACCAGAGCTTTATTCCATTTTTAGCCGAGGACTAACCAATACTTTAAAAATTATTCTGGTTTTATCTATGTCTTGAAAAACCTCTAACTGTAGCATACACAAGCCCTGTTCTCAGGCAGCAGAGATTATTAGGCAGTACAGGGCTTTTAATGACAACTAGTTCACTTGCTATATCATGAAAAGACGAACGTCTGAAATGATAATTGCAAATCAGATCCTGCCACCATCCCAGCTTAAGGTATAGTCTCAAACAGCTGAGTTAGTATTTGATGCAAATGAGGAAGCAGAAACGTGCAGTGAGATGGTCCTTCCTCAAGCAGAATGAAAAAGGATTGAAAAGATGGTTAATGATGATGGTTAATACATTTAAAAACAACATTCTTTCTCAAATGGTTAAAAAATATTTATTACATTAAAACTTGGCACTTCCAAGCAGTAGTTAAGTTGTTAAGACTAATACTGCATTTTTGTATGACATTAAAAAAAAGTGACATTTCTTACGTCCCACAGATATAAAAGATGTCTAACAAGCAGTAGAATTTTCCTTGAAGAGTGCTTTAAAATAATTTGCTGTATCCATTGTATGCACCATGGCTTGCACCAAATTTAATAACAAAGATATTCTAGATTGGAAAAATCAGACTGGAGGCTTATGATGGCAGTGTCTTTGTTCAGATTAAATTAAGCATGTTCTCAAAGGCATTGAAGCAGGAACCTAGAGATAAGACTTTGTATGCTAACCGTGGATTAGATCTGGCAGTGAGTTTTTAATGAAGCCTTATTGAGGAGCACAAGATTATAGATGTTGCTACTATTTAAATGTTATGTCAAAGGTAAATCAAATTAAGATACAGTGAATTTAGGCTTCTATTAGATGAATTGAGCTCCTCTGCTCTGTTTGAAAAGTGCTATATATGCAAATCTAACTAACTGGCCATGTGCCTTTATGATTGCTGTGATTTATTTAATTATTCGCTAATCATAAATAGATTCATAAGTGTTTAGCAAATATCTTTAAGTGTCTTTGCATCATCATCAGGTATCTGTGGAAAAGCAGACATTTACTGCTGCGCAGAGGCTGCAGGAGGTGAACAGCATCACTGCCTTCCTGGCAGAGCAGCTGGCAGTCCCCGGGGGGGTGGCTGGCAGTCCCCGAGGCTACCAGGAAGGGAAAAACAGTCACGGACTTGAGCTGTGGGCTAAGGCTGAAGCGGGCATCTGCTAAAGAGGTGTCTCAAGTTGCATTCTTAAGACCTGAACTCAAAAGAGATGAGCCAAGTAATTGTGGAACTGCTGCGGTGAATCAAAAACAATTCTGAGAAGAGTGGTGTAGTCCCTAGGATTTCCGGATTTAAAGTTCACTGAAAAAAAAAAAAAAAAAGGAACCAAAAATGCAGCTTCTGGGCCCTGCAGTATTACTCACCTCCAAATCTTTGCCTCTTTCCCCAGCATCTCTCTCTCTCCAGGGATGTCATATATGTTTTGATCTTTGTAAACTACCTCAAAATAGGTATCATCCTCTTCTGTCGAAATGCTGCACCCTCCAGGATAATTGCAATCTTTATGTTGAAGATGCAATAATATATTTAAAAAAAAATTACACTATTCTTTAGTACTTGTACTTAATACCAGATAGAAGGAAGCAGGAATTTTCAGCACAGAGATGGGAGGAAGGAAAAAAAAAAAAAAAAAAAAAAAAAAAAAGCAGAGCTAAAATTAAAGCTAAAACTGCCAGAAGTGTTGTACAGAAAGTGGTGGCCCAGCAGACAAACAGTACTAAATAGCATGAGGGGACAAGGAATTGATGGAACGAGAGGAAAACTCATGTCAAAGGCCTAGATCAAACAGCTTTATTCTTTCCAGACATTTATGTGCTTTTGAAATGGAGACCCCAGATCTCCAACACAGACACAGCGAACAACTATCTTCACCCCTCAGTCAGAAGGCAACTTGGTCAAGAACTGCTTGGCCAGATTATCATCTGTAATTTGCATTTATTGCCACGACAAGGTCTGAGGCACTGTACAAACATGAGACAACTTCTACCCCTTGTGCTTCACAGACAGTGGGAACGCAGTGCAGCAGAGCACATCTCAAATATTTGGAAAGAGCAGAAGGTGGCAGAGATATCGAGGTGCAACGAGAGTATTCATTTACCATAGGCCTGCGGTGTTGATAGCTGAACAATTTCATATCTTTTTAATTAACTGCTGAGTGACGGAAATACCTCAAATCATCTTCTGCCAATCTAATTCTGATGTCTTCGGGGTGGAGAACACAAGAGGCTTCCTCAAAGAAGAGCAGAACTCTACATGCAAACTACAACTTTTATCACATCCCACATTTTTCTGGAAGTATGTGGTTTTGAATAGGAGTCAGAGGGTGACATTCACTACAGATTCGTATGAACTAGAAACAGAAATAAAAAGGAACAGATTCCTACTAGGTCCCTCCTATGTCACACTTACCATACAAGGCAGCACACCAGCACCACAGCCAGCATGAATTTTGTAGCAGAGCATTGCCATGGCTTTTATGGCCAAAACTGAATAAAACAAAATGCACAAACACACAGAAAAAAAATAAATTTAATACCTGTAGAATAACATCACTGTAACTAGCAGCAACAGATAGGAAAATGAGGTCTTAACATTATCTTCTTTCTCAGGAAGCCCTACCGTGTTTTTAATAAACTTTGCATTTATATTTTAACCGCAAATTCTCAAATGGGATTTCTGCAAACCTAGTAATCCCCCCCCTTCCTGATGGGACCTGTTAATGAATGCAGCGCTCACTGGGCTGGCAGCGTGGCATTGCCTGGGGACTCAGAGTGAGATGATTTGGATTTTTCCCCTTTATTTTCAGTACATGGGCCCTTCCCTTTTCACTCCTGCCCTATAGCTCCCCACTCCCCAGTGCTCTCACAGCTTGGCTGAAGCTCACCCTGACACCCAGTACCTTCTTTCTCACTGAGTCAGTTCCACATAAACCACACAGATTACCATATAAACATGATGGGGAGGCAGGAGATAGCAATGTGGGCAGCACTTCTCCATCCTCGCCAGGCAAAGACAAGTGAGGCAGGAGCCTTATCTGGGCTGCGGACTGCCTCTGCTTAATTTTGCCTCCTCTTAAGAGGAGGATTAGTTAATATTTTTGCTCAGCCACTTCCCCCCGGATGCTTTTGCTTAGGGAGCTCAGAACAGGTTTAAAGCCACTTGAAATTGCTGCTTGTATTCCTATTGATACATATTTTTGACTCAGCGCTATCTACCTAGCCAAAGAAATGAGGCACCTGAACTGCATTCTTTACTATTTTAAGATTTGTGGGAGAGCGATCCCCCATTTTTACTGAAGCTGCCCTTGAGACACGGAAGAAAACAGCATAAGGCACCCTCCACTCAAGGCTCTTGTAAGCAAAGCTTCCCTGTGTGTGGCAGGGTGACACCATCACACTTGAGGCCCACAAACAGGGGAAAAAAATTCTTTTTCCTGTCCAACTCCGCTGACATCCCTCCAACCCAGAGGAAACAAGGTGCTACAACTAATGGAAGTCGAAGATAAGCATGAAGCATTAGGAAATTTTGTAAATATCACATCCTTCCTGATTTTCTATCAACCTGTTTGATTATGCTGTGTATGGGGAGACGTGTGATAGAATTAATCAGCCTGCTGGAGTGAACGCTAAAGGAACAGATGAGCTTTGGCAAGGCTGCTGCTGGCACTGAAAAAGAAAAACTGTGACAAAGAAAAAAAAATGCAGACCTAAATCCAGAAGCATGTCATTCAGAAAGTGAGATATGCCATGATTTATCACCGTAACAAAAATTGATGGCAACACAGATCTCCCATCTCAAAGTGTTGTCGCTGTATAGATTAAGAGTAGTATCTGTCATCAAGAAACAATGGCAAAAGAAATATGTTTGATAAAAGCAATTCTGTACTCTCTTGTAGACAGATAACACGTCTGCCATTGAAATGGAGGTAACAGATTTCTCTACAGCCCCATCTTCAGCAGCAAGGAAAAAAAAAAAGTGGTGTGACAAAAGGAAGCACACATAATTAATAACAGAAGAGCAAATCAAAGGAGTGGCTTTGCAAGGAGTGAGTAATATTTACCCCATTTCAGAAAAGTCCAGAGTGCATGGTAGGAAGAGGATGCTTGCTTTGCCCCCAGAGAGTGACAGCACCGGCAGAGCGCAGCAGGCAGTGGCTTACCACTGCGGCCCACCAGGGCAGCTTTCCTTTTCAAAGAGTGAGCTTCTTTCTTCTCAGCTCAACAGCTGCTGCACACGGGGTCTCCAACATCATCTTAGCAGCTTGACTGTTGCATACAGAAAAAGCAATACCAAAACATAAAACATGTAACAACTTTAGGAACATTTTGCCAGCAGCTGACACAATGGAAAGCGCATCTCAAAACAGCAGGACAGCAGAGCAGAACAAAAACCATGGAGCCAGGACTGCCATGTCATCTGGCACCTCCTTGCACCTCCCTCAATGCCATTTCAGGTGTCGGCAGGGAAGGCCAAAGCATTTTATTTGCTAATTAAGGTTTCACATAATTCAAGCGCGGAACAGGCAAAGGAGATCCCCACATAGAAACCTGTCAGCCTTCCCCGCCGTGCCAGCAGACTGATGTCTCAGTTCAGTGCTTTCACAATGCAGACAGCAGAATAACTCTGGACGTCTGCATACAAAAATCCCTACACACACACGTCCTGCTGGCATGCACGCTGCCACGGATGGCGATCCAAAAGTGACACCTCCCCGCCTGAGCTAAGGACGCTGCAGACAGAGATAAGAAAGAGACGTTAAAATAACAGACCTCTGTTTTATGGTGTCAAATGGCTAATGATAGTGATTAAGGCTTTTACATTTCTTTACAAAGTGGTATTATCCGAGCTAGCGTCAAGCCCGTAATCCGCCCAGAGTCAACAACGAGCTCCTGATCGAGCCAACAGCACAACAAAAAAAGGTCCCACGGCTTGCCATCTGCTCAAACCACTACATCACACCTCTTTCTCCTCCATGCAGCAATAAGCCACAACAGGATGCAGATGACCAGATTGTGTAGCTGCCATTTCAGCTGAGCACCCAGTGGCTGTTGATGTGCTGAGAGTGGACTCTCAAACACGAGGCACGGCACACGGCCGTGGACAAGCAGCTCCCGCGGCGTTTCGCTTCGCTGCTTTTGTGGGCTGGTTGCACCCACGAAGCCAGGTAGAGCACTAGGGATTAATCAAATGTTTTGCCTGCTATGTTAAGCATTTATACGTGTTTTTATTATATAAAACATATTGTTTAATGATCCGTAAAAGCCTTTGGCACTCGCTCTCCCTTTGGTTAGAAGCCCAGCTACTCATATAAGCGCATTTGGCCTAGCAGCTCCTTTCAACTATCAGAGCAAACATTAGGCCTGGACCATGGAGCAGATTCTTGAGCAGCTCTCAGCAATGCATGACCAGCTCAGAGGAGCTGGAAGTTGCCAAATTGTTGCAGCTTGAAAAAGAAAATTGGTGCATTCAAGGAAGGGAGCAATTTGAAGTTGTTACAGAGCGCTTGGACACCACTGATGGGCAAGAGTTTTACCTCTCATTTCTCTTTCTCTTATCACTTCCCAGCTGTTTCTTCCACTTTCAGGTAGTTTCAGCGTATCCTTCCATTTTTACCCACATAGCTCACTAACAGCTTTCTAGTTGATTCTGCTGTTTTTAGTGCCGAGGTACCAGCTGTGCAACCCTGCAAGCTGGCGCATATATGACCTTGAATTTTTCCGTGTAGCCAATCAGGAACTGTCTTCGCACAGCGTTTCCTATCTCCCAGAGAGCATCTCTCAATTTTTAGCATTAGACATATATCACTTTATAGCATCCAAAGCGTTGTGCGAACACGAGCCTGCTAGCACCAACAAAAATCACTCCTCAGCCAGCCCGTACCCTGTTATTGTCTATCAGCTCCTCCATTTCACTGAAGCCAGCCTGGGGAGTTCTTTTTGCTTGCTCCTCTGCAGGAATATTAAAACAGAATCAGAATGAAGGTAGCTGTAAATTTAATGTCACAGCTGGGAAACTGAAGGTCTTCAGATCACACTTTCTCCCCAGCCTTTTAATTGCTAAATTATTCTTGAAGATTTGACACAAGTCTTTCACCTTCCTATTTTCAGGCTATTAGCAAGAAAAACCAGACAAAAAAAAATACATAATTTTCATTAATCTGCAGAGCATGCACACAATGCTTAATTTCAAATGGATAAAATACTGCTAATTACTAGCGCATTCTAACAGTCCTGTGATTTTACAGGGAACTACGTCAAACTAAACCAAATTATGGGTCAGAACGTGCAAGTCTTTTTATTATTATCGCTAATTCCCTTTGTGGTTTATAACATCCTGAAGTGTCAGTCGTCTCTTATCCCTTCACCCTCCACCCCACCCCAAAATAAAATAAAAATAAAACCAAACCACGTGTCTTACCAGATTCTTTGAGCCTCTGGCTAGCACTGCTCAGCTGCTCCATAATTATTCATCACACTAGGTCCAGCAACAAGCCATTCACAGCACGCTCTTCTCACATTTTGTTTAAACACTAGATACAACAGCAGATACCGAAAAAAAAAAAAAAAAAAAAAAACAGATTTTGAAGCAAGAGACACTGGAATTTGGGTGGAATCAGATGACTAAGAATTACTGTTCCCCTCAACACCACCACCCAAAAAATAAATAAATGTGTGTGTGTAAAAAAGGATTCTTGAGCAGGCTATAAAGTCTGCCTTCTTTTTCTGAATAAGCATTTCTAGACCCTGAAGTGCCCCCATATCTAAATATAATGCTGACCAATATGTTCCTAATTTCGTATTGAACTGTAATTAAAATAATAGGAATGCTCCCTAAATAAGTTAGATCACAACTTCCCGTGATGCTCTTCCAGATCCCAGGCTTTTTGCCCTTACCATCAGACCTACCAAAACCCCAGAGCGCTTCCACCAGCCTCGTCCCCAGGTCCTCCCCTGGCCTCCCCAGCAGGCCAGCCCCACCGTTCCTGCAGTCCCCCATTGCCTCTTTCCCTGCAGGTGAACTCAGGCCCCAAAAGACAGAGGTGCTCACCCCGTATCTGCACGGCACCCGGCACAACAGGCTCTGGTCATCTGGAGCCCTGGCTGTCAGTAATACAAGCAGTAAATCACCAAACCCAAGTTTCTCTGCAGATCAGTGTTACATCTCGTGCCTGCCATAAACGGCATAAAATGCACCTCTTTGCATTCCAGCACGTTGTGGAAGAACATTAAAGCACTTAATATATTATTTAAGCCAGTTAAGCTAGATAGCACAACTGCAGTAATTAGCAACAATTCTCCAAATCCCCATATGCCAGACAAAGGATCGTGTTTAGTATTTTCAGGCTGGTAGGAGGGAATCAGAACATTGCAGAAATTAAATGGCACACACTGCTTTTTTCCCCTCTGCCTATCTCAGCAGAGCCTATGTTTCACTACAGCTACCCCACTGCAGCATCAATACAAGAGACTGAAACCCATCACACAAACAGGGCTGGCCTTTATTTCTCTATTATTTTAAGCATAACAGGGTGCTCGATGTTTTAAGAAAGAAAAAATAAGCCACTTCTTTTGCAAGCTACATTCTGTAGGCTGGAGGGGGATTTCCTTTCTTTTCTTTTCAAATTAAAACCAAAAATAATTTTATAAAAACCGCCCTCAAACCCAAACCTGACTTCCTCTGGAAAATCCATGAGCTGAGGTAAGCGCTGAGTGGAATTGTAAAAATCCCCCAAGCAGCAGCCGCCCACCTCGCACCCGGGGTCGGGACGGGACAGCGTGGTGCGGGTACGGGGCCGGGAGAGGAGGTGCCAGGCGGGACGAGCGAGGAAAGGGCATCGGTCAGGTTGGAGCAGAGGGATGGGACACGGGTGCTGCCAGCAGACTGAACCCCGCTACTCCGGCTCACGTTGCATGCCCAGGAGCCCCGTCACACCGCGCGCCAGCAGGCAGCCAGCCCGGTGGCACAGGTTGCGCTGGAAATGCGCCCAGTGCGGTGCTCCTGTGCAAACAGCGAGATCACAACAGCCAGGTACCAACACCTTCTAAAGGAGCAGGGAGGAGGTGGAAAGAAAACACAGATTTGGGATCCTCTGCCATAATTAGAGACGTTGAAACCGAAGGTGCCACGGCTCGGAGAGGGGACAGACCTGATGCAGGATCCTGGCTCCAAGCCCCAGTTGCTCTGACCAGTTGTTGTTTTCCATCCTCTTTGTATGGGCAGATACAACACAGCGATTTTTTTTTTTCCCCTGCTGGGTTGTTTGGAGAAAAGCCTCAAGACTGAAAACTCAAATACGAGAGAAGAACCCCTTCTGGTGGTCAGCCATTTATTTCTCCATTGCAGAAAGAGGAAAATCCCTTTTTAGTGTTCTGTATCTTGTATTATTTTTACTTCATGAGTTATTATTTTATTCCTCAGCGTTGCAAAGAGGCCAATCTGGTGGGGGACCAGCGCTGTGCCAAGGAGTGCTGGCAGCACCAGGGCGCTCCGTGGAGAGGTGCTACTCCTTGCCCAGCTCAGTGCTGTGAGCTCTGAACCCACGGGGTTTTTCCCAGAAGATTATTTTCATTATAACAGACTGAAAAAAAAAGCATCACCAACCCAAAGACAACCTTGCTTGGATGGGCATTTCCATACCGGGCTGTTTGCCTCTGCTTTGAGCTTTTTTTCCTCTCACATCAAGACTTCGAGAGCTCCTGGGTTTCCCACCCAGCTGTGCCTTTTGTCTCTCAACCCTCTCCTTCCCCATGCAATACTTACTTTTCCCACCTCTCCCTCAGTCCTTTCTGCACCCTGCCTCTATATTGCGTGCACCTTTAAGGCTCGTATTTTCAATGCCTCTCTGCACATCTTGCTAATCTCGTGCCACATTCCTGGGCAGAGCTGACCTTTGGGCACAGCCGTGCCAACATCATCATTTTCCAGGCTCCTCTGTTGCTAAGATGGGGGGCAAAGTTCTTAAGGAAGGGAAAGAGGGCAAGGAGCTAGCGCCTGGCACAATCCACACTGCATCAGAAAACAGATTAACAGAGGAAGTTAGATTGCTTTCACTATGAAGCCACCCACCTTGGTCCAGATTTGATTTTAGAAGCAGCAGCAAAGGGAAAAGTTTATTAACATGCCATTAACTATGCATGTTTCGATTTGCATAAGCAAAACAAGCATTGCTGAAGTGCAGTAAGAAGGAAGGCCTGTAACTGTCCCGTTCGTCACAGTGTGAAGGAAGCTGATAACGCTCTTTCAGTTCCTGAGGACTTCAAGCAGCTTAAAAAAACAAAACAAAAACAAGTGATATGACATCAGCAAACACCAGTAAGTGTCCTAACATCAGACTGGATACCTAAAGGCAGAAACTCAGCCAGAAACCTGCTGAAGCATAAAATAAAGTAGGAACACACCAAGATACATCTACTGACAGTGAAGAACCAGCACACGAGGCTGGTCACCAGTAGCTTTGGGCGCTGAGGAAGGTTCAGCTGTGCCTTCCAGAATGCAAATACTTTGAACGCATCTGGTCAGACTTTGCAAGAGAGGGAGGGGGAAAGGGATGCAGACGTGGTTGTGGCTTTGTGTTCAACAACCACGGCTTCATGTTCAACATGCCCTGGTCACAAATAGAGCTTGGGGTCTTTAACACGTTTACTCAGACAAGCAATTAAAAAAACTCCCACCCCTTAACAAAAAGGGACCCCTATGGCATATTACAGTGCCTCTACTAATGCCACATACGAACAATAACGAGGCCCAGATTCTCTTTTGGATCTCTTCCCCTGACACAAGGGTTATTAACTTGAGCTGTGTTTATTGGCATCCAGCTGCAGGGTGGACAGGTCTCCAGTTGGCTGTGAAAGTTTGCATCATCCTTAAGCACGAGGAAAGGAATTTCCAGATCCAATTAGCAAAGCCTCCACCCCTGCCGGCTGAGCAGTCGCGCTGAGTATCATTAATCACTCTATCAAACGAGGCGTTCACCCTCCACTTGGTAGAAACAGGTTACTGAAAACAGTCCTCACTGCAACTCCTTTTTAGTATCACATCGCAATACGTCCGGCAATGCTGCTTGGGTTTTATATTAAACTAAACCACCTGTACACGCAGTTGGGTTAAGCATAATGTAAAGTCCCTGTATATTATCTGCAGCTATCACTCTCCTTCCCCGTGACCTACCACTGAATAAATATTGCATCAGACACCTGCATATATTGTATGCAACCTGACTCATCAAATCACATGTTGTTTTCATGCCGAATCTGCATAAAACAGCAAATAGCAGCATGAGCAGGGTATCTTCACAAATGTTTCCTTTTTGGCTACGCGCCCAGTCTTGCACTGGAAGAGCTGCTTTGCAAGAAAGGTCGCTTACTGTTTGCGCTTGCACAGCTCCTGGAAGACCCAAGCACTCAATAAATTGCAGCAATGACTCTTCACAGAAGAGCTGTCAGGGGAAGAGGAGCAGTTTTCCCCGAGGTGTACTGTTGCAGCAACGTGTTTGACTGGCACTTGGGCTCCCTTCCCTTCACTAGAGGAAATACGAGACGCATAATCTATTTGTACTCCTGACTTTTACCCATCCAACTGGAACATTGTTTCAGAGGATTCCTGACCTCAAGCAGGCAACATAATCCGGTAGATTTACATAGATGTGGTCTGGGTTATGTTATCTTCAGCACGATAGGCCTCAAAGTAGAAATTAACGTTGTCCTGCAGGGTGGCAGGGGAAAGGAGACGACCACAGACTGGTGAAGGCTCAGAGGCATCCCTTGTGCCTGACCTCACTGGAGTGGACTCACTCACCAGGCCTTACGTGATGCACAAAATGAGCTGAAGGCTGACTCGGTGCTAACAAAAAGATTCAAGAGGCAGGGAAGGTTTATAGCTCAGTGGTCAGAGTACAGTTTGAGCATTATGCAGTTCAACAGTGGAAAGGGGCATTTTGCAGACTCAGCTTTTTAGTTCCCTGCTCTGCTACTGTACCAAGTAATGCTGGAGTAGGCTGCTAAGATCACTGCTCTGCTGTGAGCCTCGTTAATGGACAACGCTTAAATACAGTGAGATCCTCAGATGAAGGCTTTCCAGGGAAGTCCACCTGAACCTCCTGCTGGAGGATTTATGGCTTTGGCTGTGCGCCGAGTGCAGTGCATGCCGAAAGGTGGAACAAAGACTGGGATTTACAGGGGGAACCAAAGGCCTTCTTCGCCCTCTGAAACATGAAGTGTTCTCTTGATAAATCAGGAGAACCTCTCCAGACTGTAGTCACATGCCTGTGGAGGCTGTAATCTCCCAAGTACACAAGATACGGGCGTGCAAATATGGGTTATGCCTACGCTAACAACCGGTGTAGGTCCCTGGGGCTCCTGAATGGCCTTTAATCTACCTGCTACCATGTGTTAAAGCCTGCGCTGATGCAGCTTTACTGCTCTTGGTGCTCCTGTTTGCTGTGACCACGTTGCCCTTCAGCACCCTGACTTGAGAGCTGAGGACACAGGCTGTCAGCTTCCTGGTGTAAACTCTGGAGGTGAAAAGAAGAGGAGCTGCCTGCCACACTGGGGACTGGTGTCATGATTGCAGGCAAAAGAGAAGCACTGGCAACAGGTGCTGAGGAGCCAAGTGCACTTTCAACATCCCCTTCGCCAACAACACCTCCAACGCAGTCCTTGCAAAACCCCGAAGCTCACATAGGTAACGCTGATCAACGCTATCGTGACTCCTCCGCTCTGCTATGCAGTGACCTTGCCTCATGTTAAGTAACACATAACATACCTTAAAATCTTAGTATAGACTAAATAAGTCATAACATACCTCAGAGGGTCAAAGCAAACCTAGCTGCAACGTGCTAGGAGGTGATTGTCCTTGGCCTGCTCAGCGCCAACCCGTGTGAGGCTCCCATGTCAGTGAGCTGACAGTGAAACTTCAGATGTGGGGGTGGTGGAAAGCAAACAGAGGGAGAAACACCACCAACATCTTACGAGGCTTGTCTTAGCGGATTTTTGTCATTACTGAATTCAATCACAGGTAAAGGACTGAAAACAAGAACCTATCCAGCTTCAAGACCCCTCATCAGGACACGGTGGTTGCTCCACCAGAAGCATCCATCCTGCTGCTCTGAGCAGAGCCTGGGCCTCTTCATGCCGTGCCCAGGGGTCCTCAGGGAGAGAGACCCCATATGGCCCTCAGGATGACTCCTGGTGCCAGAAGCGACGTGGCACAGGAGCCCAGCTGAATCACAGCTGCAGCAATTACACTAATTGTCCAAGGGACAAAACAATTGCACTTGTCCAACTGGTCAGGGCATGACAGCAGCCTGACACATTTTCATTTGTGAAAGCATTTTGCCTTGAAGTAAGTTTCCAAAACAGATTCCACTCAACTTCAAGCCTTTCCAGTCTTCTTCCTGGGAAGAGCAATTTATTCGTGTTTTAAAACAGAGTTTCAAGAGATGCTACCCAGGAGAGCTGCATCTCGCTGTGGGTGGCTTCCACCACCACCTGTTAGGGAGATGCCCACAGATTTCCCTTACACTACAGTGGGAGTTGTGGTCTCTGCTCTAAGAAGCTCCATGCACAGCACCTGGGGGAAAACCCAGGGGTTTCAGCCCATTTCCTTAGAACCACAATTCAATGGCAGAGCTGATTGGGAGAGGTGACCGTGCCCTGCAGGACTGTCCCATTGTGACAGTGCCGTTCCGGGCAGCGCCCCAGCTGTTCCCATGGCTGGTGGAACTCGGAACCCGTATCCGGGCCCCCGGTTACCCCAGTGCGCTTTGGTTCAAACACAGCTCCCGTGGCAACTTCCCCTTCCCACCTGGTGCGAGCAGGAGGCGAGGGGTCTGTGTCCCATGGAGAATACGGGCAGCAGAACGGGGGCGGCTGAGGACAACCCGGCTGGGCAAGCCAAGGTGAGCAGGGGCAGGGGCACGGCGAGAGCAGAGCCCGGCCTCAGCATCACTTCTAAAACCTCTTCGTAAATCCAGTCCTAAACCAGAAGGGATCTTCCCAGGGAGCAGAGCACACACAAAATGGAAGAACTGCTCTTCCTACATGCTTTAAGAGGCACCATAAGCTTGTGTTTAAGTTGGTCGTACAATCATTGCTTTCCAAAAAAATGAGTGGAGAAGTTACCTACGGAAACATTGCTGCAGGGAAAACCTACACCCTGTGCGAGAGATAACTCCCCCTGGACCTGGGACATGCAAACCCAGTGGCTGAGGATTTTGCTTTGCTTTCCAGCCAGCTGTGCAGCTGTCCATAGAAGCTGTGCGTGGAGCAGCGCCGCGTTACACTGAGCCCACTGTAGCTGCGATTTCCACTTAGCAAGCGGATGCCAGCCCTTGTTTGATGGATGCTATTAGGAACGAGTGACCATTGTTTACCTTGTAATTTATTAGAGGTAGGGTTTCCAAAAGGGACTTACAGTAGGTGGCCAATTCTTATGGACTTCTAATTATAATTGAGTACCTAGCTTCATTAAGCACCTCTGAAAACTCAAGCTGAAACGCTTTTGGCAGGAAGAGAAATGCTTCTGAGCCTTATGATAGGGTTTGCCCTCAGCAATGTTTGTAGTAGAGGACGCAGGATTGGCACCAACAGGCGACTAACCTGCAGCTTTGGCACTTTGCAGGCCACCGAGGGGGATGCGGCTGGCAGCAGGGGCGAGGCAGCCCCCAGGACAGGCAGCTCGCACGCTGCGCCATGCAGGACCCCGCTCGTCAGCTACGCAGACGGCCTCGATCGGGACACCTTCAAAATTGTGAGATACTAAATAGACTTCAGTGGTAGAGAGAAAAAAAAAATCAGTGGTAACTCAGGTTGTTGAGAGAGAGCAAAAAGCAGGATACATCATCTTATTGCAGCTTTCCTCCATGTCTGGATGTTAACCTGATTGCTGTTTTCCAGTTAACTGGACATCACACTGAGTTAAACAGCCACCCGCACCAAAAATCACACTTTACATACACCACCAGGTTTTTGGAAACACAAACTGCAATCTTTATCATTTCACATGACACTTTGGTGGCGTGGTTCAGCAATATTACCGGCACCATGGCCCCAAAGCTCCATCTCACACCTCTGCCCTGCACGGGGACATCCTGCCCACCCGCTCCCACATCCTGCATTCCCGGTGCACAGAGGCATACCCACACGCAGCCTGGTCACAGCTCAGAAGTGGCAAAAAAAAAAAAAAAAAAGACAAAAAAACTGTGAGGAGGGGCAAAAAGGAGGGCGTGCAGATGCAGCATTGGCTCTTGCATCACGAGCTGATGTTTGCACCATCCCAGGCACGGCCACAGGAAGCAGCAGCGTGCGAGTTCCCTTTCCCTCCCTGCAGAACAGCTGTCTTGTAGCCTGAAGTTAATATTTCACCCTGTGATGTCAGAAGGGAATTCCCAGAGGTGGAAATCCCTCAGTTCCCTTCCGAAGGCTGTGCCCAGAGCATGGTAAACCCGGGGAGGTGCAGGATGGGCTCTTGTGGGGCGATGGGAACCTCTAGCAAGGGACCTGCTGAGGTCCACTCCATCTCCCCTGTCCCTATGCAATACACTCAGACAACACTTCCCCAATGATCCCAGCTCATTGGGATCACCTTAATCAGCTCATTTAACAAAAAGCAGCACCCGAGCCCCCAGCTGAGTGCTAAGTGCCTATTCCAACGCTTCCCTTACAGTGCAAGGAGTTCCTGAGGCCCTTTAAGAAGTCTCTCAGGAAGCTGTGTTTGCCCCAGCACCTCTCCAGGAAGAGAAAAGTGAAGTACACAAAGGAAAGCCTGACCATAATCGGGGACCGCATTGACTTGTTTCTGCGGCAGCACTGCAGAGCCTCGGAGGTCAAGCACTGGAAGACGTAAGGTTTTGTCCTCTTACTGGGCTGGTGGTCCCGCACCGGTGATGCTCCTGGCTAGGTGGGCTCCCATGGGGAATTTAGATGCAATTTGGCCCTGCATTTCCAGGCACTGGGCAGGTTGGGTGTCTGCTGGAGACTGGTGCTTCCCACGCTTAGGGAAGGGCTGTTCTTCAGAAGCTTATAAGCCTCAGGAAAAAAAAGAAAAGAAAAAGAAAAATATCATGCACAGGTACAGCAGTGGTCTCCCTCCACTAGCCAGAACCAGCACTAGGAAGGGCTGAAGTCCGTGCTCATGTACACCATCCCTGTGTCTTTTCCCCAGAATGATGTGGAGGTTCGTCTCCCTCTTCTCAGAGAATGACGAAAAGCAGCTGCAGAAGCTGTATAAGTACATCAAGAGCAACAGAATGGACAAGTTTAAGGTAAGCCAGCAGGAAAGGCAATGCCCCGCAAGGTGTCCCTGCTGCACTCACCTGAAGGGATGACCACAGTATGCAGGAGCTCAATCCACACCAGAGGGAAAACCTGCACTGTGCAAGTAGTTGCCTGCCAGAAGGGCACAAACCCTGTGGGCATTGCCAGTTCCCACCACGTCACGGGCACTGAGCTGTTGCAGTGGCTGGTGCCAGCACCTGGAAGCTGAGCTCACGGGCCCAGCACCACGGCTTATGATTTTTGGGGCTGTTCACTGATCCCGTGTTCCCAGCCATGTTTACAGACCAAATCTGATCCCTGGATTTATCTGGTGACACAAGAGTTAAGCATTGAAACAAGTAACTCATTCAGGTGAAGCCAGTGTTTGCTAAGGCTTATTTCTGTGCCTGAGCATCAGCTCCTCACCCAAGGAAGCTGCAACCAAGGGTTTCCAGAGAACCCCAGCCCTGAGGGTTTAAACCACATGAGCACACTCACAGCCACCCATAAACATCCCCTGAGCAAAGGCTGAGCACACCAGGAAGTTCAAAGGTCCATAAGAAACACTTAAATAAGTTTATTTTAAAAAAATTAAAAACAGACCCACAGTTTAAAAAAAAAAAAAAAAAGTTAACTGGGAAAATGTTTTGAGTAAGTTCAAAAAGGCACAACTCTGTGTAGGAACCAGGCACTGCTCTGTGTTATAAAGGGCCGCAGTCATCTGGCTGCTGGCAGCAACGCGGCTGTAAATAAGCAGCGGCTGCAGGTGAGCAGCTGCCTCCTTTCCCTTTGCAAAGGGGCAACCAGCTGTGCAGCTTTTCTTTTAGTTGATGGCAAAATAAAACCGTCTACTTGTTTTTAGGGCTCCAAAAATGCACTCCAACAATGAGGAAATTAACGTAAAGGAAAAATAAAATAACATGTTGTGAGCAGGAGACACCTGAGATTAACTGGGGATATGAAAAAAGCGAGTCCAAATGAGGGCAGCCAGGTGGTGATGGGTGTTGGTGCTGCCTTCAGTTCACCACAGCCTCAGAGAACGACCCGAGCCCAGCTCCCAGCCCCTCGGAGGCTCGGCTGGGCCCAGGACTTGGCCTCTGCTCAGCAGCAGCCATGGTGCCAATGGGCCTGGCCTCGGCCTATGCAGCCACCCCGAGCAGGAGGCAGCAAACACCCCAAAAAAACAACCAACCAAAAGCCCTCCCCATCCCACTTTGTTAAAAAAAAAATAAATTAAAAAAAATAAAAACGGACATCAGCATCTCCCTGGGGAGGAGAAAAGCAAGTGGAGGTGCCAAGCGTTAGCTGTGCAGGAGCAGGGCGTGAGCACCCCAGGCCCTGACACAGCTGCTCCGGACGAGGCCTCCTCCAAAAAGCAGCAACAAACCCAACCCCGGCCGTTATGTAACGGCTGACAAACGCCTTTTGTTATGCAAGACGAGTGGGAGAAAAGCAGCATCTCTGCCCTTCGTGGGGAGGGAACTGCAGCGGCTCCCTGCTCCAGCACAAACAGCAGGCTGCGGGTCCAGGGGGGGACAGAAATAGCCTGTTTGGAAACGCCTCGTTATTTAGATGAGTGGGCATAAAAATACAGAATCAATATGCAATTAGTAAGTGATTGAGGTTGGCAGCGTGGTAATTTGATAATTTTGAGAGTTTTATTAGAGAGAGGCTGGCAGAGCAGCCATCCATTAGCCTTACTCACCAGACTTCTTAAAGGTGGATGGAGATCTATTATCCTGTTTCCTCACATGTGAGCTTTTAGGCCCTTTTTTAAAAAACAAATTAAAAAAAAAAAAAAAAAGAAAAAAGAAAAAGAAGAGCCATGACATTTGAATTTGAACACTGGTCCCAGCTCAGTTTATAGACTTACTGAAAGCATCAGAGCAGCCCCACTTCTTGGCACAGAGCAGAACAGAGCCACGCGTCCCTGTGTGATCCACTGGCTCTTGTATGCTGCCAAAAGCTCTTTCACTGTGGGAATTAGCCCCATGCCTCAGTCCAACTTAGTCTGTGGGAGCGAAGGAATATCTGAAGCCCTAGAACATCAGGGAAAAAAAAAAAAAAAAAAAAAAGCGATCAGCGTGACCCTAGCAACACAAACCCAACCTTTTTCCCCTGGCATCTCCTACCTAGGAGGATGCTGTCACTCTCCCACCGCAGTGCCATGCTGTCACAGGGACCGCTGCCCCCAGCCATCCCAGTGCTCCAAGCACCACAAGGCGACAGTGACATCCAGTGGCAGCGCACACCCATCCCCACACAGGCACCTCCCGCAGCACCAGGGCTCAGCACCCACATCCCACTGCACACCTCGGCCTTGGTCCAAAAAATGGCCACTAAACAGCACCGCCAGCTGCCCACCGCCTTCCAAAGGGTCTGGGAAACGCCGGTCCTCTGGAGAGCACACCAAGAGGGATTCTCGCATTAAAACGCAGGGTTTGGGTGCCCAGATGCTGAGGTTCCCAGCCCACGTGGGTCTGTGAAGGTCAGTGGGGATCCCACATCCAGCAGAGCTCATGGCACAACCACGGGGCGATGGTTTGTGGGGCAGCACGGGTATTTCTCAGCCACTGCCACCCCACAGGGTCGTGGTGAAGCAAGAGTTGTTGCCCAAGCATGAGTCAGTGTTTGGTCATCTAAATATCCTTAGAAGGTTTTTTTTTTTTTTTTTTTTTTTTTTTTGTTCTTTTTAAGCTGTTATGCTGTCCACCAGAAAGCACAGATTCAGTTCCAGGAACAAACCTGAGTGAAACAAGCAGGAGTGGCCCTACAACAGCTGAAACCTCGATGGAGGTACCAGAGGCGTCCGGGAACAACCAGGGCACAAACCAGGACACAGAGGCCATCACCATGAACGCACCCACTGGGGCACAGCCCAGTGGTGAAAATGGTGGCTGAGGTATTGCTGCTGGGAGCTCGGGGCCCACGGGCACGGCCAGGGACAGCATTGCCCTGTTCAGGCAGAGCCACCCACACCTGGCTTTTTCACAAAAACAATCAGCCGGTGAAGGTGCAAGCGGTGGTGGGGCTGGAGAAGTCAGGCAGGTTGAACTGCTGTCTCAGAGGAGACGCACAAATAGGAAAATCAGCAGGAGAAACTGCTCTAGCATAAGGCACTGAGGCAGCAGAAGACATCCCTTTGGTGGCCTATGCCAGGGGAGGTTCATTAGCACATTTTTGCATAGCAGTCAGGATGCTCAGAGCATGCTTGTGGTTTGCCTTTGGGCCCATCCCCACAAAGCCACGCACGCTCTCGGCGTGGAGCAGAAACGCCGACCAACCTGTCGCAGGTGCACTTGCTAACCAGAGCTCCTGGCAGCCTGGCTGGTGAGCCCAGACCCTGCCATACACAAACCCTGAAGAAGGTAGGAAAAAGGGACATCGGGGCAATTGTTGGCAAGATCAGCTCTGCCACAGACAGGTGCCACAGTCTGCCCACAGAAGGATTTGGCCCACACACACCAGTTTTCAAGCTGCTAAAATGCAGCCACGTGTCCCGTGGGAGTGCTCCTGCTCACAAACCATCTTGTTTTTCACTTCCTTTCTCCCAAAACTCTCTATTTCCCTCTAAAAGAGCCCAGCCTGCTATCAGATTGTTACATATCATAGCTGGTACATATGTAACAGCTAAATTTTACCCATTTAAAATCCAAACTGGTAAAACGGAAAGTCAAAAGCCAGGAACTAGCTAGACAGCATGGTCTGGGAGGTGAGCAGGAGTCCCACACTAACCCCCGGCTCTGCAGCTACAGGCAGTCCTCCTCCCCCTGTCTGCTCCACTGCAGAAATGGACCAAACAGATCCTGCCAAGTTCCTACAGTGAGAAACACATCAGAATCATAAAGCATGTGCAATATGAAATGTTAGGAAGGTGTCAAGGTTTGGGAGTCACTGGTTGCCTGAGAGCCTGGGTGGTGAGGGTCTGTCCGGAGCAGCCCTGTGCTCCAATCTGCCTGGTGGGGATGCAGAGGGGCAGCGGCTCCTCAGGGGACTCGGCCTGGCCCTCCCACTCACTTTGTGTTCTTTGCTTTTAAGGTTCTCACGGACAGCTCAGATACCCACAGAAAGGAATTAATCTGGGATCATCACCCAGCACCGTACATAGAAAGTATGCAATAAAAAGTCCTCGTGGTTTCATGAAACTGTAAAATACTGCATTACTTGCAGCGTCATAGCAACAAGCTTCGACCCAAGCGAAATGAAAATGATGTTATTTAAAAATCACATGATCTTATTCATCCTTAGGCTGGAGTTTCCTAGCAGCTGTGCACCAGCATTAAGGCTCCATTAGGGATGCATAAGCATCAGGCCTACCTTTACTACATTTTTCCTCTTGTACAAAACCTAAGAATGGAAGAGCAGCGTGTGGGAAGAGGCAGAGAGCTCCACCTTTCCTTGCTATGGAAGGAAACCTCGTCTGACAAAGGCAGAATCTGTTCCCATGCAAACACACACACAACCCCTCCATGTGGCCGCACTGACCTGGGAGGAAACACCAAAAGAGGAAGAGGCTGGGGTGTGGAACATACTCTGGTACATCAAAAAAAAAAAAAAAAAAAAAAAAGTTTCCTAACTTCCACACATACACACATGCTATTTCAAACCGTCCCAGGCTCATAAAGCCCAGGAGCCAGCACGAACATCGGCGGGCCTAGCAGACACTGCAGCAGCTATCCACTCATCCAGCCCGAGGTGGCTGTAGCCCTGTTGGACTGCGGCTCAGGAAGAGACTCATTAGGGAGCTAACACTGCAGGACAGGAATAATTAGAAGAGAAAACCTGGCTGGCTTGCATTTTAGGATTCACTAGGCTTGATTTTCAATATTTCTTTCAGCTAAAGGTTATAAGCTTCCCCCATAGCACACAATGCATAAGCCAATAACACATGTAGCTGCATCAGAAAAACACTGTATGCCCTCAAAATGTCACCCTTGCTTAAGACAAAGCTGAGCAAGATTAAAGCCTGCTCAAGTCTGGATTATTCCACATTTTTTCCAGTAGGACTTGAGGGAACTCAGAAGTGACAGGAGAGCTCTCAAGGAAAACTGAGCTGTGCCAGCAATCACCCCACCAAGTCCCCCACAGATGACATGGGCAAAGGAAGGCAAGGAGAAGCGTTCCTGCACTGAACGTATTACATGAAAACCTTTGGCACAAACTACAGAAATGCATCAGTGCCTCTAATGCAGCATCACTAGGATTGTTTTCTCCTGCCGTGCAATGCTGGAGGCTGGCAGGCAGCAGTGCTACCAAGCACAACTGCAGGACTCGCAGCTCCACGCGCCTATCCTAACTCAGGCCGGTTGCTCTTTTCTGTTTAAATGCAGCATCCGGGAATTCATGGAAGTCTTGCACAACCTTGGGTTTGGCTCTAAAGAAAAGCAAGATTTTCATGCTTTTTATGAAGTGCCAATGTGTAACACAGAATCAGCAAAGAAAAGAACAAGACAAAAAAATCCCCCCCAACTAAAACCATAAACCTGAAGAGATGCAGAGGCCCCTTGTTGACAGCTACACTCAGGACAGTAAAGCTCATACTTTGTGCCACAGAAAGCAGCAACATTCCTGGCAAAAGATGTCAGGAATAAGCAGAACTGGTGCTGCCACAGCGGGTAACATACGCGACCCCAATGCTCCAGACCTGCAGCCAGCCCGGATGAACACCCAGCGCCTCAGATAGCCCAAGGCTACATTTCTTTTAATTCTTAAAACAACAACAAACCACCACAACAAAACACCACCACCTCCCCCAGAGCAGCTCACCTCAAGCCATATTTAGGGGAATTGTGGTTAAATTTCATCAGCCTGAGAAGCTGCGCGCTACTCGTCACAGTGCTGACTTGCTGATGTCAGCTTTCGGGTGATCGTTCCCCAGACTAATCAGGGAAGAAAGTCATCAGTGGACGGCAGCTTTCATCCAGTTTGTTTCATTAACTCCCCAACAATCAGCAAGATGGCCTCACACCTCAGCTTCCAACAGCACTCACGGTACCCTTACCTTGCTAGGAACAGTTTTATTTCGCTGGTGGTGGTTCTTCCCTCAAAATGTCACCCCCAAAATGTCAAAGTTTCCCTGAGGAAAAGGGAAAGAATTGAGAAAGTTGTGTGGGTGCCTGGTGGCTTGTATCCTTCACCCATTTAATTTGCATGGATAGGATATATTGGGTTACACAACCACAAAGGGCAGGGCCACAGCCCTGACTTCAGCCTCAGCCTCTGGAATCATCCTCATTTAAGATGAGGTGAGCCCTAAGGGGGTAAGAAACCAGCTGGCAGGCCCCATTCCTGACTGCTGCCAGGGGCTCAGGCTTCAGAGGCGCCCCACGGGCTCAGCCACCACCACAGCTCACGGTGACACCCGTGGCACCGCACTCCCCACCCACAAATCCTTCATGCCTGTGCCAAGGTCTGAGTGTTTTGGGTTACAGTGAGGGGCCAGATGAACACGAAGCAGCTGGCACACGCAGTAAATCCAGGGTAAAAACCTCCAAAAGCACAAACAAGGACCAGAAACAGCTCCGTAGTGCCATTTGCTGTCTCCTGGAAAAGGCTCCTGGAGGGCCTCATTCCAGCAAAACAGGGACACGGAGACCCCTGTGAGGTGCAGGAACAAAGTCCCCACCTAAATGCTCGTCACAGACATCTTGCACAGGCCCCCAGAGCATGAGGGCTGAGGCTGGGCCTGCAGCCCTCCCAAGCACCAGAGACACGGGCACAGAGCAGGGCCAGGCCTGCTCCTCCTCAGGAGGCCTCGCCGGGCCACAGTCACCGTCCAGGAGCCTTTACACAGCTGGAGAGCGTAGGAAGTTGCACGGCTTTTCATCAGTAACAAGCTTTTAGGGGATTTTGCAGGTAAGTGTGCATAAATGGTCAACTGAGTTATCAATGAGACAAGGCGAGAGGGGAAAAAAAACGAACCAGAAGGAACGGCAGCACCTCCCCATGTGCAAACACTCTTGTTTGTGAGCATACACCTGAACACAGCCCAGGGGAGCAGCCAGGGCGGCCTTTTCCCTGTGTCTGAAGACATTTCAGATTAAAGCTGGTGGCAGGCTCACAGCACAGCTGAGCACGACCTCCCCTCTGCTGGAAAGGGGAGGGCTTTCTCCCTCTTGTTTCTACCAAGAGCTAAAGCTGCTGTCGCACACCGATACCGCCATGCTGACACAGCGTGGTCTGAATTACTGAACTATAAATGCAGCTTTTTAATCTATTTGGGGAGTGTACTGTCTGAAGATTTCCATTAAAAAACAATAGAAAAGCTAAAGCTACGAAAACTTACAGCCCATATAAATAGCTTCATTCGGTGCTTCTCTTTTCTAATACAACTGCTACGGTATCTGAAGATGCAGGGTGCAAAGGCAACCACGCTTACAACAGAACATGCAGTAAAGGATATCGAAACACAAAACCAAATGGGCCGGCTATGATGAAAACACCCCAAGTAAAGTTTTCCATAAAATACCAATCATCTATCATCTTGCTCCAGGCAAATTAAATCAGCCTTCTATGGCACCTGCTAGTAATAAAGGCAGTGATGGTATCAGAAGTTATCCAAGCGACGTTTACACTGTTTTCCTAACAGAGTAAAACAGAATTGCCCACTCAGTGACCCATTCTCCCTGCCGTTACTGGACTGCAACCACCTTGCATCCCGCACACAACAGGGAGAGGAGAGGTGCAAGGTGACAGCAAGAGGACCCGACCCCAGCGAGGTCCGTGGTTTCCTCCCACCCCAAAGCAGCTGGCTTGGATGCACTCTGGGGCTGAAGCACCAGAATAAAGGTGCCAGTAGCAAAACAGTCCAAAGGAAACAAAGCTCAGACCCACTGCTGGCTGAGCCCTCTGCAAGCTGCACTCAGACAAAGTCACCTCCTAGCCCTGCACTCCCTTGTTCAAAGGCAGGTACAGCAACAGCTCAATACCCATTTTACACAGGTTATGATAAAGAAAGGGGGCAGGTATTTATCAAAAGCAAAGTCTGAACCAAATTCAATTCAGATACTTCAAAATGCAGGAACACTATATTTATTGGGTCAATATTTCATTTCAGCAATACAATTACAGAATATCACAATGCTGGTTACAAACATAGTATGGTTTGATGGTTACAAATAATGTCGGGCACTGCAGTCTGTGAGAAGTGGGATACGAAACGTTAGTCTTGACACAAGTAGGGTGGTCTTCCAAATCTAGTAATGTTCAAGATATTTTCATATAAACAACTGTGGCACTACAGGTAAAGATTCTGGTTTAGAGGTGTTTTTGTATAAGTAGTTCAATTTATACAGTTATACAGTTCAAGCAACATCTTTTTTAGAATGCTATTAAATTAAAATCCCCTGTAGTTCAATAAAGTATAAAAATAGTACTGAACCTGGTAATATTCAATAAAATGTAGAGTTCATTCACATCATTAAGTAGTAAAGAAATTGTAAAGTTCTAGTTACCATGGCAACATTGCTTCCCATAAAGGAATATACATAAAAGAAAAAAGTTACACATATGGTACCTGCGACAATTATTTAGTGATCCAACACTGAACTTGTGCACCACAAACCAAGTTTCTAAATATCTCTATATATTTATATAGTATATATCTTTTTCATCTTAAAATTTACTTTTGAAAAAAAAAATGTGCACTTCAACAAACTCACTAAGGCCACTCATGCTATAGATACCTAGGATTGCAATGAAATATTGTTAAACAAGACCCTAGAGCACGCACCTTTATATCACCAAAGGGAAACCTGTTTCACTGCCTAAAACATTCCTGAGATTTAGGGACAAAAGCATTACCAGTGCTGTCAATTTTCTGCACGCAGTTTAGTTTATCTCTAGGTAAAGGAAATTTCTTCCCTGCTTCTCACAGAAATCCTCAGAAGGCCAAGAAACAAAACGTGCAACAGGCCGTACGTGTCAAACATGAAAACACCCACAACAGTCAGATTTGCAATTAACATTTGGCCAGTAATTTTCTTATTATAGAAACCATACGGGAAAAAAGGGAATACAATGAGCTTCGGATAAAATAAAGTCTCCACACAGGCAGCAGACGGAAGGAGTTTTGTTTAGAGACTGCTAACAGCAACACCTCTCCCACGCTACTTGCTGCTAGCCTGCAAAGTTGCATCTGATCCATATAAATTAAGTAAAGTTTTTGTCAATAGCTTCAATCATGTTTTAGGCACGATGCATTTTCCTTCTTGTATTCTACCAATACATCTGATTCTAAAAAGGAAATCAAGTTAAATGTGCATTTTCTGTACCATGAGAAGCAGCGCAACGGCACCTTTAGCAAGTTTCAGACTGCAGCACATTTAGAGAAAAACTTCATTTTTAAAGGTAATTAAAAAAAAAAAAAAAAAAAAAAAGAACACTGTTGTCCTAATAAGTTAGATTTCAACAACAAAAAGACCTTCAAAATTCTTTAACAAAAACCCCATGTGAAAAAAAAAATTAAACACCAGGTATACAAGTAAAGTGTGCACATGAAGACCAGCATGCAGAGGCAGACACTGGCTGGTCAGAGTTAACATCGTGCTACAGAAGTGACCAAACAACTGTTTGGGGCCAAATAGTTGCTAGGTGTTGTACTTCAAGTAACTGAGGGATATGCTTATTTTCGAACATTGCAGAAGCAAATTTCCCCTTCCCCTTTTGTCAGTTAAGTCTTTGCAAGCTTTTCCCTTTCCACAGACAAGTCACCCAGAATAGCCCAAGTCCCAGTGCGGGAATCCTGATATCTCATTCTTCCCTCTACAAATTGCAGTGTTTGCTTCAAACAAGACATACAAATAACCAATTCAAAAAGCTTCATGCTGAAAATAAATTGAGGGCTTAAACAACAGTTAATTTTCCATAAGGTGACACCTGTCCTCACCACTTGTTTCCAGTTACTCGAGTGATTCAATTACTTACCATCAAGATAATTCTGAAGATGCATTTCATTGGAGGTGCAAGCCCTGTTCTCCCCTTTAGCACCAGCCCCAGATCGCACTCTCAGCTAGTGGTAGGTGCATTGTACACATATAAAATGCCAATGATTAATCAACTTTATTGTTTCATGGCTGGCTAACTGAATCTCAGCAGACACAAGGTCTCCCACCATGCACAGTGGTTAGACGTAGCCCCCTTCTCCAATACTTACAATCAGATTGTAAAGTACTGACAAATTGACAAAAGAATGCATTGAAAACTTGTGTTAGGGCTAAACATAGGACAGGAATTCCTCATTTCTACCTCTAGTGGGAGGGAGGTGCAGGGTCTGTGTTGGCAAGTTCTGTACTAACAAGCCGCACGGTACGGAGAACACAGTGGATAGTGCTCTGCTCCTTTAGCTCTACCTAGTGCAGAAGAAGTCATGGCATAATGATGAAGCAATACAAAGAAACCCAATCCAATCACACTGGAGCTGCTCCTGCCCTTACAGAGGGACAACAAGTCATTTACCTTCCTCTGAAGTCACCCAATTTTACTCCTTTTTTCTCAGGCATATCAAACAACAAGCTGTAACAGCAGAGACAGTGACAGAGTGACAACAAGCAGCACATTTTACATATCGTCTCCACATGCCAATACAGACAGCTAAGTTCTTCTGAGAACACCACCAGAGAGGCAGAACCCAAAACTAGAAAGGTCAGTTTGGTTATTGCATGGAGAGTGCATCTGCAGCAAGGACAGCATTAGGTGAAGGCTCTGAGCTACGGCATGCAGAGCAGGCGACAAAGCATTTTGTAGCTGCAAAGTTGTTGTGCAAAGCTTCAGCACTTTGACAACTTCAGCAATCAGCCCCAGCTACCTTTCTCCAAAATGTGCGTGCCTTGGCACGACTGGAGTTACTGAAGTGCTACAATGAGAAGTTCAACCCAACAGTTGGGTCACGATTTAATTTAATCACATGAAAAGCACGCTAGTAGTCCTACAAGGAGCACTGCAAGTGCTCTTCTCCAAGTCATGTTTCCTGGCCAAAGTCCACCATCCAAGAGAACCCTGGGTGATTTATAGGACATCAATTCCTTCCAGACAAGCCAATGCACCGAGGTATACAACATGCTGGTGAAGTAGCTTGGGGAAAGAGAAATGTACATCCACTCAGAAGGTCTGAGAAAACAGAATAAAGCGACTCATTGAAGGAATTGAACAAACATTTGGTTCTCAGCAGTGTAACGCCTCCCTAACCTGTCCCACACCAGGAGCCCTCCTGTTTGCTCACCTCCAGTCAAGCTCACCACCCCAAACAAAAAACCTTGAGACCTTTGAGTTTTGTCAGTCAAAATCTGGAAGCAGAGACCTAACTGCAAACCCCAGGCAAGCAGCTCCAGGTGTTCTAAGTGGAAATCCACATACCTGGTTTGAGGCTGTTAAACGTTTCTGCTGTACAGAAGCTACACAGCTTGTTTAGGACAATTTTAAGCACGCCTCCTCTGCCCAAGTTCTGATACTAATATTACAAGCTTCATTTAAGTAGTTTTAACAGGATTAAAGAAGAGAATTCATAATATCTAATTCATCAGTGCCCTAACGTATGAACATTTGGGGATGAAAATATTTTGCCTGGTAGACAGCCAAATTTGCTTGTAGTACCTAAAGCACTCGTAAACAAGAAAAATTACTATGAAGAAATTAGATTTAAAATCCATGCATAATTTTAAGTTGGCTTTTCCTTGAACAGCCTTTGAGGATACACTGCAATGTAAGTCTTAATACCAGCTTTTTTTTTTTTTAATGCAAATACTACTTGTTATGTCAGTAAAAGTATTCCAAGTGTGCAATCATTAAAGCTGCACTAATTATATAACTGCATTTTCAAGTTGGTGTTATTCAGCCTTTCCCCCAAAATTATACTCGAAGGCACCAGTATACGAACTATTGGCCTGTACAATTTCAGTTCTTAAAAGAGCTGTTAGGCTCAAAGTAGTGTCTGACATTTGTTTCTTCTCTGCACTCTTTTTTGAAGACCATCAAGCAGCTTTCCCTGTCCCAAGCTTTATAAACAAATTAAAAAACAAACCCCAAACAAAACATCCAGTCCAAGTCCTGCAGGAACCTTGCTTGCAGAGCCTCAGCTTGGACTGAACTTTCATGGCCAAGTTACAAACCCCTGAAAATAGGGGGGGAAGGGAACCCAAACTGACAGAATCCTAACTATAGGAGCACTGTTTGTGCCACTATAATAAGAACTGAGGTAACAGCAGTGAGTTGTTTCTAGTTTGCTATGTTACACAGACTTTCAAATGAGTATTACCTCAACAATTAAAAAAAAAAACAAAAAAACAAAACCAAAAACAAAACCCACACACTCAAAAAAAAAAAAAAAAAAAAAAGCAAAGCAGCCCCATGCCCCAACAGAAGAAAAATTAAGACAGGCTAGTGAGATAGGCATTATTAAAGGATCTTTACAGCTGACTTCTGCTTTTTAAATTAACGTAAAGGAATCAGTTTCTGGTTGTACTATCATTTAATGTAGAAACGAAGCATCACAAAAAAGACCTGTTGTGCTTTTTGGCATTTTCCACTGACCCCTGCAAACTGTACAATAAGCTGTGTTCTCCAGAAACATAAAATTGAACTGGATTGTAATACAAAACTATTAACTGGTATAAACAAGTTACTGCCTCAATTATTAGAGTAAGCCCATTCAAAAATAAAAATAAAAAATGGCTGCAGCAAATAGTTAAGCATTTCTAGTTTTTGTGTGTGGCATTGACATTAATATCTGTATACGCTTACTAAGTAAAGACATGCCATCGCAACTGCTAAAGAACGTTCACTTCCTAGTTTTGTATCTATTACATGAATATAATTTTGCACTGATCATACATCTAAATGAAATAATTCTACCGTAAAAGTGAATGCAGGGGCAGAAATATTAAATTAAAGCCACTGGTCCAAAAACTGTTTCTAGCAGGCTGGTCCACTTTTGATTTTCCTGGTCCTGTTAGGAAAGTTAGCACTCTTGGTTGGTACCAAAGAAAACTAAGATTGCTGGTCTACTGGATCTTCTATCGCTTACAGATGAACACTGGTCCAGTTCAGGATATTAACAACATACGGTGGTTATTTGCTCATCAACTTATCGTGGTTCACAAAGAGTACGTTGCTCTCTCCCAAGTGGTTCTTTGCCACTTCTCTTCGTAAGGTGGCAGCCAAGGCATTCTCCCTTTTCTTAATATTTGTGATTAACTTTGCTACAATGCATACAGTAGAAAGACCTCTCTTGTGTAATTTCTTACAGCATAGCATTTATTCTTTCTGTATATCAGAAGAAAGCTCTTGATGAAACCTTCCATTCATAACAAGAATGCAACTCTTTTGAACTCAAACAGTTTTATTTAATGTTCTCTTGCAGACTTTCTGTAAAGTAGGTTCTTTCGAAAGAAGAGAGAAAGTAGGGGTTTTCTGGAATACCCAGTTAAAAATGTGAGCCGAACTAAACATGCCATACACATGCTGATAAGAATTTAACACACATTCATCCGTATGGGCACTCTTCAGTAGACTGGACCAGTGTTTCAATGCAAATTCCAGCCCCCAGAGAACTACATGGTTTAGATTTCACAGTATGACTTTTCCCCTGTAATCTGGGGAAAAAACCTTAACTGGTTAATTGACCAAGTTCTTAGCTACTCTGTCCATCAATGTTCTGAGACATCAGAAAAGACTGGACCACTTCTTCAGTGGATTGAGGGCTGGTGCTTACGTCCTCCAGAGCATCTGTAACAGAGAACTGCCGATCTCGCAACCGGTTCCAATTGGCCAAAATATTGTGGTACTCAAAAACTTTCTCATAATTGCCAATGGAATTGTACAGTTTAATGAGACCTCTGTAATCGTATTCAAGTCCACTGTATCCTTCACCAAAAAGCTTCTTTCCTGAAGAAACCCAGAAGATAACAAAATTAAAAGGTAATCCACCCACACATTGTACCTTACTTCTCATGTCATTTTTATCATCAACACGAACCTTTTTGTTACAACATGCAAGCTTCCTGTACAATGCTTGACATTGATATCAAACTTTTCCTTTTAACAGAACTGTAAATTGTCCTCAAGGACTCTAGTAGCTTTACATGTGTAGATAGAATCCAGCAGCCTCATACAGAAGGCAATCATTTTGTGTCACGGTTTCAGTCGAAATTCATTTAAAAAATTGTTTTTCGATCTTCTACCTTAAAATCTTTTTTTTTTTTTTTTTGGTAACCCACTCTACATGTTAACAATATGAAATAAGAATGCCTGTTTCAAAATCGAGCCAGAGCAAGGCCCAAAGATGACTTAATTTGTAAGTTCACAGCAAGTGATAACGGGAAAAAAATAATGAATATACAAGGAAGGCTGACAGGCACAACGGCTTTCCATTTCTTTCAGAAGGTAAACACATTCTGCGTTTAAGTTACAGCTGCAACTCCAAAATGTAGTCTGAAGACTAACACCAAAGCTTTTAATCAGTCATGTTTCTAGATGTTTTCAAGAGTGAGTTCTGATCCAAACCTGGGAGTGATAAAATCCTGTAATTCAGTTCCAAGCAGAACATTTAAGAGAAAGTATTAGACTTACATTGAAACCCTATCGAAATACATGTATTGAATTAAGTTCCTTAAGAAGTGTTTTAAAGGTTTTAGTAATAAGCTTTTCTGTGGTATTAGAAGTATTGTATAGAAAAACATTGGAAGAATCACCTACCAATTGCTATGGATCTCAAATAAAGCTTTTCAGCATTTTCATATTGATTCATATCATAGTTATAGAGAGAAGCTAGATGTCCTACTGACAGGGCAACTTCATAATCTTCTTGACCCAGAAGCTGCTCCTTAATCTGAATTGCCTTGATGTGCATTTCCTCTGCTTCCTGTGAGGAACAAATTCATATAGGTCAGACTACTCACCATACTGCAATAAATAAATAAACACAAATAAAAAGGGGAGACAAAGAAACATAACTATTTAGTGGCTGAATAGACTGCACTATTTCATAAAAGGCATAAAAGAACTAGGTATAGGTAAACCAAAATAAAAGCCAAAATACTGTTTTAGATGGTCAAATAGTATTACTTCCGTCTTCAGAACTGATATCATGCCGTCTCTGAAGGCATCTTAATTATTGTTGCACAAAGCAAAGTGAGACATTAAAGTGCAAGTTCTTCAGCCATAAAAATATCAACTGAGGTTATGAATTATGGCCATAGAATATATATATATTTTTTTACAGTGACAGAATTATAGAGGTTTTGTAGATCTTAGGACATTTATATTAGCATAATCTTACCTTAAACTTTCTCATGGACTGATACAGTCTTCCAAGGTTGCCATAGTGTTTTGCTGTCTGTACATTAAACTCCCCAAAAGCTTTTTTAGCTAACTGAAGCGAGGACAGATGTAAGTCATGAGCTTCTTGAAGTAACCTCTGCTCAGTTTCCTTGTTATGACAGTCTATTGCAATCTCCTCCAGGATAAGTGCTGAGTATAGCAGAGGGGGGAAAAAAAAAAAAAAAACAAGCAAAATTACTGTGTTCTAAACACAAATATGCTAACTGTAGGTAGCAGAAAGTCATCTACCCAAGAGACCTCGGGAGACATCTAAATCAGGCTTTATGACTATTACAAACTGCTTTCAAATGGTATGACCAGAGTTACCAACCTGTTTTTTAAAATAATCTATACTTTTACTATTTTTATTCAATGAGTCTTCCACTAAGTTTTAAAGAAGTTATTTGTATTTTACAAGTGTGTTGATAAAGAGCACCGAGGACTGCTGAGAGTCTTCTAGAGTGACCTCCATTTGGGAAAAAGCTCAAGTTACAATGCCTCTGTTGGGGAACAGGATAAACATATCTGAATGACTGATCTCCACTGACACAGTATTAAACTGTTCCAAGTAACGCAATTAAGTGTACTACCTTTAACTCTCTTTGAAGATGCCAAGAGCAGATGGTCTTCTGGGAGAATATGTGTTATAATGCCAATAGCACGTTCAGCATGGAATCTGAAAAAGTTTGAATAGATGCAGCCAGAGTTTTATTTAAATTAGCAGCTAACTGGTAAAGTGTTAGAAACATTAATAAAATGAACAGATACATTTAAGTTCTGATCAGAAAATCTGTATAATTTAAAAACATTTTTCCCCCATTTACAGTACTAGATTTACTGCCATTACCTCAGGTCAATGTACTCACAGTGCATTGTCAAATTTTCCAGAGCTGTACTGGTGAACATAAGAAGAGTAAGCCAAGTCTTCATGAGCTGTAGCTACATGTATGTTTTTACCTCCAAATACTGACTGCCGAATATCGAGAGCTGTCTGAAAGAGTTACAAGAACACCATTTCATCAGTCAATACAGGGGAGAAAAAAAAGAGAAAAAGAACAACAACTTATGAATTTCTGTCACTGTAAAAAAGGAAAAAAAATTGTCGGATGGTTCTGAAATTCTATAGGCCTATACATACACACTTGATGCAGTAAATATATATAAAATCCATTTAGGATTCAGGGCAAAATGGAAACAAAAACTAATGGTTGTTTTCATTATTTTTTGAAAAAGCTTGCCAGTAACTTAATCAACTTTTGTCTCTTTCCCTGAATTAACTGCATGCAAATTACACTAAAAAAAATTGAGAGCTTTTCAGTAATAGAAACCAAAGACAGACATTTAGTTTTGCTGCATACCTGATAGATCGCAACAGATTGGCATATATTATCTACGTTGAGCAAGTAAAATCCATAGTCTAGTAGCGTATCAGAATATTTGGGGTGCTTGGCTCCAAAATGCTCCCTGTAGGAACATACTTATATTACAAACTGAGGCAAGTTAAGCATAAATTTTAAAATGTATTTTTTGGAATGCTACTTACCGAGCAAGGTATACTGCATGTTTTATCAGCTGTTCAGCCTTCTTAAATTCACGTTTTACAACACAAGCCTAAACATATAGAAATGAAGCACATGAAGAGGTGCACACTCAGAATGCATCTCCTCCAGATATTGGCCCAGTTGCTCACTATTACTTCTAATTTCAAAATATTGTCATTGTTACTAAAGTAATTTTCAACTTATTTAAGAAAAATTTACAGATAACATTTATAAACATATTTTATTCTGACATAAATGACTAAACAGAGTGCTAGTACTGCACCTAGTCTACAAAGATGGAAACAGACCACCTGTTCATGGAATGCTCTCAGGTTAACTCTGTCATGAAGTTCCTTTGAACAGCTGTAAGTCAGTGTCAGGGAAAAGGAAAAAAAATCCACACAGCTGAGATAGACCAATTAGACAAAAAACAAACCATAATGCTTACAATACAGACCAGGTTTCCTGAGTATTCTGGAGGTACTACCCATCCTCACCAATTCTCAGTAGTAACTCACTTACAAAAGGAATGTGGAAGATTTTAAATTCACCTTTGAAGCTTGTCGCAAAACATCCACTACTACTTTTACAGGCAGGCCAACTGTGATCTCCTTCATAGCTTCTATACACCATTTGTAAG
Organism: Anas platyrhynchos; assembly: GCF_047663525.1. Lineage (NCBI taxonomy): Eukaryota > Metazoa > Chordata > Aves > Anseriformes > Anatidae > Anas > Anas platyrhynchos. Next base: position 2,407,997 of record NC_092606.1, read on the forward strand.
CCTATTGAACAAAGTCAGCATATTTAGTCTGGAATTTCATAACTAGGCTCTGAAAAATACACTGATCATATACATTCCAAAATTAAAAAAAAGTTATTTAGTTGCTTATGTTTGATAAAGCTTTTTCAGCTAAATCTGAGAAGGCCAACTTAAAGATTCCTCTTAAGCTTAATAACTGAACTTGGAAGTATTTTACACTGGTCTAAGTTCTGTATAATTACAATGAATGTAATATATTCTAGAGACAAAAATGTATTCAATAGTCTTTAAGTAATCCTTACAATTCTTATCGTAAACAACAGCTTGCTAGTCAGTGTACTTAGAAGCTAAAAGAAAATTGCTGTTTATGCAGCAGTTACACTGAAGTTGCAGTTTTTCTAAACTAGCTGCAAAGTGCAATCTGTGCTTTCCGATTCATTTTTACCTATTAAAATAAGCTTTTTGTAATGTGTCATTTCCTGATAACCAAAATATACTCAGAAATTATATGTGATAAGATTATTAATGATGGATTAAGTACCATTAAGAGCTTGTAGACTAAGAACACACAGAAATCAGTTGGTAAATCAAGTATTCCTCTGGCACTACCACACAAGAACCAAAACCAATCAGGAACTTAAGCGAGAAATACAATATGAATAGCAAGCCAGTCATGAAAAGTCCTAGCAGATTTCATAACCAGTTTCCTGAAGTAAAACAAAAACAAACTAATCCCACTCACCTCATCATAGTGGCTCTTGGCAAAAAGCAGTGCACACAACTCCCCATAGAGTGCTGCTTTGTTTGCTTGCTGACCATGTTTTGCAAGCTTGTCCATGTAAGACTGAGCTAGTTTGAACGTTTCTTCTCCCAAGTGATATTTACAGTTACCATTTCGAACATGCAGCAACCTTAGGAAGACGTAAAGAGATCCTCTAAACACTGAATAAACCATTTCATTATACAGTAGTATCACTGATCTATTATTTGGCATTATACTTACAATAGAACTGGGCTATCATCCCAGCAAAATTGCACTGTCTGAATTCAGTAATACAAAAGAACTGTTTACAGAATACTATTTAAAATACTTGCACAGCAAGAATTTTTACCATTGGAAACATCAAATGATTTTTTCCATGTTGATGAATCATTGTATATCCAGTGCTCAAATCACTCTGCTGTGGCTTTATATTTTATTTTTTCATAAAGTCCATTCCGTACTGCAAAGAGGGGCTAAATTCAGGAAACATGAGCTAACGTATAGTGCAATATTTTATACCTTTTATGATACATTACACTAGATCTTCCAATAAACTGTTACAGAAGAAGGCAAGATCAATTATGTTTTAGACCAAATGTTTCTCTTCTTTAAACTTGTTTCCTGTAAGCATTTACTCTGAGATTTCTAAGTTACTGTAGCTATGCCTCCTGCAACAGCAAGGTAATACATTCAAATTTGCCCTATAAATTCAGCCTACCCATAATACTCTTCCTATACTTTCTGATTGAAATGTATCATGAAATCAAACATTAACAAGAAAGGAAATAAAGCTGACATTTTCACAAGCAGGGACTGGCAGGCAAGCACAGAGCAGAGAGACAGCCATGCAGAGAGATAATCAAAAGAGAAGACCTTCAAAAACCCCCTGAAACATGCTAAGTAAACAAACACCAGCTTTCCAAGAAGAAACACTGTGACAAAGACCCAGAGGGAAAAAAATAAAAATGACAACTATTTTTCCTTAAATAAATTCTGAGAACTAAACATGATGCAGAAATGCATTGCGTTCTTGGTCACAGGCAGCAGAAAACTACCTAGATGCAATAAAGGCAGGAATTTTAAAGAAACTGGAGAGAAAAACAAAGCAATTGTAGTTTTCAGAGAGGAAACTATTCCAACTAGTGAGATGCTGAGGAGCTGCCATCCATCATCAAATACACGAAGCCCACATCCCACATAATGACGTATGTGAGCGGGGATAATACTGCAGTTTACATATGCACATGGGAAAGACAATACCCAGTACCTTGGTGCTTCAGCAGCAGTATCTAAAAACAACCAACCAGAAATCAAGCTAAACCTAATCCAATCCTTTAGATAATAAACTGAAAGGGTTGTGCAGGTTTTTGCTTTTTTTTTTTTTTAAATGTGATCTAGTTTTGAGTAACAAAAACTCCATTATTAATCCAAAGGAATTTTAGAAGAGAAAGACATAGAATAAACACTTTATAACCTTTACGCTAATAACTTCAAATCTTCTTTAATGTCTGTAATGCTCCCCTTTAGAGTAAAATCATTCTCTAATAGCATAACAAACAGCAACCACAGGGTTACACAACATGTTGGTAAGGCTAAAAACACCAAAAAAGAATTAGCAAAATGTGAAACAATGACATGGGAGAACCATGTATTTGTATTACATATTTGTGCCTTATTGTGTAAGATAGAAAAATTAAAGAAATCAAGCCAATAGGAGCACTACACCTGCAATAAAGTAGTATAAAAGTTTGTATAAGAGATCCCAAATCACATTATTGAGTTTTCTCATATAGTTTACTAGTGCTAGTACAATAAAGAAACCAAATCATGTCTAGATAATAAAGGTTTACATTTTTAAATTGCATTCTATTAATAATACAGTGCATTAATTAAACCCCTGGAGACTGGACTTCCTAGGTTTTAGAATAGGAAGAGCCACTTCTTAGAGAATTGTATTTTCAAGTGCTGGACTTAAACAAGTTATTCAAGTGGTTCAAACAAGTTATTCTACACTGGGGATTAGACGGTAACAACAAAAAGTTTATCTTACTACCTCGTGACTTTGAAGCTGAGTACAATTACTGCTCTCTCCCACAAAAGGGTTTTTAGAATTTACATACTTTGCACTTCTGAAATCATTTCAGGATTCTTTTTATTTGATATATTTCCAACTAAACTGTGCTGTTATTTAATTGTTTGGGAGATGCCAATGCATATCTCTCCATTCACACTGCTGCCCAGAGCGACTTAATGTTATATGCAGGCCATCAGCTTCCATTACAAGAACAATGGCTGTCTCTGCCCAAACAGAATTAGCAGCTCCAGTTCAGAAGAAATCATTCTAATGATGGATGTTTTTTCTAGCACAATATGACAATATTTTATCCACAACTGTGTGGGCTGTATATCACTCTCCAACACTGAAAAAATACATAAAATAAACAGCTACTAGCAAACCCATTTACTTCTCATTTACCCAACTACAAACAAGGTGCAGTTTTGTTTTGGAGCAGTTTTCCAAAACAATATTTTTGTCTATATTCAGATAAACAGGATACCTTGTTGTTCATTACAGCAGCTAAAAAAATATATATCTCAAATTTAACTATGCTTACTAGTACATAGGTATTCAAGCCCATAGCTGCAACACACAGAAGAGGTCAGTCACACAATTGCCAATGAAAACAACCTGGCTACTTGCTACTTATTGTATCAGCATCACACATCTAGGTACATGAATGTAAGAGCAGGGGAACTTACCTGAATGGACCCCACTACAGGTCTTGTGAAACCAGCCAGATGCAAAAACTAAATGCCTCCTAAAAACAAATTCTTTTCCAAATGCTTAAGTTGTGGCTGAAGGCATCTAACAAGAACTAGACACCTGAATTTACCTAACTACATAATTAAATAGCTCAAGAACATATTGGATCTATTATCAGGAAAAGTATGTTTTCTTTTTATTTCTGCTCAACTGTATTTTTAGCATTCATATTTGGTGAATTCTTCTTGTACACTAAGTGTAATTTCAGAAAACACCAATGCAAAACTCCTCATGCAAAAAAGGTGAGCTCACCTTACACAGCATTCTACTGCACGAAACCAATGAAGTATTTCATCATGAAGGGTGCACAGCTGAAGGCAGGAAAGAAATACCTTCTCAGCATCACTATACCAGCCAGCATCTGATAGGAATCCCCCTGGAGAAAAAAAAAAAAAAGAAAAAAATATTAAGCATCATGCCTGCAAATTTTAAATCCCAAACATTCAAAGAGCAGAGAGCAGCCTGAAATTCTCAGACATTTAAATCCAATATACATAAGACACCAAGTAGCTTTTTAAAACTTATATTCCAAACGTATATACATTATTTAAAAGAAGTTACAGATATTAAAAAGAAAAAAATAGCATCAGCTTAACTGAAGCTTGAATGAAAAGAATATATTTTATAGCCTATCATCAGTTACCTAAAACAAAACCAATCTGAATTGCTTTTTCTTTTACAGCAGAATCTGATTCTGCTATGTAGGAGCACCGTCTACTGAAAGAATAGGCCAGTACAGAAGCAACTTTTACTCCATGGTCCATCAAAGCCTGAAAACAGTGATGAAGCAGATGTCTGAAACAAAAAAAAAAAACAGAATTTAGTTATACGTAAAGTTTTTAAAACACTGCAGTCAGTTGGCTTGAGTGCCATGAATTCAAATGAGTAGTGATTCAAAGAAGTAACTCCGACCTTCTCTCAAACCAAAACCATATGAATACAGAGTAATTGTCAATCTCAAGGCTAATGGGTTACAGTTGTTGGATTAGCCAACAAATAGAACGAGTGTACACAAAGTTCTTTACAAGGACACCCTCCAGTGTAAGCGATATACAAACTACCCACACATTGTTAGAACTGGAAAACATTTTTAGCTAAATCTCAGAGGGGGGGAAGCCTCAAAGTCCACCCTTGCCCCACAACTCCCACTGAAGTTGCAGATAAATGAGCAGTGATGAACCCATTAACATCACACACGCAACAAGGGAGATATGTCGGAAGACACAAAACTTATTTTGGTTACAAACAATCTGATCTAAAAAAGTCAAGTTCTGATTGTAACAATACAGAGTGGTAATATTTAAAGACAGGAAAACTCTTTAAACTGGGGCGATCCTATCAGTTTGATAACCCTTCCCCTAGAATTAGCTGCAACCTAAAGAAACATACTTTGACTGGCCTGTACGTCTTACTCATCTGATTCAGAACAGTCACAACAATGGAGATAAGCATGTGTATGATTTCCAGGCATAGCATACACTGCATGTGATAACAGAAGTGGACACCCGCAGGTCTAAAAACTTTTAAGGCATGGTATTGGCGAGCAGTGAAACCTATCACAAGACTTATGGCTAGCACAAACTGCACAGTAGAAAAAGAAAGCAATCTGAGTACCAAGTAACACAGATGACTTGGTGTATTTGCATAGAAGTTACAACTGTTTTATTTATTTTATGACAGAGAAAGAGACACTGTACCTTAAAAGCCCTTCTGCAAATCTGAAGAGGTAATTCCTATGGTTATCACATAGGCTATTAAACCCAAGAAAAGTAGAGACCTTTTCCAGATTCAAAGCCCAGATCAAGGGCTAAGAGCTGAAATGAGAACTAACAAAATATTAAGATATTTACCTTTTATCTAAAGCTCGTAGCACCTTCGCAAAAACTTCTAGTTCACAAAATTCACTACCCAGCTGGCATAATCGGCCCTGTTGGTAAAGCTGAAAGGAAGACACAAATATATTTAAAAATTTAAGACTTTGCACTCTCCTGGGAAATTTAACACAAGGATGACTTATGAAGAAACCCAGACTTCAAAGTATTGAAATAGAGCCGGAGTAAATATTAAAAAGTAACAGTTCCACAATCTCCACGCAGGAGCACAACTTTAGTGTTAAAAGCTGAACAAACACAAGCTATGAGAGCTCTGTATGTGGTTTCAAGTTGTTTTTGTCCGCTTTTTTCTTTCTTTCTCCAAACGTCCACTATATTCACCTGCATCATCAAAACAACACGACACCTCAGCTAAAAAACAAAGCCAAAAAACTCCCCAAGCTATCAAGAATTACAATGAATAGCTTCTTTGATACCAGATGCTTTGAAAACATTTTTAAAATTACACAGAATCTAGCAACCAGCATTATTTTAGAATATTTGTAAGTGGAAATCCAAAGCCAAAGCATAAAGGATATAATAAAATAATATATTGTGATCCTAGAAAACTTGAGCAGGCCCCTAGAACAAAGGATGCAACAATAAAATTATATATACAAACAAAAAACACAAGTTCTGTAATGAATGACTCACTGATACCCAGAGCTAAACACAGGCATGAGCCCTGACCCCATTAATACCTGAGCTCACACAAGTAATTCCTGTTTGAGTAAATGGGAATATTCATGTGAATCTGTTCATGAATTTATTAAAAGCAATGTCTAATTTTATGTCCAAATTAATTTTTACCTGCAGATAAGCAAATATATCAGTTGGCTTGCTCACAAAAACACAAACCATGGAGACAGTTCTTTATGCAACGCATAGTTAAGCTGCAGAACTTTCTGCCACATCATGCTATAAATACTAAGAATTTACATAGGTATGAAAATGTCTGTACAAATATACAGCAGAAAAATCCATCGCGGGCTATTAAATCCTGATATCGAAGTCCCTGAACCACAAATGACTGAAAGCTGGGTATGTAATCAAAGAAGCACCACTATACATTTGCCATACTCATATATCCATCCCCAGCTCCTGTCAGAAGCACAGCACTGGATTACACAGGGCTGCTCCAGTACAACCATTTATTTGTTTTAGGTGTTCTAGGACACCCCCCAGTCTTTAATTTACTTTTTTTTTTTTTTTTTTTGCAAGGCGGTGGCTCCATGGGGAAAAGGACTCCTCTCTAGATGCTGCATCTTTCAACAAAGGCCATTTGAGGTCCATTTCTCTCCCGTTTCATGTGTGCACTACGTGAGGCAGGACGAGGACACTACAGTTTACGATCTGACACCAAACAGATTATGCAGTAACGTTTCACACCATCAGGAGCATGCAGGTAAAGCACTACTATGTTGCACTCTTATTAAGTTATTCAGCAAACCCCACTTTTCAATCTACATGCTAAGGTATTCACACACTGCCCAAGGCTGGCGTGTGTTGGCAGCAAGACTCCATGTGCTGTGAGCGAGCAGCACCCTCACTCTGTAAGCAAAGGCTGATAGAACATGCTAGAGGTGTTCAAGCAGAAGCACAAATTTAATGAAAACTTTAACATTCCCCTCTGAGTTCTCATAATTTCTTAAAAAACCTTTATAAGCATCTTCTATCTGTTTGCCTTTTTAACCACAAAGACAGGAAGCAGATGAATTCGTGTTCAAACAAAGCATGTGAGAACATCTCCCCCAGCCAGAAACTTAGTTTTAGTTAACTCTCCTTATAAAAGCACATGACACTGATTTTACAGCACAGTAAGTTTGTTATTTTAACAACAGAACCTACAAAAAAACCTTCAAAAATACTTTGACCTAATAATGTCAATTGCCAGAAATGAATGTTTTCCTTTTAGTCATCCATTTCACTGGAAAAAAAGGAAGTCCCTTAAAAAAACAGAACAAGTCTGCGTGCAAAGTTACTCCTCAGATAAAACAGTGCCATGTCCCTGTACTTCAAAGAAATCAGTTTCTTCTGAAGCTATTTTCTCTCTGGTAGAGAAAGACCATGCAGCCCGGTGTATTAGAAAACTACTGCTATGGTAAGCAGTCTCATTTTCTCCACACAACTCTGCAAAGGTAACTATCATATATAAAACCTAAAACATACTTTTCACAATCGAAACAGATTATACCTTGCCTAGTATTCCAGTACTGAAGGCAGACATCTTATCAGCAATTAATGAAATCATTTCTGGAAGAAACTAAGACTTAACACCAAGTTATTTTACCAAGACTTGGTCAGAAGGACTAGCATATGTTCAATAACTCGGTTTTCAACCAAGTACATCATAATTTCCCCTCATCACTTTGCTGTGCTACCTAAAAATCCCAGTGGTTACTCTAACACTGCTTTGCCAAATGTTAACTCTAATATGACCTTTTAAAATTAATATATTTATGAAGTTCCATAAACACTTGTTGTAACATGCCCACTGTTACATGGGATTCTTAAATTCCCAATGAAAAAATGCCCTGGTTGTGGAGGGGAGCCCCGAACCACATCCTCATTTTTGGTACATTTATTATTTCAGGCCCAAAGGTCCAAGCTTGCCATGTGCACATTGCTATTCCCAACGCTGAGATGAGCACTCAGTGCTCAAGGCACCGTTCTTGGATCTGAAAAACAACCAACGTTTTTTCCTGGTATAACCAGAAATACAGTATCCTTGGAATATTTACCACACTATTCACCCCTTGCCTCGACACGCTGGCAAACATCTGAGGAACCAACTCAGCTTGAAGTCTCTTTAAACTGTTAGAGCTGTTAAAGCAATATTTTCAAACAAAATTTGACATGGAAATAGTGAGTATACAGCAAACAGTGAAGCAATTCCAGTAGACTCAGTAACACTCATTTGCTCATTGAGAAGCAGTTGCAAGTACTGAAGAAATGATTCTCTTGTTAAAGTTCCAGAGAGACAGAATTCCTGACCACAAGCCTTGCTACATAACATGAAAAACAAAACAGTGATTCAAGAAAAACATGCCCTGACAAGAATGGCAGAGGTCTGGACTTCTGGAAAACTATTAATTTCTTAAGAAGGAAGAGGTTAAGTTTTTGTCTAAAAAAACGTATTTGGAGCTTAACAGAGATTTCTTTTTTTTTAAAACCCACAGAAAATTGAGTAAGAGCCTACAGTATGACTTCCAACTTGAACAGCTCAAACTGACACATCGATTCTGGCACTGAAGACACGAACCAAGGTATAAGTTTAATGCGTTGCCTTGTTATTTACATATGTGCAGAGTCAAACTGTTCTGCACAGCTATGAGAAAACCACCGTGATCTTCCTTCAGAAACTAAGGCTTACATTTAACCCACAGCACATTGTCCAAAGCATTCAAAAGCTGCATACAGCGGTGTTCCCAGTCAAACATATTGATAACATTAACTTTTAACTTATCTGTTATCATACCATCGCGCCCATATAATTCTGTTAAAGTTCTTGTCAGAGTTCTCTCTCAATAGATTAAGCTGAGCTCTAACTGCTTCCTAGCAAACCCCTAGAAATAAAGACAAAGATGTTAAACTACCAGTAAAAGCAAAGCCATAACATCACAGAGAAAGTGATACAGTATTAGTATCACTGGCATTCTTGGCTGTTTCACTGGGTACAAGAGAAACCTAAAAATACATTTAGCTTTTTAAAATTAATCACATTTTAAAAGCAGATGGAGATTAATTCTAACCAGTTGTAAGAGGACCCTCCAGAAGAACTGTAGCACATGCAATTTAAAAAATATGCTCTTATTGCTCCAGTTTGGAAGAGGTCTGAAAAATAAATATGGATATTTTGGTAAGAATTAAAGATGCAAAGAATTGCATGGAGCTACCCAGCAAGTTTAGTGATGTTCAATAACATACTGTAGAATGCCATGCTAAATGTAGGAAGGATTGTATACCTAAACACCAAAATCAGTATTTAGGAAACAAGTTTGGCTGTAACCCCCCCTCTTTCTCCCCTACTTAACACAGAAGGAAGAAAGATTTTTAGGAATCATTAGGGCACCGAATCAATCTGTTGACAAATGACTCATTAAAGGCCAAGGGGACAGGTGGCAGACAGGCTTAGAAAATAATCAGTTAGAAATGTAGGTACATGAACTCTTAAATCAATTTCAAATCCATCTTCAAAGCATCTGGACAAGGCTAGTTCAATGTGATACTGGGCATAAAAAGGCAAACTTTACGTATTTGAAAACATACTTCTAATTAGAATCTGATCTTTATGAACCTCAAGCAAAATAAACAACTAACAAAAACCCCTCACTGAATAAGCCTAATTTAACAGATAACTTTTGAGCTTATAGTCTTACATACAGAGCACACTTCTTCCAACTTGCTCTTCTTCCTGTATCACATCAGCATTTTTTGTTTTATTTCACATCTACACAGAACTCGTACACTTTGTGTGAAGTACAAACCTTAGAGTCACACATTCATGTGACTCTCCACAGCAGGGAAACCCTATTTTTTCTATCCAGTTTGCTTTGATTTCAAGTTAAATCAGTACGAATGAAATGAAGTAGAAACAGCAATTACTGCTTCAGCGGCAGCTGAACACCTTTGTTCATGTGACCTCATTACCAGAATTATGCTGAGTTCCAGTGTATAAGATTTAACAAGGATACTGAAAAAACCAGGGAAGCCAGAATACATATTAGGATCAGAAAACATGCCACACAGAGGTTCAAAAAGAAAAATAAATAAATAAAATAAAGAGCAAAGTAAATAATAAGAATTAGGAAAACGGTAAGCAAAGGCAAGGAGTTTCAAGCCAACAACATAAGGTAGGATGGTTCAGTTCCAGTCAAATTTAGTCTACAGATAAGAGACATATTAAAATAAAGAGCAATAAACATTGCTAAAAAAGCTCATGACATGGTGCTTCGCCTTCAGTGGGAGGTCTTAATTTAAAGAGGGGGTGCTAGATGGATATGATTTAATCCAAAGTGTTTAGGGAAGTCCTCCGGCATGTGCCAGCCTGGAAGTCTAACCAGGTGATGAGAATGCCTGTATGCATGCACACATATGTAAACCACGTTTGGTTCCCACATACGTATTTCTGACCCCTAGAAGGACAGCAGCATTAATTTAATTAAGCCTGGTGAAGTCACGCTGGTCAGTCACAGCCAGAAGCCCTACAAAATATGACCCACTTGTTCTGGATTTCTGACCTGCCTCCTAAGATACATTGCTTGCTTATGACCTTGTTTGTATTCCTCTGGTCACAAAGATATTCAAACTAAAGATGTACAGCTATACTTCAATTCATAGGTAGCTTATCTTTTCCTCCTTCATCACATACCCAGGAATATGAGGGATGAACCAGATTTACTCTGACCTTATGGAAAAGATGCTTATAATCATTCTTCATCAGTAAAAGCAGTCTCTACTGCAATGCAGAGAACGGACGCTCTATTGTGTGTTGCAAAGTGTCAGCAAATTCCTGTTTATTCATTTTGTTTCATTCAAAGAATAACTAGATGCGATACAAGAGCTTTTATTAGCCATACTTGCTCTTGTTTGGATTACCAGAATACAGGGAAGAGACAATGCTCTGGCTACACATTGTCCAGAAGTTGGAGCTATCAAGATGTAAATTAAAAACCTGTATTTTGACCCACAGCAAGGCGGGACCACTCTGGAAGTTTTATTGACCACTTAAAATACAGAAAAAGCATGATTATAGCCTTCTGGATTTTGCCTGAAAATGTTAATACAAAACAAGTTAGCATAGTGCAATTTCTAAAGGTTACGGGTCCGCACTGACTGAGACAATTTGTCATCTCCAATTGTTCCTGTGGTTAATGATATCATCAGAAAACATTCAAAGAACATTGGACCCAAATGATTTTCAAGAAAGATCAATGTGGAAAAAAAAAAAATAACAGCACAATCCAGAATAGACATTTCAAAAATAAATTAGACATTAGACGAAACTCCTTGTTATCCTATGTATATCCAAGATTAGCTTGCTAGCATGTAACTGCAACAAGTATCTACAAAAGAGAACACTAAGACTAGTGAGGCAGTATGACTTCAAATATCCAGGAGAATCAACAACAACAAAAAAGATAATTAACACATAACAGAATATTAAGCTGAGGCACAGGGGAAAACAACTAACTTCTGTATACAGCATTAAGTAAACCGTCTCTGGACTCCATAGTTCAATGTCTTATTTCTGTCAAAAGCTCAGTTATTTGGAAGAACTCCCTCCCTCAATAGACCATCCTTTCCCTGACAAGCCACAAAAGAAAAAAAATTTTTTGAAGACTTTCCGTTTATTCCAGTTGTCACTTTTTAATAAAAAAAGTTTGGCATTTGCAAATATTGCCCAGCTGCCAGGCACGATTCTCACATTTTAACTTTGATCCAGCATATTTCTTTCTTTGGTTTCTGAAAGTTGGACCTCACCTCCAGTTTAAAAAAAAAAAAAGAATGAACTACTTTTACTAGGAAACAACACCACCAGGATATACATAAGCCTGGCAAAGATCCTAAGGAAACAAAATACACTGTGTTTGCACATTTTTTCCAAATGCAGGTGTTACTTGCGACAATACCAGTTATTAAACTCTTCAAAATACAGATGTGATAAGACATTTATATTTTTCTTAGCACAAACGCAGACTTGAAAATCTCCAGGATATCCTGTAACCAATGTAACCAAGCTAGCAAACTGTGCAATCAAGACTGGCAAATGCTAATTTCAAGTGTTCATACTGATGAATGTGTTAAAAATAGTTCTATATGGCCACAGCCAATTAACATCCACAGTGCGTATCAAAATAAAGTCTGACTGGTGCTGCTACCTTTTAGCTTTACAAAGCGGGTGGCAGTTTCTCTGATACCACAAGTTGCAAATAACACCTAGATAACAGCATTTTTTGCAAGTTAGATGTGAGACTGAAAAAATACCTCCTATCAATAATCACAGAAAGATTCTCCCTCTTTTTCAAGGTCTAAATGCAGCTATTTTCACAAGTTCTACATTACCCACCGATTTTCCTCAGCCATATTTAAAAAATAAGTCAATTCTATACAATACTAACAACAAATTGATGCCCTTTCAACAGAGCAGCCATCAACACATAATCAGAACAAAGATTGAGAAGGCTTCTAGTTTGTCTTCTTTTAAAGACTATTAGTGATTTTGGAAATTCTGCTTTAAAGAACTCATTGTCAGGATGCACTGAGCATACCTCCCTAACCTATAATGGTAATTATTATCAGTATCATTTTGGAAAGCCTGGTACCTGTGCTCTGAAACAAAGAAAGCAAATTGTTTTGCTTTTTTGCACTATACAAAACAGGGTTTCGCACCATATGAAACAGGGAAGGGGATTGTTCAAAGGTGGTACAGGAGTTCTCGTTCTAACCTGGTTCACTGATGTCCTTTGTATTGCTGCAGCCATCAAGAACCATGCTCGATGTTGTATAGGTGCATAGAAAAACGCAAGCACTGTTCCAAAAGATTTATCTGGGCTATGCTTTGAGATGCTCACTGAAGGCAGACATCTCTGCATATGGAGCACCGTTTAGTCAGGGCTGCAGACTTGCTTTCAGCATCCCAGCCAAGATTTAGTCACATTTATGCATAAGCTAATTTAAATGCGACTATTAAAGAGGACAGATTCTCCTACATAGAAAAGGTACAAAATAGTGTGAAAATAGAGTGAAGGCATGGAAGACCATCTTGCTATTGGCAGCACTGGCAAGACACTCACTACACTGCGTAACCTGCTTTCAGTTACTCTGTATTTGGACATCTCATAGGTATATATTTGTATGAGAAATAGAGGTGCACCTTATACTTTTCAGATCAAAGATCATCCTGTTGTAAAACTTATAAATAAAAGGGAAAAAAAAAAAAGCAAATTATCACCATTAACAAAAATTATACTGGCTAGCGGTTAGTACAACAGAACCAGTATTTTTGAGGACAGGCCTTTAGCATGCTTGTTACCATCTCCTGAACAAGGCAACATACTACTTGTACATGATCAGAACAGATTAAAGTATCTTTAGAAGTCAAATATAGTGCTGGTTTATTTTTCATGATGAAGTAACTCCAAATGAATATGAATTGATGCAACCACTGAAGAGTGCTAATAAAGCATAGGAAGTCACTGATCTATTTAGCTCACCTGTGAAGGAGTTTTTAAACAATTTGGGAAGAACATATACTTAGACACTTCCATCATCTGAAGTTCTTTTTCTGTGCTTTTAAAGCCCTAGAGAACCAGCCCTTTTTCTGTATGAATGTCAAGACAGGGTCAAGGAAGCTTACTTATCAATGGCCATACCTGCGAACAGCTAAAAATAAACCTCAAAATGTTTTTCCACATTATTAGTTCCGCACCTTTAGTGTTTATCTAGTACTTGCTGTATCCAACCCCATCATTTTCTGTGAGCATGTTCATATACAGATTTCCCATGCTTCTTAACACTTATGGATTAGGTAAGTGGTGCCTAATATACAGAAAACGTGTATTTCAACTCCACAGAAACAGTTTCCCTGTCTATCGAAGATCAGACACCCTTCTAAATACCGTTACTCCATACGTATGGAATGGGCCACTACTCCTGGTTCATAAGGACTCATCTGAAAAACTACTTCATTTAGCACATCCTAGGTTTTTAGAAATTTACTGGCCGAGGAAAAAAAGGTTATCCGCCTCCATAGCTCTTACACACTGTTTCTCTCCTGACAAATGCTCTTTTCCAGCAGCTCCTGTAGATGGATGAAGCACCTATTTAGTGGACAATAGAAATTAATGGACCATCCTCGCACACCTTTTCCTCTAACTCGGGATATTTTAGAGGAGGCAGCTGAATGAGAAATAGCCACTGCGTGAAAGAAAGATTTAAAGCTAACCAGCTCGATCATTTAAAGAGTCTCCAATCTGGCTCCCACCAGATCTTTAAACGTAGGAGAGCCTGGCAAACTCAGCGCCTTCCACCAGATATCACCTTCTCCAGCAGAAGGAAAAAAAATAAAGGGGGGGGGGGGGGGGGGGGAAACTGGACCGAAAATACCCCCCAAACCCAAACCACTCGGTCCCAACCTGCCCCTACCCCTTCCCCACGTCCCCACTGCCCCTCAGGGCAGGGCAGGGCCGGGCCCTTCCCGAGCCCTCCCCAGGACCCCCCCCTCCGCCACCTCCACAGGCCGAGCCCTGCCCGAGCCTCCCCCGGAGCCTCCCCCCTCACAGGCCCTCAGCTCCGTGTCCCCCCCCCCCACGTCCTTCGGGCCCTGCCCTGCGGCCGAGCAGCACCGGGGGGGAGCCGAGACCCCGCGCCCCTTCCCCTCAGACCCCCCCTGCGTGGGGCAGGCCCGGCTGCGGCCCCCCCTTCCCCTTCCCCTTCCTCCTCCTCCCTCCCCGTGGCCGCTTCTCCTTCCACCCCCCCCCCCCCCTCCCTTAAGGCCCAGCCAGGCCCAGACCTCTCCCTACACACCCCTCACTCCCCCCGCACCTTGTAGTAAACGTCGAACTGGATATTCTCGGGCAGCGAGCGGATGTCCCGGCGCCGGGCCCGCCCGTAGCTGTCCACCACAGCCGAGATGGCCGTGTTGTACAGCGTCTCGGGCACCCACTCCAGCTCCACCGCCGCCATCTTGCGTGTGCGGAGCCGCCTTCCCCCAGCCCCAGCCCGGCCCCGCTCCGCCTCACGCCCCGCAGCCCTGCGCGGTCGCCCGGCCCCCGGAGGGAGGGAGGGAGGGAGGGAAGGAAGGGAAGAGGGAGGGAAGGGGAGGACGGAGGCGCTGCTGGGGTGCGAAGGGAGGATGGCGGAGAGGGGGGTAGAGGGCAAAGGGGGGGTGTGGGGGGGTGAGGGGTTGAGCCGCCTGCGCTGGGGAGGCGCGAGGGAACGAATGTGGGGCGGAGAGTGGAGGAGGATTTAAAAAAATAATAATAATAATGAAGAAAAAGAAGAAGAAGAAAAAGCCAAGGGGAAGTCAAGGGCTGAGGGGTTACGGGATTTGCGGTGGGGGTGAAGGGAAATGCAGAGGGGGGAGGCGCTGGGGGGAGCGTGAGGTGAGCGGGCAGCGCCGTGACCCGCGGCCCGGCTGCCGGGGGCTGCTCGGGGTCCCTGGGGTCGGGTTCTGGAAGCGTTATTGGTGTAGGGGCGTTACTGGTATAGGGGCGTTATTGGCGTGAGGAAGTTATTTGTGAGAGTTATTTGTGAGGGGGGCAGCGGGCCCGGCGCCCCCCGTACCTGGCCTCAGGGGAGGCCCCGGGCGCCCCCTCCCACGCCGAGCTCCGCGGCCTGCCCTGCGGTGAGCTGAGGGATTTCACGGAATCAGCAAATATCCCGCCTTGGAAAGGACCCGTGTTTGTATTTACAGCTTAACCCGCGGTGATGTGCTGCTGGTGCTCGCCTTCTGGGGCTTTCAGGTGCGCAGGCAGCTCAAGGTGAGCGTTATTTGGAAGCCATGGGTTTATTAATGTGCCCTACGTGCACGTGCTTGCCTGGTGTTCCTCGTGGGCTGCCATGTGGTAAAAATGCCCTTTTCCCTGTGTAAATGAACCCCGTGGCCCCATTATAGTTTGCCAATATCTCCTTATCTTTATCACGCTGTTTGAGGTATGTTTTTCTTCTTAATTTGCTTTCCATGTGGGGCGTGCACACGCCACTAGGGACATATTGAATAGCGTTTGGCCACAGATGCTATACTTTTGGGACAGGCAATTAAGATTACTTGGAGTAAAACAGCCTTGCACTATGTAGCCAGCGATGTAGTCACCCCTGTGTAATACAGGCATGAGCTAAGAGATTAGTACTTGGTGTAGATTTTGATAGCGCACTAAGTTAATGCTCAGATTTGACTGCTGTAATGTGGTCCTGAACCACAATGGTCCCATCTATTCACAGTCAGTATCCTGCAGTTTTAAAACTTTTAAAACTAATCACAACCGTGGTCAAAAAAAAATAAAAAATCCCAGATGCACTAACTGGACAGAGAAATATTTCTCATTCTATTAATTTTTATTTTGTTTTGCTTAGCTAATATAGGGTGGTGACTGTGACTTACTGCTTATTATTTATTATTTTAAAAGTTACTGGTTGTGGAGCATCTACCGCTTCACTTTGGGGACTGTTTCTAATAACCCTAGAGGTGTTGCTAGTGCTGCCCTCTCTCTCACCCCCCAGTTTTATGAGGGCATTATTCTTCATCACTTACATACAGAAAGAAGTGTTATGGGGTAGAAAGAAATGAGCATGGTACAAGCAGACCACAGAAGATTGCTTTATCCTCATTTGCCTGTTGGTATTTTCAGGTGTCTTTTAATTATTTTCTGAGATCATGTGGTTTTTATTTCAATTGAAGAAAGACAGATGGTTTCTATTGGCAATTAGTCCCCCAAGAAGCAGAGGCTATTTACCTCAGTTACTTTCTAGAGTGCTAGTTCGGAGCATGTGGAGCTGGAGGCATATGAGGAGAGTACAGATAAGGCAGCTTTCTGCTGTATAAAAGAAAAGTATTAATTATACCTAGAAAATGGTAATTTTTGAAGTTATAATGCTTTTTATTGTGCTTTAAAATAGAGTAAAAAAATCTAATAATGAGTAACATCTGTATAAAGTAAATATAATTTCCAAGACAGTGTTGTAGCAACAGGCTTTATCTTTTTAAGTTGCTATGCCTTAAAAAATAACTAGCCAAGATACACCTGTTATTGTGTTATTTTATGTAGGTAGGTGTATCACATGCAATTCAAGGGGAAGAAATAAACATCTTTATGAAAAGATGTGATAGAGGCTCTCTCTGGAGTGCATTGTTATATATTGAGTCTGTAATTAACTTTGATAGAGGCCAAGGAGCAATCTTTGTGGCTGAAGTGTTTTAATCTTTAGGTAGGAATACAACTTGGATGTGGTAGCTCTGTTATTTATTAGTAGTGTGTGTTTTAATATATTTATCCAGTGAGCAACTTGGTAATCTTCTATTGTAGATACATATTTGAGTTGTAAAAGCATGGATAGAGTATTCATGGAGTTGTCAATTCAGCGTGTTTAATGTTGAGATAGTAGATCACCATTCTGAGTAACATACAGTAGCATGCTACTTCAAAAAAAAAATCTGTTTTCTTAAATCGTTATTTAGTTCTCCAGACACCTTTAAACTTATGAGGTATCTTGTTCAATGTATGGATTTATTTGCTTAAACTGTACTGTGAACCTATTAGCAAACTGGCTTCACTCAGTGATGTGCTCTTCACATATGTAAATTATTTTAATGTGATTGCTTATTAGTAGTTGCAGATGTTAGAAAATCTTTCTGACTCCAGTACTTGCTGGCAAAGGTTCTGATGGATATTCTTATCTTTGTTGATATCTTTCTCTATTCTTTTGTCTTTTTTATGTAGGGAAACATTTAAAGGACGCTTACAAATACTGTCTGCGTCTGAAAGCAAAATGGTAACGCACGTTGCTTAGGCAAAAGCATTCAGTCAGTCTGTCTTCTGTAATCTCAGCTTTTGAAGATGCATCTGGGTATCTGAACAACTCACATGTAACGCGTATGGAGAGCAATGGCTCTGTACATCTGTGTATCATTGCAGTGAATAGGGATGCAGACAAGCCTATGTAATGGGTAAACGTATAAAGAAAATCTAATCATAGTCTGCTATTATAAAAGCTGTCCCTGAAGATCAAACAACCCCTTGGTTGTCAAAATGCTGTCTGTAGAAGTTCATGCAAAAGAGACTTTACATCTGCAGAGAAAGATGGTTGTATAATTTGGATAGAATGTGGTTGGAGCTTGATGCTATGCTACACCATGTTAAAAAAACAGTCCTCAAAACCTTTTAAAAAAATAAAAAATCCCAAGAAGTTATTGGTACAGAGTTACCATCGGTACAATGGTGAGTTGTAGCAGCAGGATTGCCTCTTTTGCTACTGCTTTTTTCACAGCTGTTCTGAAGTCAGATTAAGTCAACTGCAGGTTCACCTGACTTGCTTTGATCTGAAATTAGTTAGAAAGCATTCATATACTAAGTGATTTTTGGTCATTAGCTATAGATTATATAGTGGTAGTTATATTACATCATTTCAGAGTCAAAAGAATAAACAGTGGTGTATGACTTTTGATCTATAGGTGTGAAGTACTAAAATACCATGTCTGTATTGCAGGAATATAATTCTAGAAAGCATGGATGAAAAAGATCCAATCTGTTTCACCTGCTGCCACTGCAAGAGTGTTTACATGCTTTCATTAAAGGTAATGTACTTGTCAAAGTGCAAAAATCAGTTTGTGAAATTGCTATGTTCACATAGGTGAAATTCAGTATGGATGTAGTTGAAGATGGAAGCCAGCTCATTGATGGAAAACTTAGTTTTCTTACAAGACTTAAGCAATCAGCTATCATAGTCCAGGATTTTCAGAAGTGGTTGGTGGTTCTCATTTTCTCTCAGTTTAAATATGAGGTTGTGTAAATGAACAGCCTTTTTTTTTTTAATTACTATGGCTGGACATACTTAGTAGGGGAAAAAGTTCTAAGAAAACAATACAAAAACCTGCTGAATTTTCTTGCAATGTGCTTATTTTGAAGTGGGAAGGAAGTGAACTGACATGGATAACATATGAACCTTCTATATCTCCTTGATGTGGATATTAAAGGAACCTTGAAAATAGTTTATGGGGAAGTTGTTGGAGGCTTCTAATTTTAAATTCCTAACAGGAAATCATTAAACTGTAGAGGAGCCAGCATAACAGACTGTTGCTCTAAAACAAGAGCTAAATGCGGAGCATGCACGTGAACTTGTCAGATCTTTTTTAATGTTGGCATTTTTTTTTTGCTTTCATGTTTACTGCAACCCAGATAAATACTTTTTTGTTTTTGCACTCTTTATATATATATCAGTTCAGTAGTCACATTTCAGAAGAAATGTTAAAACAATGCTGTTATGGCATAGCAAATGTGAAGAAATTGAGATTGTACTCCATCAGCTTCAGAGGTTAACTCCTTGCACAGTCAGGTCCCGCACTCTTTCATTGGCTAGGGAAAAGCTTTAAGAATGTGGATACTGTTCGGTTTGATCTTTTTCTTTTGCCTTTCTGGTCAAACACATCCCATGTAGGCTGTGGAAGAGGTGCAAGAGAAGAGAAACCAAGCTGATAGCAAACGAAGGTTGCCAAAGCTTGCTTAGGAGCAGGAGGAAGGAGAGATTATTGTGTGTCTGTGAGCAGAAAGACTTGAAGGTTAGCCACCAAAGTTAGCTGAGGTGCTTTACAAATTAAGAGACTTCAAGAACTTGTGTATGTTGAAGTCAGATGGGCAGTGCTGATTTCTGGTGTCTTGTGATTATTAAGCTTGTGCCCCAGTTCTGAGTTTTTAAGCATCTGATCTGTTATACTTCTGTATTTTTCACGTCGGAGAAAATTAGTCATGGCTTTTTACAAAACACAATGTTATGCAACTCTAAAGCACCCGACTAGAAGAGAAGGCAGGATGCTGGCCACCCAGTGCTGTCTTGTTATGTGTAGTTATGATGAATTTGAATGTAGCTTTGTCAATTCTTTTTGTTGTCTGATTCAGCTGAGGGAAAGGTATACTGCTGTGAAAACTGTTAGTACCTGTGTGAACTTTCTTCCCTCCTCCTCCTAGAGAGAAGGTAAATTCGTTTATTCACTTGGTTGAGTGTAGAACTATAAAATGTTTAATTTCACGGGAGGTGTCATGTGAGGAGCAATACGGTGTTTTGGTGCGCAGTGCTCTCTTGGATTTTCTATCTTGGTTAGTGTGCCTATCTTTTCTCTGGTATTTGAGCCCCAGGCATTTGATCTTTTGCATCTTTTTCTCCTTTGTGTCTTTATTTCCTTTTTGTTTTTGCAGGCTTTGAGCCTGTTGATAGGTAATCCTCAACAGATACGCTAATGAGAACAATGATGGTTATGTCTAGTGAACTACACAGTGCATTAGTGAACATCTGAAAATAATTAATGGAAGTTATGATGCTCTTCTTCTGATGTCAGCTAACCTGACAGCCTCACTGGGTTAAAACTATAGGCGGTTATCTGTTTCACTATTTTAACAGCTTTTGGCTAAAAATAGTGTAATTCTTTTTTCAGAATGCAACTAATTTAATTGAATCCTGTCCGAGATTTTCTTTTACACTATTTAAAAAAAAAAAAAAAGCTAACAGCTTTGCTACACAAAAGAAATTGTCTGTTTAATTTTGAGAGGTGACTTAAATTAGTTGGGCCAGACCAAGCAATAATAATCCTTCTACAGCCACTCTGAAATTATTTAAGTTTTTGTTGGCCAAAATGAGAATAAGCCATTGTCAAGGTCAACTAAATATCTGATTTAAATACATTTTCCATTAAACAATTGCAGTTCTTTATATATGAGTTTTTATTATTGACAAGCAACTTAACCTCACTTTAGAATATTCTGCCTTTAAAATAGCTCTTGGACCAGAGTGATTTCTGCTTAGCATTTAGTTCCTTTAAGTATTAAAGTAATAACAATAAAAAAGCATTCTCAGTATTTGTGCCTGAGAGAGAGATCCATGAAGAAATCTTGCCCTTCAATTGTTTCTCGTTACTTGGGTTTTGGAGTAAATGTTTTACTCCCTGAAACTTCAACTTTTGTATGCGTGTTCCCATTTCTGCCTGTATCTGGTTTAGTTGAATCTTTCTTGTGAGCTAAAGAACTTCAAGATGAAATAAGGGGGGAAAAGGCGTTTTGTTGCTAGAGAATCAGCTGGTTGCGTGCCCTGTAAATAGTGGCATTGTTGTTTTCCAGTGGTAGCCTTGGGAATGTAGTTGTTACATGCCAAAAAAAAACCAAAAACCATGTACTGTAATTCGATTAAAGTCTATGAGTGTAGGCACTATTTATGTGGTGTTAATTGTCTTGATTGTAAAAGTTGGTATCAACAGAAACTAGGTGCTCTATTCCACCTGAAAATGCAAAACTGTCATTGGACATAGGAGACCTGGGAGTTTGAATAGGCAAGTCCTCTGTCAGAACTACTTTTTTTTCCTTAACTTCACAAGTACCAGACTATCTAGGATATGTGTATATATATACATAGGATTGTGTGTGTGTGTGTGTATATACACACACATAGGGCACGGGGTAGGAGTCAGTCTGTTTGGTTCTGCTGTAGGAGTAGCCCATGATTTTCCTCTCTAAATGGGTTAGGAAATTATTACCAATATTACATCGTAATCTTTGGAGTAGCTACATTTCTTCTATTATGAAATAGAAATATAGTATTTTTTCAGGAGTAATGGTGAGACTCTACTTGTCCCTGTGATGAAATAGATCAGAGAATACTATTCTGTTAGTTTCTTGTCAATAGTTTCGAGTCAGTTTCCTTGTTCTCTGTCTGTTTCAGAGTAGGAAAAAATCTATTCACCCTCTATGCGTGCTGTGCTGTGGGTGGCAGAGGATCTGCTTCGGGCCTGGCAATCAATGTGCCATGCTTTGTATGGTAATTAGAAGGGAAATAAGGCTGTGTTGCAGTGTTGTGGATTGCATCAAGCTCAAATTGGTCTTTACCTCCTTTACTCATCTTTAACATAGACTTCATCGCAAGTGTGCCTCTATAAAGTATTCTGTTCTGAAACGTAATGGGCAGACTTCTTTAAAGCAGGATTTCTCAGTTCTATATTTGGCTGTTGATCTGACGATTGATCTGATGGCATAAAGACCTGTAAAATAGGGGAGGGATAGTTATCTCACTGGATTAGCGCGGATTAATTCATTAATGTTTGTAACAGGTTTTCAAATCCCTGGGCGCTCTAGAAATGCAAAGCTTTGCCGGCATGTCTCCTATTTTTAAGTACTCCCGACTCCGAGGTGGTTCATGGAAGGAAATCCGAAGTACTTGCAGCACTCGTGCCGAGAGTTGTCTCCGTTTTAGCGAGCCCAGACACTTTTGCGAGGCTCAGCGCCGCGCTCAGCCCCTTTAGAAGCGTCTCCGGGAGCTGAAGGCGGCCGTGCCAACACCTCGTGGAGCAGCGCAGGACGCCCCCAGGTCAGCGAGCCTCCTGCTTCTGCTCCGGGCGGGTTTCGTGGCCCCGGGCTCCCCGGCGGGCAGCAGGGGGCGCGCTGCGGGCGGCTCCGCTCCGCTCCCGGCCGCCCCTTCCGCCGCGGCGGGGCCGGGCCAGGCGGGGGCGCTGCGGCGGGCTCCGGGCGAGCGCGGGGCGGAGCGGGGCGCGCCCGCGGCCCCGCCGGGGATCGGGGAGCGGCGGAGGCGCGGAGCGGGGCCGCGGCCATGGCCGAGCAGCAGCGGCGCCGCCGCCCCCAGCAGTAGCGCGGCGGGCAGCAGCGGGCTGCGGGCGGGCGGCGCCGGGCCGAGCCTTCCTTTATTTATTTATTTTTTTTTTCACCCCCCCCCTCCTCTCCCTCTCCGCCCCATGGAGGGGCCGTACTCGCTGGGGGTGAGCGTGTTCTCCGACCAGGGCGGCAGGAAATACATGGAGGACGTGACCCAGATCGTGGTGGAGCCCGAGCCGCCGGCCGAGGCGCGCCGGGGCCCCCCGCACAAAGGAGCGGCGGCGGCCGGGAGCCCCCCCGGAGAGAGCGGGCGGCGGAGCGGGGCCGGCCCGCGGGCGGCCGAGGAGGGGACGCTGCCCCCCGGCCGGCCCCCGAGCCGCTCCGTGGCCTTCTTCGCCGTGTGCGACGGGCACGGCGGCCGGGAGGCGGCCCAGTTCGCCTGGGAGAACCTCTGGGGCTTCATCAAGAAGCAGAAGGGCTTCGGCTCCGCCGAGCCGGCCGCCGTCTGCGCCGCCCTCCGCAAGGGTTTCATCGCCTGCCACCGGGCCATGTGGAAAAAGCTGCGTAAGTTCCAGGCGCCCTCCGGCCGCCGCCGTGCCCCGTCCCCTCCTCCCGCAGGCGGCGGTCCCCGGCTCGCCGGCCCCCCCCTGTAACCCCTCCGCGGGGCCCGGCGGCGAGAGCGGAGGGGCCGGGGACCCCCCCTCTCTGTCCCCTTCCCTTCCAGCAGGCTCCTCCGCTGCCTTTCCCCCGGGTTCTTTCTTCTCCTGGGCATGGGACGGCCGCCCCGAGCCCCCTCCAGCCCTGCGGGGCGCTGGGCACCAAGCGGGCTGCGACCCGCGGCGCTGAACTGTGGGGTGTGGAAAATCGAGGGAAAGTAGAGAGCAGAGGGAGAGGAAGAGAGAGAATCGGGGGCTGAGGACAAACTACAGGGGAATTGTGCCGTGTAGCTGAAGAGTGTAGAGCTGTAGTTTTGTTCTGAAGGTATCGCAAGTTGGATGTCCCAGGTACCTTTAGCAGAGGAGGTTCTGTCTTGTTGTCTTGGGGAATTACGTGGAACCCCCCCAAGTTTCTCTTGACCAGAGTATCATGAGAAGTTATTTTAGCAGCCTAAAATATTTGATTCCCCTGTCTCTTGGTCCCAGCTGTTTCTGTTGAGTCCTGATGGAACGATGAGAAATGTGGCTGTTTCATACAGGGCTGTAGTTTTCTCACTTTACTGTTTGAGCATCGGGGAATATGCGGGGTACCTGCCAAAACAACACACTCGGTATTCCTGAAGGTTATACGTGGGTTCAGTTACTTAAGTGCAGCAGGACAGTGGGGGTCCTAAACAGGTACGGCAAAGAAGAGTGCCAGGACGGGTGTCAGTAATCATTCTTGTCCTCTTCCTTCTCCCCGATATCTGGTGATACTGCAGAATCGAGTTTCCTGAAAGGGTAAAGGTTATGGTTCAGGGTATGGTCGTTTTTATGTGTGTATTAATATCCAACATAAGTAGATAAGTGTGGATGATGTAATACGTATTCTTTTATGCATTTGAAAGCACTAGAAAGAGAAAATATATAAATAGCAAGCATATAAAAATAGGCAGGCAGGAGGGGAGCGCAGTAAAATCGGATCAAAAACGTAGACAAAGAATACTGACAGTTGGGCCTGGGAGGCAAACATGAAAAGCAAGAATTGCATTTACAGCACAGCGGGGTTTCGGTGGAGTGATTTGGGGCTGGGGAGGAGGGAGGTGTGAGAGTATTATGCTGTCAGAATGGTTTCATTTTTTTTTTCCTTGAATATCGAAATAGAGAAGTTGCACAAGTGTCAGATGCTTGAAAAGATATAAGAGGAGGAATGGCGAGGTCAGGGCACGCTGATACCAGGCGGAAAGGAAAGGGTGTGAATTTTAGAAGCGCCAGAACTTGACCATAACCTTGATGCTGAGGAACAAGTGGTGAATGGGCACACGGCCTCCTGGGCTGCAGACTTGCACGATAAGGAGAAGGATGTGTGAACACAGGGAGAGGTGGTGTGGGGAGAAAGATAAGGAGATGGGTTGTCTGGTTGTAGTATCCTTCATCTGCTCGTTGTCACTGTAACTATGTGTAGCTACAAAATGGAGAGAGGCAAGTGACAGAATGCAGGAAATGCTACTTTAATACAATGTGTTTAGTAAATAATACTTCAGTTGTGGAACTAATTTAAACTTGTTAAAAACAGCATAGCTCTGGCTGTATTTGATGACAGTTTTAGGTAGGGTATATGGTAAACTTTTCTTCTAAGTAACATGTTTGGTCTTGTTGATTTCTTCTGCATGTGTCTTATAGCTAGAGTGTAATGGGATAAAACAATTACTAATCTGGTTTATAACTTCTCACGCTGTGTTACGAAATCCCAGTGCCAATCTTGCTTGTAATAATTTTTCCACGTCATCTTATGTAGTCTGGATCTCTAACTCTGTGTTGGGAGACTGGGTATTTTAGCATTGTGGAACGGGGGCAGGAGGCTGGGTTGGGTTTTTGGTGTGAAGCACGGAGCCTTCATTGCTCGCAGTTGATGGCCATTAGAAGGGAAGCTTGTGCTCTGGGCTCTTGGAAGCAGTGGGCTACCCCAGCAGCCATCTCCTGTGATTAACATGAAATGTGTTGGTGATGAGTACAGCAGAAACATTAAGAAAGAAGAACACCCTTTTGTCATTGCTGGTGATTAGTGAGGTTAATTATATTAATAAAATTCCCAAATCTTTGTGTGCTAGAACTCCCAAAGTAAAAAAAATGTATTTGAAGCCTGTTTTTACAACTAGCAGTGATGGGAAAGGTTTCTGCAAGAAGCAGGCTCTGCAGGTCCTAGATTTTGACAGGGCTTTACTGGGGATTGCATTGTGTTGTTTCTTTTGTAACTCATCATTTGTCTAGTCAAAAGCTTGTTTGTAAGTGTTAAATTTATCTCAATACTACTTAAACAATTTTTTAGTTGAAAAAAGTACAAGTTACTAGTATTGCTAGTTAAAATTTAGAAAGTTGTATGCTCCTGCATTGCTTATAATTCTTCCATTAAACTTAATTTGAAGAATAAAAATAAAATATTTTCATTTCTTCTGTAAGGAAGTCATAATGTCAGGGTTATTCTTAGCAGTGTTTGATTTTATGGATGTGTCCTTATCTGAGAAGGAGCTAGACCGCTGGAGGCAATGCAGGTTTTCAGGGTAATGTACATTTTTTTTTTTTAGTCTACAGGTGCCTTAAAAGTTCATATAGCATTTACTTTTTCAAAGTTATCAAGGTTTTTAGAATCAAACCAAATTGAAATGAGGTATTGTAGTTTGAATTGTTTTAAAATGCTGCATGGATTTCTCTCTCGGAACCGTCCAATATTGTAAGGAACAAAGTAGACTATAAATTTGATAGCTTCGTATAGCTTAAGCACTTCACATGCATTCTCTTCTTTTTTTTTTTTCTATTTTGTCTTGGAAGAGTGGGAAGTGCATCTGTTAAACTGGGAAATGTGATATTTTGTGGGCATGTATTGTGAGTCTGTAGCAGTCGGGCAATGTTGTTGGTGCCCTGCTAGACGCAGATGTGGGTTTACCTCCTACTCGCTATTAGCATCAGCTGGTTCACTTTGTGCATCATGCTGTTTCATGAGCAATGTGTTTTTCAGTTCTAAACCCCCCTGGCTGTAGAGGAGTTGTGTCCATTCTGGGATGTAGTCATGTTTCTAGTATGTAGGTTAATAATTATATGACAGTAAATACAGATTTAGGGATGTGGGCCTCACAAAGAAACTCTTACTAACTTAGAAATCCTGGCATGCTACATAGCTACATCTGTCCCTTCGTAAAGGTGTGGAAGTATACCTGAAATGTCCATGCATTTCATACCAATGTTGAAGTGTGAGCTCTGTTTCGAGAGCTTTGTAGTGTCAGGATTTCTTTGAATTTGTGAACTGGTGGTATTAAAAGTCGGTAACAGTCTGCTCTGAACTTACCAAAGTAAAGTTCTAAACTCAAAAGGGGATGGCTTTTCATCTGGTTGCTTTGAAGGGATGTGTGCTAAGAAAACCTGCATTTTTTGTTAGGGCTGGTGTGGCCAGGTAGGGGAAAATAAGTGGTGTGTGTGTATTTGAATGAAAAGGCAACGGAAGCTGAAGTTTCTACCAGTGGAGGAGTTTAATGCTCATAACAGTGCATGACTGAATATTCTGTTAATTATTTAGAGGATAAGATGCCTTTTGATCTTAAGTGGATCACTTGGACTACTGGGGTATCCCACAGTAGAAATGTAGGACTTTTTAAAGTTAAAACTATTTTATCTTGCATCTAAATACTAGAGAAAAAAAAAAAGAACAAAATGACAAGAATAGGCATTGAAAACAGCATTTGGAGTTTGCTGGGTTGTGGTAGTATGCAGGAAAAATTCAGCAAGGAATTTGTGATAACAACCTGTTTTTTTTTTTTGTTTGTTTTGCTTTTTTAAGGGCTTACATATAGTTTGCACTAAGGTTTTTTGACAATTACGTGTTGAAGGAAAGGATATAACCAAGTCAAATTTCATAAGGCAAAACGCTTGCTACTTACTGTCCTAGGTAGCAGGTGATGATTTCAGGGTGCTGGCTGACGTGCCAGCTATAACACCAGTTGGAATTAGCTGGGTGGAGGATGGTGTCTTTCAAATAGAGGGAAAATTGTTGCAGAAAGATGTCCTATATTGCTTAATTTATAAGATTGATAAAAATGTAGCCCTGATGTGCGGGGGAGTTGGGTAAGTGACTTTGATTGTAGTACTTGAGCTTGGAAGAGAACTCAGGAGTTTTGACACTTGTTAATTTATGATGAGCCAATCTCTAAAGAAAGAAGTGTGCTGTGCTACGTGTAATACTCATTTCTAACCAAGAGCAAGACATAAACTGTGAAATGCCTCGATGATGGGCAGATGTAATTTCTAGTTCTGTCGGAGCCTAAAAACCGAGGCTGCTCTATCATTCTTCTTCTCATAAGTGGGCGATTTCACTTTGTGCTCTTCATTTCCCATAAAGACTGATTTGACTCTCTAATATATTTTATTGCTATTGAGGGGTTGTTACACTGACAGAAACTCATTAGCTGCAGCTTGTTTTCTGTTAAGTGCATGGTTGAAGTCATCATTACCACTTGGCTTCCTCCCTTGTTTGCTTTCCATTTGGAATGTGTTAAATTTAATATCCACAGTTAAAATTGCCAGACAAAGTACTTCCAATACGCTGATTGAATGTTTTTGCTCTTGAAATAATGCTACTCTTAGGGAGAAAGTGTATTTTAGTATTTAGAACGCAAAGCTAGAAGCCTCTGTCAGGACTTAAATGCTTAAATGATGCTGGATATCTTGGTAGCTAACAATGAGGAAATGCAGCTTTTATCAGCAGGCCGTCTGTATTATAAACGTGCTTCCCCTTCAGCACATCGTCCCTGTTTTCTTTTTCTTGCCCTGGGCATCTGAACATTGTTCACTGGCACTGGAATGTAATAAGTTCCTAATCTTTGCTTCTGCTTTACATGTCTGCAGCTTAAAATATTTTCACAGGGAGGAAGGCCTCAATGATTTTTTTTTTCTTGTGTTGTTATGCTGTAGAGAGAAAAACAAAACAGTGCTTTGGCTATCTGGCCTGACTATTTCCTGCAAACAGAATGCATCACAGTGGAATTGTTGTGTTGTACTGTGTAAGCACGGATTGCGAAGCGCAGAAGATAAAATGTGACAAGGAGATGAGTCCCCCTTCTTAGTTTGTCTGAAGACATGAGTGGGTGTGCAGCGAAGAAGAAACATGAGGTTGCTGTTGACAGTTGAAGTCAACTGATAACTTGAAGTCTGCTATCTGAGGGTACTGAAGTAGGGAGGAGGACTGGTATGCCTAATCTTTCTTAATTAGGATGTTGTCCCAGTCATTTAGTGGTGTTTTGGAAGAACAACCAGTGTGTGTAGACACAGAAATAGACGAGAAAAGGCATGAAAGAGAAACTTCAATTGCACGTAAATTGTGAGAGTAGTGTAATAAGAAATTAACTTTAAGGGCAAACGATTTGAGAAAGGAGGCGTTTAACCTAACCATGCACAGTTCATACTAATAAAGGTATTTTATTGTTCTGAATTCAAGGAATATCTTCTCTGTGAAAGGTTTGATGTTGGATAGCATACTGAAGTAATCTTCATTGTTCAGTCCTTTAAAGGGAAACACGAATAAAACGGCTGAGGTATTACTCAACCTAAAATGTAAAAGTAAAATAACATTCTTATTTCCTTCTGAGAGAATCAGGAGTATCCAGACAACTTGATGTCCAGGCAAAATGACCTGATTTATGTTTCTTCCTCTTCAGGCAGGGAAGTGAACAGTAGAATCCTAACAAAAAAACATGGTTGATCTGGTCAGCACTCAAGTAACACTTCCCACATACTCTTGTTCTTCTAGCAATGCTTGGAAAATTTAAACCTGAGGAGATAGTTTTTGGAATCCGGTCTCCGTGCTTTCATATTGGCTTTGTTTCAGTTTAAGCTGTAGCTGGGGGAGTGATGTTGTGAAAGTGGGGGGGGACCTGTGGGCACTGGTTTGCCTGGCCGTAGTTGTGTGCACACCCTGTTGTAACATAATGCAAACCTCTGTGACGCAGCCTTGATCTTCAAAACGTTACTGGTTCTGCAGCATTGAAAACAAAGGTATTTTTGTTTGCTTTTTTTCTCACTGCAGCAGAGTGGCCAAAGACCATGACAGGTCTCCCGAGCACATCAGGAACTACTGCCAGCGTGGTAATTATCCGCGGGTCGAAGATGTACGTTGCTCATGTTGGTGATTCAGGAGTGGTGCTGGGAGTCCAGGATGACCCCAAAGATGACTTTGTGAGAGCTGTGGAGGTGACGCAGGACCACAAGCCTGAACTTCCCAAAGAAAGGGAGAGAATTGAAGGCCTCGGGGGCAGGTAATTGTCTGTGCTTTTCACTTCAGGTTTGATCTGAGTGCTATCCATGTCTTTCTCTCTCAACTGGGCTTAAGCTTGCTCGTTTTAGGGGATGGTGAGCAAGTCAGTCAGTCTCACAGCCTGTTTATATTCCTTCTCTCTCTATGCTCTGTTTTTGTTGTTGGTTTTTTTTTTTGTTGATTCCTAGCTTGTTGGGTAGTAACTTGGTGTTCCAGTGTTACGCTGTTGTGCTTTTTGTTAGTGGTTTATGGTATAAACAAAACTTTAATTTCCTGGTGGGTTCTGCTGTGGCTGAGCTGGTTACAGTTCTAAGTGTTCATTGAAAACTTTGTAAGTGGAGGTATGGTTTGATCTATTTTCATTAAATTCTATGGATTTTTTGGGGGAAAAAAAACACTTCACTGTTCCTGAGGTGAGGTAGACGGCTGTTCAGTAAGCTCTTCAAAGCTGCTGTTTAAGGAACATGAAAGATATTAATTTGAAATACGATACTGAGTTTGCTGTTTAAATATATGCTTAAAATGTTAAAATGTGACGCTTGAACATATATCTTAACGTTTAGTACTTTTTTCACTGTCAGGAGCTGGCAGATGTTAGTTAGAACATCTCCAAGTTGTGGTTGATGCATGTTCCCTGTGACTGAGGGTGAAAGCAGGCAGCCTCATCAGATGGCACTAATGTTTTGAGACAAACCTCAGGGCTCGGATTTGGCATAGCTTCACAGGAGCTCTCTGTTCTTTCGTTCTACAGTACTGCACCAGATGGATGGGCACAGTTTCCTTCTCTTAGCAGTTCAGAGGCAGAGATCACTGAAGGTTTTCCTGTTGACATCAGTCATACAAGAACCCTGTCAGCTCATTAACTTTTAGATATTTGTATCTCTAGCAGGTGGAAGCTGGTCAGTTAGCTGTGTTTCAGATGGTAGCTTTTCAGAAAGCAAAACTGCAAGCTACACTAAATTAGCCTAAATTTGTTAATGTGTGGGTTTCCAAGTCACGTATCTCAGTGATTGAAAGTCTCCGAAGCTTTGAAGAAACATTCCCTAGAACTTTGTATCAGTGGAAATTGTTTAAAAAAAAAAAAAGCATATATTTTTAAAATCACTCTCTACAAATACTCCTGTTTTTTTTCCCGGGTGGGTGATAAAGGCTGTACAGGCTGTTGTGAGGCGATTGGTAGGAGTGAGGTGAAACTTTAGTTACACTTATTAATGACTTCTCTGTCATGAAAGCGAATTGGGAAAAGTTAATGTGAGAGCATGATTGGATTGCTCATTAGAAGTAGGATATTCCTAGTACCAGTCTCGTAGTTTGGAATGAAGCCTTTCAGATAAAGACTTAGCTTTGTGTGGTCATTAGTTGTACAAATGGATGAGATGGATTTTAGGATGTGGTGTTTGACTGCTGCACTGTGCATGCGAAAGGATGGAGCTAAACATGCCCTTGTTGTTAAGGCCTTTGAAGTCTCAGGAAGTGCATCTTGAATAGCTTCAGTATGAGGAATCTTGAGGCTGTTCCAGAGCGCCTCAGCTCCTAATTACCATTGGCTGTTCCTTGGATAAAAGCTAGCTTTTAAGTGTCTAGTTCTTGGCTTGATTGGGACCAAACTTTGCTAGTTCCTTGCTCCATTACCTCTTCTTTCTTGGTACCTTGTGCTCTCCCTTCTTTCTTCCTGCCCCATAATAGTTGGTTCACTTGCACGGTAGCTTCTCTTTTGACCCTTCTAAAGTCAGCTGTGAGAACTAAAACCATTGTGCTCACTGCCCTAGAGCAGGTGTTAACATTTAAAGGCAGAGTTGTTTCTTCCTGTGTCCTGCTTTCAGATAATGATGAACAATCCCTTGTTTATTTCTCTCATGTTGGTGTACCAGTAAGGAAATTCCTACAGAAGGCTGCTCATTTCTTTTTTCCCAACTGTACTGTGCTGTTCTTTACTGCCAAACTTTGGCAGATGGTGAAAACTGAGGGAAGAACTACATGATATTTCCACCCAAGTGAGTTGATGTTGATGGTCTTCATCTGAGAAAAGCAAATTGTGTTTTGCTTTTTTGCTGACAGATTAAAAAGATACTTTTACATCTGGTTGTTGCAACTAGCCAGAACTTCTTCCAACTCTTCATTCCTCTACTTTTTTTCTTTTCCTCTCCCTTCATCTCTCACTTTTCCCTTTGGCTTAATATGGAATGAGACTGTACAAGTGATACCAGGTGTTTTGAAACACTTAATTGTGTGGCGGACCTCACTGAGGGTGCCGTCATTATTGACTCCATATTTACAGACTTAACTGTTCTAATGTCATTGAAACAATTTCTCATGCTTTCATTTCCATTCCTTTTTATAACCCCTACCGCTTTCTGATGCTTTCAGTGTGATCAACAAGTCTGGCGTGAATCGCGTCGTTTGGAAGAGACCTCGGCTGACTCACAACGGCCCCGTGCGCCGCAGCACTGTCATTGACCAGATTCCCTTCCTAGCAGTTGCCAGAGCACTTGGTAAGTGGTGCCCATGTTCGGGAATTGAGACGCCACTCCATGCAGGCCACCAGAACTGAATTACACCCCATTTTGCCAAAACACTCGGTTAAAAGGAATTAAGTCACTTGCCTTGATTATAAGGCCTTCTGAAAGCAAAGGCCTTACAAAAGCTTGTTAATATATTATGGATTTAATTTTTCAAATAAAGCTGTCAAAGGTGTCACCAGTGAATAAAGGCCTAGTTGTACAACATGCAGGATTTCCAATGTCACTCTTACAACAAGGATGGTACTTTGTGCTGCAAATGGAAACATACAAAGCAGTTAGTGCCTCCGAGACATGGAGCACACTGTCTTGCTGAGAGGGGAGGACAGTCATTCTTGACTAAGTTGTGGTAAGATTAAGTTCTGCTGCATAGGATATGTATTACTTTGGTCTTCCTCTTCATGGTGAAGCTGTTTTCTTCCAAGACAATGTCGAATTAACAAAAGGATAGAAGTCAGCCGGTGTGTGTGTGTGTGTTATCTGTAATTTGCCTTTGCAAAAGTCGTGGTAACGGGAAACTTTTTTTTTTTTAGGAACACTTTATTCAGAAGACAGAAAGTCATATTACAATACCGAGCAAACTTGTTACGAATTCTTTTTTGGGAAGTACTTCATAACTTGAAGTTTGCCTCCTTTTGCCCATATGTGTTATTGTTTTCTAGTCAGTTGTTTTCCTTAAATTTCACTGCAGAATTCCAATCTGCTGTACATTTTCTCTCCTTCCAACTTCCCTCTGCCCCAGTGAGGAGTTCTCTATCCAGATACACCCAGTATAGGTTAGGTTTTATGGAAATGTACCACATTTTTACCTGTGAAAACTGTCCTGTGACTTAATTTCTTCTTGGCAAGCACGGCAGTTATGTGATAGTGTTGTCAGTGTTCCTAGATCAGTTGGCAGTGTGTCACGGGGACAGTCTGTTCCTGGGACTGTCTTCTTGTGATAAGTGCATAACATTACTGCATCTTATTTCAGAGGCAGTGATACGTGTTTTGCATGGATTTGTCTAGTGTTAAACATTTTGCAGCGATAATTAACATTGTAGAAGATAGCTATATATCAAGGAGGAGGCCACAGGTGGCTGAAGTTATCTTTTCCATAAAACTAAAAATTTAAGTTTACTGACTTTTTTTCTCTATATCTTAAAAATCTTATGTGTCATATTTAGCTGCTTATTTTATGGTTAGTAAAACTGACTTGAGAATTTGAGTAAGTTCTTCGGAGTTAATAGATGACTAGCAAAGATTTTCATCCACCAAGCAACATATCCTTCCTTTCCGCTTTTCTGCAAAGTATCTGTGTTCGTCATAGGTTACATTTTGATAAGTCTTTCATTCTTACAATTTTGATTTTTTTGTATAAATAGCTCCATTATTTTTGATCTGATTCCTTGCAGCAAGTTTAACAAAAGGATTTGGCTGGGTTCTGTGTGCAGATGGGAATTCAAGGAATGATGCATCTGTTAGCCCCCTATTGCATTCTTTCCAGTTATGTCGATGAAGAGGATTACTGTGGAGTTTCAGGTCCAAGAAATGGGAACACTTCACAATTCTTGGTGTCAGTAGTTAGATTTGAACGCTTAAAAGGGGGCATTGGCATCTTGCAATTGTGTAGGAGAAAGGGGTTTACAATGTGGCAGTGTTTTGGTGTTTGCCTGCTCAAGGAGTCTGTGTAAGCCTTTTCACATCCCCTTCTGAGGAGGTATGACAAACCTCCTGCAAAAAGGAACGCAGCTGCTTTGCTCTGTGGGACCCAGATGGCGCACAGACGCTCACAGTTTGGAAACAGGATTTAACTTCTTTCTGAGGCCAGCATGCCCCTTCCACTGCTTACAAAAGACCTACCACAACTAAAACCATTTGCATTCAAGCTATGGAAGCCTGCTCGACCTCTTGGCTGGCTCCCAGATTGCTACCCTGGTTGGCACAGCACTGCTACTCTGGAGCCTCTCCAAGCGGAGTAGTAACCATCAGTGCTGGCATACAGTGGTTACCAATACTCTAGTCAAGCCCGTGAAGATCTTGCACAGTGATTCTTTTTTGCCAAGTCCAAATTTAGTGGCTGTTCTCAACAGAAATCCCATACTGCAGAATACAGGCCCCAGACTTACTATTTGGATGAGAATTTTTAGTAGGGCAGCAGGAGTCTCTTGACACTGCCTCATGCTTACGAGATAAACTGATATTTGTGAATTTACTGTCTTTAAAGTGGGCAGATATCTGAATAGCAGGAATAAAACACTGGGGAAAAACAAGTTGGTCAAGTATTTGGACAGCAGAAGGGATACTGGTGTGTTAGAAGTCTTTTAAGCCAGCTTAATTCTTTTGACATTCCCCTTACTGTTTTGATTTGTTTCGTGTCTTTCTGCCCTAAAATAAGCATTTGTGGTATGTACTTACTACTGCTGCTTCTCGTGGCACCAGTAACTGTGATTAAGTGATGTTTTATTTATTTATAGTCCCATAACAAGTCAGAAGTGTTTAGGTTTTGTACTGTCTTTGTAAAGTACCTGTATGCTGCTTTTACTGTATACAAGTTTTATGTCTTCTAATGAAATATCTTAAGCTGTAGCACAGTGTTCTGCATTCCGAGCATAGCTATTTCTGCTAACCTTTTCTGTGAAATGAAAATGTATTTATACCAGTTTCCCTCGTAATAGATACTTAATCCCTCACAGTCTCAGAGAATTGTTCACCTCTGGGCTTGCTACCCATTCTGATCAGAAGAGCATTTTGTTTCCTTCAAGTGCTATTCTTTGTGTAAGCTTCCTGGCATCCAGAGTTCCATGGTAACTGACCGTTTTATTTGCCCGTCCCTATAACAGGTGTGAGGCAACTCAAAATACTTGAATCCCCTTGTGTAAGGCAAGGATATGAGTGCAAGTGGCTGCATACCATACAGCCTGAATGCTCAGGGCAGCAAGCCCTCGTGTAACTTGCTGGTGTGATTTGAACAGTGTGTGCTGTTGCATGGTGCATTAGTTACTGTCTCTCTGCCGTAGATTTACAAGCTGGATTTTTTCCATGTGGCAGCCAGGAAGGCATTGTGGATGGGCTCCATTGAGCATGCTTACAGGTGCATCTCTTCGGGAAAGAACTGAGAGAGGAAATAACTCCGAATGTGTAGCATAGTAGCCGGATTCGTGCTAGCAGAAAGTTTACATTTTCAGCACATGCTGGCTGTCGAAATATATTAATGCAAACCTTTGGTTTCTGGGACAAAATGCAGGATGATAAATACAAGGCTGTGACAGTACAAGATGATATCTTATGTTCCCACCATTCCCATATTTTTGGTGTAGCGGCTTCTACAATACAGGATTGATTTTTTTCATATGAACATGAATTTCTTGCTGACCCCTAAAAGCAGCTATGTATCAGAACAGTGAACTCTGGATGTATAGCTGCTATAAGTTGGCTCTGACAGCGATATGGAAGCTGTCTTCCAGAGCACCCTACTGGATGCCAGAATTGTTTTGTAAAGCTCTGTGAGCATGCATACCATGAAACCCTAGGGAGGAGGGAGTGGTTGACCTCAAATGATCTAAGTAGATTGTTGTCTAAGGGTTTAATTTTTGGTGAGTGTGTACACAAGCACACACATTTTAAATCTGAATGGGCAGAGTTGTTAGACAGTATGTGCTTCTTGGGTTGTCTTTCCTGCTTGTGTGTAGGCCACACCATGAAGATTAATTGTAATGGATTACACAAGCCAGTAAGTTATATTTAAATGCTGCACAGCATTTTACAGACTTTACTGATTCTGCTTTATATATATATGCAGTGTATTTGGATTTCTACACTTGTTCTTGAGATGTCTTACTGCAGCTTCTACAGTTTTCTCCACCCCCAAGACAAGATAGATACGTATGCCTGTACAAAACGCAGAACACGTGAAGGCACATGTGGATCTGTTTAGCTCAAAAGAGAAAGTTTGGGGCTTTTGTCCTGCTTTTGCCTGGCTCTAGCTCTCTGTGTTTGCCTCCTTAGCTCTCTTTTCTTTTACAGTAGAAAAGCAGTAACGAGTATTTATCCTGGAGGTGGTACTTCATCCAGGTTCGGTCACCAAAGTGTTCTTTGGTTTTATCCTTTGTCTTTAGCTAACAAATGCTGTACAGGACTGTGTGTTTTAGAGATCACAATGCCACCTTAGCGTTGAAGGCTTTAGCTGAATACCAAAAATCATGAGTAGCTTTCTGCATGTCATTTTAGTTTCTCATCCTTACTTTGCATCCTAGTTCTCAGGCTTTTCTCTTACACTTACTTAATGAGTATGCTCTGCCACAGCCCTGGACTCAAACACCTTTCTTCTCTTTTGCCTGTTTTACTAACATGCGAGCAGGGATGAGCAGTCTTGGTGAGACTGTCTTCTGAGCAGTTTTTAAACTTTTTCACCATTTGTTATAACAGCAAATGAAACAATAGCATTTGAAATAGGGGCCTCTTGTCTGCTTTCATTTTTGACACAGTGTTGAGGGTAGAATTCTTGCAGCAGGTTTGACTTAAAGAATATGTAAATGAAGCTCCTAAAGGAATGGTGAAGATTTTAAAGCCCTGAGTACTTCTGGGTAGCTTTTCTGCTTGCTGCTACCTTCAGTTTCATCCCTGTTCCTCAGACTGAACTTTTTAATCATTGTTAGGTTCTGTGAGTGGGACATTATATTGCATTTGTCGTTACACTGCTGTGAAGATGCCCTCTTGTGGCTATAGGATCAGATTGTTATGAGTTTTGGTGAAAATGTTCTCCTCAACTCGGCCTGAATCGCCCGAAGTGGTTCCTGTCCGTATTCATGTTGAGACATGCCTAGCTTCCTAGCGGCATTGCCTCATGGGGAGTGGAAAAGGGAAGTGCTGCAAGTCTTCTCTTGTACTAACAGACCTTTTAGACACATTTCGATTTTAAAAGATTTGGAATTAATCAAATTGGGTCACTTTTTGACTGTGACTTAAAGTAAACTTTTATTTCCTCTATTAAAATTAAAAGATTTATTTGTATTCAAAACAGCATTCTCCCAAAACATAAATGATCAATTTGATTTATGACATATTTTTTCTATAAGAAGGCTTTAGGCTTAATCCAATCCAGTCTACTTATATGATGGGTTGTTTTGTTCATAACCAGTTACTTTCCTGGCATCAGCTGAGTTGCAAGTGGTGTTTTTTTCTCTGTATTTTAAAAAGTAATAGTAAGGTAAAGTAGACTACGTATTTTCATATTTTTATAGATAGCTGTATTAGTTTTCTGCTCCTTTATTATATGACTTCAAATACCTATTTTTTTGTTTGAAAGATGCAATGAAATTTTCGTGTAGATCTTCATGTATTAATCTGGTTCTAGTCATGACCAAGAAACAGGTACAATTTTTTTCTGGTAGATTAGAAGGAACTATTACAATCTCCCCCCTTCCTTTTGTTTGGAAAAGGAACATGCAAACCTTCCTGGCTGTAAGTTTTTTAGATAAAAAGGCTGTTAAGTTTTGTAAATGTGTGGGTTTCAATTAAGAACAAAAATAGTGTAGCTGAAAGTGAAGTCTGAGAACTTGGAATTCCAGTTCTGTAATGCTAGCCTTTGGCATATCACATCATCTTGCTATCTTGGCTTTCCAGTCTGGTAAAGAGTCGCTCGTCTGTCTGCTTGCTTTGGGACAGAATTAAAGATGTTAGTGTTTTGAAATGCCTCGTGAAAAATATGTTCTGCCTTGTGGTTTACCTTCCTCTCCCTCATTTTCTCCCAGAATTGTAAAAGAGAGGGTCCCACGTAAAGTGACTTCCTTCTAGGTTTGCCGCATACCTCTCAGCCACTGTGGATGCTGTTCTCTCCAGCTGGCCAGAGCAAGAGACAGCTGACATTAGTATTCCATCTATACAGCAGCTCTAAAAAGCATTGACTTAGTCTGTGGTGCTCTGCCCTTTATTTATAAAAAAGAAAAAAGAGGAAAAAAGTGCCTTGTCCTAATAACATGGCTTGGCCTTTGCTGCCTTGGAATTAGAGTAATTCTTACAAATCCTACATGTGAAGTACTCTTTATGCAGTGCTCTTCTACCTAGGATCATTTGCCTGCTTGATTAGTCTGTAATCACACAGCTTGTATACGTCAGTTATTGTGTTATTTCCTAGGTGGTTTTGGACCTTGGTAAGTGATGAGTACAGCTGAATTTAAAACTCACCGAGATGTGGTTCTCACTGTACGAGTACAGCAAACATAGAAAGCCGCTTTGACAGAGGTGATGTCACAGGAAATTGAAAGAATTCAGGTCACATTTTTTCAAAATTGTATGTTTAATAAATTTAGAAGCTGAAAGTACTTGAACTAGTCTAGCTCCTATTCTCTCTGTGAGGTGTGGGTTCCTTGTGTCTCCCCAGAAACTGTGCCCTTCAGCAAGTTCCTTATTGGTGGAGTCCCTTATAAGCAGTGTGATGTTCTGGGTATCACTGTGAGGAGCCTTCCGCCTCTTGGAGGAAGGCTCTCTGAAATCCCTGTGATTTAAACTCGGCTGTTTCTCAGGGAGAGCAGCAGATGGCTATGATGACATGTATGTGTATGAACCAAAACTAAATAGCATCAGATTATTTTTGTATTACAGCAAAGTATTTTAATCAAAAAATGATTCAGCTGAAAACATTGAGTTTTCATAAACGGGCATACTAGTGAATAAAAGCAAAAGAAAATCCCCATGTTGGGAACTGATTCCAAGATCTAGTTGTTATAAGATTCCAAGCTCTTGTTTGTTTTACCTGTTGTGTCAGTGACAGGCACAATGTGAAGAACTCTCAGTATATTAAGACATTTTTTGGCAATTAATATATAATAATTGCTGCACTGGAGCTCAGCTTTTCTGTTACAGTATTTATTTTGATCTTGTTGCCAGCTGGCTGGCTTTGTTGCAAGTCTGTGGAGGGAGAATGTTCCTCTGTATGAGCAGGCTCGGCTTTTAATTAGTATTTATTAGAAGCATGTGTTTGTCTACTGCTGATGCAGTGGAGGTGAATTGGTGCTTTAATGAGGATGGACCATCCCTGCTTGCTGCTGTGAAGTGGCATAATTGAGTTGAAGTATTCCTGATTCTGGAGAAGTCTTTTTAGCCGGTTGGTAGCTTAAGGCAAAGCTAATGGAAGGAAATAGGAAGACAAAAAGCTTATTTATTATCTTTAAAAGGGTGGTGAAGGATGTAGAAGGCAGCTATGAACATGTTATTTGAAGTGAGCAAAAAGAAAAAAAAAGTGCCTTTTTAAATAGTTCTTTGACGTTTTTATTAATTTCTCCTTCTAAAGCCATGTGTTCTGCACAGAAAAATACAGCCAGTGCTTGTAAATAACTTTCCTGTAATGATAAGCAACAAGAAATAAACTATTTAGTGGAAATTTTTGTACTGTATAGTATGTTACCAAAACCAGAAAACACTGAAAACTTCCATTGTAGCATTAGTTGTGTAAAAAGGAAGAAAAAGTGTTAGAGCAACGGAATACTGTTCTTGATTTAGAAGTCTAACATTAGAAAGACATTTTTTGTGTGTATCTGATAAATAAGATTGAAATAAGTTAATATGGAAAATAATTTTTTCTGCTGGAGTGTTTTTTCCTTGAGGATGGCTTGGAGGAAACACTTGAACCAGCTGATGTTTTGATCTAAATGTGACTTGTTTTACATTCAGTTCAAGCTATCTTCATTGGTGAGGTGACCCCAAACTCATTCACACAGCGAGGAAGATTTAAAAATAGAAAGGTTCACTGCATGAGGCCTTCCAGGGGAGAGGCTTTAGCTCTCATTTTCTGCTTTCCTGCTGGAACCCAGGTGCTACTTGTGCTCCTGTGGCTTCTTTCCAAGTCCGCGATTTGGCACATGGTGTTCAGCTGGAAAGGCACTCTGAGTGCTGCATGGCTTTGAGAGTGATGATAATGCTATGGACGGAGAAAAAATGAGAGGAAAGAAGTTAATAAGGGAAAGGCTTCAGCCTCCTATTTTGCTGTCCTTGTTCCTTCTCCATGGCACCCGCATGGACAAATACATGTACAGCAAGACGTGTTTCTGTATTGGTTGGATGGTTGTGGATAATTTTGGGTTGAGGGAATAAAAAGAACAAGCTTTCTGTTTTTTCTTTTTCTTTCTCTGAGCGTTTCTTTCTAGGTTGTGCAGAGCAACACATTGTCACTCAGGCTAAAGTCTAATGCTGCATGGTCTTCTCCCAACCTAATTTTACAAACTGTTTCATGATCCTCTGTACAAGCAGGGGAGAGTTTGTCTGGCTGCAAAGCTTTAAACTGTGCCCATAACTGGAAAGGCAGACTTTTGCAAGCTTGGTTTGGGTTCAACAAACTTAAAATAAGGCTTTGCTTCTGTTTCAGGATAACCCTAGTTGTTCAAATAGGTTTTAGTTTGGATATTGAGATTCCACTGAATTCAGGTATTAATCTGTTTTTTCCTTCTTTCTCTGAAAATCTTCGTTTTGAGAGTGAAGGCCTCTTGTAAATATAGGTTGGTTTGAATACATTTTTACTTAAATATCTCCATATTAATAAATATGATCAGAAAGTGACAGCAGCAGAACAGTAATTGCATTGAAATTGCATTGCATTACTGCTGGTGACTTGAGACTGGTGGTAATTGTTTTCATGGGAACCATTTTCAGTAGTTTCCAAGAATAATATTGCTTGTAATATAACAGTTCTGAAACATTTTCTTCTTTGCTAGGTGATCTGTGGAGCTACGACTTCTACAGTGGTGAATTTGTTGTGTCGCCTGAACCTGACACTAGTGTGCACACAATTGACCCCCAGAAGCACAAATACATTATCCTTGGCAGTGATGGATTGTGGAACATGATCCCGCCTCAAGATGCTATCTCCATGTGCCAGGATCATGAGGAGAAAAAATACTTCATGGTGAGCACAGTTGGTATCAGTCATTGGGGAAATTTAACGCTGCTTTCCTCTTAAAAATTGCTGAGTCTGGTATGTGTGTAATGTACCAAACAGCTTTGTTGTTCAGGCATATTCAATAACTTTGCCATAACATAAAGGCTGTTACAGTGCAGCTGATACTTTGCTTGCATGTACTGTCAAATACAGTTTGTGTTAATAATGTTTAATTGCCATTTGGGGGAAATTTGACTACCAGGATGGGATCTGTGATTAAGAAGATAGAAAATCCTTCCTGTAAGGAAGTTATACAAAGTAATGTCTGAAACCAAAATTTATTTCATATTAAAACACATGTTACAATGCAGACAATTGTCAATTGTTTTTTGTGATTTTTTTTTTTGTGGGGGGAAAAATCTGAATTACATTCTTACTGGGTTTATTATACAAAACAGCTGAGAGAATTTAATCAGTGGAGCATCTGAGCATCAGTTAGTAAATAGTCTGTAAACCCTTTGAAAGAGTTCTGGAAAGACTGCAGGATGTGCTATGGCCAGCCTATTTATAGAAGTCATTTGCATCAGTTGTAAAGTTCCAAGCATTCAGTGTGTGTATATGTGGATTCTA
Source organism: Anas platyrhynchos (assembly GCF_047663525.1). Lineage (NCBI taxonomy): Eukaryota > Metazoa > Chordata > Aves > Anseriformes > Anatidae > Anas > Anas platyrhynchos. The sequence continues at coordinate 2,449,676 of NC_092606.1, forward strand.
CCATAAACTGACTTTAAAGCTTCAATTAGTATTTCCTCATGTTCCTGGATCAAGCTACTTTAGCACATGACATAGGAGTAGATTATCTCAGCTTGTGCCACATAAACTGTCTTCAATTTATAAAGTAAAGTGGACTTGATTGCTTTCTCTCTTTCTTCTAACATAAAGGGAGAGCACCGACAGTCTTGTGCCAAAATGCTGGTGAACAGAGCCCTGGGCCGGTGGAGGCAGCGCATGCTTCGTGCAGATAACACCAGTGCCATCGTAATCTGCATCTCACCGTTGCAGGACAGCAAAAGCAACCTGGAAAATGAAGAATTGTATCTCAACTTGGCAGAGAGTCCCTGCTATAGCAGCCCTGATATGAATGTCATGACACCCTCCCGCTGCTGTACCCCACCTGTCAAGGTAACACTTTTTTTTTTTCAGTGTTTTAAATGTTCCACATTGAACTTACTGGCCTCTCAACTTAAACCATCATTTAGTGTTACATTTTTTTTTTTTTTTTTTTAACTTCAGTGGACTAGGCAGTATGTATGGCTAAATAAAATACTTCAGTTGTAGGACAGTAACTTGACACCAATTACCTGGCCACTTCCTTTGTAAGTCAGCGTGCAATGCTTTGGAGAAAAAACTTTTAATAACATTTCTTAAAAGATTTTGGAGCACCAAAGAGAGTATTAAAGTAGAAGTGTCTCAGAATTGCTGAATGTCAGGATACAGTGTTCTTGTAACTCTTAAAATCCTAATGACTTAGTAGTGGTTCTTGATCTGTATGTCCTCTTCAACGTAAATAATTACTGTAGGTTTATGCATGTAATTCACACGGTTTTAAATACAGTATTTCGTAAAAATTGAGTTCTTGCACAAAATTGGAAGTAGACTATTGGAAAAGGGGTCAGAGGTTCGAAATCCCCAACCAACCTCAACAGCTGGTAAATTGCAGACTGTCTTTGGAGGTGTTCATAACTATGTGGGTTGTTTTCTAAGGTAACTGATGGTTTAACACATCCAGATACACATTGTAGAGAGTGATTTCTGCTTGGATTGGGAGACTGTACTATGGGCATCGAACTGGTTTAACGTTCTTTGTTAGATCTTGTATTACATCTTTTCCTCTTTCTTGGGATTAGAAGCTTTACCCATTAATGTAAAGCAGAGCTGTTTGGAAGCTTTGTTTTCTCTAAAAACCAGAGTGAAGTTATGAGGGGATATTTGCTTCAGTAATTACCAGCTGCTCCTGATTTAAGTAACTGTCCTTTGATGTTTTGGAGCATCTTTGGATAACTGGCCGAGGGGGGGGGCAAAAACAAGAAGGGCAGTCCTTAATGTTCCCTTCGCAGAGACAAGCTGCTAGTAAAATGGCATTTTCTCTCCTTCCGTTCCATCCAGTGCAGCAAAATACATTAAAAGAGCTCAAAATTGTGAGAGATTTTTTTTTGAGTTGTAAATACTCGTGAACTTTTAAGTTGTACTACTTGTTTTGTGCTCTAGCTGTTACCAGTACTTATTGAGTAAGCCTTGAGCGATGTTGATTGCAAAATAACCAGGAAGTAGCATTTCTTAATAAAGACGTAGTGAAGATACCTTCTGAAGATTCCCCCTCCCTGTATAAGTAAATTCAGGGGGCTGTGATGTGTGAACCTATATCAATTGTAGCAGGTGGTCCTAAGTAGTGGAGAGATCAAAACTATAGACAACTAATAGTTTTGGTGTTTTCCTTGTAGGACAAGGGTTTAGTTTACTTTTTACTTAATGTGCTAAACCCAAAAGAAAACTTTGGCTACAGGTATGCATTGGTATCATGTATAAATTCTTTCTACTTTCATTTTTTCTCCTCTTGGCCTTTATTACAAGTGGTGTTGCCAATTTAAAAAAAAATACTATTTTCTCCTTATGTTTTTTTTATTAAAAGTATTAATATAATGTAAGTTTCTACTTGAAAGGCAATATACAACTGTCCTCTCACAGTACCTGTAAGGATGGGAGGAAAAATATAAGGAGAAAGTTGAGGAGAAAAAAGACAAAGAAAGGCCCCTGTACTATCTGAATAATGAAATATTTCAGGGGGCTGGGGGACAAATGCCTCCAGGAAGATCAGAACAAGTAAAATGTCTGGGCAGCGGTGTCCCCATGTATGCTTTTGTGCAAAAAAGAGCCTTGTGCAGTTATCTGTAAGTATATTCAGTTAAGTATATCATTGAGTAAGATCAGGTTTTTCCTAGTGTGGAGAACCTTACCAGTTAGATAAGAAACCACAATGAAAGGAAAGATGTATTTTCAGAACCTCTGGTTTCTGTAATGGCTGGACTGTCCTCCTTGTAGGAGGGAAAAGCTCTTTTTGTGCAATCAATCATGTTATTGATTACACAAAAGAAATTAGAGGAATTGATGAGAATATCCATTAGCAAAACAGTATTTAAATACATTGATACGTAAAGCTGCAGGTAAATAGCTGATCTAAATTAGGTAAGTAATTAAAAAAAAAAAAATCCTATTGAAGTTTTCCAAAATCTCTGCAAAAAAATGAGAGGTGAATTGCCAGATCAGTCTGAACTCCTACAAGTCATTGTGGCATGATTATGGGCAAGAGTGGTCAGGAAAAACAAGAGGTAGCAATAAAAAGAAATTCAATCTTTTGTTGTCAGAGAATGGAGGAAAAAAGCATTGGATATCCTTGATTGGTAACAACTGCTACCTTCCAAAAACAATTAATTTTTGGAAATAGAGTAAATCAAAGTTTCTCAATTAAATAAATGTATTTCTTAATTACATATCCTTCTGGCATCAATTACTAATACCAAATTAATTCTATTGTTCCTGAGGCCAGTGACGGAATTTGATTGACTAGATTGAGAAATGAAGTTGGTGATTCACGTTTTATTTTTCTTGTTTTGTTACATCACTCTTCAGCAGACTTCCTGCAGTCCATTCTCTGACTTCATTTGGCTTCCCAAAGCCTTACCCGATCTCAGCTATTCATCCTGAGCAAAAGATCTTGGCAATCAGAGCCACAGTGTTAAGTGCCTTGCACAATATGAAACATAAAACCTAAGTATTGGCTAGAGACACAATGTCAGAAATGAAATTGAGCAGATTAAATAACGTTGCCAGGGCTGTTCTGAATGCATCATCTTAGCGTTCTTATGAAATGAGTTGAATAACCATCTGTAAAGGTCTTCTCTTCTGTGTTGCTAAATGTAGTAAAAACAAAACAAGACAACAAAAAAAACCCACACTAAATGATTTTATTAATCTATACATGTGGAGCAACAGAGGAGTTACAAGAAGTGGAAAACGAAGTCTAGATGCTAGAAAGAATTCTGATAATCTTTTCTTTTGGAGTGCATTTTATCAAACCTTACTATTATATGTTGAAAAAGTGTTGAGCAGTCTGGATTTCCTTTTGAAGGTGAACTGAAGTTGCTCTGTTGTAGCTTAAAGCATTCAGTTCTTGCTCAGGTGGTGTATTTACATGGTCTAATTCATTTGTGTGTTTGAGTTTTCACTAATTTTTTAAGGCTGTCATTGCCATTTGCCTTACATCTATGGTATGTAATGTGGCCTTGAAATTTACTTCTGAAGGACTTGCTGAGTAGCTGGGGATTTCTTCACAATTAAATCTTTAATAAGGTTATAATTCGTATCTTCAGGGCACTGCATAAATACTAATTTTCATAATACCCCTGTGGATAGGGAAAGTAAGTATTGTCCCCGTTTTCCTGTTGATGGAACTGAGATTGAGGCAGAAACACTTATCAAAGGCTGCAGAAGGGATGAGTAGCTGAAGGTAGGATTAGCAAGTCCCTGGTTCTCAGGACACCACGCTAAGCAGCCTCTCTTCAGAGTACCCGATAACTGTGCTTCACAGAGAGTGTCTGGGTTGAGTTAGTTCCTTTCCAAGTTGTAGAGCATACAGTTAGGCAATAAAACGCGTTACTTAGCTGTGAGGAATTGGAAACAGCAAATAGTAATTCTATTTTTAGAATGTTTGTCCAATGAACTTTTGCTCTACATTCTGTATACGACCAGGACACCTAGGGTATGAAGTTTATCCTTCTCGCTGATGATCTAGCTCTGCCCTAACTAAGAGTTCAAAATGTGACCGGTCAGAGTTCTGCTGCTTGCCCTAATGGTGCTTGACCACCTATGTATGAAATCTTCAAAGGCAGTATGGGTGCACACATCACAGAATGAGGGGACTCGTGTCTGCATTTTGGAACACACTACCTGTGACAATCCCAGGACAGACTGCAGGCACTGAGTTCTACATGGCTTCCTAAATTAACAAAGATAGATGTTTATTCCTTACATAACTCGCTTTATAGCAGCAAAAAAGGAAGATTCATGGGATGAAGGGGTCTGAACAGCCTTCTGAATGAAGAGATTGTCTGCCATTATGAGATGTTTGCAAATTGAATGATGGAAATAAAAGCGTTGAGAAAGTTGTTGTGCAGTACCAAGCTCAGATCCACAGTATGCATCTGTTTCTACCTCTCCATCCCTGCCTCTCAACGTGTGTGTGGGAATAATCCTGTTCTGGAGTTTTTCTGTCTCTGATAAGATTTAGGAATGCTTTGTCATGCAGTCTCTACCCTCAAAGGATAATAGGAGTAAAATGATTTTATTTATGCCTAAGTATTTTTTTTCTTTCCTTTCAGCTTTTAGAAGATGATCCGTGGCCACGACTGAATGCTTCTGAGTCTGTTCCTTCCCTTGTGCATAGCAACATGATCTCAGAGAAATACGTAGAGCTGCCAAATGAGATTGCCAAAAGCAATTCACCTTCATCAGGAGCAACCCTGAAGGATTCAGGCCCACAGGAGGAGAAATGTGGCAAAACATTGGCTTTGAGGATACATGAATCCTACAGTAATGGTTTGTCAGTAGGTCTCTCCCCTTCCAACTCCACAAATTCAGGCACGGACCAAAAAGGCTTCAAGGTGTCTCCTAGTGGCCAAACAAAAGCCCAAGATGCAGAGAGGACACCCACAGCGAACTTTAAAAGGACATTAGAAGAATCCAACTCTGGCCCAGCTATGAAGAAGCCGAGGCGTGGCCTGAGTCGAAACATTACTGTCCAACCAGAAGGCATGTCCACAACGCCACAGCGCAAAAACTCAAACAAGCTGACCATGCGGCGCAGCCTGCGGGGCCAGAAGAAGCTCAGCAATTCACTCTTCCATCCACCCAGGAAAGCAGCGTGTGTTTGCTGAAGGGCATTTGTGTAAGGAAGTGTATTTTGTCCTGCTTAGAATTTTAAAGTTGGTGCAGAAGTTTTGAAACTCTTCCCGTTTATCCTTTTTTAAAGTAGAAACTTTTTTTGGTATCGAACAGCTTTATCCCAGCCTTGTACTTGCTTGTATTATAACTGTGAATTTTGTAGATGTGTAGGGTATAAGTCACTGTAAAATGTGTGTAAATTTGTATTCCTTCATGTAGTCTCTTTTCTTCCTTGTATAATTGTTACAGCGGGGCTAAACCTTGTTTAAAAGAAAATTAAAGTCTTTTTTGTTAATTTACTAAGGTCTTGAATTTGTATACGCTTCTTGTGATGAGAATTTCACAACTTTTTCACTAAAGTAAATTATTAAACAGAATGGAAGATATGTATTTTCGTAGTACTATATGTTCCACCTAAAGTGTGTCTTTTAGAGAATACACTAGGTCTATATTTTGTTTTTAAATTTTAGATTTCTCTACTCAGAAATGTATGTGGAAGCAGAGATGTTGAGTCTTGCTTTACGGGGCTCAATGTCAACATCTTTGTTAATTAAAATACTATGCAGTATCTTATCTAGTTGCATTTTTGTAACATTAATAGGCAAAGTATTTAGCAAAAAAAACCTGTGTTTTAAAAATTCCAACTCCCAAAAGCATCCTATAAAGCCATTCCCCATCCCTCTTACAAATGGTGGCATTTTTATCCAGGCATAAATGTGTGTCCTAAGGAAGCACGAATTTTCTGCTATTCCAATACTGATGGTGCTGCTAATACCTTTCAACATAAGTTCTTAAGTTATTTTACGACAATTTCATTGAGTACGTGGATCCATGTGTATGTTCACTTAAATAAAACGTGGAAATTTGATGGGGTGCCTTTTTCTTTTTTATCATTTCAAGCTTAAGTACACTCATTCTGTATTCATTAGAATCTAATACTCTCCCCTTCACTGTGGCTGTTTAATGAAACGGGACATCCTGCGTAGCTGTTCTAGGCAACGATTCTTGGCATTTTATACTTGACGTGTTTGTTAAAGTGTAGCAATATATAACCTGCATTTTTTAAATGGGGAAGTAAAATGCCAATACTTCATTCCAAGGGCTAGGGTGGTATTTTTAGAATCTAATTCTTTACTGCTGGCACAATAAAACATTGGCTGGAATTAGGCCTGCTATCTATATATGTTACCATGGTTACAGAAATCCTAGAGGAATTGCACACTTTCTGAAAATGTATAATTCTCTTTCATCCAGCCAGTGAATGCAGCCCAATCTTACAAGATGAAAGTAATGAGCTCTGTCCAAATTGGATTCTAGAATTTATTTGTGTATGTGGTTGTAACCTATGGTTAACAAAGTTTTATTATACCCAGTGTTGAAAATTGTATGCTACAAGGTGGGGGGGGGAGAGAAAGAACATAAAAGCTAGCTGTAGCTATATACACACACTTATCTAGCAACACTCCTTGCATCAAAATGTGATAGTAATGGCCTCTTTTCAATTTCACTTTGTGACATTCAACTAAAAAAAGTCACAAAAAATGCAAGTATAACAGTTATGTATCTGTGTTATAGAATCAGAATATCCAAGTTGGAAGAGACCCACAAGGATCATGGAGTCCAACTCCTCAGTTCCCCAGGGACCACCCCAAAAATCAGACCTCATGTCTGAGAGTGTTGTCCAAACGCTTCTTGAACTGTAGCAGGCTCAGGGCTGTGACCACTTGCCTGGGGAGCCTGTTCCTGTGCCTGACTAATGCTGCTCCTTATAATTTTTTTTTTTTTTTTAAAAAAGAAGACATTATATAGAGGGAAATAGGCAAATTTATTTTTCCTTAAGCTTGGTTACATTCAAATGTGGTGCCTCCTCCTGTTTCTTTCTGATGATTCTAGACTTGGGCTTGTCCAGCTGGAGAGACAGCCACCTGCTTTTTCACTTTTAACAAACTTGACAAAAAACAGTTTTTTTTTTTTTTTTTTGTTTTTTTTCCCTCCAGGAGAGCTGTTGAGTGAAGGTAAGGGTTAAACACACAAAGCTCCTCAGCAGTAGAGAAACTCCCTTGCTGATGTGGACTGGCTGCAGTTTATTTTCTCCACCTACATGTATGTTATCATTTGACGGCCCTGAAATTAATTACCAGTGCTGAGGCAGGGCAGTGTGGCAGGGTGTAGCTGATGTGTTACCGCAGTCCCTATTTGATTGATCAGGTCTGAGTCCCACAAGCTGTTTGTGAAACAGCTCCAGCATGTGTGAGGAAACAGTTCCCTGGCATCAAAAAACAGCTGAATGCGTGTAGTGGTTCAGAAAAAAACACACTTTTTTCCCCCTAGGATGGAACAAGTTGTTTAAGGAGAGGTTGGACCTGGCGCTTAGGGACATGGTTTAGGGGGTGACATTGGTGGTAGGGGGATGGTTGGACTGGGAGATTTTGAAAGTCTTAAAGATTCTCAACCTTAATGATTTGATGATAACTTGCTGAGGTGAGAAGCCACAATTTAAAACTTCCTTCATGCTGAGAAGAGCAAGGAAGGAATCCTAGAATAAGCCCTGAGGGAGCACGGAGTCCAACTGCTGGCTGCGCGCAGGACCTCCCCAAAAATAAGCCCGTGAGTCTTGAGTGGTGTTCAAACACTTTTTGGGCTCTGTCAGGCTCAGAGCCATGCCCCCTTTCCCAGGGAGCCTGCTCCAGCGCCCTGACATAAGCTATTTCGCACAGAAACGCTACACGTCGATTTATTTTATACAAACAATTCATTAAGCTCGCCTCAGGGGCAGACATGGCGCCTCAAAATGGCGCCCACCGCCACGCGCCCCCTCAGCGCCTCCCGCAGCCCCCCCCCCGGCCACCGCCTTCCCGCCCATTCCCGCCGGCTCCGCCCCCGCCCACGTGCGCGGGCCCGGCGCGGCGGCTCTCGCGAGATCTCGATGTAAACAAAGCTGCGGGGGGGGGGTGCGGAGGGGGCAGCGCGGGCCCGTGTTTTGCTGCCTCAACCGAGCTTGGGGGCGGGGCGGGGCGGGGCAGGGCGCAGCCGCTCTCCAGCTGTCTCCGCGCCCCGCCCCTTTCTGGAAAGCGAGGCGGGGATTGGATGAGCGCAGGGAGCGGCCCGCCCTCTGCGCGTCGTGATTGGCTGGGGGCCTGAGGTGCGCTGGGTGTCATTCCCCGTGGGGGTCCCAAACAGTGTCAGTGAGGCGGCGGCAGGTGAGGGGCGCGGGGCCGGGGAGGGGCGGGACGGGGCCGCTCTGAGGGGGCGGGCGGCAGCCGGGGCCGGGCGGGTGGCGGCGGCGGCTGCCGGAGCCCCGCGGAGCCGCTGTGGGGAGGCCGCGGGGGGTGCCCGGCGGGGTCCCGGCGCTCCCCGGCCGGCTGCGGCCTGACAGACAGCGCGGGCGGCAGCGCGGGGGGCGCCGCGGGGCTCCGGGCGGTGCGTCCTGGGTTATTTGTATATTTTTATTTATTTTTTCTTGGCTAAGAGTGGCCGTTCGCGGCTCCGGGGCCCGTGGGAGGGCTTCTGTGGGGCGACCCCGCCTCGGCCGCTGGGTGCGGGGCCGGCGCCGCGAGCAGGAGGAGGCTGAGGGGGGCTCGGCGAGGCCCGGCCCGGGGGGCTCCTGTCAGGGTGGGACCGGGGGGGAGCTGCGGAGCTCCGAGGGGCTGGGACCGCGGGGAGGGAGCCCCGCTGACAGCTGGGGCCGGGTGGGGTTTGGTCTCTGTCGGCCCTTCAGCCCGCAGGTTGATGGGGACGTGGTGGCTGGGCGGGATCCTGGCACCTCTGGGGCCCCTCAGGTGTCTCCTTGTCTTCAGCGGAGGTGTGGTGGGTGTACGCGCGAAACGCCACAAGTGTGGAGGCAAACTTGACAGGGGTACAACAAACTGACATAAAGTAAAATGTGCTTCATCGCGCTTTCTGTGTTACCTGCGCTGTAACCCAGTAGAGATTTTATGGGCGCATCGTATAGCAATTATGACTGTATCTGGTGTTTATACACAGGATTATCTAAGACCGTGCCTTATCAATAAATAGCGGTCTTACGTAATGCTATAACACCTGTATTTCTGTACCGTTATCTTCAATATACAGTTCAAAGAAAATTTTCTATTTTATTATGCTGCTTTGTGTTGATTTTTTTTTGCTTTCACACACATGGCAGGAGGTGTGTTGATTGAAGTACTGGAAAAAAAAGTCAGAGTGCTGTAAAGGGACGTTGTTTGACAGGTTTGAGTAAGCTATTTCCTTCTTCAGGAGTTCTTCATCATTCTAAAAATACGGAAAAACTAGTATAGTAAGCAAGTGTTATACAAAGGATTATTATTAAAAAGAAATGTGTTTCTTACAGGTATCTGCAAAGAAACAATGGCGACAGAATCTCCACGCCGCCCTAGTCGATGTACTGGAGGAGCAGTGGTTCGTCCACAAGCTGTCACGTAAGCACCTTCTGGAAGAAAAGCCTGTATTTGAAATGTTTTTTGTCTCGTATGTGAAGAACCCAGCCCAAACTTTCTGGCAAAGCCAGCTGTGAGAGCTTCTGCTGACAATACAGTTTTTTTCATTGTGTATTTTCTAATAAAAGTCAGCAGTTGGTGCTTTCCTGTCTCCTGGGCCTATGCAGGTCAAACTGTCTCCCTCAATGGGCTGCTTTTAATGTAATACACCAAAACCTTTGGTCAGCCTTCAGAGTTGTACCGTTTAAAGACTAATACTTTTTAAGATAAAGTTTTGTTGTTTACTTACACAATTTTGTTGAACAAACACCACGCTGGCCATAGATTAATGGCTGCAAACCTCTTCCTTAGGCCAGAGGGAACATGTGTACCATGTTCCTTTCTTGCTGTTGTTGTAATAATACCTTCTCACAGGGATGGATGTATTAAAACATATAACCTAGCACTGTAACACAATAAATTGTGTTAGAGGTTTGTCTTGCAGCTATGTAAAAGAAGTATTTGTTATATTGTGGAATCTCTCAACAAACTCATCTGTTTGCTTTTCTTCCAAGTAAGCTTGTTCACTGGAAAAATAATAAAAACACTGTAATAATAGGATTACCATACCATTTTTTGGTTAAATATAGTGGCTTGTTCATGAGCTGTATCTTTTCATTTCAAAACTTTCAAGTACTATCTTTTATATGAGAATTTATATATGCTGAGCAACATGCAGCACCCTGTAGACTTCTGCTGCTTGTGCTAAACTCCTAAACGTTATAAATGTTATAAATGGAAGATGGTAGTGGAATTACAAAGAAGAAAAATGTATAAATAATAAACTTTTTGAACCTGATTCTACTATGGATTTTGAGAGTTCTAATGCGAAGTGTTCTGTGTTTTTTTTTTTTTTTTGATACATTTTTTGCAAAGCACAAAAAAAAATCCTGTGGAAGTTTTTCCAACTTTAGTAGGGATTTAGAGTACACACAGTGAATAAAGCATCTTCCAAACGTCGGCTTTGTTTCAGGATGTAGTTTGGGGGTGGGGGAACAAACAACAAACCAGTACTCCTTTCATGAACTGAAAAACGAGGACAGTATGACACGTGCTGGTAGGCATCCACGTGGGAACTTCAAACGCTACTTAATACTATACCCGTAAGATAGACAAGTATTATTGGTAGGTAATAAAGGGCTCTGAAGGGCTCAAAGACAGTTTTGGTGACCTACATAAATCAAAGAAGAATCAGCACTAGAAACCACAGTTTATTTGTAAGGCCTGTGCTTAAAGCAGTAGAACAAAATTCATTTGATTCACTAATCCTTGGATTGCTGAACGAAATCTAGTTTAGTCAGTGGTTGAAATAAGCTTTCTGAACTCTAAAATTGCAGGGGTTTGATTCATTTTTGTTCTCAGAGAGGAGTCAACTAGTTGATCCAAGTGTTCCAGCATTTGACTTATAGTATCTTCGGTATTGCTGTTATATAGGGGAAAGTACTTCATTCTTAACTACTAAACGCTCCAATTTCTGTTAAAAGAATCATACGCTGCATAGTTCCTGAAAGCAGACAGAAAACACATATGCCTTTGGCTAACAAGAACCTAGGTTTCCCTACCTTCAGTTTTTCCTTGCTGCTGTTAGAAATTTGCATTAGCACAAGAAGAAAACACTAATTGCCTGCCAAAATACAAATAAGCTTGGGAGCTGCTGAAGCCGTTACCTAAAGAAAGTTGTTTTTGTGTTTGTTTTTTTTTTTTGGTTTTTCAGACTCCATGAGCAATGAGCATAGAGGTTGTTGCCAGCATATTTCAGTATTAGCCATTTCAGAAAACACAAACTTCTTCTGTAGTTTCAACACCATCTAATACAATCAGCCGATGTTGTACATTGCTCAGCAGTTACACAAGAGCCTCATTGCTCACGCAAGACTAAGCTAATAAAAACATTAGTTTAAATCTACCAGAACAAATGTATACACTATATACTATTACACTATACTTACACTATATACTATTCTAAATCATTGCTGCTAATGAAATTCCAAGAAGGAATAAGCCTCCCAAGCTGTAAAATCATAACTAGAAATATCTCTACACTTCTTGGTTAGGATTGTGTTCCGTCCTTTGCCACTTCCACTTACTTCATCATTGTACGTAGTGCATGTGAGGTCAGGAAGTTCACTTGCCCCGCAAGGGCACCTCCAACCATTAGCTTAAGTCCTCTTATTCATGGTATAACGTCCAAATCAAGTAGAAAAATACTGAGAAATAATTTCCTGTTTTGCTTTCGTCATTCAGTCTGAGGTGGAGAAAGTGGTTTCTTTCTTGACTTACATTTTATACTTTTACCAGAGCAGTTATTTCATTATTCCATATTTCATTATGGAATAATGAAATAATTTACTTTCTACATACTTCTAGGCCACTACATACATTATCAGTGTTTGACAGAATGTTAAGTAACTGCATTGAATACTTAGTATTTTTCTTTGTGTTAAACATAATATGTGTCTTTTCTGGTGATACATCTTGTTTAGTGTATTCACAACCATTTCTGAACTTTAGTAGTAAAACATTCTCCTTCTGTTTTCAAGGGAACAGTCATACATGGAAAGCGTTGTTACGTTTCTTCAAGATGTTGTGCCACAGGTACGTGTACATCTTCAAAAGTCTTCAGTATGCAAAGTATACTGAGCAGCTGAAGTCGCTGCCAGGTGCACCAAAATATTAAAAACATGATTTACTTATTTATTTCTATTACTTACGTATTTATTTATGTTACTATAAATTTTGAGACCAGGCTTTTGAGAGCACAAACTGCATACTATCTGAAAACTGGGCCTAGAGACTTCCTCTGATAGGTCTTAATTTAAATGAAAGTCTTAGATGCCCAGAAATTGAAGAGCTACCATATAAATAGCAGGAAGAAGATTGCTGCCTTTTCCTGTGATAATTTTGGCAACAGGATAGTTATGGAGAGAAGAGAGTGGGCGTAATAATTGCTCTGCCCCTTACAAATGTGTTTTTTCTGGGCTGTAGTTGGAAACCTGTGTATGAGCTCTGCTGGCAGAATTGGTGTTGGGACAAATTGATAGTCACTCTTTGTCAGCCTTTATCTTTGGCTGAAAAGGAGAGAGTTTCTTTTGCCTCCTTTGCTTCTTTTTTCAAAATCTTGTTTGCTTAACTTGCTTTGGGAGTGTCCTGGCTCTTGGGGCATTCTTCCTTCTTTTCATTTCTTTTTTTTTCAAAACAAACAAACAAAAATCTCCACCAAAATAAAAAAACAAAACAAAAAAAAAACAACTACAGTGCTTCTGTCTGCTGTTGATCATAGTTTCCACAGGTAATAGGAAATACAGCAGCATGGAACTGGAATGGTCACTTCTGTATTGCTCATGGGCCTCTCAGTACCAAAGGGAAGCTAATTTTGTTTTGCTGCTCTTCGGAAAGCTACAGTCACTAGTGGAGAAGCGTTGCAGCTAGTTGCCAGTAGCCTCAGGAAACTATCTTGGTTCTTACTTGAATGACTATCTTGAATAACTGAAGTCATGAATTTCTTTAATGATATTTAAAAAAAAATCCTCTTACTCATATTGACTTGTTAAATGCATTTTTGGACTCATGGTCAAAATTAAATTAGTCAAACTGTCAATTTAAAAGATTGCTGCATCCTTCCCCCACCTTCTTTTCCTCTGTAGTTAAAGGATACAGTCTGTGTTTTATTTTACAAATCAGTTTGCCTTGGAAGCATGGAATGTGATTTGTTTTGGAAAGCAATACCCACACTTATTTTTTAAATTTGTATTTTTAGCTCATGTTATTGCTTTTCTGGCATGTATAAAGTGATTATATGAACTCGTTTCATATTTATTCCAATGTACTGCATAGTATTTTGCCATAATTCATTTGGAAGTGATGGTATTTCTACTGTAGCTCACGTTCTTACTACTGCAGTTCTCCTGAGAACTGTAAAACATGCAGCTTGGAAACCCTGCAGGTCTCCTTCACAGTTTCTTTTTGTATCTCATCTTCTTATGGGAATCTGTGGAACACAGAACTGAAATGTGGGGCTGTTCTTCTGGAATTAGAGTTTATTCTCTTTTAAATGGCTATATTAAAGATGTCACATATAGAACTAGAACATGCCAATAAAATAAACTGTAGTAAAGGTCTCTTTCTTCTCTCAGTCTTGGTTACAGAGCCTTTAAGTGAATAAAAAAAGAACTTTAGAAGTAAAAATGCCTCACATGAGAACCTCTAGCATAGCTGTTGTGCACTGCCTCTAAGAACAAAAAGTTAAAGGTTGTAGAAATTGCTGTATTTTAGCTTGACTACATTGTTGTAGGTCATGTGGTGTTTCTAACCTGCTCCAGAAAGCTGTCTGTTATATATATATAGCTTGTCACTTCTACTTCAGTAAGCGATGTTAGAATTTTTGAGTTAGTTAGAATTTAGTATGGATTATGTTGATCACAAATCCATTGATTTTTGAAACAAAACCTCACAGTAATAGTGGTGACAGGTATCTCAATGTTACTGGTTTTATTTTTTATTTTTCAGTTTACATTCCCTCCTTTGCTCTATAAAGGGAGAAAAAATAGGTGTTAAACTTTATTTCAACTCTTTTGCTTTTCATCCAGGCCTACAGTGGTACCCCACCAGCAGAAGAAAAGGAGAAGATCATTTGGGTCAGATTTGAAAATGCAGATTTAAATGGTATGGTTTCGTTTTTCTATCAGTGAATAACTGTATTTTTATTCAGTACATAGGAAATAAAACAAATAGGTCTTGCCAGTTCATCCGAAGGCAAACTAGCACTTGCGTAGGAAGAGGGGCAAACTGAATGAAGAAGTCATTTTTCTTTCCTTAAGGTAGTTGAAGACAAAGCATAGAACTGAATTTATTTTGTCCACTGTTTGGTTTCAAAGACAGATTATCTTACCTGTGAATCCAGTCCAAGTCCTGGATATATTTTCAGTGATATGATAAGAATTCATAATAACCTAAAAAGGAGGAGCTGGTAGGGAGAGTGATCAGACAGTTCTATCATGTCTTTCAGGGAAATAAAAAGGCGTAGCCACAAAATATTCTTAAAATGTTAACTTACCACTTCCAGTGTGTCTTAGTCATCAGCAAAGACTACTGCTTGGCAACTGGTGTTCAGCGTCAAGACATGAAGAGGAAATGGTCATAGGCTTTTGCTAACTGTATCAAGTAAAGTACATCTCCAGATAAGAAAAGAGGTGTTTTACCTCTGTCTATCCCAGCTGCTTTTTTTTTTTTTTTTTTTAACAAACAAAAAACACACAAAGATTAGAGACTGAAGGGGAAAGACTGAATGCTGCTGTCAAGCAACTACTCACATTAATCAAACGTTTAGCAGTTGCTTGTGCTGTTCCTTGTTTACTGTCTTTCTTTCCTGCCTAGAGCTGTATGATAAAGGCTCATTCTGGTCTCATATGAAGTAATAGAAACCGTAGCCAGAGCTATGATGGGGAATTTTCAGTTTTTCCAATAGGTTAATAGGGAAGATTATATGTTTTCCAGCTGTTGAAATGGCACAGAGCCTGTCAGTTCATAAATTCATGATTGTTAGAACTAGAAAACACCAATCAACTGGTACATGGCCTTATGTCCAGCTTAAGGCTGGTTGAAGTTTTTTTCCTTGAGTGTATCTTTTCCTCTTTTGTTTATTTTCAAAAATTCTTGGTCATTCTCTCTTTAGGATCTTTTCTACAGCGTAACAAAAATGCTTTAGAATATTCTTCAGAATCTGTCATATTCAGTCTAAATTGAATTTACACAGCCTAATCTGATTGGGCCTGCGTACATGGTCATTTACCATCCTGAATATTTCCTCTCTCTCTTTGATGGTCACATGCTTGCAATGAGCTTTTGTTCAGTCTTGAAAATGTAGTTTTAAAGGGTGTTAGAGAAAAGCTTAATTTTTTCATTATTATGTTCTGTAGCACTTTTGTTCCTGGGGATTTCTTTCTTTTCATGAAGTTGATATAAAGATTATTAATACAGTATTTAGAAAGAGCTTTGATCAGTCTGCATTTGTACTTTTAGTATTTGTTAATGTTTGTTTTAATGATCCTTTCTCTATTTGAAAAGTTGGCCGTGTTTTATTAATGACTGGAGAAAGAGTTACAGAAGTTTTGGAGGTATTTGTGATAACTGATAAAGAATATTTTCTCCACTTCAATGAATGTATTGTTTGCCTAAAAATATATTCCAGTGTTGTTTCAGTGTAAGAAATTAAGACACTTCTCTTTACCTTTAATTACAAAAATGGGAGCAAGCATTGAGAAAATGCCTAGTGAGAAAACACCTCTAGTATAGCTGATGCTAACCATAGCTGATCATAACCTGGTAACTAATGTCTTTAATATTTAAACCCAATTTAGATACATCAAGGAATATGGAGTTTCATGAAATACATAGCACTGGGAATGAACCACCGTTACTGCTGATGATTGGCTACAGTGATGGAATGCAAATCTGGAGCATACCTGTGAGTACCAGTTACCTTCTCTTCTACGACAGGGGTGTTTTTGTTTGTACTGGTGTGCCAGTACTTTAATATCTTATTTTTTCCTATTAAAGTGAGTAGTGCCAATAGTTACCATCAGTGCCATGTGCTGTGCATGTAATATGCTTATCTTAAGATTAGTACTGAGCATAGATCAAACACTTGAATTCCTGTCCCTTCAGATTTGAGGGGTTATTACAAATGATTTCTTTTAGGTAAATTTTCGGAGTCTAATTGGGAGCAGCATATGACATTGTAGAATAGTTTATATTCCAGAAAGGACAAATCTTTTTAACCTACAGAAGGGAAAAGAGGGTGGAAAAATATGAAAAGAATTTGTTTGTCCTAGGAATGCAAGCATGACAGTATTAATAGTATTTTACAATCACAGTGTTTGTCATGTACATGATTTGCAATTTTAATTTTATTATAAGTCTCTATGTGCATATGGGTTTGATTTTATGCTGTCATACACACCCTGCAGTTTGTGCTTCAGAATGGTTTATGAACACATGGTCTTAATTTGGGGAGTTTTCCCCAAATTTCTTGAACTATAGAATAAAGTTTAATACAGTAGGTCATAAAATTCTTAACTCAAAAAAAGTTTTGCTCATAACACCTTGTTCTTCAAAATAATGTAGTGAGGATGGAGTTCTTTCTCTTAATAAAATGCAGGGCTTTTTTGAAATGTGTATCTTTTTGTATGACTTCGGGGTTAGCTGTGTAGGACAAGTTTATATACCAGTAGCGTAGGTGCTGTAATAGAAAATACTCTTTATTTTGTACACCAAAAGATAAGCACTGTGTAATGGAGTTTACTGGGGTGTGGGAGGGCTGGCTTTTTCCCCTCTTAATTACATATTGTTAGCTGGAGCTAAGGAAGAAAAACTGCTGAGCTTTGGCATTTGAAGGAGGGTTTAATAGAAACAAAGATCTGGTGTACTTTACTAAGTTTCAGTATATAAATGGAATCTCTATCTGCTAGTATGTCCTGAGAAACCATGGCTAATTCTAACTTCATTGGCTTTATCT
Organism: Anas platyrhynchos; assembly: GCF_047663525.1. Lineage (NCBI taxonomy): Eukaryota > Metazoa > Chordata > Aves > Anseriformes > Anatidae > Anas > Anas platyrhynchos. The sequence goes on from NC_092606.1 coordinate 2,466,887, forward strand.
TAAAGGGAGCAAAACATATCTTCGGATTGTTTTCCTGTTTTATCTTCTTAGGGCAGAAAAGCATGTGATGTAGCAAAGCTAGCTTGTTGCTTGTTCACTTTTTAAAAATATCTAACACTGGAAAGAATTTGAACACTAAAAATTGTTTCATAGTTTAAAGTTTTGTACAACATTTTGAACACAGGCCAATTCTACATTACTATACAAAATAGATTATTAAAATGGTTCAGAAATGCTTTGTTCTTTGAAGTGTATTACAGAAAACGGACATTAGGTGTCACTAAGATACCGAGCTAACAAGGAAATACCTCCTGCTATTACTGCAGTTCTATACTGCAAGGTGATCACTTAGTTAAGAGACTGTGAGTAGTCATTTAGATTTAAGCTAAAGAATTTTTGTAAAACAGCTCAGATTATCCTGCTGAAATATTATCGTCCAAATAAGTGTGTATTTTCCGAAAAATGTACGGCAGTACATTGTGGTGACATTGGACTTGTCCTGGCCGCTGTACATACAGTAAGAAGAGCTTTGTGTCTGGCAGACAGTTTTTTGTTTTGCTTTGTGTGTATGTGTGTGCACACATCTGTAACGTGCCCTTGCTTTGTGGAGAGGTGAGAGTTCTGTGCATCCCTCTTAAGTGACTTTCTGTGTCCGAATGAAAGGGTGTCTTTGTAAGAGCTATCTGTATCAATGCTCTTGAGAAATTCATTGTGAGATGGGATCCTACATGTATAAGGCAAGCAAGAGTGAAAGCAGTAGTGCATCTCATTTCTTTGATACATGAACTGATTACCTCAGTGTAACCTGTTCTGCATTAGCCGTCTGCATTTAAACTCTTAACCCATGGTTCACTGCAGTAAGCGTGAAATAATTTGGTGGATTTTACTAACAAATGGGGAGCTAAACTACTTCACGCTTATCCTGGCTTATGTGGAGTAAGTCTGTTCACTGGTACTTTCAGGTAGGTAGTATGATGTAATTTATCCATGTTTCCCAGTGGGAGAGGATTGTTTTTTTTAGTTGCTTTGTTTGTTTTCTTCTTGTGTCTGGATTAGCCACAGGCTAGGCCATGGAATGCCTGCTCTTACCTCCTTTTTCAGCAGGACAGTGCAATCAGGTTGTATTTTCCCAGTGTTTTGCACTTATTCGTAATCCCTAGATTTTGATAGTGTTTAATAATTTAGGAAAAATAAAATGAAATTGCAAGAAAGTTTCTCTTATTGTTCATTTTTTTGAGGAGGTATTCTTAATGGGGGTGAAAGTCCAGTGAAGTGGAAGAAAATGCCGACTGTGGAAATGTTGTACCTTCCGTCCTAAGCATGTCAGCTGCAGAGATAGCACATCACTTTGCCAGTCCTTATTTGTGTAACCTGTGAAATTGTGATGAGACCACATCCAAAGAGGCACAGCTTCATCCTGTGCAATACTGCAATTTGTCTGTCTTAGTATAATTTCAGTGTCCGAATGGTTCTGTTGTTAGTAACATGGTCTTGGATAGCTTCTCACATTGATAGAGAACATCGTAACACCAATTTTTAAATACCTTTTCAGAGCCTGTATACCATGTGCCTGGAGGTAACATAACGTGTATTTACACATTTGTGTTTATCCATTTATTTATTTTTTTTTGCTTACTTAACCTGAGTAAAAATCTGGCGGACAACAGCTTTTTGTCCTCTGATACTATACAAACATATCCTTTCTTCTTGATTTTGCTCAGTATTTAGCTTGTGATTATGTAACATTAGTCCAGTTATTAAGAAAAAAAGAGATCTCTCTAGTTTAAAAACCTTTCAATCTGAAAAAGCAACAATTTGACATTTATGTGAAAATCTACTCAGTAAGGCTATTATCTCTAGCATTGTGCTATTTATTCATACAATTGAACCTCTATTCAGCACTTAATAAAATAATGTGTTGCAGGCAGTCCAGTTTGTGTGTGAGTGATTATGAAGTGTTTATGACAGCTTCTAAGCTGACACTCGCCGTAATGGTGTTACATTGACTTCTAAACACCTTTGCAGTCTGCCTCCAGGAGTGTGTGTCTCTTTGCAGTCTGAGTGGTTTCACATTAACATCTCCTTGGAGTAAGATCTTTGACTACAGAAGTGTTACTTGCAAATGGAAGATACCATTAGGGCTGCTTCAAAGGGCTGAAATAATGTTTGGACTGCTGGGTGCTGAAGTAACGGCTGGGGTTTTGAAGTGCAGCGTCTAAATCTGTATTGCATAAGAAGCGGAAGGTGTCCATCCAAACGACTTCGCTTTGATCTTTGTTTTGAAATAGGGGTGGGAAGGTTAAAAGTGTTCTTAAAATATGCCTCACTAAGTGGGGAGAAATCTGGGAATATACAAAAGTATGACTAGAAGTTCCTAAAGTTTCTGTTTGATAATTGTGCTGTGTACTTTTTTGTTTCATTTGGACTTTGTTTCTCCCTCGCTCCCAGTTTCATGTTTCAGATACAGTTGGAACTGGTTTCTGCCTAATGTGGTTTCCAAGTATCTGTTCTAGATGTTCCTGTTCAGAGAAATGCATGTTGGCTGGTTTTATGGCAGATAATTTTTTTTTATTGTATGCAGGAAGCATCAGCAGTAGAAAATCATCTTAATTTAATGATTCATATTGCAATTAAAACAAACAAACAAACAAACAAACAAAACAACACACAAAAAACACACCAAAACCCAAAGACCCAACTATCAAGCTTGAGTTGAATAAAGTAGAAACTACCAAAGGGATCTTCTAATAACAAGGGCAGATGTATATTTAGCAAAAAATACTTAAAGGCTGTGGTATAATGATGTTGCCACAAACTAACAGGGTGCGTCAGCCCATATGGTAGGTGACTTCCATCTGGAGACTGCTGGAACACAGAGGACTTGTTGGACAAGGATGGCATCACGCACTGCCATTCTCCACTGCCAGAACTTAAATTTCTTTAAATACTGGTGTCAATAATGCTCTGTTTCTTCATTTTTAGACCTGCAGGTGTACAGCAGATGGTGTGTCTATGTGGATGTCTAGAGGGATGGATATGGTAAATGAAGACGTGTCAGTTCCATTTTGTCTTCTCTACTGTTCATGAGAAGTTTGGTCTGGTGGGGTTTCAATGAGGTTGTCCTAGTCCCATTGCAATTTTCCCCTTCCAGAGCTTCGGGAAAAGGATTAATCACTTACCACATCGTAAGCTGCGGGCCTTGCTCTTTCCTGATACAGGATACGGCTGTTCAGGCTTGTCTCAGCCACTTGGAAATATCTGATGATGACCTGACCTAGAAACCCTGAAAAATGTTTAAAGACTTTACAAAACATCCATGCAAATCATTTTAAGGCTTCATTTTTTTGTACTGCTGCTGCCAGCGGCATACAAGAAATGTGTTTTTACACTCATTAAGTGACTGCAGGTCTGGTGGAAGATTTTTTATTTACATCATAGCATGTACTGGTGTGTGCTGGTGGGGGGAACGACTGACATGCAAAGAACTAGGGAGGGCTATAGTGAAAGGTAACAGAGGAGTCCAAACAGTTTCCTGTAGCTCTCTTTGCATGGGGTCAAAGCTGAAATGAAGGCTCCTGAAGGTTGTTTGTAGCCATATTCTGCCTGTGTCCAGTACTGTGTGTGTCGTTCTTGTCTGTGTGCAAAATGAAGTGATGGAAAAGGGAGCAGAACTGACTCCCAGAGGAGCTTACAGGGAGCTTGCAGCCTGATCGTGCTAAAACTCTTCAAAATGTATGACAAAATGCGAATGTTGAGAACACTGTAACCAAAGCCACTTCTAAGTTCTCATTGTTTTTAAAATTCAGTTTCTGTTGTCATAATTTTAAATGATAGATGCAATTTCATACTTAATTCGGTCACTTGAGTAGGCTTCTGTAACACTGAGCATCTAAATTCTCATAATCTCTAGATAATCAGGAAGATGTTTTGAATGAAAAGGATGACTGCTTGAGTTCCTAAGATGACTGGTAGTAGTTCTTGTCCCGGCAGGATTGAGTCAAACAGTATTTTGTGGTGGTATCTGCCAATTGCTGATTGTCTTGTTACATTGCTCTATTAAAGTATGTACTCAGAATATTTAAAAAACAAAACAAAAAAAGAATAACAAATTGATCCTGTGCTTTGTAACAGTTTTTAATCTATAAGCAGTGTACTTTTCCACTGTTGCACAGTAGTTTAAGCATTGAATTTCCAACTTCATTTCAGTTTGGTGTGCATTTGACTTTTTTCACCATGTGAAAACCATTTTCTATGGTTGGAAACTATTAGTTATCCTTAGTGTGAACAACACTTTCTTTGTTCCTTTTTTTTTTCTTTTTTCAGAATGGGTGCAAACTGGTATGCTCCAAACAACAAAGCTCTGTCATCAAAAACAGTGCTCCAGCTTGCTGCTCTGTCGCATTTTAAGCAGTAGTTGAAAATACCTGAGCGGGGGGAGTTCTTCCACTTTCAGTTTGTCGTTCCTGGAGGAGAGCGGTGAAGCCTTCACTGGGGGCCAGGGTTTGAATCAGGCTCTTCTTTGCTTGCAGCCTTCCCTGTAGGTCTGGGGTTTGATAGCGGCCGCGGAGGAAGCTGAAACACGCTATCACACCAGCCTGGAGCTCTTGGTTTGGACCCGCTCTTTCATAGAACGAGTACCTGATGCTGCTTTTATAGTATAATATTCAATTCTTGAAACCCGTTTGGAAATATTCTTGGCTTTCGGAATGGGAAAGAAAAACTTTTAAGAGCTTTGAAAGCTGCCACAGGGACTCGCTACTTAGCTGGATCAAATCCAAAATGGCAGCCACAGCCTCCTTTCTTCACAGGTGCTTTTTGAAGAATTTAAAGCTCTGTTTTCAGTTCACGAAGTCTATTTATATTTTGTCTATGCTATGAGACTGTATAGCTCAAGGGACTGGTAATAGGATGTGGTGCCTTTTACCATAGACTTGCCAGCCCGCATCTTGCCCAAATTGGCAGTGACAAAGCCGTCAGCCACTTACTGGTGGGGTTGGGCTTACGTTAAATGTGGTTATTTGTCACCCTGGTTCCTAGTGGAGTAAGTGTCCTGTTCACAGAAAAGTTTGGCTGTCTTTGTCGGCTGTCTTGGGAAAGAGATAAGGCCTGAATTGGCAGGAAGATGATACAATATCATCTCCCTGTCCTGAAGATGCTGCTTTCAATCAAAATTCATACACGTGGCCTCAGCAATGGTAATAAAGTTTTATGTTTTATGTAGGTAAATGAAAGGTGTTAGCATTAGCCACAGTTAATTCGGAATTTTATGAGACTGCAAATAGCAGAAGCTTTTGCTGGTGATAGTTTGAAAAAAATTAATTGTAAGTCAAATAAAATCTTGAACTTTGAAACCCTAATGTATTTTTCAGTGGCCAGCAAACCAGCAACTTGGTTGTTCCTAATTCATGGTATGCAACAAAATGCAATGCCTTGTGTGATTCTCTGTTTCTGTAGAACAGTTAAGATCATGTAGCTTAAAAAAAATAAAAATCCATAACAAGAACTTAAGCTACGATAGGTTCCTAAATAATGGTGTTGTAATCTGCTCTATGTTGTGTTACGTGCAGATTTGTTGTTATCTTTTTTTGTGCTATTTAGGGAGTTTGGCTTTTTCTTTACAAAGGAGTTGTCATTTGTTGGGTGGCATCTTGTATTTTCATTACTAAATCAACGGTGGGGGCCCTATCTTAACATTTGCTAATTTTTGGCCCCCAGTAGACAGCAGTGTATAACCAGCTGAGTACGTGAACTGTACAGATGGCTGAATGTATTTGAACAATTAATTGCTTTTTTTCTTAGTTATGCACAGTATCCTTGGAAAAAGTCCTACACAAACTGAGAGGAAAGGACATGTTAACGTTGCAGCACTACATATTACAGTGGTCTCAAACCAGAGTTACGAGCTGAGCTCTTCCAATCTCGTCTTTGCCACCATCTGATTCTGTGGCTGTGGTTATTCTGTTTATCTTTCTGCTGTTCCCCCCAGCATCAAGTGAAATAGTTACCTTTCAAGTAATTAATATTCATTACTAAAAAGTAAAAATATATCCATGAAAAGAGCTGGCTCAGATTTTGACGGTAGGTGCTATACAAATAAACTTCATTTGTATTTGTACATTTTTAGGCTATTATTTGAAAATCTCGGCTTTAAGCTCTGCCAGATCTTGGCATCGCAGGCTAAATAAACATGCTTTGTGGAGTTCAGTGTATTTAAGAGCAGAAACTCAGTTACGCAGGTTTGGCCTTCTTAGTGTATCTTACTTTTGGGACTGTAACTTTATTTGAAGTAGATTGGAGCTAGAGCTGATGTGCTGGCATACTTAGAGTAGAAGGAGGTGACTGAATTGGGTTGGATTATTTTATGTGAATCACTTCTTCCGTACTTTTGTTATGCTTGTTCTTTTCCCTCTTGTTTTCATTCATAGCCATTGATGTACATACACATGTGAAACAGCATTTTCATGATTTTGGGGAAAAAAACTTTAATTGCCAATAATAATAGTTCCAAAGCTTTTTATTTTTCTTCTTCTCCACTTGGTCCTTTGCTCCTCCATAGTGCTGCTGTGTTCCGACGGACAGAAGGCCTGCTGTGTTCAGCTCTCTCTCTCGTGTCCTGTCCCGTCCCCCCGTCTCCCCTCCACCTTTTCTCCTTCACTGTGCCCTGCTTTTTTCCAAGCTGTCTTTCCTGGTGTCAGAGGACTTTTTATCTGTGTTCGACTCACAGTCTGTTAAAAAACAATCAACAAGCCTTTACCGAGTTGATTTCTGATCATTATTTTTATGTCTGGTATAGAATCTGGTCAGTGAGTTTGTCAGAGCAGGGGCGTTAAGCTGTCTCAAAGGGAGAATTCAACTTGTTTTTGCAAAAGCTGGAGTACTGCAGGGTTTTGTGTTGTTCAGATGCTGCTGCTAGCTGGACAAGGAGAATCCATAATGATAGGAACATCTGCCTAATAAGAGCAGAGTAGACAAAGGGATTAGTTTTCATATTGATTACAGTTTTAAACTGTTGTGCCCATCAGGAGTAATTCTGATCACATTGTTGTTAACTCATACCAGTGTGCAGCTGCTAGCTGTGTGCAAACCTGAAGTGGCAAGGACTGGTATTTCCCCAACTTGGTGTAGCTCGCATGGTGTTAAAGGCTTACTGCAGCAAAGCAGTGGTTCAGGGCATTCTGTTGAAGCAATAAATGCAAACTCAGTCTTTATGAGATCAACATCTCTGCAGTCGGTCAGGTTTTCAGAATACTCTTACGGAAGACCTGTGCTTCTGTGGGGTAAGTTTTATTCTCTGCACTGTCTAAAGCAGTGATAATAAATAGCGAGGCTTGGAATTCAGACTGGTAGTAAGCTAAGGGTGTGAAGTACTATACTTTTGATTTGTTGGTCAAACAGTAGCAGTATTTTAATTTTCTGAACGTGTAAGCTGAAGTGCAGAAAGAAATAGGAAAAAATAAGAAATAACATTTCAAAAAGTTAACTTGGATTTATAGTTCAGTAATTCATAAGAACCTTGTTTCAAATTGTGTCTATTTCTGATGCTGTAAGCTGCTTACTTGGAAAAACTTCGTGCCAACGTGTTCACTGCTTTCCCAACCTTCTTACGTCTGGTTCAAGTTGTTGGTTATTTGGAAATGAACTTCATAATGTTTGCCTTTTTCTTCAAGTTTGACATTCCGTATTGGATCCATTACCAGGCAGTTATGAAAATGCTTTCTGACTGACCATTTACAGGAAGTCTGGAAATTCGTCTTAACTCTTTCTGATTTAATCTTTTCAAGATTGCCATTACAGACAAGCTTAATTAGTTTTGACCCCCGATTATGAAACATAATTTTCACACCTGGAGAATACGGGATGTACTTAAACATCAGATTGTCTGATTGTGTACTGCCAGTGTTTCCCACTCTTTCTTAGAAACATGTGCTGTGTAGAATAAATGCTTGTGGTCTGTATTCCGTGAATTTTTGTTATTTTAGTCAGCAGTCAACTTCAAGTGTTTTCTTCTGAAATGTGTGGTCATTGATTGTACGTAGTGCTGGTACCTCATTCATGCCTGAGACGTTACTAGAGGCAGGCCATCTTTGTTCCTGTAATTCGTGTTATTCAAGACTAAGACACATCCACATACAGACAAATGGTGAATGGTTGGTTAGAAGGGCAGTGTCTTTCCTATCTACTTTTCATACACTGTTAAATATTGATTCAGTGTGGCTGATTTCAAATGGAAATTACTCTGTGAAGGGGAGGAGAGGGAACACCAACTTGCCACCATCTCTGGCACACTCCTTGTTGCCTCTCATCTGAGTCTTCCCCTACCACCGAAGTTACTGTTCATCTAAAGCAAGTTCAACAAATACGATTTTTATATCAAAAGTAGGCTAAGAAAGTTGAGTAAATCAGTGCAGTATGTTAGTATGGATTCTGTTGGACTAGACTGGAAGTACTTACTCAGAGCTTATTGTATGTATTATATCTTGTTAATGCATTGCAATTACTGAGTTAATAAATCGCAAAACACAAAACTGGATTTGTTATTTTTTTCAATGAAAATTGCATATAACAAAGCTTGTAGAACAGAAATGTCAGCCTTAGCATACCCTGCCCTTACGAGGTATCACTTGTTGGGGAGAGAAAAGGAATTGCAGAGTATTTCTGAACTAAACTTTTGCCTAAATGTGTGTCCTGGTTGTTCCTTTCCTTGAGAATCGTGTCTGCTCTCAGTACACCTCCATTACATTCAGTGCTTATGCTGTAAAGAGTCTCACCTGCTGCATGAAGCGGCAATCACTGTAATTAAGCTGCATATTTCAGCACTCAGTAGGGAACCAGTTTATTTTTCTATGCAATTGGAGCCTCCTAACCAACAGTTCTTTTCTCAGTGTTAGAGTTTGAGCATTTGAGTGCTTTTGGAGATTTCTGGAGAAGACCGTAAGGGAATTGGATTTTAAATAAGCTGACTGTGGAACAGAACAATTTTGGGGGGATGTATTTTATGTGTACACGTTTGTGTGTGTGCATGTGTGCTTTTATATATGTATATTTTTACATTGTACGTTCATGATCCGTATGTGTTGCAGATCAGTGGTGAAGCTCAGGAACTCTTCTCTGTTCGCCATGGTCCGGTTCGAGCTGCACGAATCTTACCAGCTCCACAAATCAGTAAGTGTATATGTATATATGGTTTATAATTAAGCATTACTTCTTTTTACAGATTTTTGACCAAATCATTGTTAGAACCTGATATGTAGGTCTTCCAGTCATTATAAACTCTGTCACCTTGACTAATACCTCTTCATAATAGTGAACTCAAAAATACAGCCCCAAATCTGATTGCTGTAAATTACTTTTTGATTTTGCATCTAGCAAGTTACACCGCTCTTTTTTCTTTCTCAAAATTGCATATATTTAGCATTTGACAATGATAGTTGTTACATATTCAAATTAGCTCATATTAAATTTAGTTAAACCTTTTAAAAACATGTTTTGGTCTCTTTTTACATGGCTTGGTTTAAATACATCTTTGATTAAAAGTACATGAATGTATCATTGACCCGTATTTGGAACCAGATAAAAGTAAAGCTGTAATAAGAGGCCTTAGATAACTAACACATGAGCTTTAATGATTCAAAATAAAAGGAATTTGTAAAGGAGAAGCTGATTACCATCAGTAGGCTGAAGCGCTATTTTACTGTAAAGCTGGAAAAAGGGAATTATTGAAACTGGGACTCTTGCATGGATGGATTTGGCACATTCCTAGAAAGTGATCTTAGTTGGTGATAAGAAACTCATTCCCAGGTGTGAAAGGAAAGCTTATGGTTTTAACGCGGTGACTTTACAGTAGCAGAACTTAATAGTTTGTCAACTATTTTGTTAAAATGCTGTAGTGCTTTGATGCTAGATTCTCTGCGGCATCATGTGCTTCATAGCATAATACAGCATTGTTTCAAAAGTTATTTCATGCAGGCTTGTTTCATGCAGGCTTACTGCAAAGGAGACCTCAAATCTGATTTAACAGGTTATAAGTGTTCTAGTAGCAGGAACGCGGGGCAGTATCTGGAGTTGGCCATGCACACTGCCAGCTCAGATCCAGCAAAGTTTATTAGTTCAGGCTCTGTGCCACGCTGGGGCAGTGAAATGGCTCCTGTAACTGTTCTGGCCTGGCAGCCGTGCTGCAGTGTTCGTACAGCAGCGTTTTGTCTCAGCTACCAAACCAGGCAAGGCCTGACCTGGCCCAGAATCGCAGCATTGGTGGATCTGCAGCCAGGGTAAGATGTCCGTAAAGAACCGAGAGACAGCTGTAAAAACCACTAAAAAACGTAGGCACTTATTCTTCTCTGCGGACCCACTTTAGATCACCCACAAAATTTAGGGTCAGGAATAGTGAGAAAATTACTGTTTCTGATTCCCCTGAGGTTAAAACTTGAGGTGGCTAAAACATGAGTAACTGTAGCCAGCCCTTGCTTCCCTCAGCCTTTTCCATCGCTACACAGTAATGCTGTGCTCCCTGTGAGTGTTAGGGACCTCCAGCACATTTGGCGTGCATTGCCTTGTCTTGAGGCAGTGGGCACAAAACAACTGGGGAAAAAGAAAAGGGCTTTTGTCACTTGCTGAGAAGCATTTCTGATCACCAATTCAGGGTATACAAGAATACCTTTGACTTTGGAAAGACTGTGAATCTGTTGTTAGATAAGAGCTGTTAAATATTTTATAACACTGTATTTAATAGTTGTGAACTCTGTTTTTAGTGTGAATGAGATGCTTGCATTACTGTAGAAAAGAGAGAACAGCATTCAGGCAGTCTTCAGGGGGCATGCTGTTGGCCACAGCCACAACAGTGAGTTGAAGTATTTGCTGGAGGTAGGACGTCCAAGAATTAGTTGTCTGTTGCTGCCAGCAGTGAGGGTCAGAGGGTGGGCATTTTTAATAAGAGAAATGACAGTACTGAACGAATTTGACTGTTAAACTTGGGGGCCAAAAAAATGCTTTGTTCAATAGAACCTGGAGATCAGGTGTATACAGGATACCTTTTTGCTTGGTTAAAGGAGTTGCAGAAGCTCCTTTAGCTGGGAGATCTTTGCTTGTCTTTTTGTTAACTAAAGAAGGGAAGGAAGGTCCTAATTCAGACAGAAGTGGTTTTCAAGCTAAGGTTGCTGGTCAACCCTTTGCTCTGAAGAACCTCTGAGTGCTGTTTGCAGTTGCAGAAAACAAAACAAAGCAAAACAAAAACTTGGGACAGAGCCAATATGGATTGCAGAATGTTGTCTTGCTGTCAGAACATTTCTGGCCATGGCCAGTGGGCCAGTGAAGTTCAGAAATGACTGATCTGCAAGATTGCAGCATCACTTTTCCTCAGCTGTATGTTCTTAGTAGGACTGGAATTGTAATGTGATCTTGTGTCATCAAAACAATACCTGTGTATGTGTGTGCGTGTGTACAAATAGGATGGATTTGGCTTTATGTTTGTACATGGCATGGAAGGCTTTCCCCATTTCAGCCAATAAGCCAAAATGCGTAACAGGTGATAACACAACCCTCATTTCCCTGGTCTGAAGAAACAGACTTCTAAGTGAAACGTAACCATCCCATCATCATCTTCAAAAATCAGATATTTTTGTCTTTAAATGATTCTTGAAATAAGTAGGAAAGAAGCTCATGTCTTCCTATCCCAATTAAAACTTCGCTGCCTTCAGCAGTCGGTATGGTTTTGATTATTCTCTACAGCTTGAAATATAAATGGTTCAAGTTTTAAAGGGTGACCAAATTCCTGGCTTAAGAGAGGAGATGAAGTTGCCTAGGTAATATTCAGAATATGAGAATATCTCTGTCTGGATGCTGTCAGTCTTAAGAAGACTAGACCTTGGCACCTTGGTGCAACACGCTGCATTATCAGCTGAGCCATCTGGTGGCATGGCTTTTTAACTTGCCTAGCTCTTCCCTTTAAAATCTGTATGCTGAGATTAATTTAATACATATTTATGGCACAGGTGCCTGGTTTGGTGGTCTCCGAATTTCTGTCTGTTTAGATGCATTGAGCATGCAAAAGAAAAAATAAATGTTTGAAGACAAATTGATGGGACTTTGTGATTGTTAGAAGGGAGAAAATATTGTTAGATACAAAACAAAACAGAGCTGGGCCTCTGCCAGATAGATTTAGCTACCGTGCTCTGTGAGGAGGAGACTACAGTTGGCAATGTCAATGTAGTTAATGATAGTGGGGGGCAGAGAGGCAATATTCAGGGTGTTTTAACTCCCTACTACTCCATTTTACATGATGCAAATTAGTAATGTCCTCAGTCCTGCTCAAATTTCTTTGTATTGGGCTTCCTCTCACTCAACACATAACAGCTGTATTTAGCCACGCCAACCTGATTATTCATATTCTTTCTTCAACAGGTTTTCAGATTTTCTCACTTCCTCTAGATAATGCCTTTCTTGTTTTTCTGGGGTAACTGATTACATGAATACTATTTGTACAATTGAAATGTTTGCATATTACTAAGTATTCTGACTTGCATATTCCTAAATTTGTCTTTTTTTCTTTTGTCTTTTCATTTGCATTTCTGTGATATTTATAGAAATATTACCTATTTTGGTTTTCTGCACTAGTTCTTTGACCTATGAAGTCACTACAAAACAGATTTAGAGCCTGTCTAGTAGTGTGTTTTTTTTAATGCTGTTTTTCTTTGAATACATTTGAATGCATTGTGAATACACTTCTGAAATCATTGCTAAGGAAATAATAAATATACTTCAGATAGGTTTGCTATTCTTTTTTTTTCCCCTACAAAATCAGAATATTACTACTTTCTGAAATGAGTTAGTGCTGTGGTCTCCCATTTTCTATTATTTATCCCAGGTCACTTAAGAAAATCCTGGCCAAATACCTGCTTTCTGCCTTGTGCTATTTCATTTATTAAGGTAGCCTTTTATAGCTTAAAAGTCAATCAAGAAACTGGTGCTTCCTAGTGAGGGAAGTCTAAAGCCTAATTCTGGAATAGCATTACGTGTGGTAATTCATGCTTCAAGGGTACATGATGACAGGTTGGTGTGGTGAAGTTCAGATCAGTCATTGTCTGTAAAAACCTATTTCCATGGCTCAGCATTATGAAAATAAATTCCTCCAGTGAACTGAATTAATTTAATGCCATTTTTTAGATTATACCACTTGCAGAAAAGATGATATAATAGCTGTACATCTTGCAATGAATTTGACTGCTTAGTCAAATTGACTAATAAGGAAAACAAATGCAACTAAGAAAGGAAAGAAAAAAGAAATCAGAGGTATTAAATTATTTGAAACAACTGTGAACCACAGGAAGCTTATGGACAAAGGTTTAAAGACTAGAATTAACTTGAAAAGCTAAAATTTATTGGGGGACAGACTAGTTTTGCATTTCAAAGTCTAAGGTTAAAAAGAAAAAAAGTACTACAGAAGATTTATCTCTGCGCTCTCCTGCTTACATCTTTGATTTTGGTAAAATAAAACGTGAACCTCAAAAGCTGACTCAACTTTACAGGCAGGTATACTTAAAAGAGCTATAATATTTAGGTTGCTTTCTAAGGGAAGGCAGATGTGAGTTTTGTATACACTCAACCACTTGGGTGGGTTAGTGGTTTTAAGTCCCAGAAGGCCAAGATAATTGCATGGTGTGTACAGCAGAGGAGCTAGCCCTACGGGTTGGACAAGCAGTAGCAGTTTGGAGGTAGATTTGGGTTGGGATAAGTTGGTGATGCAGGTGTGTGTTCATATTTTGCTATTTTTAACTGCTAGGTGCGTTGTTCCAGTGTAACGAGCTAATCTTGGAGGATTACAGAAATTACAGAGCAGAATTCTGAAGCACAGGAAGTAACCCTTTTTATAGATACCGTTGGGAAGAATTTTGGAGCATGACATTTTAAAACACGAATTTCTCTGAAGCTGTGTGGACTGGCCTGAATGCTCCCACTTCAGTTCTGGCCACGTCACATCAGTGTTCTAGACCAGTAGTCCTTTACCTTCCACACCATGTTAGACTGCTGTGTCTTTCAATTTTCTCAAACAAGAGTCGATCAAAATAAAATACTGCCATCTGTCTTCAATTTATGTGGGGCAACTGTTTCAAGATCATCTTTTTCTTTTTCTTTATTTAGTTGTCCAAGAATAAAACCACGGTGTTTTGCAGAAGAAAAAGCAAATTTCTGTAAATGTGTATAGTTCTACGTCTTTCACCAGAAATATTTAATGTTTGCACTGAATTTGGAGCCATCGTTCAGAGTTTCCCTGTGGGTGTGCTGGCAGCAGTTTGGTCCAGTTCTCCAGAATTGTCTGTTAAAGCCAGAAACAAATGCACAAACACTTCCTCCAGCAGATGCCACTCCATGTCGCTGCTGTCTCTGCCTAGGGCTTGTTTTCATCTTCCTGAGCTTCTTTTTAGGAAACCTGTGGGTTTTCTGCAGTTGTCTTGGGGCTTGCCTGCCCTTCTGGACAGACATTGTTTGCACATTGATTCTGATGACTCCAAATACTTTGCTTGTTGCATGCAGCCAAGATGTGCCAAGATAATGTTCTCCAAGCAGCTATTCTGCTTCTTGCAGTTGCTTCTTGCAACTCTGCTGCCTTGTTAGCTCTGAAGTGGGATGGTGGAATGGGCTGAGGAGGCAGTAGATGCCAAAATTCAGCTGGAGTTCGTGGGGGTGCTTCAGGCGGATGCAGGAAACAGGCATGGTGCTGCAGGTTTTGGAGAGGGACTTTGACAGGTAAGGTGTCTGGGGGATGCTGGAAGTAGGAGATACTGTGATGGGAGGCTGTGGTCTGGACCAGGAATCCTAAAGGAGCAGAGTAAGGTCTGCATGAAGAACAGTCACAGACCCATTGATCAGGCGTGATACCGAGTAGTGGAATTAGAGCTTATCTGTGCAGGAAATGGGGCGTTTATAGATGCTACCCTGAAGCTGAGGAAAGAATTTACATGCTATTTTTAGGACTCGCTCAAACCTCTTCACTTCGGTTTCAAGTAGCACGTATGTTTTTTGCTTTCAATAACAAACACACAACAAATCAGTCACAAAATGGTAGTAGAGATTAAGAAATGTTAATTAATTATTATTATTATTTTTTTTCTGAGTGGAAGAAGCAAACGGAGTGAAAACCATATGTAAGGAATGCCAGCCACGTGGCTCAGGGCACTTCCAGATCCTGGTTGTCTCCTGCTCTGACGTGGCAGGACTGTGAATGCAACACAGTTTTCAAGTAACAGAAATAAAAGGGTCTAGTGGAGCAGGAGATGCACGGCCTTATTGAATTGACGGGATTGCTGGAGTCACATACCAGAAATAGGCTCTGCATGCATGGGCGCTGTTGCTAAATAGGTCACAATTTGATACTTAGATAGTGAATCTCTTGCTCCAGGGAAACAAGGGGACTTCGCATAGCTTTTGAGTTCGTGTGAAAATGAAGGGGGATTCTTCTTTTTTCCCCAGGTGTTCTGTTTCTGTTGCTAGTGGTTTTGTTACGGGCATTACCGAGAGGCCTTAGGAGGCTGAGGGCTGTCTGTTCACAGCCTCATCAGGAGTACAGCACATAAGCTGCTCTGAGCTTGTGTGGATAAACTTTTGACTTCATAGAGTTGTAAATGTTGATTTTTATGGAATTTCATTTAGCCATTTTTTCAGTTTTAAATATACTAACAAGTTGGATTTAAAAGGCACATATATGTGATTTAGCTAAATGGAGCTGTAGATGCGGCGGGGCCTATTTGGCAGCAAAGACAGTTTTCATTACTTTAATTGTGTGATTTGTCAGGATTTCCAGTTTTTCGTAAATGCTGTAGTGTTATATGACAGAATTAAAAGGATTTAGAATAAAAGGAGTTTAAGAAAAAGACTTTGCAACAGGATTTCAATACTTTTTGTATTTGAGGGATTTAGCGAGCTGTTTTTCATTTCAATCATCCTGCTGCATTTGGTTAAACACTGTGTGGAGCAGGTGTGTGCCACGTCAGTATATCGCACATGCAAATAACCACAATTTTACAAATAAAAATTAATCCACCATAACTTGGAAGATTAAATTCCACCCCGGAACTAGGCAGGGTTTGCTGACTCCATTAAGCACTGCAGAGAACAGCACATGTCGCTTTGTGCAATCTCACGGACAGGCCTGCTATTAACCTGATTTAATGCCCCGCAGAGTCCTCAAAATAATGATCCATTTCTAGAGTATTAATATTTACATTCTGAAAGTATAGATTTGAAGTAGGAGATGAATTTTTTGAAAAACAAGGCCTTCAGTCATTACAGACTGAAATCAGCAGTTAAGCACCTGTTGTACAAATTTTGCAAATCTGTATAGTAGGTATTAAAAATTGCTGTTCCTATTCCTGTGCTGTCGTTTTCCTCTACTCTTCACCAACTTTTCTTCTCCTTGATCTCTCTTCCTTGTTGCTAAACTTCGAACTAGCCCACAAACAAACATGTGAATTTATGTGTCTAATACATCCTGATTTTTTTTGAAAAAGTATAGTTAAATACTTAAGGTAAATCCTGGCTCCACTTTAATTGCTGTCTGAAGCCCTGGTAGTCAGCACTTCGCCCATAGTGCCGAGAGGCTGGCTAAGGGAACAGAAACAAATGGAGTTGCTCTGTTACTTGTACTGAAGCAAACAAATGGGTTGCCAGACCCTTAACGAAGAGCGTATGTTTCATTTATCAATTTACAGGTCAGTACATACAGTACAGGTATGACTCATAAAAGAGCTTGAAATAATAGGAATAAAAGGAAAATACATTTGGCTCTTTTAGGTTGCTTGTAAAGCTATTGTTGATGGGGAAATTATTGACGTGACCCATTTAACTTCACAAATACCCAAATGTGGAGGAGGGAAGAGTTATCCTTGTGTAGATGAGAGCACTGAACAGTTTTTGTTACAAATTAATTGCATGTACCTGGGTTATTAATAATTAACAGAGACTGTTACGTGAAAATATATATTGTTAATTGTTGTGCCTTTCTGGATAACTGATTTAGTGCAACTGTGCCAGTATTTGGGAATTAATTGTGAACAGACTATATCACTAATATTCTTCATAGATCAAAAGTTTTGATGTATAATGGAGACAAAAACAGTTCATTTTTCACCACAGACATAGGTAAAGATAGATAATGTAAAAGGCAAAGGTTGAAAGAAATTGGAGGAAGTTCAGTGGTGGTGATGGTGCTTTTTCTGTTTTTTAGGTTGGGCAGAAGCATACCCTGGAATCAGTAAAACATTGTTCAGAAACAAAGATACTGTTGATTCAATTTTATTTCGATTTCTGTTCATATATCAGTAAGGCAAGCACCTCTGCATCCAGGGCAGGCAGCGGTGTCTCAGTGTGTGCTAGGTGCTGTGCTGGCTCTGTGCTCTCGGTGCCTGGCGAAGGGAATCTTAACAAGTACATCGGGAATGTTGTAAGAGCCCCGTTCGTCTGCAGGGAATAGCGGGCACAGCTGGAGTCGCGCTGGAAGCTGGTGACAGAGTTTAGGAAGGCTGTTTTGAATTTAATCCTGTATTTTCTTAGGCACGTAGCATGGGGGTTATGCGTGGCCCTGCTTTGGGCAAGCACTTGCAGCCCAGCTTGTCCCATGCTGAAGAGGGTGGCAGCTGTTGCGCTGCACTCTTTTGGTTAACGCTGTGAGACTCCGCTTACACCTCAGCAGAGCAAATTGGAAACCAATGTGTGAAACCCACGCAGAGCTGGTGACAGCCTTATTTCAGACAACTTGGGTAAAACAATGAAAAGTTAGCAAGTGCTACTTGTCATTTCTTACAGCTGCAGAATTCTTAACCCCAGCTGAAATGAATAGAGAAGAACTCAAAATCCTGACCAGATTTTGCTACTTGTTTTGTTCCTCATTGCTGTCTTCTTCAAGAGCAGTTGTTCACTATTCGTGACTGCCTGTTATTGGTATTTCTATCACTAATCTTGCACAGGCTGTTGAGTTTTGCATTATATATTAGATATTCTTGCAGTATATTGCCCCTCACTCCAGTGTATGCGAGCACTTTGAAAGGTAATGCAAACAGTATATAGTGATTTGCTTTCTCTTTTTTGCTTTATCTCTTTTAGGTACTCAGAAATGTGATAATTTCTCTGAGAAGCGGCCTCTTCTTGGTGTGTGCAAAAGCATTGGATCTTCAGGGTAAGAATATTTTTCATGAATAAAGTTGTCTATATAGATGGTAATGTCATCTAAAAGTGTAACCGTAGAAAATTAAACTCTGTCCTGGTTTTGCTCATGGGATAACACCGTGAGGTGCTTTTAAAGCTTTTTTTAATGTCAGCACACATTGACATATGGCTTCAGCTTTATGAGGAGAGTAAAAAGTGAAGATTATTGCTACAAAATAGATGACGAGCTATTTTGAGTTCTTGTTCTAATGTAGTCACAATTTTGTGATTACTGATATTAATCCTGAAGAATTACTATTCAGAAGTGTCTGAAGCAACCTCTGTCTTGACAAGTAATTAAAAGATGCTTTCAAGCAGCAGTCGTACTCCAAATGAATTCCAAGCACCACACAATCTCATTGTTACAGTCACTCACTGTTTATTAGCAAAATATATTACAACTCTACTTCTTTCAGTTAGGAAGTTAATTTAGTCGTCTTGTTTTGTACTGTCTGGACAGTATTGTTGGATCACTCCTCTTATAAAAGAAGGTCTTAAAAGTTTTTATGACCGTGTTAGATACGTTTATTCTGACAGAGCTAAGAATTTATACCTATATGTTGTGGAGAATGCTCACTTTTCAGGGGTAATCCTCTACACACATTCAAATGCTAACAGTTAAAGTAAATCTTACAGTAGTAAGACTAATTATGTGACACGCCTTTTTCAGTTAAAAATGTATTCACTCTGGATATGAAGGAAGACAACCAATGTGTAAATTTCCTAAGGATATTTCTGTCTGTGTATTATCACCATTAATGTTACTGCTCTTAAATCTTTTAAACAAAAACTGTGTGGGGTAGAGAGCTGAAATTTCCTTCAACTGATGTGTTTACAACTTGTAATACTGCTCAAAGTGCCTTTTTTTTTTTCCCAGGTAAGTGTTTGTAATCTTGTGAAGAACTTTTTCTAAATAGGAGTGCTTGTTACCAGTGATGTGAATATTGCTCTTGGAGGATTTTCTGTCTTAATGCAAATAGTGCATTTATATATGTTAAGGGGTATGTTGGATGGAAAAAAAATCCTTCACACCCTTGTTTGAGAAGTGAGATACCTGAGAAATGAACAGGCTGTAAGGTACATTAGTTTCACTGTGTTATTATGTTCCTTAGTTAATGGGAAATACTTCAAAGATGATTCGTAGTTTCTGCTTTTTTTTTTTTACCAAAAAACTTAACGTTTTCAAAATGAATGGATTAGCTTGTGTTGCTATTTAACAGTAGTTAAATATCTGCAAATTGAAGGAAGAATTTTAAATTAGGCTTTCAGCTCTGACCAGAAGACCAGAATGCAATTAAAAAAAGGAGACAGCTCTACAGACTCACCTTTACCCAGCTAATGGTAATTTGCTCACGGTGATAAACCTTGTTTAGAAAATTTTGAAACACTACTCTACATTTACTGTTCATGGCAACTTATTTATGAAAGAGTCCTTGCAAACGACCTGTTTTTTTGGTATGTGTCAGGTTAAGAACTCCTTGATAGTTTGTCCTCAATTGGAGTCAAACCCTGACTACACCTAAGTTGCCATGGTTTTGGAATATATATTATTTCTTCTTTTAAATCGGTTCAAATGTCACTTTATTCTTTTAAATTCATAGCTCATTTAATTGCATTTCTTAATGATTATTATGCATATGGAGAAGTTTCCATAGGACATTAAAACAGCTTTGTCATGAGCAGCTTCTGAACCTGAGTCACAATTTTAGTTCTTTTCTTAACCTGAAGTTTTGTTCTGAACATCATTCCCTGTATAGCTTACTGGTTGTGGACAGACATAAAACTCCTTGTTTAATCATGTATCTGAAAAAAGTACTACATTTATTCTAGAGCATTTATTCCAAAGCACTTGATATTTTCACTACAGTCATCTCTTCTCCCACTTTGGTGATTATGCTGGCTATGGCATGAAATACAGCAGCTGTCAGCGCACTAATGAAACTGTGAACATAGGGAATTGGAGGCCTCTCTGTCTACTGAAATGGCAGTGGTAAAATAATCAGTGAAATGATGTAGCACTGATAGTAAAACATTTCTCATTTAGCAGAAAGGTAAACTGAGTGTCTAGAAGACTGAATGATTTTCTCAAGGCATCTAGTCCAAAGCAGATCCAGAAGTGAAATCCAGGTCTTCCAACACTCCATCTGTTATGCTGATACATTAAACCACGTTGTCTTTAATATAAACTGAATGAGACTGGACGTGGTTATGACAATGGGTCAACGTCCCTATCTTTGCAAGATGTAGTCTGAAAAGGAAAACAATTCAGGCAGCACAGTTTCTAATCCTGGCGTGTCGTGCCATTCTGGAACGCTTCTGCATTGGAAGTCTACGCTTCTCTGTGGACTTTCAACAGTCCCCTGGCTTTCTTCCATTTGGATTTTATGTGGAATCCTGTCATTACCCAAGGGGAATGATTATGGGAAAAAAGGGCTCATGATTTCAGTCTTGATCATCATAATTTGGGCTTTCATTTGCTGTTCTTCAAAATTTCTGACATCTTTTCAGGATGCTCTGTTCAAATTTTGATGCTATTGTTACTCCTTTCTCAGAACATCCTGACAATTTTGACATTGCCAAAGAATTTTTATTGTGCTTCTCTGTTATCAATAAATATGGCTAATATGATTAACATTTTGGGAAAGTTGGTGACTGGCACCATGACTTGGTTTTGAAGGATATTTTTGGACCCTGCTGTATCTAAATTATTTTCTGTGACAATCATTTATACAAAATCCATTTTCTGTAGCTCTTCTAAAAAGTGCTTTGGAATTGTTAATTTTTTTGGATGGAAGGTGAAGAATAAGTGTATTATACACCCAATTTTTGATTAAAAAAAGCCCTGTTATTAGCTATTCAGTACAGTTCAGAAATTGCTGTGAATTGTCACATGCTGTCCTTGACCTGGACATGTTTAGTTCTTTAATATTTATATTTTGTGTACACAGTCCTGCATGATAGAGGAGTGATTGTTTTTTAAATGTATTGATATCTTTTGTGATTTTAGAGAATCATGTACGAATGCATAAAAATCTTTTGAGAAACTTAAATTCAGTATCTATTAACACATGGGAGTTTTAAGTGTTAAAGGTGCCAAACCATTAAAGTACTGTAAATCTGATAAAATACAGTTTATATCTAGATCCACTGCACTATCTTTTCATGATGGCTTTTAATAGTATTTTATCTTTTAAGACTATATCAATGAGATACTGACACATTCAAGCTAGGAGCTGGGATTTCCTGGTTCTGACCACCAGTCTGCATTAGTGGTCACTGTCAGGAAATTCTTCTCTTTTCCTTTAGCTGTAAAGTAGATATGCTATAATGAGGAAAACACGATAAAAATATTTTTTAATGTAGAACACTAATCAGTCTGAAATACCAAGAGTTTTCAAGTTGTAATGAAGTAATAGCTTCAAAAAACATCACCTATGCTAAATAACTTTGGTACTTTCTCTGATGTACAGTGTACTTTAATGGAAGGAAACTTAACGAACAGCTTTATCTATGATACAATACAAGGGCTTCTTCACCTCATTATAAAATAGAGATGAGTATAAAAGTATTATACAACATAATGTTTGCCTAAAATCAGTGTTTGAACTTGTCAGTCCTGACTTTTGTTTCAGTGTCGTTTACAGAGTGAAAGATCTCTCTGGTAACTTAGAAATAAACTAGCGTTCCCCTGAGATCCCCCCATATTTTCATGAATTACAGACTTTTGACTAGTGTAAAAAATACTTTTTAAAATTTTAGTATATCTCCCAAAGATTTAACAATATATTAACTTAAAAATAAGTTTCTGGATAACTTCACATGTGGATTGCATCTCTTCTGTAATGTGGCCTAAAGTAGTAGTCACTGATATGATCTCTGCTGATAAAACTTACATTCCTTTGAAAATCCAGTTTTAACCTTCAGTTTAATATTTCTTAATTTTGTATCTTAATTTTTTGAGATTGTCATGGTTGAGAACCTGCATTAACATTTTTATTCTGTTTATTAAACCTTTCCATTAAACTAAAATCACTAAGACTTGCCGTTTGGAGAATTCACAATGTATTTTTTGTTTATTTCAAATGATTTAAACAGTTGCTTAATTCAGCGTAAATCCTAACTTCTTAGTCTTATGCCAGGGCTTTAGAAAGAAATATTCATGCTTTCAGGATTTGATAGTGATGCTTCTTTGAAGTGATGGGTATGCAGTGGGAATTCTCTGCGTTCTGTTCTAGTTCCTTGCTTGACTGTATACTGATGTGGAAATGTCTTACTGTATCACAGAACTTTGCTTAGAGAAAAATGAGATTTATTGAAAAAGCAGTAAGAAATAACCTGCTGGCCAACCAAAGCTCGTATATTCTTTAAATTTGATTACTCTAAGAAATCTCTAAGATGAAAAATATCAGAGTAATTCCAGCATGTAGAGGATAAGGTAAATTTAAGATCACCAAAAATACCAAACTTACAGTATTTGGCAAATAGGAAACATTAAGTTTGAGTTCCCTCTAAAGTAATCAAAAATGAGAAAATGATCTTTAACTACGAGGATCAAGGTTTAGGCTCTAGTCAGCTAACTTGAGAGCTGGGAATACAGAGGGATGTCAAATAAGAAAAAGTCTTGTGCCCTCTAGACAAAATGCATCTTTTATATACTAAATTTCTTTGAAATGAAGTGGTAAAGCTATATTGTGATAAACTGCAGTGAAAAATAACTGCTACTTTGAAATTAATTTCTGGCACCTGCTTTTTGTAAAAGTTCTGTAGATATGCCACTAATCTCGCTCTTTGTATTTCCCACAAGTATTTTACCAGGGGAGAGGAATTTGGTGTTTTCTAAACTTTGGCCTTGTATCTGAGCTTCTGACTAACTTTCAATATATACATTTTTTGTATTTTAAAAGTCAAATTTTCCATCTAGTAAAATGACTGAAACGTCTAGCACGGTTTCGCTATATAATCTTTTCAAAATAACAGTTTTCTCAACCCCCAAAAAGGATGCAGTCTTGACACATAAATGGGAAACAGATTGTGTTTTTTGGCTGATGCTATATGCTGGTTTAGATGTTGGTTCAGTCAACTTTGGTCTTAGATTACAAGATTTGCAAATTAAAGGAAAACCAAAAAGGAAAGAACATCTGCGTAAATTTTGTCTGTGTGGAATTTTGTCCAGGGATGCTTATTTTGTTCTGGCTGATAGGATAAACAAATCGTCACACACATGTGCACACACACACTAATGGCTTTTGGTTCATATTAATGAATTTTGGAGGTAGTGAAACATCAGTGAATAATCTGTAAACAGATATCCCCCACCAAAAAAAAAAAAAAAAAGAAAGGAAAAAAGAGCTAAGTTCTCATGGTGGGCACAGAACTGCAATGCAGAACCAGTCAGTGTAAGTTGTTGGGAGCTATCAGTTTTAAAGATAACTAGTTAAAACCAATTGTGTTAAATGGCAATACATGCCTGCTTGCCCAGTCTGGGTTGTTGGCACCATGGTTTGGAGCATACTGGATCTGTAGAACACCTCTGGATATACCAAACAGACCCAAAAGAAGTGCTTTTTTTCCCCTCAGATGTAAGTGTGCAGATATTTGTTATTAAAGTTAATGCTTCAAATGTGGCTAATGCAGATGTTTAAGAGGAAATTGAGCAGTGTAATTTTGTTTTAGTTCAGATTATTAAGAAAAACATCACAGTTTTGAGGGGTTCAGAATCAGTAATGCAAATCTGCCCTCAAGTAGGCTCTGTAACAAGAAAGCTAACAAAGCAGAGATCGCCATGCCAGGAGGATAATAATGTGTATGGAGGTGCAGAAGGGAGAAGGGGACAGAGGGCAGAAGGCAGGGATGAGAAGTTGCAGTCACTTCCATGTGAAACCACCTCTCCAGAGTACACAGTATTGTAAACAGATACAAGAATAGATACAAGAATTTAAAGTATTTCAATTTACCTTTCCTCCAACTCCAAGAATTCTGATGACTCATCTGTTTGCCCCCATCATGCTTAATTGTGAGCTACCAAACCTTGGTTCTACTCTGTTTTTTCTGTTGTTTTTCTTTTTGATTTCTCTATTAGTGAAGTTGTTTTTAATGCATAGGGGACAAAATTATTGTAATAAAATGCAAACCAGTATAGCTAAAGGAATGTATCAGTGTAGCTCTAGGCTTACAGTAAGGTAAGCTTTAGACTATGTTTCTGTGACTGAGCAAAGACAAAATTCCTGCTCATCTTGCCTGCTTGTGCTGCTGCTTTGGTGCTGCTGCTTTCTGCAGCCCTGGGCTGTGTCACTTCAGCTGCTTGTAGAACCCGACAGTAAGGAGAAGACAGAAACAATCCCAGTTTAAAATAATGCTTTGATTTTGCTTTGTTTTTCTTTAATATGGATTATTTCAGGTACCTACTATGCAAATGATTGTGTGCAAAATTGCAAGGTGCAGCTGAGTCACATGTAGCATGAAGGTGGGGATGAACACAGAGGATGTATTTCATCAAAATACTTGATAGTTTGGCACACTTGTTCTTTGTCCAAACAGCCAAAGATAATTGCGTAAAAGATGAAGAATTTATGCCAAAATCTCAACCAGTGGCTTATGCTGCCAGCCCGTAACATGTGTTAGGTTCTTAGCATACATTTTTAGAAAGACATATTAATTGAATGACTTCAAGTGATAGAAAGGTTTGAATGACATTAACAATTGGATGGAGGTCAGTTAAGAGCAGGAGAAGTAAGAGGTAGTCTTCTAATCATGGGAGGAGGAAGGAAATAAGGGCAAGTTAAAGAAGGAGGAGGAGGTTTGAGCAAACAAAATGTCCAACTTTGGCTAGCCAGCATCTTTTTTCCCCTGCTGATCAGTTTACAAGGCAAATCAATTGGCAGCAGATTTTCAGGAAGCATGCTTTATTAACATGGCTACTGTAGATTAATAATAATATAATAATAATTATTATTAATATTATTTATTTATTCATTTTAAACACTGTCAAGGGTGTTTAACACTGTCGAAGGTTTAAATCTGTAGAGAATAAACTTAATTTACTTTTATTTTCAGCCTTTAGAGGAATATTTGGCTCTTAGGGTGCCTTGTAATATATCTCCCTTCAAAATAAAGCAAAAATACTAAAAAAAGAATAGATGTTGTCATGGCTTCATAAAGTCTCAGCTTGGTAAGAACAGCTCAGACAACATGGATTTTGTTTTGTGACAACTTCCTAATTTTTCAGCGCTGTTTCCTTTCTCATTGAGCAGAAATGCAAATGCTGTAGCTTGGCCAGTACAGTAACAGCTCAGCCAAGCAGCATGTCTTAAGCTTACTCCAAAAAAACTTGCGTTTGTTTTTCCTGGAGATAAAAAGATGATAGGGATTGTAGGGATTTTGTTCTAAAAAGAATAGTAAAACCTTTTAAGTTGGGTAAAGCCCTCTCTTTTTTGTTCTCTCTTTGAAGGAGTGAGTCCCAAAGGCTCTCGTACCGATGAGAAACTGTAAGCATCATTAACTGCAAAATGTGCTGCCCTGTCAACTGTCTTGCAAAAATGTCCTTCCATTTTAACATGGAAAACACCATAATCTCTGTTTATTGAAGGAAAAAATGAGTTTAGTCGTAACACGTTGTGTGGTAGCTTTTAAGATCCTGAGAGATGCAAGCTCTTCCCGCTTGTGGCGTTGGATTTGCTTGCTGTGTTCTGCGATAAAGATAACAGCGTGCTTTACTTAAAAAAGCTCTTCGGATCCCAGACTTTTTTCTTGTAACTTGTTTCTACAGTTACGTTAGTGTGCTTCAACTATTTTTTAACGTTTAAGTAGTGTTTACTGCAAATCCTGCAAATTTTCTCACAAACGGAGAAGCTCTGGGATGCAGCTTTAGCAGCATACGGTAACGGTCCTGTTTGTGAGTCCTGAGGGTCAGGAAGATCTGGTGTTCTTCTGGTAGACCAAATGTTTGTCTGGATGAACTATGGGAAGAAATAACCTTTGAACTATAATAAACTGTTAATCTTGGATCAAAACTGGAAGGAAGAAAATGAGGATTTGGGGGTCAAACTTTGACCAGTTGGTGAGAACTAGGGGCAGTTTTGACCTTCTAAAGCTTTGATTTATTAAGCTGTAAAAAGATAAACCTTTCCTAAGTGATCTCCGGGATAGCACGGAGGTTTGGGAGAACAGATTTCCGAGCTGAGGCATAGTTTCATTTTACGGCTGTTCCAACCCCCCGTGCATGTAATGATACAGGGAGGAGATGGAGGGAAGGAAGTAGCCTTTTGCTAAATGCACAGCCAGATAAAACCAGCTGGAGCACATACCTTCCCTGAGTAACTTGTCAAAAGAAGCACTACAGGGAAAAGATAATGCACAGCGCCATTACAGGCAAAGCTGCTGCTTCCAGGGCCACTTTAAATTCCACTTTAAATTATTAAATACTGTAAACGCTATAAAGTTAATTAGAAGAGGAACAAACTCTACAAAGATAAATGTGTTTTCAATATGTTTCTCAGGGAGGGTACAGTAGAAACCAGTGAATGAGAGGAAATTTATTTCTGGCAGCACTCTAGACATGGAACTGTGGTTGAACTTTTTACCCTAATTACGTCCCCGCTAATGCCTGCAGCGGTCTGGAATCAAAGCGGCCCTTCAGGCCCTGGAAAGTCTCTGATGTGGCGAGCGTTTGTTGTGTGATGAGGGTTACTTAAGAAAAAATGGAATATTGTGACAGGATTTTTCAAAATTTCTCAGTTACCACCCACCTCACTTGTTGCCTACAAAAATAGAGTAATTGTTTGCATCTGTGTGTTTTTGTCTGTCTTAGAAATAACTGTTATAAATCAATGTGACATAGACCCAGAGAACAGTTCAGGATTGTATTTTCTTTTCTTATATGCTTTGGAGTTATTTGTTATATACTGGAAGAAGGCTTTCAAGCTCATTGCAAAACAGTTAGAAATTTCAGGATGGTTTGTTGTCTGTTTCTGAGCTCACTATCACATACCCAGTTCTGAAATCAATTCAATGATGCTATTTAAAATGTTTTTCCTAAATGATGGCTTTCACTTCATGCTTGTAGCTTGACCAGCTAATTGCAAACTGCACTGCAGCCATTGTATCGGTATTGTTACCCAACTGCTGCCACTTGAGTAATTCACTGCAACTTGACAGTAGTTGAACTTTGCATCCGTGACTAAATGCCATTTTCTCTCTTACAGCAGTCTGTCTCTGGAGCCCTTGGTTTCTTTCTTTTCCCTCTTTCCTTCAATAATATTTAGTATACAGAGAAAAGTCAAAGGTGTTTGAGCTCAAACCTTCGTGTACAGGTTAGATTTTTTTTTAAATCTCTGCTGTGAGGAAAAAGGCCATTAAGACACAATGATTGGAATTTGTTAAAAAACACTGTCTGATAGAAACACTGTTTTTCATGAGTTCTGATCTTGTTTATGAAATGCAACAGTAATTCATTTGGCAGAATGACTATATTGTGCTAGCTTTACAATGTTAAATTTACAAAGGATTTATAAAGCAAGGCACAGCAGTTTTTCTTAAAGATTTAAATGACTCCTTTGTGAAAAAGCAATAGAGATGTTCTCAGTAAAAGATTTGCCTTAATTCTTTTTTTCTTTCAATTCTATTTTAATATATTCACCTGGAATAGAAGCTGTAACATATTTTTGAATGTTTGCTCACAAACTTTTTAAAACCTAATTGTCAGTAAAATTACCAATAGAATATTTCTATAGTGTAGTTATCTGTAATTATGTAATGGATAATTATCATTTCATAGTTGAGGCCTTAAGAAAGTAACACTAAAAGTTTTAATCAATTTTACCTGCACAGCCCGATGGGCCTTATCTCTTACAGCCTCTGCTGTACTGGGTGCTGTCGGTGTGGTGAGAAGGCAATATTTCTGTGCCCCCTGCTTAGTGACTGCAAGTCCTCCTGAATATAGCAGCTAAATTTAACTATGACATTTCCTCCAAATTTTATGAAAAGTGGTCCACCAAAGGAGGTGGTTATATTGGTGGCTTCACTGAGGGAAAGGCTATAACATAAGCTAATGCTTTTTGATGTTTTTTATTTTTATTTTATGTTTCAAACTATTCACTTAGGATCTCACCTTAAGGGCAGTTTACAGAAAATCAGATTTTATTGGCTTTGCTGTTCATGGAGCTCCTTGTTCACAATAATTCCTCTCAAGTGCTGTTTCATATGTTCAGATGAGCTTTTGGTGAGTTCTGTGCACCTGAAGACCATGGTCTCCTCTGTTAAGTCATAAATCAAAGAAGCCCTAGGACCATGTACTTAATGGACACTTGTGAAAATTTTGGCCTACCTAGTGTGAGGAGAACCTCATAGAAGCTTTGTGGTTCACGGCTCTTTTCAGTTACCTCAGTTGTAAGGTCTAAGCTAATCTCTGCTCAACTTCAATCACCTGCACTCTAAAAACCCTACAATTCTTCCTTGGAAATGTTGAAGCTTCTCAGAAACAGTGATTTGAGCAAAATACTCGTATATGAACAATTAAGGTGGTAGACTCAAGTATCTGGGAAGTGTTGAATTAGTCGCGCAGTGTGAGGCAGAGAGGCCCCTTAATGGTTTCACAACCCCATTACCTTCAGCTTGTGGTTTTAGTGACACCACTTGTGGAGCCAGAGCATGGGTTGGGTTGGAAGGGACCCTACAGATCATCTCATCCCACCCCTGGCCATGGGCACGACACCTCCGGGGATGGGGCACCCACAGCTCCTCTGGGCAGCCTGGGCCAGGGCCAGATGTTAATCTTTGATAGAGGTATGACAGAAATGCAGATGTGGTCTACACAAAAGTCAATCTTTGCTCATGTTCTCCAAGATTTACAGAAATTTTTGTAATTAAGCATATGTTCGTGGAATGATCAAGGATAGCCAGGGCAGGTCTGTCATTTCACATAAAAGGTCTGACTGGTTACACAGCAGAGCGAAATGTGGTCCAGAATATACCAGAAAAACTGATTTTGCTCTGAACAGTGGAGCTCCAGATGTACTTTTCCTCAGTGATAGCTATAGTCAAGTAAGCCTTGCAGATAAACAAATCTCTTGAGATGCTGCTTATCTTCCTGTATTAACTCACTCAAAATGCGATGGGACAGCTATAGTTTGTGATGTGGCACGTCTCAGTGAAGCGGAAAGTGTGTCATATTCCAGTCTCTCTGCAAAAGCGTGCCACAGCTGAGAAGCCAGCTTGTGCTGTATTTTACACTCCAGTGACAGGCATGCCACATGCCGTGGAATGAAGCAGCGCGTGCAGCGTGCTGCGGTACGTGGAGGTAGCTTGTAGGCTGTTGTTGGGCTTTCTGCAGCCTCATGTGTTCTGAAATGGAGAAAAAAAAAGAAACACAGAAAGGAATAAATGGACAAGAATGAGAAATGTTGTTATGGGCAGAAAATTTAATAGTAGTAGCATGTTATGTACTGTTGGTAAAGCAGAATGTGAAAAGAGCCATCTGCTGCCAAAACTGTAGAATAATACGGAGGTTGCCAGAATTTTTGCTATTTTGAAGGATTCCACTTACCTTTTGTTTTTCTACTTGAACTGGCTATACCATTCTTGTAGTATCTGTTACGGTATGTTAGGATGACCAATATGCTGATAAAACCAAGTCTTAAATTTTCCTGTTGATACACTATTTTTCTGATACCTGGAATACAGATAGGAAGCAAAGACTGAGCTGTTGGTTTGGTTGAACAGAAGTGGACCTGATGGCTGTCGAAGCAGAACTGCAAAAATCCGTGAGCTCCATCAGCTCAAACATCTGTTCCATGATGGTCCAGGAAATCTGTATTTACAGATTCTTCCCCCAAACCACCCCAAAAGTGGAAACAACTCTTCATTCTGTATTTGGTCATGGATTTTGCTTGTCTTATGAACTATGGTATATGATTATATGTTAGGAGTAACCTCGCTATATCAGCAGTGTGCACAACTGGTAAGGAAACGTCTTCCTACATTGCCTTTCAGTAGCTTTGCTTTTTACTGCATTAAAACTAACATTTTGTTTTTTCTAATCTAATACAAAGTTGTCAGCACTCTAAACAGCTGAATCTTTTCTGAAATCCTTCATGAAGAAGCATCTAGCTGCATCTGTTGCTAACAGAGCTATGGTAAACCTCAGGGACTAGGAGAACTGCTGTGGGGGCTGCAGCAGAGAAGTCTTTCTGTCCGTGTCCCGCAATCACCAGGTCAGCACACCTCCCAGCACAGCCTGTGCAGTGCAGAGAGCTTGCCTTCACCCATGGTTGAGTCCATATAGGAAAGGGATGGCAGGGATCTGCATTATTGTTCATTGTACAAGAAAAAGCATCACAATATTCCACGAATAGATACCCGAACAATGCTTGCACGTAGCTGTATTGCATCACCTGTAAACACTTGATATATTTCCTTAAATTTTCTGTTGAGATAAATGCTGCTCTTTGTCCACAGAAACATCTCTTAAACATAATTATACTTGTTTTGATCTTTCAGTATTAAATAAAATGTTAGGAACAATTAATTAATCTTTATATTAGTTTTTTTTTTTTTTAATGAACATGCAAAGCACATTTATAGAGTGGTAGATGTGCCTACAGCCATCAGTGTTTTTAACTTTATTTTCTTCATTTGTTTGAAAAAAGCGTAAGTAGCTTTTATGTTGATATTTGTTTTATGTTGAAGCTTTTTTCTTCTCCCACTCTTTTCCCTCATTTATCTCTTGGTAGCCTAAGTGTATAGTAAACCGTAACAAAGCAGGGCTGGTTGTTTGGTCACAAGCAGTTTTTGAAGGGAACGAATGAAACTCTACTATAGCTGTATTTCACTTTCAGATTAAAACGAGAGCAGTTTAAAATCTGATCTGTGCTTTTTATTTTAGAAGCTTATTTCTTTGGTAATAATTATTATATATTCTCTTTAAATACAGTGCATTCCGCTAGTAGAAGAGCAGTGTGCAATTTTTTTTTGTTACAGAAAGCTACGGTAATTTCCATATGCGTTTGGTGATAAAAGATATTTCCTGATTGAACTTTAATTTCTCATATGTGATCATTTTGTACTTAGTAACAAGATGGAACATTCTTAAATATATCTAAGGGAGAAGTTTGTATATGTTGCTTATAACTAAGGGCTGCTTTTGACACCTTTTAAAAAGAAATAGCAACATCTGGAAGTACACAGTTAAACGTAACTGAAAATTTGGCCGGTCGTACTGTGCTTGGGGCATTTGAGAGAGATCTGCAGTTCTCAGATGGGAGCTTTCAAAGTGGGATGGCAGCTCCTTTTCCCAGGTGTGAGAGTCCTGCATTGCTGGCTGAAGTCGTGATGTCCTGCCTCATTCAGTCAGACTTCAATTTGCGCTCCAGCATCTCCCTGCAACACGAGTGCCACACGGTCTCCTTTCCTTCCCCAAGCTCTTCCTCCAGTGCTTTTTTCATCCAACTTTAGATAATAAACCTGTTGGATTAGGGGCTTTTCTTGCTGTGTGTTTCTGTGAAGTGTCTTGTATGGCCATGGCCCGGTGCTGATGCTATTTGTGGTGCACGTGTGTAGCATGTGCCTTGCGCTCCTCTGTTAGGGTAAGTGGCGGCACTTGATCTCCTGGAGGGGAGCGCTGGCCTGGCACTTAGGAGCAGCACTTGACAACTGATTCACGGGGCGCTATTCGAGCAGCTTCACGGGACTCTGCACACCCAGCACGCTCAGCAGCACGTTACCAGCTGGGGAACTGATGAGTAAAGGTAGAACGGGGGAAGGAGCCAGCTCGGAAGAGATGTTTCTGACGGAAAATAGGCTGCTTATTTATTTACTTTTTTAAAGAAAGGGATCTGAAAGACACTGAGGCTTTTAATCCTCCATAACAGAACGGACTGAAATATACGTAGACAGAAAAACTTCTTTTTCCCCTCTCAAAATAGCAAATCCCAAATATTGATAGTTTATTGCCTTGATTAGCCATCTGGAGACTATGGATGTAAACAATCTGTCCGATTTAAAGGCACCATAGTTGCTTAATGTGTTTGCCTTCTATAATTTACGGCAGGACAGCTAATTCTGGTAATACCATTTTGCCTGTATGAAGGAAAGGTTTGTACAGCACCACACCTTGCAGTAAAAATAAGCTGTTGGCACCTGAGGACAGGGATTTAGGCCATTGCAGAGAGAGAAAAACAAGATACCAATAGGATTCCTGCAGCAGATCACAACCTGCAGGGCCAGCAGACTTTATTTAGTTATTTATTTATTCTTTTGAACAAGACACTTTGAAAGCAGCGTTACGTCTTCCCAGTTTTTGGTATCATCATTCTCCCCAGTAGTGTTATGCAGGAACTGATGCACGTTGGTTTGCCTTTTATCCATTTCCTTTGTCCAAACAAGCAGTCACTGCATATTGCACAGGCAGGTGGCTGTGCTAAATTTTGTCTAGTGGTCGCTTTGGCACAGCCAGATAAGTCCCATTTGTTTCTTTCCACACAGAGGCAAACAATAACAGATCTCTTTTGGTCCCTCATTTTCTTGCTACTTGAGGTGGAGCTTGGAGTTTACCTACAACAAAATGTTTTATGCAG
Source organism: Anas platyrhynchos (assembly GCF_047663525.1). Classification (NCBI taxonomy): domain Eukaryota; kingdom Metazoa; phylum Chordata; class Aves; order Anseriformes; family Anatidae; genus Anas; species Anas platyrhynchos. Next base: position 2,499,646 of record NC_092606.1, read on the forward strand.
TTGATCACTTGCTGAAAATATTTTTGTTATATGCCAATAAGACTACAAAGAGGGTGAAAGTTTATTTCTAGACCGATGGCTTTGATCAAAATATTTGAGGAAGATGCAAGAGAGAAGTTTGTACCTTTCAGTATTTAACACAAATATTTTAGTGCCATATCAAATAATTTCCTCACTTGTATTTAAAGGATTAGATTTAGGAACATGTGTCTAGGACTGGTACAGGTTTTTCTTATTTAAAAATAAGTGCTTCCATGCTTTTTGCAATTTGTGGTACACTTAAAATGTCTGTGCTGCTTTGTGTTTCCCTGCTACACACACATTTTTGGGAAGTGTCACTTTCTCAGAAATCCTACTCTGCTTTTCCTGATTTTGAATGAATCTCAAGTGCCATGAATGGAAGTAAGAAAATTACTTACAGAGTTGAGTTTTCAAGCTGTTATTGTGGAAAGTTGTGATGCAGAAAGCCAGGGAATTTTAGGGGACTAGATGCTGAAAGTCTTAATGAAGCCTTTTAGTGCAGTGGTGGTGTGAGGAATAAATAATGCAACCCTTGGATTTATTAAAAGCAAAACGATTCTATCCTGAAATATGTAATGTCGTAAAAATAAAATGATCTAAATGTTGGAATAACTTCAATGATAGGGGACTCATTGTTGCTTGAAGTCTTTCAAGACAAGATTAGGTTACATGGTAAAAAATATTTTTTTAAGCTTCTGGGACATTTTGGCCTGGAAAGAGAAGATGATCCTTTAGTATTGAAATCTGTTAATCTGAGCAAACCTTCTTCAGGGGCCTTGAGGAGAACAGAATTGCCTTTGTGGTCTCAACATGCCAATAATATTGCTACAGATCATAATCTAATCTCGTGCTTCAACTTTGCAGCATGAAGGTTCAGGAAGGAATTTTTCCAGTACACAATTAATTAACTCTGTGCTGTGCACTGCAGTTTGGTTTTGCTTTCCTTCCCCTTCTGTGAAGCATCAGAGACTGGCCACAGCTAGCAGAGGTTGCTGCAGCTCCTTGGACTTGCTGCCACATTTCCCTCTTCTGTTTTCTGCCTGTGACTTGTTCCATCCCGCAGCCAAATTGGGGCTAAAGCATCCCAGCAAGGTGTCAGAAGAGGTCCCCAGGTGGAACCTAGCAGCCTGCATTAGGCAGTAGAGGTGGTGTAATGGTCCCCTCTGACCTGACAACGAACCAAGCTGTCTTTTGTAAAACAAGTTTTGAAGCCGAGTTCCTCCTAAGGCCAGTAATTTTAAATGAATTGATTAAATGTGTCTGTAAATGTTAAATCCCACAGATAGTTAAAACTGGGCCTAGTGAGGGATCATTGTACTGCTAGGTTTTTTAATAGGACCTCAGGCTAAGTTTTAATATTTTTTACCGCTTTTCTTAAAGGCACCACAAGTATTTAAGGCTGTTTTCTATGCTGGGTCTATTGGGCTTGAAAAAATGATTGCCAATCGCATGCGAACAAATAAACCACCAGAGGACGAATGTGTCAGAATAATGAAGATGGTGCTGGGCCGACGACTGACTGGCCATCACAGAATGGGAAGCACGTCTGGGAGCACACAGCCTCACAGCAGACGTCCACCTGTGGTTACGTTCTTAGAAATAGTAAAAAATGATGGGGAAAATGAAATGGTACATCACAAGAGAACAGTAAAAGCAGTCACCTGAACTAATTTTGAAACACTGCAATGAAAAAAGCTTTTTGGTTGTGAAACACAGCTTTAAAGATGACGGACAGATCTTGACAGAATAATTACCTTATATTTTAATTAATAATTGTATGTAAACCAGTGGTAACTGCAGTATGACTGCCTGACAAAAGCCAAATTGCTTTAGACTGGAAGTGCATGACCTGCTGCCTGAAGGTGGCTTTGTGAGAGCTGTTAGTGTGCTGATCTGAATCATTTTTGCTATCTATACTATACTTAGAACAATAAATAACTTGGGCTAAGTATAACCTAACTCGTAACGTGTACAGTTTCGTGGCTCAGTCCTATCAAATTCAGCTACACGTTGGTTGAACGTTATTTTTATAACTAGCCAGATAATAACCTGGAAGTATCAAAACTGGAATAATGATTAGACTTCTTTTTGCCAAATGTTAAATGGCAATTGTAATAATGAGTAGAAGTTCTTGACCATCAGCCTTTGTCGTCCCCGTCCCCCCCCCCATAAAAAAAGCAAAACAAAGCAACTCAAAACCCAAACTCTGTCTTGCCTGCACCTGAGGCAGGCCAGTACATGATGGAAAAAGAAGAAGAAAATTTTCTTTTAATGTGGAAACTATAAAAGATAAAAAAAGGGGATTATTACTGTAGGAAACCTGCTGCTAACAGTGTAATATTTTTCCTGAGTAAATACAGTAAGAAACTGCCTTGTAAGAGGACAGAATGAGGCAGATGTAATGTAACTCTTTGGGTAATTAGAGAAAGATGGAGCGTGGTGTAATGCAGTTCCAGCAGGCGAGAGGGACATGGAGCAAGCTGCAGAGTGGCACCTCAGACGAGGGTCAATTTATATGTAGCATCTGGAAATCAGCTATTTCCCCTTGTTCCATCATGTGAAGTCAAGTCACCAGAAAGAGACTCTGGGTGGAAAATGCTGTAGCGATTGTGTGCAGGTAGCTTCATCTTCCTTTAGCCAGGGAAATCAAGGACCAGCAACTGAATTAACAAATGCTTGGCTTAATTGATCTTTAGGACAGATTTTTGTGATGTGCCTTGGGAAAATGCATTTAATACTGGCTTTGTTTAGCGTCCTTTTAATAGCATGGTCCTGAGAGGTGACAGTTTATATATACTTTGTTAGATCAATGCAGGTTATCTCTTCAGGCGATCTCACTGTTGATAATTTATTTTAATTACACATTTTCCTAAATTTCTCATTTGTTTTGTCATTTTAATATGTTAAGACACAGGCTACCAAAAGTGACAAAATTGTTTTCCAAAAGAATTCTGCAGAGCCTGTATAAAGAACTAGAGATGATAGAAGACTTTGACAGTTGTGATGTCCTGTACAACTTTATACTTCTCCTTAGTGAAGGTTGTTCGTATTATTCTAGCAATTTTATTGCTATCTACAATTTGTTGTGCTGTTGTAGCTTCTGTCATTGTTCCGAATGGCGTTGTTGTACATCTCACCATGGTGTACATGTGTAGAACAAGAAGGAGGTAGGTAGAGATGCCTCCCTTCATCTCATTTTCTAGATTCTAGCCCCATCTTTTGTGAAGAGAGGACAAAATCCATAGCGATGCCTATGCCAGCCAAACAGCCTTCATCCTCTGATGACTTTTTAAAATTCCACAATTAACTGCAAAAGCTTTATTTCAGTGGTACTCCTCTCAAGTGTTATTGTTTTCTTTCCGGGCTCACAAGACCATCCTGCAGTTGATGCCTGTTGTCTCGCCGAGCACGATGCTGTTTCTGGGCACAAAAAATGATGGCTTTGTGCTGGTTCCATCAATTTTCTCTTTTTTTTCCATGTCAAAAGCGTGTGTTTTATACAGTGTATTTGTGTCTGTGTGCAAACATTTTATCCAGAGCGTTTATAAACCATGTGACTCCCTGCTAACAACTCGGGAGGAGGTGATGGTCCTGTCGTGATGCACAAGCACAGATGTACTCAAGTGCCAGCTGTACCAGGCATCTGTTACTTTTCTGCTATCCTTGTGTTGTAACAATCAAATAGAAGATTGCCTGAAGTGTAATTGTGTATTTATTAATGCCACCAGTTTGAAGCTGGTGAATTTGTGCCCATTATCTTTAAAGTTTGTTGCTATCCCTGCATTCAGCAGCTGTTGTAGCAGCCAGGGCACAGAACAAGAATTTATTGATAAGCTGTGGGAGTAATCTGCAAAATTTGTATTTGTGACAGACTTAATGTTGTTACCAGATTGCCAAAGCCAGTGCTTTCACATTGCTGTCTTCATCTTTCCCCTTTCATAATTGTCATGGGTACACTGAAATAGGAGCAGAGCCCATCTCAGCAGCGATACGGGCACAGACCTTCGGTACCTAAGGGTGGCAGAGGAAAAGCTGCTCAGCCAGAGGTCTCCTTGCTTGGTTTGCTCCCTGGTGGTGGCACTTGGTTGTTGTAGGCTAGGATATGCCATCAACTGGTGGATTTTGGCACATTTACACAGAGGCTGTGTGATCCTCTGATAGCTTATTTCTGAACTAGAGCAAGATGCAATCAGTCTGGTTTCACACAGTCCTGAGGTTTTGAGAGCTTCCGATTGGTAAGAGATGCTTTTGCAAGTCTGTTGGGCTCCGTCTTGCAATCCGTGGTGGTTTTGGTGCTTTTCTGTGACAATTTGGATATTTCTGGTTTTGTAGCTAAAATTTCAATAGAATCGTATTGATTATTGATTGCACTGAGTGCTATTTTTCTTTCTCAGATGTGCCATTTCCAATATTTAATATTTTATTAATTATTTAGTATTTTATAAGAAATTTTGAAGTACTGGAGAATCCTTTCTATATACAGTTTGTTGAACAATTAAATTAAAATCCTTGATTTTCTTTTCAACAAGCTGAAAACATTGAGTTGTTACTGAGTCTGGATCGAAAAAGAACTGAACATGGTGGATTTCACCATTGTATCAGTCCTTGTTCAGGTACACAGCTTTTGGAGTAGAATTTATAAACTGAAATTAGGAACATTCTCTGAATTAGTTCATGCTTAATGAATTGAGAGTACTTAGTAGCAAATGAGGTTTGTAACAGCCATTACTTTGAACAGGGAGAGGGATTAATAACCAGAAAAAAATGGTAAGGAGAGAAGTGGAGAGCAGTCTTTTTTCCTTTTTTTTTTTTTTTTTTTTTTTTTACTGCTTGAAACTTTTCTTACCTTTGCACCTTTGAAAATATTGCCAAATAAAGAGCAGCTGCTTGCGCTTCCACCCGTCTGTGTTATAGTCCGTGGACATAGCTCTTAGCCAAGGAATGTCCCTTTCCCATTTCTTCCCCAGAATGACATCCTGAGTTTCCTGAGGACTTGTGGCAATGCCGAGTCCCTGTGCTGCCAGCAGCACAAGCGTTATGGGGCAAGAAAGGAATACAGGTCTGACGATTTTTTTTTTGGCTATTGCCATGTGTTTCTGTTTGTTAGGTCCCAACATTTTTTTCAAATGTTTGACCTTGACTCTGTACGTATTTCAGAAAACAATAAAATAATAAGGAGGAAAACAAACAAAAAAAACTACCTTGCATCTCATTTTCTGATCATAGATTGCAGTGTACCAGGGAAAGAAAAGAAAGGTAACACCTGGAAAGAGTTGAATTGGAGGTAGGTGGAATTTCAGAGTAGGTTTGACCTAGTCTCTACCAGCAGGGGAGCTCAGAAGGTGCTGAGTTTTGGGCAGTGCTGCTTACAGAAAGCTTTGGGAATGCATTCTTGACTTGATCAGCCAGAAGAAAGGTGTGGCGTAATAATAGTCACTCGTTTGAGTGCAAGATTGTTTCCTGTAATTTTGTGGGTGCAGTGTGTATGAGGTAGTACGTGCTTTTGAGTTGCAGTCAGGTAGTTACGCAAATGGCAAGTCAAACAGCACGGCACACTTAGGTTCAGCAGGGGCTGTTAGGGAAATAGGAATGGCTGTCAGTTATGCAAATCTAACTGCAGCCATATAAACATACCTAATTTCTGTTTTGAAATAACAATCTGTGTATCCTTCTATCAAAAGCAGAATTGCCTTTCAGTAATAAATGTACTTAAATGAAAAAAAAAAGTTTGTACATAGATTTTTCTGTGGTTTTCTGTATTTTCTAGCAGCAGCGAGCTTCTAATAGAAGGTAACTAGACTTGAGTCTTATTGCTTTAAAAGCGTTCTTGAAGGGCCTTTGAAGTGCTTAAAAGTAATAAATAGCACCCTCCAGTTATTAGCCTGAGCATGTGCCTAGAAAAATGTATGTTTTGGGAAGAATTTCTGTAGGCAAAATGTCAAACTGCTTTTTTCTGTTATTTCTTTGGCTGTTGTCTTTTGGTGCATATATCGCATATTGTGTCTCTGCTGCATTTTGTTATCCTGGGACATTCGAAGTCAGCAGTCGGAATTTGTACTCTTCTCCAGAAAATTCTTGAGCAGCTTGGGCAGATCCAAGGGACAAGCAAGTGTTGTGTCAGGAATTGTGTTAAACTCTGTAAAATAAAACAGATATGGGCAAGGGGAAACACCCTCCTTTACCAATACTTAGTATATGTTTGTACAGCTGGCAATTTGTGCTGCTTCATATTCGCTGACCTAGAAGTAGCCAACATTTTAATGTGTTCTTGGAGGGGAAAAAAAGGTGTTATGGAAAAGAACTGCCACATCAAAGCCTCTTCTCAGCTTGTAAAATGGTTTCCACCACTACCTTCCCCAGCCCTATCGGAACACTCAGCACTTTCTCCCTCTCAAAAGAAAGCAAGCCTTTTTATTAAGGAATGGCCCTAGAGCTTTATTTATATTTAAATGATAAAAGTGACACAAAGCAGTTGAAAAGATCTATATAGCTCAAACAAAAGTCCATCAGAGATGTAATGCAAGTTCTGTGTAATGTGTCTCTATCAAATAAATAGGCATATGGTTCAGCTGTTGCACGGAGTGAAGTAAGTACTCCCTTTAGGAAAGTGTTACTCTGCACAATATTTGTTAAATGACCAAAATGCAGTCTAAAATTTCATGCCTGTCAAATGAGCTGTATTTTGCGGTCAGATCTGATGTTCCAAATTCTTAATCTGGGACAAAGGAAACTAAGTGCTTGCTAACTGGTTGCACAGCACGAGTCCTCTTGACCATTGTGGGTATCATAACTCGATTTGTGATCATACCTTCCCTAAATGTAGAAAGCTTATATTAAACTCATGTTCTCTCCAGCATTATGCTAGATTTATGAAGGCTTATTTTGTCCCATCGAAATAATGTGACTATCAATTTAGAAAAATTCCCTCTTTTCGTTATAATCATGTTTCTGTGTTCATTTTAGCACAAGCCCACCTTACTGCTGTGTGGACCTCTATTCTCTGCGGACAGGAGAGATGGTCAAGTCCATACAGTTCAAAACTCCTATTTATGATCTGCATTGCAATAAAAGGTAAGGATGTTTACTGTATACTCTTAGGATGTTTACTGTATACTCTTTCTGTGTTAGGACATGTAAAATTCCCATAATGAACACAATTTCTGGTATGTGCACTCCCTGATTTTACTATTTTGACTTCGCTGCAAGCATAGCTTCTGTTCTCCGTTTCTCAAGTAATATTTTGGTTTGGGTATGGCAGTCTGCTTCTCCGATGCCTTAAAAACTCACACATTTATGCCTAAACTAGGTCAAGGAAAAGTTACAGAAGAAAAGTAGTACTGCTGACCAGACACCTTTCATACCACAACTAATTATGTAGTGAGATTCTAAAAGTGTAAATATATTTAAAGAAGTAAAGGATGGTACTGCTTCTTATCCCCAGTCAATCTGCTTAACGTAGGACACAGGTAGGATCATTGTATCAAGAAATAGTTTCACTGAAGTGGTTGAGTTGGTGAGAGTTATGTGCCATGAATAGGTCCCTGTTCCTTTAAAAGCCTGTCAGGAGTTCAATACTTATCTGTGCAACTGTCCCTTGAAAAATTTAAAGTTCCCTAGTGTACAGTGTGATGATAGTAAATCTTTCCAGCCTGGCCTCCTAGCAGAAGAAAAATCCAATTGTAAAAACAGTCAAAAGGCAAATCATCATTCAAAGTCTCTCCCAACTAAAAAGTCTTTCCAGGTGCTAATGTTTCTTTTCCTAAGTGGTAAAAATGGAAAAGTTACTTCAAAGCTGTGTGGCTGTATCCAGGGTAGCTGCTTTTCTGGAACGTATCAGGTTCTGTTGTTATCCACAGAAAGCTCACTATTTCAGATTGAAAATGCATTAAATGTGGCCAAGTGCAGTGCTAATGGTGCGTTAACCATACAATAGACTAATGGAGTCCAAAGTTTGAATTTAAAATAAAACTTGAGTTGCAGAAGAAGGGAAAACTGTTTATTATTTATGTACTTCTACTCTAGAATCATCCATCAAGTAGGTTTCATTTATAGAGAAAGACAGTACACCTTTGAGGAGCAGAAAACAAAAATGTACAGGATCCGGAAGTATTACACTCAAATATACAGAGGTTGTGTACATGTACTTTGCACTTGCACATGCAGTAAAAGTCCTTCCATTATTCATTGGCTGAGTTTCTCTTACAGGACTTGTGGAAGGAGTTGGAGTTTGTAGGTTTCTGTTGTTTTTCTCTTCTTCATCTTAGGTGACTGGAAGATGCCTTTTAACTGAAAGTATTATTTTGCTTGAAACAAATATTTATATATGTGGAATTTATAACTTCTAACATTTAAAATTTGAGATTTATACAGGAGCATCTTTACCACAATAAAAGGGCTACAAGCAAATAAGAAATCTTACGTTAATTTCTTCTATGACTACACATCTCAGTCCCTCTCATTGAGTTGCTTGCTCTGCCCTCTCCTTTTGGCAAGTACGCTGCTCCCCGTGGAGGTGTGCACGTGCTTCCCATACTGGCATTGCAGGTCTGTGAATATAGAAAGACTTCTGTCTGCGAGTGACCCTTCTTTCTGCCTTCCTTCCAAGAATTGGTATTTCTCCGTGGCTCTGGATAGAGGCACACTGGTAAACAGAGCAGTAGCAATGTCCCAGGATGAGATAATAGGAGATCTGAAGGAATTCAGTATGCAGAACAAGGCTTATTGCCTGGATCAGTTTCTGTGCCAGAGAGATGGAAGTGGCTAGTGTTACACCAGCCTACTGGAAAGGTTTCAGGAGCCATCTGGGGAGCTACAGATGCCATCCAAGTTGTTTGAAAAATGTGTTGGTAAAATTAGTAGAGTCATGGAATCGTTTAGGTTGGAAAAGACTCTTAAGATCAACTGTTAACCTAGCACTGCCAAGTCTACCGCTAGACAAGCCCCTAAGCACTGCATCTACGTGCCTTTTGAGTGCATGCAGTTTAACACCAAAAGGAAAATTGAATGACAGACACAAAAAATAAATCCTCCTATTTAGGGGTGCTTATACATTTTTGTAATTGGAAATCATGACAATTTGAGTATGTGAAAATACCAGCAAGCATGTGGGTAAGGTATATGTTTGATTCGAGTCAGTTCTTCAGCAAAGACTCTGGCAGCTACTGAGCTCTCATGGGAAAAGGAGTCGTTCTTGTGACTAAACAGTTAAAAACAGGGGAAAAAAGGGGGTTAGGAGTTATTAGTTGTTTTTCACACTGATGGGAGATTAGCATCACCATTTACCAAAGGACGTGTTGAGACTGATGTGATTCAGCATCTTTTTAAACACTATTCAGTAGTGTAATATCTGGTTATTGGTGTTTCTTTTGAAGACCATCATTTAGTCATTGAGTGATGTGATTTATTGTTTGCCACATCGTATCTTTAAATTTAAAACTATTAGAACACCTAATGATGCTCCATATTTTCAATCAACTAACTAAAACCAATCTCATTCTTCTTGATGAAGTAATTACCAGTTTCTTACTAATTTTCTAATATTGCTAAAAGTTCCAGATAGCCAATAGATTTGTTTATTTGTCACCTCCCTATGTGGTGTTGTTATTTCAAGAATATAAAATTTTGTTTTTGGAAAGTCATTAATGTAGAAGAATTTGTATCCTAATTGCAAAACTTTCAAGGTGTTGCACTTTCCAAATTTGCATCTTTGGCCCCTATTCATTTAGCCGGTGTGGTATTTCATAGCCATAGCTATGGTGGTTTGTGGTACTTTATTTCAAGTAATGAACAGATATTTTACAATAGCAACATGTACAAGAGCATATATAAACATGCACCTGTAATTTTGCTAATTGACACAAATCCTGTTTCTTGCAGATTTGTGTGCTGATGGTCTTGGTATGAAAAAAAAAAAACGGGCTTTTAGAAAATAAAAACCTGATGGTTTAATAAATTTGCAATGAGATGGGCAATGGGCAATTTCAAATTTAGCTCGTGTTCTACTGATTGTTGATTTGATTGTTATTTGAGTCATTGAAAGTAATTCAGGATCCTTGCAATTCCATTCTTTGTTTTTAATGGAGCTTTTACTGCAGGAGGTATATCATAAATATGCTGTGTTGTTCTGTATCAGATCTGTGTACTTCCTGAAATGAAGGTTATGTGGTTGGGATGAGAGAGAATCCTCCATAACTGCCATGTATTGGTAACCTGGCAGTTTATCACTGTAGAATTTATATTGATGCTTTTGAAATAATTACATTTAGATATTGAATCTTTAAACCAATGCATTTAATGTTTAAAGTACACGTTCCATTTCTGTGTTTTCAGAATACTTGTTGTAGTCCTGCAAGAGAAAATCGCCGCCTTCGACAGCTGTACTTTTACCAAAAAATTCTTCGTCACAAGTATGTATAATACTGCCTTCAGCCTTCTTGCTCTAGTGGTGGCAAGAGATAAAGCAGTTTTTTTATTTATTTTAAATTTCTGCTTTTAAATCCTGAAAGCATCTGCAGGTCTCTATGACTGTGGTTGAAATTTCAGGAAATCTGTTGCTTCAAAAAAAAAAATCCAAGTGGTACTCCGTGAAGCTCTGGCTCTTTTGCATATATATGTATTTTTTGCATTTATTACTGCTATAGCTGATTTCTCACTGTTGTGAAGAGCACCTACATTGAGTTCCCCAGGTAGCTGAAGTATTTTTCACTTCATTATGCACAAACATGTGCAGAAGTGTCATGTTTTATGTTTCAGGTTGTATGTAAAAGCAGCAGATCTAAAAGAAATTGATGGCAATTTGCACACTTATTTGCTGTTGTCCCTTAGTCCCAGATACGTTTACTTTTTATTTATCCTTACTTTAGTAGGCCTCAAAACTCAAGCAGGTCAGAAATGTATTGTACATTATACATTACAAAACTATAGGTAGGTACTTGCTTGCGGGAACTTTTTCATGTTTCTTGAGCATGAAGGAGCTGTTTGTTCAGGCTTCCCTGTATCCCTATGTAGCTTATTACTTGCCTCACAGTAGCAGGCAATTGGTTCTAACAGATAAGATGCTCTCCCAAAGCTATTCCACTGCTGTGAGTGTCCCTTTGCTGTCCCGACATCTGTAACACAGTAATGGATGTATAGTAGAGAAAGAAGATACGTTTTCGGCGGCTTCTGCTGTGATCTGTCACAGGATGCAGGTAGGATTAGGATGTAATTTACCTGCTGCAAGGTCGAGTGTGTCTTTGCAATGCTAAACACCAAGGATGTATTCACAGCGTAAAGGAAAAATAAAAAATTATCTTTCAAGTGCTTAGTGCTAGTGTTTATCAATTAGAAGAGCCTCCTAAAATGTGTAGATTTATACTAAGAGAATCTGATTTAGTTTGAAAAGATTGGAGTTTTATCATTAAAAAGGAAATCTGAAACTTCCTGGGTGTATTTTCAATCACAGTTGGAAAGTTCTAAATTATCTTTCTGCATTATCTGTGTGTATAAAGAAAAACCTAGCTAGAAGGAGCTATTTCTTGTAACAGTTGGAAGCACCATTATGCAGTAATATTAAAGTTGCCAATAGGTGTCAGTTTCCTCCTATGCATGGGTGGAAGATGCAGAAGAATCTGCTAGGGTTTGGTAAAGAGAGCCACATGGGAAGAGACTTGTTTGTGTCCTCCTGTTCCTCACTCTTCCTTTTTATTCTACCAAAGAGAAGTAGGGTACAAGCCTCGCTTTATTCTACGTTAAAATAAAAACAAACACACAAAAAAAAACCACAAAATTGAATGTGTATTTTGACAATTCTTGTGCTTTTCTAATTGCAGTTACGGGTAAAAAAGGATACTGAAATGTGTTTTCAAAAGAGAATTCGCTGAACTGTATTTGAGGATTGGGGATAGCCTATTCCTAACCCTGTCACTTTTCAGTGCATTTTTGTGAAGCGGTAGTGGAATACAGAGAGGATAAAATAATGCTTTTGCACATGCACCAAAAGATTTGAAAGCCCAAACTCCTGAAGTGTCACAACTCACGATGTGTTTCTCCACCCGTGCTGGTTTGCAATGTGACCAACTCGGGGTGTGCTCGGACTTCTCGCCCCGGGTGCAGCCCTCGGTGCTGGGCACCCCTTGTGGCTGGCATTTCACAGCACTGCCACGGCTCTCCTCCTGTCACTGCTCCAGCTTGCCGGTGCCCAGGAGGTGTGACTGGGCAGAAAGCGTGCCCTTCCCCTCGATGGAGGGCTTTCCTGGGCCAGGGCCTGGTTGTTCCGAGGCTTTTGAGGCTTAGTTGTTTCACTTAATAGCTTATGCTGTCAAGCGGGTGTTATGCTCTGGCATGTTGAAGGCTGCAGTAAAGCTTTTGTCTAACCTTTCAGATTTTCTGTCTGCTGAAATCTCCTCGACCTAAAAGTACATCTTTAAAGGCTTAAGTTACTCTGATGTGCTTGAAATTTGATGTAATTGAGCTACCTAGTTAGCTGCTTTGGGTTCTGACAGTCAGCCAGCCGGCCAGCAGCTAAACTCTTTTTAATTTAGAAGAGGGCAGTGTCAGTTTAAATTGGAAAATAAGAAATCCCTGAAAAGGAAGCTTGGCAAAAGGGCTTAGAGGGCTTTTTGTTTCCATCACTGAAGCAGCCCTGCTCTGCAGAGTGGTCAGCCTGTGTCACACCTGGAGCCATCCCGATGCAGGGCAGCAGTGAGGATGTCAACGCTGCCCAGGGATTTGGTTCTTCATGGAGAAGATTCCCAGCTGTGGTATCTGACTGCTTTTGGTCAGAAGTGATGGCTTAAAAGGTCAAAAATACTAAACTGGGATCACTAGATCTTTGAAGATTTTTCTTTTGCTGTGTAAACTACTGTGTAGGAAAAGAAAATGTTTTAAAGAAAGGCCTTGGTGATGATGTGGAAATCACATCTTCCATTCGTATCAGCTGAGTAGCATGGGGGCCCTAGAACTGCACTGAGACAGCTAAAATGCAAACATAGTTAAGCAGCAGCTCTTCCCCGTTTTGTTGACTATTTACACGTAGAAATTAAATGTGGAATGCACAATTAAAAACAGTGTCAGGAGTTGTGAAGCTTGGTGTTCCTTAGCAATGCTAATGCAGCTGTGTTGCACATGAGTAGTATTTGTCTTTCTGTTTTTGTTTTTGTGGTTGAATGTATAGCTTAATATATTGTTGTAATAAATATACCATAAAATATTCAGGATGTAGAACATGGTCAAGTTCGTGCTGCTGTTGGAATGTTTAACTCCTGCATTTCCTCATTTTTTTCAGAGCTAAGTGAGCAAATCTGACATAGTCCTGATCGTTTTTGCATGTGATTAGATGGAAATGTGCTGATTTGCTTGAATGGCAGCCAACCAGCAGATTTTATTGGTGCCTTGTAAGAAAAAGTCAGCGTACAGGTGTACCAGTCTTGGCGTTCAATTTAAGACAGTTGCTTAAAGTGGAGTGGAAAATACCCTGAACATAGCCATAGAAAAATTGCCAGGATGTCCTCTAATCTACCCGGTGAGGTCGTCTTACTTTCACGTGTCAGCTAAGGAAAGCCCAAACTTCAGTCTGCAAAGAACCCGTGGCTGTGAGCGTTGGATGGCCCTCCCTTCTCGTTCGTGTCTCTGCTCCGAGCCAGCTCCGTTTCATTAAGAAAAGATTTGCATCAAGGGGTAGATAAAGGCAAAGAGCAATTTGGTAACCTGCACTGTGTTAAGTGCTCATGTGACCAAGCCTCAAAAATTCAGTTGATGCCTATAATAAAAATGTGTTTCTTTCTGGTGGCTGGGAATGGTAAGGTGCGGATTTTAAAGAGATTTTTAACTAGTTAAGGGTTTGCATAACATTTCCTTCAGGGCCTTTTGCTGGGTACTGTATATGATAGAGTGAGAAATGAAAGTGATAGGCAGGCTTTTCTTCCTACTTTGCTCTAAAGAACAGATGCAGAAAAGCTGAATTTCATTGATTTCTATTACATCAGTGCTCCTACAGCCCTCCTCCAAAAATGCTTACTTAGTGGAACATTGATGATTATGAATATGGCCTGATGGATACTTTCTTCTCTATAAAGAATATCCTTCCCACCCCTGGGCCCTAAGTAAAGATTATCACAGATAACATCATGCATGTGGCATCATCTTTGTGTCTGATAACTAGTGCCTGCTCAGTTTCTCTGGCCCTTCCACTCCTCCTATTGATATATTCTCCATCCATTATTCTCTAGGGATGAAGACAGTTATTGCAGCCATTAGCTGGCACCACATTTCTATTGATGCTGTACAGCTAGAGCCTTAAGAGGTAATTTTCCAGATTTTAGTCAGAGTACTTTATTGTATATAAAGTCTCAAAAGACTTGCCTAACCACAGGCCAAAAATTATTCAGTATATATTAAATGCACCCTACCTGCACCTCTGAAAATCAGGAAGAAACAGTGTTTGATACCCTAATCTGCAATTTGGATGTCGTATTCCTATTTTCACTGACATTCACATGCAAGAAATAATACGTTGGTTTCAGTTTGTCCCAGGTCTGATCTGGAAATCATCTAGGCTTTTTTGTACGTTTTTGTTAGCTCGGTTAGAATTCCTTTTCCCTGATGGGCACGCAGGGAGCAGTTTGCTCATTTTGCTTTGAAGTAAAAACACTGGATGTCTCGTGGAAAGGTTGAATGCCTGAGTTACACAGAACTTCTTGAAGAATGTACATTTCCCCTCTCAAGTGTGATCAGTAAGTGGCATTTATCCTGGACATCCCACATGGTATAATCATTGATAGGATTCCTGTGTCTGGGGAGGGAGGCTCTTCAGCTCCGACTGAAAGTCCTTAAGGCAGGTGGGAAGAAAGCTCCTGTTTCAGAGTAGTTTTTTGATCAGTGAAGAGAAGCCAACAACATTCCTGTGAATTGGACATTAGCAATTTATACAGTCGTATATATTTCTGTATGGATGCACACCCATACGTGTGGTTTATGTACACCTCTTCACGTGGTCTGTAACTGCCTTCCGGGAGAAGTGGCGATGTAATCTTGCGTTTATGTTTTAACAGCATCATTTATAAAAGTTCTTTTTTCTGAATTTGGGATTCAGTTTATTCGAGGATAACTTTAAAATACTTTCTGAAAAGGTCTTTAGGGCGACGTAGTAGATTTATGGAAACAAATGTCTTTGTTACTTGCAGGGTGTTTTGGTATATTCGGTATATTGCAGGATATAGGCGTGTAAGCGTACATACAACAGAAAAATAGCATAAGGACAGAAACAAGGCCTTGATACCCAAGATGTATATCCATCAGATCTCCTGGTTTATCCAGGTTTAAAAATTACATGCAGAACAGGAAGTTCTGTTTGTTTCTTTATAGGTTATTTTTGTCTAAATCACCCAAATTCTGAATTTTAAAGGCCAAAACAAGGCCACCTTACACTGTCCTCCTCAACAGGAACAGTAACCTCTATGGTCACGTTATTATTTATCATTGTCCAATTCTCTGAACAAAAAAAAAGGAAAGAAAATAAACTTAAGATTAAAAGATAGTTTGTCCTGCAATCAGTCAAATTTGTTCTAAATTAAACAGCCAAGCCTCATGAAAGTTAAAGGCCACAGATATATTTAGTAAAAACTCTGGTACTGGTTTTAGACTATAGGGTAACAGTAAAATACTTAAAACTTCCATGTTAGACTTGACAGGAAAAGGAGGTCCCTGTAATAATAATAATGATAAAAATAAAGATCTGTGGTCCTTCCCTGAGCTTATGCAGGGGGATTCTGTTCTTCCAGTCCAAGACTGCACAGATTGCAGCTCTTTGCAGGACCGAGGCTGCTGTGAATGTAACATGGATATATCAGTATGTAACATTTTTCATTTCACTTCTGGGTATATTATTCAGTGCTTTAGTAATGATAATGTCATTATGATTAAAAAAAAAAAAAGTGCCCTGGATGGCAAGTATGATTTCACAGTAGGGTGCATCCTGCTGGTTTGCTCTTTTGCTCAGTTTTATGGGTGATACTTAAACAAAAGGAAGTACAAGAACAATAGAAGAGTTTTGGAAAGTATGTGACAGTGTGAGAGCACTAACATTTACACAGGGCCTTTCATCTAGATAGAACCCAAAGGAATTTATAAACAATATTACTTTACACAGTTTATAAACAAACAAATTTGGTTTGATTGGTGACGCTTAAAAAAAAAAGGCCCAAACAAACACGAAATATTAGATAAAACAGCTTATATGATTTGTTTTCCTTGGAATAAACAATGCTTCTGCAGCAGTGGGATCATTCCATCCATTATTTATTTGTAATACCCTTTCCGTGCTCTCTGTCATGGATCTGTTTTCTGGCTGCTTTGCATTGCAATACTTGAAGTAGTTTTGCAATTTCAGTGCTATCGAGTGTTGTGTATTTCATAACACCTAGAAAAAAATATTCATTGGTTATAAGCTACACCCGGTAACTGAAAATCAGCATAGCTTTAGTGGATTATTGCAGCTGTTTATTTAAAAATGCACAGTAACACTGCTTCATGGATTTTAAAGTGATACCTGGCATTTACCTGAAATGATTCAAGGCAAATCATTTTGTTTGAATAGTGATACACGGCTTGGAAATTTGCTTAGAAAAAAATGTTTAGAAAAAACATCCACTTATGACAGCAAAGGTCATTTTTAATGAACCTGTCCACATACTGAAAGAGCAGTCTGCTTTCTCAGCGAGCTTTCACATCCTTAGATTTGCCTTAGGCTGGAGGCTAGCCCTGGAGTTCTTCTGACTTGAGCAGGGTTCCCTGTGTTTGCTCCCTGCATCCTACCCCAGTGGCACGTCCATCATACCCAAAAGAGATGCCAGTTCTCCCATGGGTCAGGATCAGAGACTGAATCCTAAGAAGGTTTGATAACAATGCTGCCGCTCACACCTGCATGTTTAAATGGTCATGCAGATGTGAGGTGTGGAACATCCATTAAAGACACATACAATAATTGTGAGGATAATATTTAAAACTGATCCCAAGAAAGGATGAGTATGTTTCAGTACAGAGGAACTCAGAGCCGAGGAAAGGAAGCAGAGCAAATTGCAGAAAAGAGCAGTTTTCCTATTAGACAGAGGCACAAGAACACACAAGAGGACAACTTACTAAAGTGGTTTGCATTAAAAAAACAAAACGTTAAGATAGAGGAGATGAAAGGCTGGAAAATATCATAAACAGATTGTTGTTGTTGTTTTTCTCCCCCAGGACTGTAGCGTTGGTTTGGGCAGTACGAGTTGTCACAGCGCGTTGTGGAAGAAGGCCCCGACCAGCAGTGCCTTCAAATCAGCGTGTCGGGGTGTGCTGGGAGAAAAGCTGCGTTCTTCTGGACGCTTCTCATTTGGCTTTTTCATTACTTTGCTGTACTCATTTCACATTAATTTGCAGCAGTTTACAGCACGTCATTTTACAGTGGGTTTTAGTGTGGCCTGAGAAGGAGACAGAGCAGAGCCCGGGGCGAGGAGCCGTGCTCAGCGGTGAGCACCCAGTTCGTGTAAACGGAAAATGAGTTCTGACTTAGTTCAGACAAGCACTGACTGTTAGTGTCGGATTTTTCTGGAGAGAAACATTGTCTTCTAGTGCATATTTAAACCTGAGTACTTCACAGGGCTAAGAGCTTCCTTAGCTCTTTGTTTAACAGAGCCGTCAGGGCTGGGTAGGACGTTTCCAGCAGGGACCGAAGGGCAGCCTTACAGCCTGTACCATGGCAGGGCTCGCTTCTGGGGGAAAGCTCTTCCTAAAATCCTTCTCCTCCCGCCTGCACGGCGTATCTCTGCCCACCTGGTTATGTAGGTGTGCCTTCTGCTAGGTACAGGTGCTGAGTCCCTTAGGGCACGTGCATCCCTGCTTGCTGAAGGAGCAGGGGAAGCAGCGGCACGGCCCCCTAGGAGGGGAGCTGGGAAGAGCATGGATGCCTCTTGGCATTTAATTGCCTCTGGGATTTCACGGATTGCGTGCTTGAATGTGAAACACTGACTGCCAAGTTGATAGGGATATCAGGATTCCTTGCAGCGTTCAGTCCCCAGCCCTGCCCCTCACAGTGGGCTTATGTATCTAGAGCTGAGGGTGTGTACCTGTATCGGTATCTCTGTCTTTTTTAAGCTTTTTTTCCCATGAAGATCCTGTGCAGCTTTATAGAGAGCTGTCCCAGTACTAATGATTCGAGTTTAATAGTGGCATGTTTTGTGATTTATGTGATTTTTTGCTTAATTTCTATTGTGGCTGACATGACTTTACAATTGGCCTGTTTCTCTTAATGTTTTTTTCCCGATGTGCTGTTTGTGTAAAAGCTGAGGGCAGAGGGGTGTGTTGCTTTCCCTTCCTGGCTGCTGTCTCTATACTCACACCACCATCACTGGAGCTGGAGGACCAGCTTTTTGCAAACAATTTGAGGAAAGGAGTGGAATCTTAACTTTCTGTAGGAGCACAGATCAGTGGAAACATCCAGAGGGAGAGGAGGGGATATTTGTGTGAATTTTCAGAATGAGATGAGGTGGTTGTGTTTGGTATAAAGATAGAAATCTTCAAAGGGTGAGAGAGACTTTCATGAAAGTAATAGAAAAATAATGCAAAATAAACATGCCTTCTCTCTGGTCACTCATCAAGCAAACGTTTGTATAGAGAGCTTTAAGTAACTTTCAGGATCCCTCTATATTCAGTAAAAGAAAATATATAAATTCAGCACAGCAAGGAGAAAGCCGGAGCTATCTTTGAACCCAGATAATTGCATAGAATGTTTTTTGAATTAAAATTTTCTAAATCACTTACTTAAAGAAATAGAAAAGATGGGAAGCAACTGAAAAACGACCACGTTAAAGAATTTGCCTATGGCACCACTGTGATCCTGGAAATGGCCAATGCATGGCACCGAGCAGGAGGCTGCTCCACGGCAGCCCCCGGTTGCTTCCCCTCTGCCCCTGCTGCCAACGGCTCAGCCTTGGGCACCGTGCCTCGGTAAGGTGGCAGAAGGGCTTGGATTCATTCAGACTTCGAGAATTGTGTTATTTTCATTTTGCCTTTTCACAGCTCTACGTAGTGTATTTCCTGTGCCTGTCATTATAAAGCCCAGAGAGATGAAGTGTATGCTTAAAGCATTTGAAATAGCTACAGGTTTGTGCTTGTATTTGTGTGGGTGGTAGTGCTAGTGAAGCTTATTTGTAAGGTCTCGTGTCTTTTAGTACTTGCTCGATTTGCTGTACTTTGGGAAGGACTTTCCCTTTGTGATCTTTTCTTGGATGACCTCTCCATGCTGTCAGGAAAACTTGGAAACTTTGGTCTTCTTGACAGCTAGTTCTGCAGTCTCACTATGTTCGTCCTTATTGTAAACATGCTAAAATTGCTGCTGTTGTTGCTTAGAATGGATTTTTCCTCAGTTGTTTTGAAGTTTGGTAGAAAGAGAAGTTAATCTTTAAGAGAGCTTGGCTTGTAGCGATGGGGCGGCAGAGCTTGGTAGGTCACGCCGTGTCTGTCGTCCCATTTGCCCAGTAGATGATGTTCTGCTGACTCCAGCTGTTTTTTTGGAAAGCAGAAAAACAATTTGCTTTTCCTTCCCATAAAGTATAACCCTTTGTTTATCCTTGTGCTGCTGCGAGTTTCCAAAATGCATAGACTTGCAAAGAAAAAGAAAGGGAGGAAATAGCTCTTTTTTTAATGCTGTTTTTCGTATCGGAGAGGGGTTTAGTACTGAGCTGAATTGTTGACCTCGGTGGAGGATATTATTAGAACTGGCTGATGTGTGTGGAGCTGTATCTATTTGACCAAATCCAGCACAAACTACCTACAATGGGTTTGGTGAAAACAGTTCTGTTCTTAAGATAACTTCACTTTGTTCTTTGTGTATGATTAATTTTTGCTTCGAAGAATAATGCTCTTTTGTAGTTCTTCAGTTACTTCAGTTCACAGAAATAATTGAAGCAGTGCCTGTTTCCAAGAAAGACATTTATTTTTTTGCCATGAGTTGTAAAAATGCTTGTTTTTGTCATTACAGAGCATCTGTTGAGTGATGCTCCTTTTGTTTTCTGCGAGGATATTACGAGGTGTTCGCAGAATTTAGGAAATGCGAGTGAGTGATTCTGAAGTCACTGCAGAGATCTGTGTGATGAGGGTTGTCATCTGACAGCTTTTAATGATTTATTTTGTACGTAAAAGGGGAGAAAATTAAATAAAATCTGGTGGACATGGATGTCCTTACCAAGATGAGGATTGCTGAAGCAGAAGTCAGCATTAAAACCTTACTGGTCATGATCTATAATGTCATCGGAAGAACACGGTTGTATTTACTACCTGGGGTTGTATTTACAACCTTTTTTTTGCATTCTTTGTTCCTTAAGAGTCTTTGGCTACCCACATTTTATGCACTTCTGGAATGCAATAACAATTGTGGCATCATCTCTTCAGAACTCGTTTTCCTTCCTGAGATGAAGGCAGTGATAAGGCCTTACAAAATACTCGCTTGGTTTTGCTTTCCTGGCCCGAGATGGATTTAATTCGATGAATTGCTGCTTTTCTCCTTCCAGTGCTTTATGACCTTTGAAATAGCTTGCTGTGATCTTCCGAATTTTGCAATACCCTCAGTGCTCCGGTCTAAAAAAGGAGCTGGAGCTGTTGGCCTAGCAGGAGCGGTACAGCAGCTGTTCGTGCTCATGCCAACCAAATGCCATCAAGCGTGTCTTTGGGTTTCATCAAGTCTTTGTAAAGCTGTGTCTGCACACTGTGGTTAATACCCCCCACACCTTTTGCGTTGTTTTGTGAGCCTGGAAAATGATGCTGCTCGGCTTAAAGCCTGTTGTCCTCACTAAATGTCTGGATGTTTTGGGGACCTGTTAGAGAAGACCCCAATGTTTTCTCAGATGAAGGTGAATACATTTGCTTTTTCTTGCTGTAATGAGCAGATCACCATCCAAGAGTCTGACAAAAGGAGACGTTGGTGGAACACTAGCTGAGATATCTGATTATTTTTTTTTTAATACATGGCTTTTCAGAATGGGATCTTACGCAATACCCTTTTGTTGTTCTTTTTATGTGTTTTTCTAAAATGCTGCTTGCTGCATCACTGTGCTCCTCCTGCCTGTGGTACGGGATCGACTGACCTGGGCTCCTTTTAAAGGAGAAACGAGTAGAAGTTTTTTAATGTTTTGGGGTTTGTCCAACCAGTGGAAGAGAATCTGAATTACTGACCTGTCTGTGTTAGTGCAGGAACTGCTGAAAACAGAGAGTGGCCATTTGTTTGATGTCCCCTCCTTCTCCCCCCTGCTTTGTGATATTTCTTATTTATATAGGATTTGTGTACCAGAACGGATTTAGGTCTAGTAAATGGCATTATGCACGTGGCTGAAGGCCTTTGTTTACTAGCTTAAGTTTGAACACTCAAGCTCAAATCCTGTTATCGGGGCCCTAATCAGTAAACAGTTTTGTGGTTTCATCTGTGTGACTTCGGTATCTGAACTTTCAGACTCCTACCTGGACAAAGGATCCCACTGAAACCAGCCTGCTGGAACCACGCGGCGCAGGCGTGCGCGGAGTCAGGGCTGGCATGTGAAAGTTCAGACACAGCGGTGGGGCTGGAGTGCTGACTGCAGGCAGCAGCCACACGGTGCTGTAGGAAGGGCAGCCGTCCACCCCAGGGGGCTGAATCTGAAATGACAAAAAACAAAGGAGGGGAAGCAGGACAGGGAAATCGGACAGTAATAGCAATTAGGATGAGGGTCACCATGCTACTTTTAGTTGTAGATTATTTAAGCTTTTAATTTGTTTCACCATTGTCTAGTTGCTTACAGTAGTTTTAAATTTTCTGTTTTTAATTTTAGTAGCTAACAGTGTGATACTCTCAGTTGTTGCACATCTTATTTTCACCTTATGGATGTGTATATATCTATTTTTAATAACACCTAATAAAAAGCAGATGAACAGTGGAAATTTGGCTACTGATTTTAAAGGAATGACAAATTTACTGTACAGTTAAGTACACGCAAAAGTCTTTTGAAAAGCTAAAGGTAGAATAATTAAAAACAAAACCAAAAGCACAATACGCATTTACACACCACAGAAATCTAGAAGAGCTTGGAAGTGGAAGCGTTGACCAATTGAAATGTGTCAATAAAATAAAATTAATTAAAACATGAAGATACAGAACCAATTGAATCAATCTTTTAAAATCCCTCTCACCCTGCTGTATCAAAATGACATGAAAAAATGCAAACACAAGGAGAAACCATTATTTACACATAATTAACTGTTCAAAATAGCTCATCTAACCACAGTCTTATCTTTAGGAACAAAAATCTAAGTATTTACTGAGTGATATTAGCAACTGAAAGGTTTTTGTTTAGACTTTTTGTTTTCTTGGCAGTAAGTAAAATTCCTTGCAAGAAGTCAGTAAGATATTTCTTAATGCTGCCTTCTAAAACTTTTCAGGCTGCTATCCATGTCCAGGGCCAAACATGAATCCTATTGCGCTCGGAAGCCGTTGGCTTGCTTATGCAGAAAATAAGGTAAGAATAGATTTAATTTCAAAAAATACTTTTTTTTTTCTTTTTTTTTTTTTTTTTTTCATACTCTATAAACAAGAGCTAGAATGAAATCTAGAAACGATCTCAGAAACAAGCTGTGTAAAAAAGATGATCTGTAAGCGGACTTGCATAACGATGACAGACCTAATCTTTGACCCACACTAGCTGTGCTTTGGTATTCATGTGTCATATCTTTACTCTGTGCATTTGATTTAAGTTCATGAACTTGACAAATGCGTAAGTAGCGTGGAAGAAAGCTATCGACATATACGCTCAGTGAGGGACTCAGTCAATCCATTTTGCATTTGAAAATTCTAAAACACCTCTCAAAGGCAAGGAAGGATTCTTAAATTCTCTTTGGGCAAACTGAGTCAGAACAGAGCCTGTGGTTTGTCTGACAACTCAGCAATACGCTTTGTTGATTAGGAAATCTGTTTTTTTAATGTCCTTGCTGAAATTATTAAGCTCTAGGGGAAAAAAAAAAAGTTATTTTTTCTTATTTCTAGATACAAGAAAATAGATCCCAAGCAGAACAATTATCACTCTTATTAAAGCTTGAAGTGTCTGAAAAGTTTAATTTCAGCTTCTAATTCCTTATTTTTATTTTGAAGCAGATGTTTTTTCTCTCTTCCACTTGCACCTGGAATAGCTGTTTCTTGGGCTGAAACAGAAGTTATCAGAGAAGCAGACTTTATAACTTTATTATACCCTTTCAAGCACAACTGATTTCTCTGCAAATTCGGGCCTGCCTTTCCTTTAATGCAACACTTAGGGGGTTTTATAAAACTTAACCCGTCAACTTGGGATTTAGAAAGTGCTACTGCCAAAAATATAAACCACTGATCAACGAAAATAATTACATCAGAAAATTAATTTAAATAGCTTGTGTGTTCCCAGGGATGTTCTCTGTGGACGTCTCCTTTCTCCCTAGTTTAATTATTTTTATTTAGATACTTAAGTATAAGCAGGAAAGTAATACCTTTAGAAACAAATACATCTTACAGTGATTTTTTATTTTCTTTTAGCAAAAACAGCTAAAACAGGCAAACACGTTCTGTGTACCAGTGACAAACATCTGTAGTTCTTTGCCATTTTATTTAGTAAGAAGCACGGCTTCTATTGTTAGTTGGAGTTCAATGGCAAGAACTGCTTTTGTAGGTTGATGGAAGGTAGAAGAGTCTTGTTTTGATTTATTAAATCTGATGGAAAGCAATATAGAGTAAACCCCATGTACATTCCTCTAATCTATTAAATGTAAAGTTTAAAGTAGCTCTCTTCCTTTGTCGTTGCTTTGCTTGCTTGTCATAAAAAGGAGGGGAAAGCCACATTCAAATTCTTAGAATGTCTGATATTTAAAGTTACATATACATGGCTAAAGCTTTTGATTATATTTATTTAAATTTATTTGTGGTATTACTGCCAGACCCAAAATCCCACCATTTCAAAGTTTATGAATTCTTAGTGAGTACTCATCTTGTAATTGAAAACTGGAGTTGAGTACGCGACAGTCTGGGTGGCACCCAGAAGATTATAAAAAGGGGTTAAGTGTCTCAGCAGGGCTTTTTGCTGTTTGTAGGGAAAAAACACACCACTGTACACGATAAACAAAAGCTATGGTAATGGGTTATGGGTTTGTGTAGTTTAATAGTAGTTACTTGGTTGCTGTCTTTCTTCTTGTAGCTGATCCGATGCCATCAATCCCGTGGTGGAGCCTGTGGAGACAACATTCAGTCTTACACTGCCACAGTCATTAGTGCTGCCAAAGTGAGTACATCATCTGCTGCTGGGAGAGGTTATCATGTAAGATAATTATTAGGTTTCCCTGCTGAATTGTACTGTTTTTTCCCCTTCTCATTCACAAAAGAGAAATAGAAAAAAACAAGGTAAGAAACATGCTAGCATTAGCATCACGTGTATGGGCCTGATCCTGAAAATTTCTGAGTACTCAGACACTGTTTTCTACAAAGTAATCCTGTCCTTTGGAACTGATCATTTATTTATTATTAACAGCTTGAAATAAAAAATAATGCATATTAGTAACCCTTCTGACAGGAAAATCATAGTAAAATAGATTGCCATAAAGGCTATTCGTAATATGACAAGTTTACATGATTGGACATCAACACTGTAAATTATTAGTCTTTCAGCATCATGAAAACTGACATTACAAGTACTTGGTGCTTTTTGGACTCAGTCACACCAGCATTACATGCTTTAATCTCTCTGAATGATGACAACATAGTATGGAGCTAATTAATTACCTAGTAGCTTTCTTTGAAGGTTAGAGTTTATTAATGACTGTTTATGTATAGGTTCCATTGGCTATTTTTTTTTTTAGTTCTGATGACTTTATAATATCCTTCTGTTTTCAGAGAAATGTCTACGTTTTCATAGTATCAGAAAACGACCATGGCTTGGAAAAACCTTAAATGAGCCAAAGAATATGCAGAACTGTTGTTTTACTATTTCCCCCACCCCACCCCACTCCTTTCCTTGAGGACTTGCCTGCAACGTTTTGCCAAGTAATTTCTCTCTCTCTCACTCTCACAGTGAGTTTTGGCATTGTCTAGCAAACTTCATGCTGATTACAAGCTTTCATTGTAACCACTAGCCTTTTCATTTCTGATACACACAACAAAACAAATCTAATAATAGGAATTAAATGACAGCACAGAACAGAAAGCTCAGTGTCACTGAAGAAAACAACAGTTACAAAAGCCCACAAAGAGAGACATAGGTCATGCCATCTCATGTGAAAACAAAACATAAAAAAGAACATATTCCATCAGCATAGCTTTAGACACAATCTTGCTGTGGTTGGAGGGGGAAGAAAAATCACAGTTTTTTGTGTGTTTTTTTTTTTTGGATCACCATTTTTCTGAAGGTACCGTATTCTGCAAAGAAAAATGGGGGAAAATCTCCCATAGTTCCTTCAATCTCAACATCATTCACATTTTTTTACA
Source organism: Anas platyrhynchos (assembly GCF_047663525.1). Classification (NCBI taxonomy): domain Eukaryota; kingdom Metazoa; phylum Chordata; class Aves; order Anseriformes; family Anatidae; genus Anas; species Anas platyrhynchos. The sequence goes on from NC_092606.1 coordinate 2,525,144, forward strand.
GCATAGGTAAGTTTGAAATAAAAGCCAGTTGGCCTAGCATGATCAACCATGGTTATGATCAGATGTGGTAAAATCTTAAAACCAGATCAGCACACTGCCAAAGCCAAGCCTAGTCCTGACTGAAGAACACTCCAAAGCTTTGTTAAACCATGAAATGATTGTCAAAATATTCCAGCAGGCATTAAAGACTAAGTACTATTCTGTTTAATTTGTTTCAACAGACTAAAAATCTGAAAAATAGCACATCTGTTATAGCCCTTAGCCCCCAAACCATAGATAACTAGGTTTTAAGGCCCATAAAGACCAAGATGATGACCTTACCTCCTGAACAGTACTTGCTAAGGATCATAATCCAGAAATTCCCTCATTAATCTGAATGTATGCAAACACTGAAGCAGTGATGTTGCATCACATGAACAGCTACTGAAGATAAAATATGTCTGTAATCATAGGTAAAGGAAAATTTTAGCTTCGGTGCAGTGATAAAGTAATAGGGAAAGTTAAGAAAATGTATAATAATTTTGCTAAATTGTATCTGTGTTACTGCACACCTACAACTTGAATGCTTGCTGGTTACTTACTGACAGTGTAGAGGAAGGGTTCTGAGCTGACAGATAATGGAATGCAAAGAGGAAATTTAGTTTCATTTACAGGTCAGAATAATATTTGATATAGTGCTTTCTTTACTATTTTTTTGGATCTTACTGTAGGTATGAATGACCCAATTATATACAGATAACCTCCTGCATATGGTTTAAGTGACACAGAAAGTCTGTATTTTAATCCGATAGCAGTTTGTGATGTAAATAACAACACCAGCATGTACAGTACCTTTCGGAGTAAAGCCCATTGCTACCTGATGGTGTTATTGATGGGAGAACATCAGGTGCATCATTTTAGATAGGAATCAAAAAGTGAAATTGCTTCTTTTAATTATGCATTATCTGTCCATTTTTGGATACAGCAAGGAAGGGGATATAGGAAAAGACATTCTTAGGTTTCCATGCTTGTGATCCTTTTTTTTATCTGTTTAATTTTTTTGTATGTTTTGTTGAAGAAACGTCTGGTCTTGCAATGTTCCTGGGTGAATCAGAGTTCAGCTCACTGTCTGTTCAAGACCTACTCCCAAAATAATGTATTCCTAGCAGTCAAAATTTCCATGCTAATTAAGATCAATTTAATAATAGGTTTTATTCCCTTTCCTATCTCTTTTCAGAATATGTGACAAAAGCAGGAAAGGGAGACATCTTTGTGAAACATAGGCATTCAGCAAACACTTAGCTTGAATTTGAATCTATAATAGATTGTATGTTCAATTTGTTCAAATGCAACATGAGGCTTTTTGTTGTTGATTACCAAGACATATATTTTTGATACATCTTTCTGCCTTGTATAGGTTTTTCATTTATAAATAAATCTTAAATGGCTTATTTGTTATCAGAAACAGGAACAAGATATTGTTTTATTATTAAAAGGATGTGCAACCTTTGAAACAAAACAGCCTAACAGGCACTGAATGATGCATTTTAATTTTTTCAAATAATTAAAGTTGTACTTGTTTTTCAATTAAATGAGGTACGTGTGCGCACATTTATTTTAATTAAATATATGTGTTTCTACATATTCAAATGAATGTGAACAGCTCCCTTGAGTATCTAGGGTGCACATGAGCATGCAGAGAATTTGTGTGTTTGCACAGTGTGCATCACTGCTTACTAAAGGAATCAGATCAAGTATTTTCATTTTATTTCTAAGAAAATTTCACTGCATATGAACTTTGCGTAGTTCCCTTAGATGACAAAGAAATTGGAGCAGTGCAAATTTAAACCTATTTCATTTAAAATGCATTTGGTCTGTCGAATGTCTGGTATCAAACTATAAACCAAGTTCTTCTCACCTAATAACTTTACTTGATTCTTTCTCTGTATCTTTTAATCCTGTAGTGGTAAAGTGATTTAGCAAAGGCTGCATCTGTTTTCTCTTGTTACCTGATAACTTCTTAATGAGTCCTAACAGCTTATGTGAGAGCAAGGTCATTAGCTCTAATGGATAGTGGGGACAGCTGATATGGCATGGGAAAGGTTAAAGATTACCAGCGAAGTTTTTGCAAACATACACACAGCACGGAGAAGTAAGTGCTGTAATGGCTCTGCGCTGATAGTTCGGAGCTAATGGCCTCAGCCACATCTCCGTACACCTATTACTTCTCAGTAGCCCTGCAGTCCCTGTCTGCTCGAACGTGCAACAGTAATTCATTTTGCTAGATAAGCATGTTAATTTTTTTCCTAGGGAGCTTTCAAACGTCTACTTGGCACATTGTCATCCAGTTTCCCTAGTTACAACATTACAAATATTTTTCAAAATAAGTTGATTATACTTCTTGGTCTTCTAACTTAGGTATTTTGTACTTCTAACCTAGCAGTGTATTTTATATGGTTTTAACTCTTGGTCAGAAAACTGCCTTGTCAGTTTTTGTAAAGAAAATGTCTGTTGAAATGCATTCTTGTGATGGCTTTGGGTCCATTTTAGGTCTGCTCCTCAGATACCGTTATTGACTTCTTGTTACATTTTTCAGCCTTCTAAATTTGCCGGTGTTAAAATTTGTTTTATTGTCATTTATTGTATCTGAATATAAAAAGAACTAGTAAGAAACAAATGGCAGGATATTACTAAAGACTTTAAACCCCAAAGACATTCCTATGATAAAGGCATGGCTCGATTTTAAGTGGTAGTATCTCCATTAGCATTAATGGGGTAAGTACATCAGCTGAGGCATCTCAGAGGTTAATCAGGCTTCCTGGCTAGATATTGCCATCAATACAGTGTGGCGCCTAATTCTGTTGGCCCTTCAGAGGTTTTCCTGACAACACACTAACAGACTTTGTGTAAGTCATTTCCTATGAATTATTAAAACAAACGTTTGGCTGCTAATTGATGAACACTAATGTGTTTTCTAATCACTGCAGTTTGAGATTTTAGCACTAAACAAAGCAGTTGCAATTGATTTGTGGCTGCTTCTTGGTTTCAGCCTGTGATCTGTATGTTTTTTTTTCCTTTTCAATTTAGCAGGCAACTTAGCTTGTCTTTTTAGTTAAGAATTGGCTTGTTATAGTGTCATTCCATCCTGATCTCTTTTTTATTTCTTATCTGTATTGTATAATAGATCTGGACAATTTTTTACAGCAAATAAGGCACAGTCCTTGATTCAAGGAGAAAATCCTGAAGTTGTGTTTTGGGTATTTTTAAAATCCATATTCTCCCTAATGCCTGTACACAGTTAGGGAATTTCTCCACATTTCTCCAGTGAATTCCTCTTTCTTCCAATACAAAACAAAACAAACTCGTAAAAAAATCTTCAGCATCTTTAGATAATAAAAGCCAGTGCAGTGAATACATTTTCAATCCCGTGTCTGGAAAACATGCAGACTGTGGGAAGTCGCATTATTTGTACTTGGGGTATGTGTGTACTTTGTGGAGTTGACCTTTCTAGCACCTTGAGGTTGGAGTCCTTAATTTTGCTGGGTTTGAGTCCCCTATTCGGTTTAAAAGCTGCAGGAGGTGTAATTTCTGAGAAACGATCATGTGCGTCATGTCTATTGAAGGCTGAATTCCTTGTCTTTTGTTGCACTTGAGGTTAATTTCAGCATTAACCATTACTTGCTAAAACCACCTCTGTCTGTGACACTGTGCTTTACTTACTCCACGAGGTACAGAGAAGGCACAGTTAGAATGATCAAATGATGGAGCAAAGGTAAAGAAAGGAAAAACTAACAGTTTGACAACACTGAAGTGTTTCTGTTTTTTGAGAATGTATTAGAAGCATTTAGTTCTGAAATAAGAGTAGATCCACAAAACTGGTAGGATGCTGAATGTTTGAAGATATTACAGTTACACAGAGCATCTTACAGTTAAGGTATCACTAACAAAAACACATCTTGTGTGCTTCTGGTATGTACATTCTAGTTATTATATTAATTGTGTTGAGAAAAAAAATCAAAGTAACTCCGCAAAACAGCCCTAATCATTATTTATTGGTTCTGTTTCTCTTTATAGACGATAAAGACTGGACTTACAATGGTTGGGAAAGTAGTTACCCAGCTGACAGGGACGCTGCCTTCAGGAGCAACTGAAGAAGAAATTTTAGCTCATAGCAACATTCGTCGAAGTCCTCTGGTGCCCGGCATCATTACTATTATTGATACAGAGACAGTTGCAGAAGGACAGGTAATACAGTTTGCACAGAAACAGAATGTGGATTCACTTTGACAAAAATCCTAGAAAAATGTATTTTATGCTTTTGAAAATGAAAAATAGATGAGATTTTTCGCTAGGTCAAAAACTTTAACAGACACGCTCAGCTGTGGCAAAGTTCTGCCTGGAACTGAAATTAAGCCAAAATATATATTGTCCTTAGAGCATATTTATATGATGCTTTGACAACCTCACGTGTGAAACGTCGCATTTTGTGTCTCTAACGCTAGTTTGTAACTGACATTGATTTATGCTGATCAGTTGAAATGTGTATATAGCCTGATTATATTTAGTAATTTGTAACGTGGGTAGAAAATGAGATTATGTAGAAATACGGTGAATTGTTTAAATAGGAGTTTAAAAAAGATGATGAAGTTGGATATTAAGTACATAAATTTAAAAAGTAAAAAGTAATCAAACATGATGCTGTTTTGTGAGGTGTTTGTACTGTTCTACTGCTAACATACAGTGTCGTGCCTCAGCCAAAATCATTTGATGAAAAATCCATACAGCAGTCACAAAACTTTACATGGATGTTTTGAACTAACTGTCTTTTTGGCAGAGAGGAGATAGAAATACGTCTTTTTTGTTTTTACCACTCATTTCAGTTTAAGTGTTTGGTCATGGAGTCAGCATTCAGGACTCTCAGACTTCACATTCTGTAACTGTTCTGTAAGATTTTTCTTCCTAGCGTTCACATTTCTTGAATTTAAAAGAAAAAAAAAATCTTTTAACTTCAGTTTCCCCCTCTGTTTATGATGCTTATTGCAGATAATTCAGTAAGATATTAATGATAAATCAGTAGACAAATTACGTTATTTTCTTATCTCAGAGGAAATAAACTGTTTTCCTTAACAAACAAAAAACCTGCAGAATGCTGTTGGAGCTGTAGTTCCTGTGAATTTGTTTCAGAAGTACTTAGCTACGTAATGTAGTATCAAATAGGGGTTGTCCACATAATATTAGAGGCCCTTCTTGCAAATTTAAAATAAAAAAAAATAGGAGAATGGGGAAGGAAAGTGTATTTTACCTAAGTTCTCACAGAGTTAGGTCTTAAAACAAGTCTGTTGACCTTTGAGATTTGTTTTTGTTTCCTGGAAAAAAAAAGGTCTTTTGGCTCTTATACTGCCAGAAAAAAAAGAAAAAAATCTGCTTCATAAATTTCTCATGAAGCCTTGTTTAATGCAGTCATTATTTCTGATGGTCGTTGTCTGTGCTTTGATTCTTCTGCATAGGCCTAGGGAAAAAAAATGATATATCTTAGGTTTTTAAGTCTTGTTATGTATGATTTAAAGGTTTTATGAACTTGTCCTCTGACCTTAACAATAGTAGGGAGCTATCAAGCCTAAAGGGCACTATGGAAAAGTAGTTGTAAAAATGATAACGCTTGCCTTGTCCAAATAATGCTGTTGTAACATAAATAAACCATCAGTTCTAGTAAAATAATTTTTTGTCTTCAATCTCCAGGGAAGGAGGCTCCAAGTTAGGTACCCTAATTGCTTGCACGTCTTACATTCATATTTTTGTCGTCTGAAAATTTAAAATGTTATTAAATTAATCATTTATTTTCCACATGAGGGGCTCATATTCAGAATTAATATTTTTTTTTCTATGAAAAATCAAATAATATTTCTTTTGCATTAGATTTTAGTGATGCAGGAGACTTTTTAGTATTCTTTCCTCTCCAAAATGTGGGCTTAGGAAAGAGAAAGTTTGTTAAGAATCAATACATTTTGGATGTGGCCTAAATAAAGGCTGTCGCTCGATGCCGCCCTAGTGAAGACCTTTCTCCTGTAAGGAGTGTCGTGCATGCTCACAGACCCCACTGGCTGTTGTGCATCCCTCCAGCCGTGCTTCCATCGCCAGGCAGCAGCAGCAGGTTTGTGCACACAGCCCGGTCGCAGTGCAGCAGGGTCGTATCCTGCCATTTGTAGGAATTGATTCGTCCCTGGGAGCCTGGCAGCGATCCTGCTCTTGCCTGCTGACAGGAGCAGGCAGGCCTGGGAGAAGTGACATGCTGCTGTTCAGATGGCACATTTTGGTACTAGCTGGGTAGTCCTGGTGAGTTGTTAGAGCACAATTGGATGAGGCTTCAATTCTGGAAAGCATTTTAGAAGTCTGACCTTTGAAGCGATGCAAATGATCCTACTGCACTAAATGGGATTGCTCCTGCACATCAATGTAAACTCACAGCCAAGTTATCAGATGTCTTGCACAGCTCACTCTGTTCTCTTGACACTTCCCGGCAGTGCTTTTTCTAAAGTTCCTGGTTTATCATCCCAGTTCTCAGATTCCAGGTGGGAAATAAGAGGTCTGGGGAGGTACAAGAACTGCTTTAGTGGCATTGCTGCTGCTTCCTATGAAGATGCATGTTTGGAAATACTTCGTGGCTGCTGCGTGGGGATGCTGCAGGGGGGCTATACCCATTGACAGTATCAGTCCTCCAGAGCTGAAAGGGAAATTGCAAAAATTAGGAATGCCTACCTAGTGCTTTCTGGGCTGAACTGACAGTTTGAAAACTTTGCATCCCTTTCATCAGAGATTCGTCCAGCAGCTACGTAAATGGATTTATTTGTGTGTGTGTGCACATGCGTTGTGCAGCCTAATTGAAAGCAAGGGGAATTTCAGAGGCAGAAAGGAGTTGTTTTCTTATCAGCTGACTGCTACTGTAAAAGGAACACCTCATCTCCTTTAGGTCCATAAAGTTTTCTATCTACCTGAACAGTCTAGCTAAGAATTTGGGTGAAATTTTGAAATAAAGCAACTTCCAAGTAATGCAGTGTATCTTTATGATAATATGTAATTTAAAAAGGAAAGAAAGCAGTTTTGAGAAGAGAAAGGAAATGGAAAAGAAAAGCAGCAAATCTAAAGCAAGTAAGCATGTCCTTTAGAAGGAGAAATAAGCTCTTTCAGTGGGGAGAAGTTTTGCTGGGCTAACAGAGTAGCGATGCGTGTGCTTGTCCATTTACCTGGAGCATGGCAGTGTGGCTTTATAAAAACAGAGCGAGCTGCACGTGTGTGCTACCATATAGACTTACCTGCTAGTATGCAGATTAAGGAACATGTTTTGGATGTAGGCCAGAAGGACTAACTACACCTTTTCACAAGTTTTTCCTAGTTGCTTTATATAATTTGCCATTTCAAAGGTATCCAGTGTAATGAATGTGGGATGGAGGTCAGTGCATTTCATGAAACTGTGCTACTGTGGCATGGGTTGAAATACTAGCTTAGAACTAAAAAATACACCATTAAAGACCACAGAAGTCTCCTAATGTGATTTTGAAGAGATAAAGTCTATGGGAAAAATATTTTTAATAAAGCTGATGAATGTAGGTATTGTAGTGAAATCTCATGTGATCGTTCCTACCTTCAGAATAGGTGGCACCTTAAGAAAATCTGAATTATGAAGCCATGAAATAAATGCATAGGAATGTAGGATTATTGGAGTTGGCTGTCATGATATATTTGTAAAGGGAGTAAAAATAATTATCGAGATGCCCAAGTAACTTTGTGGTAAACCGAAATATGTTAACAAGGTTGTGCGCTTGTTTAAACTTCCTTCTAATGAAGTGTTAGCAAACTTTTCAGTTAGATGTAATGACTATTTATTTGAATCTGTTAATTAGTTGAAATGGATAAAACTAAAGCTGTACAGATGTCCTCTTTTTCAGTAATTGGAATTAAATGTGTAAGACTTTAGTGGCTTGCGTTTTAAGGAAAAATTATTTTCGTTTGACCTTTGTTTCTGTATTCTTAATTAATTCATCAACTGGGCCACCCACGTGTAGGCTGCAATAATGACCTTTCTCAAAAGTCGCCAGTTTTGTGACTGAATGTAAATCTGTTAAACATCTAACGTTGGGTTGACAGAGAAATATGTGGCCATTTAAAAATACAAAACTCGATTCTTAATGCTTTTGATAGAGCAGTGTGATTGATGATACATCATCGTGGTGCTTTCGCAGATCATCCAAAACACGTGAAAATATCGGAGGAAATATTTTGAAAGTAACTTAGAAAAATAAGATAACATGTTGATCTTTTTATATTTTAAAATGCAATTGGACCTTTTTTTTCTGTTCCCTATTAACTTTTTATTGCATTAAAGAGGAATTCTCAGGAAAAAAACTGTAGACTGCTGCAGTTTCAAAAGTTCATTTTCGTTTCGTTGATAACAATTGCACCAAATACTGCTTATCAGGAGCAACAATTGTGGTGAAACTTCATTCTAGAGCAAAAGAAGTTAAAAGAATAAACTGTATTCAATAATAAAAGTTTAACTGCGTACATAATTCCCCTGGCCATTAACACCAGGGCTTTTATTTATAAGAACAGCTTTCACAAAAGCTAATTTGCCGTTGTAATGCTCATATATTTGGCATCAATTTTCTTCACTTTTTATATCTACATGTATTACAGAAGAATTCTTTTTATATATAAATATAAAAAGAGCAACAGGATTCCCTCGGAGCATAATACTGTCTGCCTTACTTTTATTAAAGGAGATCTGTTTTTTGTCAAGAAGACATTTTTGTCTCAGATAAATGGTTCAGGCTGAGCACAAGGCTGTTTTGAGTTTATGCTGGATTCTATTAAAAGGAGTGCAGTAGTTAATGCCACAGATTTATCACTTTTAGCCCTTTTCCACTGATGTTTGACCTTAGCTATAAGTTGGGGGAGGCTGTGGCGGGGGGGTCACTTTGGAGGGGTTGTTTTTTGTGCGTTCGTCGTAGGAGCTGAGGCGGACACTGCACCATCTTTAGCCATTTAAACCGATGGAGAGCTTAAGTGTATGTGCAAAGATCTCTATTACATAATATTCATATTTATAAATATTGCCAAACTTATTTGTTTTTATGATGATTGGATCATTCTTTCTGAATTATATTAAGAGTAGGACCTGCTTGATTAAATTTGTGTCCATTTTTATTTGTGTTACTTTCATGTTTTATTTAAAAACATGTCTCCACTGGGATAAGTGGTGTAATTTGCCTCTAAAGATTAAAATAATTGAAGTCCTAATTACTAGTGGCTTCTGTTCAGCAGCACGGAAAATGCAATGAATGAAGAAAAATATTGTATAGGAGAAAAAAGCTTCAGCTTGGGCTATCTATTGCCCGCAGTGCACACGCTGTTTTCTGATAGTAGATGTAATGATCCCCTAGGTGTTTTGTCTGTTTCTCTTTCAGAGTGAGATAAAGCGTACTGGCTTCATCCTCTAGCAACTGCAGTGCTCTGTTGAACTGTAACGTAGCTGGCATGAGAGACCTGGAGCTCTGCCTTGAGCGTCCAGCGAAGGACCGGGTCGGCTGGGCTTTTTTTGGAAGCCTGTTTGTTGCAGCTCCTTGACGAGGTAGCAGTTGGGTGTCAGAAAAGGCAGAGCGGTGAAGGACGAGGCCTCCTTGGCAGAAACACCAAGGCTCTTCTTTCTTGTCAGTTGTGTTTTTGGTTTCTTGTTTTCTAAAATGGGGTTTCTCTGCGTAAGGATAGGGAGCTCTGCAGGGAAGATACTTGAGCATCCTTCTGAACCTTGGCGGCGATGCAATTATATGAGTAATGCAAAGATTTATGAACGCTTTTCAACGAGGGACTTTGTAAGGTCTTTTGCTGTTAATAGCGGAGTGGTTAGAGGCCACTACCTTGGAGAACTAACGGGTTGGGATGTAAAAAAAAATTGCAGCCTCAGGATTCCTGTGGGCTTTGTTTGCTCTGCGTGTTGGGAAACTGAATGAGCCGCTTCCTTCGAGCTCCTTGACAGCACTTGCATGCGTTATTGGGCAATTTGTACCATTGTTTTTATTTCCAAGAAAAATTTCCAACTCTACTCTTTTCAGTGGTAAAAAGCCATAAACTGGTCAAGAGGAACCAGTTGCACAATGTCAGGGCTGATTTAATGTGCCGTTTGTTAGCCTGCAGATGTTGTTCCTCTCCAGCACCTTCACAGTCAGTGTCTTCCACTCAGCATCTGTAAGAAGCGTTCTCTAAAATTTGAGAAGCTGCGTGGAGAAGGCCTTGAAAACTTCTTCCTTACTACACAGCTCCAATTGTCATCTCTGCCTGCATGAAACCTGCACTATTTAGTTCATCTAAATGCACATAAATTGTATTGATGCAGTTACAGTCATCTAAAGATCTTTGATATAGAAAATAATGTACTCAGGTATAAAGCATCTTGTTCTATAAAAGCATTATTTTGTTTTCCTTAAGTTGTATATTCTGGTAAAAATTAGGCTATGATTTTTAGAGCTCTGCACGCTCCAGACTGGCAGGTGAACAAGGTGTTTGTTTTGTGGCAGGTTTAGGAGGGACCCTGCAAAAGAGGCTCTTCGGTTGAGGGTGTGCTTAAGTCAACTGCTGTAATTCCTCTGAGCTTTTTCCTTTCTTTGTAGTGTTGAAATTGTAAACAGTGATTTATGTTTTCCCTAATTGTCCAGTGCAAAAGTGCAGGGGAAGGGCATAGCAAATCTTGCAGTATGGTCAGAAGATTTAAATACAGGTTGGTGATTTAATACAATTAACTTTCTTCTCCTTCCAAGAAGGACCAGGAATTTTTTCATATGGTGCTTAAAAAGATGAAGAACTTCACTTCATCGTATCTCGCACAAGCGAGTGTGCTTCACGGGCAACTATTGCCATTGTGTGGCCACAGTGGGAAGGAGTGACAGATACACGGTGTGAGGGAAGGAGTGTGGCACCAGCACAAACTGAGCGTCAGATTCTCCCCAGCCCAAGGTTTTCCAAACTTCAGCGTAAGCAAGGTGTTCTTGGTGGTGGAGGTGTGTTTTGTTTGTTTGTTTTGTGTTCTGACTTGGCTAATGCAGGGCACGGCTCTGTGTGAGGCAGCCTTGGTGGCAGGCTGGGCTTTCCAGGAGCCGCAAGGTCGCAGGCGCTTTGGTTTCTTGAATGGGTGTGAGGCCAACAAGTTCTTCTTCTTTTTATTTCTAGCACAAACAAAGGAATTGTATAACAGCCAAAACAAGTTTGCTGTATCTGCAAATCAGCTTTTATATTGAAAAGTGGAGATTTTGGAAAAACTCCTTTCAGATTAAGCACAAAGGATGTTATTTCAGGATGGCGATTTTAATCAGTGATTGAAAAAACATTTTAAAGCACGGAAACAGCAGAGCCTACAAATAATAGATTGGGGCTTTGTTGTGTTCTCAAGTTAATATGACCGAGGTGTCTCACCATTTTCAATGTGACATTTTTGCCTTAAGTGGGGATTTTATGGTGCGGGGATGATAAGAGTGGTACATTTGTCATTAGCTTAAAAACAACAAAAAAACACATGCCCAAATTAATCCAGATTACAGTCTGAAGAAGAATATGCATGTGAGATTCTGTATAAATGGTTATAGCAGTGATTTAGATGCTGTTGATACCTACACATTTCTAGGTTAAACATTTTTGTTTAACAGACTGGATTTAAAGAACCTTCTGTTTCTTCTGTAAAGCTGGTTTATGATGTTACTTTATCATTATCATGTATTTTTAATTAGAGTGAAATGTTTAGGATAAGCCTAAGTTACCTAAAAGTGGAAGTTGTGAAAGGATGATGTATAGGAGTTATTTAGTGCAGTTTATATAGGCTGAGAAAAGAACACTGTTTCTTTGAAAAGCTCTTAGGAAGATCTCCAGACCCTTTGGTTAGTGGTTCTGGAATAAGCACGGAATGCTGACAACGGAAAGCAAAACCATAATTGTGCTTATGTGACAGTGCCAAGTAATTGGAACATTTAAAATAAGTCAGGCGCAGGCCTCTGCATCCATATTACGTGACTTCTTTAAACATTTAAAGATGATTTCTCTTTTTGAAGCATAAAAATATCTCCAAATTATTCTGATATCTGTTAGGAATAGGAAGTATTAAAAACCTTTTGGATTATTTTGGAAGCAGCAGACAAATTATTCTGAACTTGAAATGGGAAATTTTGCACTTATTATTATCTTCTTCTTAAAAAGGTGGTTTTGCGTACCACAGATACTATTTTCTTAAGTGCTTTTCTGACAGATCTTTCACACTGTTTTACTTAATTTAGTCTATAAGATGATGTCACCGAGGAATAAATACTTTTTCAGCTCTTGCATATGGTTTGTCCACACATCTTTTGGTTCTCTTCTGTGACTTTAAGAATATCTTTTCCATTACATAGCACTAGATACTGTTAATATGTGTAGTTTCATAAATATGTAGTTCCAGCTGAACCTGTGATAGCAGAACACCAGACAATGAGAACTGTAAGCTTTTTTCATGTAGCAGTTGCCTAACTTGCCAAAACTATTCAAGTTCGAAGCCTCCCTGATTTATCAATCGTATGTAATATTCTGGTATGTACTGCACAGTAGTGTGCTGTACTATGTGGACCCATAGCCTGATAACTTGTTTTTGTTTACTTTATTCCTTAGGCATTGGATAAAATAAGAAAAATTAGTCTCTGTTCACTCCTTTCACAATGTAGGATCTGCCATGCCTTCTGCTTTCTCGTTTCTGAAGGGGAAGGGTAGGGCTCAGCAGGCTGACCAGCAGTTACTGCCTGCCTCCGACCATCCATGCTGTCCTTTTCTAATCCAGCTGTGTCCCTTTGGAAGCCCTCTTGCTGGGCTTCATAGTCAGCTGTAGTTTTGACTGTCCCCATTAGTTTATTAACTTCAAATATCCTCTGCTAAAAAAACATACCTTGTCCCTTTCTCCAGATCTGCACACAGATCTCAGCCCAGAAACTTCTTTTTCTGTTAATTTCCTTCTGTTATGAAAACTCTGTCCTACCTTTTAATTGCTTTTCAGTTCATAACAAGGTATTTTAAAACAGCATGATTTCTTTAAGGGGCTTTGATCTCAGACCTTTGTCATTTAATGTCTATTGAGAAGATTTCAAGATGGAGAAAATTCCTGTTAGCTGCCTCTTTTCTAACAGCTGCTTTCATACACACTGCTGGTCCTGAGCACTTCTTGTGGCATTTGGAAATCCAGCTACCTCGGGTCCATCGCCACTTACTAGCAGGATGCAAGGTGTAGTATTCCTACATACGTATGGGGTAGGAAGCAAAACCTGTACTTTGACTGTTTATGGTCCTTTTTTCTATTTCGACTCCTTGCAAAAAAAAAAAAAAAAGCTAATTTATGTAATGGTTAAATACTCCTTTTAAAAAACCTCTTTGCTACCTATTGTTTTTCTGTTTATTACTCGAGGTATTGCATTGCCTAGAGAAAATCATTGCTTGTTGGGGTACAGGAATTATGAGCGCTCTCCAGTGTGCTTACACCATCCCTCTGCACCGCTGAATGTTTCTCCCTCATTATCTGAAAAATGTACAGAAGATTGTGCTTGGTTCACCTGCAGTGACATTTTAAATTCATTCTGCTGTGTATATCTATAGAACAAATCCTGTATCAATAATTAGATACTTTCACTTACTTCCTAACCTTCCTCTGTTTCCATTAATATTCTGCAGGTACTTGTCAGTGAGGACTCAGATAGTGATGGTATTGTGGCCCACTTTCCTGCACATGAAAAGCCTATTTGCTGCATGGCTTTTAACCCCAGTGGTAAGTTACTTTACTCTTTTAATGGGATAGTGGTTTAAAAAAATACGTATATATGTAGGCATGTGTTCCATTGCTTTGGAGGAATTGCAAATACTGTTGCATATGCAAACATACACTTACTGCTATTGTATCTTCTTATCTGTTCTGTTGAATGTTAAATGTCACACACTGCTTAATCTGAATCTTCTAGAAATTTCAAACGTAAGCAGCAGTTACACTAAGGTATATGTGAGTCTACCAATTTGCATGTAGCACAAGTACTAAGGAGATCTATTCTGTTGAATGTCCTGCTAGCCAGGTATCCGGATGTTCTGATATACAGGTATCCAGAGGATCAGCACAATTATTAAATTCTACCCCTCCATAAATATTAAAATACTGTGAGTCGTTTCACTGGCACTGGTTTTTAAAGCATCTTAAAGTAACATTATGTGTTTTGGTGATGAACAGCTTGTAATTGTACCCTCTTTCTTCTGAGTGAAATCAACTATAAGCTGAAAATATCTTCAAGAAACTCATCAAAAATGCATATGTTCCTCTCAGCGAAGAATAACTGGGTAACAGAGATCTCATATAATAATATAATTTATTCATTTGACAATTAATGTGTTTATTATCCCATTTTATACAGCAAAAACTGTTTTGTTTGATTGCAGTAGTAGTCAATAAAGTGACCAGGGAATCAACAGCTTCCTCTTGCCTAAATTAATGATTTCTGAAATGTAGCAAATGCTATGGAGATCTTGGAGATGAAGTCACATTTCAAAGAATAAAACTACATGTCTGTCATTTATGTTTTCACTTCTAGTGACCAGTTGGTCTTATTCTGACATCCCATCTGTTATGTCAGAACTCTTTAGTAGTTGTGTGCAGTTCACAGCATTTTCACTGTGAGTTTTTGACATAAACTGTATTCTCATCTGGTTAGATTTTCAACTGTTACTTAAGAGATTTTTTTTGTGGAACTCTCTGCATTTAAGTGAGAATCACCTTTGTCAATTCCAGAATAGCATTATTCTTGTGTTGTATTCTGCTGGAAAGATCATACCTAGAGTTGAGTAATGTTAATAAAGCAAAATAAATACAGCTGCTTAAATTAGAGTGCTTTATAGATATTAATTAAATGCCTACCTACCTAAGACAATTTTATGATTGTGTAAATGTAAGGGAAACAGAATGTTTATGCAAAAGGAAATAAGACTTTTTTTTTTAATTGAAGGATATATTTGCATATTATGGATTACTTGTATCATAATCCAGTACTTCTGGTTTATTCAGGTGCTAAAACCAAGATCCTTTGTTTATGATGCTACCTGATGATGCATAAGATACTTAAGGAGAAAACGCTTATTCCAATCTCTGTTATTTTTGACAGTTTGCAAATAATGTATGTTAAGAGATATTTGCTGAAGGGATGACTCACAGCAAGGTATTGAATCATACCACATGTTCTGACATTCAATATCAAAACAGTTGAAAAGTATTACCTCAGCTGCTTACAGCATGAAAGCAGCACTTAACAATGTATCCTGGATGCTTTCCTTAGCATCGAGGCAGAATTTTGTTTGAAGCCAGCACTGTAAGTAACATCAGCTTAATCCATTATGCAGTGGTGTATTGCCAATCAGCTGATTTCATTACAGAACAGAACAAAACAAGACGTGGCTTTTGATACGGTCGTCTTCTGTTGGCTGGCTCTACTGAAAAACCACTTTTGCTCATAATTTGAAGTGCTGTCTGCAGTGCTGCAATAGAACATGGCAATAGTAAACTTTTGCCAAAAAGGCGAACAGTGATCTGTTTCAGTCAACTCCTTCATTCTCTCTGTCTGATCTAATAGCTCAATTGCATCGTGACTCATCTCAAGGGCCCATGAATTCTTCAGGTCTGTAAAAACCTAGTGTTTTTTTTTTTGGTTGGTTTGCTTTGCTTTTACACAAACTAAAACAAACCCACCACTGATGCTGGAAACCATTTCAGTTCAATGGACGTAGAGGATAGATAGGTATGATTTTGTGTAGTAACCCAATAGAACTGAATACCACAGCCACTTTGAACAGTATTTGGAAAGTATCAATTACTAGTAAGGTACATTTTGGAGGTTTCTGCTGTATGTTTTTGTACTGAACAAGGTGCTTGCTAGGGATACGTTAATCAATTGTGATAAAATAACAGGAGAGAATTTATGGATATTGTTCTGAGAGCAGCTCCTGAAAAGGGGTAGGTAATATATGGCTTTGCTGTAGGAAGGAAATCCAACAGAAAATAAAGGAGAGTCACTGATGTCAGGAAATGGCAAAGTCATATGTTCCCCTAATTTTTCTTTTAGAAACCAAAAATAATTCCTTTACTGTGCTTAGTGTCCAAGATGTGTTTTTAGGGGCCAGTCGCAAACCATGGCAGGACTCTTGCTAATAAGGTTTTTTTTTTTTTTTTTTTTTTTTTTTTTTTTGCTTTAGGGGTAGTTTTTATTCTCCAGCAAGGTAAATAATCTGTGTGGATGTCTGCTTTGGGTTGAGCGGCAACCAGAGCATGCTGTAAATGTAGTCATTTCCATTAGCTGCATTATGAGGCAAAATCATGAAAGAACAAGCAGGGGTGTCTCTGCGCAGCACTTGTGGACATTTTAATAGTGACATTTTTGGCATTGCATCCATCTTTTGTTTATATTCAAAGCAAATTATGATTTTTTTTTTCTTTTTTGAGGCATTCAAAGAAAGTAAACTTGGCATATCATTAGCGTTTTATTTTTTTGTATTATATCTATGGCTGCTCTGAAAATCTGGTTGAATAATAAAGTAATAAACTTCTGAAATATCATTTCTGAGTATACTTAGGGGACATTGTACATAAATATATATTTTTAATGCTGCCTAACATGTCCCTGTGTACCTCTTCCAGACACTTATGTTAATAAAAGCCTGCTTCTGAGTCAGACTGAGACTGTTATAATCTCCCTAAAATCAACTAAGACATACAGCAAATCACAAATCATGTTTAGCTTTTTTTTTTTTTATGTAAAGGTGAAAAACTGCATTTTCTGATAGTTTGGATTTTTTTTCCTATGTACATAAAATCTTAGTTTAAAAGAAAAAAAAAAAAGTTGTGATGATTTACGGTGGGAGTGGGTTGCTACATTTTTTGGGGGCAGGATGGAGGGAAAGATTTGTACAACATCTCCAGATCTGTGCCCAGATGTCTCATCCACAAAATGCCGTAGTCCTATGGAATTTCTAAAAACTGTGTCTGAGCACATGCTGTTATTGCCTGCCTGCTTAATGCTGTCCACCTTAATAGGTAAGGGATGTAATAGTTCAATAAAAGGGAGAAAGGACTGGTGCTCCTTTACCATTTGGTGCTGACTGAATCTTTGGTAATCAGAGACGAAATGCTGACTTGACACTTACTCTAGTGGTAAAAATAAAACCTGTGATGTGCGCCCCCTGAATGGAGTCTGTTGCCAGTTGTGTTGTCAGCTTTGGTGACAGTTTCTCCTGGCCGGTGGCACGTTTCCTGTGTAGCATTCTTGTGCTGCTTTTGGAAACGTGCTTAATAAATCTGATCCCGGGTTTCAAGTTCAGGTGGCTTGGCACTGTTAACGTGTTTTCTTTTTATCTTCTTTAATCACTAGAATATGCGTATTTCAGGAATCCCTTTCTTCCATAGGAAGCTGACATCATTTTTCTGTGTTTTATTACATGTCACAATTATGATTTATTTACATAGTGCCACATATGCCAGTGGCTGCTTTTATGACTTACATGGAGATAAGGTCCATCTTCTGAAGCACTTGAGTTCTGATTTTTAGATATCCATCCAATTTGGAATAAATTAAATAAATGTCATTAGAGTAATAGTTTAGCATTGCCAAGTGCCATGAAGAGATGCTGCATATTAACGAGAACAAGGCCTCGGATGCTGCAGCAGCTGTTAGCTTAATAAGTAACGCATACACATGGCATTTCTATTTTTTACCACACCTATTCCAATGAAGCAAGCCCACACCACAGTTTGTAAAAGGACAGCGGCATGTGAGAGGAAGGAGCCATGGGGTCCTGGGGCAGGTGAAGGGTGGCATGGGGCAGCCTCAGCATCCCGCAGCTCAGCTCACAGCATCTTCTGCAGGGCGCTGGGGCTGGCAGCCCCTCGGCAGCCTCCTTTCGGGCAGTCACTGAATGCCTTTTGCTTGCAGTGCTGCTTCCCAGCGGCCTGCCAGAAAGCCTCGTCTCCTGAGCACAGCAAACCCGCTGCAAGGGAAATGAGCTGCGCTTTGAGAATATTTAGCTCGTGTTTGTCTGTGAAAAGCAGCTGCTGCAGACAGGGTTAAGAGCACCGTGTCCACTCTTTTCATTTTTCAACAAAGGAAGAAGGCTTCTAACTTTTCGGGAGACTTTTATTAAAACCTTTCAAGATGAGAATAAGTAATACAAGGAAGTGAAGTAGTATTAATAGACTGGGGACTCTATTAATGTACCTCTGGCATGTATGTTATGTACTGGAAACGAGAGGCTTATACTTACAAAGAGACTCTAAGAATGGTTACTTTAATTCACTTATTAAATGAAAATCACATTAAGCTGCTGTGTGGATGCTTTTACTTAGTGCTAGCAGTGGCTTGATTTATTTTAGCTTGAATATTTAATTTTGGATGAATTCAAGGCCAGTTTACTATGGACAGTGTCCACACAAATATGTAGTACAATTTGCTAGTTAGCATTTAGTTCATTTAGGTAATTTTTGTCAGATTTTTTTTTTTTAAAGGTCCAGGAACAAGGCCTGTCGCCTATAGGATTACAGCCAATATGCCTTGGCCACACAAAAACAATCTAGGATGCTGTCAGCTAAACTGAGTTACAAATAATGTCATCTGCATGACTTCCATTTTGGATGAATGTATTTCGTGCTCTGCTAGCGTGGTTTACAGGACAACATAGTACAACATAGTCTTTCTTCTGTCCACCATTTCTTGGAATGACGATTTGGCGTTTTGCATGCTAGAAATGTAAGACTTTAAAAATATCAGTTATGCACAGCCCACAACAACTGCACAACCAGTAATAATTTTCTTTTATGTTATATAAAACAGCAATATTGACACTAAGCGTTGTTTTTATTGTGCTTGAATATCATATTTAAAATGTACTCAGGATAAAAAGTCTTACAAGATTCTTTGGTTATGAAGATGTTTT
The DNA here is from genome assembly GCF_047663525.1 of Anas platyrhynchos. Classification (NCBI taxonomy): domain Eukaryota; kingdom Metazoa; phylum Chordata; class Aves; order Anseriformes; family Anatidae; genus Anas; species Anas platyrhynchos. The sequence continues at coordinate 2,544,131 of NC_092606.1, forward strand.
TCTGTCAAAGAGGCAAGATTTTGTCATTAGGAGACTTTAAACTTCTTAATGTATATATATATTTTTTAATAAAAAAGGGTACATGTTTCTAAATGTAATAGTTATTACAGTATGACAGAAGAATCCTGTCTGCTAGATAATGTAAATTGAGAAGAGTTTATTATGGAGACTGGATGAAGGTGCCATGGTCTAAATTTTGGAAGTTGACAAAAGGAAGGAATACACTATAGGGGGTTATTTAATTTGAAATGTTTACAGAGAAGCCTCCAAGCTTTTAAAGTGTTGATGATAGTCTGCCAGGAATTGTAAGTGTATGCAGGGTCTAGAATGGGAAGAGGAAATGGGGATAGGGAAGAGAAAGGATTAAATGTTACCAATTAGAATCAGCTGCTCAATGATAAACTGGATTAGTCTAAACTAGAGAGTGTCTAGACTGGAGACTGAAGGAACCATACAAACGTCCTCGTTTTTCATTATGTTGTATTATTAGACGTTGTAATTTATAAAGGAGGAAAAAACCTCACCAATTCTGATGTCAGCCATAGTCCATTAGAAGTAATTCACTTTCTTCCATCTTCCATCGTAGACATTGAGATGATTGCCTTTAACAACAGTGACTAGCAATAAATACACCAGGCTGCAGAGACCTCTGGCATGAGCTGTTATGGAAATTTCTGTGTACTGCTTCATTTAAACGTTTTGGTTTTTTTTTGCTGTTCCTTTTAATACTGGTCCAAAACATTCATTGTGTTGCTTTCATGTAAGGTCTTGGGACTCAAGTGAAGTTGTGGCTGCAAGTATCCCAAACTGAAATTTGGAGACAAAATTTGTGATCTGGGAGGGGTTAGGCCTCCTGCCTATTATTTTTTTGTAAGCTATCTCAAATCCAAAATTCTATATGTTATTTGCATTTTGGATTTCCATGTTCAAAAGAATGGGTGGTTATTTTGTTTTGTTTTCAGTGGAAATATGCTACCACCCCCAGAAGAAAGAAAACATTTAGTTTTGGAGTTAATGATTTTTTTTTTTTTTTTAAATCTTTGCATGTATCAAATGTGAAAACTGAGAAGGGGATGATGGTTACATAGTTGAAAAACAAATCAAAACGTGCGCTTTTTTTTTATTTTGCAAATATGTATTATTTTCCTCTCTGGTTGAGAGATAATGTAAACGTATTCCAAAATGAATTGGACTTTTTTTTTTTTTCTTCACTGTCCTAATTTTTAATCATCCGATTCTTCATTTTTGCTTATAATTTTAAAAGCATGTGGTGTGTTTTTTTTTTTTTAATTTTTCTAAATGGATTTCATTCAAGTATGATCAGGTTCCTCATTCTCTACTTAATATGTATTTCTAGTCCCGTGGATTCTAGCAAGTTACTTTCATTGATTTATAAAAATGAATAATAACATACTTCTGTTTTTAAAGGTATCTGAGTAAGTTTTGGGAAGACTGAAGAATGGCAAAAGCTTTGTTTCACTCCCCTGTACCTAGTTCTGTGGGATTTTGTAATGCATCATTTCTAAAGCATTAATCACGCAGTCACTGGATGTACTTAAATGGGCTCCGGATGACACACAGGCAAACACGTATTATACGTACACAAAAAAATTCTCTTCGTCTTGTATGTGAGGAAGATTATGGAAAAATTATACAAATGCTATCCATTGCTCAAACATGTTCTAATGAGAAACCACCAGCAAATAGTTAGTCATTGTTTGCAGACCACATTGCAAAGAAAAAGTTAAAAATACAGTAAAATTTACATGACGGAGTAACACTGCAAAATGAACTCAAAAGAAAATACTGCTCGGTTGACTAGCTGGCATGCAATCTGTGGTGTATGGCTTCTATTCATAGAAGTGAAATTAAAGGATGCAGTTAAACACAGTTGTGAAATGTCCAGTCCAACAGCTGCATTTAGTTTGTTTTTCAATTTCTCATTGCCTTTCTTGTTTATTAGCTGTGACTCTGAGGTCAGAATTAAAACAAATATTTTAATGGCAGCATTTATGATGTTGGCAGGGAGCGCTATGGCTTAGTGCTGTGATTTGGACAAGACTCGATATGGGTGGTGTGAGGTAGTCCCTTCAGACTTGAAACAGAGTCACAATTGGTGAGACTTTTCAAAGTATAATGTCTGTAAATCACAAAGCTGATAAGCATCGTGGAATCTGCTTTTGAGTTCTTTCAGCAAACTGGACGTACTTAAAGGATCTTAGTTTTAGAATGCCAAAAGGGAGGATCCTTTTATAGATTTTTACCATGTTAAAAACTAACAAAATTCCCCCACTCATTTTGACAGATCTGAGGTATAAAGGCCTTTATGAACTGTGATAATTAAAACCAACTTGTGTGTAAATTATACACGTCTATTCATCCTATAGAAATTGTTATACATGCTTTTAAAAGTAATTTTAGAGACTACAGGGCTGTAGTTTTATTTTAGTAAATCATCTTTACTCCACCACATTTAAAAGAAAATTATAGACATTTTATTTGTGCTAAAGCTGAATATTAGTTGCTAAATACATTGTTGTCCACACTTGTGCAAGTTCTGTAAAGTCACAGATAATGCAGTAAAAGCAGAATCTGTAAGGAGGGAAATAAGGTCAGTGTTTCAGAAATCACTTCCAGACTGATAGGTTTTTACATTATATTTACCATTTCTACTAGGCACTTTTCATGATAAACTCTGTTTCCCTTCTACCCTCTAGGAAAACAGAAAATTTTATAGACAGACCAAGATGAATTAAGTTTTATAAACAGTGAAGCTAAAAGGCTCTTCTTTTTCTATCTTAACTTCTTATTTAAATGTATAGTTTTGAATGTATAGTTATACATTACTAGGGTTTTGCAGAGGGTAAGTGGTAAATAATTCGGATTTTAGAAGTTCCATAGATTAAGGGTTTTAATACAGATTACACAGTGATCCAAGTTACATATTTTTTTTCACCTTCTTAATATTAAGACGTTAAATTATGCTGGGCTGTAAAACATGCCAGGAAACAGTTGGTTCAGCCTTGGAGTCTAAACCGTCTAGCTATTGAAAATGTTGTCAACAGGCGTAGAAACAGCACAGTCCCCTATTTTTTAATCTCCTGTGCTTTTTTCTTTTTTTAATTTTTTTTTCAGGCAATTTTTTTTGGCCTACATTATCATTTTTTTGCCTACCTGATGTGGCTCATGGGACAGAATTTTTAAGATTATCTAAAAAAGGAACTTAGTTCTCAATATCTATAGTCAATATTGTCACTCATACATGGATTCTATTTTTGCTATGGTTTAGAATAATAAAATCAGGATTTTGTAGGATATGTAGAAATTTTAAGCACAAAGGTGAATGTTCTTTTTTAGGGTAACTTGTGTTAAATCTCGTCCAATCAATAAATCAAGTGCGCATTTTACATCAAAGCTGCCTTCTCCTATAGATACCAAAAAGGGAATAGGAAGTTGAATTGTGTCTTAAAGTATAATTAATAAAACAGCAATTTCAATTCCCATGTTTAAGATCTTGTGTTTAATAAAAACAGTGAAGATATTGTTAAAATCAAGTTTTTTAGTGGAAATTATGTATTTTATGGTGGTAAAACTTCTGTCTGTTTTTTGACTGCTTAAGAATGTGCTTTCTAGTTATGGAGATTTTTGTCACTGATACCTGAATGATGTATCCAGACTTAACTGGTTTATTTTCATATCTAGGAAGATATTTTATAATCAATTTTTTGGTATTCCAATTAAAAACAAAATTAACAGAATGTCAAAATCATTGATCATTGCACAGGTTAGTGATGTTTTTTGACAAGCTTTTTGTATGATATATGAATGATAGCTGTGGTTTATAGGTCACATTTTGGATGGTTGGTGACAGTTTTAATGAACACTTTAAAGTCATATTCATTTTATTGTCTCTAACATAATTTCATTCTGTGCAATTCACTAGTTAATGGATAGTCTGTTCATTTATCTCGTGCATGGGTCAATAAGTTTTGTTCTCTCCTCCCTGTAGAGGGGAGGAAGGGCCAGATCCTCTCTTGCTTGCAAAGGAAGGTATGTTTTATATCATCTGCTCTCCCTGACACAGTCATTGTGGGATCGTGGTTTTAGCAGCAGCCCCACGAGTGGAGGGGAGGGTGCTGCAGGAAAGCACCCAGCATATACTGAGCTGTCTTCCTTCCCATGCAACACTAGTGGTTTCCTAGTGTGCTTTTTTTTTAATTTATTTTTAAATTTTTACGCTAACGATTTCATAAGACTGAAGGGAAGTTGCAGCCTACTTGTCTTTTACACTAGTGTACACTGTGGCACGTACAGAAGGAGAGTTTCACTTGGAAATTTAGGTATAAACGTCATTTGTAGATTGTTGCAGTTAATTTGTATGTTCTGGCGGCGTGAGCTCTGTCAGGATTGTGGTGGAGTCAGTGGCGGTAAGGCAAGAAGAGAATGTGCTTTATAAAGCTGAGAAATCTCCACGCTTTCTGGCTGTTGGATTCATGCAGCAGTTCTGTAAGTGGGTGTCAGGGTGAATAACCTCGGTGTCTGAAGTAAAATCCCCCGCCTCCAGTTGAACTCTGGTAGCATTTTTCCAGGCAGTACGCTGTGTTTCTGCCAGGTTGCTGAGATACTCGCCTCTCGGCCCTTATAGAAATTTGAGACAGTTAATTTTTGTTCTTAAAGCTGGCACCATTCCTTACGAGCATTTAGAGGGATGCCAGCTATCCACTGTGGCAACTGATCACGTGGCTGCATTTCCTTTGATTTTCTGTATTCTTCTGTGCCATTGAATTGGGATAGTCTTACATAAGGAGAGAACAATTTCTGGCTTACCCTGAGAGGCAGACCCTAGCTATCCTTTGCTGAAGATAATAGGAATCAGACCTTCGCAGTACTACCACGTTTATCAGTTGTTTTTAACCTTCACAAAGGAGGGCACTTTGCGAGCCTTGTACTGATTTTTGTGGTGCTCCTGGGTCACGAGGTATTAAAGATGCAGATGTGTGAGTAAGGGAAATGGAAATAATAATAATAATAAATTGTCATTTCCATTATTAATAAAGGCTAGAGCAGTCAGCCCTAAATTTTAGATATGTCCAGTAATTCTGAGAGCCTCGATATTCAAATATTGTGTTTGATTTTGAGGGGTGTCAGGACATCTATGCACTCTCACTGACAAAGGATTTTGGAAGTTGGGCTGAGCTACTGAGACAGGCAAAATGGGAAATTGTACTTAGGTCTTAATTCCTCGTTTCCACCTGTGCTAATTGGCACTGGTGGCAGCCCTCTGCTCCTCACAGCGGGTGTCTGCGGCCTGCTCCGCCGGGGCCTTGTGCGAGGGGCTCCCGGCCCTGTGGGGCCTGCCAGCCTCCACGCACCTTTGCCATCCTCCTGTGCGTTTGGCACAGCCTTTGACATGAATTCCTTCAAAAAGTCATAGTTGCATAGTAACTGTAACAGGACAAGCCGGTAACTTATTACAGGACTGCAGGAGATCTCGGTTTCAGGGTTTTGCTTTTGCTGTTGATCAAGGGCTGAGTACAGGGTTAGGGCTGAGGAGCAGCAGAGCCTCAGTGCTTTGCTCTTATTCCTCAGTACTGGGAGCATACATATAAATGTGTCTGATACTTGGATTTGTTTTGGGAGTCAGGTTAAGAGCAGAAGCTTGCACACTTATTAAAAGTTTAAATCTTAATCATTTGTGACTGTTGCTGTAAGAATTGTGCCTCATTTCTCAGTTACGCTGGGGAGGGAAGGCTTCATTGCCAAGAAATGTATCTTCATAAAATCATAAAATCCAGTAGGTGGCTGTGGATAGCCAGGAAAGATGAGAAGCATCCAGTATTGTTTGTTGTTTTTTAGAGGTTGTGTTTCGATTACCGATTTTGTTAAGGCAAGTAACTAGACTTACAGCTTCTGGAAAGGACATTTTGTTAGCTTAGTGGTGGTCTTCTCTTGGGACAGCACATTTCAATAAGAGATTCTCTGTCCACATCTTAAATATATCCATAGAAGTGTTTGCCAGCAACAGGATTTTGTCATGTTCTTATCATTTTTTGGGGAGGGGAATAATAGATGCAATATTTTTCAGTACAAATGCTTAAAAACAAATTGGAAATACTATAAGTAAAATGTTAATGTAGCAATACCTAAATATACCTTCAATTTGTCAGTAGCACAGCTTTTAAATTGGTGGGATGTGGGAGGTACATTCTGATATATACTAAGTAATATGTTATATATACATGTATATATCACACAGAAGTGTAAATTCATATAACTACCTTTCAAGTTCAGAACAGGATGAATGTTTTGATGAAGAAAACTTCTGCATAAGACAGGAAAGATATAGGAAGTAACACTTGATTGTTATTGAGTTAAGGGCAAGATTATTCATGATAAGAAAGATTCCAAAGAAACAGGTTTAGAGAGGGAGAAAGGAGTTCTCAGTGTACAAGAAGTGGGAGACTTTTCAAGCTGTGGTAGTTGATTGAATGAATAGTGGCATAATTCCAGCAAGGCAAGGGGAAGGGGCTAGAAAAGAAGTTTGCAAACAGTAAAGGAAACAAAGAGCAGAACTCAAAGCTATTGCTACGATTTCAATCCAGTTTATTAGAACAGGACAGGTTGAGAAGGTGGGTATCTTGAAAACAAACTATAAGAACTTCAAGCTTGTATTGTTAGGGATTGAAAGCTAAATTTAGTTAAGTTTAAAGACTGAGAAGCTGTCATTCACTCAAGGTCACACAGTTACTGAGTGGCAGCAAATACTACAATACTGTGTAGGATCCCTGATTCTGACTCCGTTGCTGAAACCAGTAAATGGCACATCAAACTCAGTTTGTACTTCGATTTTGTTGTTGCTGCTGATTACTGTAATTTTGATGTCAGAGAGAAACTTTTCAAATAAGATAATAAAAGGTTAGAAAGAAGTACCATTTTTATGTTTTTTTTTTTCTTTAAATGTGGTAAATAAATGATCTGCTTTCTAAAAGTGTTACTCCTGCCAGCTTAGCATCTGAGAGCTGTGAAGTGCAACACATCTAAATTTTAAATAATTACGCTTCCTTGGTTACAAAAGAGTTTTCCCGTCCATTAATAATGAGAAAATTAATGTTGGACCAGCAGTAAAACAGATTAAGCTGTATACCCCTTTTGATGCCTGACTGCACCTTTAACGGACCTGAAATTCCTCTGATTATTTAAATGTTCTATATTGAAACGTGATGGAGGCTTTGAGTTAATAGTTAAAGAGGTTTAAATTGGAATGTCTCTGCAGAAGTCTTTCCCATTGATTGGAGCAAGTGGGCAGAAAAATACCTTATTTGATTGTTGGGAAGCATTGATAGGGCCTCACACGTTAACAGATTTTGTTTCGTTTTGTTTTGTTTTTCCTACCTAACCTGTACAATCAGACTTTTAGTGAGCATGTGGATTACTTAAGGCTTAGAGATGTCTTTTATAACGGCAAGTGCTGTGTAAGCTAACTTAGTGAAATACTGATACGCCTGCAACCAGCACCTCATCTGTGCCTTGGACATTTATAATAACTGCACGTTTCTTAAGTTTCTTAAACTTTCTTTCAAGTTTGCACGACTAATCTTACTTTGGAATATCACCATCCTGGATACGTCACCTGGAGTAAAATAAGCTGTAATTATTTAATGACAGAATAATAACTTGTTTTTTCAATATTTATTTGGACTTGAATTGTTGCCTTCCATGACAAATGTATTAAACATACCAGAATGACCTCATATTCGATGACTTGCAATTACAAAGATTATGTCTGTATATGCCTGGGCAGAAGGTGAGAAATAATTCATGATCTATAGCTTGCTAGCATTGCTTTATGGTTTGTTTGTGAAGGAAAAGTGTTAACAGTCAAAGTTTTTGGCAGCAAGAATGTAGAAAAGAGAACTATCAAAGACAAGAAAAGCCAGTCTGTTTTAGCACAAACTATGGTTTGAACAAATTGTCTCATCGTAGTGATTAGTTAGGTTGACCTCAGTGAGAATGGCCTCTTTGTGAAATTATTTCAGCTCCGTATTCCTCTTTATTTTTAAAATTCTATTTGTGTAGAGCCCTCCCTCCTTTGTTCCTCTTTTTCTTAAATGCCTCCCTGCAGAAAACCAATTTTCATTTTATAGAAATACTCCCTTAAATCTAGAGCATTTCGTAGCTGAAGGTGGAAGACTTGAGGGTGTATTATAAATAAAGGGGGAATTCTTGCTCATTTTAAGTTCTCTATTAAATAATTAGAATTTCAAATAGCTATGAGTTAGGTAGGTATTGTTGAAAAATAGTCTTAAATAAAATCACTTTTTGTTTCCTGTGATTTTTACTCTGGAAACACACTGAAAAGGATCTTGAAATGAGAAGAAATGTATATGAAACCCTGTAATCAAAGCTGTGTGGCTGCATTTTGTGTAGGTGAAAGAAAGGTGTTCAAAAACAGGGCTATTGTTGTGATTTACAGTGCATTAATTCTCCCATTTTTAAATTTCAGAAAGATATGGTTATCAGTAGCTTAAATCCATCACTACTTAACCTTTTTGAAAACTTCAGGGTTCAGATCTTTATTAATCCAAGCACTGAACCTATGATCTCCAAAGAAATTTATCCCCAAACCAGAAATAAGTAGCAGTCAGCAGCAGTATTTCCTAGAAGGTTTGAATAGAGCTCATTTCCTCTTTTGGAGATCTGATTTTTGAGGAGGGGGAAGAAGATAGGGAATGTTTCTCTGTCGTCATCAAACTGATAATCTGCATGCAAATAAGATACTTCACTGGACCAGTGTGATTAAATTGTTCTGCTTTATCACCTGTCTTTTACTGCAGATAGAAGATAAATAAATTTATTTCCATCTATATACAATTTTTAATGTTTTTTTTTTCATTACTGCCAGAAATTCTGCCTTTGATGTGAGGCCTTGAGGAGGATGATCTCGGTCTCCTGTCTTTTTCTGCATATCCTGTTTCTGTCATTTTTCTGACAGTTTCAGTACTTTCTGTAGTCTCTTATTCCTCACGTTCAAAAATGCAGGAGTGTTAGTATCTTAGCTTCTTTAAGATTAAAAATATGCAGTTGCCCTAATCTAACATTAATTTACAATATATGTAATTTCTGTGTTTTGTACTCTACTGGAGAAAGTCACACAATTTATTGAAAGCTGGTACTGTAGTCACCTTTATACAGTCACCTTTTTATAGAAATCTTAAATTTTTTTAAAATCAGTGAAATTCACAGGTAAACAAGTTGAATTTTAATATAATACTGGATATATTGAAGAATGATGTGGACTCTTGTAAAGGTTGAAATGTTTGGCTATCGCTAATGGTGAATATACTCTGCTTTGATACATGATCAGTTTGTAATTAATTCTAAAATATATTAAAATTATTACTGGAACAGTCATTTAGCGCAGCAGGCATTGTTAATGAGTTGTTAATGTCTTTTAGGATTAAAGGTGCACAACTATACGGAAAGGGTAGAATTGTTTGTCATCTTCGATCTAGTGGCAGAAGTTCTGTAGACTTGAAGGAGGTCAGGATTTTACCCTGCCTCTGTAACATTTACTTTGCTGTTATTCTGATGAAAAGAGAAAAACACGACAATATATTTCAGCAGTAAAAATGTTTACTGCAATCTCTGCAACTACAACAAAACCCAAAACACTAATGTAACAGTGGTGGCTATGGGTTTGGATCCCTTTTGGAGGAATTACAAGCAGGGTTAAAAAGAAAAGGGAGTCTGTTCCCTTTGATCTTTTGCCCTCATTTACTCAGCTGCCCTCAGTGTGCGTTCTTTAGTTTAGGGAGGGAGAAATCCATCCTGATAAAGATTTAGTATTTATTGGGCCATCAGCTGTAGTCAGTTAGTGTTTGAAGCTGTTGAACAGTTTTTTAGTATATAAAGCATACCATTGAGCCATCTGTTGGACATGGTAAATGTCTGACAGTTTCCATACATCATCCCCAAGCTCCAAATATTCAGATTAAATATTTAATTGTCCTAAGAGTGTTACAGTGTATAGGGATCTCCAGAGCTTGTAATTACTTAGTAACTAAATAACTTTTTATTTTTTTTTGTTTCTTTTGACCTTGTGATTTTTTCTTAATATTTATTTTTGAACATTTTAGATATCATTATGTATTCTATTTTTGTAAGGGAATTTTGATTTTAAAGTCAGGTTTATTTCGGTCAGTCTTTTTTTTTTGTGACCAAATTTTGTAATGATGGCACATGTGTTACACTCAGAAGTATACACGGGCTTAGTAGCACTAATATTTGGATATATTTTGATTAGCATCAGCCTCAGAGAGGAGTTAAGTGAGTATAAATAAAGCTACTGTTTGTAGGTCAGGTCATACATTTCATAAAACCATGGACCATATAAGCTTCGTCACATCTTTGTGATTTGTACAAGGCTGCTTTTGCGGAGGAGCTGCAGTAAATAGAAATCCATCCAATTAGCACAAAGAGAGAAGAAACACAGAGCAAATGCATATGGACCGAATCAGGAGCCACTGTAAGTCAGCGTGGTTCCACTGAGCGCTCTGATCCTCTCCTTTGAAAACCTACAGAGCATAATAGTAACGTTTCATGGCATTATTCTCATACTAAAAAAAAAAAAAAATCTGAGAAGTTGTTTATTTTTTTTATCACTGTATAAACAGAATATTTTTGCAATGGCTATGCAGGTCTCCATGTGCATGGAATTGTAAGAATTGCATTCTTAATTTAAGTGTATCCATAAATACATGTTTTCTTCATGCAGTTGTACGCCTGCTTTCTTAAAATTTGTACTCTTAGTGTCTTTTATAACAAATCCAGCACAGCTTGAACGTGTTGAGTTTGTCGGTATGTAATTACAGAATGACATTGTTTTGGAAGGAGGAAAAAACCTTCTGTTATTCTGAAAGATGGCATTATTTAAAGTGAATTTACTCATGAAACCTAAACCCAGGGTGAAATTGTGTGTATCTCATTTGTATACATATAATAAACAACTATGCAGTTAGATAGGTGTTATAAATAGGATGTGGTGGAGATGCTTAGGCTGCTAAGGTTTCCTAGATTTTATAGCAAGTACCCAACTGAGATTTGCTGCTCTCTAATTTTGCCTTTTGGGCTAACCAGCTGACGCCTAGCTGAAAAGAGTTATGTTCCTACAAGGCCACAGAAGCCTTAGTATTCAGTCTCCGTCTCCTTTGGATTGTGGAGAACTCTGTGTACCATCAGCAACTTCAATCCCACCCTTTAGGCCAACCCTCATCTATCAAACCCAGGCTGAGAGCGAGCGAGAGGAAGCTCCCAGATAAACATACAGCAGCGCCTCAACTCCTAATCACTCTGGGCTTCCGCTTCCAGGCCCTATAATTAGAAGTCCTTCTTTTCCTTGTATTCCCAGTTGACGCAAATGCTTTTTGTGGCTTGGCACCTCATTTAGGGCGTGGGCTTAGTTTATGGCCAGGCCAGAGTCTGGTTTAGTCTTCTGATACTGCATAAATAGCTCTTAACCCACAGTCTACATCTGTACTGGTTTTTCCTTTTATGCATATATTCTCTGTATTTTTTAACGTTTCTGTCCTGAAAGAAGCTTATTGTTTCCCAAACAGAATGCATGAAAAGCAGGAAGCTCTAAATTAAGGCAGATGTGTCTATCAGGTAAAACAAAGCTTCAGTAATCTTAATTTTTTTGCATCTAGGACATCAGGTCCTTTTAAACTGGATTTTAATCATCTCTGTGGATTTGAAAAACCACACAGTAAAACAGTCATTAATTTAACCTAGCTGCATACCTCACATTACAGATTAAAAAAAAATCAAAATTTTGCCGAGAGATACATACTAAGTAATATCTGCTGTGCACATAAATTTCCACTGGGTTCTGTATATGCAAGACTTTCAATTGATTTCAGATGTTATCTGTTAAACAGGGATTAATGCCAGTTTGAAAAATAAGCAGGAAATCCTTGAGAATTACTCACTTTTCATCTATGATTATTCATACATAAAGTACATCATAAGAGAAAACATTTCGGAATGAACTTATGACAGCTTTAGCCCATATTTCCGTCTAAACAACTTTTTGGGAAAACTGTCACAAGGTCTTTCAGAAAGCGGAGCTGAAGTTTCCTGCACTTGAAAGTGAAAGTGAGGTAACTGCCACGCTTCGCATTCGTGCGTCTCTGCTGGGATTAGGTATTTCTCTCCTGGTGTCACGGAGTGCTGCAGCGGTCTTTTATGGCAGAGAGATGGAGAGAGGAACAAAAGAGTTGAGCTGTAATAATTGAAAACTGTGATTCGTCGGTGTGAAGCAACGAGAGATGGAAAATACCACACCAAAACCCAAGTCAAATATTCTAAAACATTAGTGACCTATTCTTTGAATAACAGGAATAAGTAAGATGTTTGAAAATACTGTTTTGTAAGTGTATGTTCTTTCACATCTGTGGTATTGTGCTTGGGACCTCTGTGTTGATACAACTCTGCAAGTAGATATTTGTAGTTCAAATGCAAATGTGAGTATGAAATCTGCTCCTTTAATTTAGTGAAAAAATAATTGCTAATACAAGTGAAGGGCCTGTTTTCTTTTGGCTTTCATGTAATAAAATGCATTTATTCCAAACAGTGACAGACAGCAGGATTTTAGATTAGATGTGCAAAATTGCCAAATCAGATACCACCCATCTTTCTGTCTTTAAGCGAATTCTTTTCCGCCCACAAATATATTATCTTTCACCTCTACTTCTTCAAGCTATCAAAAAAAAAGTCCCCCAAAACACAAAACCCAAAAAACCCCAAGGCAAGTAGAGCACATTAATACAAAACCAAGAAGTGTTTATATCATATGGAAATGATCAGAACTGCAGATAGGCAAGCACATTTCTCTGCTTAATTTGCTCCAATACTGCGTATGTCATCAAAAGAATGAACAGGTAGCACCGTATGCTATATAGATTTGTGTGACCTGCTTCTTCGTGTGTGTGCTCCCAAAGTGAGCACCCTAGCAAGGGGTAGATAGAAAATACTGATACGGAAAAATCTCTTTGTGAGAAGGGTGAAATTATATCATGTCTGCATACTGTGGGGTTTATTGCGCCATCCACAGACACCTGCATTTCTAGCCAATATTGGAAATAAGATACTGGTAAGCTAAACAATGGCTAGATTTGATGGACAATGCAGTATGGTAATTCCTGTGTTTTCACTGGCTCGTAATTATTACGCAGCTTTCTGTCTCCAGCTTCCAGACAGATTGTTGGCTCATTCAGAGTTTTTTTTACGATCCTCACTGCACTGTGCCATGTGATGGGATACACATGAAAAGTGTGCTCAAAGCTCTGGGTGCACTCAGCTCTGCGTATTCATTTATAAAAGGCTTCTAGCACCTCTGGGGAAAAAAAAATCCGGGTTTGTGAAGGCTGACTGTTTGCTGCTGAGAGAAGCCTTATGGATTCATCTCTTCCAGCTTTTCTTTCTCCAAGGGTCCTTTCCATCTGGAGTAAGAGGGAGGTCAAGAGGACCAAAAGCACACTCGACTTCCCTGTAAAGCTATCTAATGTGTGACGAGAGGCAAACATGCGAATACAGAAAACAAATACTGTTGAATTAGGTCTTCTGGAATATCCTTGCTCCACTAATAGTGGCAGCCTAATTCTAGCACACAACCCCCTATATTTGATTCCAATTTTCTCTACTGGAAACGCTATATATTATTGAGGACCGCACACTTCACTAGGAGGGAAGTGTATTTTGTGATGTTTCAAGAACAGAATTAATGCAAATTGTGTGCATAATCCCACACTAAAGACTTGGCTGACTTGCACTTGAGCAACTTTAGCTGTATTTCCTATCAACACAGTCACTACAAATCAAGGAAATTGCCAGTTAAGCCAACATTAACATCCAGACCAACCTCAACTCGCATGCCTTACCGCCCAAACATAATACCCAAATGCACTCGTGGATTTCTTAGCTCCATAACAAACTCTCTTTCATTTCTAACACTCAGACCCGGAGCAGCAGCCTGCAGCAGTGAAAGTATGTCTACTGGAGAGAATCTTGCTGAGGTCGGATTTAAAATTCTGCATTTGTGTGATTTTGAGGAAATGGTTGTGTGCAACATGGGTGGCCTGGCTTTCTGTCCAAGCCCTACCAGCACAGTGGTCAAGCCGAAAAGGAAACTTTTAGGCAAATTTGTCTCTATATGCAATTTACATTTCTCTGCAATTCCGTATCTTACTGCTGGCGTGCCTCGTTCTCAAAAGTATTTGTCTTCACAAGATCTTTCTAAAAGTGACGGTCGAGAGAAACTGAGGCCTGTGCCTGTAGGCGATGAGGTGCAGGGGCTGTGGCGGTGCTGTGAGGGGAGGCCTGCAGGGCCGTGCTCCTCCTGGGAACCCACGCGTGCTCGGGGAATGCCGTTGGGCCCAGAAGGTCGACGTTTTGGCTGAAATGTTCCTATTGGGATTAAGGGCAGAGGTATTTCAGCACTGTCAAGGAGGGAAAACACTCAGGGCAGCGATGGAGTGATGTGGTAACGGTGGTTCTGCAGAAAAGTTAATTTAACTTAATCTTTACTGAGAGAGTGTTTCCCTGCTGCTCAGAACATGAGAGCTTTATTATGTTTTTTTCCCAGTCTAATTCTGAAGTTTTAAAAGTGGTGTGTGATGGACTTCAGTGGTAATTAAGCATGAGGGTTTTGGAATTTGTACAGAGTGTGTTTGTTTAGCAGCTGTGAGTGGGTAAATAAACTGAAAACACAAACATTTTTATGACAGAAATAACATGATCATTTGTCCTTTGAATAGGTGTCATGTAAAATGTGAAGACCTACATTTTTTTCCTGAAGGATAAGAGATTTCAATTCTGTTTTAAGTGGAGAATCAACACAACTAGAACTGTACAGAAAATCCCTGGTTTTCTTTACCAATACCTTGAAAATTATTTAGAAGGCACTTAAATGTACCTACTCAACTGCTTAAATCGCTTTGCACTTGAAGTTAATAAAATGTTAGATGTTTGTTTTGGGTGGTAAATTTCATTAATAAGCTAATACGGACATTTTTACAGAGAAAAATAAATCTGAAGTGTATTTATTGTAGTTTTAAATGGTGCCATGGTGCTGTACTTTTCTTATATATGCAAAATGTTTATTTTTTTGGTATAAAAATTTAAGCTTTTATGGTAAGTTGACCTTAAATATCTGTTTGTAAAGTTAAAACTGGGTTATGGACTGACATATAGAAGGAGAAAAAGTAAACAGCATATATAAGTTACTGTGATTCTACTGATCTTCTAATTTAATCATTTCAGTACATCCATCAGTGGCCTGTTTTCAATGAAGTTAGTACCTAATTTAATATTTCACTTGAAAGCTCTCAACTCTGATTTGCTGCCTTTCAAGCAATAAATCAGACAGTTTCTTTCATATACGTTTATAAGAAAGATGCTTCTTCAGTATTGTTTTTGGTATGGGTTATTTTAGCTGTGTTTTGTACTGTTTCTACTTTCTAAAATAGTGTGGAAACATCAATCTTTTTTTCATACTGGCTCTTTTATAGTGAAGAGCATTTGGGAGTTTCCAGTGTTCATCACTTCATTGTTTTATATTGGTCACACAAATTTTAGTTTGAATATTCCCAGATTTTTCAATTGACTTTGATAGATTTGTACTGTTCTACTTCAGCAGTCATAGTGTTGTATGATTTCAGTTGAAGTTTGGATTCATTTTTTATGAAATGAATCCTTTACAATTCAGTAATTTTCCTGCAACTGTTTTCTTTTGTTTACAGAAAACAAATTATAAAACACTCTAGCTTTTTTAGATAGACATTCTTAAGCCTCTTCTTTTGAAGTGATTAATCTCTTGTGCTTTTCTTTTTCTTTTCTTTTCTTTTTTTTCTTTTCTTTTCTTTTCTTTTTTTTTTTTTTTTTACCCAGGGATGTTGCTGGTCACTACTGACACATTAGGCCATGATTTCCATGTTTTTCAAATACTGACACATCCTTGGTCATCATCACAAAGTGCCGTCCATCATTTGTATACACTTCACAGGGGAGAGACTGAAGCCAAAGTAAGTTAAACTATTTGCTGAAGAATAATCCCCAGACACCTTATACATTTTGTGTATGTTGGCACTTTAATGTTTGTTTCAGCACAGAAAGAGCCTTTCTTATGTTATAGCCGCAAAAAGGATAAGAGCATAGCGTTTAACCTGGACAATAATAAATTCTTGCCCTTTACAATGAGGTGCTGTCAGATTTATTCAGATATGACACTGCCTCCAAAGAGCCCAGATTATTAGCTGTGTTTGTACTTAACCTTTTCTCATGTAACATGTTAAACATTTGTCTAGTGCCTGTGAAGCAATTGTCAGGGTTTGCTTGACTTGGGTGGTAAAAGCCAAAGAAAGGCAATCAGAGGGTTGAAAGCAAGAGTTAATCAAAGGACTGTGATTAACTTTTATCCACACTTTAGCAAAATGGGGGATCTTGTTGGAGACTGTAGTGATAGAGTTTTAACTTGCCAATTTGACAAGCCCTTTCCTAAAGATTAAGTTAGGCTAGATCATAATAGTGTGAAAGGGTCTGAAATTATATTTCAAAAATGCTCAATAAACTGTTTTACTGGTAACATGGGAAAATGTTAGAGGTATCACTCTATCAGTGTTTGCAAGCATCACTGTGGTAGGAGTAGTGCAATGTATTCTGCCTAGATCCGTCACTGCACTGCTTTTGGGCATCAGGAGAGCCTCACCTTTGTAGCATTGAGTAACTGTTGAAGAACCTGTTTTAAATACATAAATAAAAATGTCACCAGAGGGTAAGAAATGAGTCTTGCACTTGCTGATGCAATTACACACTGAAAGCACAAGCTTGTGACAGGCTGGCAGATGTAAACTTGTGTGACAGAGAGAAGCCTCGGGCACTGTGATTATGACCCTGACACTGGAAGCTTGGATTATTGTGGTACCATGATTACAGTTGCTTCAAACCTTTTTTTTCCTATGGGTTGTGCAGTTTCCCTTAAGTTTTTTGCCTTACCTTTAGGAAGGTGTGGCAGCTTTATTTAATAATGTAGTCGTTGATAATGTTTTAGTTTATGTGAATATAAATTACTGGTGGTTTAAACACCCCAAAGCACTGCTGCTGCTGCACTGACAAAATGAAATTACAATTATAGGTAATGGTTTCTTATAGGAAGGAATAGCTAATCTGAAAAGTGAGAGGAAATTAGGAAAAAATGATTCAATATATGGGGTAATACATATAATAATTATCTCATAAATATTTTTTATAAATAATATAACAGGCACTTATTAGAGATCCGTCTGTACTTATACTCTGTCATCTACTAGAGTGTGTAATATAATGCCCTTAGTGTGTCATTTTTATTTTGCTTTCTTAGAAAAAAAATGTAAATATCCTATAACCAAAGTGTATTAGTCCAGTCAGTAGGAACAAAGACGTTCTTCTTTATTTTACAGCTGATAAATTTATTTTTAAGGCGTACACTGGAAAGCAAACATGACATGTTTTAGGACTAAACCTTTATTGATGCAAGTCTTTTGGATACAGCATTAGCATCTGTGTGAAGGTATTGCATTAAAATTTTCAGAATCAACATAGTAAATTTTTTTCTTCATTTGCCACAAAGTTTTCATTTGGGACATGAACAGTATAGCTTTTGGAATAGTATAAGATAGAGAAAGTTCTAACCAGTCTGAGGCATATTGGTGGATTTTACAGATCCCTTGATAATTAAACTATCCAGCAACAGTATTGGTACCTGGGATTCTCAATGTACATCTATCATTTAAAACATTTACATAATACAATGGATGTTTCTGTTTTTGCTTTTGGAATAACATAGTGCTTTTGGTTGTGTAGTAAGAAGGGTGTGAGTAGCACTAGACAAGAAGATTGGAGGCTGTTCAATTTAAAATTCTCAATGCAGATATTCTGAGAGACATTCTGGAAGCCTCCGTACCTTTTTTCTTGGTTGGAACAGTATTCATACATTTGCAACCAGACGTTTTATCCCTGTTTTAAAGCTAATTGTGAATCAAGGCCAATGGTCTTGAAGGTCACCTTCTGTACTGGAGCTATAAAAAGTTCTAATTTATGTTGATGGACACGAGTGATTATCAGTGTCAAAACTAGTTTAGTTAGTTCTCATTATAAATGGTTTAAACATCATCGTATGCCCTTGTTATATTGGTATTTTAATATCTGTACTGAAATCATCTACTTCACCTCATCCCTCATGGTCTCTGGGCAGACCAGTAGCTTTGTATGTCTCACCTGCCTCCTCAGAGAAGGTGCCGGGAAGTCCCTCCTCTCTGTCACTTGTGTACAGAAGCATCTTAAGTGGATTAAGCTGCCTGCTTAATGTTTAGTAAAGAAAAAGAAGCAAGTGTTGAAATTGCCATTATTAAATCTCTGTTTGATTTACTGCAAACAAGTAGTCTCTCTGAGTCACCCCTATGTCTTTCTATGAAGTCGGATATATTAGTTATACCTTTACTTTAACTTAATAAAACTAAAGAATATATGCTCCACTGTGCATTATTTTTTCTAAATTCATGACAAAGTCTGATTTGGTTTGGGGTTGAGAAAATTCAGCCTGAAAGACAGTATCTGTCTTTCTTTATTTCTGAAATGCACAGAGTGGTTGAGAAGAGATCTGTAGAGGTTGTCTCCTTTCGTGGATGTCAGGATCTTGTCCTCAGCCAAAGCACAATTTGCACTGAGCATTTGAAGTGAGATGGCCACTCCAACCGGGCAGCATCACTGAAATCATCCATTAATGAATGGGGTAACACAGAGACTTCGCACTTGGATTTTTATAAAAGGAAAAATGAAAATTTGTTTCAATACAGAACGTTGTGTTTGCCCAGACAGTCTATCCCGATAGCTCCAGCCATGCTAGTTGGAACGTTTCTGTTGGATGGGGGAGAGAGGGATGAGGCTGCTGTAAGTTTCCCAAGATGAGCTTTCAGTGCTCTAAAATGTAGCTCACAGCAGATTGTGCTGCTGTTCAGTGTACGATCATAAGCACTTTCTGAATTACCTGAGTTCATCATCCCCTGGAGTGGTGTCCAAAGGCAGCTGCTAGCTGTCTTCTAAATTGTTAGTGATCTTTTTAGGGCTTTACTGCCCTGCAGTCCTCTTGGCATTGGCTTCAGGATGCTGAGGGAGATTGAGGTGCTGTGCTGCGGTAAGTAGGTTTCTTGAGCTTGTTTTCCTCCTGGTTTGAAGTGAAAGGTAAGTAGTAGCACTCTCCCAGACTGTTCACAGCTGGTCTTCATAACACGGTTTTCCTTTTCTCTTTCTGCATGCTTTGAACAATGAAGCAGAGTGTTATTGAGCATTAAAGTGTTGTTATTGCAAATCTATGTTGTATTAGCTGACTTTGAGCAGCAAATACAGGAAGAAGTCTTATCAGCTGAATAAAACATTGAGACTGTGAAGATCACTCAGTTCCTAACTAAGCCACTAGCTTTTTTGTGTGACCAAGATCAAGATGGGTTAAGATGGAAAGTGGACCTCTGTCTCCTAAGGGAATTGTGAGGACAACGGCCTTGAAAGAATGTGAAGTACTCAGATACTTTGTTGGTTTGAGTGATGTGAGTCCTAAGGTCACAACTTGCAAGTTACTTTTCTGCAAACACAGTCAGAAGCCAGTCTTTTGGTTACACTGAATTAAGATCTTTTAGTCTTTAAGACCTACTTAGGCTTTAGATTTTTTTTTTTTCTTAAGAGAACAAGAACCAGCATGTTGGATGCACTATGTTAAATCACGAAGGCCCACTGTGAGTGCTGGTCGTATTTAACCGTGGCAGAGAGAGTACTAAAGCTGTTAGAGATCCATGCTTGCACAATTCTGCTGCAAAAGGAAAAATGTGTATGTGGCACCCATTTTGGTTAAGGATAGATTTCTGACTGTAACAGTTCTTGCATTGTGAGTCAACACTCACTGCACTCATTTTTATCCAAGAGCATTTTATAAAGTTTTTAATGAAGATATAGCATGTTCTGAGTTGAGGAAGTTCATTTACTTGCAGATGAAAGTTAGTCTGTCACCTGATGATCCTTTCCTTTTGATCTTAAATTGTAAACAGAAAAAAAAATCCTTGAAAACAGCATTATCTCAACCTAGAACAAATAAACGGAACGATAGCATCAGTGGGCTAGTGGCCAGGGTCCTCTGTAATCTTTTACGCTGTCAGACTTTTGTTATTCTGCCTCTCAAACTGCTGTTATAACTGACTTCAGTCAGTATAGGTAAACAGAGGGAATGATAAAAACATTCCAGCATGGGCTGCCCCAGAACACAGGCTGTTTTACACTTCTCTGTGGGACACGTGCATGTTTTCCTGTTGTGATTTCATGGAGATTATTGAAACTTGCATCACGTACTGAGTCCAGGTAGTGAAACACCGGATTGGTTAGCAAATGTCTGATATAAACCTTCATGGTTAATGGAAATTTCTTTCTTTATCGTGGCATAGTTATGGAGTCACAATTATTGAACTATTCCCTGGAAGAGAGACTTACTCATTTCGAGGAAAGAATCTGGGGACAGTCTTGAAATAATAAAGATTGATTAAAAGAAGTTGATCGGTCTTTGATGAAAGCAGACAATAAAAAAACTGCTGCAGTTAGAAGTAGCTTAGCTAACTAGGGGAGACTGAGCTCAAAGCATGGTGGTGCCTGCAATGTTGGTTATTAATACAGAGCAGCTATTCGGGCTGGAGGACCCTACCTGAATGCCTCAGTGTGCCCAGGTTCTGCTGTTGTTTTTATACAGAATCGAAATCAGTTTTTACTACTTAGGGAGGGCAGAGTTAGGTCCATGTGGGTCTGATAAATCATATTGTGTAGTTCATGATTTTATTATTTTTTCATTTATGTTTGTTGTCATGTCATTTCCTTAATTTTCTCAACCAAACAAAAGTTAAATACAGAGCAGTTCTCTAATTAATTTTGACCCTTACCTCCTCAGCACTGCTGCTTTCATGTTGTTCAGCACTTTTTTTTTTTTAATTGTTCTTTCTGCCATCTTCCTGCACAGCATAATTAAATACTTAGGTCATGTCCTTCAAATAATGGCATGTTTTCTCTGTGACAGTGCATAGGGTGCATGAAACAGGATTACAATCCTATTGCAGTAGTGCTGCTCATGCTTTATTGTTGTTTCACTTCAATGTTGAGGTACGATTTAACGTAGTAAAATGCCCAGGAATATACACAGTTACTGGTGGAATTTACCACACCTGAAAAAGGGGCAGCAGGAGAAGAAGAGCACTAGGAAGATCAAAATGCATTTTAATCATTGTTTCTTGTAATGACCGTGAATATTCACGGTGCAGTGCTGTGAGCTGTGCTGTCTGCTGCCTTCTGCACACATCAGGAGGGGATGTGCCTTGGGAGGACACGAGCAGCAGCACGTCAGTGTGGGGCTTTGCAGCCCCTTCTTTCCCATCACTCGCCTCTGCCCTATAGGTACCGTGATAGCCCAGTACAGCTCCTTCTCCGCTGTAAGAAAACAAGTGATAGCATAAATGTAAGTGTTGTGCAGCAGGTTAGTACAATATTAACTTTCAGAAGCGATGAAATCGAGAGGCTGGGTATGGGCTGCCACTCATTCCCAGGAGTCGTGGTAAACAAGGTCACTGCCTGTCCCGTGTGATTCCTTGTGTAATCAGCCATACCTCTGACTACCCCATTTCAATCAACTGCTTTTAAAATAAGTTTTCTGTGTGCTGCCCTTGCTTCTGTTTTGTTTTGTCCCAGTTAATGGCTTGAACTATTTTTTTTAAATGTTATGATTATATTCTAATTAACTTCATATTCAAATTTGGAGAAGCTGTGAGAATAAAGAATGATAGCAAAAACTTAAATAGATTTCCTGTGTATAAAAAGTAAATCTATATCGTCTTTGAAGATGTAGGCTCAGCTAATTTCCTCCAGATTCTCATAATATCAGAAATAATGTTTTGGTCTGTACAGTCCTGGAAGCTGCTCTTCAGTTCGAGCGGTAGATCCACGACATACCCCTGTAGGAGTCCATACGCTACATTACCCCACTGTCTTAGCTAAGACTCTGAACACAAAAGCTAGGTTTTCATGGGGTTTTCTGAAGGATTTTCCAAGCACAGGAAGGTAGGCTCATGGAGTTACAAAGAAGCATTTCCAAGAGGACGACCCAAGCAGTGTGACTGGGGATTCTTATTTCACATCTGCACTATTTGGAATTCGTGGAGCAGGCTGAATACTCCATAAAAGAAGGACAACATTTGAGTACAGCAGGAGTTGCAGAATATCTGCTTTGGCCAGAGGAGCACTGAGGACACGCTCTGTTACAACACTCTGGAGTTGTCTGAAGCGCCTTCTTTTGGGCCAGCAAAGGCTTTGGTATTCCTAATGCAGACCTTGAGGTACCAGGGATTTCACCAAAACTTTTGGGTAGCCAAGTAATGTAGATCGAACCTTAAGTAACCAAACAGCTCACAACCTAGGAGGAAGTAGTCATAAAGCTAAGAGAAAGTGCTGCTATTCCCCTCAAAACTATTTGATATTGCAATTTAAAGTATCTTAAATGTTCCTGAGTTAAGCAAAATCACAGATCTGTATTTCCTTTTATTGGCACAGACAGATTAAATTTTGAAATACAGACATGAGTATTAAATCTGAGGTTGACCTTGAGCTAAAGAGTAAACTTTACATCATGAGAGATCTAGTGTACTTTGTACTTTATTAACATATATCTGTAAACACTGTGGGGTCTTGATTGATCTTTGGTATCTAAACATTACATCATAATTAACAACAAATCCAGAAATATATTATAAATACATGAAATAATAGTACATTAACCTAAAGGACAGCAATAAATTGCAACGCTTAGCATAAACTTGAAAACCACTAATGGGCCACTGTGCAGTTTGTTTATACTAGAAGCAGTCAAGAACTCTGCGCAATGTACAGTAACAGTGTGGTGGATAATAGCAAGTCTGATGTGATAATTTATATTTTCTTTTCATGGACACACACAGCTGATTTTTCAAGTGATTTCTGAGAATGCTGTAGCAAGCATTCTCCTCGCAGCCTGTTCCCCTGCTTTCTTCCAGTTCTGCTGAAGAGGAGTTAAGGACTCTTTTGTGCTGCACAGATGGGTTTGTGCTGTTTTTTTAAAAACAACATAATCGTAAGGATGCAAACTAAAAAATGAGTATTAAAACGGAAACAGACATTTCTATTATGTAGTACAGTGAGATACAATTTTTCCTCCAGCATCTCATGGAACCGTCCTCTAAAATGCTCTCCCAAAAACATGAGAGGGCATGGGGTAGACGTGAGTGACAGCAGTGATTTAAAGAGTTGGGCGGTGACATTGAAGTACCGGGGAGCCTCTGTGTGTGTCTGCCCTGGGAAAGCGGCTCCGAGATGTCAGTTTGCAGGGAGATGGGCAAAGTCCCCTCAGACCGCCGGGGTTTCAGGGCAGGAGACTCTTTGGCAAGGAGCAGGGAACTATACAAAGTTTACTAAGCGAGATAGAAACAGCTTGTGTTGGAGGCATGCAGCAAGTCAGCAGAGGGAGAAAGGAAGAGAAAAGCTTCTTCCTTGAGGCTGGGACAGACAGTTGGGGAGATCAGAAGGGAAACGGAAAACTCAATCTAAATTGAATACCAAATATTTGGAAGACAGGGATGTGTGCAAAGGCGGCAGCGTGTAAAGACAGATGTGGCCATTCTTCATATTACCAGAGATTAAAAATAGGGCCTTAATTAGGATTGGAAATACATTCCAGTAGGCTTAATGATTTTATCGTATTAATGATTT
Organism: Anas platyrhynchos; assembly: GCF_047663525.1. NCBI lineage: Eukaryota > Metazoa > Chordata > Aves > Anseriformes > Anatidae > Anas > Anas platyrhynchos. Next base: position 2,567,984 of record NC_092606.1, read on the forward strand.
TTCTATTATAATGGAGAATGGCAATTTGTATACGGTTGGGAGGTTTGATTTGGACTGGTACAAATCGCCCCTTTAAACTGCAGGTATTTAAACCCTCCTGGTGCCATAGTTTTTCTCAGACTCCACAGCTTTGGGGTTTCTTTTTTTGGCTCTCACTAATCCCCGTGGGGTCTCTAATCCTTTTTGAGCAATCTATTAAGGTGAAACACTTTGTAGGCAAACGAGGAGCTCTAAGTGCTGTGACTTTATGTCAGTAAGAGCAGAATCACTGAAAGTGCCAAACCTGTCAGATTTCAGGGAGATTGTTTAGCCATATCGCTAGCAGATCGTTTGGATATGTCACCGTAATTGAAAAGAGCAGGTGTGTAGCGCTGTTTTTTAGTTTATCTATGTAACGTTGATGAAGCATTTTGTGCAGTGACAGTCTGTCAGCCAAATATCTTGTCACAAGTCACAAGACTTAAATCCTTTTTTTATCTCAAAGGCTTCAGGGCTCAGTTGGAAACTTGCACTTTGATGAATACTTGCTGCTTTTGTCTGGAATAGCTGGAATGCATTTCTGGAATATTTGTCAAGATTTTATCTGTGTTTACTCCAATTTGAGTACCTAGTGTATTGTAAAACTGGCTTCAGTGAAATCTTAAAGAATTTTATTTAGTTTATGCTGTTTAATAATATAATGAAAACTAATCCTTCATCTATGTTTGTTTGCCGTGTTAAATCCCACTTCTCTATGTAGTTCTTTTTAGTCAGCTTTTACCTTTAAAAACATTTTTGGAAGAATTGGTTTAGGATTTTTTTCTATGATAAATCATTTTACCCTAGACTACTTGTTTTCTTGAGTTGTCTGCCAGTATGGGGCTGGAAACAAAGTTTAATCTCGCTTGTAAAGCATTCCTCAAGGAGCAAGAATTTGCTTTCCATCAAAGTGTTATGTAAAGCACACTTAAAAGAGAATGAAGTCCTTCTGGGGTTCATACCTGAGATCCATGCAAGGAGTAACTACAATAGAAAATACTTTTCCTGTATTTCTATATTTGCTTCAAAACCAACCATTTTAAGCTCCAAGTAATGGTTGTATTTCTCAAGTGATAGATAAGAACTCATATGTAGAAGAAGAAACCTAACTAGGCTCTTTCCTGGGACTTTAATAGCTGAGCTGATCAATGAAGTTTGTTACCTGTAAAATTGAGTGATTTTATAGAGAAAAATAGCCAAAGTCATTAAGTTTATTCCTGACAACATTTTAAACCCAGAAAACCAGAAGTTTTAGTTATGGGACACCTGGATGGATGGTAGTGCCACTGAGGGACAAACTGAGTAGCAGGATCAGAGACCATCAGAGACAGCTTTTGAAAATCCTGGCCATTGATTTGGGGTTGGTTAAGTTACATGATATGTAGGACATGGTTTTTCTGTTAACTTTAAGTACAGTGTTGGGTGCCAGTATTTGTCAAAATCAGGCCCAGGGATGAGATGTCTCTCTTGTTCTCATCCCTCCCTTTTCCCCCTTGTGGGCAGTTTCTAAAAATCAAAATAAGCAAGCAAATAACAAAACATGTAATTGAAATGATTTCCCAACTCTTTTTAGAACTAAATTCTATTTGAAAATTACATCAAGTCATTGTGGCTTTATGTAGTGCTTTGCATCCTGGGATGTTTTGATAAGTTCAGGCCTGTTTAAAAGAAAAAATCTCAGAATATTTTGAAAAGTGCATAAGGGCTGGAACTGGGTACTGCACTGCAGCAAGGTTCAGTCGGTATTTATGAGAAAAAATCAAGTTACTGCCGACACTTAGTCTTTTTATTAACATTTCCAATTAAGATTTGTCTTCTGTTTAAAACATGCTAGTCCATTTCCTTTCAGAGGTGCGTGTGCATGGATGACTACATTTCCATTTCACGTCTCAATTTTCTAGGTACAAGATATCTCCTTCAGCCATGACTGTCGCTGGGTTGTGGTCAGCACGCTGCGGGGCACTTCCCATGTCTTCCCCATCAATCCGTACGGCGGCCAGCCCTGCGTCCGAACACACATGTCACCCCGCGTGGTGAACCGCATGAGCCGATTCCAGAAGAGCGCGGGGCTGGAAGAGATCGAGCAAGAGCTGACATCTAAACAAGGAGGACGCTGTAGCCCTGTTCCAGGCCTGTCAAGCAGTCCTTCTGGCTCACCACTCCATGGTAAACCCCTTTTTTCTTTTTCATCTCCCCCCTGCGCTGTCAGGAGAACCTTCCCTCTGCGTTGCTAATACCCTTGTCCTCCAAAACACTTCAGTTCCCCCTGCCTGACACGCAAGGGTTCGGTTCCTAAACACCATTGGAGATGTTGACCTAAAAACCTCGTCTTCCAGCTTCTCAGTAAAGTAGTATTTGGTAACAACCTGAAAAACAGAAGCTTTGAATTTGCTGCATATTGCAGTAATTGATTTAGTTCATTGTTTACCCGTGTAGATTTTGCCACTAAAAACTGAGTTTCATAAAGTGAGGTGCTGCAACTGTTACGCAAAAGTACTTGGGGTGTGCAGATGTTACAGGAATGAGCCAAGGCATAAATACTTAAGAAAGATAGCTCTAGTTTTGCAGCCTACTTAAGTAAACTGTGCTACCACAGATGTGTTAATAATTTCTACTCTAAACTGAAAGTTTGGAGGTCTTCAGGATTCTTACTGCTCATCCACGTGGATGATCATGAAGCACATCTGGATATCCACAATAAATACTCATCAAGGAGAAATGTGAAAACTAGACAATATGAGGTTGAGGACATAGGTTTTTGACCGCCTTTTTGTTGTTGTTTGTTTTTTCCTTTTAGCTTTTTTTTTCCCTTTTTTTTGGAGGGGAAGGGGACAATGTGACAAAGTAATGTACATAGGGAAAAAATCATAGGAAGCTTAAAAACCTTAAATCCTCCTCCTGTGGTGTGCATGCTTGTTTTTGCCCTTCTCTTTGACGAAGCCTTAACTGGAAGGCTTGTTTGGATTCAGAATTTGCTGCATCCTTACCTCTCCTTTCTGAGAGTAAGTCACAGCTTCCATCAAAGTGAAAGTTTAAATACCAGTTTGGGATGGCTAGCCACATTTCTCCAGTCTAAAAGTATTAAAAATCACAAGGAACAGTTCCTCTTCCCTAATTATGAGTAGGATTAGAAATGCTTGTGAAACCCCAATTGTGTGCTGTCATAGTCAGCATCTTTACTGCTAGAGATAACCTTTGTGAGATTTCTGAATGAGAGGAACATTTTTATGGCTTGTTGATTATTAAGGGGACAAGAGTTGTCTCTCAAGAAGCCTCTGTGTTTTCTCCTGTGGATGTTTCTAAACCAGGTTTTCTGCATAGCTGTTCTGGAGCCACGCTCTTCTGCTTGGAGCCACTGGAAGGCACCCAAACTGTTCTCTCTAGTTTCCTTGTTGGAGATATTTGTGTATCTACCATTGTAGTTTCCTTCTCTCTCATCATTGTAGAGCAGCTCAGCACGTCATGCTTGAAACAGACTTGGGATTGCAATAAATGTTTACTACAGCACATCCAATCCCTTCTAACTATTGACATCACATAGAGGAGGGAAGGAACTATCAAGTTGTGTAGCTTTCATACAACCAATTCTGTTTCCTGTCAGGGGAAATTGCAGTAAATTGCGGCCTTTACAGTACTGTTAGATACATTTGAAGTTTTGAATAGTTTTCACATTTTTTTAGAGAAGAAACATCAGTTTCATTTGCTCTAGAACCCTCAGTGATGGGCAGGTTTTCTAGGTGGAAGAAAAACATGCATGGGCCAGGGTGTTACTGAGGGAAAGGGAGCAGGATGCATGAATGTGTCTCAAGAGCTTTAAGACTTGAAAAATCAGAGTTTTGTTAAGATCCCTCTGCAGACATCACTGCTCTATTTAAAGAATTTGCTGCATTTGAAGGCCACTCATGGAACTGAGAATTAAGGCAGGCAGGTAACTTCGTGCAGCTTGTGCTCATTGCTTTTGTAAAGAGTAGAAGTTGGGTATGTGCTGAGGCTGCTTGGTGCTAACTTGCAAGCCTTCATATGAAAATTTTACATAAGAAAGTGATGGGAATTGTGTGAAAAACGTTGATGTGAAAAAAGTGCATGTACATATACATATCTTTATACCTACACTTACACACACACACACACATGCTGTTATGGAGATGACAGATCTTGTTGATACATGGAGGACAAATAAAACAGAGAGAACTTGGTATCTTTCTTGCATATCCAGGTGGGTTTCTTTTAACACCAGCAGCTCCTATCCATCTACCAGGCTTGGCATAAGAGTACGCAATAACTGTAGGATTTTATACACATGTTGTTGTTTAAATGAGATAATCCAGAGCACCATGGTGCTTTACATGAAAATAAGAGTTTTTAGACTCAAAGCGAAACAGTTGTCTTAAAAAAAAAAAAAAACAGAAAGAAAAAAAATGTTTGAATTAAAATAATCCATTTGGTAAAATCATTTCAATAATCTTTTAGTTTACCTAACTGATGGCAGGCAGGATATTGAACCATATTATATGCCTTTTATAAAAACCTATTTATCATCCACTTGGAAAAAAAAACAACCGAGTTTCACTGTGGCTTTCAGTGGAGGGATTTCGTGTATGTGTGTGTGTGGCAGCTGGATTAGCCAGAGACTCTGGTAATTATTTTAATTTGTGAACTAAGATGGGTTTACACAGATTGTAACAGGTCCTTATCATATTATAATGTGAAATAATTATTTTTTGGAGGAGTTAGGGCAGTCTGGTGACAGGAGAGCAGATGAGTCCGCAGAACAGTAAAGAGCAGCTTTGGGTTTAATTCTTAGCTTTACTTTTAACTTGCTATGTGACCCTTGGTAAATTTTAATTCAGCTGATTTTGTCTATCAGCTTTCTATTTTGTAACAGAAGAATAATAAACTCTGTGTTCCCCATGTATGGAATTATTTAAAGTTTGTAGTTTCCTTCAAGAAAGACTGTTACTTAATCATCCCCCACCTGTTTGCAATGGAAATACTAGCACAGACCCCGCGAGCATGTCCCGGAGAGCACCAGTACTCGGGCACAAACTTCTGATTACTGACGGAGTCAGGAGGCTGTGATAAACTTGTTTTATTTCTGGAGGATTTTTTAGTGTGGAGTCTTGAAATCATGGTTTTCCTCTTAGATCCTTCGCAATCTACAAAAGTGTTCAATAAGCCTTAAGCTACAGAAACTGCTGTTAATCCTCCTGCTGTTATTTTGTTTCCATTACAACAGCCTTGCTACAACCTTTGGCCAAAAAAAAAGGGACTTCATGAGCAAAATACTGGCTTGTTATCTTCCGTTTTTGATTAGCAATTATACTCCATTGATGTTAACTTGTGATTAGCTTTTGTTCTTGTAAATATTTTCAGAGTTCAGACTTTGTAATATTTTTCTCACTTGTTTTTTTTAACTCCTAGCTTCAAAATGAAACTATTTGCTATGTATATAGTAGCAAAGCAATCTATTTACATTTTGTTCCCAGTCCCCTACAAACTGTTTACCCACACAATGTAAGCCTTTATTGGGGGTGGAGATGATTTCATTTCCAAGTGAATCATAGTTTGGCTTTGTTCTTTTTTAGCAGAATGAAGCAAACTCTTAAATAGGGGATGACAAAGAGGTATTTCCTTGCACCTTTTATAACGAGCACATATTTTGTGTGGGTTCTTCTGCCTGTTAATCCAGTGAAATTATATTTTTGTCATTATATTGAGTTGCCAGAGTGCATTGTCAGTAATACTTGAGTTATTAGGTTGGGATTTACAACATCAGTTGGTTGTGAGGCTGGACGTAAGAGTAGAATATGGCCTTATGTGACCTTTTAACTTGTATGAAATGAGGGTGGTGGTACTCAGCCACCTCACATGTACACGGTGTGCAGTAAATGATAACTGGTTAGAGCAGGACCATGCCCACAGATTTATCCCCTGTTATATCTCCAGTATATCTATATGTGAATAGCAAGAAGCATTTAGGCATAAAAATGCAATGCTTTAGCTGGAAAAATGAAAGCTCTATAAAACTCTTACTATTTTCATTCTGCAAATGAAAAATTACAGGTATGCTACTGACATTATGCCTTGCACCAGCAGTAAGTTAAAGTCTGTCTAGCTCTACCCAGAGTGTTCCTGCTGTTGATTGCAGGGTTCTCCATAATCAGAACAAACTAGTAAGTTGTGCACACGTTGAAACCTTTTTCTGCACATCTTGGCCTACTAAAACATTCAATAATAATCCAGTACCCTCTGAATTTGTCTTGTCACTTAGTTGGGGATTGAAGTATTTATTTAGATGGGACAGTTTTGCTGAAAGACCATTCCTAATACACAGTTGTTCTGTTTCAAATTTAATACCTATGCTGAAATGCAGTGCATAAATTCAGAATTACGAAAAAGCACGCTGCTCTGTGTACACTGCACTCAGACTTGGATTTAGCTCTTTAGAAATATTTTAGTGCAGCGCACTTTCCAGTGGAAAATCTTTTTTAATTTTAAAAATAAAAGAAGTTCTCCTCTCCCTTTTCCCTCCTGGCGATCTCAATGCGATTAAAATCCAAGCATAAATCTGGAAGTTCGATAAACATGCACTCCGCGATGCTTTAAATATTTTCGTGGTGCTTTTCACTATTTCCCAGAGCGAAACTCCTTTTACTAGGAGAATTCTTATGGGAAAGCGGAGTTGAAAGCACTGACATCACCAGCCCTTCCTGAAAAACAGATTGGTTTCCTTTAAGTAACACTCACTTAAGAAACCACCTATTTAGAGCGAGGCGGACGAAAATAGTTTCAAAGCAAACGAACGGGGCTGATAACTCGCGGGGCAGGCTCTGAGGCCGCTCCAAACAACGCGGGCAGCGCCTCCTCGGCGGGCCCGGCCTCCACCTGCGGCCCCGAGGCCTTTCCCGCTCGGAGCCCGGGGCCGGGCCGGGCCTCGCCTCCCCCCGGGCCCGCCGCCTCCCCGCGGTGCCTCAGCGCCGGGGCCCGGGCGGCTTCCCCGGCTCGGGGCCGCTCGGGGCCCGGCGGCGGCCGCTGCCCGCCAGGGGGCGACGCGAGCCCGGCGCTGCGGGGCCGGGGCCGGGTGGCCGCGGGCAGCTCCGCGCTCCTCAGCGCCTCGGGAGGGGTCGCAGCGCCCCGAGAGTGCTTGAAGGGGTCCCCGGGTGGGCTCGGGACGCTTGGAGATGTCCCGGGGATGGTCACGGCTTCCATCTCTCGCTGCTTCCCCTCCTGGCTCCGGGGGTGCAGGCAGGAGCCTCCAGAGCCCCGCGCTCGCCACAGCCCCAGAGCTGGGCAGAGGTGGGAGCTGCTGGCCCCAAGCCCGCTGCTTGGAAATGAGCTGTGGCTTTAGCTGCTTTTTTTTTTTTTTTTTCTTTTCTTTTTTTTTTTGGTAATGGATGGAGAATCAGTGAAGTGAAACAAGTGGGTGGTATATTTTGGATAGTTTCTGAAGTGGAAGGAAAAGATCCCTTCCCTTCAAAGAAGTAGGGAAGTAGACTGATAAATTCTGTCGCAAGGGAAGTTCGCGGCTGTGCGTAAAGTGTTTCAGAAGTGGGCTTTTTTAAACAGCGTTGATCTGAGACTGGGGCAAATGTATGTTTGCTTTACGTTAGAAAAAGAAGTTGCAAGTACTGCAGATAAATTGAAAATTGAAAGAGACTGACATCAGAAGGGAATTGCAGTTCTTGAGATATGAAGTGTAAAAATATATGACTGAGTGATTTAGCGCAGCAAATGCCAAAGCAGTGGTCAAAGCAAACTGTTTCAGAAAGATTGTGGGTAGACAAGCAGAGGGGAAGTAATAGGTAGTACACAGGAGACCGCGATGTCAAAGATGGATCGAGAGGTGAAAGGGAGGTGGAAAGGAGAGAGGAGTTGGATTACCGCAGATGTGAGTGTCCCACTGAAGTTTTCCTGTCAAGATGGATGATTTCAGTATTGGGAACATCAAGCTGAAGACAATTTCTGTAGGGTCAAGTGTTGTCGGAGGCTGTAGTAAGGGAGTTCAAGGAGATGGTAACCAGATTTTTAAGAGTTCCTCTGTAAATGATTTGATAAAATTACATTTTTGGATTCTATTATTTATCAATTGCTCCACCAATTATTTCCTCCTGGTTTACAGTAAAGCGATATTTTTCCGTCTGCAAACGTCACCAGTTAACCAGGTGTATAAAAGGCAAACCAGCGAGTTTCCTTCTCATGCATCGTGTGTAATGAAGATGTACTGCAGTTCACGCATCTTTTTGGATGGGGTTCTGCAGTTCTTGCCAATTGGCAATTGGTAAGTAGCAGTGGTAGTGATGCACCAGCAGGAGTGTGCTCCCCTGCATTGTGGCTTCTCTCTGTGCTTTGTGTGACAGAGGACTGGGTACACTTGTATACAGCTGGGCGCCTGCAGAGCTGAACTGTGTTCTAGAGGAGGAATGAATGTGATCAGCATAAAAGCAGGCAGTAAGATTGAACTAACAAGCCAGCTGAAAAGAGCTGGTCACTAAAGGACTGGTGCAGGAAAGGTTTATGGAATGGTCGCTGGAGAGATTTTTTACTTGGGCAGATAATGATCGGACAAGAGGTTTTAAACTAAAATAGGGAATTTAGGTTAGATGTTAGGAGGAAATTCTTCACTCAGAGGGCGGTGAGGCCCTGGCACACATTGCACAGAGAAGCTGTGGGTGCCCCATCCCTGGAGGTGCTCAGGGCTGGGTTTGATGGGGCCTTGGGCAGCCTGGGCTGGTGGGTGACATCCCTGCCATGGCAGGGGGTCAGAACTGGGTGGGCTTTAAGGTCCCTCCCAGCCCAAGCCTTTCTGTGGTTCTGTGAGTGGTGTTTGTGTCTGAAGTAGCAAAGTGGCAAGGGCTGGGAATGGGCCAGGAGAAGAGAGGTCCGGTACAGTGGAGACAGCATGGGCCAGAAACTCGGTGGGTCAAGGAATATCAGGGGCTTGAGGGAGCTGCAATCAGTGAAATGACAAAAAGCAGCTTCACCCACCTGACACAAACCTGTCATTTGGTTGATCAGAAGGTGAGGAAGTAGAATCTAGAGGTTGTCGAGGCCATAATCAGCTAAAGGAGGCTTAAGTGTTGGAAGTGTTACATGACCGGTGAAGTCTGGAATGAAGGAAGGTGAAACCACGTGAAGCTCTGCGTTAGTAACCAGTGAGGGAAAGGAATGGGAGAGGAGCTGGTGGGAACAATCATTTTATCTGATGGTCGTGCTGAGTTTGAGCCCAGACACCTTCTGCTTTCCCTGGCAGTGGGTTCTCCAGGGACACAGCCACTGGTGCTGCTGGAAGGGAATCCAGGACAGATCCCTTGTGCCTGCAGTCCGGATCAGGTTCCCTGTGTATATGATCGGTGATTGATTATGCAGTAAATGGGTGCTGCTCTTGTTGTCTTTGAGTTTATTATTCTTAAGTAAGGCATTTAAATCAACTGTGCATTTTTGGTAGTCTGAAAAATGTAAACACTTTATGGAAAGAAACGTAAGCATTAAGATTGGAAATAAAATATACTTGTATCTTTTAAAAGGTTTATCTTTACCCTTAAATATGCTGATTTGGCTTATTCTTTTTGCTTAGTCTTTGTGGGCTGTTAAAATCAGTTGCTTTTTCCCATCTCAAGGAAATGCATCTTTGACACTTCTCATGACCTGAGTCACGATGCTGTCACAGAGCCAGAAAACATCCTTAATGGTCATGGGTAAAAGAGCAGAGCTGCCGAGGGTGTGTGGTGGGTGGAAGAGCGAGAGAGATTGCTATGGTTTGCTTCAGTTCCTATTCTATGGGTGTTTCAGACAAGCCATTTATTATAATTATCCATGGATATTATTATGAAGTTCTCATATGCAGTGGTTCTCAAGGCACATTTTTGTTCACACAACTTGGGATAAATACTGTGCATTCAACCTGGGTTGAATTCAGACATTAAAATACTTGTGCTAATTGTTGCAGCCAGAGCAAGGGAAAATAAAATAAAGGTAAAAAGGTGCTAAAAAAAAAGATAATAGTCACAGATGTATTAACATGTAGTTTATCATAAATACTAATGCTAGTAAGCTAAATTTGGGCAAAGGAGTGTTTTTAAACTTCCCCATCTCTTCACCCACCACAGCTGCATGTGGAGGTGTCCTTCAGAAATTCCCAGACTGGTCACTTGCAGTTTCTAACACAAACTGACCAGTTTTTCTGGCTGTGCAGTCTCAATGGAAAAAAGCTACAGTTGTAAAGATCGTTTTATTCTGTATCATTTCAAAGAGGAGCCTGAGACCCAACTTTTCTGAAGTTCACAATGCTGAAGTGCCTCAGAGTCACCCCTGAAAGAAGGCTTTGAATTCAGAACTGTGTTGATGTGAATCCTGACTGGTGGACGTGGCGAGGAGGAGGAGTGCCTGCTTGTTTTCTTGAGCTTTTCTCGAGCACTTCAGCAGCAGACAGTGTTAGTAAAATTCCTGCATACAAGAAACCAAAGTACCAGTGGGACTTCACAACGTCCAGAACCTGCCTGCATGATAACCTCGTTAGTGGCATGTGAAGTCTGAGCCCACAGAGTCCTTTCCTTGGAAGGTTTCCAAACTCAAGTCCAGTGCTGCGGTAGCTATAGCTGCACAGCTTCTGCTCCAGAGTTGGTTATGGCCACACGTTGGGGAGGATTTGTAAAACACCCCATAGCTGTACACCTAGTAGTTAGAAGAAACCAGCCTTGCAGTCCATTAATCTGTGAAGACGTGAAGGTGCAAGGCTTACAATCGGGATGGCAGCCCTCTGTACCCCTCCCTGCCTGTGCCCGGTGTTTTCTGGAGATGGCCTAAGAGCAGGAAGGCCAGTTTGGCTCATTTTGCTGGTAACCACTGTCTGGAGCAAGCCAGCTGAAGTGTTAGTGCTGCAGCCTGCTTTATGGCTATGCAAAGCCTGGAGCCAAGTGGCCCGATTGCCAGCTGGCAATCAAGTTTGGTTGTTTTGACTTCAGGGAGCATTTTGCCCTTAAATGGTCTTGAGCTTAGCACCAACAATATTTTTAGTTAAATAAATCCTGAAAGATGGTTACGAGGCCAGCCTTGTATGTGTGGTGGAGGGGTTGTTTTCTAATGAGATGCTTGGAAGCACCTTTACCATGCAGGTCTTTGAGCAACTTTAACGTAACATACCGGTATCTGTACAAACGAGGAGGGGAAGTAGCAAGGGAAGAAGCAGGCATTTGTTTCAGATTTTCAAGGAGACATTTTTTACACAAGGCAGTTAAGATTATGGATGTCCTCATAGCTGCTGGGGAGAGGTGATGCGGGGCTTGGGACGCCATCACTGGTCTGGTACAAGTGGCTTCTTCTCCTCTTTGACTCCTGTGGTCCCCACATGCGATGTCTTTTCCATGCAGGAAAAGAAGAAATGCACATGGAGGTAGGCAAAATGGCGAGCCATGCATCGTTAATGGTAGAAGTAAATGACAGTTCAAATCTCAGATAGAGCTTAAGGTTAAACTGTGCTTTCATAATCCATTTTTGGACAGTTGACAATAATGGGCAGCAAAGGGGTCATGGCAGGTCCTTCTCCTAACCCTTGCCATGGCCAAGAGGAGATTTTGGGTATCAGTGGGACACTTCGTAACTGAAGGACAAAGTTTCGAAACAGAAGGTAGTGAAAGAACAGAGAAACTTCAGGCAGAGGAAAGGAATGTTTTGAGCAAATTTTCAGATTTTGAGAGGAAGGCACTGATGAGAAGTTGGAAGGGCTGAAGTTCAAGGAGCTTGGGTGAGAGGGCAGAGGACACTGCCTCGTCTGTGTCTGAGCCACTTGGACTGGTGCTTGCATGCCTCAGCAGTGTTCTGACTTCGGAGTGTGCCTGTCACTATCACATGCCTTGCCTGCATGCGAAAAGAAAGTTCTGCTTTCTTAGGATAATCATGAGATTTAGTGCAGCTGTGTTTCGAAAGGTTCAATATCAAGCAGTTTCCAACATTATGAAAACAAACGGCTGCATTATTTTCTCCCATCAATTTGAATGGAATCAAGTTAGTGATAGGTTTTGGACTTGCACCAGTTTAGCTGAGAGAAAAATTTGCTCTAAGTAGCTGAATCCTGTGTGCATACATGCTGTAACTGATACATAGTATTCATTCTTTAATGGGTTTAATCGTGTTTGAAATATTGACGATATGGGTGTGAAATGAAGCTAATTTTGGTGGGATACAATTCAAGGAAATTGCAATGTAACTTTAATTCAGAAGTGATTGATAAGTGAAATAATTAAAGCTTCCTGACTTTTTCTGGGGGAATGTGTAACACTTTACTAAGCAAGACAAAATGCGTTCGACTGAACGAAACAAAACATTAAAGAAGAAACCCACTTGGGCAGTAATTAGTGCTGCCACTGAGTGTGCCTCTCCGGACACTGTTGGGTTTGTCTGTCAGGCTCTTCCAAACGACGTCTGCACGCCAGCATTGCTTCCGCAGGGTTCTCTATTCAGGTCACAAGGCAGCGTTTCTCACCAGGGCGCTGCTGTTTCCTCTTCCGACTGTAGTAGATTACAGATTATACTGGAACATGTCTGAGAAAAGGTCAGAAAGGAGGGTGAAAGTCTTGGAACCGTAGCTGGGAAGCTTTCCATTCTCATCCGTGAAACTTCTTGTATTGAATCAAAAGCAAAGCAAAATAAACTACCACATACACGACACTTTTGTTTTTCCTGCCATTTTCTGTTTGCCAGTTAGAAAGGATTTTCTTTCCCTTGCATTATATGATTAGTGAATGTTTAGTTGAGGAATCTTCAGTGTTACACTTAAACAGAAATAACGGCCAAGCACTGCTTGTTTTCTTAGAACTCGGTTTGCACAAGATTGCATGGCCTCAAGTTACTGCATTTTTATTTACCAAATTAAAGATGTTTATATGTAGTGCTAATGTCATTAGTCTACGTGGTACGCTTTGAAATGTAGTCTGTTAAAGACTGTAAGATACAAAAGCTAATCAAGTGGGTTTTGAATTTTAATGACATTGCATTACTGAGCTTTTTGTATTGGAGTAATGGAAGAAAAGAAACAAAAAAAATCAACATGGAATCATTTTACTATGCAGCTGAGAGGTGCTCAATACCACTTTAGTTTTTCATGTAAAGTGTATAGAGAAACTAAAATGCTTGTGATCATTACTTTCCTACCAGAAAACTCTGTCTGGGCCAAGTCCTGTTTGCCTTGCCTAACAAGGTGAAAGTTCAGCATGCAGGAGTGTCTCCCAACACGGGAAAGAGAAATGCCATATACAGTTGAAACTGCCAGGGGAAATTTAATGGGTAAATTTATTTAATTTCAGTTTGGTGGTAAGTTGCTGTTTGCATCCCTTACGTGTTTGGGTTTTAAGCTGAATTATGAATGAAACCTTTCCATCAAATTGGCTGAGGCTTCTGCCCGCATGCAGGGCTGTGGTACAGTTGTATTAGAGCTAGGTTTGAATACTTATTAGTAATTTGGTCACATTAGTGTGGCACCATGAACTGAAGCCCAGGGCAGAGCTGGCAGTGCAGCTCCACCAACGCAATTCTTTCAGGAATCAGTGAAGTGTCTTCACACTGCTGCTTGTGCTGTGCCGGAGCCATAGGTACCTGCCCTACTGTTTTTTGATGTATTTATGTCATCAATAGCTGCAAAACTTGGGATGTTTTTCTTCGTCTCACTTAAAAGACCATCTCTGATAGCAGTATCCCAAAGTGCTCTGTTGAAATGCTGACCAATTTAAAACCTGGCCTGAATTCACCCAGGCTCTTAGTTGATCAGAAGAGTTTACTGCATTAATTTCTTTCAGTTGATTGAATACCGAAGTATTACAAACTAGTAAGTCTACAGTATTTACTCTGAAGTGTAGCTTTAATTTCATGTCCAAAAATAATTTCTAAAACTTACAAATGTGTGATTTGATGTGTTTAAACCTCACACTCACGCCTTCAGAGTGTATTACAGTTTAACAACAGTTGGGCTAATAACACTCCCCCATAATCCTAAAGAAAAGCCAGAGCTGTCAACAACCAAATCCTGTGGTGGTGAGGGCACCTCGGGGGTGGCCGGGGACGCTTGGTGTCCCTTCACATCGGACGCGGGGCCGTGAGGGCAGAGGCACCAGGCCGAGGCATGGCGGCGAGGCCCGGCGCCAGGCAAGGCCTTACCTGGGAGCTCCCACTGATGTCTTTTCCACAGCTGTCCAGCTTTGTCACAGACCAGTAAATCTTGTGAAGTTTATTTTCCTTCGAGCATCTGTGTTTTATAATGGTGCTTTTAATTTGTTTTTTCGCTGTCTGCTGGGATTTCTTTTGTCCGGCACTTTCGGGCCTCCCTTTTCTTGCTGGTGGAAGTGAGCCCGTTAATGATGGCTGGCTGGGGAATACAGCCCTGCGTGGCTCACAGGGCCGCCTGCGCCCTGCCTGCAACAACAAAGCCCATTGTTGTTTGCTTTCTTCACTTCTGTCTTCAAGTTAATCCATTTTCCCTTTGAGTATTCGTGGAGTAAAATATCTGGAAAAGCGCGCCTCAGGTTTTGGAGGGATGGTGTATTCGCTGTGTGCTCTCAGCAAACAGGTACAAGGACGGAGCTAATTGATTCTATTCTCCGTGCCTCAGCAGGCAAAGTTTATCCAGCCTAATGCTGCACTTGTAAATAAATCTCTGCTTTCAGATACCAGAGCCACAACATCCTTGGCTCTTTGCAAGTTGTGTGCTTGATCTCTGGCTGCCAATCCGTTAGTAAAATTAATAAGAGATTTGCCAACAGCTTAAATTGAGACTTTTTTTTTTTTTTTTTTTTTTTTTTTGCACTGGATGTCTAAAAGGCTGAATTAGGATTTACTGTAGGAGTTTTAGATTTGGGTTTAGCTATGATCAGAATTGTGACCTCGAGTCTGTAATATTTGAGTGTAAATCATGCAAGTGCTTTTTTCTTGTGGCATCCTAAGCTGTGCCCCAAGCTGCGAGGGAGTATAGGTAAATGCTTGTAAATGGGGAAAATAAACCTTAGGCTGAACTGGCCTTGATGTATTCCTTGCACAGCTATTGAACTGTTGTCTGAAAACCTCTTTCATGGCAGCTACTGGAAAGACAAGTACTTGACCAAAAGGACTTGCCTTGGTGTCCTCAGGGCTGCTGATATCATGGTCTGGCCGATTACCAAGGGAAAGTGCCTCGTTGCTACGGATGCTCTGCTGAAAATGTTCTCACTGGTTCTTGTGAGGGTACATTTACCATGAAGCTGTGCTGCTGGTGTTTAATTTTCTCCATAGCTCTTGGAGTAGAAAGTATTCCTTGCGTAGTCTATATGGTATGATTCATGTTTAACTTGCAGTACACAACCAAGTTAGCATTTACAGTTAAACTGCCAGTGCTGAATGGAGTTACTCCATTGAAGTTATAATTCTGGGGCTTTATTCTTTACTAATAAACATATTTCCTTATAAGAATTGCTGTACTGTCCATGTGTGGCAAGGTAATTTGAGTACAAGATTCTGCTTTTTGAAAAATATTTGATATTTCTAAAGGACTTCAGCTTATTTGCTGTGTCCTTCGACAGTGAATCAACAACTGCTTGAACTGTAGAAATAATGTTGATGCTTGACTGCATTCTTTGTGCTCTTCTGGCCTGATCCTGCAGTCCTGCACACACAGAACTCCCATTTACTGCAAGAGAGGTTTCCCAGTTCTGAGGGCTGCAGGAATGGAGGGTGGCTTTCATGAATTTAGGGATGGGTACAATATAAAATTACAGGATTTTTAAAGGACTAATTAAACATAATGTGTGAGACTGTTTTGTTCCAATGTTCAGACTACAACATGGCTTCTGCTGAATGTTCAGTAAAGTAACAGCCCTAGTCATGGAGTGCATTTACTGGCTCCCCAAGGCTATGCAGTTCAGAAGACAAGGATGTATCTGATAGGTCTGAGGCAACATACAATGAAGATGTAACAGCACAGAACATTTCCATCATAAAAACAGCTAAAAATATTTCAGTGAAAATAAAAGCACATTATTTTTGCTTTTTCTGTTAAGCCTGATTTTCTTTAACCTTTCTGCTCCATCCTAATATCACTGTAGTCAGGTTTTCAAAAAATCTGACTGCTATCAGAAATAATTTCTCTCCTTGCATTCCAACTTTTAATTTTTGATGTGTATCACTGTTAATTGCATTTATTTGCAATTAGGTAGCTAAATGTTGCTGCAGAAATCATGGATTGGCAAGCAATAGTTAATAGTTATTAATAGTTAGGTATTTGCAGTTTTTCCATTTGTCATGGCTGAATTTATTTTTTATCATGTTTGTTCTGTTAAGTGCTGAGCATTATGAGCTCTGCTTTAATTGATTTTCTTACTGAAGTTTGTAAATATCAGATTAAGCTACACATTTAAACCTGAATTGCTTGAACTCAGAATGTTCATTCCTTTGAAGAATTTTACATTTTGTTCCCATTCAGCATCTTTTTCACATTTTTTACACATTTTCAGTTCTCTCCGGATGCTTTCATAGATTTTTATTTTTTTTACTTTATTTTCTCATGTTTGAGCCTATAAATGTGTAGGATGTTATTACTACAATTTGTATTTTTAAAAACTCTTTTAAGTTTTTTTTTTTAATTCAGGAATTTAAACTTAATCCTGACGTTTTCTGAGTATCCTCAACTGCCTTGGCATTCATCAGCTTGTGTGGAAATAAACCCATCCTCGTGTAGGAAGGACAGCTGTAAATGCCTCACTTTGCTGCGTGCAAATACCCTATTGAATCAACTGGCAATTTTGCATATGGAAAACTGCACGATGTGGGGAGCAGAGGGCACCGGGTAATTAACTGAGCCTTAGGGTGAGAGAGAAGACTGTGCCGACACAGTCACTCGCTTCAGTAGTTGATAATTAGTCGTTATATTCCCAACAAGTAAAAGAAAAGTTACAGGCGTTTGGAGCCCCGGCTGTGGATGGGCTCTCTGTGTGCTGTGTTACTGCAGTTGCTTCTGGTGATTATAGGGGAGAGAAACACTTCCAGAGAGGCCTTGATTACATGCAACAGTAACTAATTAGACAATAAAGCAGCTAACTATTCGTACTCTTTTCTACAAGAACCAAGAATGCATTATGAAACTAATCTTTAAAAAAAATTAATTGCATCTCGGTCTTAATTTAAAACTGAGTGTTTTATTTTTTTTCCCCTTTCCTGTTTCTTTTTATTCCAAGTTGGTCCAGGAAAATTGCTATTAATGAAATCTGCTCTCTGAGACTTCAATCGGCTTGTTATTCATTAAAGCCTTGCTATTTCTCCTAAAATGTATTGACCAATGCTCAGGGCAGATACTTAACACAAAATACACTTTGTAATTTCATCATTTTTGTTATTGTGCTTTTTTAAGATGCAGAGGTCTATGGACTTTGTAGAAAAACAAATAAAAACCCTAAGCTTACAGTTACATAGTATTAAAAGAAGGGTAAAGGAAGCATTGAGTGTCTTTAGGATGATGAGACATTCATTAAGATTTTTCCGCCTTCCTTTTCCTATTTTCAATCCATCTGAAGTACCATTAAAGCTTTTCAGGCAGCTTCCTGTGAGAAACCCTCTTCTGTGCTGTTTTTCTTCCTTGAAAAAAGGTGGCTGCTCTTCAGTCAGATTGTATGGATTTGGCCTGGGATTTGTATAATATCTGTGTAGAATGCATCAGTTGTTTAGGAACCTAATTCCCAATATGGCTCCCTTTTGATTAAGAACAAAGCCAGCATTTCACAGCATTATAGGAACACAGAAAAACAAGTTAATGATCTAAACCTTTTAATTCATGGTTGCTTGTCTATTTAAAGTACTTTTGATTCTGCTATAAACAGACTGGCCCCTTTTTTGTTTAACTTCTTTTCTTTGGTTTCTTCACATTTCTTTCTTTACTGTCCATGAAATTTGTAGCTAGTTTCCTTTTCTAACTGAAGAATGAAAGGTTGTGACTACAGAATGATACAGAAAGTAAGAAAGCATATCTAAACTGGGCGTATATCCAGCGCAGACCTCTTTGAAACAAGCTAAATTTAGGGTTGTTGGGATTTTTTTTGTTATGTTTTCCCCTTCTCTTTTTGAATACCTATACTTTGTTTTATTCCACTTTTTTAAATGAATGTCAAGTTAGTTACTTTTGCGATACTTGCTTGATTTTTACATGATGCTTCGTATGGCTTTATTTTATGTAGTTACTCGTGGTATTTTCTTTCTTCCTTAGTTCAGCAGATTACTATTCTGTGTGCCTTTATCCATAGAGACAACAAGGGCAACTTTTTCAGAACTTTCAATTACCACCACAGTATGAGGTACTTCAGGAAAATAGTTCCCTTCCAGAATATTCTTTTTTTTTTTTTTTTTTTTTTTTTTTTGTCAGAGAATTGGAATCTAGAGCCTGTTCTTCAAACCAGACTCTAAAACTTTTTGGTGAACAAAACTGCTGGGCAAGCAGCAGCGGCATGAATAATTCCCTTTCTGTGGAAGGGGACCTTATTCCCTGTATATAAATAAAGGTTTGCTGCTTCCATTGTCGTCACGTATTTTTTTCCTGAAATGAAGATGACTTTTTTAGATTTGCTTTTGTTTACAGTGGGAGCTCATTATTTCTTTCTTTTTTTTTTTTTTTTTGGCAATGGCTTATTTCAGGCACTTGTTAGAAATTATAAATGAAGAAAAAAAATCCACTAATACATTTTATTACGTCTGTATCCCATCAAGGTAAATTGAACAGCCAAGACACTTACAATAACTTCACAAACAATAATCCTGGGAACCCTCGACTCCTGCCTCTTCCAAGTTTGACTGTGGTGTTGCCTCTTGCTCAAATCAAGCAGCCAATGACATTAGGGACCATCACCAAACGCACAGGGTAAGTGGATGTGCACGAACCTTTCTTAACCTTGTTATTTGTAGTTTATATGAAAATAATTTCCTTATTTTTATACCTGTTTTTATTCCTTTTATTTTACTTTTTATTCCAGTGGTAACAGAATAGTTGGGGGGGGGGGGGGGGGGGAGAGTGCATAAGAAAAGAAAAACAGCAACAAAAAAGAACTTAGTAACTCAAAAAAAAATTCAGGAGCATTCTTTTGGATGGGTCATTTTCTTGCAGTCTATCATATGGGAAACGCTGGATGCTGCCATCAGAAGTTTCACACCAGGAATTGGTATGAAACATAAGCAGAGCTGTATTCAATCAGAATAAGTTATGGTTTTACTTTTTTTTTTTTTTTTTAAAGAGTTTGTTTATTTTGATTTCCAACCTTCTCAAGCAGAGATGATTTTTGACTATCAGAAATTGAAGGACAGTAAGCCAGGCTGTGTATAAAGAGAAAACTTAATCCTGATGTTTTCTTGACCTTATTTTTCTTCTGAAGTGACCGTTCTGTACTATGAAATTGATGTGTGGACTTTCACTCCAGAGCCAGTCACACTTCGCTACTTCGTGATGTGCCATGATAAAGCACTTCAAAATGCTTGTTATGAAAAGCTCTACTGAATATATACAATATATATACATTATAATTACAAAGAAGATTCTGTGAGTTTCATAAACCATAACAATTTTCAAGTTAATTCATGCTGTTGAACAGTTGATATTTTTCTCTTGCTAAATTCTAAATTTTAAAGTTTTTGCAATTGATCCATAAAGCTAGTAGGCGATTTTTTTTTTCCTTCTCAGTTTTTGGTACTTCAAATCCCTGAATATATTCTAATTAAAATTTTTAATTCTGATTTATGCATTAATTTACAGACTGCTTTTATATTAAAAAAAAATAAAAATCAAGTTTGTCTTGTTTGACTGTCTCAACAACTGAGAGTCCTACAAGTTAACATTTCCCTGTATCTTGGCAAATGGGTCCTGGCACTGTCTTGCTTCAATTGTTCCTTGGTTTCTTGCTCAAACACTAGTAGTGAAGTGAATTTTACCTTGTGTTTCATGACCTGGGAAATATTTTTCAGAAGAGAGCTCATGGAATATTTCCTCTCTCCCTGAGTAATTCCCATATTCCATGTTTGAGTGTTCAGAGCATTCTGTTAAATCCGTTATTGTTTGCTTAGTGCTCTAAGCATGCATGATGAGGTTCTAAAGCTTACATATGTATGCACGTATGTACATGTTTATCTCTATGTGTCTATCTAACAATCCAGTCCTGCTCTCACCGCTGTAAACAGTAGGCTTTTAGAACCAAATCATGAGCTGCAAACACTCAGTTGTCCAAAGGAACGAGGCTGTCTGCAGTTCCTGAACTTCACAGATAATTGTAAATAGGACTTGGTAAAGAAGTAATACAAGGGTAATGCTGTGATTTATTTCTTCCACAGATGCATTTCAGTTGCTTATATTTGCATTTTTTTTTCTGCTTACAGTTTAAACACAGGCAAGGGAAGTGTGTTAGCAATCAGATGCATTTTGAAAGTAAAGAAGGGTGTGATTTTGGATGAAGACAAGAGGCGAGCTAGGTTCAAAGAAAGGTTGGTGTTCATGGAAATAAGTAGCAAGTTACAGAAAGGAAAATAACAGAAAGATTTCTTGAAGATTACAGTCAGAGAAGAGCAGAAATGCAGTCTCACAGAAATGGAATAGGAGCTTAGAACTAGGTAGGATGAGATGCAGAAAATAGAAAGCCATCTGATGGTCTGTAAGGGGAAGGCATTGTGATAGGAGAAGTGGTGAAGGGTGATGATTTAAAAAAATAATAATCACCACTGCAGTTTTTGAGTTACTAAGTTTACAGTAGTAACTCATGCAGCTGCCTTTACAGAACTGCTTCTTTAATATAGTGGTGATACCAGCAAACTTTACTATGACCATAGTGAATGTAATAAATCTGCATTTTGGATTTAATATTTTATTCTTATTTATCTCAAGCATATTCAGAGAGTGTTCTTATTCCTAGTTTTCTCTGACTAAATTTTACCACTCACGAACTGTCTGTGTCCTATTATTTTGTATAATTTTTAAAATTAATTAAATTTAGAATACTCAGTGAGGCTTATATAAGGGGAGGAAAAAACAGTCATGGGAAATACCCTGCTGTGTAAATAGAGTTTTTATGAATGAGGATCATAATTTTCAGTGAAGCCTGTGTAGATGTGTAATGCTAAGCTGAGAGCTTCCTTCATTTGTTCTGCATCCAAAATATTTGATGAAAGTACACAAAATTAACATGAAAAGCTGTATTTATAAGGCAGGGATTTAAGAGGAATGCCTCGGATCCAAGAAGCCTGGCATGCCTAAAATGACCAAATTGAGACAGCAGCCTTAACTTAAACCTCCAGGGGGCAAAGCGTGTGTTTAACATATTTAACATCTGCCCTCATATTTCTGGAAACACATAGCAATGTAAGTCTGTACAGTGTAATATTTAGACAGGACAGGGACCATCTGCCTCACTCTGAGAAGTGTAGGAGGCATGTATTACTGCAAATGGCAACAGACAGATGTATTTACACCTACATGGTCAGCACCTTTAAGCACTGCTCCAAGGAAACAAGGCTCTTCTTTGGAAGCAGCTGCTTAACCTTGTGATTGTGCAGCGATCAGAAAAGGAGACGGACTTGCAGTCGGTTGGCTTTTACAGTCACCATTCGGTGGCCCTTAAAGCAGATTCCTTTTCTGTTGCTGCTTTGAAAGAATTAAGCAAGACTAAAAGAATATCGTGTAATTACCACTTCTGGATTTGTCCATTTTATTTGCTTTTAGCATCTGAAAAGCTGCTTTAATACTAGACATTTTAATTAAGCTTTGCAGGTTTTATTAACCAAAAAGTCATGCTGGGTTTTGTTTTGCCAGTATCCAAGACAGCAAAATATTTTTCAGGTAAAAGGAGGGATCATTGCTCTTAATATTATTTGCTCAAGCAGAGCTGCAAAGCATGTCATTTTTCTTGACAAGTGGAACGGCAGTAAATTTTTTAAAAGTGTTTGCAGTAGCCCTATGGGAATGAAAGGCCAGAATCTGGAGTCTTGTCATTGCTGTGCTGTTCATCACAGAGGCTTTTTTTTCTCATGTAAACTTGTGGGTTTGGGAACATTTTCTGATCACTCATTAAACTCTGAATCTGAATACAATTTACATTCTCAGCACCAGACATCTCAGAGCATTGCCTCCCTTCTTGCCCATCACCAGTGCTTCCTAGTTCCCTGCCCTCTTTTTCTTCCCTTGCTTTTCCCAGTCTCTCACTGTAATTTCCCCACCTTTGTGAAGCACTTCATTTTGGTCCCTATATTTTGTCATCCCATTGACTCACTTTCCTGTAGTTTGTACTGTCAGCACTTTCTGAGAAGCAGATAGGCTTTCCCAAAGGGGCTCTAGCACTAATGAGGGAGGAAGCATCTTATGTTTTAAAGATCAGGGGGTTGTAAGAAAGTAAAAGAGCTAGATTTAATAAGTCTTTATAGATCTGTGCCTCAGTTTCCCTTTCAAAATTTTAATAGTAATGCTGAATTCTTTCTCAAGTCTGGTGAATGGGTTAATTCATTGCTCATTTAACAAAGAGCTTATAGATTTGAAAGGGGAAGAACTGTATGATCCATCTCATGCTTGTCTATAAAAGGCAGTGTATTAGAATATGTTAGAAGACAGCTTTGTGCTTTGCGATAGCTTTATAAGCTTGCCTTGTGTTTGTGGAATGAGTTGTAGTTTGTTTCCAGTTTGTAAGAATGGGGGGGACACAGACGGACTGTAATAGAAAGGAGAGAAATAAAAGATAGAATCACTGCCCAAAATGAAAAACTGTTTAAAAAGTTGTCTTCTCTGACAGCAGCATTTGTTTTAACTATCTCAAGGGGTATGATCATTATATTTGTATCATACTTCATTCTCTAATTCATTATAGACCTAGTGAAATGCCAGGATGTGACCTGCATTAGTTGAGTCTTACCAAAACAGAAACATCCAATGCACCTTGCAGGAAAAGAAACAAACCTTTTTTTTTTTTTTTTTTTCATCCAAAAAATAGTGAGTTTTAAAACATGGAACTTCATCCATTCTTCATCCCATTCCCCATTTTCATACCTCATTCCACTCCCAGTAAGGAGAAAGTTATGTGAAGTGGCTGCTGTTGCAGCACGCTGAGATGCTTTCATTTTCCTGCTTCTCATTGCTTATATTACATGTATCATACGTCACTATACCCATTGGTTTTATTTTGACTAAGAAGAGCTTCATTGAGCCCAGGTTCTACTACTGAGGCAAACAAAAATGAGGAGTGCAAAGTCATGGTGTCATGATACATTCCAGTAGGCAACGGTAACTAAAAAAGTCAAGGAAATATTAAAAGTAAAGCTAAAGAATTCAGTAAAATAGGTCAGCTTGCCTGCATGCTGAAGCCAGACACTCTTTTTCAAACACATTCCAGAGACATGTTTTGTGCCACTTCAAGGTTTTATAAAAAATTTTGGTAATAAAGCACCTACTGTAATGATTTGCAATTGATATGAAATATGGCCATTTGCACTGAATTTTGTTCAAATGTCAGTGTTCATGAAAGGATTCTCATTTCAGATGGCAACATGATAGCAATGAGGGTTGGAGTGTGTGGGTATTGCACAGTATATTCAAAGCTTAAATAGTTGCAAGCTTTTATGAAACAACACAGAATATTTCAGTTTTGAATTTGATAAAACTCAATCAGAAAACAAAAAGATGCTGTTGAAATTTTGAATTATAAATCATCTTCATTAAAAAATTTTCCTTCAGAATTCCCCACTAGCTATGAGAACCTCAGTGAGTTTTTTGCTTTGGCATTGCTCTGTTCCTGTCACCGAGCATAGCCATCTGGTGCTGTCTTTTCAAGGTTGGGTTATCCTGTAATTTGTACTCTCTCTCCTCCCCCCCAGCCCCTCCATTAACATACCATCCGTACTACATGAAGGAAGTACTGGAAAAAAAAAAGCTTAAATAAATATCATAGGAAAAAATGGTCATTTTAAAAGAAATTGGATCTCGTGATCATAAAGAAAAAGCTATATTCTGTCTTTCAAACTCACAACTTATTAAGACACACCTTAGACTTTTGAAGTGTAATTACTTTTTCTTCGTAACACAAGATTTTGAATCTATGTAAAAATGACAGCAACAAAACAAAAACCAAACAAACAAAAACACAAGACGCCACCCTCCATGGAAGTCTGTGTATCCACCTAAGTCAATTTGTATTTCAACTAGAGGAATTTGTTGATTTGAAAATGTAATTGGGTCAACACAGTATGGTGAGCTAAATAGAAAGTCTGCTGTTACCTTCTAACCTATTCTGATGAGCTCATGGAAACATCATTTGCCTGCTTTTTGCAGACAGAGAAACTGAGGCAGGCAGAAAAAAAATGACTTGCCAAATGTCCAGGATCATAATTCAGAAACTCCAAGCTCCCAGTCAGATTTGACCACTCTCCAGTGACTCTTCAAATGTACACAAGATAGGTTCTAGGTTTTAAATTGCATTGGCTATGGATTATGCAAAAATCTTCACTTTCCATTAAATATTTAAATGGTGTAATAGTGCTGTGGCAATCATATGGTGAGCTATTAGAATGGCCTTCAGCTCAGTTAGGGACTGAATATTGACTCTATAGGATATCCTACAGTTCATAACAGCACATGCAATTCATACAGTGCATGCAATTTAATTGGGTTTTATCACTACTCAAATATGATACATTGCATCCAGAAAGGCAGACGGTTCCACTAAATGAGCTCTCTCCCCTAAAGTGCCAAACATTCATTTAAATACAAACATTTGAAAGGCAGGCCGTTATACAGAGTTTTAAAGATCTTCAAATCTTTTTTTGACAGATATTACTAATTAAAAAATGGGGAGGAAGGAGAATAGTTTTTTTCCACACTATTCTAATTTTTAGTGAATTTTTACATCTTTGGATGTAGAAGAATATATGTCTTAGTTCTCTACCTTCATGTATTTTTTTTCTAAGAGGATTCTGCATTCGTTGAAGTTGCACTCATGCCAAATTCAGTTTCTAGAATTATTTTTTTGTGTATGTTGGAGTACTGTTAATTGTGTAGGCTTATGGCTTTATATATCTCTCAATGATAGACCTTCTCTGTTTAGTTGATTGCCTGAAAATACTTTACTTGTTTCAACTAGCCAGAATTTATCCCTGAGTCAGAGCATGAAAAGAAAAATGACACATTGGCATTTACAAAATCAATTATTCAGTAATTTTGTGGATAATGTTACATCCCAAATGAGAATCAAAGAAGCCGTGAGCATGTGAGTAGCTCTAAATTTACCTCCTGCTCCTGCTTTTCAGATTTTATGCAAATGTCAGTATGGCTATGGCCTGTGATGTAAACAAGGGAAAATTCCATTCAAAATGCACTAAAATTAATGGGGTGTGATACCACTCTAAGAACTATACACTGCGCAAAATACATGAACAACAACCAAAAAAATAGTGTAGATAAATTAGTGAGTGGCCAAAAACATTAAGGTCTATATCAGGTGATTTCTAACATCAAATACATTTGAAGTAAGTGAGGGTTCTCTTTCCTGCATTCCATGCAAGCTTACAAATGGGGGAACAAGATTTCTATGGCGTACAGTTGCTGCAGATTTTTAATTTAATAGGATCTATACTAGGAAAAGGGCTGGGGAACTTCCCTAAGAGAAAGAGTGCCTTGTACCTGTAGACTTTTTTGCTTAGGCCACACTTCATTTCAATAAATTTGTAAAAAATGTCCCACGTAGACCTTCAGTGGTTCATGGAAAACACCCACAAGGTTGTTTGTCTTGATGCTAATTTACTTTCTTTGTCTATTAATTATGACTTGGATGTCTGTTGAAGGCTCTTGACTGCATTTGCCTCAGATTTGTCTGCAGGTTTCAGGAAGGAGAACTAAACTGTGTCTAACTTGAATTACAACATCAAAACCTGTTTGCACCTGATGCATTACGTTTGTCACAGCAGTCGTGCATGGAGAGCCTCCCCTGTGAGCTCGTGCTTCTGTGGGTGGTTGCGTTGTCAGTGGGACCGTTCACGTGGGCACTTGTTCCCTTTGTGAGTGTCAGCATGCTGGTTACATGAGAGGTCTACATCTCTTCCAGGGCATCATGAACGGTTATAAAAATTCTTTTGTTTACCTTCTGCATAAATCTTAATAGCATGATGTACAGTGTACTTGTTGGTAATTGAGTTTTCATCTAATTTCTGTGCATTTTTCCCCTTTACGTGAAGACCTTACCTGTTTGGAGCAGGATGTTTTTCCATAAAAGCTCCATGGTGAGTTCCCAGTTCAATCCCAGCATGCCTAAAATTCATTTGCTGTACTCACTAAAAATAACTCTGTGTTTAGACTTTTTAATTTGGGATATATATATATTTATTTTTTTCCAATTTGTTTACTGCATGGCTGATTCATAGGTGGAAGCACTGCATAATTTCACTTTTAAACTGTGGATGTGTATTCACCATCAAGCATTGTCAAACAAATGCATTCACCTTTACTTTTATTTTTGTCTCGTCTTTATTTTTTCTTTCTTTAACCATTGAGGGAGCATTTAATTTTTAAGTAGCACAGAAACTGAAAAAATAAAATATTTTCCCAGCAGGCAAAAGTGATTGCAGTATCTTTCCAAAGCAGGTCTGTTTTTTCTATATAGCTTCCCTTGTTATAGTAGCACTAAGTTGCTTGCAGACAGCAAACGTCGATGATGACCTCCCGATAATAAGCCAGATTAGCAATGAGTGGACAGTAAAGTATTGCAGTAAGAGAGATGAAGCAAGTGAAGTGGATGCTACAAAAATAAAATACAAAAAATGCTTATCACACCTGAGGAAAAAAATGAACCGCAGTTCCTTTTAAATAATTGATATTTGAAATAATAAACGGTGTTGGTTGAAATATGTAAAATGGCAGCATTTTACAGAAACACAGACAAAACAAAACCAACTCTTGAGTTGCATACAGTGCTACATAACCTCCAGTCACCTTTTCAGAATGAGGTGGTTGAAGTTTTAAGTAGCAAGTATGGAAGAAGTTTGTAGGTTCTAAGGCTTCCTTAGAAAATTTAGAAACTTTTAGGCAGGAGGAGTTTTTCTTGTTTGTTCTTCATTTTAGCAAAGGGTTACCAGCTCTGTCTGTCAGTCTTTGCTAGAATATTTGTTTGTGGCTCTTGATTCTACTAATGGTAGTTTCTTCCTCTTGTATCATCCCCTTATGTCTAAAAATACTGTTTTCAGCAGAAAGAACTTCATGAGAGCTTCATTAGGATGCAGAGTTCTTAGAGAATGGCAGAAGACAGCTAATGAAGGATATGTAAGCTATACCAAACACCAGACAAGCAAAGGTACTAAACATGACACTTTTAAAGGAAAGCTGCCATTTTCTTACTCCTGGAGAATCACTTCTACATGAATATTATGTGGGAAGGAGCCTATGTAATAGCACAGTATGGTATCTGGTTAGTGCAGCAGTCTTCCTAAGAACCATCCCTAAACGTAGTTTATGATGCATCTGAGTTTATTTGTCTGATGGGGATCTAAGAACTGAAAAGGCTCTGGAAGAAGAGTTTTCAATGTAGATTGTCTTAGCAAATGGATGTCCTGGTTGCTGCCTTCATAAAGCAGGCTCCCGGAGTTTCAGCAAAGCCAGGCAGAGATGCATGTCAACCAGAAATGATTTTAGATTGAAGCAAGATTAAAAGGCCTAGATTAAAGAGGGGAATATATGAAGTAGACTCAAAAATCGTTGCCTGTCTTTCACAAGACTGTTTTGTGGTTTGTTTAATGCCGGTGCTAGCTCACAAATATGGTCTTTACTAGCCTACAGAGAAATTAGGATAAAAAACACACTTTGGGTGGGGGAAGAAATCATGTTGTTTCCATTAAAGTCTTAATGAGTCCTAAATTATGTAAACAAAATGAATGGAGATTTGACAGCTTACTGCCTGGTGAATAAAGGAGCCTACCATTTCTTTCTTGCTTTCTCTTGTTTTATTCATGCTTTGACAACTAGAAACATGTCTTTCTTTT
Organism: Anas platyrhynchos; assembly: GCF_047663525.1. Lineage (NCBI taxonomy): Eukaryota > Metazoa > Chordata > Aves > Anseriformes > Anatidae > Anas > Anas platyrhynchos. The sequence goes on from NC_092606.1 coordinate 2,595,986, forward strand.
CTTGTTTTAGGCACAATGATAAATTAATTAAAATGTATTTTAAGACAGATAGGGTTTTTACAGTAATTTTTTAATTTGCAAATTTCATGCAATATTTTTCTCTGATACTTTCGTGGTAGTTTATATAGTCAAGATAAAACTTCCACCTTCCCAAACTGGATGTTTCCATTTCAGCGTGTTTAGCTGTGGATTAATTGTGTAGTGACTTACAGATATGTGCCTTTGTTTTTAGGAATCTGACGTTTTTGAAGCCCATTCGTTGGTAATATAAAACCAAATAGAGGCTGCAGAGAACAAGAATCATCCTATTTTATAGATATTTGAATTTGTAAATAATTTTCTTCATATCATGTATGTTCCAATTTATTTATTTTTTTAAACTCATGTCACTTATTTGAGTGTATGAAATTAAAGACAAATTTAAAAGCCAGCAGTATTTTGAGGGACATAGAGCTCTTCGAGGAACATTCCATAGCTGTATTGTGTAGCCTTTGATTTTTCAGTAGTTGTCTATGGTTTGCAAAATGTTTTAATATTGGTCAAGATCTGCTCAGGTGATAGAGCAAAAAACATCATTCTGCCCCACCCCACCCCAAGTGAGATAAGCAGAAAAGTTTCTTTTTTGCAGATAGACACTGGAACAGTTTGCCCTTTCTACATTATTTTTGTTTTAAGGATATATATTTTTACTACCTGCTTTGATTTCTGCACTGATACAATTGAGATAAAAATACTGTGTTGTCTTGGGGATGTTGTCTTGGGGAATTAATTCTTGGTGTAGCTACACAGTTGGGTAGACCAAAACAGGAAAAAGTCTACTGACATTTTATCCTCCATATACCTTTTGGTGCCGTTGTTTCTCAAGGTGTAATATTGAAATTAAGAGAGTGAATGTTTTGGTCATGTTAGCTTCACCTGTTTTATTTGGTAGTGTTGATTCCCAACAACCTGCACTTCTTCCTGCATCATAACCGCGTTCAGTAAAAAATACGGCATAATATTCGGAAAGTTAGCAATTGTGAAGATTCCTTTAAATTAACCCTTTTTAAAAGTGAGGCAAAATGTGCCTTAATTTCAGTTCTTGGAATAGTTTATGAAGTGCTGACAGGCTGAGAGCAAGTAAAGAGCAGGAGTTCATAGCAGAAACAAGTCATTCACCACCTACCTTCAACAGTATTGTTTGGTTATCATTTATAAGGCTGAGAGGGTGTTTGCATCTACATAATAATGAGGATTTATAGTTTCCATGTTGTTAAAATATCATAATGACATGAAAATAGATTTTTCTAATGGCATTACTATTACTGAATGTAACTTGGCTTTTGAGATCCCCTGAAAGAAAGAAATTGGAGTTGGAATGTATTGATGAAAACGCAGGGATTAAAGTTAGACGGTGGTAAAATGAAAGATTCTTTACTTGCAATAGTTTTCAGCGTAGAGTTGTTGACATCTCTGCACTCTTTTCAGAAATATGTAGAAACCAGTATGATGCACTAGTAGGTCTTGGTTTTTGTTTTTAGCAGGACTAAGTTTAACCACATGAGTAATCGTGTTTTACAAGGTCTGCTCTTTCTGTCTACAAAACACCGCTCTTGAATGGAAAATGTTTTGGCACCGAAACCAACAGTTAAATGCGTGCCTTGAAAGACGTGCATTTTAAAGACATGGTGTAAATAGAATGTAGTTTAGACCATTTCCTCCGTTGTTGTTTATATCCATATTTGGTTGAGCTTAGGTCTTTGGAGCTAAGAGTGTGCAGAACCCAGGAAAGATTTTGTAATTTATTGTTACGAGTCCCAGATTCACTTCTGGTTAAAGGATTGAAGAAATGGTTGAAGCCCATTTTGTCTCAGTTGAAGCTTTCACCAGTTTGTAGGTGAGAATAGAATTTGCTCCCATTTTTTTTTGCATTTTAAATTATTTTAATAACCTCAGATTGTGTTGTGTAAATATTCAGAATATTAAGAATATTAGAATAGTATAGAAATATTATTTTTAAGAGTTTCTAGGAGGAAGTGAATACAACTGAATCTCACCTATACTCACAGTTTGCTTTGCATTAACTGAGGAGTAACACTGTCCTGGACAGCCTTGTTCTACATTAAATAACAATCGTTTACTGAATGAAGTATAGATCAGTAACAAGATTGCCATTAGTGCATTCATTTACATTGTCATTTCTGCAGGAGTTGTCAGTGCATGAATACTTGGGAGGTGAGAACTAAAAATAGTTATTGATACGCAACTTATTACAAAACTGGTTAAAAATACCATTTCAGTGACAGATGACTGTTTCAAAATGAGAGGAGTCTATTTTCAATTTTAATGAGCCATAAATAATAATATGTTAATATAAATTAAATATTCTAATATAGATTGTGAAGTGACACTTCACATTTAATACATATATAATACATTTATAGTCAGGAACTTTTTGGAACACAGATTTTTGACCCAGTAATCTGTAATTGTAGTTGTAACAGTTGGATATTAAGTGCTTTGTGGTGGTTCAATATCAGAGTTACTGACTATAAATTGCAATTGCTCTTTGGGGACGTTCTTGCTTCTCATGTAAGTGCAAGATCTTCAGGACAGGTCTAAGTCTATGAAAGTTCATCTGAATATTTCCATTGATTCTGGGTAGTGTAATGGAATTCTTTTTGAAAGGTCTTGTGTTTGTGTTGTTGTGGTGGTGTTTGTTTTCTGTTTCGTTTTGTTTTTAACAAATGTGACCATAGGCTTGCCATATGTGTGATTTATGGCAGGTAGCTTAGCTCCTCTGTGCTTCAGTGGGTCCATCTGTAAAAGTGGCAGAGCAATACTTTACAAAGTGTTGGGAAGCTCAACTACTATTTTTTAAAATCCCTTTCAGAAACCTGGCTGAAAATACAGTGCAAGTGCAAACAATTAGTTTTTTTCTCCCATTTTCATGTGACCTCATTTCCAGTAGGTATAGAAAAAGTATTTGCTGCTTCAAGTAGAAGGCAATTTTAAATGTTTCAAGTTGCATGACAGCAATCAAGGAGGCTATGTGTTTTTAACCATATGCCATATTTTACACGTGTCACTTACTACAGCTAGTTGCTGGAGTTGTTGGAAGGAAATAAAGTATTTGAGATCAGGGAGAGTTTTGCCATGTATTTCAGTGAGATCTGGCTTGAGCTTTAGGGGACCAAGACAAGACTTCAGCCAGGTGCAGTCTCTGCAGCCAGGTGCAGAAGTTCTAGAGAAGTCCGGTTTATAGAATAATCCTGGTTTAGAATGCTTTTCTTACGTTATTTTTCATTATATCGATTTTGGATATTAAGACTTTTCCTGCTTTAGTATCCCTGTTGGTTCATTCTGTTGAACCCCTTCACCCATATACAAGTAATTTCTAATCAACAACAAAAAAAGAGTAGTATGAATTAAATATCATTATACTTCTGCATAGTGTTTTAATTGCTTTTTGCCACTTTAAAGTATTTTTCTGCTGCTAAAGTTCATAATACTGCAATACTGTGTTTGCACGTTCATATATACACACACTCTTAGGACTGAAGAGCATTACTTAAAAATGAATAAGAATGTGACAGTATAATAGAGGCTGATATAATGTGGAACAAGAAATTAACAGAAGAAAAAAGGAAAGGAGGGAGAGGTAGCAAGAGAAGGGAGCAGTGAAGTAGAATAAAAGAAAGGGAGATAACTTACAAAAATGGGGAAAAAATGGAACATAGAGAAGAAGGAATCCTGCGTGAACTTCTCAAACAGCTTTTCCATTAAGGAAAGGATGAAATCCAGGTGTAATGAACTGAGGAAATGGGCAGTGCTCTGAGAAGTTCTGAATTTATACAAACCAGAATGTTACATGTCCTCAGATTCATTTAAGGAGCTGAAGAAGAAAATAAAAACACGACATGATGCAATGACATAATTATAAACCACTATACCTGCTACATGCATATTGTGAAGTTTCAGATGAGCATCTTTCTTAATCTCTTTTTATATGATATAATTACTGATTTGTTTTAACACGTAGCACATAAGTGTGTGTATTGTTTCCCTTTTCTTGTATCCTCCGCATGTTGTTCCCTCTTTCCCTTTTGCCCACATCACATCTATTTTAATGGTTTCAGTGGCATCAGTTACTGTGCCAGCTTATAATTGATCAGCAGTCAATTTTACCATTATTTCTAAGTATCTTTTTAAAATGCAAGAAAATACCAATCACCTAAATGACTGACCCAGCATCTGTATTTTCATTCCCAAAGGACTTGTAATTATAAATGTTTATATTCACTTAAGAAGTTGTTTCTATTGAATGCAAATATTCAATATTGGGTCTTTCAAACAGTCCAACCAACTCTTCATTATGAGCCAGTGCTGTTCTTCAAGTTAATGAGTTCAGTGACGAAGGGGAATTTGGAACCTATTATCCAGAAACACTAAGCATCTGTAAATCCTGCTAAATCTTATGGGAGCTGCAGATATTTAGCACTTCTGAATTTATGTCTTTTGACTGTTAAGCAAAGGACGTCTTAATTTTTGAGAATTAATTTTCATAATTTTATTTTATTTTTTCTTTAAGCAAAACCAAACCAGCTCCACAAATTTCACCCAGTAAGTCTATGGGAGGAGAGTTTTGTGTTGCTGCAGTCTTTGGATCATCAAGGTCATGGTTTGCAAACAATCCAGGGCTGAAAAGAGAAAAAGGTAGGTATACTGCAAATCTAGGCTTTGCATTTAAATTTGAATTCTGTTTGTTTGGTTTTTTTTTCATTTTGTGGTAACTTGTGAGCATATCGGGTGATTTTGTTTCTGAAATTCTATATCAATGGAGATTTTTGTGGACTTGCAGTTGTGATAATTCAGGTAAATAGGACTATTTACAGGAAATTTAAATTAGCTAAATGACTCACTGTGATTTATAATGTTATATATAGATGGAAAACAAACTTTGATAGTTCAATGCAAAGACACTGTGTGAAGCTTCCCATAAAAAGCTGGGAGGTAAAGGTGAGATACCTTTGCTAAAGCAGATGTTTGTCAATGTGTAGTTAATTGAATACATGTTGGTGAGAAAACATTCCCCTACTCTTACATGTGGTATTTATAGTTTTCTGAAGCAAGGGAAGAATTAACTGTGTTTTGTATGATTTTCTCTTTGTCTCTCCAGGTCTTTCACTCTTTTTAATTCATATATTTTACCACAAGTTTATTAAGCTAAGTGACTTACAAGAATAAAGAGTCTACTATTTCTGTTAAAAAATAATCTGATTCTGCTGTTGTATTGCAATAAGATTTTCTTTCTTCTTTCAAACAGATCAATCGAAACAGTTTGTAGTGGAGTCACTGTATATTATCAGCTGCTATGGCAGCCTGGTGGAGCACGTATTGGAGCCACGTCCACTCAGCACCGCTCCGAAGATCAGTGATGACACGCCCTTGGAAATGATGACGTGCCCAAGAGCCAGCTGGACTTTGGTTAGGTACTTCATTTCTTTTCCTTTTTTCTCCTTTTTGTCCAGAAAATGATTATGAATTCTTTCTTTGGAAGGGATGAATGAACTACATCATGATTTTCCCCCTTATTTTATCCTACCGTTCTTCATTGAAAAAGAAGTCTCTCAAATTTGAGCCTGACATAGGATGTGGTTCTGTCAGTGCTTCTGTGTCTGATTGGGAGCTTGCCATTGAAATACTTCTGTAGACATAGAGCTCCATGAACATGGAATAGAGATTGTTATGAACTGGTGATTTTAAATGATCGGACTGTATTTTTTTAATAAAAGGACTGGAAACAATTATTCTAGTTGTGTATTGTATATTTAACTGTATATTTTAATTATTTTAGTAGTGTTAAAACACAGAATTCTGCCATGAGACAAGTGTGAGGTTTCCAAGATGAAGCATTGCAGAGTTAGGCAAGTTATCCTGTAAGTAGCTGAAGGTAGCATTTCTTGAGATAGTTGAAGAAATTATTCCTGACATATGGAGGAAAGTAAACAAAAATTGATGAGAAACTGTTGTCAGTGCTTTTGATGTTTTAAAATATTTTTATATCGATTTTTCTTGGCTCCTATATTCCTTAGTGCTGCTTATTGCTGGACTAGATTGATCAATACTTGATTTACCAAGCTATTTAGGAATGGCCCACCCTAATTAAAATTACAACACAGACTTCTAGACCATTATTGTTGAAATGAGTAGGTTGTAATGGAATTGAAAATTCTAATTGGATCAATAGTCCATAACTTTACACAGCTTTATTTTCACAGTTTGTAAATGCTCAATGACTTTACAGTATCGAAGCAATGCTAGTTAACAGAACAAAAAAGTTCCCCAGGTTCCGTTGTGTGTTTATATTAAATAATGTTAGCATGACATACGGCGGTCCTAAACGTATTTACCAGCTTAATCTAAACCGCCTTCGTCATTTTTTGTGTGCAGTGTATGCTGCCGTCAACAAACAACTATTGTCTTTTCTTCACAATCTGCACGATTTGGTTATGCTGCTCAACTGCCTGTGGTGTATTGCAGTGTTTGAACAAGCTAATTTAAATAATTACAAACATTTTCTGAGCTTGTATAGATAATTATATGTGATGACAGAAACACTGATTTACATTCTCTGTATTAGCTTAAATATTAATAGTCTTGTGTTTTACCTCAGAACTCCTCAGTGGAATGAACTCCAACCACCATTTAATGCAAACCATCCACTGCTCCTGGCTGCAGATGCAGTACAGTACTACCAGTATCTTCTTGCTGGCTGTAAGTAGCTGACAACTTTTTGTCTTCTGTGCAAGTTTTAAGCTGAGTGTGACTTTCTGAAACAGTTTTTCAGCCTGCATTCCTCAAACAAAATGGCAGCAGTTGTCTAAGACAATTTCTAAAAAGTCATTGTGAATGAACTAGCAGGGGGCAGCACTTTTGTGTGAGATACCATTGAAATGTGATGAAGATTTAGAGACAACTTACCATGAAGAATGAAATCAGTTTATTTCAGAAATGTAGCAGTGTAGCAGGCAATAATATAATTACAGGAAGGTAAAATGTTTCTGCGGTTTTCCATTATAAAATTCCACAGGGATAAAAGTAGCTCTTTTTACAGGTTAAAATAATGCCTTAAAAGCTGAGGTTCAGTGAAGAATTTTTCAAATGAAAACATGTAGTTAAGTATTCATGACAAAAGTCCAGAAAAGAATAGTAACTGTTTCTTTCTTTAGATAATTTTATAATTAGAGAATTTTGCTAGCCAGGTTTATGATAAAGTTTATTAATTTTAAAGGTTGTTATCTTATAAAATTCAATAATTTTTGCTGCTTCTTTGCGAACAAGCCAAAAAGGTCACCATTTTGTGAACTAGATGCTCATTTACCATGTATGTATGGAATGTACAGTAAGTATTTTCATGCATAAACTTTATATTGTGTGCTAGAAATAATGCTCTGATTTTCTCTGTCTTTTTTTTCTTTTTTAAGAATATGCCAAAATGCACATGTTGTATTAAAATACAATAAGCTATAGGAAAAAGGACACCGTAGGGCACCTCCTGACTGCTAACTTATGTTGAGTAAATGCATGTTGTGTTAGAAATTGGGAAGCAGTAGGCACACCTACAAGTAGGTATGTAGTAGTGTAGATCTGAGTTCATCTGTGCAGCAGAAACATTTATTTGTTTCAGTACGTATTCACCTCAGAAAAGAGCTTCTTGTAACAAACTATATTAGTAATGGATAGCAGATGTAGTTTCTTTCTGATACAAATCAAAGTTAGGAGGCTACCACATAGGCAAAAAGTGAGTACTTGGCAAGTCTTTCAGGTGTGACTATTAGATGCCTTAAAGTCTTCAGGTTTTCCTCCTCTCACTTCTCTTGCTTTTAGCCATTTCCTCTTGTGATTTCTATATTCGGTGACAACTAAGTGCATCTGCATTTTCCCAGTCCCCTGGAAATGCTGATTCTGGCTACTTCCAGACAGAGTCTCAGGCAACTACTTCCTCGGGAATAGAAGAATATTAAGTCAATAGCAAGTGCCTCTTTTTTTAATTAGGGTGTAGTCAAGTTGAAGTGATAGAAGAGTCAAAGTTTCACAAGGGAACAACTCCTGGCATATGCAGAGGTATTCATGGGGATATTGGGCCCTCTGTGCAGGTGTCAGTGCAGCTAACACCAGCACGTTATGTGACACAGGCATTTAAGATGTAGAGGAACCTGGGCCAAAAGGCAGTGTGAACGTGACTTGTAAAAGTGACGTTAGCACCAGATCAGATGTGTTACTTCTACCTGTCCATCTGTTGTATGCTCTCAGAGCTCATAGTGTTGTGGAAAACTACAAGGCCAGGTTCTTCCTTTTTCCAGGCTGCTTAGAAAAGGGAAGAAAACTCAAACTTTAGAAAATAATCTGAAGAAGTAATTAATAGCACCCAAAACCAAGTGAGCTGTGCATTTCTATCAGATTTTACTTCTAGATTTCTGTATTATTTTGCTTTCACATGCATAGGCATGTAAGTTATGCTTTGAGATGAAAGGTCATTGCAAGGATGCTTGCTGGTTGTACAATATTTTGTAATGTAAATTTAAAATAGATCACTGTTTCTAATGAGTATGTCTAAAATCAGATGTGCAAGCCTATGCTTAAATTTTCGCATAAATATTTTGAAGCATTGAGTACTATCAGGTCAACAAATACATTTGTAGTTTTTATCAAAGCCTTTGATCAAGGACTGTCAAAGTCCTATTGACAACAGAGCATAGGTCTAATTTCATAATGTAGCTTAAGGTAACTGCTGCCACGCAGTCTGCTTATGTTGCCAATGATTCATTTTGGTATTTATATATTTATCCATTGCTTATGCACCTGTTGCTGGTGATGGCATTAAATGATAATGGCATTTTATGATAATGAGATAAAAAAAGGCATACTTAGGTTCACTCACAGAAACTGCAGTGTTTCAAGAAGTCACGTTTAGCTCGGCATATTTGTGAGGAAAAACATCATCTGTTTTCTGCCACCAAGGAGGTGGAGTTAAGACCCCATTCTAGCAGTTTTCTGTAATGTATATCCTGCCGTCCTGTTAGTAGTTAAAATATCTATGTAAGACAGAGAGGTTGGACAAAAGGATACTGTCTGTTGCTGTGTGCATTTATTGTTCTTTAGGGCTGTCGGGCCTCTTGCTTTGCTGAATTATCTAACAACCAGACTATCAAACGTGGTGTCTTCAGGGAAAACAGCAATACTGAGTCATCTTGAAACGCTCTCCACAGCGAGCTTTAATTCACAGATGCTTGCTATGTTTGTGAGTTCTTGCAGCTTGTCTGTTTAGGCCACATTCCTTTCCCCCCCTCCCCAAATTCTGTGCTCTAGCTGATGTCTGTCTCTTCCAGACTGTCTTTCAGCTATGTCTCCTGCAGACTGTCAAGCGTATAAATACAGAAAGTATTGCATGTCGCATGCAGTTATTGCAGCATGAGTCCAAAAGCACAGAATGCTGTCTGGAGAATTTTGGACACTTAGTACAAGTAGTTTGTATACTTTGGGGTTTCTGTTGAAATTTAAGTAATGTATAGATACCGTCTGAACAAAAGGCTTTCTGTGAGCATTAATGGTCGTATACACAGACAGGCTTACCCCACCTCCTGAAATTAGGGATGGATGAGACTCACTCTGTATATCATTAACAGGTCAAGTACCATGCAATTCAAATATTTTTGTACTGGAATCTTTTTAATGGAAGAGGAATGAGGGATTCCAACAAAGTAATGATTTTGTATTATTTGAATTACAGTGAACAATTTTAATTTGGGTTTTAATTCGTTTAGAAGGATTTTTTTAAGATGAGTGTGGAATGTGGAAAAACACAGAATAATAAACAGTAGAGACAAAAAAAATAGAGAACATAGTAAAAATAGCATTAACAGAAATTTGTGTATATGTGATCTTCTTTGAAGTTTTATTTGTCTTCTGGATTTGTTATATCTGAAGATAGTGAACTTTCTGAAAAAGTGGAGTCAAAACAGGATTCACACAAAGAGTCCAAAGCACCTGTTAGCTTTCCCCCCACTAAATACACGCTAAAACGAAGTTATCTGGCTCTGCTTACCTGTAGTAATGTAATGAGTTGACATTAGCTGCAGCCTGTGGTTTGATGTGCTATCACTTCCGTCAGTAAGTTTAATTGCCAGCAAATGGCTAAATAGGAGGTTTAGGGTGAATGTTACATCTGTCTGCCACGTTAGTGGTAAGAGGAATTCTGGCGCCGTTTCAGGGTCACTATTTGTATCTGTCTATCAGAGGTAGAATACAGCGGTTTCTCTCAGTTTCTGTATAGCATTTCTGCCAATTGTTTGGCTCCATTAAGTGTGCAGGGGAAATAAAAGCCTGAATGACCAAGTCACAAGGGGGTATAGATAGACCCTTTCTTTGTCCACACTCAGAACATTGCATTAGGTCTCATTATCCATTTATAATAAGTGACCTTTGCCCCCTGGGTCATTGAAAAATACTCAGTGTGCTTTTTAGCACAGAGTACCTCTGTCAGCAGACGGACAGAACAATGAAACGTCTGGCAGTCTGCTTGGAGGGCTATACTTTGCAGGTTTTCATAAATATGCAGGCTGATGCCAAAACACAGGACCAAAATCTGTTTTAGTCTCTGAAAAGTATGAAGTTGGCCACTAAATTCTTGTAATAAAGGAAGAAGGTTTCAAAAATACTGCACTTAGGTATTTAGTTAGGCATGGTTTGGTTTGGCTTTTAATATTTTTAAAGGTTTCTAAAATTTCATTCACAGCTAGTAAGGAAGTAACAAGGAACCATTGTTTGAAGAAGTATTTTGTACAACAAGTGTCCAAGACCTTTATCCCAGGGGTATTCGTAAGTGGATTAGCACAGCTGTTTGATTGCTTTGAGGTCATCTGTGACATCTGCTGCAAAAACCTGGATCAGACTATGCAGTTTGTGTCTACCTGAGCGCTGTACTGCAGCCATGGCTGGTGCGAGAGGTGAGAAAGGAGATGTGAACTCTTCTCTAAGTTCATAGCTGGAAAGTGAACTTACATTTTAAATTCTACAACCTGCTGGCCTGCTTCTCTTTCAGGCTTTTTGCAGTTGGTCAGAGTGAAGATAAGTCTTGAGAATCTCCCTGGCTTCTTGTTGAGCAGATTTTAGATTTGCTTTTATTTTTGTAAAAGTTCATCGTGGAAGCCTCAGATATATTACAACCTTCAGGTCTTCAGTGTGGGGTGTTAGTTGCTAGATGTTTCTCTCCTACCCTTGTCAGGTTTAACACCTAGTATTTTATCTTATTTGTGTCTCTAGCATTCACTTTTTATTTGCCAATGTTCTGTGCAACTCATAAATCTAATCACATCAAAGGAAGGAAACTTAGTCCCATTTGTTATATTTTTTTCTTAAAATATAAATACCTTCGCCTAGTACAGTTAGACTGACATTCATAACATGATAGCACGAGGAAAGCACTGCATGCAAACATTGGAGGTATCTGTAGTACAGATCCCTGAAACATGGATGACTCACGTGTTAATGAAAAAAAAAAACACCTCAAAATCAGAGCAAAAACTCTCCCCAAAAAAGTATTTAATAAAATGAATTATTATTTCTATCCTCTGACTCTGGAAAGGGCACCTTCACATTCCTGGCAAGAGTTTTGACTCATCAGGACCAATTTTGTGGAGACAACCTGCAGTTGTCAGAAGCAGGCCAGTGACAAGAATTAATATATTAACTGGTATGCAGTACTCTTTGACAAATTGCTTACTAAATACATCAAAATTGATTGGACATTCTGTGTTTAAATTGACAAATGACTGCATTAGGGGAAGGAGGGAAATCCATTAATTACAGCTGCCCTCAACCATAGGAAATGTAATCGTATAAATATAGATTTTGTTAAAACAAAAGTCTCTACTTTACTATAGTGTTGCTGGTAAGTGTACTTGCACCTCTTTGCTATTAAACCTCCAATAGGAGGTTTTGAAGACAGATCTTTGCAATTGGCTTTTAAATAATCAAAGACCATTTCTGTTGTGTTAAAAGGAATGATGCAGTGTTTTCTTTATCCCACTCTGACCACTTCTGGAAATTGTGCTCCTCTCTCAGAAAAATAGACATGTAGCTGAGGCTTCTGCTGTCTCATTAATTGCTTATTGTAAATGCCATGTAATTCATATTTCACAATTTTAGGATTTGAAGCAGTGCTCAGTATTCTCCTTCTTTGTTCCTGTTCTGGTCTCCAAGTAATACTTCCATGGCTGTTACTTATTTCTGAGTAAGAATTTGCACTTGAGTTAGGCCTGAAGATACAATCAGTTTTATAGACTTCGTTAAGGGATTCCTGGAAAGATTAAGGTCTACATTTATGGCTGCCTTTGACTTTTGGGTGTTACAGCAGATTTTCATTTCTAGACCAACTGTTATGCATATCTTGCATTTTACTGAAAATGGCTTTCATTAGAAGTCAAACTTAATAACTCTTCATTGTCTTCAAAGGGAGGGGTTTAACCTTTCTTCATTGTTTGTTTGGGGTAGATGATAACACAATTTATACAGATAATCTGAACGCTGACATCCTGTTTGCACTTCCTGCTCCCTTGTATGAAAGCTATGCACCCTGAGCAAGACTTTTGTTTCTAAGCAACATTGTGGTTCTTTATTGCCTATTTTATATTCCTTCCATACATTCCATTGATGGAAATAAAAATTCCATGCATCTAACTAGTGAGTATTGTGAAGTGGAAAGTGGGACTCAGAATAAGAGTAGAAAGTGTATTAAATAACTGTGAATATGTGCTGTGAAGACAGATACTATGAAAAACAAGCTATGATGCACGTAATCATAGCCACGCTGCTGCCATTTGAGTTAATGCCGGGCAGGTACAGTAAGGAATCTGGTCATTCTGGTCTGCTGGCCTTTTTCTGTGTGCAGCAGAGCGCAGGATGGCAGCCAGGTAATACCAGGCTAACGAACTGGGACTGGTGATTAGTCGCAGTATTCCACCGCGTCTCAGCCTTCTACCCCTGTTTTTTTCTTGCACTCTTTTCTATATATGTATTTAATAGTGTGGTTATTCTCTCACTGATGTGAAAGAATATCTATTATGGTACGTGCCAAACACACAAATACATATATCCGTAGTGTGTGTGTGGATAGTATGGTCTGCGAGGCAAGAGCTGCATCTCGCTGTGTATATGTTCAATGTCTGTCACAACAGAGCTCGATTCCAAATAATAAAACTGATCACAACCAGAGCCAGCTCTGTAACCACAATTATGCTATCATGTAGTTACGAGGTGTTCAAAGCCTTCTTGCTCTGTTCCTGAGAGCAAGCTCTCTGCGTGGCTGTGGTCAGACGCGAGTTGGGCTGGAGGAGGTGAAGCAGGCGGTGCTCGCAGCAACCCATCGGCGTCTCTGCTGGCGGTACTGGTTCTTCAGAGCACAGTTCCACATAATCTGCTGATGAAGGCTATCTAAACAAAGCTCTCCGACCTTATGTTGAAGTGGGTGAAGCCCACTTGAGTTTACACAAGCTGCAGTGCTCTGAACCCTATAGCGGGGCCAGAACAAGCACTGGTGGGTGCGTTAACATTTCGAACTGCCATAATTTTTATGCACTGTTCATACGAATGTTGTCTAAACAATGCACCTGTACAGCACAGATGGGGGCCTGTCCACAAAATTGTGTTAATCAAGTGTTCTGGGCTTAAACGAGCAGCTGCAAGACCCAGCATAGCACACGCAGTTCATGGAGGGCTGGAGTGACAGAGGGGAGGGTTGCAGAACTAAGGGCAGTCTGCAGAGAGGCAGAGGGGAGGCTCCTTTGTCAGTGCTGAGCAAATGTACAAACAGCCTTTCGGTAGATTGGGTGATTCTGCCAGGTTTTGTGACCCCTACTCTCAGCAAGAGTATTGCAGCTAACCGTGTTAGCTGTTAGAGCAATAGACTTAAAGATGGGAAACAGCGATGTGTTGTTGGGGTGTTTTGTGTACGGCCAGCACACAGCTGAGATTTCACATACTTAACTTGAGTACATATGTTTAACTTTATTATCCAGATGGGAAATTATATATATATTTTTTATATTTTCTGGATTGTCAGATTGCCGTTACATTTCTTCCTACTTGAAATTGTCTCTAGCTAGTGTATCCTTTTCATGAAATTGTAATTTGTTATTGCCATATAGTAAACAAATTTCCTGGATCTGTGCATCAGTAGCTTCTATGGAGTTTTCAGATGTCCTTAAAAGTCCAGATCTTTGTGGAATGATTTTATAATTCCTTGAAATTTCAGAGGACTTTTTTTCTATATCCAAAAAAAAACACTAATTTCAGAATTTTAGAGAACTAATTATAAATTGCAACATTGAAACAGGTTTGCTGTAGTGTTCTCACAAATCTTTCTATTCAGCATTTCAAGTTAAAATAGGTCTGGGTCCCAACCCTCCTTTTCTTCCCTTTGCATTTCATTGACTTCACAAAAATACCTAAAAATATATTTTATATTGTCTGATTTGTTAAATTTTGTTTTGTATTTTCACGGTATCAACCACAGATTACTGAACAAGCATACTGTTTTTTTTTGCTTTTTTTTTTTTTTCTCTGAGTATTTGGGTTTTCCTGGCAGTAGTCACAAACAGTGAAAATATAATTTTCAGGTTTGCTTCTTACATTTGAGGGCATAACAGATCGCAAGCTAATCTGGATCACCTTCCTGCTTCAAAAAAGATGTTTCTAATGAAATTGTAGTTCATGGTCTTTTTTTAAGGGGAAGCTAAGTTTCCCGAAAACTGTAACCTGTACTTCCTGCTCCCTACAGGAAACAGGATTAAGTGGTAAAGGGAAGCAAATTTAATTTCTGACTGAGCATTGGACTGATTGGGGTAAACAGAAACAGGTCAGGTATCATTCCATGAAAGAGCTGCATCACTGCATGTGAGCAATGTACTAAATCCTGATATGTTCTTCAGCCATAATTGCTGTTTGTGAAATAATATAGACAAGGTGGATAAAAATTAACTCTGTAGGGTGTTTTGGAGGCTGCCAACCTGTGTCAGTTTTTTGATATATATACATGGGCATGTGTATGGCTTCGTCAGATTACTGAGGACTTGCCCATCTTAATCCGTATTTTATATACTAAATGCTGGAAACAGCACTGCATATAGGAATTAAAATACTTTCAGATGTGTACAAACAACAATAATGAACAAGGGCACATGCTGAAACAGTTCTTTACTATTCTTACATGGTCATCTGGAACTTCTTAGAGAGGGGTCCATCAACACGAAGGGGTCAGTTTTCAAAGCAGTGTACAGGGATTTAGCCGCGCGACTCCTATTGACGTTAATGGGAGTCAAACGGGTAAATCCCCACGCACCGCTTTGAAAATTTACTACTAAGCCTCTTGACTTCTCACTACATACTTTGATTGTAACAGTAATCCATGGTTAACATAATTTTCCCGACAATAATGTCAAACATACTTTTGAAGTCAGTGAATTATAGAAATAGTTACCTCTTCCATAATTCCTTAAAGATGGCCATCAGATGGATTTCACCACAGGTTTGTGCAGTTGAAATTATTCTTTAACTCAGGACAGAATATATATGTTATCCTTTGGTACAGAACTGATAGTCTGCTCACAGTCTGAACATATAAAGTGTTGAACAGCCTTAAGGTGCTCGGTACTGGGAGGAATATCAGGTTCTAGCTCTGCCCAGATTAAATGCTCATTGTACTTCATGGCTTTCCTGTGGGAATTTAAGACAAGGAAGGGAGTTGAGCATGATGGAGATTCACCTCTCTTGTGGTGCAACCAAGAATAACGGTGACGTCTGAATACCTGATAAGTACCTTTTTGGGGAAAAAAAATATCCAGGCTGTTGGCTGTCAAACCAGTGTAAAGTAAGGAGCAAGTAAAGCACTCATCAAAGCTGGAGAAAACCTAAGGAGAATTCATATCCTGCTTGTAGTCCTGACTGTTCCTTTAAGATTAAAGTGCTGATACAGGGAATGGATGGTCTATAAAGCACCTAATAAACTGTGGTCAGTATACAAATAACGAATGAATAAATCTATAAGTCAATTGGTGTTACAAAATAACTTCTAGGCTGGCTAAGTTCCTGATTTGTAGATTTTTTTTAGTGTAATTTTATGATGTTTATGCATATAAGAATATCAGAAACAGTTATAACATTAGAAAAAATTGACAAGGGAGAAATTTTGGGTGAAAGAGTGTATTTTAATTCGCATGGAATCCTCCTGCAGAAGTTTACATGGTAAAAAAATACATAAACCATATCACCAAACTACAAACAGTTTATTTTAAATGTGGCTGTAAAAATTGTGTCTAAAAGCAAAATCTGGTTTTCGCTTTACTGTCAAACTTGAGCAGAGGTAGAGCCAGCAGTCGTCGAGCTACGTGCTGGAAGGGCAGGCGCAGGAACATGCGTGCAGTGAAACTCTGTTAGTTGTTGGACTCAAATTGCATGGAAAGCCTTTGCTGAAGCAAGTCACCCAACTGCAGGATAACAAAACCGACCTCTGTGGAAGTGAGATCCTATCTGTAAGAGGGAAACGAGGTGGACCTGTTGGTTTTGAGGTGGCGGCATGTAGACCTAGACCAGAACTGTCACATTCTACTTGTCACGCGTAACGTGATGTAACCAATGCGCCAGTAGTTCCAGAGTAGCATGAAGTAAATCATTCAGATTGTGGAGTTTAATTTTAAAAGAAGTAATCCTGAAGCTTGTTGACAAGCATTTGATTACCTCAGGTCTCTAAGCCACTTGTGATCATTTTAGATGTAACTTAGGAATCACAGAAAAAGCATCAAAATCAGATGTTTATGTGATTTATATGAAACCAGGGGGTATGCAGTGTGTAGTTTGTATACCTGTTTCCCTTGCACGTAGATGAAGGACAGGCTTTGGCCTTGATTAATTAGTTAAGAGCACATTGTTTCTGTTTCTACTAGATTACAGAATCTTATTTCAAATGATAAATTCCTGTGTTTTCAGTTAAAATAAAGGAGAGTTTTCTGGGTGTCTGCATGCATGTGTGTATGGCAGGCAGCACAGAACAAATAGTCTTTATAGTCTGCAAATGCCTTTGTTTGCTCTTAATTTGGACAAACATACATCCTTTAGAAAAGAGCACATTGGGAATTTCGTATATAACTCTCAATTAAATCGAATTGTGTAAAGCTTATTTATATAAATGAGAAAATTAAAACCTTTTGGTTCAAAAAGTACACAAAACTAAGTAAAACTAATGATTTATTGTTCACAAATTAAAACCATAAGTGTGCACACAACAATTGAGCCGTAGTATTTCTTTGTTCCAACACTTCTGTGCTGCTGAAAGATGACAATTTATAATTTTTGAATGAATAATGATTTGTCTTAGGTCTAGGTATTTATTGTATAATTATCCTGTCTGTGAACAAAAGCACTCTTTGTTAATTCCAATATTCGCCAAACATGTGTATTAGTGTAGGTCTTGCTTACGCATCAAGGATGCCTATGCAAATTATTCCTGAGCTTAATAAAAATTGTTTGCTTTCTTATTTATCACTAAATGTCATGGCAAGGTTTCAGAACATTTTTTTTTTCATACTTAATCATTTAACTGTGTGAATTCAGTCCTAGAGTTTCAGAGGAATACCAGTTCAGATGTACTTCAGCCTTTGGTTTGTGGAACTTCTGTCTCTGCGGTCATTTCTGTGCAATTTTCCTAGCGCTAACAGTTATCACCCAAGTGACTAAATTTGTAATGTTTTTTAGACCCTTGCCTTTAATGATCTTTGGTATAGTAGTAACATTAATCGTGTTGCTGCACAGAAAGATGCATGTGGATTAATTTTATTTATTTATTTATTTATTTCCTTATGTATTTATTTTAACTTTACCTTAGAGCACTGGTAAGCACTTGCACCTTTTATTTTGAGGGATGAAAATGAAAGGACCATGTTCAGGTCAAGAAAGAAAATGATTAACAACAGTTTTCACTCAGATTCTGATCTTCCTTAGTTAAAGGGGGAAAGGTTCAGTAGAAATAGTCAGAATAGAGGGATAGATAGGAATATATTCCAGACTTGGTGTTGATATAGATCACTTTTCACTGGAAGAACAGAGTCTGAAGTCCCCAGTAGCACTTTTGCGCAGCTCAAAGGTGGTTTTGCCTCTTACCAGGTATTTATGACAAAGCCCTGATTTCTGCAGTGTGTAGCACTCCAGTTTTTAAAAAGTGACTTTGAATGCATGCAAGCTTGCTTACAGTTTTTGCATTTATGAATGATATTTGGAAACTCGTTTTATGCTGCATAGGTAAAAATTGTATGTTTTAATTCTCACCTTATATTTTTAAGAACTGTTCATTTTTTGTTGCAGGGTTTTTTTTGTTTGTTTGTTTTTTTGCTCTGCAGGTATTTGTACAAATTACTGTGTTCGCTTAATTTTAAAGTAAACAGAGTTGCATTCTGATATTTGATACGTGTTTGTTCCAGATGATGGAGTAAGCATAGCAAGAAATTAAAAATTGGCATAGCTCAGACACAAAACATTGGATTTATTGGCACTTGTAATTGCCAGTAAAATATCTCTGTGCAAGAAGGGCTTGCTCCTTGTCTGTGTTTGTGACACACATGACTTTTTCCCAATGAACGAGAAATTATAAAAGTGCAAGAAAAAGTACTTGATACAAAGCCATTGAAAATTTTGAATTTTGAATTATTATTGTGTAGCATTATAGTGAAATTATTTCAAAATTGAAAAACTGTATGTTACAGCGTAAGAACATTTGAGCTGATGTGTAAGAAGCTGTTGTATTTTCAAGTTGGAATTCAGTTTTTCAAAGAATTAGGCAAGAAGATAAAATAGTACTTTTAAGCTAATTTCCTGGAAATGTTCCTCCAAACTTAAATTAATCTCATCCTGGAACTGAATAGTTGATAATGATGCAAGAGGTGTGCAGAAAAAATCGCTTTTAGATTTTTAGGACATATTTGCTCCTATAGCTTCAAGGCCAATTTTAACTTGCAAAAAAATGACTGTATGTATATCTGTAATAAGCAGTACAGCAATGGCAAATCTCCAGCAAGGATCACTTGTCTTACAAGGTCGTATCTCACAGAATGCTGCATGCTCCCACTAAGGGCAGTGGGAGTTGAGCGTGCTTTGCCTGTGGTAAGGCTGGGACCATCATTATGGGATCCTGCTATCAAAACCAGACTCTTTTTTAAATGCCTGCTTTTGTGATAGGTGTGGTACATAAATGCTATTTTATTAAATAGCAAAATAAATTACTGAGGTTTGACCTCAGCTGAGGCTTTATCACTGTTGCCCTGCTGGTGAACTCGAAGGCAGAGCGTTTCCGTGGAATTCAGCATGTCGTCACTTTTTGGTAGAAAGAGTTAATGCTGCAGCCCAAAGCTGCACTGAAGTGGGTTATCAAGAGACCTATGCAAAGCTGGGATCGTACAGGAAAAGGCAATACGGTGTAGGACCAAAACTGTTGTTAAAATTGAATTTTGTTTTTTTTTTTTTTTTCTGTCAAGCTGTCTTGAATATCCAGTAAAATGTAGTGTTCAGCTTGCCGTATGAGTATTGCACAATGGAGAAATAGGGTGACGGAGCAGTGTGGATGCTGCTCCCCGGGCCAGCATTTTTGCTGCTAGTCACTGGATAGCAGTTTCCCAAATCTTGACAGCTCTAGTAGTTGCCCCTGGGATAGAAGGAACAAAAAAAAGTTCAGAACAGTCCATAAAGTTCCTGTTGGTTTGAAAGCAAAAACATCTGCTAGAGTCATGAGCAGTTTGTTAGCAGCGCTCGATAGCAGGAAAGCTGCAGTCGATCAGCTGTGCCCTCAGAAACAGGCGTTCCTGCAGTCAGCGCGATTTATGGTCAGGGAGTCGGGAGATATGGGGAAGATTAGGGCAACAGCAAAATGTGTCAAAATAATGGCTTTGTTTCGTTGGTTTCAAATATAAACTTCACCAGTAAGGGGGAAGTATGGATGTGTTGGTGTCGTACTCAGGTATGTGCTGTGAATCGTCAGCAGTTTGGAACCTGGGACAGTGTGTGGATTTTCGTAATACCAAGTTTGATATGGGCTGGGCAGACCCATCTGCAAGTCACAGAAGCACATCTGTCACTGCAGTCATGACAGAGATGAATAGTTCCTATATTACTTTGAAAACTGATGAGCACACAGTGCTGCAATAACACCTGGAGCTGCTGAAGCGTGTGCGTGGGCAGGCCCAGGGCTTCTGAGGCACCCCTGGGCCTCCTGCTCGCCTCAGTGTGTGGCGGTGGCGGCCATTATGGGTGGCGGCCATTATGGGTGGCGGCTTCCTGTCACAACCTCTGGTGAGACTGGGCCTCTCTCTCTACATATATATTATATATCAGGCCTCTCTCTCTCTATATATATATTTATATTATCCTAACGCATTACACTTCTGTTGTGTAATAAGCTAGGCCCAGACCTGAGTTGGGAATACTGCAGCTTTCAGACCTCAGTGCAGTACGGAGGTGTTACCAATGGCTCCATGGCTGAGGTTGCGTTTAGATACCCACTTAAAAAAACGGGATAGAAATCCTTTTTATTTTTTCATATAATATATGGATTTATGAAAAGCCTGTGCTGTTTATATTGTAGAGGCGCCGTTCTGTATTTATGGTTACAGTTGTGTCTGCTTTGCCATTATAAATTCCTATTATTAGGAGTTTACAACATGCCTGTAAAAATTTGTAGTGGATGGAAACTTGACACATAAAGGTCAACCCCATAATAATGTAGTTCTTAAAAACCAATTTTAAAAACTTCGAGTCATTCTTAGATTATGTGAATATTAAAATATTGGTTCTAATTTTAGTATTGTCCGGTTTTTTATCACCATAGCATGAACTCTCATTTTACCACAGTAAAAAATGCCATTGTTGCATGTGCTTGTTGTGATTTGCTTTTGCAGTCTCTGCTCTTCCCTCAAGGTGGGTAGAGTTTCTCGGTGTTGAATCCGGGCCTCTGCCAGGCCCTGACAATAGGCAGGTACCAGAAAATGGCAAATAGCACCTGTCCTATGGTCTTGGGTGCTCACTTGGAGTGCATTGGTTTTCAGCTTTCTCAAGCATGAAGTTTTAGTCAAAGCAATGTGATGCCAGTGCCTGAGAAGTAAAGTAGCTAGACTGTAAGCTTTGCTGACATCTTTAAAAGACTCAAGGACCAGGAATCATGAAATATTAATCTTCACAATAATGAGTTTAAAATTATCTGTCTTTTTTGTGGTAGCACTTGAACACTAAATTGTGGTTTACTCCAAAGTTGTATGCATAAATGGGAATAGTTTTAAAAGTGTTTTTGGATATTATAGAGTCTACAGAACTGAACAACTTGAAATTTTCTATTGCAATGAGTCCATATAAAGAGGAACAAGAACAATGAATAACAAAATTAACTTAGTTTTGCTCTGTGAATTGAGGTTATTCATTCGTCTTTTGAAAACCACATGGACGTAAGTATTTAAGTCATTGTAGTAATGTAAGATTCTTATGATGCTGTTAATAAAAGGTTTAATGGTGAGCACTGTGGACAGATCTGATGGTGAGTCAAACCAAAAGTTTACCAAGCTGAGCATCTGTGGTAGTGGCTGGAAGGGAGGTGCTTCAGTTCTGTGGAGTTCGTAGGTTATGGGTTTCTTGGAGGTTGTGTCTGGACTGTTCTGCTTAATAGCTGCTGATGAATTTATCTCTCAGCTTGAAATAATGCCTCTAATTACTTGTGTCACTTGCAGCTGCAGGGAGGGTTTTCCTTATCTGTCCAAAGTTATCATGAGGTACTACAGAGTATTACCATAGTGCAATGTAACACTTGAATACAGAATTTGGTGTTTTACAGGACAGTGAAATAGTCTCAGTATTTAGTCATCGTAGCAAATGAAAATACCAAACTTTGCTCTGACTCTTAACAAATATATTGTTAACTACTGTAATGGAAAGGTGACACTATGATAATGATGCCCTTACAATTGAATTGAAAGAAACATCAAAGCCTAAAAACCAAGTTGCTTATGAAGTCAGCTTTGAATTAACCATGGTAATGTCAAAATGAGAGTGATCTTTCAATTCATGAAGTCTTGGAGTAGTCTGTGTTCAAAGATAGCACCTGTCCCAGTGCCTCAGGATAGCTTTTGTCAGTGTGGAAATTTTCAGCAGTTCAGCAGTTCAAATTTTGCTGAAAAGTTTGCAGAGAAGGCTTACATCACTGACAGTGGCATTTCTCAGTGTTAAATACCTTAAGACAGATGGTTGTCATCTGTTCTGTAGCTGTTCTGTCTGTTCACTTAGTATTTAAGGTTAAAAGAAGAAGAGTCAATTGGGTTATCATAGTAGCTGTATGTATACATCCAGGTTTGAAGAACAAATCTTCATCACTTTTGATATCAATATTTGAGCTCTTTCTGTGCTCCAGAATATCACCACAGATTTAGGGAAATAATACATTTCTGTACCAATAACTTACTGAAAAAGCTTTTTAAAAAAACATTTAAAAATAAATATGTTTTTTTAATTTTCTTTTGTGTGTGTGTGTGTGTTTTGTTTGTTTGTTTTGTTTCATTCTTAGTGGTTCCACCAGGAAGCCCTGGACCTATCACTCGACATGAGTCGTACGACAGCTTAGCATCTGACCACAGCGGACAAGAAGATGAAGAGTGGCTTTCACAGGTATGCTCTTATGGAACATTCCAGTACAGAAGAGAAACAGTAATAATGTCCACTAGAAATAAAATCTGCAACTCTGCTCAAAATTGAAAGTAAACTCCCAGGGGACCATGGCTATTGCTTTCTGTAAAACTGACTTCACTGACTTAACGCTGTAGGAGTTTGACTGTCTTTATGTTTTATACAAAGTATATTAAAAACTATATAAAGCCCCAGTCATTATTGACAAGTCACATCCTGGGCAAGTTCAGGGTGAAGTAGGAAGTTCAAGTAGTCCACAGAAATTACCTAACTACCTTTTTCTCCTGACATGGTCCTCTTCAGACATGGATTCAAAAGTGGGCTTGGAAAATAAGGATGCCTTTTCAGTCATGACCTGTGTTATACTCACTGTATTTTAGTGTAAAAATTGTAGATCAACTGGTTTATTTCCTTTTTTTCCTGATTTTCTGTTCCTGCATCCCAGCTGATAATTCCTTTGAGTTATGGCTAGATACAAATACTATGGTGCATTAAAATAATCCTGCTTGGTGGAATATTTTTATATGAGATTAAGTCTTGGTAATTTTAGCCATCTTGCCTTGTTAGTCAGTGAAGTTTCTTTTTAAAAACTCAGAAAATGCTTGATGATTCGGCTCAAAGCTTAACTTCAGTTTAAGAATGTAAGTCATTAATAATACACTGAGAATTAGGTCCTGTTAGAAATAAAAGGCTAGAGAGAAATAAATAAATAAAATTTATGAATGCTTTGGATTTACCAAAGCAATTATAGGTACCTTATATGTGGTTTTCATCCTGACAAAATAGGTGGGTTTCCTTCATTTTAAGGACAATGTTATTATGGGAGTGATGCATTAAATGTGTTGCTGGGGTATGTGGCATCATTTCATGAATATGAAATACTTGTAGATGTGGTTTGCTTTTCCTACTGGTACATAAATCATTCACAAAGTTTTCCTAAAATGAGAAGGTGGGTTTCCACATGCACCCCCCTGGGAGTTGCATTCATTGGGGAATCTATTCTTGTAAATCCACTTAACCTGGCCTAAATTTTCAAACATAGCTACACGTTCATGTAACTTGTTGGCTTAGTTTGTCTCTGATTTCTCAGAGCATAAAGACAGTGAAACTACTGGATCACTGTAGTCAGTGGGAATTTTGTGACTGAGCTTACTGGGGCCAAGATTTCACCTCTAGTAGTCCTTATACTTGTAAAGCCTCTCCAGTACTGTTCGGATAGTTGAGCTTATTTGCCTATTTTGGTGACTTAGTATAGTGGGCAACCTCAGGGAAAAAGAGTGAGGTAAACCTATGTTATGGGGGTTGGCTTATTGGTAATTCTTGGAAGATAAACAACATCAAAGGAATTAAGACTGCTCAGACTTCATCACATCTATCCCCCCACCAGACTAAATGTAAGGAAAAAAAAAAGTGACATCACTCAGAACACAGATAATTCAGAGATTGCTTCGGGAATGTTTAATTTTTGCTAAGTGAAACGAGTGATGATATCTCTTTTGAGCAGGAAGATGCTAGCATTCTCCAAGCAAGCCACTTTAGATTAAGCCTAAAGTGCAAGTATGTTTTTCAAAATTAAAGTGTTGTTATCAACAGTAACAGCATGCAGTGAAAAAACACTGCCCTTCACTTCAACTTTTCAATTAGAACAGTGGGTAATGTGTGCTGTCAGTGTGAAGTAGATACAATATGTTTGTCCTGCACACAACAGGAGAGTGAATAGGAACATCTGGCCATAGCCTCAGTAAAATTGCAAAGGCATCTGTTTACCTCTCGGCTCTGTGACACTGATGGTTTCAAGCTTAAAATATACAGATTACTTTATCTGTGGCCTAATTTACACTGCTACATAAAAGCTACTTGACTCAGAAACATCTACAGTCGATCTGAGTTACGCTAAGATAAATGCAAAGATGGAAATAGTGCTAAATAGGCTGTGCATTTGTCATTTTACGTTAGCAGAGGACTTAGAACATAATTCAGTGTTTAAAATTGTTTCTTAAAGAATTAAGAATCAGTATTAATGCACATATATAAGAGTAAAGAAAACTGTAAGATGCACTTGCATGTCATAGAGATACAGAAATAAATCTTGATGAACGTGCTTACTAAATTACATTCTTTGTGTGAAGCTAATCATTGTTTCAGCAAAAATTTATAGAAATTTAGCAGTCCATTTTTGTCATCTTAAAAATATGAGTTCACCAGAGCTTAATATTTTCATTTCACATTTCCTGCTTCTGATCTTTAAAGGCTGTTTTATTTTTTTTAATTGTATTACTGAGCAACGTTGTTTGCTCTTCTGTTTACAAGGCCCAATCCTGATCATGTACATTGCTGAAAATGTTACATTCTTAAATTCCCGTGGTTGTTTGTATTCCTAGAGTTGACATATTTCAGTCTGTAAAAGTTGGTACTCATGAGGTATAGAACTATCAGCATAAAAAGACATTTTTCAAAAGCATTTTGGATGCATTTACTGAAATGTAACTTATTTTCTCAAGTTTATATCTAGTTTCATTGAAAGCCAATACCTAAAGGAAAATCTGAGTATTTGAAATTATTGTTTCTTAGGTACACCCTCTGTATTCTCTGTGCCTTTTGGAAGTAGGCACGGAACTGTGACACTTCTGTCTGTGTTTGTGTGTATATCCACTCGTAAACATGCCCACAGATCTCATATGCACCTATAATATAAAGTACGTGTGGTTATTCATGGCAAGCAAACACCCTTAGCTTTGTTTTAATTGTCAGAATTTCAGTTAAATCAGCGTGTCAGCCCTCCTAAGCTCCGTGTTGCACATCCATGCTTGCCTGCCATCAGCATAGTAATGAATGTGACCCGAGGTGCTCAGTGTCTCACGGTGCACTTCGCATTGCTCTGTTACAAATCTTGTTGCTTTCCAGCAAGATGGTCTCTGCCAGCAGTTTCCTCGGATATGCCAACAATAATTACAAGCTTTGATTTGAAATACAGTTCGCACTATATACATGTGAAGCGGTGCTGTTTAATGTGTGAACTTTTAGAAAGCAGCCGGAACATAGCTGTAACTGCTTGCTTTTAAAAAGTGTATCCCGTGTCCCAGTCAGGATTGAAGGTACTGACAAGAAAATTTGGGGAAAATTAACTTTCAATTCCTCTGTCCACTTCAGGTAGGTGCAGGCAGAACCGTGATCCCCTATTTGCTGCCACAGCAGGAGACGTTTAGCAGTTGAGTTACAGCATGCATTTTGTCATGGCAGAGGGAGGAATGAACAGGACCAGGTGAAGGTGGCCAGGATGGACTGACAGCCTCTTGAGCAGTTTTCAGAACTGGGTGCAGTGTCCTAAAGCAGATGGTTCAAGAGCCTTCACAGCTCTTCAAGAAGCTCTTGGCTTTGGCTACAGCATCCTTTCTCTAACAAAGATGTTCTGAAATTCAGTTTTTCCCTGAACTGATGGCACAAAATGCTTTTTTTGCTTGAGAACAACAAGATTCTGGGGCTTCAGTGCACTGAAAGAACCACTCAGTGTATTAGGTTGCAGTTTTGTGTTGACCGTTTCCCATATTCCCACAGGTTGAAATAGTGACTCACACCGGGCCTCATCGGCGCCTGTGGATGGGCCCACAGTTCCAGTTCAAAACAATTCATCCCTCTGGCCAAACCACTGTCATTTCATCCAGTTCGTCAGTGCTGCAGTCGCATGGTCCCAGTGACACCCCACAGCCTCTTCTGGACTTCGATACAGATGATCTTGATCTCAATAGTCTCAGGTAAGAATAAGATGAATTTCTGAGCTGTTTCACATTTGTTGTGTGAGTACCTTACCTTATGCTTAAATGAGGCCATCTGTGTAGAACCTGTAATAGTTTTCACCAAGCTTGTCCAGATGAAAGTCTAAGAAAAGTGTATGACTCAACAACAATAAAAATTCATCCAGGCTAAACAGCTTAGATTCCATTTTGCCACCTCTTCCTGTGTAAATTACAATGAAAGATAGTAAAAAGTCAGTTCTTTCATTGTAGGTGGCCTTGGAAGGTGGCCTTGCTCACTATTGTCTTAGCTTTTACAGTTCTGCATTACTTAAAAAAATAATTTCCTCAGTCATGAGTAGGAGCGTTGTGCCATGAAGTGGTCAGTATGTTCAAAGAGTAAGGGAGCTTCTGGAATATTTTCCCCTTCCCCCTTTGTTTTTTATTTTTATTTTTTCCTTTTCATTGCTTCCTTCTTTTTCCCTCCTTTTTCACGTATTTAATTCATCTGTTTTTTGACATTGGCTGATTTGTAATTGGGAAGGGGAGGCCTAGCAGAGTGGGGCTAAACGTGGATTTAAAGTTATGGATAGCAAACAATTTTGTAGAACTACTTTTATGCACCATTTGTTTCTGTGCCCTGTCCAGTAGCTCTCAAGATTTAACAACATCAAACAATGACCAGTCCCATTAAAAGTGAGCAGGTTGGCCTTGGGCTGAAAATACATGCTTTTAAAATGTGATTTCTCCTTGCATATGATTGCTCCTGCAAGTAAGAATATAAATGTAAAATATGTTATTAAATGATATTTTTGTGTTATCCATATGCATACATTAACAGAAAGCAGAAAATTAAAAAATGAATATATACGTATATAAATGAACACATATATATACATACACAACAAAAGTAGTAGGCATTTACAGATGTACCTCTTCTCCTAAACTGGTAAAGAAATTGCTGCTGTTCAGGAGGAATTTTAGGCAGTTTGGATTGGGTGGATTTATTAGGGGGAGGAGGTGGTACTCACATCTGAGACATAATTTAGGGATATTCACATTGTGCATGGTCTTGATCTGTCTGTAGATGGATTATCCATACCTTGGCGCCACAAAGTGAAGGAAAATTTTTAACTATTGGCAGATTTCAAAATGAGTAGTTGCTTAATTGGTCGGCTGTTTCAGGTTTGTGATTTGATTGTAGCCCTCCTGAGCAACGATTTTGACCCAGGTGGTAACTGTAACTTATCATTTAGGATTCAGCCAGTTCGTTCAGAACCTGTTAGCATGCCGGGGTCATCACGTCCGGTTTCTGATCGCAGAGGAGTTTCAACAGTGATTGATGCTACCTCAGGTAGAAACACGCTTATTTTTCTGTTTTCTTTGATATTCGAGGCATTCATCAATCTTGTCTTTTTTTGTCTGGTAGCATGTTTACTAATTAATGCTATATACTTAAAAGGTTATCATTATTTTCAGCTGTGCTGTAGAGTAAGTGCTGTCTTACACAAATATATACTGAAGGCTAAAATAATGATGACTTTTTTCCTCTTACCACTCAAATTTGAAGTCACAGCATTGTCATAAAATATAAACACAATATTTACATGAAGTTTAACATAAGCTGTGGAATGCTAAGAAATGTGTAAGCTAAAAAGCAAAACACTTGCAAATACTAACACTGAAATGCTTTTATTAATGAGTGCCTAAAGCATAGAATATTACAATTCTGTCCCATTTACAAAATACCTTTCATTGAAATGTAATCATAAATGTAATTGATTTCTGCGAACAGTCAAGACAACAGGGTAGTTTAACTAATGTTTGTGTAACAGTCGCATTTTCACTACTCTGCTCTAAAAGAGTGTGTGTAAATTTAATACTACAGTGGTTACGTTAATATCAACATAGTAATATATGTACTATAAAGTTTTCTTCTTTTTTTCTCAGTGCTGGGGTATAGTCTATATAAAGAACCAAAGACAGCAGAGCTTTATATTTTAGTACAGCTGTATAGCGTCTGAAGGTTCCACACAGCAGGATTTTGTCAAATAAAATCTCTCACAAGTAGAATTATTAAACACACAGCATTAGTCAAACAGTCAAGTCAGAGAGGATTTTAATCTTTAGTGATTTGAAAATCCCTGGAGACTGCTGATTGGATTGAGGTTAAACTGTAAAAGGAGACTGTAACACATACAGAAAGTGATTTCTGAAGGTTGTTTTAAAGAGAGTTAAAATAAAAGCTCCTGTTCCAGACTCTGTTTGCTATAGTTATAAATTCTGAGTCCAAGATACTACATTGTTTGCCAAATTAATTTATTTGGGTATTAGAGGATTCTTCTCAGGTCTGTTTATAACTGAGTTCGGTAATAACTACATTTACTTTGGGTATTGAGGATTGTCATTCTAAATTCCATTTTCAAATATTTAAAACTTGCTAAATTAATTCACATTGAGCTTAGACAGACATCTGATGCTGGTTACTTAAAGGGAATTGTATTTGTTTTAGTATATGTGAATATAATTTTGAAAATAATTATTTGACATATAAGAAATCATAAATGCATCAGTTATGATTTTTTTTGGACTAGTTCATCCCTGTCTATTACCCCTAGAAGTTACAAGCTGGAATCACAGGAGTGCTTCTGTCTGTATATCTGACACTTCAGATTCAGACTGATTAATGGCATAGTTGTTCTTCACTATCAGTGTGACTGTGCCAGCTGATACAGATAGAGACATCTGGGTTATCAGGGTGGGGGATTCTTTGTATTTTTTTCCTTGAGTGTGAATGGAGCAGTACAGTTCCCTGTAGCAGGGATACGTATTAATTGTGGTATACAACTGTTCTGTAACTGTGCTGTGTTCTGAAACTGTTTTGTTCCAACGACACTAGAAGCAATAAACCACATAGGACCATACCTCTTCTACGCTAAACAACCCTCCGTATAGTATAGATGGGGCCTTAAAGTGAAATGGCTCATATGAATGTGATGAAGCTCTATTGGTAATGCATTTAACATGTGTGTCCGTATTAAAATTGCCAAAGTCAATTGTATACATTGTTATGACACTAAAAATATATTTACTGTACAGCAGTGACTCAATTTTATTGTAACACCTCATAAGTTTCTTATAAACAATACATGGATTTTGTTAGAGACATGCTGATAGCAGTATTTTATTTAACTTCACTGCCAGGCGGTTTGGATTTGAATTGATTTTTGATTCAGGGACTTTAGCATCTATTTGCAGTTTTCATATTGCCTGGTTCTTAGTCCTTTCCCATGCAGAAAGCATTGGTCTGTGTTAAGGATAGAGATGCCAGGTTATGTGAGATGGTACAGGCATGTGAATTCTTCTACGGAGTAGAAGAGACGCAAGAAAAAATGTGCAGTGTTTTTTGAAATTTGATGTGATTCTTGCCCAACAACAGAAAGAAGAGCACATTAAATTGCTTTATTTTCTTCCTACCTTTGAGATGTGTGGAAAACTACATTAAGCTCAGCTGTGCATGGAAAGGTTTATTTTAAATGTTCATGTGCAACATTGCATATTTTATATTATAGCTCACTACTGTAAATATTCTCATTTCCTGCTATTACCAAGGCATGCCCTAAGTGGCTTGCATTCTTTATGGAAAACAAATTTATTGGAAAATACGTTTTTAGGTTGGAAGGATTTTTTTTTTTTAAGTAGGTCATAAATTTTTACTACCTAACCTGAACCAGGAAGTGATTCTTCAGTTATGACCCATGCATTTGAGTCTGTTGCACTTTATGAAGATGCTTATCTGGCTGTTTGATTGCCTGTTGCTTAGAGATAGAACCAGCGTGGCGCCTCTCCTTATCTAACTCCATCACTTGTTCTTCCTACCAAAAGATTTCAAGTACATGTTTATCATCTTTAATTATTCTTCTGCCATTCTTTATAGCTTCCTTCCTTCTCCCCCATTGGTGACAACCCTGTCTTTGCATTTAATAAGATATTTGTACATTTTTTTAAATGTGATTTTACATGTGTCTGTAAAAGTGTGGCATACTAACAACAATATACTCTCACAAGTGAAAAAACCTCCATTTTAAAAAAAGTGAAGAACTCAAATACTTCTGTCAATCATGACAATTTGCAATAGCATTTTCAGGGTAATGGTACTTTCCTATAAAGATTACATGGACACATCAGGGAAAAAAAAGGTAGATTTCAATATAATTATCTAAATTGTACTTAGAATTCTTCTAAGATAATATTCCCTCTGTGTGTTATTTTTTTTTTAATTAAATCTTTAAGAAAAGTTTGCAAAAATGTAGTCACCTAAAGTTACTGGACATTTGTTCTTCAATGCACACACTTCAGTCATACGCATCATAGAGAGAATGTACCCTCAAGGATTAAATTAACTGTAATTCCAGATGCTGCTCCAGATTCACAGTAAGAAATGTTAAAGGGACAACGTTGGGTTTAAAGCTTTATAACACAGGAAGCTTTAATATACACCAAAAGAAAGACTTGTCTGCATAGCAAATAAATGCTTACTGTGTATGGTAAGCAGGCACGCGCACTCATGTGTCTGTTTCCATCCTTGCTGAAGTTATGCTGAGGCTACTGGCTTATTGCATCAGGTTTAATAAAGGTGAGGTGGGAATACAGAAATCACAGAAATTTTGTGGCTGCAGACAGCTGGCTAGATGGGAAAGGCTTTCAGTCAGGTTGCATTTAAGACTTCATTAGACAACAGGTGCAAGAGAAACCTTTTAAGTGCCCCATTTGCAGGAGATGCTGCAGCTGAAGGTCACACTCTTTATGCAACTAAACCAATGAACCCTGAGAGAGAAATCAGTACGGCAACACAAAATGTGTATTTCAGAATGACCTGGCTCTATTTCAGATGAGTGTTCTACAGACATGACTTAAAAACCTTATATTACGTGTATGCATTGAATGCCATTCCTTTTCTTGGTGTGACTAGAATTAGATAAGTTTTTGGAAATCAAGAGTATCTAAAAAATAATGGAAACTAATCTAGAAAGCAGAAGCATTGCCTAGACATGTAATTGAATATTACCAGTGATGAATGAGGCACTTTTTTCTGAGTTTTACACTATAACCTATAGGGGAATAATGCATGTCATATACACCAAAAAAAATTCAGAATGGATAGAACCCTGCTAATAATAAATAATGGAGAAATTAAAGGAGTGCAGAGGGCTAAGGTATCTGCACAGAACAACAAATCTAGACTTTCGGAAATAGAAAACTGCTAGAGAAAGGGTGATCAGGACCTGCAACAAAATCCTAAATCTGGTCACACAACTGCACTGAGTTTTTAGGGCAAACATTTCCCTTAAACTGCAACAGATGTGTTGAAGGATTCAGGTATGCCCAGTCATACCTGTAAATGCAGCCCTGCTTTGTTAAAAACCGTGCACACCTGTGTGTGGTTATGAAATACCCCGCTTATTCCCTCATGCAAAGAGGTTTTTGATAGTTACTCCTCAGTCAAGTAATGATTTGGTTGCATTGTCAGCTGAGTAGAAAAACATTGACAAAGAAGAAGCTGTCTGATGGCTCCTCTGCATCAACCTTTTCCTTCCCTACTCAGAGTGAGTTCGCTGTTTCTGTCTTGATTTGCACAAATACAGAAGTTCGGGCAAGAAAACTTCTAATGAATGAAATTGTAGAAGAAAAAGATCCCGAGTGTTTTTTTTTTCTTTGGATTGTGCATGGGGCAAGGGGAATGTTTTATGTTTTCTTAAACCTGGCACGCGCTGTGCTTCTTAGGGATGCACGCATCATTTTTTAATGAAGATTGTTTATTGCTGTTGCATGAAGCATTGACAATACTGAGCTCTCTTCTGGTTACCTCAATCAATGCCCTCTTAAAGTTGGCTTGTAATTTAGTACTTCCCTTTTCTTTTCTTTGTGACTGGCTGGCCATGGATGGGTAGCTTGGTGCCTGCAGAGGGTTTAATGAACAGAAGAACTGACTTGGGGCTTGGGTTTTGTGGGGGTGGGAGGTTGCCTCACCTCCCTTCCCTCTGCCTGTAAAGGATCTTTTATTGTTCATCACCACACCTGTGAGATAGGGACCATGGGACAAATTCTTACTGTCCAGCAATGCTCTCACTCGGAATTTAATAAACACTTCTGCTGTCACACCTTAAACCATCTGAGCTCTTTTCTGTTGTACGTGCGATCAAATATTTATTCCCAAATGCTGTACACCAGAAAGTGCTGCCTCGGAGTAGCGGAGATCAGTTATTCAGGTAGTAAAGATGTGTGAATGCAGCTGGCAGATGAAGTCACCAACATTATGAATTCCCAGGCTGTCCTTATTGCCACAGGCAATAACTGACAGGCCTGAGCGCTCGCTGGTTTCCCGTTACGGGCGCTGGTAGGGCCCGAGGAGTCCTGGCGTCACGGATACCTGAGCTGCCCTGCTTGAGTGGAGCCGGCCGGGGCTGCAGGGTGCTCCCGCGGAGAGATGTAATCAATACGGTCTGGAGTCCTTGACCTGAACCTGTAATTACCTGGACGGCATAAAGGTAGTTTGTTGTTGCAGATAGCGATTGCACTCCGATCCTCCGAGTATAATGCCGAGCTTTGAAGCCAAGGAAGAGATTTGGCCCTCGGTCTATTCTTCACAGCAGCCAGGGTTTTAATAATGGTCGGATAACAAGCTGCTTTTAGGGGGCATCGCCTGCTTGGTGACAGCAAAAAGACATACCCAGCCCTGGTGTTTTCTACTTCTACCTTCTGTCAGTTTACATTTAAATGAATTGAAGTTGTGATTCTTTCCTGTAACAACTTCCAAGCAAATTCCATTAATATACCTATTTAAACCACTTACTACGTTACTTATTTGAAAAATGTTTTCGGTAGTATTTCCGGGCTAATGATAACGTGTGGGATATACTCAGTTGGTTTTTTAGTGATGAGTTATTGCACACTTGCACGTGCCCCCCTCCATCTTACTTGTGTGTCTAACTAAATAATTGCTCGTGTGTGTGTTTGTGAGCCACACAGTACAAAATTCTGGTACCTAGAGTTTTCTCAACTTGAACTAGTTTATCTAATTTGAGAAAATGTTATCTGATGATTTCTGAAGAGGGCCTGAAGACAGAAATGACTTCAGCAGGC
The DNA here is from genome assembly GCF_047663525.1 of Anas platyrhynchos. Taxonomy (NCBI): domain Eukaryota; kingdom Metazoa; phylum Chordata; class Aves; order Anseriformes; family Anatidae; genus Anas; species Anas platyrhynchos. The sequence continues at coordinate 2,629,603 of NC_092606.1, forward strand.
TCTGAGATGCCAATGCAGTATACATGATTACATCTCGAAACAGCTATGCCCTATAGACTACAAAGATGTGAAGAGAAACTAAAATGACCTGACACTACTGGCTGGGCACTTGGTGCTGGATCATTGCCTGGCTTGGGAAAAGACTCAGCTGCAGGGAAACATGGAGTAGCATTAATGTCTTGAAACACTGGTGGGTGTTTTCTGGAGGCAGGAGAAGTATGCTGAAGAGGAAGTGCATGGGTCAGTGACAGAACGGCAGCAGAATCAATCTGCAGTGATTTATTTTTGCCTCCCTATAATGGTGGTAGCTGGGTTAGCCTGTCAGATCTGGAGTTAACAGAATGTGGTCATGTGGGGCTCTCAAGCCCGGCACCCTGCAGATGACAGAGGGGACTTCTTCCTCATCCCAGTTTGCCTCTGGTTTAGCTGAGGAAGCTGGTAGTAGATGAAGGAATTCAGCTTTTCTCAGGTGGTTGTTCTTTGACATGTCTGTGCCCATTAGCTTTTTTTTTTTTAAAAAAAAAAAGGCATTACATTCAAGTTAATTTCACAGACACAAGTGAAAATCAAAATCCAGCAATTTCTAGACATTTTTGTGTTAGGTTCAATCTGACTGTAAGCAATGTAAATTACTCAAGGTGCTCACATTGGTTGCTCACCTTGTTCATCTCGCTAATGTGGTTTTTGGTAACCCACAGGATTCTGCCAAACAATAACAGCAGCATTTTCCACTTTGACATCATAGCTAGGTGACAGCAAAACTGTGACCTCAGCAACGTAATATCAAAATACCAGATAATGAGATTTTTCTTCAGATGTGGAGGTTAGTCACAGGGAGGGCTCCGGGGACTACGTTAATGGTCATTGGTGCAGCCCCCAGTTGCTCAGACAGTTGTTCTTATGTCACACAACCCACTTGACGCGTGTACCAGTGGTCCATTAATGCAGACAGTGGAGTGTCTTATTGCTTAAGTGTTACATACTAACTTCCAGCTGGGAAAGCCACCTTCAGTTCACATAATGGCTTGTCAGCTGAAAAATAGCAGTGTGCTAGGGCATGGTCTGTTCCAAACGTATAAATGTCTCCTGTTTATCTGTGGGGAAAAAGTCCATAACTCACGGCAGTGTTCTGCATATCAGGAGCTCATTCTGAATATAAGATTGTCTTGTGTACCCTTTTATTGTCCTTCATTAGCAGTTGTTAATGTTTTGCATAGATAGCTTTAAAGCTCAAAATAAGTGGAAAGTGTTGATTCTAATCATATCTGACACCACAATCTTCTGTGGAACAACACATGAGCTGAGATTCCCGATGGGCTCCTGTAGGATACAATATTTATTATAGCTTGAGATCTGAGAGCTCCTAGCTACTGTTAAACTTACAAGAGATCCAGAAACCTCAGTGTCTGTACTTGTGTTTTTATGGATTGCACAGAAATAACGCACTGTGCACTATTTGCAAAGAAGCATGCTCATTGACATGTTCCTTTTATACAGTACTTAAAGGAATCATTTTATGAATCTTAATATTTTTATAAACTGGTATTATATGCTCATCTATTAATCTAGACTGTTTGAAATGTTCTTAAAATGTTATTAGATGTGCAAGTTAAAGGATGAATGTTTGAACACCCATTTGCACATGAATTTTAAAGTCAGTATTTTTCAGGCAAAGCTCTCATTTAGAAAGTATTCCAGTTTATGCTAAGGAGATGTCCCTATTTAACAAGTCCCTAAATTAGGGCACCCTTCGTAGTTTTTGCTCACTGTTTTCCATGTTTGCTTTGAAAAACCTCTAAATGTGCTTCATTATTTCTTGTTTCATATTCTCTGGTCTGGACCGTCGTCTCTGTCAGACACTTAGTTTGTCACCCTGTGGATTGCTTGCTAGTTCTGGGCCTCTTGAGACCCTGCAAGTTGTCCTCCCCTGCTTTCAGGAACTGTTCCATCCCTTGTCCTCAGGGCCTTGTGGGCTGTTCCTTTTGTCTTTCAGCTTCCTCCTGCCTGCCAAATACCCAGGAGGTTTGATGTCCACAGCCCGGGAGCACAGCAACCACCTTACTACTGTATTGGTTGTGATAGCTTCTTCCGAACAATGAGATCTGTAGGTGTCAAACTGGGCATGAAGCAGTCCTGAAGAATGTTTTTTGTTTATTTTTTAAAGATGCTTGGACGTGGTGGGGCAGCTACTGAACAGTGTCTCCTGGTTTCATAATGAATCATTTTTTAAATTCCCCTCTTCGTTAGAAGATAAAAAATAGCTTAAAAAAAAGTGTCCTGGCTTGTTTATTTTTTTCCCAAGTTAGATGATAATGCTATGTTTTAAAGCAAAATCAGCCTCCCCAAAAGAAGGAGAAACTGAGGAAGAGGAGGTAAGCTGCTCTTGCTGTGCAGCCAGTGAGCTCTCAGCTGTGCGCTTACAGGGGTTGGCCTCCAGTGTTGTACCAGAAAGCACTTGCAATATCATCACAGTAATGAACAGCAAATTTTTACGTCTGTCTGTTTCTCCAAAGAAATGAGGGGCTAGGTATTCCTGAGTAAGCCAAACCTCCCTTAAATCTCTGATTTTCTTCTCACTTGTATTTCTTCATACTGCAGATAACATTATAATATTTATAGAATCATTAAATAATGCGAGCTGGAGAAAACAGTGTTCATCTGGTTCAACACAGTGCTCACGGTGCAAAAACTACACAAGCTCTCTACAAAGACTCTTTACCCTAAGTATATTTGGTTCTCTACTGAAGTGGCTTTAAACAAGAGCACCAGTCCTCACATGTTTTTTCTTAGCGTATTGTCAGCATATGCACCTATTTTCACCATTGTTAATCCAAACCCAGCATGTTTTAGCTATTGTTCATTCAAGTGTAATATTGATGAGGGAGCAGAAGTGTGGGTTTAGGTAGATGTCACATAAAACTGAACTATGTGGCATGATAAATTAGCCAGGCATTTGATGTGTTTTTAAGGTGGAGTTTGATCCTTTGAGGATGTGTTAATCACTGCCTTCTCACTCAGGCTCCTCGCTGAAGTAGGGATGTCCTCAGCTGGAAATATTTACAGCTAGGTTGAAGTACAGTCTGCTGGTACTTACTTGTGTGTGTTTTATTGTCTCAGTGAAGTAAGGGGTAAAAAAAAAAAAAAAAGATGGAAAATATGTTGTTTTTCTTAATTATCCAATCCCGTGAAATAGCCGTCGGCTTGCAGTTGCCTTTGCTCCTCCCCCTGCTTTGGACTCCATCCCTGGCCTGATCCCAGGCAGTTTTTAATAGCGCTTTATCTGCTGCTTGTGCTGCTTTTAACTTTCACTTTTTATTAGAACCAAAGCTAAATTGGGTGCTAGCACTGGAGCTGTGGGTGGAGTGCTGCAAGGAGCCAAGGCTGGTGCCAGCGAGCAGTGGCCGCAGAGCAGCTGCGGGGACGAGCGGTGGTAGGAGCAGGGTGGCAGGGGCCCACTTGTCCCTGTCCTCCTCCACCCGTTCCATCTGCAGGTCCAGAGCTGCTGGTGGTGCCCCCAGCCAGGGAGCTGCACACAGGAGCATCGTGGTCTTATGCTGCTAAGCGCTGGGACAGCCTGCCTGGGGCTCGCCTCCTTCCAGAAAAATTCAGTCTGAGGGAGAACGTAAAGCCGAGCACTTCGCATACAAAACCACAGAAACCGTACGGTGCTGTTCCCCTTGTAAAGGTGAAAACAAGCAGGTCACAGTCAGTAAATGACAGAAAGCAGACTTGGGATTATTCACATCATTAGCACAGGATTTCTCCAGATAAGAGAAGTGGTATATGAGCCTCTCTTGCCCTGAGGCTGTCTTTGGTTTACTGCGCAGGGCGTGGTCCTTTAAAATGGAGCAAGAACAGGGAAAAGAAAAAGGTGGTAATATGACTAACATATGGTTTTTGCTGGAGTTTGGCCACAGATTTAAGGCCTCAGAGAGGATTCCTGGGGCCTTCGTATGCTATCCCAAAACCAACACAAAAGCCTTTCCAAATACATTTTATAAGCTCTGTGATTGTAATAGCCCTACCAAAAATCCCATGTCCCCAGGTCAAGAGGGGTCCAGGCCCTCCTCTTCAGAAACCCCTGGCTTGCCAAGTCTCTTGCCTGGTATTTCCCTCCAGCAGTGGGCAACCGTTTGTGCTGCCTGTGCCGGGTGCACGGTGCAGCTTCAGCCGTCGGGGCATCCAGCACAGCTGCTTTCCCTTGAGCTCACATCCGCTGCGAGCAAGCGGGGCCTACATGCGATCACTTGCCTGGGCTTTTGTCCCAGATGCGGCTGGCCCTGGCTGTGTGCAACCCACCTGTATTTCTGTGTAATTCACAGAATTTGCTAGGCTTTGGCACGGAGGCCAAAGGCTTGCTCGCGAGTATCTGGTTGGGTTTGAACATTCGTTTTGGTGACCGGCTGCTGTCATTGTCTCTTGTCTTACTTTTCCTTTGCGCTGAGTTATAGTGCCATTAACGGGAGAAATGCAGTGCAGGAAATGCAGACTCTGCAGTTCACAGCCTCTCCTCTTGTTAGGACTCTTCGGAGTGGTTTCTAGTCCTGACAGTACCGCTCCAGGAAGGGCAGCCTCTGGAAAGATAGAAGCAGCGGATGTAGTAAAGATCTTGCTAGCTCTTTGCTAGCAGGACATTAACTGAATTTGCATTACCTGAATAATTACCTCTTTAGGTTTTGACCTGTATTATTTACAGCATGAATGGTGAGCAAATCACTGCGTGTTTTACTGCCTGACCATCGGTTAAAATATGCTTTAAAAGTAAGTGTAATGTTCTCTTTATCGTGGTTGACCGTCAGGTTCAGGAATTGACCACAAGACACAATCCTCTGCAAGGCTGTTCATGTTCTTTGTAGATTTTTTTGTAACAAACTGAAGATTGCCACAAGTTTGGAGACCAAATGAGATGCTGCTCTGCTAGTCTTTGGTTTATTTGTTCCTTACAAACAAACAAACAAAACCCAGCAACAAACAGTATAGAGTGAAACACTTACATGGAAGCACATTTTACCACTGAAGTTAGATAAAAAATTCACTATATCATAAGCGGACCATTTCCCCCTTGATTTGTGTCCAAAACATGAGGAAGAGCATTGCAGATGCATTATGCATTTTACAAAAGAACATATGCACGCATTTAAATCATTTACATTTCATCTTCGCTTTCTCTTATTTTTAACCCATATTATAGTGAATGACAGCATGTTTGGAAAACCGAGGTTGAAAGCAAAGTTTAAACTTTCATGCACAATAAGCTAAACTGCAAGCAGTGCTTCACTATTTCATGATTTTATTTCAAAGTTTTGCTGATGCCTTTTCCTTTCTCTCCACTGAAACGTGACCGAAACTTTGGGAATCTGTGGCTTGTGAGAAAAGCTCATAGTGCGGGTGGTGCATGCTAGTCTTGCAGTGTCTGTGAATAAAGAGCCCATCCTCACTGAAACAGGTCCTCGGGAAAATGCTTAGCCACATGCCTGAATATGTTCTGAATCGAGGCTTAATGAGACTGTTAATTGATTGTTAGCATCCAATACTGCTCCTGCTATAAAATCCTTTTCAATGGGGGTGAGGAGGACTGTGCAAACACAGCTCTGTGATGCAGTACCCCACCATAACTCCTTCTCTGCGCTGCCCTGCTGTGTGTTAAAACGACAGCTTCTAACCGATCAGCTTACATAGCTGGTAGTTGAGAAAGAATTTGAATCACGGGCACGATGTTTTGTTTAATGTCATCGGCAGGCACTGCTTCCCCCGTTGCTGGGAGTGGGCAAATAAAATCCAGCCTTATTGGCCTAGTTGTAGCCTTTTAATCACACTTCAGTGGAAGATTGTGCATGCCATGAAGTGCTGAACGTGTGCTCTAAAGTGATGTAATGTGAATCAAGTGCAATGATACGTCGGCTGTGTGGCAGCCTTGAGGCAGGTGAGGGTGCTCACACGGAGGGCTCGGTCTCTTCCCTGGGCCCTGCCCGTGCCTGGCTCCCCGCGGAGCTGCCGGCAGCCCCGGCATGGGGAACTCCAGCTCCGGTGGTGACAAGACCACAGGGCTGAGCCCCAAGTTAGCTCTGCGTGGAGCCAGCTACAGTTTATTAGCTTAGGCTCCGTGCCATGCAGAGCCAGATAAACTGCTTGCAGACATCGCAGGCCCTCGGTCAGCGTAGCTGAGCTTGAGCCTGTTCCTGTGTGGTAACCGTGTGGGACTCGGCATGGTTCGGTGGGAGTCTGACACATGCAGAGGCTGCAGGATTTGTTTGTAAATGTAGATTTGAGAGTTAGATATTTGCACATTCCTCTCAGAGCTCAAAAGACGGAACTACTCCTCATCCCTGACAGCTTGTAGACGTTTTTCCTCATTGTCTCCACCATCTAGACTCTCTGTAAGAGTTAAATCCAGAGTTGTTCATCTATTTAACTAGCAAAGGATTGACCTGTAATTGCAGAAATGATGTGAAGAACCTGTACCTTGTATGTCTGTCCTTCCATACTGAAAGACAAGACAAGAAAGTAAGGGGGTTACAAAAATATTGTTGATACCGAAGCAAATATATAGCTGGAGAACATATGCTTTGGTTTTACATTTCTGCCTCTAAAAGGTGACATGTCCCGTGTTTGTCATTTAATTTAACATTCTATATATTTTTAAACGGCTGTATGATTTGAAATCTCCAGATGCAATGCTTTATGCTAAGTGAGGTTGACAGTTCAGTGATGTGGAAGGCCATTATCTCACCTTTGTGCTTCTAAACTATAGCCACTTGCCTTTGCCTGCTCATAATGCATTTACTGCCTTGCAGCATAGGAATTTTTAACACCTATTGAAAGCATTAATTAGGTATGCCATACTGATGAGCTCTTCTAAGATGAGCAAAAAGCAGGAACTGATGCTGCTCTTCAAGTTTGGATTTCTCCTATTGCTTGTACTGGGGATTAAGTAAGTGGCTGATGAACTCCAGTAATTAATCCAGACTGGAATACCCTATTACATATTGCTGTAATCTGACATTTTGCATTGAGCAATAATGATTTGTATTAGTTATCTTGGTCTGAGGTGGTGTCTTTAACGTGCCCCTGTGAAGCACATGTAAGGTGGTCATGTGCCAGCACCAGCGTGCTGAGATTTTCTGCAGGTGATGGAGACAATGGAGAGAGCACAGGCTTCCAAACCACGCCATGGCAAGACCACGGGATTTTCACACATACAGTAGAGTGATTTCCCTAAAATCTGTGATCACTCTTGCTATGGTTAATGTATGGTTTAGTTTCAAAAAGCGATTTTAAGATAAAAATAATACCATTGTAGAGGTTTATCTTGAGGTTAATTTACTCAAAGCTGCTACTCCAATTTTGAAGTAGGTTTAGTGACACTGTACATTCTTGTCCAATGTTTAATTATTAGTGAAAGGGATTTATGTGTTTTCACAGACATCTTTAATGCGAAAGTGTCTGCACAAAGCCATAGCAGCTAAGAATGTAAAGTTAAAAAAAAAAAATGTTCTAAGAAGATGGATGTTCCATTGTGATGTTTGGGGACTGAAACAATCCCATTCCCACAAACTGACATACCCGTAAGAGGATACAATTTCCATCTGTCTTGTGCCTTCAGAGTTGGTTTTCTATCTGCAGGTTATCATAGAATGATCTCCCAGGAGTACTCCCATGGACAGGAGTACCTGGGCAGGCAGCGTATGATATGACTGCATGCCGTGCTGACCAGGCACAGGCTGGCAGGGAGCAGAAGCATCTTCCCTGCCGTCTGCTCTCCCAGCGAGCTGTGAGCTGGGCTCTTTGGCACATGAGGAGCGGTGGCCCTGCAGCTCGCTGCCTTCTTCCTGGCAGCTGTGTCTGCTCCCAGCCGAGACACTTGGTGTGCTTTGATAAAACAGCTCTGAATAGCTTTATCTCGCTACCAACTGGAGCTGTCTATAGACCAAAGAACGAAAATTCAGACTTTTATATCCTATTTCTGTTGTCCTGAGTCAGCAGGTCTCCTATTGAATCATTTTTCTATAAACTTGGAAAACGGATAGTCATTACTTGGCCTGTTAAAGTTCAGTAATACAAGAATAAGTCATAAATATGTCACTTGTATCTTAAAACCTAGCCGGCTAGAAACTCTCCCTCTTGTCTAGTCTGGCCTCCAGTGCCTTTGATCACCGTTTTCTCCTCTTTCTCAGTACCACAGCTAACTTCTTAGTTTTCCACTTTTTCCTTTGCCATTGTGACAGTGTTCTGCTGCAGATTACAGCTGTGCTTAGGCACCATAAGGTTTATATGATTAGTCAGCATTTGGTTTCCATATATAGCAAAAGTACGTCTGGAGAAAATATTCTTATACATATTTCCAGGGAGTAGGATCAAAGAGCTCTCTAGGTTCTCAATTTTAATTTATCTCTTCATGCTTGCTGTATAAGGAACATCAAAAAGAATCCGTGTTTGCGGGAGGGAAGGGAGCCCTTTGCTGTGTAGCTTTGGGAGCACCATTCATCCAGGCCAGCTTCAAACCCTGGCCTTTCTTCCTCCACAGCATTGCTGAGACGTGAACTTTTGGTTTCATGCCTACATGTTTCTATGCAGGCATGACTCCTTTCATTTCTTGAATCCTGTGACCTTTCCCGTTCTTGTTTCCTTGATACTCCAAACTACCCCTTGGCTCCTTGGGCCCCGACTGCAGCTGCTGAGCTCATCTTCCCCCTTGGTCACAGCACGCAGCATTTCCCAGAGCTCTCAATCCCTGCATCGGCTCCTTTTGTGCCATAACACATGCCAGGTCCTTATGGTTACATCTAATCCTTTGTTCCTATCTCATCTTTGTAATCTCAGTAATTCCCCTTCATAATATCTCTCAGCATTTGCTTCTACACGAGAAACTCATCCTTCAGGTGTCAGCTCTCCAAGTACACAAGGCATCTCTGAAACTCCGCATCTGCCATGCTGCGTGCCAGAGATGTGATAACCACCAGTGCTTGCAGTTGGGGCTGAGCAGTGGGCTGCGTGTGTAGGTTTGTATTAGCATATTAGCTGCTGTTTCATGTCAGGTTTTTTGCACCAAAATTGGATTTTATTTATTTATTTGCATCTTTTGTTAGATTCCTAAGCCAACAATTGATGAATTATTGTGGTTTTGAAGAACACAGCAGCATGGGCACTGCTGGGGACAGCTGTAAGTAATTGTCACTACTAAGCAAGTCTACTTCAACCACACCAATCCCTGTAGCGTTTTTGTATGGTAAATTTTCTAAAATATTGGTATACATAATAATCTCAAGACATTTGAGACTTTTGCATCACGTGGTTAAAGTGTCTCTTTTTTTTTCTTTCTGCTGATAGGAGATCTGCATTAAAAATATAATTGGTTTGATTTCAGTCATCTACTCAACATTACTAAGCTACTTGCCAAATGATCCCAGGTGTGGGATTGCAGCAGGTAATTTCCTGCGCTGTATTTGTGCGGATGATTTTCTGTGTTAGAAGATGATATCAGCTCACCTGGCCTCTCAGTGACAGAGAAATCCTTTGTTTATTCATTTAGTAGGCAGATTAACCCTAATGAATATGGCTTCCTGGAAATAGATACAGGGGACAATAGCAAAGTGAAGAGTGGGGAGAAATGGGGCAAATTCCCTTTTCTTTCTTCACTTCTAAATAATGGCAGCCTTCATAGCAAAGTGTTTTAAATGAGAAAGGAATGTGAAATATGTCAACCAGAAATTCTTGATTTTAAACAAAATCCTTTCTTTTATGGTTCAAAGAGGTGCTGGGCCTTTCTTAGCAAGTCTGGTGCAATTCTGCTGCATTGGATCTGTTTGGATGTTTTCTCATGTCAAGAAATAGGATAAAGTGGGCATGCCTAAGGTGGTTGCACAGAATGGCATTTAAGTCCTCATAGTTGGAGGACCTGGGTGCATATTTTTTGTTTACTCTTCGATATTTTGTGGAATATGTGTTGATTTTTGTGGGATTTATTTTTGAAATGAAAGTGAATTAGGGGTTAATAATATCATCGTGCTTCAAAATACATCCTAAGTTGTACTAGGTAACTAGAAAGAAAGTGTTAGACTGAAATAATTTAAGCCATTAATACTATTTTTTTGTTTCATAGGAGTAAAAACTGGCAGAGTGCGTTAACGTGTGCATTGTATTTATGTTGTCTGAGTAGCTGTATTATAAAAGAAGACTACGTTCATACAAGGATTGTTCTGTATGGCTGTTGTTTTTCAGCCGTCCTCTTATCTTGAGTTGACACGCAAAGCTTCTTGAAAGCATTTCAAGCAGCACAATTTCTTGTTTTCCAGGTGTCGGGCGCATGCATGTGTTCTACATGAGGTCTGTACGAGGTTTATAAAAGGCTGTACCATTATCAAGTTTATTTAAATAAAGGAGTAGTTTCTCAGATGCTGTTGATGTGACGTTGGACTATTGTTCGTTACACAATGTCAGAGCCTGCCTGGAAAAGTACTCAAGGTGAATCCGAAGCCCCGAGAAGCTGAGGGAGAGATGGGCACTGACTTCGTGGGGATATAAATCAGGCACGGTAGTTAGCGTCATGGTGCTGTGCGCAGATTGACTGCGGTATGGCTCAGTTTGTTAGAACAGCATTGCCAAATTACCTTAGCTCAGAGAGGATAACGCAATGGTGAATTGTTGTATGCGTGTTAGTATTTATTGTCCTTTTACACATACACACAGTGAGTGGTCCGTATTTCGAAATATGGGAAAACTTTGCAGTTTGCTAACTCAGATCACTACTATAAGCTACTGGTCAAAGTGTAGACATAAGTACAATGAATGGTTTTGCTGTGTTTGAGAAAGGAGCAATTTCTTGCATTTTTATGTGACTGGTACTCGAGATACATTATTCCCAAGACATAGATGTGTAGACACAGATGTGAAAATCTCTTAACTTCCAACCAAACTTTTCCAGATCTTATCACTATAATTTATTCTTTACTCTCTGTAGACTAGAAAAATGTCTTCTTTCACATAACTTTATACATTGGAGGGAAAGGAAAGTTCCCTTCTACCACATGCGAAGTGTTGAAGATAGGATACTGTTGGCTTTAGCCTGCTGACTTTTGTAGTTGCCTGTAAAAACTCTAGAGTTTCAGAGGGGAAGTGAAAAAACAGAATTTACCTTTCCATGAAGAATAAAAGTTTCCATTGTTTCTTAGTTACATTGCTGAAAATATAAATGTGCAGGAACAGATAATTTTTTGAAAGTATACATTTATACATGGTTGTGTGTATATGTGTACTGGACAGCCATAAATTACAAATGAATTTGTTTGCTTTGTATGACAATTGTTTCATCCTTCTTAAAGCTACTATTTATATAACCTTTAACCAAACAGAGAGTAGCCAAAGTATTTTCAAGAGTGAGAATTGTTTTTCTGGCTGGTGTGCGTAACAACTTAATTCGCTCCAATTGTGTGGTACGGCGAGCGCTCGTGCTGTGTGGGAACTGACCACACGGAGATGCAGCCAGTTTGCCAGGGGGGTTCTTTTCTGCATGTTAAAGCTCAAAATAGATGTGTGTCACATTAGGTGTCATTAAAATAGAGCTTGTGATAACTAAATAATAGATTTAGTGGTAACTAATTACCTTCAAAGATGTTGACACAGTTGCAGAAGCAGAATGTCACAGACTGCCTTTCGGAACAGCGTAGACTGTCTGTATTAGCTTTTTTTTTTTTCTTTTCCGTTTAGTAAAAACCGAAGGACAACAGTCATTATACGATTCTGTACTTTAAGTATTTTCATAATCCAACATAAATTGGCCCACCCAAGGATTATGTCTGTCTTATAAGGATGTGTTTATATAGTCATTGGGTGAAAGATTGCAGAAGTTGAACCACTAGTTTTGAAAGTCGAGCCAGACCAGGAAAAATCAGGATACAATTTGGCACTTATGGAGACTAAATGATTTCCTTTTTAGCTGCTGATTTCTACTGGGAAATGTATCCTTGGACTGAAAATTGCATCCGGAAAAATGTTTATGTAGTGTTTTTCAAATGACTGATTATTCCTCTAACCTTTAACACGGACTGTGTGTGATTTCGTTCCTTATTAACTCTTTCACAACCGAAGGAATTATTTCCTTCACTGTAAATAAAATTAAGTATATATTTCACTTCATGCAATATTTTAATGCTGTAATAACACAAAAGAAGACAAGCCAGGGATTTCATTGAGTCAGTAACACAGGGAAATCCGGCTCATCTTCTCTGTCTGGCTTTCCTGGAAGAAGCATATCCCAGTATGACAGTGAGTCAGGCACAGCACACTAACATTTTATCCTGATTACTGCATAGAAAGAGAACAAAAATGTTCTTAACATACCATTAGATGCAGTTTTCTGCCAGCCAGGAGAGATTTCCCCAAGGCATGTGTCTGAGGTAGAGGGAACGTGCTGCCAACTACTGGCTGTTACTTGCTGCTGAATGCCATGAATTAATTCATTGGAGGCATGGGGCTTCTCTGGGGGGAACTGAGTGGTGCAGCTGCACCAGAATAGGCAATTTTAGAGTAGCTCCACAGATGTATGCTTGGTCTGGACTTACAGTGATTTTGGTGGTGTCATCTTCATATAAAGACATGCCATAATTCACTGTGATTGCTCTAACCGGTATCCTTGTGTAGCACATTGTTATGGTTGGTCTTCCCTTCATCTGCAGCCTCAGATGCAGGATGCGAATTTGCACGCAGGCTGTTGTAATCCCTGCCTGGGCTGGGTTTAGTGCAGGCGGCTGACTGTACACCCCTTATCAGAGCCGGGAAGCTGCCAGCAACCTTGTGAACATCACAGGGTAGGAGTAAGCCACGTGTCTTTAAAAGGCATTTGAAGTGATCCTACATGGAGTGGTTTGCATGCTAACAAATGAGTGTGTCTGCAGCCATCGTTTCATTGTGGCAGAGCTGCCTGTAAATTATGGAAGGTGTTTTCCTATGTGGAAAGAAGCAGAAATTCAAGATCGATTGAACCTGTTTCTGTAAAAAGTTTCACCCAGCCCAGCACAAGTAATGTACTCAGTAAAAATCACTGGAGTGGAAATGGGGACCTAAGAAAAGCATTGCAGGGGTAGTCTTATTAATAGCTGTTCCTGATGGCCTCGTCCAAAAGGACAGGTTTGTATCCTGAGAGAGGAAGTAGAGTTGGAAAGAAATGAAATTCCAGCCCCAGAGATCCTGATGAATTCAGGCGAAGATGTCCACTTTGCTGCGGCTTCCTGGGGCCCCATGCTGGTAGCAGTGTTCACAAGCACAGGGGGATCTGTCTGTCCTTCTGACATCAGCTGGGGGATTAGATAATGAAAAATAAAAGCTGATACTCCTTGTGGCAGCAGTATTCGTCATTCCTGCCATGGCGGGGTAGAGGGGAATGCCTGGTAAATGCTTGGCAGTGCTCATTTTCTTTCATTTCTTCTTGGAGTTCTTCTTAATCATTTCTCCTGCAGTTTCGTTTTCATGCGTGTCAAGGAAGATTGGTATTTATAAGCAAACAGAGGATGAAGCCGTGCTCGCCTCAGATAGCTTTTACCAGGAGCAGCAATTCCCTGGCAGTCCCTTTCATTTGAGGTAATAATGGTTGTAGGAAATTTGTAGAATGTTAACAGTCAAATGTCTTTTAACTACCTATTGATGGAGTGAAATTTGGCAGATGACAGAGGAACCTTTCGATTTATTTCTAAAAGTCTAAATAGCTTGACAGCTGTGCAGAGTCCCCTGAATTTATGAGAGCTGAATGTTGGGGTTTGGGGTTTTTTTCATGTGGAACCCAGCAGAGCTTGTGACGGAAACTGTTGACCCTTCTTTGTGCTGTTTCTTTACTGTCTCGTCAAACATCTGGAAAACAGCATGTTTGCAGTCATTTCACAACATAATTTTGCATTTACATCATGTGTTATCTGGTAAAAGTTTTCTTGTTTTTTCAAGGAAAAAAAAAAGGAAAAGAAAAATCAGCAACTCGGCGGCTGCCATAAGGTCAAGTGGTGACGGTGGATGCTGCCTGTACTAAACACATGTTTAGCTCAGAAAAGCTAAGGCAGTTCCCAAAAATTTGGTAACCATTAGAGTACTTCCTAAGTCAGTTCCGGATGTCAGGCCCTAGGTGGAGGGGGATGGGGCCGCGCTGAGTTTTCTACAGCTTTCCACGAAAGGGATTCGGTCTGGCAGCTGATTCAGCCAAGGAGCAAATCACGCAAGGCAGAGCTAGACAGGAAACGCTTCTGAAAGTGCTGTTTTGAGAGAGGATCATGAGATCAGGCAAGAAGCTGTGAACTTTACATGCAACCAAGGCCAGATAGCATTGCACTAGCCACCTGAGGGCTTAGAAATAAGAAAGGAAATTAAAGGATCATTTAAGTGGAGTGGGACCAGACAACTTAAATGACAATTTTCATCTTTGAGAAAGGAACACTGAAGTATATTGAATTCTTTGAAGTAAAGGAGCATGATTGATGTAGGGAATATTTTTGTTACATTCCATGCTCTGATTTAGCAGCTCTTCTAATGCAACTCATCTCCAACTTTACTGAGCCACCTATTTTTAGTACTCAGCAGATTGGACTTCTGAGCAGATTGTTAGTCTCCCTAGACTGAATACCGCGTGTTCCTTTCAACAATCTGAAGCTAGTTACTTAGATAACTTCTACATTCAAACATATTAATTAGTAAGCATAGGTAAGAGGTGGTTTTGTTTGTTGTTTTTTTTATTTTTTTAATACTTTACGTTAACCAAAATAACAGTAATGTTTTTATGTTGTTTCCAGTAACCTCTTTAAATGTAAAAAAACGTGGGTGTGAGCCTAGGACCATTTTAACAGCTCACAACAAGTAAACAGCAGAGGCTTTATCTCTTTCCTTGCCATCCTTTCAGGATTAAGCCTTCCTTCAGAAGCTGCTCCATCCCAGTGGTTCTCTCTGCTGCATTTGGAGTACTTCGGCAGAGGTGGGGAGCAAAGCACGGTTCCTGCTGCTCTGGGTCCTGAGGAGGCCAGTCAGTAGCCTGACAGAGGCCAGCTCCTAATGGGACAATTGCAGGCCCGTTGTCCTTCCATAAGTTAAATTAGAGTTAAATCTAGAATCCCTAACTGTGTTAAAGCCCTAAATTGAGATAGATATGGCTGTATGCCCCACCACAGGCATACCAAAGAGTGAAGCATATTCAGGTCTTAAGAGACCTCAAAATGCTGGATGTGGAGCGTTTGCAGGTGCCCCTGTTTACCTCCTAGATATAAATGAATGTGTTCTACAGCCTGTGAAGTCCAAAACGTCAAGAAAAGAAATAAACAACAGTAAATCCGTTTTGTTGGTTTGGGACTGTAGAAGGATTTTAGACAGTAATGTTCAACTTCAGTGCAGGAGCCTGGTCACTGGATGGATGTGATTTCTGGACGCTGCTGAGCTCTGGAAGTAGGTGTGGTGGAAGATTCTTCTTTTTCTGTGATCTTTCCATGTATGGCCATGAGCATTTATCTACATGGGCCAGGTTTCCAGGTACCATAGAGATGACTCTTAACAGGGAAAAAAATTGTGGATGGCTGCAATTGTGGTTTTGGAAAAGCTTGCTCTGGGATTTTTGTTTAACAGCTATTGGATACGAGGATGCTTAGTTTGCTAATTTGGATGCCAATACTTAGTACGGTTTTACAGCTCTCAGTTATTTCATAGTGGTGCTGGCATCCAGGCTGCTTGGGGGAAAAAGCAGAAAGGTTTTGGGTGTGCATTCAGGATTTCTTCTGTGATGTGTTTGGCAAGCACTGCTGCAGACTTGGGAATTTGGACGATTTTAAGGAATAATAATGACTATTGAAATATTAATTGTTTCTGCAGTTGAAACATCATGCAGTACTTGTGAAGGGATCGGATTCAGGGCGAACACCATGAGTACAGATAGCCTCTGCAGATATTTTCCTTTTAAGATGACAACTGTTTAGAAGTCATTTATAAATAACCTTTAAAAACGGAAGAAACAGACAAAATACTTACCTCTCCCATTCCAGTAATCAAGAAGGTGTCCTGGGAATGAGTCCTTCTCTAGCAATTTCTCTTCTCTCTTTCAATTTCATGACATACTGATCTTTTTCTCCAAAAATTGTAGGACTGTGGTATGAGGTGTCCATTACCAAGGTTTTTCCTTGGATGCTTTCTGGTAGGAAGTAGAAGTGAAATACACTGAATTAGTTGAACCGAGCTCAAGGGTGATAGCACGTTTCCTCTTTATCAATAAAGTACCCTTAATACAGTGAGAACAATTTGTGTGCAAGAGGCTTTTAAATAATTTCTCCGAATGCAAGTCCTGTTAAGCCTAGGAGGTAGTGATGGTTCACTGACTTATTATTTTTATGTAGGCCATTCTTCCTTGAGGCCACTAAGCCTTCAGGTTTCTCCAAGCCTTTAGTGGTCTGCACTTCGCTGTTATTCTTTCCCTGAGAGTGCTGATTAGTGACTTGCGGTATGGATGCTGATTTATCGCAGCCGAGAGTTGCCCCTTGGGGGCTGAGCAGAAACACTCATGAAGGAGCCCTGATTAAAAAGAGTGGTAATGAAGACAAATGTTTCAGAGGGAGTCAAGAGCAAACCAGGCCTTGGCATTCCCACTGCTCCTCTGAGCTTTTGGAGAGGAGGTAACAGTGGCCAAAGGAAATATTTCCCCCTTGTTGTTTATTTCTCATGGCACTGGAAAAATTTTTCTTTTCCTCCTGGGTGTTCTAACTCTCACTTGTTAACTGCTTTTCATGCAGGGTTGCAATTAACCCTTGGCAGATACTTACCATGTTCCCTTTATATTCACTCTATACATAAAGAAGTTTTTATGTTTTGACCTGTTAACCATTTTAAGATTCTTTAAACTTGACAGTTTCATCTAATTTCTCACGTCATTAAATGGTACTTTATTTTCCAACAGTCCATTCACATGAGGTTTGGTGTTTGTTTGATATCTTTAATCATCTTTTTTCCCCACTGCCTTTTTTAATAAGGAGAATGAATGACAAAAAGTAATGCTTACAAGCAAGTTTTAAATCAGAGAGAGGTCAGAAAGTTGCTATCTAGTGTTGGGTGTGTAACTCAAGATAGATTTCAAAAGCATGTTGGTAGGATCTAGACGGTCCAACACTTGTATTAAGTAGGAATTCCAAATAAAAATCAACATAATGGTTTCACCCTATTGTACTTCTGTTGTTGTTTTCAGTTCTGTGGGTATTTTTCATTTTTAAAGATCAGCACGGGCTGTAATTAGTGTATGAACAGAAAAGCTGAGAGCCTGGAAAAACATTCCCTGACTTTATTTGTCCTTGTACTATGCATGCGGGGATTAGGTAGGCCTATTAAAATCCATCCTAATCTCTGCAGATACCTTTTTGTCAGGTTTGTGCTCACATGAGGCTACACATCACTGGAGGAGGGCTTACTACAGAAGCAGTGACTAGCACCGAGCTGCGCTGCAGTGCCCGGGGAGCCCTTGCTCTCTGCTTTCTGACCAAATGGGTGCAGGTGGTGGTTTCTGAGTAGGATCACAGGCAAATTCCATCTGGAAGGGCTCTCAGAGGTCTCTGGCCCAGCACCCTGCTCGGAGCAGGCTCAGGTATGTGGTCAGACCGGGCTGCTGAGGGTTTGACCCAAGCGGGTGCTGAAACCTCTAGGGCTGGGGATTCACCACTGCAGCCTGCCCCGTGGCTGCGCTGCCTCCTGGGGAGCACGGTTCTCCTTGTGGTGGTTCAGTCAGGACTGCTTCTGTCTCCCCTTACCCCCTTTGCCTCTCTTTTTCAGGCTAAAGGGACCCATTTTCCTCAGCCTCTTGGAGCAAGTGCTCGGCTGCACTTTAGTTCATCAATGTCCGTCTTGTACTGGGGGGCCAAAATGGGCTGCAGTGGTGCAGCTGGTGCTGAGGAGAGGGCAGTGATCACCTCCATCCCTCAGAGGATGCTCTGGCTTTGCTGCCAGGGCCCACGGCTGGCTGATGCCACGTGGAGGACTGGTCCTTGTCGAGTTCCATCAGGTTTCTGTCAGCCTGGTCCTCTTGGTCCCACAGACTGGCAGCCCTGCCCTCGAGCACTTCAGCACGTCCTCCCAATGTGGTGTCATCTGCAGACATGACAAGAGCGCGCTTGGTTGCCTCCTGAAGTCAGTGACGAAGACGTTGACGGGCGCTGGTCCCAGGACAGAGCCCTGTGGTGCTCCACTTGTTACCAGCCTCCGGACAGAGAGCAGTGTGTTAATATCTGAGCTTGATTGTCCAGAAGTGATGGGCAAAGCCAAAATGGAAGTGCTGTGGGGAAACTGAGACTGCGATCTTACATCGTAGGCAAGGATGTCTGATGGACACCACAGAGAAGGAGGCACGAGTAAATGCAGAAGTATTTTTGGGCCATCCTTGCAGCTTTGTTAGAAGTCTATTTTCCCTTCCTTCAGGAAACAAGTGGTGAGCTGAGTGCTTCCTGAGCAGTCAGAAGGGATGAATGGTCCTTTGCATTGAAAAATGTCAGGGTACTTTCCAAATTTTAATTACCCCTCTCATATGAAATTCAATCTTACACTTAGCTTTAGAAGAGTATTTGAACATGCCCTGCAGAAGGTTCTTTTTCCTTCTAAAATAGTGTGCTAAAGAAACAGTTCATCCAAGAAAAGAACAGGGAGAAGGGTTTCTTTTCTGATTGACTAGCCTCGTTCATGATGCACCTAAAAGGTCAAAGATTGTTTTGAGAAAGTATTTTAAAGGATGGGTCTGTGTTTTCTCTCTGTCTGAGAATCTACTTACAACTTCCATATTAGTTCTTGCAGTGTTAAGTAAACTTAGTGTACTGAGGCATCTATGGCTGCTATTTAATCAGCCTCATAATTCCAAAATATTATAGTGATTACAATGTCAACATTTTCCAGCATTGGATCTGAAAAATAAGTAAAAATAAAAATTCTTTAATACAATTCTGTTAAATTTCATTATTTTGCATGGTACTGACACAGAATGAACCAGCTTTGGTGACTGTGTACCAGGTGAAAAGATTGTGCGTGATTTGATGCCCGACTTTTAAAGTCGGTGTCAATCTACTTGGTTTTTAAAGATCCAAATGACATTGAAAATTTCAAAAGTGGCTAAGGAATCTCCAAGATTTTTAAAATTTTAGAAGTAACGTCTGAAAACGATTTCCTGAGCCTTTGAAGATACTGTTTCGTACACCTCAAAAATGTCATTGTATTGGCAGTGCAAACTTAAAACTAAATTTGCACCCCAATTATATGGAGTTCAGGAAATGCTAGTTGTGTATCTCTAAATGAAAAGTCACTTGAGGGTTTTTTGGTATTGACAATTGTTGAGTGCAAACACGGTTTGTATGTAGTTAGTAACAGTGTCCGGGACATTGAAGGTTCACAGCGACTGGTGTAAGCTGAGTGGCACCAGCCTTTGTCTCGGAGCCATTGCACTCTTCAGAATTTTGGAAATTTTTGTTTTTAAATCTGATGAACTTGTGGGTGTTGGAGAGCTAGTTTGAGGCTGGCATTGCTGCACTAGTCAGATTGCATCACCATCAGCTGCCCACTAATTATCAGGAAATTTATAGCTGCATTAGGTAAATGTCACTTCACTGCAGTGGCCTGGAATAAGAGCGTTTTCTGCTCTGAATTAGCACCATCGGCACGTCTCCGTGAGAGACTATCCAAGCAAGCTAAGGGCTTTATTTATGCACAAGCATATTAGGGTTTTAAGAAAGGGTAGCTGAAAGATGTCGTATTGCTTTTTTTTTTTTTTTTTTTTGAACCATAACTTCTCACAATCATAAACGTGTATTTATTTGTTCATTATGCATAATCACATGTAAAGTGTTCAAAAATAATTTGGTAATTCTGAGAATGGCTCGATCTGCATTCAGTAATGTAATATCATATGTATTACTTAATCTGCAGGAACTCTTCAGAAAGATAGTCTAGAACAATGATTATTTCCATAATATTATGTCCAATATCTGGGTTCTTATTTCTGAGTTGTGCAGTAGAAGAGTAGCCTCTACTGAGGTTTTGGGCAACTCATTACTGCTGAATTTAAGTATGGAAGCAAGGGCACGCAGTTGTCTGTCCTGATGCACAAACCTCTCTCTTTGAAAAAGCTGAAGGATCTCATGTCTCTAAAGGCTGAAGATAGAAGAAACTTGAAGGTGAAAAACCAACCAACCTTCGTTCTTAATGCATTGGAAATACTTGCTTAACTGTCCCAAAAAGCTGTATCTGAAAGACTATTCTGAAACTCATCCTGCTTCTGAATGATGCTAGAATATCTGAAGAAGAATTTGACACTATGAATTCTGTATAAATAAGTACTACAGTGAATAACTGCTGCCCTTCTGTGAATGGCAGAGTCTCAGCAATTAAAACTCACTGAAAAACTTAGGCTACTGAAGAAATGATGACTGAATTTGAAGAATTAAATAGCTTTAGTGCTCCTTTTATATTTTCCTACAAAAAAATTGACCATATTTTTTTTGAAAAATCATTATTAAAGAAAAAAAAGTGCTTAAGCTGTGCCTGGAATAAACTTCTCCAAATCCCAAGTATTCATAAAACTATAAATAGAGTCTTTGGACTTTAATTTATGGTGTCATCTCTTTACATGATTATAGTAACATGCAAATCAACAGAACTGTCTTTTTTGTAATTTTCTGCTGTTTCTGATGGGTGATTACCTAGAATTATGCGTATTTCTTATTGGTTTTAGGTATCTTCCCAAAAAAGTTCCTTAATTATGTCTCCTTTCACAAATGATCTTATAAGGCCAGAAATGAATATTGCAGGCGAAGCATTACCTTTATCCACTGAACCACAATGCATTTTCTCAATTTTTGGATGTTATCTATGCAGCAAAGGCACCTACCCCACACTGCTATTACCTAGCAGATTCACTATAGTTAATTAGAAAGTGGAAGAGATTTAAAGGAAGTCGCTGTCCAGTATTAAGTACTTGGCTTCCCTTCTATTTTTATTCTTGCTGCTTTTATGGTTCAAAGTGATACAGATGAGACAAAGCTTGCATACTGTATTCAGTGGGCCTTTCTTCTAGGTTAGTAACACGAACATTGGCACAGGCCAACTGAACCACTTACTTCAAAAGGATCTTTTTATTAGATAAGAGCAGATACTTACACATCGTACTCAGAGGAATATAATTTTTACAAAAGACAATTCTGCCTGCAGGTCTATTTCAAGGTTGTATTGAAGTTGCTTCCCTTTGTTCTTCATAAGATACAACGCCCCCCCGACCCTCCGCTTCCACCATACCTCCTAGTTCCAGCATGCAAGTGAAGAACTGAAATTGTGGAAGTAAATTCAGGCTTAAACAGGTTTACTGCAGGCATTAAAGTGCCTTATGAGAGAAGACTTCATCACTTTCCCCTGCACAGTTGCTGTAGAGTTCTTCACACTACGTTCCGTAGGAAGACGGTGATCGTTTTGTTTTTTATATAGTGTGTGTTTCAGTGTTTAATGACTTTGTCTTATTAGAGGGGTGATTTTACCTGGGAATTTTGAATTTGCCTCCAGTGGAGCAAGAGCAAACAGAGAAAGCAGACATCAGGCAACTGTGCTTACATCAACGTGTTGAACACAGTTCTGGTGACCCACGTTACGTACTGAAAAGTCTCTCTTGCTCGTCATGGTGGCTGGCAGTGCTTACTAGCAGCCAAGTGGAACCATGTTCTCTTCTGCAAGGCAAAATTGAGCAGTTTGTGTGCGACAGATTGGTTACTGCAGTGAACCCTTATTTGACTGGTCAGTTGGATGCTAGCTGTAGGAAGGAACTGGATAAGAATCTGCTGTTTCCCTGCATCGTTACTGCGAGATGTGCCAAGGTTATACCAAAGTGCTGTATGCAAAAGTAGTTCTCTTTACTGGTTGGAGAAGGAATTCGTCCAGGGCACTGCTGAAAATCTGTCGATGTAAATGGGTATCTTCAATCCTTTCAGTCCTAAATTTTGTTTTCTTTATTTTTTTTCTGAAGTCATTTCTTGATTTAAAGTTAGTATTTGCAAGTCCTTGTGCAATTTATATATGGAGTGTGACATTGCCGGAGCAGGCTTGGCAGGACAGGTGGAATTCCAGGGTTCTCTACAAAGGCCTTGTTGGTCCCTTTTGTTGCTCTCCAGCACCGCTCATTTCTCATGAGCTTGGGTGAGCCCCTGTGCTTGGGCAACGCAGTGGCTGTGCTGTCAGGGCCCTCAAGTCAGATGAAAGAAATTTCACAGTTTAAGTCTTCTTTAGAATAAAATTGTTTCTAATCCTGATTTGAGACACTGGGACTTCGGTATCGCTCTCAGTTCTTTCCGCCCCTATTTGTAGTTCATGGTCAACGTCTAATGCTCTTCAAATAAGTCCTGTTGTTGGTCTCAAAAAACCTTGTGGCAAGGAATATTCATGGAGTAATTGTAGTTTTCTCCTCATCGAAGTGCGTGTTACCTCAACTTGATTGGCTCTTGCTGTGTTCAGGTGTTTCGTGTTCCTTCAGCAAATGCTGCTTTCCTGGTCCAGAAGCTCTCTTGGTGCGTAACGATACCAAATAATGCCGGCCTCCCAGTGGGAGAACAGTCACAACACAAACCACAGTAACAGAGGAAAAATCACCATTCCCTGGCAGCAGTGCTGACCAGTCTGAGGATGCTGCCTTCCTCGAGGTTCTCCCTCGCTGTAGCTCTGTGCTCAGCCCATCTGAGGGCTGCAGTCCTATCCTCAAACCAGAATCACTCTGTGCTGCAGAAGTTAAAGCATTCCTGAGATGGCAAACGGCTTAGACTGTTTGCTTCCAAACATGCCTAATTACTCCGTGTATTTATAGCATTTGCTGCAGACCGGTCTCCAAGGAAACAGGTAAGCACAAGGCAGGCACTGGCAGAGGGGCACTGAGCTCGGGCCCGGCAAGGGGCTGACACCCAGGGTCTGCCCCGTGTGGGCCCTTGGTGCCTGCCTCAGGCCCAGGCCAGTTCCTACGGCCTGCAGGGGTGTTGTGGGGGCCGGGCAGCAGTCAGCGGGGGCCTTCTCATCTGCGATAGTAAATTAATAAACAGCCAGACTGTTCTTGCATGAAAGTTTTATACTGGCGCTTCTCTATAAGAAATGACCTTATATAATTAGGTACATTACAGTACTATGAATGTATAATAAATATAAATATAATGTGGCATTTGGATATTACATGATTTAAAATATCCGTATGCTCTAATTTGGAAGTAGTATGACAAATGCTGACTGGGTAAAAGACACTTTTTCCTCTAAATTTAATCGGATTCATCGTTTTGAAAACATATTATTAGTTCGATGCAAACTGAACGGACAAAATTACTCCTCATACAAAACAAATGCATTTTTGATGGTAGCCATTTATTGGTAGTTTTAACCACATTCCATGCAGTGCTGATGAGTATTGAATGCAGAGCTATCTATACATTGTCCCCAGAACATATATAATGCAACTTTCCTGACAGTTGCTTTTTTATGGGCTTTAATGGAAGCGAATGACAATTTTTGCATTCCTTGGAGGCCGGTCTTTGTGTGCAGACAGAGCTGCTGTTGTGATTGTGGTCATGATCCAAGCACAGTCTCGAAATTTTGGAGCAGTGGAGCAGGTTGAGCTGCGTGCAGGGACCTGCAGCTGCTCCCTGGGAGGATGCGTGGCCTCTGACTTCTGTCCCCCACCTGGGGATGCTCCTAGTCCGGCATCCCTTTGGCCCTGTGTCAGTGCTGGGTGTCAGCTGCAGGAATTGCTTACCCACCCAGCTCTTAAATCCTCAGTAACTGGCTTGACAAGGTGAAAGACGCAGGACACTTGTCCTTGGTGTAAGTTTTGTGCACCGCTGAGCTAGTTAGAAGTGAGAGCACCAACATTTCCCCAGCAGTCACAGCTGCTTTTTTTCCCCGAAGACTGGTGCTGGAGCTGTTCCGGTTCCGCACAGCCCTTGAATGCAAATAATTGATGTTAATCCAACCTCATTGTTCTTGGGTCAAACATAAAAACGAAATCAGTCAGGGTGACAGTGTGGTAAATCAGGTTTGTGTGCCTTGAATATTCGGTTGCTTTTTTGCCTGATTTTTGAGCTGTTGTTTTAGCTTGTGCTTTTCATTCCCTTGCAGAGCGTAAGAGCAGGCGTTGCAGCCGAGGTCAGCTCTCCTCGCGAGGTGAGGACTTCTGTCCTCTCTGTGTGGTTATGCAATACTGCGCTGCTTTCAGGGATGAAGTAGAGGGAAAAAATTATCTGCCAATATGACTGTGATATTTGGATGATTTATCTCATTCCTCTTCTGAGTAACCTAACTTTGACATTATGCGTGAACTCCAAGCCTTGCTTGCGTTGTTCTTGCTGGTAGAAAACATAGCGAGGATGTAGTGGGTAATTGAACCCAGATGCACCGAAGGCTGCTCAGCCAGACTGTTATTTTAGCCTACACTGGTAGGATTTTTAATACGAGTTTGACCTTACTTTGAAACATTCTCAAAATACCATTCTTTAATATCAATTTATACACTCCTGCTTTGAGATGGGGTAGAGCCATTCCAAAAAATAATGAAACACTTTCTACCTGTTAATGTAGGAGATACAGAGAGAGTTGTGGAGTTAATTTATGTATCTAAGGAACGACTTTAACATGGTGCTTTTCTAATTGGAGCGTTATCGTGTGCCTGTAGTTGGGATCATTACCATCAGGGAAAAACTATCTGTCAGCCTTAACCCTACCAGGTACATGTGCCTGCCTCTGCAGCGAGCTGGCACGTTTGGCAGGAAGGTTTTAGGTACACAGTGATAGGAAGATTTACCAAGAGTCCATTTCAGTAAGTTATTAAACAGTGGTATGTATTCATCTTAATTATTTGTAATGGGAGGTAAATGTTTAGTGTATGTGTTCCGAGAGGTTAAGCTGCCTTAGTTAAACAGCTTAGAAATACATTCCTGATTTCAAAAAGCTACTGCCAGGATGGTAGTTTGATTCTGACACACATGTAATGCACTTTCTATATCCAAACTGTATTTTTGTAAAGGAGGAGCTGCTAGCAGCAGCACAGAGCAAACCTGTGCTTCCCTCCTCAATGCAGGCTTTGTCAGGAACAACTGGGCACAAAGAAAACTTGGGTCTAATTAAATTTCCTGTGAAGATAGCATACTTCTTCTGCTTAAACAGAACTGGTTTTCATTTGTAATTGCTCTGGTCAGGTGGAACTGAGGTTGTTACCTTTATAATGTGACTGTCTAATTATTCGTTGTGAAGTAACGGCAGTGAGGTAAAGTTCTGTGGTTGTTCATCAACAGCTGGGAGGGGAGTAATAAAGAACCAGGGTTTGTGGTGGATCTTGGAGTTAAATTCTTAAATTGATTAATTTTTTTTTGATTTTGATGTAATGTCGGGTTAACTCTTGGAACTGCTCTTTGTGGAACAGAATGGATATTTACAGGATATTGAAAGTGAGTGGGCTTGTGGCTGTTTTAAATTCTTGTTAATGTATTGCTGTAGCCACTCAGGGTCGGCTCAGCTGGGGTGGTGCTGCCATCACTTTCACACCGGAGTCCACTGCTTCATGTAAAAGCCGAAGCTTTAATCAGCCTGATGGTGGCAAACTGCTTTAAACCTGTTTGGCTTTGGGCAGTGCAGCTTAAAATATAGAAAGTGAGAAATTAAAACTGGTTTGGTGTTTTTCTTTCTGTTCTCTTATCAGAAATGTTCATTCAGACTATAACAACTGTTAGAACAAGATAACAACTTCAGGCCAGCTGTCAAATGTTTACCATTATCAAACCTCTCCCTAGGGTAAGATGCGACTTTGGCTCGCCTCACCGGCAGTAATTTAATTTTTCCTTCGTTCTGACTCGGAAATGGCAGCATTTTTCAAAGCTTCCTCCCACTGATGGCTGAAATTTTCCTTGTGAAATGATTTCCACCAGTCTTGAATCTTTCTTGCTTCTGCCGTCTTCACCTTTACTGATGGTTCTGCAACTCATCACCAGCTATGCAAACTGACAGTTCACATCCTGGGGCAGCAGCCGGGTCTGGCCTGCAGAAAGGAGCAGCCTGACCAAATTTACGCTCACAAGATCTCTTAATTCACAAAAGCATTTGCTCTAGTTCCTGTTCTCTGCTGCAGGGGCTTTTGGGGGGGGTGAGCAGGAGAGCGTTCGGAGGGGAGAGAGGCACTCTTCACACTCTGCTGAGTACACAGGCTTTCGAGATGAAAAACAGACGGAAAGAGACATTTCCAGCCATCTTGCTGATCTATGCAGGGGTTCACTGAACTGTGCAGCATAGCACCAGACCCATGTATCATTTAATGTGCTAATTTCTTTTTTTTTTTTCTTTTGACTATGAAGGAGATTTTCATTTTGTTGACAAGCATGTTAAAATTAAAAGTGGAAGCAGTTAAAAGAACCTAAAATGTAAATTCAGTACCCACCGGTTACTTCTTTCTTTGACATCTAGAGCTATGGAGAGATCTGCTTAGTTTTGAAAAGCCTCTGACAAATGAGAATCGTCAGAATAAGTTTTCTATTTGGTCTGAACTGCACGTAACATCATGATTTTTTTTTTTTCTCCCTCACAAGCTGAAACACATGCCATATGCTTGCCCAAATGCTTTCCCTTCTTGTACTGCAGGACAGATACGAAACTTTTGTTACATTCTTTTCATAGACAAATATTTTGTTCCTTCTCCCTTACAGCCGCTCCTTCCCACCCAGGGCAGTTTGCAGCCAGAGGAAAGTGATGCTTCCCCCGTGGTCCCGCCGCAGCTCAGCCATTAGCACAGCCAGGGTGTGCTCGCTCGGTAGCAAAAGGTCGTTCAAACACTTTTTTGGTGTTCTTTGGCTCCCTGTTGGAAGCTTCTCCTAAGAATAACCCATTTTACATTTTTGTGATTACTTTGGAGAAAAAATGTGCAATAATACCAGAATGGAAATGGAGGGGGGGAAACATTCCATGTAATTTGATCACACTCCTGTAGTATTTGCTTCGGTACTTTCCTATCATTAGCTATCCAGTTGCTTAAGGAGCAGCTGTGCAGTCTGGTAAATTAATATATGTTGTATTCAGAAGTTTAGACAGAAGGGAAAGTTAACTTAGCTTGTACTGACACAGGTCCTGATCTCTCTAACTGCTCTTCTCATTGAAGGTGGAGGAATTCTGAGCTCTTTCTGTGTGTAAAGCAGTCCAGTTCCTCAGTTATGGTGGAGTTTCACAAAATATGTGTACTTCTGATGGCATCTTCTGTCTTTAGCATTAATTCTGCTTGTATATTCTGTTTCCTGAGCCTTTAGGCACTGCGAGAAATATGAGAGATTTGCAAGGAGGGGTCAGATGTATCAAGTGGGTGGATTCCAGCAAGCAGGACTGCTGAAGGAGCACCCATGCCTTAGCAGTGTGAATTAACGGGAGATTTTCTTTCTGCATAGGATTTGAGGAGCACATAGCCGTGGTTACTGGTCAAGATATTTGTCATCTTAATAAACTGACAAAATAGAAAAATAAACAGGAATCTTATCAGTCTGCATTTTTGTTTGGGATGAAAGTGTTTGAAGAAAAATCATAAAGGAATCCGTGGTAGCTCAAGGAGGTTAAACTCAACAGTTGTTTCCTTTGAAGTGTATGACCACGAGGTTAATTGCCAAAACTGCTTGTGGAAAAGGTGGTAACAATTTAACAAGACTGTACAACTGCAGCAACTCAGATGAATATCAGGTGTTTGCAGATTTTTTTTGTGTGTGCTTTTTTTTTTTTTGGTTGTTGTTGTTGGGGTTTTTGTTGTTCTTTTGCCTAACAGGAAAAGGGCAGAAAAAACAGAATGAGAAACAGGGGACGGCGCGGGAGAAGAAAAGCCCAGCTAAACAGCCAATAATTCGTTGTTTGCTTTGCCAATGAGGCTGTAATTGGCCGGGAGGTTAATCGCAGCCTGTGGATTGGCGGCCGGGATTGCTCGCTGCCGCTTGCACTCCATGCTCTGAGACAGGAGACTGCAATTATCAGAGCTTGCACATCTCTTCTTTATGCTCATGACAACTCTGATTTATTAATCCCAGTAAGACTGCTGTGAGACGTTTACATTTCAAGGCACGGTTTTTGTATTTCTGCTGCTTGCAGTCAAGTTTATGCCAGAATTTACTTTCCAGATTTGGATCAGTAGGTTCATTTGTGCCTTTCTGAGACTACCGTATTTTTAAAGACTCTGTTCCCACTAAATTTAGAAAGATTTAAACTTGGAATTCCCTGAATCCCTTCAGAAACCCAGTTAGGTCAATTCGGCATAATTGGGAAGCTGAAATCCTTTATCATTAGTTACACCGGGCAAGCAGAGATGTGGAAGTGTGATACACGGGCAACCAGAAGAAATTCTTTTAATCTTGCTTCTTACTTCTCGAGGGACACTACTTATATTCGTATATTAAAGTACCCCGATAATAAGTTAATTTTGACGTCTGTACTCAGAATTCAGTAGTGTTTTTTTTTTCCATTTTGCATCTGGAGCAATTTCTGGAACTTGGAAGATGTGTGCAAAGTGCAGCTTTTTCAAGCTTTTTTCCTGTACACAAAGAGTTGGCAGTTCTTGAAAACAATGAAATGAAAGTCTTTAAATCGTTAACTACTCTTTTGAACCTCAAAGAAAGTTTGCTTGTGACAGACTGTTTGCTTACCACTCGCTAATCCCCATATACATCGATTTCTCTCTGTCAGATATCCTTAATGAACTGCAAGTTGTTATTAACAGCCATTCAAATAATATTTTTATGGCTTGATATTTAACTGAACAAACTTTGAAACCTTTCTACTACGAAACATTTACTTGCTCAACTGTAAAGCCAAAGCAGCAGCCTGAATCCTAAATTTAAAGCATACTGTATTTTTTTATGTCTAGTATTGCTGTTGTCATATTGTGTATATAAAGCAAAACTTCTACTGGGAAGAATCCTCACTTTGCAGCAAACAAAACTCTGTGCTCCAGCTGGAGTCTCATGGTGTGTTGCTGGCCACCATGCACAGCAGTCAGGAAATGTTGTGTGCTAATGTGTGTGATGTAATGCAAAAGATCACATCTCTCTGGTCGGTTAGGGAACCATGAATTTGGGTCGAGATGGAATCACCCAAACAATGACACTTGGAAGTACATTATTTAACCTATCATTTATTTTTTATAAGCAGAATTCATTAAATTACCAAGTCATGCCTCTGTAGGTGATTGCAACCAAAGGGCAAGGTATTTAGCAGCATCTAGTTTCATCCTTTGCTATGAGAGCTGACTGAGAAAAATAACTTAATTGGCTGCCAAACAGCTATAAATCTGCTGTAAAGTTCTGTCAGGCGTAAGGCATTTACATTTTAATGATTGGAGTGTGGCCCTCATGCTTCCTATGCTGATGACATTTTGCAGGTGGCAGAAACCCCACTTCCAGCCCTCCAGAAGGTACCTGTTATTCTTACCTTTTTATTACTATTAAACAGCTACCACGCTTCTGTTACACCATTGCTATAAAATCAACATTCACTGTACTCAGAACAAAAGGCCTTGGTTTACAAGGGTGCCATCTCTTCAGCGTTAATTTAGGCTCTGCTCATGAAGATGCTGGCATGTTGGAATACGTGATCCTTAACACAAACCATCCTGCCTTGGTTTTTGAGCTAGCATTGACTCTAGTGGCATCGAGTGGGTCACTGTGGTGCTCTGGAAGCTAATAAAGCTTTACCTTTACCTATCCACTTTACCTGGGATGCTGAGAAGTCTCAGCAAGAGTGAAAATGAGAGGCCTGATTTAGTTTTAAGGATATTTTTTTCTTCACTAAAGGAACACATGCTTAGTAAAACACATGGGGAAGGTATTCTTCCACATCGTTCCTTTTAAAAAGAAAGAAAGGAAAAGGGAAGGGAAAAAAGGCTTTGTGATCTGCATATGCAAATCTTGCCATGTTCCTCCTAGACAGGAGGAAACTCTAACTCTCAATAGATATTTATTTTCTAAATTGGCGACAGACATGCAAGCGAGAACGTTCAAATGACTTCAGCTCTCTTTCTGCCTTCATTATGTCAGGCTAGCAGATCACATATGGCATTATGGAAATCAGTAAATGAAAACCATATTGATCAGCATTGAGAACAAATGTAAAAAAGCTGGACTAAAGGAGGAGAGGTGGAGAAGTATGCTCCACTGTTCAACCTGATAGGCCCTCGTTAAGGCCTTTAATCATTTATTAATGTAAACTCCCTCCTTCCCTTTCCACTCAAATTACCTCAGCCATAGAGCATCCTGCTCCATTTATCTTTTAATGTTTCCTTTATTTAATTTATTTTTAAGCTATACATTATACTTTTATTACAAAATCAAGTTTTTTCTTTTCTAGAGGACAGTATTGAGCAACCAGATTTGATATAAATGTCCCAGTGAGCTCGCCTGAGCATTAAAGAGGAAGAGCAAGGAGTGAGATTTGCTTTTTGTTGGATGGCAAATTTGGAGGGCTTGAAGTGAAAAGGAGCGTGTGTAACGGAGCTTCCCCCACTTCACGCTGTTTGTAATTAAGGTTGTGTCAGCATTTCCATCATAAACCCTTGTTTACAGGGTTTATAATTCAGCTGTGAAAATTTGCTCCAGGCCAGATTTGACATACAAGGGTTCAACCTCGCAGCAAAGGAGACTTCCACCCTCCCTTCCTCCCCCAAATCTAAAAGCTACTCAGTCATTTCAAAGATGTAAGAGGAGGAAAGGACGAAGTGGTGGTTTGGGACAATGGAAGAAAATGGTTATTAACAGCAACAAGAATCTATAGGGCCAGTGAACAGCTTAACCACTTCCACTCCTAAAAATCATGCTGAGAACTCGGCGTTACTGTACTGCCTGTCAGTTTCAGCAGAAGCAAGTTTTTTTGGTCAGATCTCTAATTTTCAGATGTTCATCAAAATCTTGAGCGATGGATCTCTTGCTCCTCATAGCTGTTTGCCTGAATACTCTGTCATTCTCTCGCAATTTAGAGAGAAATTTCCACGACAATAATTAGGGGGTTCTGCTTTGAAG
Organism: Anas platyrhynchos; assembly: GCF_047663525.1. NCBI lineage: Eukaryota > Metazoa > Chordata > Aves > Anseriformes > Anatidae > Anas > Anas platyrhynchos. The sequence continues at coordinate 2,660,613 of NC_092606.1, forward strand.
TTGGTACCATTTTGTGCTTGTGACAAAGCCTTTGCTGGCCCATGGGGTATTTCCCAGTACCCACTCCGTGTAATGTAGGCTGTTCTTAGAGATAATAATATACTTTTTACTTGGAATCCACATCTTTCCCACAGCAGCAATATTTTCACTGGCATTTTTAATCCATTTGGCTTTTAAAAAAAGTCTGATTTTTGTGCGTGTGTTTGTGGAGCAGTTGGGTGTCTGTTGCATGTTCATTTAAAAATAACTAATAAAACGCATGAAGAACAGCCAGAATTGTCTCCTCTTCCCCGGCACAGATCCGCAGCCTGGGAACAAGCTTGAAGCCGTGCTGCTCACACGGCGTGCACTGCAGGGGCCGGGCACAGCGGGCACGCTGCTCCAGGACCGAGCGCCAGCCCGGGCTGTGGCTTTGCGGGCTGCTGTCAGCTTCAGTTAAATCCTGGTCGTTTTAACGTTTTTATATTCTCCATGATAACAGACTTCAGGTCTCAGTCAGGGAGATGGCTCCTGATTGATGCGGGATGATACTGGCATAGCACGCTGGAGTACGTACATCTAATTTATTTTAAGTGGTATTCCAGGTTTGGGGGGGACTGTTCCTAAGGGGCAGCAAGGACGCATCCAGTGATGTATCTATAAAATATGTGTAGAAAATGTATTCTGTCCTTCCTCTTTCTTGCACACTCACCCACTTCCAACTTCTTTTCCTCTTTGACTCACATTACAATTCTACTTTCCTTTCTCTGCTCTCAACATCAAACAGTATATAAATTACAGCAAGAGTGCTGTCTGTGGCAGACATACAGTCCTTGTTTGTGGCAGAAGAGCAGAGCATTAAACAGTGAGTGGACTATGCAGAGAGCTCTCTCTCTCTCCCTGTTCCCAGTGGGAGTGTTGTTTATAGAGCATTATAATTTATAACTGAAGAGAGTGGATTTAATTTCAGTGGAGGGGGCTCGCCAGCAGGGCGCCAGCCTGCAATCATATGAATCAGCAAGCTGCAAACTCTATTGAATGGAAAGTATTATCGCTGGCCACAAACGGACACTGTTTCTCCTTAAACAACTCCCTTGGTGCAGGAAGACGTTGTCTTCATTCATCTATTTTACATATCTACTCCTGTTTTAATTTTGCTGTTTCCTAAAAGTATTTTCTTTTTAGAACGCATCTTTTCTTTTACTGCCTGACTTCCTGATCTAACATTGGAAACTGATTATTGTGTGTATGTTGCTGATTTTGTTGCTCTTAAACTTGCCTTTTCTCTTTAGTGTGCATTTTGTGTTTAGTTTTTAAAATGCCATTTTCTTCTGATCCTGTGTACAAGCAACTTTTATGGAAACCGAAGTTAAACATGCAAACAAGAGTATGATAATCCATTAGCATTAATATTGTAAAGTGGTAGTCAGATTCAATCACAGGAAGTTTTATTTAATCATGGATGTTTTGTGTGTTTCCCCTGCGTTTCTCCTGCCCAAATGGAAAATCTTTTTCCCTCCTTTGGTCTAGGAAAGTTTACAGTTTTGTGCTTTGAAGTAGGACCATCAAATCCATAGCGAACTGATGACTTTCTGAAGTCCTTAGAAGCAGTCTTTATTTTGGTTATATTTTGTATCAGTTGGTTCTGTGGTATTCAGGAGAGGGCTGATTTTTGTGCAGGGCTTGGCCTGGTGTTCCTCATAAGGATTTTATGTAGCTATGGTAATTTATTAGATATTTGCAAGCAAAGCAGTAACACAATGCAGTAACGTCCTATGTCGACTGTTGGTTTTATGGGGGGGGAGAGGGAGGGTTCTTCATCTTTTTACAAACTAATAGCTAAAATAAATAATAAAAATAAAAAAGAAGGCCCTAAAGGCAGCTGGGATGGTTTGTGGATTTGCTCACTGGGCTCCTGGAGGATAGGTGGGAGGTGGGAGCCCTGTCCTTGGTGTGAGCAGCAGGGGCTTCTTCCAGCACCCTGCATGGGGAAGGTGCCCCCTGGCTGCGTTCCCCCACAAGAGGTGCTGGTGCCGCTCAGCCCCGCGCAGCTGGAGGGGAGGACGGGCCTTCTTTTCCCTGCCCTACATACTGATCTTCAGACCTGCCTAAGGAGCTTTGTGTGTCTAGTGGTGATTGAACAGGGGGGGCGACCCTTCCTGGCCGGCATCAGAGCACAACGGGGCTGTGGCGTCGGTTTGTGCAGGTTCAGGAGCACGATCGGGTGGAGGAGATGCTACGGGGCCTAATTCTGCTCTGCCCTCCTAGGAAAATCCTGCACCTAGGGCTGGCAGATCTGCCTCCGTGCAAGGCAGCTCCTAAGGGTGTTCCGCAGACCTCCGAGAGCGGTTCCTGTAACAGATATCACAGTTTTAAGCGTCAACAAATAGCAGCTTATCTAATGTATTTTAAATAATTGTGGCCTCTTTGGGTTACGTAAGCTCTGTAATTTTGCCCTGCCTAAAACAAGTTGTGCAGCTCCACGGTATCTCTGATGTTAGTATCTGATCGAAGTGGTGCCTTTTGTTCTGCATATGGAGAAGTGGCATCAGTCTCCGTTTGCTTTGCGTTGCAGTTATGGACATAATAAAGTTATTGTCCTTGTTTTTACAGGGAGATTGTCCTGCATTAGCAAAAAAAAAAAAAAAAAAAAAAAAAAGCCACATAAATTATTTGCAAATGAGTGGCTTGTTTTTACTTATTGATTTCCCAGAAGTGGCAAAATGCTTTAGCTTATGTTCACGACTATTTATAAAATGTAAAATGTATTTTTCTTTCTGCCTCTTGGCACAGACGGTAAAGTTTGTTAAAGGATTAAAGCCTGCGTACTGCTGTTCCTCTCTTCCCATTCCGCAGGCTTTTAAACAGTCTGCTCGAGTATATTTTCTACACTTCATTCGAAATTCAAAAAGTAGATGAAATAATCCTGGTGGTTTAATTCCATATCACCACATACAGCAGTTCTGGTCCCCTTAGGGGAGAAAAAATGTAGTAAAATCCAAACCCGTAACTAGATTGGAATGATACAGCTTTGTACCTTCCAGTTTCACCTCATTACTTCTTTCGTATGTATAAGAACTGTTTTACACCACAGAATGATCATATTTTATACTTTCAAAATCTGTTTTAGAGCTAGTAAATATTTTGGGCACACCGAGTAAACTAGTGACTTCTGACTTGCAGAAGCCAAGATGATTCAGTGTTACCATTTTAATTTCTTGTTCGTTCTAAATGCAATAGGAATCGATTAGATTTGACAACTTAAATCCTTAATGATTTGAAATATCTCTATACTAAGTTAGTATATTTAAGTTAATATATTTAAGTTACTTTTTTTTCAGTGCTGCTTTCTTGAAAGTTTTAAAATGCTGAAATATTATGGTTAGCTTACTGTAAAAATGTTTTTCATTCTGGTTGGGAAATAGGATAGGCTGTATGTGGAGCGTTCCTTTTTCCTAGACTATTATGTCTGTGAAAAATGTGAGCAAAAACTGCTACGTATTTCAAATTAACAAGAGCAGTGTCACCTGAAGTATAGTTAGATGAGATTGTGGCATTTTGTGTGCAGCAAAACAATCTCTTAAGGAATGCTGCGTTAGGGAGGTCTGGCTGGTTTTATATAGTCCAAAATTACTTGATCAAAGAATTTTAAGAAATAAAATGCAGAACTAATCTTTATTGAAAATATACTTTTATTTTACTAGGTGCCTTACTACTGTATAACACTACTTATTTTCAGTTACATGTGCTTCTGCTGTAGGTCTCGCTACAATAAAGACATTTTTGGCCTTGCTTTGATGAAACTTCACAAGAGCCGTCTGTAGGGTCGAAATACAATTTCCCCTCTGCTTTAATTGTGCTCTGTCGTGTGTTTGGCGCAGTTAACCGAATCAAGGGAGCTGTGCTCGGGTGATCTGAGTGTCTCTTATCAGCAGTGGACTCTGTGCCGTGTTTTTAACTTAGGCCCATTTGAGAATTAAAATTTGCTGTGCAGTTTTATTCCCCCTGTCAGCTCATCAAGCCGGCCAGGAGCGGTTTGGGGGAAAGCGGCTGCGTGAATATCCCCCCACTTACGCGCCTCAAAAAAGGTCACGTCCTTATCAGCGATGGTAATTGATAACAATGTGGTGGTTTCAGTCAAATCGGTGACCTTGGTACCATGGGGGGCCCCCGCGCTGGTCGCTGCTTTCCTCACTTCTCCGGGCTTTGATGTGATCCGGCAGCTGATAGAGATGCACGCAGGTCAGGGAGAGGCAGCTGGCTGGCAGCGCCAGATTAAAATAGTTCTGACCCACAAAAGTAACCAAATGCCCATATTTCTTCATTTAGCATAATTAATACCTTGTATTTCCACTGACTTTGATAAACTGACTTTTTTTGCCCCTCTTTCTTCATTATTTTATTCCCCGTAGCTTTCAGCAGTGATTGCAGGAGCTCTGTAGTTAAATGTTTTACAGACTCTGAAGAATAACATGTTTTGAAAAAGCTAAGATCAAAAGTCTCAATTAGGTCACAGCCTAGCAGGAAGCTTACAACCACATTAAAATGGGAAAGCTAGCTCAGTTTTGGTACGCTATCGGCAGCAAGCACACGAAGCTAAATGCAGAAAGAAACATTTGGGAGCTCTTGCCAAGGAAACCCTCTTGCTCCTAGGAATTTGTAACCAGGAAGATCTGTACAATTAGTAAAAGTGCCCCATAACGCATATCCTCCTTGAAAAGAACTTACCGCACCGAAATAGCATTTAGAGGAACTGACGAGACACTTTTTCTTTCTCTTTTTGTCATGAATGCTCCCTGCGAGTAGTTACTAAAATCCCCGTACAGACGTAGGGGTGGAGGGAGCGCCTGCCTGCCCACACTCACCCAGGGCATCAGCATTAAGGATCTCTGCCTAATGGGGTACCCACAGCATCCGCCCGGGACTCGAACGTCAGCTGACATCTTTATTTAAAAAGTAATAACTGCAAACAGCGGCGAAGCGGGCCATCTGGAGGGCTGCCGCTCGCTGTGGGCAATGGTGTTTGGAGCTGCTGCTCTTTATTTGGCGGATTTGTCGCGAGGCAGAGCGCAGCCCGCCCCCGGCCGCTGCGCCCAGCGGGGCTGTGTGCCGCCGCGCCGCCCCTGCCCAGAACCGCTGGGCAGAGATGAACAGCACTGATCTGTCCTGATGGATGGCGCTCGCTTAGCTTGCTCTCGTAAGGCAAGGGAGATATTTTATGCCATAACCAAATTTGATTCCTTTTTACTAATAAATTTAGAATTGCATTTAACAGCCAGATAAATGTAGAGCTTATTTTATTGCAGTTATGATTGTAGATATCTATATTACATGTACTTCTATTGAACTTTACATTAAGCACAGTAGATCTTCTCTGTCAACAAATAAATTAAACTTGGTCCGACTAGTATTTTCTTATAGGGATCACGGATCTGGTTTTGCAATGGGTTTTTATTTTCCAGTGACAGCGGTCATCAAAACACAATACGTATGAGGCTTACGTATCTTGAAGTATTCCTTAAGCGACGAGGTCCTGAACTGTTACCCTTGGCAGAGCCCTTGCATTGCTGTTGGGAAATCATCTCTGCCATAACTACTGCAGCAAAAAAAGAAAATTATCTGGGCAATTTGACTGGTATGTGCAGAATGGCACAGATATCTGCAGTGCCATGGGTGAAGGGCCAAAAGGCTTAGCAGGTTTGATCCTGAAGCTATTGGGGTCCAGCACTCCCTTTTCAAACATCAGTTGTATTTTATACACATAAATTGAACTCATCATGTAAATGCAGTATTAACATTTAGAAGGACAGTAGAAACTGAAAATGAGTGCAGTGGTTGACCAGTTATTTGTATTCTGAATACGTTGCCTCTTTTTGGAGCAGCAGGGACTTGCTCACCTGACAATAATTCTTTAATTCAGGGGTTCTCAGCCCCTTTCCACATCTCCAAGAAACATTTTCCACCCCCTGGGGATCTCTTTTAACTCCCACCTGTATCTCTGCTAGGGCTGTGCGCCCTGGGCTGAGACCGTGGGAAATGCTGGTGGCATCACTGCAGCACTGCGGGCCATGGGATGAAGCTGTGAGGAGGCATTTTCTGCTCAGAGCACTTGGTAGGCTGTGCTACGATTAGGGTAACCTTGGGATTAAATAGGGATATCGATCACCTGTGCTAGCTTTAGTGTAGGCACAGCTACTCTCAATGTCAGAACTCATTGTGCTATACTTGTTTGGCATGTTTTGCATTTGAAGCAATAATTTTGTTATACTAAAAATGGTTATAAAAGCACTTGCAATCAGGAAAGGTGGTAGTGCTAGATCCCAGGTGTTATGCAGCGTGTTTACAGTAAGGGTGAGTTTGGGATTCAGCAGTACCACAAAATCAAACCAGGAAAACAGACAGAAACGTGCTGGGTGATTCCTTACCTGTACCTGTGCTTGCAGCATGCTCTTAACACAACACCCCGTAGGATATTTATACAGCAATCCACGCAGGCTGCTGCGAGGCTGAGTGCTCCGTGTACCACCGCTTCCCCTCGTGTGACTGTGCTCCCCGCACATGCTGGGTACAGCCATTCTCAACATGTGCATCAAATCCAGGAAGCATCCGAGCTACTGTGCGTGTGCGGATGAGCTACTGCACGCCGCGCGGGCTCTGTCAGCACGCCGCTCCCGGCCTGCAGCGCAGGAGGCAGCAGCAAGCAGCTTTTGCACAACCTGCTTCCCAGCCCGAGGCAAGGAGCGCCTGGCCCAAATGTTCGGGGAGCATCAGCCGTGTCCCCACGCTGCACGTCCCCAGGCTGCTGTCACCTCTGCCGGGGCAGGGCTGCCCGCGGGCTCCTGCCCAAGGTACGGTGCTGCTGCCACAGACCCAGAGTGTTTGGCCCCAGCCCTGCTCCTTGAGGGCACGTCAGGCGTCCTGTCCTGAGGGACTGAGGGGCCCTCCGGCTGCACGTTGAGCACTTTTCCTGCAGTAATATCACTGCGTGTGCTGCATCGAAAGAAGAAAATGAGCCTCAGATCTCGTGGACATTTTAATAAGCATCTAACTTTAAGTGTGAGTAGCTCTAAGTCTGTGAAGCTACTCGTATGCTTAATAATAAACATCTGTGTAGGTTTCTGTACCGTGAGATTTCAGACATGCCAGCGCCTGACGAGCTCACAGCTCAGAGCAGATGATTTAAAGCTCAGGTCAGTATTTAGGCAAAGTAATGTACAGAGCACTTGGGGAAGCAAAAATAAAAACATCCAAAGAAACTGTGTGTTTCAAGGATGGCTTTAACAATCCTAATTCTGAGCAGCATATGTCTGTAACTTGCATGTTACATAGAAAAAACAGTTCAGATATGATGAATCCAGTATTTTAGTGTATTTAGTGCTAAGTCTTTTAAAAGAAGCCTGTATTCAAGCATGTCTTCATTCAGTAATTTAATTGGGATGTAGGTCTTTGAGCTAGTGGCTGATTAGAAAACATGACCTGCTTGAGAGATCAAGAAGGTAAATTGATAAATGTTGTAGCAAAGGTTAGTAATGTGTGAGAGAGTAGAAGCTGTTCTGGGCTTTGAATCACTGATCAAGGTCAGCTGCAGTTCATTAAAATCTTTAGAGATTTAGACTCATTGTAAATATAGCTGCATACCATAGTTTATCTTGTAAATCCTATCTATTGGTTGTTTAGTAATATTGCATATTATTGCAACAGCTTTGTGGTATTACATTTACACCAAGGTACAAAGCCAAAGCCCTGTAAAATACTTGAATTAAAAGAAGAGGCTGGAAGGAAGGTGCAGGGTGATGAAACTTGGGCTAGCCCAGCTAACAGCACGTCCCCAGCCCGGCACCTCCTGCCTGTCACCGTCCTAACACTGGAGCTCTCCCTCCTCATCCAGGCTTCTGGTGGCTGGGAGTCTTATAACCTGCACTGGGGTTTGTGCTGGTGCTGTCCTTCACCTTAAAAGGTTTTCCTTCCCTGGCATTTGTCCCTGATGCGTTTGCAGAGAGTCGTGGTGCACATGTCCTGGCTCACAGCTGCAATGAGGAAGCCCTGCTGCCTTGGCTTCCTTATCTGTGCCAGGTTTTGTTCCTCTCATCAGGCTGCTTTGGACCCCGTAACTTCCAAGCTTCCTGCCCACAACTGGAAGCCTTCGGGCTTTTACCTCATCTTCTCTAAGGGGCAGGCACTTGGATTTCTGCATTCCTGACCTTGCACTTTCTGCCAATACATCTTCCTTTGTTGGGTATAGTCCTCGGGAACTTCCCCTCTCTTGTACAGCCCGCCCTCTTCATTGTCCACTTCTGTTCCTTTTCTTTCCTGAAAGACTGAGAGTGTGATGTATGAAGGGTGTCTAAAGGGCCATGTTCCCAAAAATGCTGTTCAGCCAGCACAGTCAGCTCCTTGCCAGCTCATCCTGATTCTGCTGGTGTTTGTTTTGATGCTGTCACCTGTTTGGTGTTGCTCCCCATCTGTATACATTGCCCGTGCCCTGTCCTGATTCCCTCCCAGCTACTCCTTTATCCACTGACGAACACATCCCTGCTGCTCTCAGCTCTCTGTAAGGTATTTTGGCTCGCCCTGCCACTTCCAAGTGGTGCTGTGGCATGGGCAGTGCCCTGGTCTGACAAACTTCTGGCAATCTCTGTTTTTTTCCATTTCTGGACCGCAGCTACACACACCTCATCTGAGCCTCTCTCTCTGAACCATCCGCCCCGGAACAGCCTCAGAGGCAGTCTCCCTGCTTGTTGCTGCAGCATTTGGACTTAAGCAGCATTTGGACCGTGCACTTAAGTAGCTGTGCTGTTGAGTTAAATGTATTTGCAGGTGTTCTGGTAAGAGCAGAGCATTGCTCTTTAAAACTTGCCCAAATATCTTTCCTTGAGGTTATTCCTGACTCAAATCTCTTGCCACGAGGTTAAATGATGTTAAATCTACTAAAAAAAAGTGCCTAACAAATACTTTTCAAGTACTTTTCTTGAAGCATAACTGTGAATCACTTTGAGCTTAATGGTTTTAAAAAATCTAGAACAAAAGAGTTTTTTCCCTACAACAGCTGTGCAGTTTTATTAAAAATTTAAAGAAATCTTATGTGTCTAATCCTTTGAGCGGATGTGTAATTACTTGGCTTGGGCTCTTACACATGGATAACCTAGCTGTACTGTGAGACAAGATTCTTATGTTTAATTTAAAGAATCATGGGTGTGCTTTGGAGATTATCAACACCAAGCCTCGTAAAGAAACACAAAACCAGAACAACTCTTATACATTATCATTTGTTCTACAGATGTTACAAACCATCTGACTAGCAGACAGTGCAGTTTGTAGTCGTATTAGCAAATGATGGCTCGGTGTATAGGCTGAAAAAGTGAAAATTCGTATTTCTGAAGAAATTTTCACTTCCCAAATGTTCTGTTTTTTCTCCGTGTTGAGGTTTTTGCATTTAATGTGCATTCCCTTTAGGTAAACGGTGAACCTGTTGCTTATATGATCTGTTATTCAAACTGCATATCAAATTTTACCTGCAGCAAACACCTTTTTCACCTGCATTGTGATCGTTTGATAGGAAGCCCAAATCAGCAATGTTCTGGAGCTTGCACAAGCAGCTAGCTAAAGTATGCTGTAAAGGCAGAAGAAATTTAAAAATTGCATGAAAGGGTGTTTTGTGTCTCTCATGACGTTACTGCTACAGGTTTGATACTCCTGTATTCTTAAGGTCCAAGAATGCAATCATACAAAAACAATTAAAGACCAGCTCATTCTGCTTTAGGTAATTTTCTCAGGATATGCATGTGAAATACTTGTATCAGAATATGTATGACTCGTTAGTTCTTCACAATTTCAAATAACCCGCATCTGAAGTGAATTATAATCTCTTTCAATCAAGTTTGAGGTATCAGTCAAAATCACCCCTAATATGAGCAGGTACAACTCCATTGAAGTCAAGTCTGCTTACAATCAAGCTGATTTTAGCCAAAGGACATTTTTCCTTATTTCCTTCCCCCCACCCTCCTCACCCCGAGTAGTGTTCCTCATACTGGTTGCATTTTTTATATTACATTTGGTTGTAGCCACTTTGGTAGGACAAACACATATCATACAATTTTCTTCCACAGAAATCATGTGTGCACATTATTTTCAAAACCTGTATTACAAAGTCTTTTATCCTTTTATTAGTTTAGTACTTAAGCCCTAGACATAAGAAAGAAGCCTATCAGTGAAAATCAATTGAAATGCAGTTAGATACAGATCTGATGTACTGTGCAAGGAGGCTTAGACACAGCCCAATAAAATCAATTAAGGCCTTTCCAGCCCCGTACAGTTTTACCCATCCAATCACTTTTCACACATTCCCTCCATTAGTTTTGCAAGAGTTTTTTTATATGAATTATGATGAATGAGACCCTTGTTATGAATATATAGATGGGTCATTACCCTATGAAAACCAGACTGTACTGGTGCTCAGTGATTAAGGCTTTCTGCTGCTACTGTCAATAAAGTTCAAATTCATCCGCCTCAGTCTATGATAGGGAAGCTGCAGTCGTTGTTGCCTAATTCACTTAACAATGTTATAATTGTGATTTGTTTTTGTTCATCACAATAATTTACATAAACCCTTTTGTATTTGTTAATAATTTGGATTAGTCGTCAAGCTTACGGAATGTAATAGATCAAATAAACAAAAGGGAAATAATAATAATAAAAAAGGCACCAGGTCTAGCCAGACAGATGTGAGGAGCAGATTAAATATTAGTTGTGTACAGTGCCAAAGAAAGGAAATATTGAGAAGTTAAATACGTACAAAGTACAGGTTAGTTTGTGGGACAGAGGTGTAACACCTTTCTCTCAAAACTCTTTTTCTTTATGGGAATGGACTGCTCAGTTGTATTTGAGTATAAACCTTAAACATTATCCAAGCCGGGGACAATTGGGCCAGCAGCTCAGCTATATGAATGTTTATGCAAATGAAGATGCAGTAAAACAAGGCTCCTTGAAAAATCTGCCCTAGTAAATTAGCGGAAAATGCACCGCCATAAACAGCTGTTGCATTTTAATCAAGCATCTGTAGAGTATATTTTGCTTTGTGTTACAAACAAAACAAAACAAAAAACACCCAGATTGCAGCAACCTCATTTTATATTCAGAAATTAACCCATTCTGCACTGCTGAAAGGGAGGAATTCCCAGGTCACAGTTTTAATCCACCAAGGGCGTAGAAGTGTGTTTCAGTCATCGACTTTCCAATTCTGTCGTTTCAATTTAAAAAGCAGTGGTTTAGAGTGGAAAAAATAATTAGCAAATTTTACTTCTGTGTAGTTCTTGGGAGGTTTGTTGCTTGTGCAGCCTCCTGGTTTGAGGTACATTTTATAATGAAATTGATCCAAATAGGTTTAAAGAGCGCTTCTTCTGTATTCCTAGCTCAGCACAAATTAGAATTAATCTTGCGAAATAGTTCAGCTGTCAGCTCTTGTTAGAAAATGTCCTTTATATTCGTGTGATACACAATCATACGTCTTGGTTTTCAAAGAGTTAATAAACACCCCGAGCTGTGCTGATCTTGTAGCTTTAGCGAGCCTTAATCTGTAAGCTTGATTACCTCCTAACCCTCAGTCGCCTGCCTCCCTCCTAACACAGCGGGAGTTTTACGGCAGCATTAGTGGCATTTTGCCCAGCTCTGGCTTTAGGGAAATCATTCAGTGAGAAAGAAAAGCAGAAGGACTGGATCTGTCTACTGCTGCGAGGTCATTAACACGGCGGCATGGCGAGGCAGCGCTGGAGCAGCTCGGAGGTGGCGGTGCCCACTGCCACCGTGCAGGTTGTGTGCCTCACCGTGTGCCTCGCCTGGTGCCGACGCTGCAGCTTGCCACGGTGGATGCAGCGCCGGCCTCCCCTGGAACGATTTACAGTGCCTGCTCTACAGGAGCACAGGCTTTTTTTAATCCTACATGCGGTGTATAGGCATCCGTGTGTATTTCTTGGTCCTTTTAAGAGCAATATCGCTATAGATTTATGTGCGCCGGGCTCTTTGTGCACACAGAGGCAGACAGGAATATTTAGTAGAGTTTGCTCTCGCTCCAGGAAAAACTCACAAATGGGAATAATTCTTACCCTTTATATAAGCTGGATGCTCCTTATTCATAATGCTGCACAAAACGAATTGCCATCTTCACCTACCGTAGCCGTGAGCAGCAATCCTGCACACCACAGGCGGTGGCAAGGAGTTGTCGCACTCCCAGTTGGTGGGGAAGCTCCCTTTGGTCTAGGCCTCTGCTGACATTGAGCACGAGTGGGCAGAGTCCCTGGCTTGGATAATATTTAAGGTTTAAATTCAAACTCAAACACAACCAAGGAATACATTCTTATAAAGGAAAAGAGTTTTGAAAGTCAGGTATTACAGCTCTGTCCCACAGACTAAGGGATGTACATGTGTCTTTTATTCCCCTCTCGTATCTGAAAAGCTGAAGCAAAGTGGCAGTGTGCTTCCTCCAGTCAGTATTTTCTGCGTTTCTCTGGGGACTGCTAGAAATGGCTTCTGCCTCTCCAGTGTCCACCAATTCAGCTGGAGGACTTCTGGCATCAAAGGGACTTAAAAGTGGAAAGCAAATCACAGGAACTCCAGCTTGCACCCTTGCAGGGGAGCTGAAGCTGGTCGGCTGGTGAGCTGTTGACAGGTGGGTCCTCTCTTGGCCTTCTTGGTAGTCAGAGAAAGTACATTTGGTTCTCCTCATTCATCTGCGGTTTGGCCATGTCACTGCTACGTGATGGGCTCTGGCCTGCCCCGCCGTGCCTTGTTCTTCAGTGGAAATTCAGTCCCCAGCCCCTCTGGTGCTCCCTGGTACTGTTTGGTTCGGGGACTTCACAGCTGGTCGGGGCCACACCTCATCGCCCCCACCTCACCTGTGCCAGAGCATCTTGCCCGTGAGCTTTAGCCTGGTTGTTGCCATGTTTATTTAATAAAAGTTCAGCCTTCACTGCTGTTTTGAAACAGTAGGCGTGTGTTTATCCTCATTTCAGCATGCTGTCAGCAAGTATTTCCTTAAAAATGATCTTTACTGTAACGTCCCCCCCATTATCTACTGTAGCACCTCTCCCGTTAAGCAGTGAGGTTAAGTGGCAGTGTCCAAAAGGTGCTGGGGGTTTGATCCTGCAAATGATAGGCAGTCCATTATATTAATACATTTTTCTTCTCAAAATGTCGTCTTTGTCTAATAATACTCTACAGAAAGTGTTGACATTAGCCAGCACTCCCTGCCGCTGAACCCACCCTGCCTTGTGCAGCTCGTTTGGATGAGACTAATCAGATCTGCGTTGTTATTCTTGAACTTGAAAGAATTTTTCTTCTCTTGCCTTACAGTGCAGGAGTAAAATGCCCATGTGTGGGGAGAGGATGAGGATGAAGAACTCCTCTAATTGACACAGAAACAAATACCCTCGTTATCTTCCTAACTTCCTAGATGTGTACAAGGTGGATGACACCACCTCCCCTAGATCCTAGGAAAATAATAGAGCGTGTTTAAATGAAGCATTGAAGCTGAAGACTCTTGCTTTCTGTTCCACTTTTAACCTCTTTGATGCCTTTAAATACATACACCGATATTCCTGGGTATTCCAGGTCAGTGTGGAGACTGGAACTGAAACGTGAAGGTTATTCTACAGTTCACAGCAGAAACTACATTTATTGATGATTACGGATATACGCAGGTGCACACTAACCTGTCGCAGAGCACCCTGCCCATCACATCTTGACTTCATGCAAATACATTTTGGGACTGCAAGCAAGAGGGTTGCTTTAATTTTTAACTTTCAGCTACACTGACACTGAGCTAGGACTGAACACAGAATGTTTGCATATAAATTGCATTTGAGTTTAAAACCTTTTGCTTTTGATACCAGCCCGTAGTTTTGCACTACTCTAAAATACTTGCCAGCATTTAATATCCTCTTTCTTTTCTGTGACCATGCCATGACCTTTCAAAATAAAAGTTGCAGATCGGAAGTAACTGGCTGAGAATTAGTGGTTGGTATATTCCAGTTTACATAGAAATGTCCTCAGTTAAAATATGGTTCATTCATCGGTCAAACCGTCCTTACTTCCTTTAATTGAATTAAGATGGGCAAATGAGAGATGTGTGCAAGACAGAAAAAAATTCTTTTGCAAATCACTGTTATCCTTTCGATAGTGTAAAACGAATCAATTAGAAGCATGTCAAAGCATCTTTTACACATGCACAACTTCGAAGCAGAGAATATTTCATAAAAGTGGAAATTTAAATTGGAAATAGGAGAATGTAAATTAGATTTTACAATTACACATAATTGAATTTTTCTTTTTGAGAAGGATAGATGACTATTATTTGATCATATTTTATAGGCTGTTACATCTACTATAATCATTCTTATAACTTGTTCATTTTACAAACATGCTCATGTCTCATTGAATTGTTGCAGCAGCAAACAAAAATACAGATTTTATCAGTTCACCATAAAAATGATTCACTGTGTTGAGAGAACCAGCTAAGCACCAGGCCCAGAATCCAGCTGATAAAATAGGACTTTGAAAAGTATGTTCTGAACAGTATCTTTTGATACTCTGGTCTTCTACATTTCCTGACCAGTAGGTTGTTGGGAATCCACTCTTTTCAGTGCTGTATTTTTAGTTTTTCAGGCTGTTCTTGGTCTCGGCAGCAGCATTCCATACTATCTGTTAACAAGTTGTTTGAGATGATTAGATGAACAAAATAGACTGTTTCAACTCAGAAATGCTTAAAAGCTGTCAGAAACCTTGCTTGTTTGTTTCCCCTTTGTCTTGTTTTTTCTTTCTGCTTTAATTTAGGCCACAGAGAGGGAAGGGCCATCCTGGCTGGTACTGCAGCGGGCCCGTTGTGGAGGAGGACGAGGCTTTGGGGTTAGGAGCTGGGCACTGGCCGCTCTCTGGGTGCAGCCACACTCCCTGACACAGGCGATCAGCTGCTGTCGTGATGCCCTCTGAAGTTCTGCCTCAGATTTATCAAGTGAATAGTTACACTCTATGTAATATTGCAATGGGAAGTAGTTCACAAACTAGTGAAAATATATATGCAGTAAAAGGCACAAATTCCAAGCACAGAAGCCTCTGTTACCAGTGTTTGGATTTATTTATAATATGATTGTATATTTTGAAAACTTTGACTATCACATGATAATTCCAATCTGGATTAAAATTGAGTTTAGAATAGGAAATTTAGAAACAAATTATTTAATTAAAAACAAAACAAGGCATGGAATTTGGTTTAAAAAAAAAAAGTACAAGGGAGTTAGCCTGTCCTTAAATCTCATCCAGCATTTTTATACTTCTTTTTAAAAAGTTAATCTGCTAGGAAGTTTGCTTTTTTAGGTTCTTGTGAGCTGCAGGGAGAACAGTAGTTTTCGTAGTACCCCGTGAAACCTGTGTTTTCATCACGAGCCATGTGCTTTTCTTCCTTTAAAGGCTTCAGAAAGCGGGCCGTTTCGCTTGATACATGCTGTAGTGTAGTTTCACGCTTTTTTCACAGCTGAAGGAGTTGGTTGGAAGGTGAAAATTCCAGCTGCTGTGTAATGCTTAACGCCAAACCTCATCCATAGGCTCTCGTATTTTTGGCTGGCTTCTTTGTTGGAAGCTTTTTGTTTGTCCCATAGCGAGACAAGTAGGGGAAAAGCAGAAAAACAGCAAAAAGGACATGACCATTGCAAGAAGCTCTAAACACATTAACAACAGATTTGGAGTTATTTATTGATGTTTTTGCCCACTGGCAGTGTAAAATGTGTGTCAGTTGTCATCACCAGTAACAATTTCAGCACATTGTGTTCCTTTTTTATTTACACCAGTGGCAACACGCTTATAAACACCATCACTGGGGGTAGGTCAGGAGGTCAGTGCTCGGGGTTAGGAATGGAAAGGGTCATCAGCTATTAACCTAAGTTTAGCAGCAAATAGTGCAGCCCCTTCGCACTGGGGCCTCGGCGCCTACTGAACTTCGTAAAACTTTAAATCTCGGCTAACTCGGCTCTGAGATATTTTCTAGGGTTGGAGTTCGGGATTTTTTCTGCAAGGGAGGGGTAATTAGGTCTGTTAGATTTTGTGCCTATTTGTTCTTAGGGGCTTCATGATCTTTGCACCGAGTTTAAAGTTCTCATTTAGGGCTGAATTGCTTGGAAGCGGTGGGAGTTTTCCATTGGCTTCAGTTGGAGCTGGGTCAGGCTGAGCTGACACGTCACGAAATAAAAGAGATTGGCAGCAGCAGTGACTGCAACCTGAACTCCAAAGCGGTGAGTTAGGGGAGGCTTTTGATAAAAATGCGAAGTTTTTCTTTCACGCAGAAAAGATTTTCCGCTTTTGTCAGGTTTTTCAGGAACGTACAAATCCAGGCCATCACCGAGAAGCTGAAATCACAATTTGCAGAAGTGGCGAGGAATTTGGGTGTGCAGCGTGGCGTGCTGGAGGGGCCTGCCTTTGAGAAAGTGCAGCTCTCTAAAAACAGTCCCCCCAAGGTGTTTCAAGGCAAGCACTGAGAAAGGAAACACACAAGTGTTGCTGTTGCTCAAAATATCGTGGCCAGTGGGTTAGCAAAGGATGGCTTGTTGGTCTGGTGTTTATTCAGAGCATACACGTTGCGACTGTGAGGCTTCAAGGGAAAAGAATATTCCCTCAGGATCTTTCACCTTCTTGCCTTTTATGGGAGCTTTTGCTTTTAATGCTCTGAAGTCGAAGTAATTTTTTATTATCTACTTTCTATACTACATTTTCTGGACTCTTTCAGCGGTTTCAAATTCATAACCAAAAAGCAGTGCAGGGCTTCACCTACCTAGTTCAGCGTGTTATCCCACAGTAATGAAATCCATCAGCGCTGTTAAGAGACAAAACTGTTCCCATTAAGGTTCCCTGTATTTACAAGTTACACTGTGTTTGGAATCGTGTACGGTCCTGAACATCTCTCCGCTGCCGTGCATTCTGAAAGTTAATGTACCTGGGCGAAATTCCCTCTGCTCCCATCCTTCTCGTGCGTTTGACGCAGCGGTGTTTCCCTGAGAGCTCTTGTTGTCTCATCTGCCAGGCAATCTCTGCTGCAGCATCAAAATACTCTGTTTAGAGCTCTTTAAAGAAAGCTGGAAATTTAGTTGCAGTTAAACACATTAGCTTAGTGTTTCCAAAGATACCTAGTGGATTTGAATACACAGATCTAATGAATTTTAATGGGAATGAGCTTTGAATTATGTAAAATATAGTAAGATGTTCATCTTGAACCAAACTAAAATAATCTTTTAAAGTAACATTTTAATACACAATTTATCTAACATAGATAATTTATACAAGTTTCTTTTAACCCTGAGTCTCTTCTGGTAAGCAGTACTCTTGCCAAAAAGCTTTTCTGCTCTTCTTTTTCATACAGAATCATGGATTTTCTGAGTTACACTCAAGAAAATTGTCCAAAGCTGCCTTAAATTCCCACAGTCCTGTTGTTTTGGTGTTCTGAATTAGATTTGTAAATAAAATGTGCAGTCTGCCTCTCTAATGGATCTTTTGCTCATCCACAGAAACTCTCCTAGTACGATAGTCTTAAAAAAAAAAATTAATTCATGGGCTGATAAGTGCTAGATAGCACTTAGCGGAAGCACAAAGCCACATTACTTATACATATATTTGCATAATACATGAAAGTAGAAAAATATTTTTTCCCTTTTCGTTCTGAGGGGAGTGCTCAAAGCCAGGCTTTTCACCCCAAAGTGCGAGAGCTGCACGAGTCAGGAAGCAGCTCTGTGAGGCTCAGCGCCGAGAGCAGGGGCGAGCAGCCGGAGCTGCAGCGCTCGCGTGGAATTGCTCATTCACTGCTCACACGATTTCATGAAAATGTTTTCTAAGGCTAGCATCAGCATTTTCAGCCTACAGAACTGATTGAGGGAATTACAAAATCACTGCGTTGGGTTGTGTAACAGGACTAGATTCCTGGATTGTTGCAATATGTGCACACCCATGGTGTTACTATTAATTTTCTGAATCAAATCCTGTGCGAGGAGCCAGATGGCTTGGGAGCATCTTGTCATCCCAACCATTGCAAACACATCTAGCCATAAAAAAAAGAAGATTGAACTGTGATTTCACAGATTTTTCATTAGTTAATCTGGGATAGAGAGGCTTCAAAGATCCCATCAGTTAATTCTCTCAGCACTTGTGGACATTTCTGGCACATCGTGCCAAAGCTGCTCTGAAATCCAAGCTGAGATTCACGGCCTTAAAGAAGCTGATCTCTGTGTGCTGATATTAAAAATAATAATAACAAAAATACGTGAGGAAATAAAACCCCCTTTGCACGGAATTAGACTGGAACTGGTGTTTTACAAAACACTTTGAATACCTTCAGTGGTATCCAAAGTAACAGTGGATCTGTCGTGATCTGTAACCTGATTCGCTCTGAAGGCTTCTAGAAAGTGCTTGCTAAAGGCACATTTTTCTAAATATGAAATCATAAAAAAGAATGATTTTTTTTTTCTTTTGGCTAGCTATAATGCCACTTTCACCTTTGCAAACAGACCTACTAAATAATAATCAGTTGCAATCTGTGAATTTGCCTCCTCTTATCAATTATTAAGTATCATAAACCTTCTGTTTGGATAATCTTGGCACCACTTTAAGCGTTAACAGTAAATTTATTTTTAATTAAATCTGTGCATTGAGAATAAAATGAGGCTCTTCTGCATACTAAACAGAACACATATGCCACCTCTACTTATTATCAAAAAATCTGATAATGCTTATGAAAGTTGTAAAGGCTACAGTTCATTGTCTGTGTCCCATTTAACTTCAGCAGTATCAGTTAATGAGGGAGCACCCAAAGTGAGGAATTGCCATTTCTTTAGGAGCATTTGGTAAGAGCGTTCGCCTTTTACAGGGTACTTTTTAAATGTAGTTCAAAACATTTGTTCCAGCGCAGCTACAGGTGACCGGGAAATGAGGGTGTATTTAGTATGCTGGATACATTTCCAGAGCAGTGCTTTGGGATGCAGAGAAAGCAGTTTGTCGTGTCAGATGTGGTGATCTGAACATTTCAAGTTACTGTCGTAGGTATTGTCATTATTTTATTCCAGCTGACGGTTTAGTTACAATTTTTATCAGAGGCTTTAGTGAAGTCTCATCAGCTCGTCATTCCACAGGAGGGAAAACAGGTCGAGGAAAACAGTGCAGGAATGTTTTGACAGTTCAGTTCAGGAAACTTTCTGGTACCTAATGTGAGATGTGGCCCGGTGAAAAGGCCTTTTCACGTGTGTTTCTGTTAACCTCTTGGCTAATAGGAATGGTCTCTGCAGTCACCGACTGCTTCTGGACGGGACAGGAAACCTCCCGACGGTGCTGTGAATCTCATCATTTATTTTTTCTAAGCGGTACTTCCAGCTCTGGGCTCTGTGACATTAGCCCAAAGGGAAACACCGGTCCCGCGGCTCGCACTGGGCAGCCATTGTCTTATCTGTCACAGCAAGAACGCGTGAAGCTGTTTGCATAGCGTGCTAACTCTGTCAGGGTCAGTTCCAGTCTGTGGCTGCTAAAAATGAAAAACATGCCCCAACCGGGACAAGAGCAGGGTCAACAGCTGGCAAAGGATATGGCAATCATTTATATAAATATGCTTTCTCAAGCCCGCAAAAACAAAAAACCCAAACCCAACAGCTGGGAAGGGTTGGAAGTAGCCCCAAGGCTGGTTAGTTCCCTTCCAGATGGGGAGGTTAGGCTGGGGCTAGCCAGGCTGCTCCACATAGACTTCCGATTCGCATTAGAAATAAAAAGAGTGGAGGAAAGGAAAAAGGAAGAAAAGCTACAAGCATGACTGCTCTGTTTTTCACCTAACTTAATCAAATAAGTGAAGAGTTTCCGAGACGGAAGGCTTGCATTTATTGGTATTCACGCTCAGTTTTCTGTGTTTATCACGGTGTCTGATACTCTCCGTAGCTGTTTAAAAGTGAAGCACATATATTACAGAGAATAGTTTATATGTAATGACATGGTCATTTGTAGACAGATTGAAGAATCATGTGAAGATTTATGCTCCGTTCATGTCTCCCAAATACACTGAATAAATTCACGTCCACAGGAAGAAAAGACAAAGAATTAGGTTGGCTTTGCTCCGAGCTCTAGCTGGCAGATACAGGGTGTTTCTAGAATTTGCTTTTACCTGTACCTGTACTCCTAGCACGTCCTCATCTGTCAAGTCAAAGACAGATCCTAGGCAGAGGTCAAAGATGGCCCTGAAGGTGGAAGTTCCCCAGAAATTCAGAGGCTGCCTTCATCAGTTAATTACGACCTTCTTCCTAATAGTGATTAGTTCTTAGTTACAGTCATTGTAAGGTTTTCTTCTAATATTGGTAGTATGAAATATAGTCCTTTGCAACAGGTTGAAAATCCACATTTTCATTTTAGTTTAACAAAAACTACACTTTTTATGTACAGTTTCTGTGGTTTATACTTTAAGGTTTTCTTAAACAGTTCACAAGGCTTGTTCTTTTCTGCATTGATTGCCACATTTGTTTCCTATTGGACTCTTTTTCAGCTATTTAAAAAAAAAAAAAAGGCAACACCAAACCTGCAGCAGCCAAGCTGAGCGAGAGAAGGTCTGGTGGGAACACTCCACCATTCCTGCACAGGGGAACACTAAATCTTGCATTTGAGCTGAAGCAACAAGGGAAGCAGGAACTGGGGCAGCCATGAATGGTCTTTCCATAACATCACTGCCATCCACGTGGTGATGTCAGGGAAGCCCTTTCACAGTTGCTGGTAGTGTTTAGTGCTCTTAAACTTTACGTTATGGCTCCTGCATTTCATGCCACCATGATCTTGGATGATCATGAAGTCATTACTTGAGTATCCACACTGAAAACTGGGACTTGCTACTTCTTCTTCAGTGCAGAGAGGATTTCTGTCCTTTCTGCTGCATGTGCAGATGTGTATGCCTAAAGCTCTGTCTTCCACGTACAGCTCATTGTAGTTGTGCCCACACCTGTCCATGTTTGGAAAACAAAATTGTATTATGGTCATAGACATTCATCCTTGGGTTCTGTAAGCAATTGTTCACGGAGAGACTAAAGGAGTTCCCGAAAAACACTGCAGTTCTTCTAAATGTGAAATCACAGCCACGTGGAGAGGGAGAGAATATTTTCCAACTCCAGAACATTCAGTGAAACTACTTGCAGCTAGAAAAAAAGACATGTTCGTGTTAGCCCTGTGAGTATATTCATGTATGCGATATTAATCTTCTGTGTTTGATCTTATCTCTTTTCCTCTTGGAAAAGACCAGTAAAACAAGGTAATTTAAAACTACCTGAACACATCCTTCCACCTTACTGTTAGGCCCTGAAGTCATACCCTCTTGACCTCAGAGGTTACGGGTCTAGTGCTTTTTATCCTCCCTGATTTCTCAGTATCTGCCCACTTCCTCCCCAACATTAGAGCCTTGTTATATAAGGAAATTGGAAACACCGACCGGCCCGGCCAGGGCCAGCAATCTCTGCCAGATAAGGCCCGACCCCGGCTTTGGTGCGAGACGAGTGCTGATTTTAAATAGAAACGGACACGAGGGATATTGAAGAAAGCTGAAGTTGCTTCCCAGTGGCCACTTCAAAATACATTTACTGAAGAAATGAGTCTTAGATCCTTTGGCAGCATTTTTACTTAGAAATAGTCAAATGACTGTAATGAAAAATCTACTTCGAGACTTTTGCAGCTTAAGAGAACATGTACTAAAATCAGAATACTTCAGAGAGGCTGTAACACCATAAGGAATAAACAGAGGAATAATAAGAGGAAAAACTAATTAAAGTATTAATAAACTGCTTCATTTCCTTTTGAGGTTGCTAGTTTCAGACTGCTGAATTTTTCCTCTTAACTCTTGTCTTGCTGAAGTGTGCTTCTGAAGACCAGATACCATGGGTTAATTTTAGAGGTGGACACTTGAGCCAGGCTCTACCTGCCCAGCAGTGAGCTGGGTGGAAGAACTCAGCAGGGAGAAAGCAAACACGGTCATTTCAAGGCTGAGCAGCACCTTTTCCTCTGCAGATTGCTGTTAGGTTTCTGCCTTGATGAAGTTATTTCTGATTTTCTGAAGTGCCTAACTACTGTTTCAGTTCTGTGAAACAAAACTCAAAAATTAGAGAACTGAATGGAGTCTGAGTAGTCTAAACAGGACAAGGAGCTGGCAGCAGTAGACAATGATGGTGCATTAAGTTAAAAGACCGAGGTGAGGGACGAATCGAAGTATTTCAAGTACTATTGCTTGAAGTAACTGGTAGGAAGGATCTGAGTTTGGTAACATCCAGGGAATGCACTAGAACAATTTCAGGTCCCGAATCCAAGTCAAATAAATACCTTTTTCAGGGCGCACAATTCGCCTTGCAGAATGTGAAAATAAATGCTGTTATTCATTATAACAAATGTGGTGCTTAGAAGACTGAGCAGGCATGTGTTACTTGGGGCCAGTTTTCTGTCCAAGGGAAATGTGTGGCTGGGCTAAGGATGCGAGCTTCCCGTGTTGGTGATCTGCAGCCTTCACGACAAAGAAGAGCCACCACCTGTAACAACAGGGCTTCGTGTGAATTTCTGAACTCCAACAATTGCTTTTGAAACACATTTCAGTACACTTTTAGCTTCATTGGCAACACATTTCTATTCCTACAGACTAAGATAGGGAGGGTTGGAACAGGTTCCTGGTATCTCAGTGATGGATGGTCTCAGGTGTAGTGGAAGGAAGGGTTGTGCGTTAAACAAGAGGTGGCGAAATGATGTCGGGTAACGAGAGCTTTCCTTAGAAATTGTGGTAATTAAATGGTAAGCGTATTGTCTGTTAATTAACATCCCTGGTTCTTGGAGTACAATTCTAAAGCACATTACATGGATTAAGGGAGGTAAATTTTAACTTGTGTACTGGCAGTTTAAAATGTATTGTTGATTTAATCTCATTGAACTGCTCAACAAAGAACAACTGATCCATATTACTCAACAGAACTTGTACAGGAAAGGCCAAAGAAGAAGAAAAGGCTGAAAAATAAACTCTACAGTAGCTGACATGCTGAAAACTTCATGTAATGAGCACAGAAGAATTCATAAAATGGAACACTAATTCCTTTCTAGAAGACTAGCCAAATGGAAATTTGCAACACACAGAACTGGTTAATTAATAGTCAGGCCCATCATTTCACTGTAGGAGTTTCTATGTAAGGAGTCTCCCTACTTAAAACGGAGCTAGGTAAAAATGATCAAAGTTACATTACTGTGCTTTAATTATTTTAAGTCACTTTCAGGTTTACATAACTCTAAACTGACCTGTCTTAGGATTTTTCAGTTACTTTCCTCCGGGATAAATTTCCTCTTCGTCCTGAGACACTGACTGGCAGAGCTGTTGGTAAATGGGATCAGTCATACTCCCCTTTCTATAAATACCGCGTGCCTGAAGAACTCCTGCTTTGCCATATTCAACAGAAGTTGGCCTCAGCTTGTTTGAATCGCTGTTAACTTCCTTTAACCTTACAGCAGCCCCTATCAATGCAGCTTCACTAGTGAGCTATTCTTCAGTGCTTTTCCATATGAAATTTATGCAAGGAGTATTTTTTCTCAGTAGCCATCTTCGGTTTTGAAGCGCAAAACCAATGAAAAACAGTAGCCATAGCTTACAGACGTTTCCTTCCTTCACCTAGAAAGGAGACTTAAGTGCAGGACTGCACTAACGCACCTCCGGGCTCACCTGCCGTGGCCGCAGGGCTTCTCAGAGCCGGGCCAAGGGCTAGGAGTGCTTCTGAAAGCAGCGTGAGGTTCATTTGCAAAGGTTACATCTGTAGGTAGGTTCCTCATGCCCTGCCACACAAAAAGCTCAGACACTGGAAGGGTTTGGTTTGGCCAGTGGTGAGGAGAACTGCTGCAAATATTTTAATCACTTTGTGAGCTCGTCTGAGGTGTGTCGGGTTTGGATTAAGGAGCCATTTAACGTATGCTTTCCAAAGCAGGCAGCAGAGCTGGACCAAAAGAGAGGGATTCATAGTATAAAACAGAAAATACTTATAAGCAAAAACTCCTCCTCAAATGGAATATTTCTGTATTCTTGTTTTCCTCCAACGTGAAGCAAGAATGCATTTAGCTTTGGTATTAAACTAGTAATGGCTTAATGCCATTCTGTAGCTCTTGCATTTCACGTGTGGAAAAAATTAATTCTTGTTTCATCTCCTACCAACTGTGGCTGTAACTGTAATGTCACTTTTCTGCCACCTAAAGGAAGGAGGAGTGCCCCGTGGGTTCGTGGCCGGCGAGGAATATTCTCCTTAGTAAGTGAAAGCCGCTGTCATCGCTGTAGACCGAGTTTTTCTCCCCAGCTCCTGATTCCCGTTGTCCCACGATGCAGTGACCAGAGGAGCAGGACACTGCAAAACCTCTTCATAAACTGTAATTTAAACACCAACGTTTTAATAGTAACTACATTTATAATGAATTTGGGAGGAATTTTTTTCTTTATATTGTGGCTGCCCGGCATACAGGCCGCAGTCCAACAAAGCACTTACATACATGCTTAACTTCAAACATGCGAGGAGCTGAAGTCAAGTATGTGCTTAAGTGCTTCCTTTGCTATATGCTGCCTGCCAGTGACACACCGCAGGATGTTTGAGTCCACGGTAGCAGGTGAGTCGTTTTGTAAATCTCTCCATATTATGAAGTGATTTCATGACAACTTTTCAACTTGAAATAATAATTCCTGGATTTTTTGGCATAAGATGAATTGGTCTCCCCATATGCATACACGGGTTTTGAAACGTAATATTGAAAAATATATAATTTCACCTTCTGTCTGTGCCAGTTCCCAGGAACACCAGATGGTTGTTTTTTTTCCCCGTGTGTGAATTTGGATCCGCAGCTAGAACTGAAAACGTTGTGCCTGAGATCAAGAGGTCGGTCGGTATCAATCTGTAGGGAAATCATTCAGGCTGCGGAGAACTTCGTGGTGCTTTCACAGCTTACATTGTGTTTGGTAAAACAAAACCCGGGAGTGAGATTATTTGATTGATGAGTGTTTCAGTCCTGGCAGACGTCCTGAATTTGAAATCTTGTAGATTTTTAGTGCTTTTAAAGAAGTAGATTTTTTTTTTAATTAAAAACGGGATCCGACGAAGAAGAAGAGAGACACAAGCCCGCGTGTGTGTACGCCCTTTCACAGCTGGGGTTTTGGCAAAGTGTCATTCCTGCTGTTAAACATGGTGACCTTGCTGCCTATGATTTACTAACTGTTTTACAAACATTTCCTCACTCTGTGAGGTTTGATATGTTCTCCATCCTCAACAGCTCAACAGAGTAACTCAACCACTGAGCCAAACCTGCCTTTGTTTACAGCTTTTCCGGAAATTTTCACAGAGCAAAAAACTTTCTCCTTTTCCAATGTTTTATTTTTAAGTCAACACTTTCTGTGGTTTATTTGTGCAAAGCAACATTCGGGTACAAGGTACTGCACCGTATCCAAGTGGGAATTGCTGCCTTTCTAAAAATAAATGGGGGGTCATGTGAACCAGTGCAGAAAAATCTAGAGATACCAAGTATTACAGGACCTTTACATTTGGTGGTTCTTTTTTCCATAATATTTTGGGCCTGGATTTTTCTGAACTTTTTTTCCCACATTAGTTTCTATAATAGAGCACAACGTAAAATGATGAAACACAGGAAGGAATCTTCTTTTAAACAAAATTATCAGTGTTAAAAATAACAATCCTTTTTTCCCTCAGTGTGCATTTTTTCTCGTGAGGGGTTTATTTAGTAGTCTTACCATAGATATAGCCAAGGAATTGAGTAATATTTAAGTGGCATTTTATTTATTTACTTAAACCTTAATTTTCCTAAATGCTAATTTGCCCGGTGTACCTTGAAGCACCTTCGATTTCAGTTCGTGTTCTGGGCAGGGAACTCAAAAAGCGGTGTGCTTTGGGGGAAGAAGTCAGATTGCCGTGTTCTCCGCATTGCCTGGGTGAAAACTTAGTGCAAATTAAAATTAGAATGGGATGGGAATGTTTTTATTAAATGTTTTCACAGTGGAGATATGTTTCATGGAAATGTACTTGTTTTGATGACAGCGATTCTCAGGGTCAGGATGGGATTTCGTGTGAAAAAGGAGATGAGAATACCCTGAGCGGGGTTGGCGAGGACGCGCGCAGGGCTCCTCCATGCCCAGGTAGCCAGCAGCTGCCATGAGTGGTATTTCCTTCCATTCTCCTTTCTTCAAAGCACACCTTCCTTTAATGTATTTATTGTTCCTACCAAGAATGCTACTAGGTTCAGCAGCAGGAGAGACGTACAGAATACTGGCATACAAAATCCCTTTCAGTGTTCTCACAGTTCGTGGTATTTCAGAGTAACAAAAGAACATCGTCTGTTCTAGTAGCTTTTTTTTTTTTTTCCTGAATTTATTATAGGTGATACAAGAGGTAAAGAAATTCATGGAAGATCGATTAGTTGTCTAGGTTACTTAGGTTTGGGTTACTGTACCTCCTGATGAGAAACCTGTACTTGGTTTTCTCTCCTGATCAGCATAGTCCTTGAGCTACATCTCACTGACTGTATACATTTGGACATAGCTGAATAATAGAAGTTTCATTAGGATTTTATATCATTGAAGTAGCTTGACAAAATGTAAATGACCTACAGAGGTCTCCACATTGAAATCCTGCACAACAAACACAGATGCTGTCAAAATACCTTGATATGTTTACATTTGTATGCTGTGAATTTATTACATATATTGCATTTTTAATCCTGAGAAGTACAAGTGAATTGTAATTCTAAATCTTCCTTTTAAATGCATTAGATTATTAATGCTGTTAAAGGAAATACCCACAAATGGAATTACTTCTGGAGGTTTTGCTTGCTTGTTTTAATCACTCAGAATCACTCAGGCGTTTGAAGTGAATTTCTGTAGCAGGGTGCCAAGTCAAAACGACAGACAGAACGTGCACCAAACTAAAACAGCATTTACCTACTGATGAAAAATGTTTTGAAAACGTATTTTCTACCTAGTAATTTAGTATTTGTTACTTAATGGCAGTGTTTTAATGGAAACTGTTGGCAAATGTTTTTGAATACTGTATCTCTTCAGTTTTCTTAATATGGGATGGAAAATTAACCTTTTTTTTTTTTTTTTTTTTTTTAAATCTTGAGTCCCTAGCAGCAGCACACAGGCTTGCAGCAGTGTGAGCATTACCAGTTCCTGGCTGCCAGCAGTAGGGCCAGCGTGACAGTCTTGCATCCTGCATGGCACGTTCCTGCTCTGAAAAAAAAAAAAAAAAAAAAACCAACTATTTGCTGTTTCAGTTTTCTGTAAAGTGGTAGTGTGAAAAACTGAAGAGTAAGTGACTGTCTTACAGCACAAAATGGTCAGAAATGTGATAAAAGAGAAGGGATCTGCAGATGCCTGTGGCACCCACCATCTTAGAGCATCTTCTGTCTCGTGCGGTAAGGGAATAAAAGTGGCAAGTAAGTCTCGAGTCCATCTGCTTATGAACAGGAACTGCTGCCACGTGTCCAGTTTCTAGAAAAGTAACTAGGACTTCATGGAGATCACAGCTGGGTCCACTGCTTTCATGACCAAGCCTGTTGTGCCTGTGCTGTGAATGCAAACTGTGAAGTCCTCCCTGTAACTTGCTCTGGATTTTTTGAATTTGTCTTAAAATAAAGGGCGATGAGCGTGTTTATATTGAATCTGCTGGTGAGCATTGCGTATTTCAGCTTAAATACGCAGACTTTAAAAAGTGGCTTCCATGTGGGCTTCCTGGTGTTGCTGAAGCGTGCTGCTCCTCTCACAGTTTGTCTTGGCAAGGCTTCTGTGCAGGTGACAGAATGCAGAAATGTGCAGTGATTAAATAGAGGTGCGGACTTCTGAGGTTTCTCTGATTTGTTAAGTGATTTCCTTAAACTTGTAGGTGTCTCTACAGAGCTTTAAGCACTTTTTGCAGAAGGCTTCTCCCGTGTCAGGTAGGCGTTTTGCTCTGTTCAGGTCCCATTCAAGAGAAGTGGAACAGTAAGGTAAGGAGGCCAAATGGGTCTTGATGTGGAAACCCCAAATACTTGGATGTTCTTCTCTCTGGAAGAACGTAAAAACAACATTTCACTGGTGCATAATGCTTGTGAGTATTTGATAAACTGCTGGATTTCTTGTTTTGTGCCTATCCTAAGAAGGAAATACCACTAAACTTCAGTTTCAGATCATTTTCATTCTGGTTTTACTGCAGGTATTGTGATTTGAACATTGAAGATAAAGCTTGCTAAGATTCAGGGATGTAGTGTTTCAGGAACTTGTGATTTTTTCTTCTCTGATCATTTGGGGTTTGTTCTCGTGCAGTTTGGTGGTTGTCCAACCTTATGCCAGGAAAAATGGACATGCCAGCACAAGGGCGTGACGTGCCACGCCGGTGCCCTTGGAGGACGTACCTTGGCTGCAGCTTGGCTTGAACCCATGATGCTGGCGATGTTAATCATCCCAGAAATGGAGAGAGCAACACCAGTGGCATGTTTGCTCTTGCTTTTAGTTGGCAACAGAAGCTGTTGGTGAGTGTCTTCTTACAAAACAGATGTCTGCACACTGAGAAACCAGGTGCAGGTCCTGACCATAGGTGTGCTTCAGAGGCAGTTCTGGCTGAGTCCCGCCTGCAGGGAGAGAGGTGTGGGGAGGAGAAACAGGAACGATATCCTCCTTCGTCCCTTGCAGTTAAAAACACAGCAGCCCTTGAAACGGCTGGCTGCAGACTTCAGTCAGCTCACCAACGCTCTCAGCATGCTTGTGGTTCAAGTATATGATATAAGTAGCGTAGAGTGGTTTTGTTGCTATGGGAAAAGTGCTAAAAAAGGCTGTATCTCTTGTACAGCTCAGATCCTTTGGGTATTTAACATACAATTTCTGCTAAGGACACTCAGAATTATACCTCTGATTCTAAATTGCTTAAATGTTGAAACATATGGTCTTGTGTGCTGTTCACTAGGAAACAACTGTCTGTATCCAGGCTGCCAAATTCAAATAAACTCATACTGGAGAAACAGGGAGTCGGAGGCAGCTCAGCAGAACTTTTTGGAAGTGTTTTTACCGAAAGGCAAACCTGACGTATAGAAAAATGCTAATTAAACTAGTGCCATATATCAGTAACAGATAATTAAATGTTAATAGCTGAGAAGTTTTTCAATTAAAAATGAACTGTGTCCTCATGATTTCTTCTTGGGGGCCAGGTTCGTGTAGCTGTCATTTGTTGAGCTCTCTGCTACAGTAATCATTTTAATAAAATGCAATTATCTGCATAATTAATTTCTTTGACTGCTGTGCTGTGTCCTTCTTTAGCAGAGGCCAGAATGTCAAAGATCAAGTAGACTGGGGAAAATAAAAAATTCACATTGTGAAAGGATATAAAAAATACTTGGAATTTCAATGCATTGGCTTCTATTTATCTCAAATGTCAAGGGCAGTGTAAAATGTATTTTTAAAATGTGTTTTTGTATGGTTTGAGCCCATTCTTAGCGTAGTTGTGAATCTAGAGGGGCCATTGTTCTTTGAGAGAGTTTGAGGGGGTTTCTTTGTACAAAGTGACAAAAAGAAGACTTAGAGTACTGGGCTGCCATTGTTCCTGTGCGGCGCTGTAAAATTTGATTTGAAATTAGGACCTCGGGGCAAGCTCTTCAATAGCCAGTTTTTATTTTCTGCCAGCATTTTAATCACTCTTGGGCTTAAAGTGGATGACCAACATAATGCCTCTATGTTTAATAGAACAGTTCATATCTTGAAGGCCAGTTAACTGAATTCAGGGATCTGTCATCTGCCCAACATTAGTCTTTTCTGTTTCCTGTCTATTTATGAAGATAGCTCTCCATTCCAGCCAGCTCTCAAAGAAGAGCAACTCTTTCTTTCTTTCTTTCTGCTTTTTTTTCCCCCATTTCTTCAATGTACGCACGTCTCTTTTGGCGACCTCTTAAAGGAGCCGAGTTGCGCTGCTGCCGCACGGTGCGGATGTGAGCACTGGCGCAGCTCCGGGCTCTGCTAACGCGGGGGCCGAGGGGGAGGAGAGGTGGAAGAATCAGATTTCGCAGAGACACGGGATGACGGGAAGGGAGAAGTGGTATGTTGGCCTGAGCCTCACGCACCTCGTTGGGACTCGCATTGCAGAGATGTGTGAAAGGAGGAAAACGGGGAAGAGGTGCTGGAGTTATAAAGAGCTGTTGGCTGAGTCGTGCCTTGTGCTTAGGAAGGACTTGCAGGACGGCGGTGCAGTTGCAGTGCTTTAGTCCAGCTGCACGTGGGGCAGTTCGGTGTGTGGCAGGTTTACACTACGACATCGTGGGCAGGTTTACACTAATGGAGAAACCCTGCTCATTCAAGAGAGGACAAGGTTGGAATTGTATTTCAGGTTTAAAGGCATTTAAATACGAGTTAACAAGAAGGAAGTTTTGCTGTTCATTTCTCAGGCACCACTCACCCCGAGGTCAACAGCAAATGTGGGCTGGGCCCTTCCCATTAAAATACATCACTGAGTTTTAAGTTGCTTGCTAGTGCTGTATTGAAAGACATAGATTGGAAGCAGTGCTAGCAGTGTTCATTCAGTGATTTGCTTCGTGCCCACTGAGCTTCGTGTCTGCCAGGCAGTATCCCTGGTCTCCATCGAGATGGCTGTCGTGAGTGCTAATTATGACGCTGCTGGTACGTATGATGAGGGAGTGGACTTAAACCACCAGGCTGCTTCCCACAGACCACTAACTGCTCATGAAGCAGCGAGGACTTCTGATTACGTTTGAACTGGTCAAAGCTGACACCAGGAGCTTAAAGTACAAGGGAAAATGCTTCATATCCCATTGCTGATTATGATCTGTTGTACATTATAATTAATTCCTAGCCAGCTTAATTTTTTTTTTTTGTGGGTCAGAAATGAAACAACTTTAGACACAGATTACAGACTTCAGAAATAGCTTCAGTCAAAATCATCTGCTGCTTTTGTTGTCTTTATTTGTACCCAGTCAACAAAATCTAGCTTGTGTTGAACACTTCTCTGTGTGCCGATGGAGAAGAAAAGTGGCTCACCAGGGCTGGAGAACTGTAAGAGGTTAACATATTCTGCATCATCAAGCACAGCTTTTCATTCACTTTCAAATGTAGCTGTGTGGGTGGCTACACAATGTGGGAAACTCTTTTCATTGAAGAATCTGAATATTTTGTAAGGAAGTGAATAGTTGCAAATAATCTTTTCTGTAGCACTGAAATAAAGAACAAATGAGCTATTCTCAGAAAATACTGAAGCATTATTGTCTTCAGTCATTTAACAGAGCTATAGAGAAAAAAATATTCCAAACTTGACAGATTCATATCCTAATCTTTTGCTCCTTCATCAGGAGACTGTGTAGCTGGTACCAGTTAAAGCGGAATGAGTTACAGGGCTAAATTTGCTTCAGCACTGTATGGAAGTAAACATTTTAAAAAATACAACTCAGGCCTTTAAATAATGAATGTCAGATAGAACTAAGACAGTCAACCTGTGGCTCGTGGACTGGATGTGTCCTCCAAAAGCCGCGGCAGCCGGCGAGCGCCAGCTGTTCGGCCCTCGTGGGAGCGCTGCTGCCTGCCGCCCTCTGGTCTGAGGGCCCGTAGCTCTCCCCATGCTCTGGCTGAGATGTTGCTGTGGGTTCGTGTCAAAACACCGGGTATGGTTTGGTAGAGCACACAGTTAGATTTTAGGAGACAAAAATTGTAACAGATGCCCTATTGGAATGGCTGAATGAAATGGGGGCTGCTGCAGTGCTGGGCGAGATGAGGCTGTGGGGCAGGGGGCTCCTGCCCCCATGGAGCCCTGCTCCAGTCCCACAGTCCCACCTGGCCTCTGACAGAGTGACACGAGGCAATGAGACACTGAAATTCTGCCTTCCTTATTGTAGTGAGGTGAGGGATTTCATCCCTAAGCTATTAATTTAACGTGCTACAACCTGGTTAGAGGCCAGGGCCAGGCTTCAGGAGCCCCGCGCTGTGTTCGCAGTCCTTTCTCACCTTTCCATCACGATGTTGAGCAGTGATGCTGTGGGGCCGATGCAGTGCTTTCCCTGCAGTCTGCAGACCTCCAGTGCTGCAGAGGGTTTCATTGCAGGCAGCTCCGCACACACCTGTGCTCCCGTGCGGATAAAACTCGGAGCGAGCACCAGGGCTCTCCAAGGCGAGCCCGAGTAGGTCAGCGTCAGCCTCAAGTAAGCGTGATTAACTTTATCCATCTCCTGGTGTATTTCTTTCCAATCCACTCCAGTGCTTGATTTAATTTTCCTTTTATGTAAACTCAAAGATTTAGCTTCATTAGAATGATTGCAGGGATTCACTGCATATGGCCTGTTGCTTTCCTTATCCCTCCAGGGTTTTCTTACCAAGCACTTCAATCTGCTGCAGTGGGGGGAACGTTTAAGAAGTCACCAAAGCAGGACATGAAAGAACTGGCATGAAAACCTTGTTTGGAGAGGAAACCTACAGGGAATCCTGCCTGGAAAAAGGTGCAGTAGGTTTGATGGGGTCACAAAGGGCGGGATCCATCCCTGGAGACCCCAGTGCCAGTGGAGCAGCCCCAGTCCCAAGTGTGCAGCCTGAGGAGCCAGGCTGGGATCCCTCAGCTCTGTGTGTTTAGTGCAATCAGTACAGGCTCTTTTATTAATTATTATTTTTAATTAATTGTTAAATGGTTTTTGGAGAGATTTTATAAAAACCAGTAGGCATACTTGTGTGAAACTACCTGCTCTGCAGGTCTGCAAAAGCAGATCTTGCCTTGTGGGAGCCTTTCATTTGTTTCCACCTTTTCAAAAACCAGTGGCAATTATCTTCAAGTTTTAGGAGGTTAATATTGTATAGACCATTTTAACCACCGTTTTAAACTTGTTTTCTTATCAAAAAAAGGACTTCTGGCTTTTTCCACAGTATTAGATCTATCATATCAGAGTACTTTATTGAATATTTTATTGACCGTCTGCTTGCCCTATGCTAACCTGCCTGACATCCAAAGTTTCTCTCTCTCTGGAGATGCAATGTCAGTTCTCATTAAGCAGCTGAGCGTGAATTTTCTCTTCATATTTCCTGTGAATAAACTTCATCCCAGCAGGCAGGCGCTGGGCCCTGCTGCAGCGCGGGGGCATCCAGCTCTGGAGCCAGGCGGCAGCACGGGGGCGGATTTAAGGTGGTCTCGGCGAGTGCGTGCTCTGCAGCCAGAGCCTGTTCCCTTTGGGGCTTACATCAGCATTTTGTGTAATTTTGCTTTACACAAATGTAAAGGTATTGAAGAGGAAAATTTCTTCCCCTGGCAAGTTAATTACTTGACTTCTCATAGAAGGAAAGCTTGAAGCGAATGCTAAGAGGAAAGTACATCTTCGCTGAAATTAGGCGATCCACCCAAGAACATGGATTTGATTTACCGAGCAGTTACAGTTACAAGTGCATTTTAATTGTCTCAGTTCGTTTCCCCAAATTTGATACACGTTATTAATATTTCATCTTAGTTTCTGTATAGCTTCCTTTTTAAATTTTAAATTTCTACATTTTCTTTCTTTCTAAAAACCAGAAAATGCTGCTCTGTCACTGCCTGGTTTTATGGCCATACAAACACCTTGCTCACAGCCTGCTCTTGTTGCCACTGGTTGTGAGAGCTCTGCACTGAACCTGTCCCGACTCCCTCTCAGTAACGTGCCATGGCTTTTGCTGTGCTGCGTGACTTTTACTGAATTATTTTAATATGAGGGAGATATAAATATTTCATAATCCTGTAGCTGGTTGACAATTTCATTATATGCACTCCTTAGTACGTAATGATTTTTTGCCGGGCTAATTGCGGTGTCTCCTAGCAGGCATTCCAGGGGAAGGGCAGAGAGAGTTTCCTTCAGAAGCTGTAAAATATTTTGAGCCACTTCTTCATGGTGTGATTTTAAAAAGCTGTGTTTTCAAAGACTCTCAAAATCACCAGAAAATGCGTTTTCCCTAAAGAAAGAGGAATTCAGAGTAGAGCCTACCATAGGACAGCTTTTGAGGAATAACTTCCCCTGAGCTCCGCTGTTGTTAACCAGGTCTCAGAAGGAAAACAGGTTTGGAAGAGCGGCTTGCTGCTTGGTGGTTTTGAGCCTATTTTCCCTGTTGTGGAGCTGAAGAGATGAACGTGGTTGGTTCAAATCATATTGCTGCGACTCCACCGTACGACAGATCTGCATTCGCAGCAATGCATCTCTAACACAAAATGAAATAAGAAAGGGAGGAAATTTAATTTTGTTCTTGTGGTTATGGAGGTCTGCGGGGAAGTGGGCCTGTGGGGCACAGTCCTCGGGCCATGTACTGGTTAGACAGCTTCGGGGTTTTTTTATGCCTTTCTTCTTCCGAACGTGGTGTCAGATGTTGTAAGTCAATTTATTTTGCTATTAGCATTTGCTAATGACACTAAAAACTTTTTTAAAAGCTTTCCTAATTAATGATCTTCTTGCTCACAAACAAAAACGATATTGTCTGTGAGAAGTGCCTGAGTATTTAAAAGCACCGGGCTGTTGGTAGGTTTTATTGCCTCATGAATTTAGGGTCAGCACACCTATTATTTGCCAGAGTTAATTTGTGCCGGGTTATTGACTGGCTGGGTTGTAAGGGATACCTGACTCTTGTAAAAGTTACACTCGTCTCAAATTGTTATAGTTTTATTCTTCTATTATTCTGCTACAATATTTAACTAATAAAAGAAAGGAAACGTTGTGCAAAGGCAGGGATTTAACTTCAGGCTCGTGAGACCCAAGCAAGTAAGACTGTCCTGAGCCTCTATTCCTTCTTTCTGACTCTGAATTGCTCTTAACTTTTCTTTAGATAAGGAGGGGGCAAAGACAGCTTTCTACAATCAGAAGGCACATCGCAGTGCACGGGCACTCAGGCTTTGCAGGAGTGCCTAATTAGGCTTTCAGATGCTCTCCCTGAGCTGGGTGCCTCCGATTGTCTATCAGGGGAAGTTAGGCCAGCTGCGAGGAGCTCAGCAGCACTGAAATAATGTGGCTAACAGCAAGTCCCTGAAGAAAAATTGAAGAGCATAGTTTCGTGTACAGCTCTTCATATGTCAAGGTGAAAATATACCCCCTGGACTCTCCAAACTGGAAGCACAATACGCAGTAAAACTAGCAGCTGGTTTAAAAAAATTTCCTAAGAAATCATCCTTTCTGTTTTGACAATTCAGAAATAAATTGCGGTCCTGTAGAATTATTTCTGATTTTCCAAGTGTCCGCTTCTATCACAAATGATTCTGAGCCATTTGTCCTTGCGGGGTGAAAGGCTGGCTGAAGTAGAAATAGTCATTTTCTATAACAAGCCTTCAAATACACGATGGCGAGCCGGAGTCTCTTGCTGTGTCATGCCATCCAAGCTGCAGTCAATACGCGGGTCCTCAGCAGAAGCCAAAGTTGCACCAGTAAGTCATGACCTGTAATGTGGGGGCTGGAGAAAGGCCAGGTATTCTGCAGGGCGAGCTGGGAAATGATAGCTTCTGAGTGGGAAATTCGGAAGGGGTGAGCTTGATCGTGCTGTCCTATTGTTCTAGTCAGATTTTTTTATATGCCCCAATATATTATTACTACTTCGGGTGAAAGTAATGCATTTCTAGAAATAACCTTTGCCTCCATCTGGGCTGATTGAAACAATTTTTAATTATTCTCTGCCTGCTGGATCTTCTGCAGATCCGGGGTACACCTGACAGAGCCTTGTTCTGTCAGACAGCTAGCACAGTCACTTCGTATTAAAAAGTAGATGGATATCCTGACCTCCAAACCCAGGACTGCTGAACAGATGACGGTCTAATTCTTTGCTTCATTTCCAGCGAGCTCCGTCTTTTGGCTCTCTGCAGTGGATAATTATTGCATAAAGATGGGGGAGCATCTGATACTGGTTTAAGACGATCAGTCTCAGAGTTTCACCAACTTCCCTAGCAATTCTGAGGACTAAGAAACTAAAGCATCCATGATTATCTTGCATTTAGCTGAGATGCACGTGATTTCTGTCCTAGTTGCTTCTATAAATAGCTCCCCCAATCCTTCCCAAATTATTTTTACTAGTTTTTAGTGGGTGTATAGCTTTTAAAACTGGAATACCAAAAGCTGGCTCTGTTCGTTTTCTCATGAAATTGTAGCCAGAGCAGTAAATTCATAGCTAAGCACTTACTCATTGGCTACTGTATTATAAATAACTCTTCACCTTGGCCCTGTTTCTCTCACCATTACTCACTGTGAGCAGTTCTTACTCACGAGCACAGGGCAGCGGAGAAGTGAGTGGTGCTGCTGTCTCTGCTCCCAGCGCTGGGGCCCTGGCCCATCAGCAGCCCTGCTTCCAGGCAGGGCACCCCTGCTGGAGGAGAAGCAGCAACTCCTCTCGAAACAAAAAAGCTGCGCATGGGATTTGGAAGTTTTTATACGAAAAAACATGGTGCAGTTTATGGCTTCGAGATGCAGGCTTGTCACTTTGTGCAAGGCTGGGAAGCAGCTTACGAGCATTTGGCTGGGGAGCCCTGGCCATTCCTCCTGCTTTCTCATTGCCTCTGCACTTTGTTGCCTTCCAAGGGTAAATTAACCTAAAGGTTCAAAGCTTTTGGGAGAGATTCCAGACCAAAGGTCATCTTTTCTGGGTGGTTTCTTGGCCGTCCTGTGTTTGCCCACATCTCTAGTGTTTACCAGCTCAGGGAGTTTATAAAATTTTGATGTAGGAATTAGGTTGTTGCTCATCTTGTACCTTCCTGCTCATATTATTGACAGTACCACTGAACTGCTTGAGGCAGATAGCATCTCAGTGATCACTGTGCTATTTCAGCTCTCCACTGCTGACAACATCAGAAGTGTTTTAACAGGGTTTTAATGGGCAGCCTCTGTAGCTCCTTGGAGGGTTGCAAATAGCTGCCGCGAAAAACCTTTTCTGGCGCTCGGAGCTGACATGCCCTCCTTTCCCATCCAGCTGCCGCTTGTTTATGTGGCTGCAGCGCTGTTGACAAGCACTTCTTATTTGGGCCGGGCACTGTGGAGACTGTACAAGTTAAGCAAGTTCCTACATCCTTCGTGTGAGCTGCGAGGAATAACAACATGGTTGTGAAACCGCTGGGAAGAGCAGCGGCAGGAGCCGGTAACCCAGCTGTGTTCGGAAACCCCTCCTCTGCTCCTGCAAAGAGGAATCCGACAGCTGCTTGCACTGCTGTACGGCACAAAGAGCTCGCTCCTCTATTTTCTTGCTCACAACATGTTTCTGATGACATCCTAGAGTTGATCATTTTGATGAAAATGACCCTTTTTTTTTTTTCCCTAGCAGAAAATAAACAAAAAAGGATTAAAAAAAAAAAACAGCAAAACACACCACTGTTCTTCAAGACAAAGCGTTAATTTGATAGCAGCAGTTTCTAGCTGACTGCTTGCTTTGCTCTGCTTGTTACCAGAAATGAGGCTCTGAGCACAGCTTTCTTTGGACTATGGAAAAGCTTTCTCCTCCCTGTTTTGCTTAATATAACTATAATGTGCCCTTTATCACACTTCAAGTTGAGTAATCCCAGTGTAGAAGCAGAGCTTAATACCCATGGGAAAGAGCATTGGAAACATACATTATAAAAAACATACAGATGAAGCTCAAAAGATCCACTGACATGTAAATTTAATTAAAAAATTATAGGTTTTCAATGAGGGCTTGTGTCTTGAATTTACCAGTTTCCATGAGTTCTTCAGAAGAAGAGTTTCTTTTTGCATTCTTGGTGCAAAACACACTGAAAGATATTACAGTCCCCCAAAAGTGGGACTGTGATATCCGAAAGCCCCCACAAAAAGAAAATTTTACCTTAAATATATACACTTGAAATCGAGGCTGTAAGAAAAATACCCATTTTCCTGTTTTCTTTTCTTCCCATCCTCTTTAACAAAAGTTAAACTTTACCACCACCAGCACGGCATGAAAAAGCACGCCCTAGCTGTGTGAATAAGCTTCCCTTGCGTGTGCACGTTTAAGATATTTTAGTTCTTGCCATAAAAGGCAAGCAAGTTTGGGTAAAAAAAGACCTGCCCAGCCGAGTGGGCAAACAGCAGAGCCAATGGCCAGAGCAAGGGGCAGGCTGGAAATCGGGATCAGAGTAAAAAGCACCTCTGCTCAAGGAGGATTGTGGCTTAAATAAGAGAAGTGTTACGGAAATCTTATGAATTGCTCCATCTACTGCATGCTTCTAGGAAGAAATCCCCAGCACAGCAACCCCACGGTGTGTGGCGTGGTTTCCCGGGATGGGAGCATGCCCCCACAGCGCAGCACAGCGCGGGGCCGTGCCATGGGAGCTGTCGCCGCCGTTCGTGCGTGGCTGTGCCAGGGCTGGCCACGCGCAGGGTCCTCGGGCTGAAACCCGCAGTGCGGATTAAAACTCGAATCTCATGGCTAGTAAAACTTAAAAAGGAAAGTCTGAGGGTCTTTTAAACTTGCCGAGGTTAAATGTGTTTCTTCGCTCTATTCTTCATCTGCTGTGCTTTCAGCAAAGCCGATGGCAAGCTGAAGTGCTTACATAGCAGAGCATTACAAAGCTGCTGCTGCTTAACACCCCTTATTTCTTTTTAAATTTAATGCAGCAAAGGCAGTGGCTTTTGCGGTGTTCTATTAAGTCCACAGCAGCTGTTCAGAGGACGAAGTCTGTAGGCTAGGGGAAAGGGAAAACTCCCGTATTCCCGGAATTTCGTCCCCCAGATAAACGGAGCAGAGGAGCTCTGACTTCACGCTCCCTCCTGCCTTCAGCTTGTGGCTTCTGCTGTGAGCTGCAGCACTGAAAACCACTCCTGTGGTTTTTGTTTCTGTAACTTAATTAATAAAAATAATTCATCAGTAGCTCATGTCTTTCACAGGGGCTTTTCCCTGAGTCAGCTTACTGGGGAAGAGGTTCGTTATATGTTACAATTAGGGTAAAAAAAAGGGGGGGAAGGATAAAGCTTCTGATGTGGTGGGCTTCCCTTAGCAGAATGCCACAGCCTCGTTTATTTGAAGAAACTTGCAGCCAAAATGCTGTAATCTAATTTATATACTTGTGTAAATGTATATAAATATATAAAAATATATAAAATGATAAAAAAACGCATTTTAAAGTATCATATGATCAAGAGCGGAACTTATCTGTGTTAAATGCCAGAAGGTGTTACCCAAACAGTCATTGCTGAGGCTCCTGTGTGCAGCCACAGGACCAGCAGTGTTTGTCTGACGCCGTATTTCAAGGGGGAGAGCTTTCCAGTCACCCCTAGCTTAAACTGAAGCTTTCTGCCCTTCAAACCTCGTGTCCCTGGACAGCCTGTACTGCCCCCGGCTTGGATGGATCCCTGCCTGCTCCTCAAGGACCTGGGAGCAGAGTTCCCCTTGAGGCTGGGTGTGCCTGGTGTGTCTGCAGCCTCCGAGCTGGGAACAGGCTGCTGTGCTGCTCCCTTG
This sequence comes from Anas platyrhynchos, assembly GCF_047663525.1. Taxonomy (NCBI): domain Eukaryota; kingdom Metazoa; phylum Chordata; class Aves; order Anseriformes; family Anatidae; genus Anas; species Anas platyrhynchos. The sequence goes on from NC_092606.1 coordinate 2,700,025, forward strand.
GTGCCCGTGTCCCGTCCCTGTCCCTGTCCCTGTCCCTGTCCCCTCCCCGTGCTGCATTGCGGGGTGATGGCAGCGCTCTGGGAATTCTCTCTATGGGGTTTGATGGCGATGCAGGGATGAAGCAGGAGCAAGTGCTGCTCCGAGCCTGTTCCTGCGCGCGTTGTTTGTCACCTCTGTTGGTTCAGTTGATGCTTTGAAGTTCCTCTTGCATTAGCGTTGCGCCTTAGGCAAAATTGTTTAGTGCTTCACCGTTCGTGTTATTTGACTTGCTTTTATGTTCGCCTCTGTTTTATGGGTTTGTTCTGCCAATTTGGATATAATTGTATGAAGCTTTGCTTTTGGCTTTGTCCTGTAACGTTGGCTTACAGGAGCCATCCTCTGCCATGCAGAAAGACACCTGTGGGAAGAAAGGCTCTCGAGCAGCCTTGCCGTGACCGAGTTTCCCCTTAACAAAAATATTTTCAACCTTTTTTTCTTAACACGTTAAGGTCAAAACCTGAAGAGGGGCAGTACCCAGGCTTCCTCCAGTCAGTGGTACCCAGCATCGTCCCTCTCCAAGCTCCGGTTGTGCCAGGCTGCGGACACTGGCCACGCTGCCTGAGTCTCGGGCTTGGCAGGAAGGTTTCAGCTTCCAGCTCCTGCCTCCTGCTTCTCTGCCACGACGTGCAGGACACAGATGTAAAACAAATGTATTTTTGTCCTGCGTGTCTGGGCACAGGTACTGGAAAGCCAAAAACCAGCGCGTCCTTGCTTCAGGGTTGAAGAACTTCCCTTAAACGAGACCCTGTAACTCTGAAGTTAATTCACTTAAAATAATTTCTAAAATTTCCTTACATAGCCTGTGCTTCTTCAGCACATGAAGCAAATGTGATCCGCGGGGCCCTAATTAAAAAAACAGAAAAGCAAATGTGCCTCTCGCTTCCCTGCCAGGCCTCGTGCCTCAGCCACGGGCTGACCCAGGGCATCTCGGGGGCAGAAAGCAGGGGCAGAAGGCGGCGAGACGCGGTTCCAGCTTTGTGATACCCATTTGTATTTATGGCCTGATCCTGCTGGGTATGAAATGTATAAAATATGTATGTTAAAATGAGGTATTTGGATCTGAAAGTCAGTCCACTGTTCACGTATTTGTAAGCGTTTCCGTGATGATGTGCTTAGATAGGAGCAAATTGGGCTTGTAGAAACGCGTAGGGGAGATGAAATTGAGGATGCCGGCTGGACTCCAGCTTCCTCAGCTGGGTTTTGCAGCCAGAGGAGACACGGCTGGGAGGTGGCTGCAGGCTGCCCCGGCTCCCCTGGCTGCTCTGCGGCTCTCCTTGCCCCCTACCCCTCCACGTGGGGCAGCCAGGTGGAGAACAGAGCCGGGAGGTGGCAGGGACTTGCCTGCTGTGCTTCGGCTCTGACAGGTGAGGAGAGGGTGCGAGCAGCCTGTGCCCCGCTCCCCGTCACTGCTCCAGCTCCCGTGGGAGCCTCCTCCTGGAAATATCCACGATCACATGCTGCAGAGGTCTGGGGGCACATTTCGTTTAAGCCACTGTCAGATGAAAACTTATCAAAGCTCAGTTTTGTTTCTGTAAATCTCAGAACATTCATCATAGGTTATCGGAGATGAAAGCGGTCATGTGTGGCAAAGCCACACTGCTGGACTCTTGTGCTCAGGAATTCAGAGGGAAGGGAAGGAGATCGTCTCTCTCTTGTTCGCTTTCCTCTCTTTGTCTTCCTTTGTTCCCGTGCACGGAGGTCCGGCAGTCTTGGAACCAGTCAGATAATTTAGAAAATGCAGTGCTTACCCTCTGCCACTTTTTACAAGCCTGTGTCCTCAGTGACAGAATTGATTCCAGTTGGTGCTGCTGCACTGTTAATGTTACCTTTTATGTTCATGTTTGTTCCAACAGAGTGGCCACTAGCACAGACGACTTGAACTTGTATCACCCGCAAACTGACAACGCTGGAGCCACCAGTTTGTCATTATCCCTACTAGTGTATCTGATTTAATTTTGCGACAGCGGATTAATTCTTAAAATTGCAGTGCTTTTTGCTCGTTAATGGTCAGTAAATGATTCTGGGGGATGGGGGAATGGAATTCATCAGTTTTGTAGTCATTTTAATTCTTCTAGTTTTAAGTTGTTCTATAAATATGTCTTTATGGATGTAGTTTTACTAGCTTAAAAACATCTAATTGAAAACAGTTGCTTAAATCTCTTTGGATCAAGAAGGCAGTAATAAGCAAAGAGAGTATCTTATCCCTGCAATCCAGAAACGCTTAGTGACTGGTATACTTGGTGCATGTGTAATCAGCTTCTTGTTTCATCTAAAAACCTTACTCTGTTGGTGTGAGCTCCTACTTCACCAGCAGCATGGGTTTTTTGTCTCTAAGGTTATCAACTAGTGAAACAAAATATATTTTAAAAAATGGCATAAGAGAAAAAATAAATAATTAATTTATGCTACCTTTTTTGTATGTGCAGTGTGTGCTGGAATATCACCGGGCTCCTAAAAGCCTTAGATTTGCCTTCCTGTAATTTCCCATTTTGTTACGCATTATGTAATGTTATGACTTCAGGCTTGCATCAGGCAGGGCTGATCTCTGCTGTTCTGTGAGGTGCCCGGCAGATGAAACCGCAGCTCTTGGATGAGCTCAGCCCGTGTTTACCTATTGCTGCTGCTTGCAGTTCCAGAACCAAAGAGTTCTGAGCGATAAAAACTTGGCTCTGCGTGCCGTTGATTTCTGAAATTGCTAAATTTTGTGTATTTGGGTCGGGGGGTGCTGTAGGTATGACTTGGGTTGGTTTCTTGGCTATTATTTGTTTCATATCAGAAAGTGAGGAACTTTTCAGCTTATGAGCTGTAGTGACTGCAGATCCTGTGTATGACAGTGGGATACTTGAGTGGTTTGAAACCCTCCAAGTTAATTTGGAGATGCATTTAAACAAATATTGACGACCACTCTGGTTGTTGGGCGTTGTTAAAGGCTTATACCTGCCTCCCTCTGGCTGAAATGTGGTACCACCTTCCAAAGTGATCCTCACAAAGGTCTCTTGCAAACTGTGGAGGTCTGTAAGTGACAGTTTGTTTTTGAGCTGGGGAGCAAGGAAAGCAAAACCATCTAAGCTTGGGAAAGGCAATGCAAAGCTACAAATCTTTGGGTTCTTCCTTCATACACTGCAAAGGTGGAAGAAACTCAGGCAGGTCTAGTTTGACCCAGCCTGATTTAGAGGCAGAAAAATACATGCAGCATAGTCAGAGTGAGCACTTGCACTTCTGGTGCTTTGCGAGTCCACTCTTGAGCCGGAGATGGAGCAGCAGCTCTCCTGCTCCCTCCCTGCGGGAAGCAATGAGAGTTTTATTTTATTCAAATGATTTCATATGACTTTAGTAGTCTGAAGTAGTAAGAAGTTGCGGCAGCATTGTGTTCCAGAGCGCAGGCAGCTCCGCCAGGCTGCCTTCCCACAATATGAAAGAGCCCAGGCTTGTGCAGCTACAGCATCTTGGGCTTTGTTCGGGACTTAAAACGCAGTGAGAGCTCAACCCCTGAAATTCTTTTTCCGAGTCTTTTTGATACGCAAGTAGCACTTCACACAAGCCCATTGTTAAAAATCACTTGCTGTTTGGTGGTTAAAGAAATGCGTAAGTGTATTCTGCCCATCTAAAAGCCATCCATTACAAAAAATAATCAGAGATCCTTTTTTTCTTGTACATTTGTGTCATTCTGTGAATCAGAGGCATTTTATGTGCTAGGGGCAGCTTAGCTTTCGGAATTCCTGTGTCTTGCTAAAACCCCAGGGCGTATTTAGCTCAGGAGACCTGAGGTGACCTGTAAATGGCAGCTACTGTGTCCCTCCGCTGCTTAGCAAGATATTTTAAAAAGAAATTGAAATACAGAGTCCAGATACAGTACGATAACGTTTTGATCCAAAGAGAAAAGCAGTCAGTATTTTTGTACTATTTGACCTCTTTGAAAACACATTAAGACATCAATTATTTCTCGTAGCTTTCCTCTGAGAGGAAGATGGGTGGTTCCCTCTTTTATAAGCGAGAAACCTGAGATTGAAACAAAACGAGGTGATTTTTCTGAACGCAAAGAAAGTCCTTAGGAAAGCAGGACTGGAGCTGAAGAGTTCCTGTGCAGTGGCTTTGGCAGGCACGCAGCTCTGACTGCTGAGCTCTCTCTGCAGGCAGGGAAGGTGCAGGGGAGAGCAACATCTTTTTTGCAGATTGTTTTGCTTACGACACTGCGCTGTCTCATTTGCGAGCCAGCCTTCCCATTCTTCCCGGACTTCAAATAAAGTCATAGTTTTTCTCCTAAATCCCCATGATTGACTGTCTACAAACATGCTGACAGTCTCAAAAATAATGACGAGAACTCTGCTCCCTGTGTGTGTGTGCGTTATGTCCAGCAGAAGGACGGTAACGCCGTGCTTCTGCAGCTGGGGCAGCGTTAGCGGGGTTCCCTGCTCGGCTCTCCCCCAGCCTTCCCATGCGAGTGAGCTCTTCTTTCAGCTGTAGGCAGTTTTTATTTTATCTTTGGGGGTGTTGTCTTTATGGTGGATTCATTTTTAAAATGTGAACGATTTCAGCGCTTTCCTGTAGAGAAGGCACGAATCTCCTCCTTGCAGCGCCTCTGGTGAGATGAGAGCCATGCCGGGGGCAGCCTGCTCAGCACCACGCTGCCCTGCGGCCACACAGCACCAAACACGGCCGGGCTGTCACAGCACAGGTGATCAGAAGTGCAAGGGCCTATTTTCTGTGCCACTCCTGATGATAACTTTCAGTTTTGGAGTTGCAGAGGGGAAAGGCAAGAGTCCTTTGCAGAAGTCAAGGTTCAAACCCACGGTTCTGGGTCAGGACAATGATGCTCCTAATACTACTTTTTAGCATATAAAACAAGGTAAATTACACACCTCCAGGAAAATTTAGGTTGTCCGATGGGGATGCCTTAAAATCCTGCAGTTTTTGTTTGTTTGCTGCGGTGGATTAGAAGCCACTGGGTCTCTTGGTCCAGTCCAGGAAGAGCAATCTGCTCTTGTCTGGGACAGGAGTTCCATTAAATTAGCAGTGTCCTCACCTGCCTTCAGGGGAAGGTTTGCTTCTCACCTGCTAGTGAAATACCCAGCCCCAGGTTTTAGGTACAGAACCATGGCCCGCCTCATACGAAGAGGAGCAGAGCAGATCCCCAAGGGCTTGAGAAGCTCCAGAAGTCATCTGCACCCACGCAGAGACACGACAGGATCCTCGGTGCCAGAGGGATCCTGCAGGATCTTCTGGGTGAGGTGTGACATCTGGGGCTGGGGCTAGAGATGCAAGGCAAGTGGTGTTGTGGAAGCCGCCTCTGTGGCTCTCCCCATCACCTCCTAGTCCTGCTGTCAGAAGAATCGTGGAGATGTGTTCGGTGCTGGCAGGTCGGGCAGAGCCCTGCCGCTAGCTTGTGTTGAGCACACGAGCTGCAAAATTATGTTCTTGTATCAGTTGGGAATTTTGTGGAATTTGCTTCCATTTGACAGCGTTTCCAGATGGAAAGGAGCAACTGTCTTTTTTCTGTACGGTGCAATTTTCATTTACGTTAAATGGTTCTGAGTTTGGGGAGGGGGGCTCTGCTGCTTCATTTCCAATAGCGTGAAGACAGATGTTATTTCACTGGGGGATCTGGAAGCTTTTTCCTTATTCTTCAGCTCCGTTATAGGTGTGCATCTCTCAGAACAAAGACAAATTCCACTGGAAGTGTTACAAAGTTAGTTGCATTCTCAGTTATTTTAATGATTCTTTATTTTTGCAGCACAGTAGGCTAGAAATGTGTTAAAGCTAGTGGTAAAGTAATTTATGAAGGGCAGATGGAGTTCAAAAGGTTCAAATATACACATTCAGTTCCAGCGTCATTTGGATCTTCGCACCTCAGTGTCCCAATAGAGAAACTGGATACCAAGTTTTTACAGGTTTTACTGTAAAAACTGAGCCCTCCAGAACTTTTAGTAACTAATGGATTTTGCAGAAATGACTACCCTGGCTGTCCATTAGCTGTTTCGCTTTTATGTCTTTGCTGGAAACCTAAATGGCTTTTACTTGCACTTTTTTAGTGGATGTTTGCAAGAGATGTCTTTTGTGTTACAGTAGCCAGTAGGAAAAAAAGGGATGTACTCAAAAATTGTAAAAATATTTAATCACGGTATATCCTAACTAGAATTTAAACTGTGTTGTCAAGAAAGTTTCCATCTGTGGCATACCAATCCCAAGCTGACTACATGCAGTTTTAATCTTCTGACTCTTGAACTCATTCTTTTTTGTGTGGCTTTGGTGGTGTTAAAATTTAATCCTCAGCAGTTACATTGTATTAAGTCTATATTTCTCTCCTTCCCTGGCATGTCCTACCTGATTACTGGCAAAGGATTTTGAAATACCCTGAAAATCTGTGTTTTCTAATGTGGGGATGATTGATAAAATACCTTCCTACCAATGGACAGTTAAAGAAAGTTTCCTCTCTTCTTTGTTGAGCTGCTAGATTCTTAGCAAATTAGTACCTTGTAACATCCTATTAGAAGCACACAGCTTTGATGAGCAACTCTAAAAAACATCTTGCTGGCTTAAAAGAGCTTTTACATCCAGGTATTTTCCTTCTGTTCATCATCACTCATACTAGTCTTATCTATATAACACCATAACGAGAAAGAATTTTGTACAGTAAGAGGAATGTGTGCCATTTTCTGTACTGCAAAATTATACAGAATAAGGAAAAAAATGGATAAATATACAGGTTCTGGTTGCCATTCCTCCCTAGTTTCAGATACATGTGACAATTCTGGAAATTTTATATGTGGAAAAAGTGGCTGGCACAAACACAGAGGAATGATGAAGCCACTTCCAGTCTGGAACAGAGGACATAGGATGGCTGTGTTCCTCCATGGTGAGCAAGCACTTAGGAGGAAGGTAGCGTTGAAGCTGGTATGGTTCACCACACAAGGATTTTATTTTGTGGTGGAAAATCTAATCTTTCCGAGACCATTTCTCTTGGGTATAAGGCTGAAGTCTGCTTCGTATTGGGAGATTGGCATGAAATCTGCAGCACTTAGAAGGATAAAGGCCTTTGTCTCCAAAATGCACATTTTTTTTGGAACTATAAAGGCAGTGGAACAAGAAATGGCTTTAGGTATATAATGTTAAGATCCAATCCTGTAATCCTTTCTCAAGTAAAAATATGTTATAGATCAATTTTATCGATTCATATCTTTTTCCATGTGTTTTAGAAGATTCACTTAAAAGGAAACCTTTCATACTTAACTAATGATTAAAGAATTAAAGGACAAAGAATTAGGCCTACACTAATTATCGAGAAAGCCATCGTCTTCTGGTTCCTCAGTGGTACCATTTGATTTCTCAGGCATGAGAAACATTTTTTATTTTTTAAATAAATACTGATTAGTAATGTACAGTTTGTGAAGTCTTAATCCCCTTCCTTGAAATGTTTCAGAAAGATGGATAATAAATACGAGCAAAATATGGCAACAAAACTGAGTAGGTTTAGGAAGGGGAAACTGCAAAGAGGAAAAGAGGTGATTCCTGGAAGCTGCTCGGGGGGGCTGCCCTATAACCAGACATGCCCAGCTTTCAGTTTGCAGGCAGTGGGACACAAAAACAAAAACAAGAGGAGGAGGAGGAGCTGAAAGGCATGAAAAGACAAGAGATTTTTCAGTAAGCAAAATTAGAAATGAAATCAGGTAGATAGATGAAAAGAAGTGAGCAGATCACTACCTAATGGAAGTTGTTCATGCATCACAGACTTGAAATTAATGTACACTATCACAGGATCTAGACAGACTTGGCTGAGTTGAGACCAGATACTAATTTTTAAATCTGAACTTCCTTGTTTTGTGTACTTAAATCTGACATTTTCTGACATCATTAATATGGAACAACAATACAGAGTTGGCATAGGTGCCCACAAGTACAGGAAAATGATTTTAAAAACATAAAAGTGATCGTAGATGTCACAGGATCATAGCTGTTAGCTTATCAGTTGTTAAGAAGATTTATGAAGCAACCTTTATCTTGAATGGACTAGATCCTTCAGCTGATGAACATTGATGTGATTGTAGTGAGATTACGTGGAGCAGGTGAGCTTCTGGCTCAACATACTCAGTTGAATTTGCTTTGTTTCACCTTAACGTAATAGACTCCTTACAACAACATTAATGATTTATGGGAACTGTATTTGGGGAATATTTTATCATTTTGGTACTTGGGAAATACAAGTACCCAAATTGCCCAGCATAGGCAGCAGCACTCTCTGCTTTCCTGGAGAACTGGAAACTGAGACGTTTTAGAAGTCAGTTTTACTTCTTAGAAAAATAAATAAATAAATAAATAAATAAATAAATAAATAAATAAATAAAGTCTACCCCTCTACACACACACACAAAAAAAGAGAAACAAACAAAAAAAACAACAGAGTATTTCTTGTTTGTATTTAGCAATGGAGGAGGTAGCACCTTCTGAACCAGCAGGCAGCCTTTTACAGCGCATTACTGGCATATATAAGGCACGAAGAGCTTTCTGTTTCTTAAACAGCTCCTTCTGACAGCCCGTTTGTTGGCCAAACACCGATTTGCTTTCACTCAGACACAAAACCTGGAGCGAGCGCTGTGCAGTGCGTTGCTGTGGGCTGCGGCTCGGTGTGCGCAGCGGTGCGGTGCTGCAGCCGTCCCCCTCCTGTCCTGCTCAGGCACCTCCCGAGGCAGCCTTCAGCTGCTTTCAAAGCGAGCCAGCATCAGTTGGATGTGGGTGAGGTGCGGCAATTTGGGAATTGCTCCCAGCTGGTGGATAAATGATTTCCAAGCAAGCTGGGTGGCTCTTTAACTGCTCTTCCCAGTAGAAAAGAGCTGAAATATATAGAAATTGTTGCTTTGACAAATAAGCTAATAAGCCACTCAAGTTGCTTTATGTATTGAATATAGTTGCTTGACAGTTAGTATTATTTTCTAATTATATTAAGTTATAAATTATTAACAAGTGTTTAATTTCAGTCCAAACAGATCCAACAAAAGGGATTTGTACAGTTATGAATTGCAGCAAAATATAAAATTGTTGAGCTTTTAGTATACGCAAACTTGGAGACCCTGGTTATTTCTCCCTCTTTCAACAGCCAGTCATGAAACTTTCTCGACCTTTTCACCTTTAAACTTTATTTGAACTTGGAAAGAAGACTTGTGAATTGTGGAGGGGAAGAAAAAAAAGAGGAGAAAAAGAGTGGGGGGGTCAGGGGGAAGAAGGTCTGATTATATGTTACCGTAACAGTAATACTAGCAAAATAATCCTCCTCTTGTGCATGAGTGTCTGCTACTGCAAGCTTCGGGGTAATAAGCTCACATGACATGCCTAGAGGCTAATGCTGGCCTATGCTTTTTTTTTTGTACATATTTAAACAAAGGCTGATTATCCAAACAAGAATTTGGACTGCATCAACTGGACCAGTTAAATTATAGTTAGTAAAACTTGGCGCCTTCAGAGCTTGGAATGTTACAATTACAGCTGGATCCTCATTTGTTAGGCAGCCTTACAAAATAATAAAAGTGGAGATTTTTATCTTTATAGGACATAGCTTAACTCTTTGAATACATAGAACTATGTGCCAAATATTACAGTTTCTGCTTAGATGTCCTATTCCAGGCCAATAAACACTATTAAAGAGCTCTGTCTGTGCTCTATAGGACATGGGGCAAACTGGAGTAGCTTTGCCAGCACGCAGATGCCTGCTGTGGCACTTGCAGTGGACACGCGTTATCCCCCAGGATTTCTCTGAGATAAGAAACAAGAACACAGCAAGCAATTTGTTGTTTGATCTCCCGTGTCTTGCTGCTGTCTTTTTGACAGTATTGCTGGGTTTTCATTTGTATTTCCTTTCTTGGAGCTTGTTCCTGTATAGGATCTAGATGGTCCTCGGAGCTGGCCTGATTTTCTCCTCTCAGATGAGCTGGGAAGCTGCCTTCAACGCTGGCTTCAAACCATTAGCAAGCTTTTCCCTAAAAGGCCCTTTAGTCTACAAGGTTGCCTTTCCCCATTGCCATGCTTCTGCGGCTGGTTCGGGATGAGTGGGTGGCACGGGATGTGCACACAGAAGTTAAGTTGCATTTTAACAAACTGCTGTTGACCATTGCATGCTTGTTTTCCCTCTGTCATCCCACAGAGGTGGCTTGGTTTTGATAAACCACTTGCAAAACCGAACTTTGGCTTCCTGGTCATGTAGTACAGAGATCTGGTCGCCAATCAGAAAATGAAAGTTCTTTCCCTAAAATTAAACGAAGCATCCTTATCATTAATCAAGAACAGAGCAATGTCTGCCTTCCTTCCCATGGAGCAGGGCCAACTTAGAGTTCTCCGGGATCTGCCCAGTGGGTTTTTTCGGCATAGGTTCATCTCGGTTTCTCCTTAAAAAGTATTTCGTGTTTGCATTTTCTGAAAACCCTGGCTAGGTAAAAATGATCGAAACTAAAGTAATTGAGACTATCCAGAATGTTTGCAAGAGCCCATGGGCTAGATAATGTGTGCCAGCCTATACCAGGAGGTTATCTACATCTTCTTTGCATGCTACAAAAACTTGGTGTTTGTTAAAGTGTGAAAAAGTGAGCGTCCTTTATTGGGACAGCTTTACCATGTTGCAGTGTACTTCTGTCCCAGTAGTGGTAATAATATGGGTAATAGATAATTGCTGTATCATGGTGCCATGGGAGCTTTAAGGCCTAGGTGTGGGCATTTTGGAATGGAGGACATGAGTTTTCTTGCATTGAAAACTGAGAGGTTGAAGATTTTCAATCAAGATAAACTTGCAGATTCGTAAGGTGCAGCCGACTCTGGGAGAAATGATACCAACTGGAAATAAGAAAGACCTACGGAAAAATTGTGAGTTAATGTTTACTCTTTTATTACTATTTTAATTGGATGGCTTTACACCGTGACCTTTTAAACCGCAGCTGTTTCAAGAAGCACTGTGTGCGCGCCGTGGGCCCACGAAAGGCTGGAGGTGCCGCAGGTACCAGCTCCCATCGCCCGGGCTCTGCGCTCACAGCCTGTGGTGGGTGCTCGTGGCTCAGGAGAGAGCTCCCCTGGCTGCACCCAGCACTTTGAGCAACAGCTTTCCGTAGAGCTCTTGACTGCTTTGTTGGGAACCAGTGAGCCTGCAGGAGGTAACACTGCAGAAGGAAGAACCGAAGCCTGGTTTCTGAAGGCACATGTTTGGATTTTGGCTCCTTTAGTGCTTACCTGCCGTGTGCATCAAGGGTTTCTTCTCCCAGTTGTGGGAAGGAATCTGGCTCCTGCTCTGTGCACCCCCAGTGATCTGCCTTTTGCTTAGTTTTTAGCTGTGCCACTGGGAAGTAGGGATGTCCTGATTAGACTGGTGCATGACAGTATTTAGTTTCTGGCCAGAAGGAATCCTTTATTTATTGTATCTGCTGCCCTTGTTGTTTTTTTTCCTGTATTGAATAGATTCACCTTATGCCATAGTGAGATGATTGAAATAGTGCTTTCCTGATTTAAGAGACCCAGGTTTACAACCTAGACACAAATGTCTGTTGTACCTGGAATACCCATCAAGAATCATTGATACTAAAGCAGAAAAGGAAAGATAGCCAATCCATCTAGGTATTGCAGACGAGATGATCACCTAGCTGTTGACAGAGGGGATCTAAAATTTTGGAACCTGTCCTCAGATGGTCTGAATGTATTTTCAGCTGCCAAAAAGAAGTCAGCAGGAATGAGCCATGGATAAATGAGAGCAACATACCATCCCTGCAAGAGCCAGTTTGTTTTTTTTTTACAAATTTTACAAAATTACAATTGTAAAATTAATTTTACAATTACAGTTCCTGCCCTGTTTCTTTCTTGCATTCGGGATGAATTGTGAATATTCATTTTCATCTTAAAATGACGTGGATTAAATTGCAGAGAAAGAAAGTTCATGGTGTATGAGTCAAAGTTAGAGGAGGTCCTCAGTAAAATTTCTTTGGACAGTTAGAGGTATAGCTGGGAAAGAAAAGAGAGTATTTCTCATAAAGCATGATTTGTATTTGCCATTATGCAAGGGCAAAAAGCTGTCCCTCGCTCTGATGTGCTGCTGCAGGAGACCAGGAGACAACCTGCCTGTTACGCACGCTCTGAGGCTGTTTCCTGTAATGACTATTCTAAATTGATCATGGAGGTCTAGAGATAAAACCTTTCACAAATATGCTGGCTATTTAGGAAAAAAGAAATAATAGATACTGAACTATTTTGTCGCTAAGGCTGTTGCTACTTTTGATCTTCTGGATGCTTTGTAACAAGGATAAGTCTGTTCAAGGTGTTTGAATTTATTTAATTTTAATTAGTATTATACATCATGAAATGCTTTTCTTGAGTGCATGAGAACCACCTAAAAAGTTGGGTTTTCATCTGTATTTTAATTTCTCAGTAACAGTTGATGAGCAGAGAGAAATTGCTGTGGCTTTCTGGGGCTCACAGTGACGTAAATGGTTTGGGCTTTGCTCAAATCAGATTTCACCGTACAGTTGTAGTTTGAGCCAAGTCTGTTGGTTCTTGTGGGTTGGTTGTTGTTCTAAGCTTAATTAAAGTAGGTTTTTTAATAAAAAGGGGGGAAATTTCAATTTAATATCAGGTACCCATGATAACTACGTAATACAGCTTTTTCTCCCCTGAATTGTGTTTAGAGTGGATGTTTATATAGATGGCCGTAGCTGAAAATAATGAGGAGGTTCTATTTATGCCACAAGTTAAGAATTCCCATCGCTGGCAAATCTTAAGTTACTTCATCTGATTTCTGATGGGAAAAATCAAATAGCTTTTATACTGGAAATAAAGTTGATTGAACTCGGGATTTTTCCAGTGGCTCAAAAGGTTATTTCCCAAGCAGTGCTTTTCTACAAACTGCAGTGATCTGTAATTTATCTGCTTCTGTCTGATGCTCAGTGTTATACGTAGGGATTGCCTCTTAATAATAGGTGGAACTCTATTTGACTTCCAGAATTTTACATGAAATCTTGTATTACAGATGTGATAGCAGTAAGACCCTAGAGATGGAACTAAGTGATAAAGAGATCAATCTCTATTTTCTGTTTTTCTTTATTTCACATAGAGCTCTTTAATTTCGTTCTAGAAGAAAACACTTGAGGACTAGTGCTGCCTACAGGAACTGTTCAATCAGTATTAACGTGCAACTTGTCAAGAGCAAATTCTTTGACAAGTCTATTTACTTCAAAATAATTATATAATTTCCATTTGCTTCAGGAAGCTAAAAATAGAAACTAAGATATTGTTTGCCGTTTTATTTATTCACATTCATTCCTTCTGGTGATTTCTGTTGACCTCAGCATTACCTGTTGGTGAGGAGAGAGCTGTTTGCAGGCCAGTAGCTTCATCATTCACCACTGATTGCCCTCACAGACAGATTTAACATGACCAGTGCAAACAAAGTTTTCTTGTGAGATGTCCAACTCATGCTGGTTTTGGCAAATTCAGAGCCAGTTGGAGATTTTGTGCTGCTGGAGGGAAGTTCTGTTTTCTGTAGTAATCCCAAGTAAAAATGTTTGAAGCAAGGATTGCTAATCAGACTTGACAAACCTCAAAAGTTTATACCCAAAGCAGCATTTGAAATCTTAAGTGTTCCTTTTATCAGGACCTTTCCACAGAACTTGTTTTCCCATCACTTCCATTCAGTTATTTCAAGCAGCGTGAATGGATCCACCCTCAGAAATGATTGCAGTGAGTAATGGTGCTGGATTTTGTACACATAAGCACTGAGCAATAGCGTGTTGCTGAAAATGAGTCAAAAATACACAAATGGCTAAGGTAGGGTTTGCTTTACACATGGCAGAATTACTTAATTGGTGGAATTACTTAATTCAAGAAAGCAGTTGTTTTTGTAATTACAGTAACAATTTTGTCTGCCGAGTTAACTCTCAATGTGTAGCAGGTTCAAACTGATCCAATTAGTAATGAAAGTGGTGTAATTAACGTAGTCATTAATTAAATGTATACACGCACACTGGCTTTCAGTCAGTGCTTTGGGGTGGTTCGTTTTGCATCATCCTGTTACAGACAACAAACTTCTTGTAAGATGTAATCTGTGTTTAAAGCAGTGGAAGTGCCTCCCCCAGTAATGGGGGTGGAAATAGGATCTGGGGGACGACTGCAGATTGTTGGGGGGTGGGACCCGTGGCCCAGCACCCGTTGGGGTTCAGTCCTGGAGTTCAGGAAGGCTTGGAGAGGTGAGCCTCTGACAAGGGATGGACCTTGCCATCACCGTGCCAAAAGATTGATTGCCCCATTGAGTGAATTGTCTGTTTGTAATAGCTGGGACTGGGATAAACATGAGACAGGGTCCTCACAATGTGACTTTTTTAGTGTTGAGAGAACAGCTTAGCAGCGAGAGTCATCCATGACTGATATCACTGCAAAACTAAAGTTAAAACTGCCTCAGAGAAGGCCCAGAAGAAATCCTCCGAGACGAGGGATGTTCTGCGCAGCCTGTGCAGTTGCTGGTTAAACTCATGTGTGCAGCACTGTGGAAAATTTTACTTAACAGTTGCCTTCTCTGTAGTTGATTAATACAAGATTTCAGTGTTCCCAGTCCATTAATCTTCACAAGCACATCTGCATACTGAAAAATATTTTTAAAAACAACATAAAAAATTGCAAGCGCTGATAATTTTGAAGATAAAAAGGACTAAAAGAACTGTGATAAACTGTAGTTTACTTGCATCATGTGAATCCCAATCCAACGTGAGAGAGGGGCTTTGCCATTTAAAATATTTTAATTGCATAAGAGGAAAACTTTGCAAAGTGGTTGTTCTCCAAGCAGGGAGTACAGTTCCAACTGAGAAATATCCTGGCCTGCATTGTATCAAGTAATAACATCTTGCAAGTCAAAAAGGTATTAGGGAGGTGTGAGAGACATCCCAGGAGGAGTTAGAGTTAATGTGGGGGTTGAGAAAGTTAATTATCTTGCAATTAATACTGAAGGTGTGTAAGAGGGGGATAATAAGAGAGCAGGTTTTGATATTTTAAGGAGCGCATATGTAAAACTGGCTGGCTAGAGCCATTCCTCCCCAGCACATTTGTTGATACATACACAATAACAGTGATGTCCAGATGCCTGATTTTTCCTGAAACGGAGTATTTTTAAGCACTCCCATCATCGATTGAAACTGCAACTTAATGAACAACAAAAGCTGTGGTTGGTTCTCTGACCCTTGATTTCTATTTATTTTTATCACATACTTGCCTAATAAGGGGATATTTGGAAATCATGCCAGGTGCTTTGTGATCACTGAAAGGCCTCACTGCGCCGGGCAGTGGCTGCTTGCAGGTAAGGCTGTGCAGCACCTTAAAACCTCCCAGACCTGCTTAAACTGCCCGAGGGGAAATTTGAGGCTTACATCTCCCACGGGTTCTTGCTGGCCAGGGGGATGCTGCTCTGCGTCTGGCATCATCCCCAGCACAGGACACAGCCCTGGCCGTGGTGTCGGGGAGCAGCGCTGGTGTCCCCACTGCTGCTCAGCTCGGCTCCAGGAGGGCTCCTGAGCCAAGCATTCCTAACGGCGACAAGAACAAGCAGGAAAGGGCCAAAAATCTGCAAAATTTGGTTCAGCCTTTATTTGGATCCGATTTATACCGAAAGTAGCTGGATTCTAAGTTCATTTAGAGAACTAATTTTCTGGATCCAAGTGTTTTTACAGTGAGGGGATGTTGTAAAGAAGTTGTTTATAATGGAGTTTATCTTAGGCTCAAACTGTTTGCCAGCCTAATATCAGAAAGGGTCTGAAAAAGCCTTACAGTGGTGGTAGCTTAAGGAAGGGGACCGGGGTGGGGGAGAAAACCTAATAAAAATAGCTGAGATCATTCAACAGTTATCAAGAAACAGATACTGCAGTTTTATAACAGAGAGCACTAAAAGTATATGCACTCTTAAAAGGCAATTAAAATGTATACTCCAAAACTATAAAACATTTTCTTTTCATCTGGAACATTGAGGGCAGATTACAACACATTAATAACGTTTTGTTTAGAGTTCAGTTTCTGATGGCTTCCAAATGCAGTCTGTGTAGATTAACCAGAAGGAGTCCAGTTCTCTTTTAAGAGAGCTTGTAAAGGAAAGCAATGTGGTAAGATTGTTATGAAAAGCTAGTGTATTTAGGAAATAGCACTTAGCAGGGTCTCTCTGAATGGCTGCCAGGTCAGGAAGCTGAAGTGCAAGGCTTGGCCCTCGTTCAGGCCCCCCAGTCCCGGCTCCTTGACCACACAGTACGTCAGGAGCATGTCACGGCGGGCCAGGAGCTCCACCACGCCTCCGCCGCTTGGCACTCGCATGTTCACATAACCCAGGGCTCCGGGGGGAGGGAGGCACGCCGGGGCCAAGGGAACATGCTGCTTTTTAAAATAGAAGTGGGTAAATAAAAGAAGCATGGGAATGGAGCGGTCGCTCGGCCCGCTTGCCGCATTTAGCCGTATCCGCTCCGTGGGGCGAGAGCGGCCTGGCGGCGGGGGAGCCGGCTGGGCAGGGAGGGAGGGAGGGAGGATGGCGGCCTCCCGCCGAGGAGCCCTGCCTCTCGCCTGCGTGCGAGGGTCCTGCGTGCTTCACGTCTCGGCAGAGGAGCTAGGAAATGCAGGGACGTGGTCCCAGCAAGAGCCATGTTAAATGCGTGGGGAAGCGTAGCGCAGGAAGCGGGGGGAGAGGGCGGTGCAGGAGGAGGTGCGGTGGTGGCCTCCACAAGGCGCTTTCAGCCCCAAGTTTGCGTTGTGTGTTCAAAACCCGGTTAAAATCGAGGAGCTGAGCAGCTCTGTGCCGTGGCCTGGTTTTGTGCCACAAGGCTGCAGGTCAGAAGGGCTGGGGGGGACCCAGCGGGCTGCAGGAGCAGGGCAGGGACCTGTGTGAGGTCTGGCAGGCCTCCTGCTTGCACCAGGAGCCCAGAGCAGTCCCGATGCCATCGGGTGCGTGGAAGAGGCTGTCGGAGGCGGGTGGACGCCAGAGGTCTGCTCCTGTCCCGGGAAGTGTTGTTAATTCATCCACTGAAAGCATTGCTTCTCGGAGTACTCGTATGAATTCTCATTCTCATCCCCACGTATTTCCTTCCCATTGTCTTTTTATAACACTAATGCGGGAAAATAACATGTTTAATTAATCCTAGTAACAAGTACCGAGTTTGTGTAAGTCCGTGCTGGCTTAGGACAGTGCGTTCTCAAATGGGACCTCAACTTGTGCGTTGCCAGACAGAATTTGTCGTCTTTCCCTACCCACCTTCCTGAAATCAGCGCATTCAGAGGGATTTTATGCTCTGTGTACATTTCATTTACGCTTTTGGCTAGCGGATCAAAATCCTGAGAAGACAGGAGGTTCCAGGAAGCCCCGCAGTACTGTTTACGAGCTGGAATTACCCAGGTGCTGTGGCTGAATCAGAATGGCACGCTGATACAGGGCTCGGTCTGTACATAACACCCTAACTGCTGGGGGCTTTCACTTTTGCCCGATACCTTTTTCACTGCTGTGTTATTATTAGGAAAAGGTCAAAACTAATGTCCTCCTGACCTAGCTCACAGGGTAATTCTTCAGCATTTTGTTACCCATGTTTCCTCCCTTTACACTGCAACCAGCTGCCTATGGGGAAACCCACCTAAAGTTAAGGAGAATATTATAGCAGAGAAACTTATTTTTTTCTGAAATGCTATAGCAATGTAATTTGTATTAAATACAAAAGGAAGATTACTGCTCTCCATTTGCTCCTTTAAGACAAAGTTGTCTTTTGGCCATACTTTATGTGACTGCATAAGTAAATGTTGATGATTTGTACAGACTGTAATCATGGATATTGAA
Organism: Anas platyrhynchos; assembly: GCF_047663525.1. NCBI lineage: Eukaryota > Metazoa > Chordata > Aves > Anseriformes > Anatidae > Anas > Anas platyrhynchos. Next base: position 2,717,867 of record NC_092606.1, read on the forward strand.
CTGCTCTCTCACCCTTATAAATGGATCCCCTGGTTAGAAAAATGTGTTTTTCACAGCCCCTAAGTTCACTTCAAAAATATTTTTATGGAGAGATGAGGGGAATAAAATGGATGGTTACGTTTAGCACTTGATACAGTAATAACTCCAGCCTTCTTTGGAAGGAGCATTGTGTATTACTAACATGTTGTACATTAGCAACTCGTACATTTGATGGGAAAATACTAATAAATTGTCATTACTCAGAACTGAGTAATTATACACAAAATTAAATGTGTGCGTGTGTGTATGTGAGAGAGGAACTTCAACTTGCTATTGGTTTCAGACAGTGACTCATTAAGCCACCCTAATGCCTTGGCTATGCGGCAGAAGACTAAATGTTAACACTTACATTCTCCTCTCCATACGTGAGGATTTGAACACGTAATTCCCTGAGATGAGACCATACCTCTGGATTTTTATTTGTAAATCTATGTTAAACTGGCAGATGTTAGGGTGTAGCTTTTAGCTATTTTTCATTTAGATTCTGATTAAAAGAAGTGTGTTTTGTTGTTTTTTTTTTTTCCTTAAACCAGCAAAACTAATTATTCATGAGCACAAAAATCATCATCCCTGACTAACAGACGTCTCAATTTAGGGTCAGGAGCAGATAACATGAGGTCTGTAACAACTGTTGGATCATTCAGAACGCTTCTGAGTCCCAGAATGGCGTTTCTGTTTTTCATTATCCAAAGGAACAGAGGAGAGGAGAAAGTTCAGAGAGCAGCCCTTGTCTGTGCTCACACAGTGGCCAGCACACGTAATGACTGCCGCGGCCGTTTTGCAAACGCAAAATTGCTGGTGGATCTAGAAGGCTTTGTGAGGCCTTGCCCTGCTGGTTCTCCACTAGAGATGCACAATGGCTATTCACTGCTCAGGGAAATTCCAGGACAGAAGAATCAGCCATTGTGCAAGTGCAGGATGGATGATTTGTGCTACTGCCTGCTTCCCGGCGGCCGTGGTCCCCGGCCCTGCTGAGGTCGGGTGGCGCTGGGCCGTGGGTTTGCTCCCAGCTCCAGGTACGCCTTTGCCTCTGACTCGCTGGGCTTCAGCTGTGGCTCGAGCGATCGTTCCCAGGGATTGAAGTGCTGAGAAATGAGAATGAGGGGAAAAAAGTTTTTTTTAAGCTGTTCCAGTTTCCAGGGTGACTGAATTCCTTCAGCTGCCCATGCACTTGAAGACCTATTATGGAATAGCAGTTTCTCAGTATTTATTATTCATATCCTGTCCTGTTATTGGTTATTTGTCACCACACCTTCATTACTGTCAGGAAAGAAGTTCTTTGCTGGCAGGATGGGAGCGTGCCTAGTGACTCTGCTGTATTCCAGTTTGGCTTCGTGCTGTTGTGCAGCACCTGAAATTGGGATCCTTCAGGCACTCGGTAGCAGCGTGGGTCCGGGCTGTTCCACCCTGCGTTGGCTCAAACCCATGACTTGAAGAGAAAAAGTATCTGATTTCACTAGCAGAGATATCATAGTCCAATTACTTTATTTTTAATTTCTCTTTCCTGAGCTTTTTAACAGATGCTGCTCTTTGGCCCTTTGACAGAAGCCTTTCAGCCTTCCTTATGACAATCGCAGATTGCAGCCTTCCGTGTGGGTATTTCTCGAGCTATGTAGTTAACCCGAGAAGGCAGCAAAAAGACATTATTGGGCTGCCGCAAGTTGCCAGCTCCTTGCTAATATATTAAAGGTGCAGGTCTGCGTGTTGCTCTTGGGTAGTATCAGTTCTCTGTGATTTTGTAAACAGAGCCCCATCAACCCCGAATATCCCTGCTGTAGTGCAGAGGCAAAACTAAAATTACTCCTTTAAGGTCATCTGTTTTTACTGACACACCAAAGGTCTAGGAGAAGGAGTGAGCAAGCATCAGATTTCTCAAATACAAAATTTTACAGTGGGAACGTGTTATAAAACATTCTGCCAGTGTTGTTTCCCTTGGGATTTAGAGTGAGAGACATGAAGGCTGACAACTCTCTTCCTGTTGTAGGTCAGAGCTTCAAGGAACTCTGTAATCTTCCCACCAGCTTTGCTCTCTCCTGGAACTCACGGTTAAAATTAGATGCTGGCTGAACTTTAGCAGTTCAATTTGAAAGCTTTCAGAGGCAAAGTAAAACAACTGCAGAGGAGAGCTTTCTCACAGTGCCATTTTGAGAAGCCACTTTGTACAGAGTAACATGGCTTTGCTAACGATGGATCTCTTGCATAGATGTTACCATAAATCACCATGAACAGGGGAGGCAACTGGGCATCATGGAAACAGTGTGGGTGTACTTGGCCTTGTAACGAGGTGCCTTTCTTTGGGCTATTACATTACCTTCTGATTTGATTTTTTTTTCCTTACTCCTCCACCTTTTGCCCCAGCGTTTGTCAGTGACAGAGCAACAGAAGTACCCAAGCAGTTTGCTGCTTTAGGAGAATGCAAAAGATGAAACAGGCACAGGGAAAAAAAAGGGTGACGAGGCTTTACAGTACACAACGTGAATTATTAACTGCTGGGATTAGGCTGGAGCTCCAGCAGCACGGGAGAGCCTCAACATACAGTAAAGAAGGGCGAGGTGTTCTGCTTAGTCTCTGCTGCAGGATGCTGTACCCTTCCCACTTATAACTCAGCCTGGCTTGATTACCCTTTTTATTCGGGATTCAAAACAGCTTGTAAATTTTTTTATCATTCCTTCCCAGATTGCGTGGAGTGTACTGTAGCCTTTTCTTTCCTTTGTCCACATCTGTTTTCCAAACTCATTACTTTCATGTTATTAGGTTCATTTAAAAAGTTGTGTTTATTTCCATCCCGCAAGTTCATTTTTTTATCTTTTGAAATACTGCAATGGTTCCATTAAATGATGATGTATTTTAGAAAAATCACCGCATACCAGTTCTTCCTGCATATTAATTGTGGCTAGCACCGGCTTGGTCAGCAGGCTGATATCACCATCAATTCCCAGGACCGCTCAGGGATGCTGTGCTGGGAACACTATTGTAATTGCAATTACTTATAATGATAATATAAATACTTACTGTAATTTAGAAGGAAGCTCTCCTGAGAAGAGTTTTTGTCTCACAACTTGTGTGCTCAGCACCTAACACAGCGTTGGTCTAATCCTGATGGAGGCTGACAGCTTTTCCTAATACAAACATTAACCCGAGCCCGAGCCCAAGGTGGCAGCAGCTAAGGACACTGCCACTCCTGAGACTGCACCAGTAACCACGGCTCCTGTCTCACTGGTGCCTTGTGTTTCTGGCAGATGTGTGTTATTTTCACCACCTGTAGCTTGTAATTCTGCTGGCAGAGCAGGGTACATGGGGTCTGGCCGCTTTCTGGTCTTCACTTAAATATGCCTGATGTGACAGCACAACTGGGATCTTCGGGGGGTTGTGCTATGGGGATAGTAAACTGGTCACCAATCCCACTGCGACGGGAGGTGGGGGAGCAGATTCTCATGTGTTTAATCCCGTTTGGAATTTAAGGTAAAGAATACAAAAACTCAGCAGATGCTGCTTGTCATTAATTTCTCCTTTTTGTCATCGCAGTTATGGGTACCCCTTAGATAGGAGAAGATGATTTCTGTGCAGTTCATCACCCTCAGAAATGCAGATCACTGCTGCACACCGTGTGCCAGCACCATGCCATGTCCCCAGCCGAGGGGGAGGCGTGACGGAGTCTGGACCCCACCTGGGTGCCGACTGCTCCCTGTAGGGCCGGTTCCGGTAGAGCTGGGGAATCGCTCGTAACACCAAAGGTGATTTTCAGTCTGCAGATCAGCACATAAATCACCGGAGATTTACAGCTGTTGGTGTGTCAAGTGTGCATCCCCAAGGCCTTCTGGAGGTATTCGCAGGAAACCTCGTACTTCACTCGTCACCACCGCGTGCTCCGTAGAGGTTGGTCACAGCAACATGGTATAAAACCGAGCGTTATCAAAACCTGCAGCTTTCTCCTTATCTTCCTCAGGTGCATTTTTTCATTCAATATGAAGACATATTATGGCTTGTTAGCATTTGCTATCCAGTAGTGTGCAGTAATTCACATTTGAAGTGCAGGAGAAGGCATTGGCAACTGTAAGCAATTGCTGGTTATTAATGCCGAAGCTGTAAAAGTGAAAATAGGAAGTCAGTGCATAGGCTCTGAGTGTTAGTGTTGTTTACATTCCTAATTTGATGCACATATTAACCACAATTAACATGCTAGCTAGATTTCCAGCATATGTTTCTTCCATCACAAAATGTTTTTTCTCGTACGGTTTATTCCAGATCATTCTTAGCTGGAAGACACTGCAACAAATTCAGACGGGGAATAAATTCCAGTTTGCATTATCAGAGAGAACATATTGATTTGGGTCGGGGCAGTGGGTGGTGGTTTGTGCCCTGACCTCGCTGGGCACTGACGTGTTGGTGCTTCACCGGCTTCTGTAAATCTCGGAGCAGGCTTTCAGCTTTGGTGGGGAGTGAATTTCCTTTTTTGTGAAGGGTTTGCCTTTATTCTCTCTGGCACTCCCAAATGGAGAGAGTGTTCTTGGTTGCAGCTGGAATAATAACGAAATAATAACAACAACAACAACAATAATAGTTCCCTTTGAGTAACATCCCCCATTTCAGTCTTGGTCTTTCCCTCGTGCCAGTAATCCCGCATTTCTCACCCCACCCCCTTGGCCTGAACTCCCTCATCCCCCCGTTTTCTTATGTAGCCCTGTGGGCTATGGAAGGATTAATTGTACCAATAAACACAACTTTATTTTATGGTTTTATAGCATGATTAGCTATCAAATACTCTGTACTAAAATAACATTTGCTAGTCTGCTTCAAGACAAAGTTTTGTTAGGCACAGTGGGCCTTTAATCCCCGGTGGAGTTCAGCTAACTAAATATAATATTAGTTAACATATTTTACTGATGTTAAGAAAATACTTCTGTGCTACAAAAGCTATCCTTAGTCATCGGATTCAGCTTGCAGTTACGGCGGTTTTGCTGTGGACGTAGTTTGTAAACTGGTACAATTTGGTCGGTTAATTCTGGTCTTCGTATTTTTGTAACAGTGATAGATATCTTTTATTGGAAATTCCAGTTAGTATTACAGACAGAGCTTGATTCTATCATTGTGCTATTAATTAAGACGTTATAGGAAATAGCTGTTTACATAAGCTTTTTAGAGCTAACGTTTAGGACCAGAACTTCGTCCCTCTCGTGCCATTTTTCCACTGACATAATTCCAGTGCCTTGGTGGGGCTCTTCGAGATTTATTTCTGATATAATTGCCTCGCTCCGTGCCAAATACGAGGTCCTTTTTAAAATAACTAGGAATTTCGTGGCTTGTGCAGTCAAGGCGGTCTGTGATCTTCAAAGATGTTGAACTGAGATGTCAGCTCAGACAGACCCTGATGTTTTTAGAGAAATATGTTCTGGACACTGGGGAAATAAGCCTGATTGCCGAGTTGTGTTAGACTGCAGAATGATCTTCCAAGCGGTGGCAACCTCGCCATGGAAGACATTTGGGGAGAGCGACGGGTTTGTAGGAGGGAGGGCTGAGGTGCTCCAACAGGGCTTTCCACTTTCTGAATCCAGTTAGAGTTCAAAAGTGAAATCACATGAGGGAGGCTGAACCAAAAAGCAAGTAAAACTTCCACAAGAAATATTCCTACAGAATATTAGCTGGAAGTTAGGGGGGGTTCTTCCCCGGTGGGAAGCATCTGCGGGCAGTTAGGAGCAGGTAGATGCATCCTAGGACGGATTCCCTCTGATCTCCAGGGCTGTTCGCTGGTGAGTGTGGCTGTGAGATTCGTGCATGTGAAGGACTCGGAGTGTATAACTATCCAGAATCTTTTAAGTGACCAGATTGTTATAAAAAACATGACTCAGTGGCGCCTTTCCTTCTGTCCTCGTAGGGTTGACCGTTCTTTATGCTATGTTAGAAACTCATATGTTTTGATCTAGTATAATCCAAATGTATTTAGTCTGTATTTTATTCCACTTTGTAAACACGTTTTTTCCATAGCTGCAAATGTCTCCACAATTATTTGTTTCAATTTGTAAATTGAACAAAAGGCTTTAATAAACAATGTCCTCAGGCAGCCTCTCCTCTTCATCTAGTGAAGAAACATGATTTCTAAACCGAGCAGCCTGTAAACTCTTACAAATTCAAAGGGGAAACTTCCACCATTTTGTTCAGCCTGGCCATTTAGAAGTTCAAAGCACTTCTTGCTATGAATAAACTATGCAGTCCAATTTGTAAATAAAGTTTGGAATTACAAGTTGGTATTTTGTAGCCTGCTGCTGGTGGCATTGGTCTCATCCAAAACGTGGCACCGTTTGTGACAGCAGGAGCTCAGCGGAGAGGACTTGAGGGACTTTGTTTGATTCAGCATTCACAGGGCGCACTCTGTAGCTAACCTAAATGTTTGATTTTTATACTTCAGATTTCTGCTTATAATTGCTAAGCTGTAATTAGACAAGTATAAGCTGCATCAAGCAGCTTCTGGCTATGGATACTATAAACATACAAGCTTAGAAGTCGCAGCAGGGTGGGATTGCCAGGCAGCAACGTCCAAGAGACTTACGACTGCATAGCTTTGCTGAAAATTAAAACTTGTTTGTAGGATTCCCAATGTCCACAGCTGCTGCGCTGTGTTTCAGCAGTATCTGGGACAAACTTGAGCTTCCCGAGATCCTCAGGAATTTGAGCTGAAGAATTACTGATTCGAAGGACAGTGGATGTTGTTTAAATCACTTTTATGTAAGTGTATTATATACTTCCTCACGTGTTGATAACACATACACACGCCCATTCACAGAAAGGAATTAAATCTACCAAACATTGGAGTTGTTACAAAAGAACAGGAATCTTCTGCTGATTCAATTCAGCTTGTATCCAAGAGGGATATTCCTAAGGAAACCGAACTATCAAGTGGCTGTGCAGCTGAATAGTGATACAAGACCTTATTCATGCTTCCTGCTGCTTCCTTCCTAAAGGCTGGATTCTCACTGAAAGGCAGCATCTTGCTGGTTTTACAGCCTCTGTCTTTCGATCATTGTCCTTCACAGTCTGTAACTGGCCAGATAAATGTGGCATAATGTATAGGTAAGCTTTCTATATATAGGCTATTGCTGTTAATTGAAAGACAAATGCATATTTCAGTTAAACTTCTACAAGGGGGGTGTTGTCAGGCTCTGTCGTTCTGAATACTGCCATCCAAGGGTGCAGAAGGGAAGAACAAACACTTTAAATGGGTTCAGAGTCGTTTCGCTACGCTATGCTGTGGTTAAGACTTTAAAAGGACGACTTTGGTGTATCAAAGGCATTACAAGGAGATGTAAATCTAAAGCAGCTTGGTGTTAGACCTCGTGTTTAATTGGGGGTTCGCAGTGGAGAAGGAATCCCTTTATTTCAGAACTGCGGAGATAACTTGCTCTAACTTGCACAGTTGATCCTTGTGCATCTGACTTTGCTGGGAAGAGCTTTTGCTTTGAGAGTTAGCTCTAGTTAAAAGCCAGAGATTATCATTCAGTCTTCTGATGACGAAAAATGTGGGATATATCTCAGGAAAAGTCACATACAAAAAAGGCAATGTTAATAGACTAGAAGTTAATTGTGGTATATAGGAATAATTTGACATTTCCCGTGATACTGCTCCAAATATTAAACTTCTAGCTCTTGGATTCACCTTTTTATCCCCATTCCACAAAAATAAGGCTTTTTCGTATAAGCTTAGATATTATTTTTCTTTAGTATCTTTAAGAGTAAGAGAATGATAATTACTACTTTAATAAATGATTAACCGCTCAGTTTTTTCCCTACCAGGTCTTTCATTTGCTGCTGTAGTTCCCATGGAGTTTTGCTCCGGGGGCCTGTTTCTTACTGTGATCTATCGGCTCTATCTGCGAACACCACATGCCATCCGGGGCTCTGGTTAGGAACTGAAAGGCTCACCTTGGGACAGCTGCAGTGATTTCCACCTCCCTGCCCGTTGTCTTCGCATCCTCTCACCTCGAAATTCCCACCCAGCACGTAGCAGTACAACTGCTCTGTAACTGCCCTGCTTCTTTTTTAGATTATTAAGGGAACGGGACTCTAAATGCATGGGTTGTCAGTGGAGGAATTTATTTAGGAATGCCCATAGTGGGTACATGTTGTTCCTTAAATGCTGACATTTGTTCGTACCAAACAGGTACAGAGTTAACCCAGACAGATGGCAAGTAACTGCTGGTGTCAGATCCCCGTTGAAGGTGATCCGATACTGTCAGGGCTCCGTGTTATCCTCCTCTAGATAACAACAGCCATCGGGGTGATCCTTTTTTGATTTAGTGTTGGGACTTTATTTTGTCTTCCAGCGCTGAGAGTCACAGGAAGGCTGAGGCTGGCAGGGACATCACAAGCAGGGCCACCTAGAGCTGGGTGCCCAGGACCATGTCCAGGTGGCAAAAGACTTGGCTGTCGGTCATGATTTTAGAGCAGAACTGAAGAGAAGCCAAGGAGTCTGTAATGGGCTTTTGGCACCACGGTGCCGCTACTCATCACTGCTGTTGTAAATCACGGGTCAGGTAAAGAAGCAGAGATGGACTGGGAAGGGTTCTCCACTGCTGTTAAATTTGGTGTTTAAAACATCCTACTGCTTAACAACAGTAGTTAATTGTATCCTTTCCAAATCCCTTCTTGAGCTTTTAAAATTGATTTTCAGAAGAGAGAGATGGGAGTTTTGCTGGCAGACCCCCAGCTGTTTTCAAAAGCCTGACCCTTGGTTGAAGAGAAGCTTTCCATCTCTACCTGGTTCCTGCTGCAGACACGCTGAGCTTTAGCCTATTGGTATCTGCCCTTGTACTGGGTCTGGCTAAGATACCAATGAAGACATGAACTATTTCATGTTCTTATTATTTATTTATTTATTTATTTGACCAGCCTGCACTGGGAAAGGGTAATATATAGACACCATGTGTGTGGTTCCCTGCTAGGTGATGCTGCCTTTTAAGAGTGAGTCTTTTTACCCATTTTGTGCAAAACGTGGCGTGTGAGATTTTTGTTTTGGTTTTGGCCAGATTCTTCTCCCATTGACTTCATTGTTAGTGCTAATAAAACCATGGGAAATGTTTTGATGGATAGGAGATTGCAGCGACTTGAGGTTTAAGCTTTGATACCAAATATTGGCGGCTGCCTATAATCTTTGGTAAACCAAAGATAAAAAGCATAGCTTGTTTTAGAAAGTCATGGGCTTTTCAGAATGACACTTGGCAAATTTTGATACTCACATTGTCAAGTATTCGTCCACATATCAGTTGTTTTGTGCATATGTTTACGCTCATTTTGCCTAAGGGATTGTTTTACTAAGTTGGATAAAGTGTTTATTATGTGGGCCGCAAAATATGTTCCTAATAGTATACTAAACCCTGGTGCCACAATGGCTAGGAGCTGTTTGAATCTCCTGTTGTGCAACAAAGGCTATGGCAGGTAACCACAAGCCCTAGGGCTGGCTATCTCCTCGGGAGGCTGGATGGCTGTGGCAGCGCCGTACTTTGCTTTCCGCTCTCTGGTCTCCCTCAGCGTTACAACTGTTTGCTTGGCTTGGCTGCTGGCTGCTGGCAGCCGCGTCTCCCAGAGAGATGCTGGGCTCTTCAGCTTCCAGAGCCTGCCCTCCCCAAAAACCAGTGGCAAATTGCAGCCACAGGGACTGAAATCCGAGTCGTGATGGTGTCAAGATAGTTTGTCGTGACTCACTCCTACTGTGGGGCGAGGTGATCCCTTCAGCAAACCACCAAAGTGGTGTTTACTCTTCAAGGTCTCATTCTGGTTGACTTGAAGCTCTCCTTGCTGTAGCCTGTTTATAGCAGAGTGTGGACACTCACTAAAATTGAAGGAGAGGTATTTGGAGAGTCGGTTCCATCTCATGGGATGTGTGGCACTTCTCCTGTTTCAGGCAATCTCCCACGTCATCGCCCAGATCGCTCGGCCAGTTCCAAAACTTATTTGCTTACAGGTAGCTCTAGCCATACATCATCAGCAACTGCTGCCTAATGGGGGCTAAAAATTTCTTCTAAATTACCCGTCAGGACACAGACCTTCCAGAGCCAGAGTGCCTCCTGGAGATTCCACTTGAAATAAATAACGCTGAAAAAGTTTGCTTTCCCTAATGCAATAATGTGTAGGAAGGTAGATCTTGTATTAAATTACTCTGTATGTGATAAGATGTGATTATAATAAAGAAGGAGATTTATGTTTACTAAAAAAAGAAATATGATTGCATTATAGTTTAAATAAGTTATTTGCATTTCATATTTGTTTTGGAGTAGTGTCCTTAGGCACCAGCTTAACACTAGGTTCATGTGTGCCAGGAGCTGTACAGAAAAAATAAGATTATTGCTGCTCCAGGAGCCTAGAGGGAAGCTGTGGCTTCCCAGGTAATAGCCCTTCACTGTGCCAAATAAAAGCGTGTTTCATGCAGAACCTCAACCCTTCTCTGCTAGAAAGTAAAAAACACTTCTTTGAGAACAGAGGTAAAAGCTGCTCGCAGGTTGTGCACCTGATTCAAATCCAGGGGGCTGCTTAGGAGGACCCCTGAGAGGCAGCTCAGGAAATCCTTTTCGCCCCCAGTTTTAACATTTACCACTTTTACGGTTTTAAATGCAAGGATTCACCTCAGAGCAGGTACAACCAAGCTCTGTGGCTGTGTAAATGATGGCGATCTAGTTGATTTGAATGAGGTGCAAATTGGGATCACACGGCCGCTGGGGCGGAGTGATTTACATTCTCTAGTTACAGCAGTTAATTGGGGGGGGCCTGATAAGACTTGTTTACTGCCAGATCACTTTGTCATAGGCCTGCTGAGCATCAGGACCGGGCGATTTAAAGGTCCATTACCTGTTCCTCACACTACTTGACATAAACAGCTTAATGCAGAAGAAAACCTAAATGCCTTCCCTCTTCTGCCTCAGGTCTGTAGGTCTGAAAGTTCTGTTTCGGATTCTGCTCCGCGGAGACATCCACGGAGCAGAATTGCTGAAGCGTTCTGTCTTCTAAAAAGGCATCTTTTGAAAATTTTTAACTGTTAACCCATTTGCTGAGCTTCATGAGGGCTGAACCTGGCAATCAGCCCCTTCCACAGAGTTGTGCCACTTAGCACCATGTCCATGTGGATTGACCCTGCCAGTTAAAGAGAATCTGAACCCCAAAGAAATGGCCGTGACCCCGATCAGTCATTTTTTAAGGCTGGGAAATGAAACCAAAGCTCTCTAAAGGCAGTCTCTAGAGGACATCTTAAGTGTCCGTCCTTGTGCAGGACCAGTCTGTGCCCGTCCAGCTGCTGGGGACGGCACTGGGAGGCTCAGTGGAAAAGGCAGCGCGTTCCCGGCTCCTGTTACCTTTTTGGTGTAATTCCCACAGGGCAGAACGGGAGCACTTCGGCTCCGCTCCTGACCCTTGACTGCGCTCTTCTTTCCAGCCTGCCAAGTTTCCACTCCTTTTGTAGGCACATGCTCGTGCCTGGAGATGGGAGGGAAAGGGCAGGACCCGCGGGCAGCTCGAGCACCCTTCCTTCCCCAGAAGCTTCACACACCACACGGGGGTGGGCAGGAGGCTGAGGACCCAGCTAGCATGATGTGGGTTGGTCTCCCTCCTCTGCTGTCCTTAGCATTGGCAACTAGAGCACAAAGCAGCTTCCATCTTATGCTGTAATGCAAGTCACCATTAGACAGGAGCACAGGAGTCCCTCCACTCTCCAAGTTTGTCCCTGAGACAGCTGCACTGAGGAATTTCAGCCTCACCAGCAAGAGGGGAGATAAGGAATGAGCTCTATCACTCAAAGGAAAATTCAGCAAACTTCAAAATAATGCATCTTGATTGCCAATATTTTGCATAGGTTGCAATATGCTGGTTAATGAATGTTAAATTAGTATGTCGATATTTCCATTTCCCGACCTTTTAGGGAAGACAGTATAGGGTAATTTAGCATGAATAGAAAAAACTAAAATGTCCAACACATGTTTGTGCAGGGTTCAGCTTTCAAGGGCAACTTGCATTGGCCAGAAAGTTTCCAGTCCGAGTATTGGCAGGTAAATGATACCATTGCTAACTTCATGGGGTTGGAAGAGTGCAGGGCAGTTCTGCACGTGTTATGGCTTCTGTGTATGATCTCCCAGCCAGGAACACCAAAACCTGTTGGTGTTACGATGAATTTTAGTCCCCTTGTCCTTGTAGGAGTCCTGCTCTGCTGGCGTTGCCTGGAAGATGGGGAAAGGAGAAGGTGCTCTGTGAATGTTCCACCTAGTATGGATGTAGAGGAAGCTTAATTAAACCCATAGCATTCAAATGAGTCAAAATTTGGTCTGCACGTTCATAGAATTTCTGTTGAAACCAATTAACATTGTATTCACATGAATACAGGGCTGCTGACACTACAGGGTCCCTTGAGGGCTGCCAGCCGGCTGTTGCTTTGTGTGTCTGTCAGTACCCTTTAGGACTTGTTCACTTCCTATTTATTTATATCCTGTTTTCCTAGAAGTGCTCATCACAGACCCAGATTTCCCTGTGAAAGGCCCAGTAAAGGGGCGAGAGCTCCTTTGAGGAGCCACCATTGGGTATAGACAAACACATTGATGCTAAAGGGAAAAAAGTCGCCTGGCTTTATGGGCCCTGGTTATAATTTCCATTGGTCTCAGTGGGGCCACGTGCACAGGGAAAGGTGTCTGAGTGCCTCAGCACAACTTCACAGAGGCCTTAAGTTTTATTCTTGCCACGTCTAATCCTCTTGACCCAATTGAATTGCCGATGGTTACGTGAATCTCCCAGTATCAAGCTCATATTAGAACCGGTTTCAATTTTTTAGATTAGTAGCAGGGGCTTACAAGGCTTTACAGCGCTGAAGTAACTGGTCATTTCCCTAAAAAATGATGAATTTGAAATCCATTAAAACGGGATATTTCTGCCTTGTGACGAGAGCCTAATAGCTTCTTGCGTTTGTGTTTGGAAACATATTCTTTGAACTTTTGTGTAACGTTGAGCCAGTATAAGGCAAACATTCTTCTCCACTTGGTAATAGGCTGTCTGGTATCTGCAATGCACTTATTTAGCTTTAAAATTAACTGTATATATTTGTAAGTTTTTAATTAAGATGTGTTTCTACTCGAAGCTTTTCAGAGCTTACTTAGATGAGCATCAAACACTACACAGTTTGGGTCTTTACTTTCTGCCTATTAGCTTCTCCTTCTCTGCTTATAAATTTCTGATGACAGACATAAACATTTACCTCCGTAGGCATTACTTAACTCTGAGATCACTTTGTTCTATAAATACAAATAAATAAAGAGCCCTTTAATGGGTGCCTGGGAAGCCAGCAGTGAAGTGGTTAAAGGCTTGTGCCTGCAGCCCGGCCAGCGGGAGCTGGCGGTGGGAGCAGGGGGACGCCAGCCTGTCTCTAAACTTTTTGGCCCTCCCTGAGTGCAGAGATGAAGGAAGAGCCCTCTATAAATCACGGGAGATTAGAGACCCTGTTCTTGCCGACTCTGCAGGGTTGCGCTGCTTAATGTCAAAGCCTCACGTATTACTTTAACAGCACTCCTTTTCTTTATTAAATCCACTTTGAAATAAAAAAATGATGATCTTTCCAGTGAGGGGGAGAAGGCCTAAAAGGATTTAGAAAGTATCTGTTATGTTACATTACTGAGACTAATAACCGTACAGGGAGTAGGTAACATTTTTGCACCATTTCAGAAAGTAAAATGAATAGACTTTACAGAGTTTTCTTCCTTCAAAATATTTATTGCTGTTGATTTTGAGTAACTTCTCGGTAAAGGTGGACCAAGCGCGAGCACTCGCTGGGATTTCCTTCCAGGTTTGCAAAATTAAATTTGCATCTTTGCTTTTGCACGTTCTGCCGCATCTGGTTTTAGATTAATTTTTTTCAACTTAGGATTTATTCAGGCTGAATTTTATTCTGTCTTTATCTCCATCTGATTGTGATGAAGACATATTTTAGACAGCTGTATCTGTGTCAAATGTCAGTGCTTGCTCGTAGCCTCGCTGTCTCGAGGACACACGGAGGCTCCTAGGCACCACTGTTATGACCTGCTTTTCTTCTGATTTGTGAAAGTCACATTAAGCAGGATATTGTATTTTTTAATGTGCAAAGTTAATGTGCTTGTTTATACATAAAATGCTGTCGTTTGCCCACATGACTTCAGTTATCTTACTTAATGCATTGCATCCCAGCTGACAAATACTTGAAGCCAAAGGAATTGCACGTATGTATTTTTTCTGCGCATAAGTGTTTCAGATCCTCCAGGTCATTTAGTATCCATTAGGACACTAAAGCTTCTTACTGTTTTCTCATTAATAGTCAAGTCTGTTACCACGACAAAAACAATTTCTGCGAGACGGGATTCTTTTAGAAACATCCCTGATGAAAGTCCTAGAAATCCCAACAACAAATGTTGTCAAGTTAGATTGCAGCGAAGCATTTCTTTTTCACTGTGCAGCATTATGCCCCAGGAATGTAGTTTTTCTTTTAGTCTCATGACTTTAAACACAACATTGGCATGAAACCCATTAAGAATAACAGATTTATAAGCTCTTGTTGATGGATTCTGTTCAAATGCAGTAGAATGGAAGGTGAAAATATTTTTAGTCCTTAAGCATTAAAAATAAACTGTGATTATTTTAATTCTGTACATTTAAAGTAATTTTTGCAGGCATGCTCAGAGTGTTTTTCTACCCGTTCACAGTTCATTTATGGTACAGTTTTGAAGTTTGGACATAGTTCACACCTATAAAATGTGGTTTTGCATTTGCCAGGGAAAATGAATATTGTTTTGCAATGCATCTTATCCAAAAGTTGACAACTAACAGCTTTTTTGCTAGTTTATTCTGACAAACAGCTTGAAGGTATCACCTTTGTAGGCGGCTGCCGCAATGAATTGCAGATATTCATTTATAGCTGTTTGTACTCTGTGTGTTCTTTCATGTGTTCAGGAATATTGCCCAGTTTGAAAGTATGAGCTCTTAAAATAACTAGAAATGGGGGTGGGGTCAGGAATTGTATAAACACGGCAAATTTCTGGGGCTGGATGCATGAATATTTAAGAGTACAGCCTCGGCAATTAGCATTTCACAAGTGGAGCTTTTAGCTGAGAAAAGAAGAGAGCAGGAGGTTATCATAAGGCCGTGAGCAGTGGTCCCGAAGCCGACTTTCAGACCAGCAGTTAGTGTTTTATTAGGAGAGAACAACTCTATAAAAGGAACAGGAGATTCAATCATAATATAGTGGGGTGACATGAAGGCAGCTGACAGCATGGCTTCAAAACCCATTTAAGATCCAGGAAAAGTTGCCACAAGTAATGTGCTGCAGCTGGTGAGATCGTTTCGGAAAAAGCAGAACCTGCCATAGCCCTGCGGATTGGCGGCCCGAGCAGCCCCGGCGCTGCACAGCCGGGCTGGGCGCTCGTACCACACACAGGCAGCGCTGGGAAAGATCACTCGGCGAGGGTTTCGCCTTGTTTTTAGTGTTGGTTTTTTTTTTTTTTTTTTTTTTTTTTCCCTTCTCTTTTCTGAAAGTGGTTTGGGGAGAAGCGGGAACCAACGACCGGTTTGGTGGTTCGGGTTGGAAAGAGAGTGAATAAAGCGTCAGCTATGAAGGGCAGGAGCGCGCTTCTGGAGGGGGGTGGCTGCCGTTAGCAAATGCTTCCATACAGGCCGCTTTGAGCAGGGAAAGTGCTCCAATTAGGAAATTTTAACAGTACATAAAGAAGTGAAATGCACTTTAAAGGGAAAAAAATCCTGATTTCCTGCCCTTAATTCTTCCCGAAATCTGGAGCTTGAACAAGTCCCCATTCTTTAGGCGAAGCAGCAGTCGGCTCTGCTTGGTGCAGTAACGGCCACAGCTCAGCCGTGTCTGCTGGCCTCTTCCTTTGATACCCGTGGCAGCAAGGTCCTGAGAGGTGCGAGGCATTTATAAATGTGGGGCAAAGAAGAAATCTTTAAAAACTGCAGACATTGATGCACCAAAGCTGGTTTGTTTTGTGTCTGCTTAAACCTCAATCAGCGGTGAGGTGGAGGCACTGGGAAGGGGACACTGCAGCGTGTGTAGCTTCAGATTGTGTTTTCAAAAACCTTGCTGCTTCCTTAGTTGAGATAGACTGTTAAATTTACATTCTTTAAACAAATTGGGGAGAAACCTTATGCCTGCTCGCATGTAAGGAAAGCATCTGGCAGTCTGTATCCAGAGCTTTAATTTGGAAGCGATCAACAGCCGACTAGGTGAACTTTCAAAGAGCAGCAGTGTCAGCCAGGGCCGTGTCCCTGTTTAGAGAAAATAGGAGCCAAATTTGCATTCATTCATGATCAAAAAACAAAGTTAACTTATATTTTGGCTGAAGGTAGCCAAAGCAGTCATTTATGAAGAAAAGATCATCTCATCCCTGGTAGAAGGTAATATTAATTCAGGAATAAACAACATTTTTCTTCGTTCTTACAGAAGTTGCTGTCATAGAAAAATACACTGTGCAGGAGGGGGCTCAAAAGGCAGAGCCATGATTTGAAGAAATATAATTGGTTTTAGTGAGTAATTAGAAGAAATTTGATCTTTCCTAAATGTTCTCTTCTAAATGGACAACAGAAGAACATTTCAGAAGTAACGTGTAGGTTTCCATTGCTTCCCAACAGGGGGAAGAAGGAACTAGCACTGTAAAAATCCCCCAAACAAGCAAATCTTTGATTCTTAATTTATCTGTGCTAGAAGCAGAATCAAAATAGTTACAGTAAGTGTTTGGAATTCCTTTTGTTATTAAAAAATTCCATGCCGATTGTATTTTTTGAAAAAAACAGAAGTATAGGTAGAATTAGGAAATCCAGGCTGCCACTGTCAGCCTCAGCGTTGGGTTAGATTGACTTCAGGTGGGCACCTGGTGACACCGACATGGGTATGTGAGAAATGAGCCCCGGTGTGTGAAAGGAATCATCCTCATTGTCTACCCCCACGTTTATGACTGGAAAGGTGACACAAAACATGACGTGCTGCTTTGGCTCCTTGGGAATACAGCAGCACAAGGACATCGGAGGTATGAGCAGAGCGAATATTATCCTGAAAACAAGATGGATTAAATGTTATATACTAATTTCACACTTAGTATAGCACAGAATTACTCGTACAGAAAATGTTGGAGCATGAGCTCATTTGCCCATAAACCTTCAAGGGGGCAATGTCCTAAAGAGCCACTGAAATTGGATATCTAGAAAATGAACTCATTTTTAAGTGGGTCACAACATCTGTGATTATCTTGTTGGGATTAGTAGCGTGATGGTGCTGTGGTATCATCACTGCTTCCTGTGGACTTCGCCACTCTGCGCCGAGGTTGGCAGTGGGTGCGTGCAAATGGTCTGTGGCTTGGTGAGCGCTGGCGGGCCTGGCCAGCACACACAGCTTGCCTTCGTGGGTGGGTGGAAGAGGTATGTCAGGATGGCCTAAAAACGCTGGATAATTTGTCCCTTTTGTCCCCGATTTAAATACATCAGCTTTGATTTTAAATTAGGGATGGGTTCTCGTCTTCCACCTATAAAAATACCACGTTCTTCGGTGCTTTTGCCTTCCTACTTTCTAGGAGGTGATCTAGATATTCCCAAGACTTGGCAACTATTTGGAAAAAAGGAGAAAATTTATTTTAGAAAGCTTCCAGAGCTTTGAGTTAAGCTGTGTACTAGACTTGGATCTTCCTTCTCTTTCCATCACCAGAAGTCCTGCTGAAGGATCCAGTGTATTCGGGTAGGGAATGGTACTTCTCTACAAGCACTGTGGATAGTAGGCCTAGTGGCAAAGTTCAGAACCAAATGATAATCAAAAAGACCCTGGATAAGTATGTTCACATTTATTCTATGTTCTTCACGTTGTTCTTGGTAGTCCACTTCACGTTCATATTCGTTTCAGCCTTTGGCATCATTCTAACTTTGTGCAATTCCCCTTTTTCCAACAGGAGGCAGTCACCTTGATTCACAGCCTCTCTTTCAGCAGGGTTTCCCTTCCTTTTTTTTTTTCTCCTGTGTGTATTAGCAAGGTTTCTGTGACCCCCCTGGTGAGCACTGTCATTCTGAAGATCCACAGATGGGTTGCTCCACAGGTAGGGACAGGCTGTGTCTGGTATTGGGTTCCCTTGGTTCATCAGTCAAAGGAATCGCTCTTTTTAGGTCACTTGGATCCTTCTTTGACCCCGTCGTCAGAGCTGTATCTCATTCTTCCTCTTGAAATCCCTTCTTGAGTATATCTGTGGGGCAAACTACAAAGGATTTTAGCATCTTAGCAGTTCTTCCTACACAGCCTTCTAAAAATGGTGCCTTGCTACAGTCCTGTAGGCACTTTAGGCTATACATGTGGTGACTTAATCCTTGGAAGATGTGGGAATCCTCAAAACTATGTGCTGGGATTTGGGGTGGAATCTCAATTTCCTTCCTCTGAGATAGAGCACCATGAGAAAAGGCCACGGTGGTTGCAGGAGCCATCTGTTAGAAACCAGCCGTGATAACTGGGGCCCCGAGCAGCCATCGTGCCCCCGGCCAGCCTCTCGCCTCTTTAGCAGGGAGCTGGGGGCTCACGATTTCCCTCGCCTCTGTCAGGAGGTGCAGCAGGAGAGGAACGAGGTCAGCCTTGGTTCCAGGAGCCTGTGCGGTCGGTACGTTGTCACTCCCCAATGGTAAGGGCAGACTGAGAAAGAATCCTCTTTGCTGAAACAACCTATGGAAGAGCCTGTGCTCCCCAAATAGTTGTCTTGAAAGGATTTGGAAATAAAATTGACTGAAACTTGAAAAATGTAAAGCACTCATTCAGAAAAAAAGCTGCCTTCTGTTAAACTAGCTCTATAGTAGGGAAAAAAAAAAAAAAGGACAAAAACCAAAACCAGAGATCAGCCATTCCTCTTGTGTTGTAACACTGAACAGAGGTTGTCTCCTGTCATGGCTACGTGCAGCTCTCAGCCTGCTGCTGGGGTAGCAGGCAAATCATCACAATTTGGAAAAATCAGTCCCGATTTTTACCCAGGTTGTTTTTCTCAGCAGCAGCAGTCGAGGTCATGGGCTCCTAAAGGTTATTTCCTGCTGCACAGTAAAGTGGCCAAACAACATTGTTCTTGGGGAGTGCCAGCTCCAAACAGCATTATGCCCCTAAGTGATTGTTTACCTAACGTGTTTCTTCTTTATTTTTCTTCTCAAGCTACTTTGTTTCTGCTCAGGCTGTCACAAAAGGTAAGATAGGAAATGGTAAAACACAAAGAAATAGAAGACAAAGCAGTGCAAAGAAAAGATTGATGCTGGTTCAACCTTGGGAAAAAATGCAATGTATACAAGGATCTCTGGAACCTGAAAAGGTTCCGTTTTGCAGTGATATATTTCAGCTTTGAATATAATCAGCTTATAAGCTCTTAATTATTTTCATGCCTAAAACAGCACAGGAAGCTGCAGAGAACTGAAATGTATGGTGAGATTTATTAAGGAATGGCCTGAAGAGTTTTTATACGCAGTTTATAAATGTCATCCGTATCTAAATACACACTGGACTTGTGTGGTAGCCCAGAAAGAGAGAGGCCTTGTCATGAAGCATGACAAAGCAATTATTGATCCAACCTAAGGGGAAAGCAGTGCTAAAAATGCACCGGGGACAACTGAGGGGAGGGTGGAACGTGACAAGGAGATGGAAGGAGAGGCCAAGGACAGGTTACCAGAGAAGTGGGCCTGAATCCAAATATCCCAGATGCAAAATCCCTCAATTTTGGTAAACTTGGATTAGCATTTAAGAACAAACAGAAGAACACAGCTGGCCTTCTAGCTCTATCATTGATTAAACAATATCTGAAAGTCTTTGAAGTCCGGAGAAGCTTGGGGAGCTCAGCCTTGCAGCTTTATCTGGAAGGCTTGAAGTATGCCTTCCTGGTTTTCTGCTTTAGCACCTCTGTAAAGGGTCCTTCTAATGAGCTAAATATATAGAAAGGTGTAGGGAGAAATTTGGGATTTGTGTATGGAAAAGATCTTTCTGTTTAGAGAGCCTGCAGTTAACGGTGCGCAGGTTTTCAGACACCGTGTCCAGAGCCGCCTGTCCTGAGGGACTCTGCTCAGCGCACAGCTTGCCTTTGGCAGCACGTTCCTCATCCCCTCCTGGTGGGCCTGTCCTGAGGGAGGATCTCTTCTAACTGGAACATTGACTTTCCAGGCCCAATTTGTACATAAACAGGGCGTTTTGAATGGGGGAGGGCGTAACATCTGAAATTCAGTCTCTTACTGGTATGTGCAGTTAAAAATTCACTCGTGGCAGAAAAGATGAGATCTCGGGGTCAGGAGGCAGAAGTGGGATGCAGAAAATCTGAGATTTATTTGTGATTCTTCTGCTTTTATAATTTAATTCACTTTCCCTTCTCATAAACTGGGAATAACACTACTTCCATAAAGTGTTTAAAAATGACCATGTGGGAGGCAGTAAAAGTGAACTATTAGTTTATAACTGGGAGAATCATAGGTGTTTATGAATGCCCTGAGGCCAGCAGCCATCCCATATGGGTTACGCACCTGAGGAAAGCTGCTTGAATTGATCTCGTCTTTTCCAGTCCTTTTAAGAACCATGCAGGAGCTGTGTCCACAGATTAGTCCATAGTTTGGTGCCTGGAGCAAGGCAGGATGAGCCTGCACCTTGGGGTTTGCTTTCAGTCACCAAAATACTGAGTTTCCATCTGGTGGTGAGCCCTGGGCCTGCTCACCAGCATAGGTTGGTTGTTTTCAGCTAGGATTAGGAGGTCTTCATCTCATGAAGTCTGTTGTCTCTCCTGGTTCAGTACAGCTAACAAAATTAAAAAAAAAAAACTGTATAAAATTGTTAATTTCAAACTGCATCGAGGATGAGAATTGTTCTCTTCTCAGGTAGATTTCTGATGTGTTTCGTTGTGTTCACTGTCATCGCCAGTGGAGGAGATGGCAGGGAAGCTCCTGGTCTGTGGTTACATTTCACATACTGGGGATCTGTCTTTTCTTCTTGATACCCATCACTAAATCATTCCACTTGAAGCTTGATTTATAATCTCTCAGAGAGGACTTTTTTGCCAGCATTGCAAATTTTTAGTCCTGCGAGGTGTTTTGAATGCCCTTAGCACTTCCTCTCGGTGATTAAAGTTTTCCTTTAATTCTCCGTTATTACCCTCTGTGGATTAGCTTACATATAATAGATTTTGTGACTGTCACGATCTAATATGTTTGTCTGTGCGGTACCTGCCACGAGGCAACCAGATACAGAAGCATTGTAACGCTCTGCTTGAGATCTTGGCATCGATGTGATGGTGGAATTGAAAGCCCAAGTCCCTGATGAGCTGCACGCAGGGGAAATCGGAGTTTTGCTTGGCATGGGAAGCAGGAGTGTGAAATCGTATACAATGGTTACTTACTGTGTGTAACCTCCGAGCTTCTCGTTCTCTCCAGGTAGCAGAGCCGGGGTGGAATAAATTACAGCTCTACTAGCCGGCTTCAGGGCCAGATCAGGCGATCTTTATGCAAGTCCTGGGAGTTTTGCAAGAGTAAAGTCTCCAGATCTTCAGTGACAAGTGTGAGTTCTGCTAGCTGTGCTGCACTTCAGGCAGAGAGATCCTGGATACGTTGAAATCGCTGGCAAAGCCGCCGCTGGCTTCAGTGGAGACAGGACTCCCTCATCTGATTAAATAATAGAGGGCCATTTTGAGCGCCTGGTCTGGGAGCCTAAGTTTAAAAATACTTGAATCTTCAAACAGAAAAGGGTTTTGTTTGTTTTCTTGTCTGTTGTTAGCAGTCAGTGGACATTTCTTCTTCAGATAAGTTTATGATGATGTGTAATTCCAGTGTCCAAAACACTAAATTCCTCCAGTGTTTGTGCTGTGTTTTCTGCTTTTGGAGTGCTTAGTTACGAGTCAAAGAGCGGAGATGAACAACTTCTGGCTTAGATATTGGGCAGTTACATTTCAGAGCAGTTGCAACAGCTTTATAAATAGGAACATCTCAGATACCTTGAAGGAGGAGCTCCATACGCTGCAACATACTAGCGAGGTGCCTTATCCACCACCTGTATGAAATGCCATACTAGTTGCCAGCCTTCTGCTGGTAAACATTTACTCGGCTTTGCATATACCAGTGTGTGCAAATGAGATTATAGAGGAGGAGTTACAGAAGGAAGAAAACTTGTATTAATAATGCTGCTAGTTGGAACATAGCTGCTTGAAACACGAACTGCTGCCTTACGGAAAGGGGCTGTCTGGGACACAGCAAACTGCTCCCTCTGTGTGAAATGGGCTTGCAGTGGTGTGACTCCCCTTCTTTAAGAGCTTTGGGATCTATGGATAAAGTGGCTGTGCAGCCTTGGAAGTTATCATCATCATCAGATACTTTTTATGTTTAACAGCCGGCTGTTCATACAGCTCAGAAACCACAGCAGCATCCCTGTGTTTCGCAGTGTCCACTGAAATCTTTATGGCTAATCTGAACAGGATGTTATAAACCAACCTGATACCCCAGATGACTCTGTACAGATGCTGTATAGAGACGTCTTCTTTATCAGTAAAAAAAAAGATAAAAAAAATAATAAAGATGTGCAGCCTAACATCAAATCGTTAAAAAAAGAGTTGTCTCAAGCCAGTGCTTTTAGAGGCAGTCTGAAGCAGATCTGACATTGAACAAGTTGTGATTTTTTAAAGGAAGTAATAATCCACTTGCAGATAAGTGTTTTAGGGTAAGTTTAGTCAGGATTTGCTTCAGGTACAGTTGGATAGTGAGCTTTGCACCCCCAAGTTTATGGAAATGGTTTGTTTTGATTGGTCATGTTAGTAGTGTTTATTAAAACCCTCTCATAACTGTAACCACTGGTCTTAGTATTTCAGCCCTGCCCTTCCTCCAAGGCAGACCACAGAAAACCCCAATACAATATGCTTTTTTTTCCCCACTCATTACTAGGGTCAATTCCCACAAAATTTGAGCTCATTTGTAATGTTCTGGTGCTGCATTTTCCCAGGGGGGCTTTTTGTGCACTATTTTGCTTTTGCATCTTTTTTCGTTCACGTTCTCCTTGCCCTTTCTTACACATTCTCACATACCCATTCCCTCAAGCTTGCAGGTCTCCCAGCACAGTGTCCCTTCATTTGGATCTCTTAACACACGTCTTCCAGGAAGTTCTTCCTCCTCTGCTGTCACTAATAATCTCTCCCACATCCTCCTTTATCATTTGCCTTATGTCCTGTTCCCTCTGTTTTCTGTCAGAGGTTCTGCAAAGCAGGGAGCGTGTCTGTTCGGATTGTCCTGTACCATATATACTTGAAGTAGCATCCTATGAAATGTTGCTTATATTAAAATATTGGAAAAGAGAGCATTAAGCCTTTATAAACTTTAACCAGGAGCCCCCCAGTGCTTTATAACATCATTTTTCAAAGGATAGAAAATGAAAAAGGAGGTAAAATGACTTGTTCAGCATCAGCTTACCTCACTGGTGCGGATCCATGGGTAAAGCCCTGGTTCCTGGGTAGGGGTGCAGTCCTGGAGCTACCCCTCCTTTCCATGGTAATAGATACATGGAGAAAAAGTAGCCCCTACTCTTTGGGAAATGAACTAGAAACTTTCATTCTATAATTTTCAGGTGTGAAGTTTTAAATAAAAGAGCCAAATTGTGTATTTGTTTTTGGAGGCACGTTATATCTGACTGTAGGTGTATCTGTGTGTGTACGTGTATTGCCTGTCTGTGTTTATCTGTTCATGTATGTACCATGTCTGTGTGCACGTGCTGTACATTACAATACTAAAGTAACACGACCAGATTTTTATTTTGCATGAGTGCACTATGAAGTAAGAACTGACTCAAGTTATGCCACAGTAAAAGTGGTAATAAAAAGGCTGGATTTTAGGCCCGTAGTTAAATGGTTAGTTATAGATAAACATGCACACATATTTGAGAGCAAAAGAGAGATATGTGGGAGATAAAAGAGAACAAATGGACAACTTCTAATTACATGTATTTTAGTTCATCTGGTATCCAGATGATCATCCTTGATTCTGACGGTTTTGACAAATCAGTTTATTAGAACTGTAAATGTAACCCAGCACTGTGCAGTAGGCAAGGGAACACTGATTTTTTTTATATATTTTTTTTCATATTATATTCAGTCATTTCATTATTGGAGGTAAATACTGCTTGTACTTAGAAACACAACAGCTGGTCTCATGTGAGAAGGCAATCCACAGATTAACTTGCCAAATGTATTACCAGTTCATTTCGCTAGACTGAGAACCTAAGGGTATTTTAATAGTTTTGACCTTGATCAGACAAGGAAAAAAATGCCCTCATTCTCAAGTTGAACCTGCGACTTACACACTGCCGTGGGCTGCCGCAGCGTGAAGCCTGCCCCAGCAGTGCCAGCAGCCTCCTCGGGAAGCACATGGAGCAAGGAGTGCTTCGAAGTACGTGCGTCAGTTCTGTGTCACAAGGTGCAGCTGTGGGGCTTGGGTTCATTCAGGAGAGACGCTTCGGTCGCTGCTTTTGCTGCTTTCAGAGCCGCTTGCTGGAGGTGCCTGAGAGGGCTGTCACTGTGCAGATTTGTGCTTCAGAAAGGAGGAACGTTTCGCCGGATGTTTGTGTATCTAATTTGGCTTTAACGTCCGTTCTTACTTTTAAAAAAAAGTTTTAATTCCAATTGAGAAGCCGGGCGAGTGCAGCCTCTTCCTGCACCCCAGAGCCATTCCTTCTCCCTTTCGCAGGCTTTGCTCTCAGGCTCGTGACCAAATTCAGTTGCACGGTGCTGCGCAGTCTGCATGCAAAGTGCGTAATAAGGAGCAGCTACAGAGAGGTGTGTCTCCAGGGCTGGGGAAAAGAGCTTTAGTAGAGAGGAAATTGCAGCAGGTCTTCCAAAGAGAGACTTCTTTAATGGACTTTCCCCCAGAGCATTTTCTGTTGCATGGGAGTCCTCCTCCGAGGCAGGCGGGGGCCAAACCCTGCCTTTTGGGGCTGGCGGGCCCCAACCCCAGCACTCTGGGCCCCCAGTAGCCTCTCCTGACAGGTTTCCTCCCCCTGTCACATCCCAGGGTACTTCTCACACCCAGATCAGAAAATCGGGCAAAATCAGGCTCAGTAGGATAAACTCCCTGTTGGGGCTCATCCAGGTGCAGTCGCTTGAACTGAGGTCTCCTGTGCCTGTGAATATGCGTGGGTCTGACTGTCTGCTTCCCTTCAGGAAGAGTTACGAGCGCTGAGGATTTAAGGGTGGGACTTCTGAAAGCTCTTGACATTGGCCTAATTCAGTTTCCTTTGAAGTCAAGCGAGCTTTACCGTTGGTTTCATTGGAAGCGAAGCGCAACAGACAGCGCACTTCCGAGCACCATCCCCAGCTCCTGGCACGGAGAAAAAAGGCTTTGAGCTTCCCTGCGCTGCTCGGAGCCGTGTGCTCTCCTCTGAGGGGCCGCCTGGTAAAGACACAGCTCTTCCTTTTCTGTTTCTCCTCTCCTGAGACCAGGTGGGATTGCAGGCAAAGCAACAAAATCTGGAGGACCCCAGCCCATCCTGACAGTGGCAGAAGCACGAGCGCCTGTTTTGTGTCCAACTTACCTGTCTCATTTCTTAACCAGATATTTTTCACTCTCAAAGTGGCTTGTCATTAATTCTCTCTAATAACTTCTAGAAAGAATTTGGGTTTGAGATGTGGGATGGCCAAAAATGCCGTAACACTTTTTCCATAAAATGTACAACTTCACAGTCCCATGACCGCACTTAAAAATAGCTTCTCCTGGCATCTTCAGAATTTCTTCCCCTCCCCCGTGATCTATGAAGTGAGATAAACCAGGCAAGTATCAGGACTACTTTTTTTTCTTTCTTTCTTTTTTACCGTTTTATAACATTTACCAGATTAGCAAATAGGGATTTACTTGGTGTTTCCCTTCTCCTGTGCTGTTGCAGTACGAGATAAGTGCAGCTCTGTATTACGTACAGCTCCCGCTCCGCTCAGGCATTGTGTCAGGCTTGTGGTTCCTGCAAAGAAGAACAGATCCTTGAACTTGGGTCTCTACAACCAAACTCCTTCTGTTTGATCTCTAAACTTGTTTGCAGTGGCCAGATCTACAAATTACTCCTTCAGATGACATCTATATAAATACGTATATATCTTTTCATTTCATCTAACTACGATGTGAATTGTCTTTGTGACACTGCATGACTCCGCAGTGCGGACTAGATCCTGCCACTATTGATCCTACAAATAGTCCTTTGTTTACCTGAAGTTCAACCAATTGTAGTCAGATTAACGCAGAATTCAAAGAAACACGTTCTAGATGTTTCACTTGAACCTGATTTTGTAGTCTTCTATAAGACTACAGTCTGTTTTCATCCTATTCAGGAATCACTGCTGGGCATTTTGACCTGATCCTTTAATATTACTGTAGGTGAAACATGCACTGGAGTTTGAGGCTAGAAAGTCTGGATGGTTGGAACAGGGAGCTTGTATGGTCCCAAAATAAACTTGTTTTTGAGCTCTTTTGCTGTTGAATTGAATAAAAGCAAGTTGAGTTTTTGTTTTTTTCTTTGTTTTTAAATAATTAGACTACGCAGAAAGATTCCAAATTCTAATTTATTACCATTTCAAGTGAAAATAGAGGCTCTTTATTCCATGATTTCCATGTGTTTAGAATCATTCAGAATGTAATTTTACTGAATGCTTGGGCTTCATTTGATAATAGAAGGCAAGAGTAGTTTCCTTACTGCTTCATTCTCCAACTGTGTTTACTTTCTCATAGTAACACAGATTTGTATTTCTTAAGAATTTCAGGATGATTTAAGCATCTATTAATGTCCACTTCAACATGTTTTTACTAGTTTTGACGTGCAATTTCCTGAACACACTGACACTTCCCACCCTTAAATTTTTAAGGCAAATGTTGTTCCACCACCACCAATTTTCTCAGTTGTTCACTAAATTTTCTCTTCGATTCTATTCGTTGGCGATGAAAAAAAGTAGAGTTTCCATTATCAGCTCAGATCAATAAATCTGGAGGAGAAAAAAGAGGAAACCTCAACTCAGGGGAGTCCCGGTCAGCAAACATTTACTGATAAAGAAAACACTCGTATATCTGACACGTCATCAGCTCCCAGTGTTTGCTTACGCCCGAAGTGCTTGTCGCTACACGAGGAGACTTACTGCTACTGGAGCCAGGTTTCCACGGCCCCTCCGAGAGCTGCTTTTAGCCAGAGCCTTGGTTAGGAAACACCAAGTGAAGTGCAGTGAGACTGCCTGTGTCGTGTTCCTCAGCAGACTGGTGACACTGAGGGACACTGAGAAACCCAGCATAGTTGTGCTCAGTTGATGGTGGGAGTGACCAAATGCTCGCTCCGTTACCAGATTATTACGTGAGCTTCGCTATCGCAGTGGAGGAACTGCAGAAGTTGTTTTATAGCTGCTGTGGCGTATGGTTTTCTGGCCCTGGTACTGCAACTTGATTGGTATTTATTGTTGTCACTGGCATTAGATGTTACATTTTAAAACTAAATAAAATGATACCGATAAGAGCAGGGGTAATGCAGGCCGACAATTAACCTCATTGAGGCAGTCACACAGCAATGATTCTTGTTAGTGCCGTGTCTTGGTTATATTTCAGAGAGGCTCTTAGTCTCATGAGCTGGAAAATCTTGACACGAATACATTGGGTTCAGTTGTGGCGTCCTCACTGAGGAACATTATCCACACAGCAAGTCCTACGGGGATGCATGAAATTGCCCACGTCTTACGGACCTGGATTTAAGGATAATCGCACTGCAAGTATCTGGAAAGAACTGAAGTTTGTTTAGGTTGCTGCATGTTACCTTCTTTAATTTTTCAGTTGACCTCTGGCTACTTGTTTGAGGTATGAAACAGCTTGCTCTGCTGTTTTTTTCTCATTCTCTTGCTGCTGCGCTGTTGGATTTGAAATACCATCAGTTGCTAGAGTGACGCCTATGCAGATTAATTCCTTTTTCCCGTCAGGATGTCCACTCTGTATGGCCATCCAGTGTGACATGAGTATTGCTTCTCTTTCTCGTCATTGCCTCAAAGAGCATAGCACATGTATGCGTTGGTGTGGAGGGATTTCTTACCACAGAGTTTAAACCTGTCCTAGTATCTCTTGGGACAGAACGACGTTTAATGCTGTTACTATAGAAGGAGCCCAAGCATGTCATGGACAACTTTACATATAATGTAATACCCTAAGTAGTGATTTGAGCTATAAATCTATTCTATACAACATGAAGAAGCACTTAGACCAGGCAGAAGGCTTAAGTGCCATGCTAGGAAGCACAAGGTTTGCAAATGATTCTTCGAAATGAAGTCACACAGCTCCGAATCATAACAGGGATGCTCTGAAGGGTTTTACCTTCTTCAGTTTCCCTCACTTTAATTAGATGTTGTAATTTACCGTAGATGAGGGCTTTACAGTATAAACTGGGTGAAAGTCGAGGTCTTCCCACAGAAGATTGGAGACCTTCAATACACTGATATCCCTAATGTTTGCTCATTATTTTCACGGGCAAATAGAGATTTAGCTTTGTTTATCTGTGGGATTAGTTGTCGGGATTGGCTTTGAAGCTCCGAGGATTATATTCTAATGTTTGTGCACAACACTTCAGGAAATCTTTGCATTCCTGCAGCTATCATAAACAGTGCTCATCTGCATGGTAAAGCAGTGAAATGGGAGCAGCGGGAGCAGCGGGCCGAGTGCTCCGAAGCCTCCACACCTCGCTGGGGCCTGCAGCAGGATGAAGCCTGCCTGGAGCAGAGGCTGATCCGCAGCTCGTTCCATGTCGGTTCTCCCCCATCCCTGGTTTCTGCCCATCACAGCAGTGGGGATGCACAGAGCCGGGCGGGAGGAGCGCGCTGCCCGTGGCTCCCAGAGGAGCGAGGGTGGCACCACCGGCAGATCCTTGTAGGCCGCGGCAGTGACAGATGGTAACTACTTTCAATCATGACGAACCAGGCTGGATTTAAACTGGTGATTTAGAGCTGAAAGTCTCTGTATCCTATTCCCATGAGCCCTCAAGTACTCGCTGCACACCTCATTAGTTTGATGGGCAAGATAGGGTTTTGATTCTACAGCTCTTGCCAAACGCCTGCCCTTCTTCTCCGCTTCACTTTCTCCAAGAGTTCCTTTTGATAAATCTCAGTCTAGTTAGAGATTGGGCTGTTAATTGCAAAAGGGGTCATTTCAGTTTTTGAAGTCAGTTGCATGCTCAGCCCCTGTATGGTATAGAAACCAGTTACATGTCCTAATCTGGGCTCTGGGTGGTGGATGTTGCTGGTAGAAGTGTGTCACTGCTTGTCCTGGAGGCTCCGGCCCTGTGACCTCATGAGGAGGTGGACGGGGAGGTGCTGAGAGCTCTCGTGCATAGGGCATCGTGTCCCAGGCACGTGGCAGAAATCCACAAGAGTGGGGGGCCTAGGCAGAGACACTCTTGCTCTTATTTCAGTGAGTTTTACTGCTGGATGCAGATACAGTCACCTCAAATCAAAATAATGATCGTGTCCTACGTGAATAGTTGCTATTTGTGGTGACACGATGGGCTGTGCTCCTGGGAGGGACTCCTTCCTGCAGACCTGGGAGTTCCTCGGCACGACTTGGTGGAGCACTCAGTGAGGTTCCTGAAGTTGGGCAGCCCTCAACCGTTGAAACTGGAGGTGTTTGAGCTGTGCTCTGTGAGATCAAAATTAGGGCCAGAACCAAAAATGATTTTGAGATTATTGAGAGCTGCACACTTAAACCACCTGCTCTAGAAGTCAATGCAGCAATAAAAAATATATCTAAAAAAAAAAAAAAAAAGCAGAGATAAGAATATCTATTTGGTAATAATACAGGAAAGCCTGTCTGCTTTTTAATACTTTAATGGTTGGGTTTTTGTTTGTTTGTTAGTTTTTTAACTTCAGCAACTCATTAACCAATAATGTCCTAATGGGCTCTTTATTTTTATTCTTATTATCTTCATTTTTGCATTTTAGTGTTTATTCCTTTTTCCTTATTTGGGTTACAACGTCTCATTTTTCTCTGTCCTTTCCTCTAGTAATAATGAAAACCAAAAATACCACACAGTAATGAGAAACAATAGTGTACAAAGATTAACGTCACAAACCCATCACTGACCTCAATAACATTTCACAACATTTAGTTTTCATTACAGTGAAATGTTACTGCATACTTTTTACATGAACTTCTGAAGAAAAATATATGATAGGGCTTTCCAAAAATACACATATGTTGGAGAATAGGACTGTTAAATCAAGAGTTTTACACATACACTAATCACATTTGACGAATCAGATGTATGGTATTAATTACAACGAACACACAGCAAACCGTCTCAAACATTTTGAAAACAAAGATTTTCTGCCTTGCTGGTACAGACACATGTCACGCATTCTTCAAAAGGTGCATTCTGACTTTTAATGCTATTTGCTCCCTTTGGATGATGAAAGAACATTCAATTTTTAAATTGTATTTGTAAAAAGTATTGCTTGGCATAGAGTTTAGGAAAGAACATTTAGAACAGGTTGATCTGTAACACCACAAGCAGTCTGTTTTCTATCAATGATTCCTAGCCAGCTTATTAAACAGATTTATACAATGAAAGAATCTAATAACAAAAACATTCACCTCCTTTATTACTTGGCATTATTTATGGCTCTTACTTTTTTTTAGCTACCTTTTTATATATCGGAATCTGCCAACATTGTATTTATAAAGTTTATGTACTAGCAGCATTTGTTGGGCAGGGATTTGGGTTATTTTATGTTTCTTTCCTCCTACACTTATTATTACTAAATCTATATACAAATGCTTGTAAAGATTTTTTTAAAAGACCAGAAAAAAAACAACAGTTCTGTAGAAGTGGAATGTTTAAAAATTAATTAATTCTGTAGAAATTGAATTTTTCATGTACTTACATTTTGGATACTCTCTCAATAATAATCAGAAATAATTGTGCTTATGACAGGGCCTATTCTGAGGCTCACTGTGCTTTCCAAAATCCTCAATGTTGAATCGTAGATCAGGAAGTGTTTACACACTGGGAAATCAAAAGTTCCTCCTATGGCTATCAATTCCAATCTCTAAATATCTGTAATTACTAACCAAAGAACAACTTTGTCTTCAAGAGTTCCTTCCTTTCTTTCCTCCTTCCTTCCTTCTGTCTGTCTTAAGGCAACCGTGCTACAATGGAGCGTTTGTCATCTTTGGATGGAAAGTTAATGCGAGCCATTGAGCTTTCACTGCGCTCGGAATGCCAGCTCTTGGCTTGTGCACCGAGTCAGGGCCAGGCCTGGCACAGACAGGCATGAAACCAAGATATATTCCTCCTCTCCTATAGATTGTTCTTTCCTGGCAAGCCAAATCTGCGCCTTCAAAAGTGGCCAGGGCAACCTCTTTCAATGGGCCTGCTCAGGGACATAACAACCTGGCATTAAAACCTTTTTTTCTGGAAAGCTGCTGCTTTCTTTGATGCTCCTGTGTATGCACAAGACAGTCCTTATTCTGAAGTCAAAATGCCTTCAAGTGCACTTTCTGTGTTCAGAGAAATAAATAAAGGATCGTATTTGAAAAAGGGATGTGGTGGTCTTATTGCAGCGCAGAACTTTGAATTCCCCTGAGCAAAGTGTTAGCACTGAGCCCGTGAAGTTGGAATTGTCCAGGCTGCAAAACCCCTGCCTACAGGGAAGTGGTGAAGCCCTTTGAGATTCGTGCAGCAGGCACAGGGAGCCGCTGGTTTCCCCGTGCAAACAATAGCAGTAAACTGTGAAAATAAATAAAAAGTGAGACAGGGAAACAGGGGAAGCTTGGTATTGAATTCTCTTGGCTGGACGTCCAGCTGCCAGCACAGCCGGTTACACGTGTGTCTGTGCCCCCCTCCCAGAGCACTTTGGTTTCATAAATGGTCAGTCCAGAAGCAGACGCTCTGATACCGGCTCTCCTTTTTCTTTTGTTTCACCCTTCCAGAAACGTTCCTCCTGATTGACCACGCTCTCGCTGTTTCAGGAGGAAAGCCTTATTTTTTCCACTGAGGTTAACCAAGCCTCATTCTGTTTTGCTGCGCTCAGCAGTTAAGGCCAAAGTTTACAAGAAAAGTAATTACAGTCCTACTTTTAATTGTAATTAACTATGAGTAAAGAATCAGAATCGTCCAGCTACTCTTCTACTGAACCAAAACGTTATATATAATGTGACAAAGAAAACGGCTTGCCCTTCAGCCATTAATTTTAGCAGTTCTGTTATTGCTAAATTGCATAAACCTCTTGGTGTCAGAGGGGAAAGAATATGAATCAGTGCAGATATTTCCTTGAAATATGTTGCCCACAGTGGTGTCAGAATTCGCAATGCTTTTGAAGCACTTCAGATTATGATAAATTAGAAATGTGTAATTAGAAAATCAGGAACTCCAAATAAAGAGGTCATGAGTCAAAAATGTTGGTAATGAATTATGAGTGTCTCTGAGGTCGTAGGATCTGTACACAAACCCCGTCTTTTGGAGGGAGCCTTTACCTTGAGTTGTAAAACATGTTGGAGGAGTGAGAGCATGGCCAGGAGCTGAGCACAAAGTTTAGGGAGCTGTGAGAGGACATTGTCTGCCTATAACCTGATGGAAAGGCACATACACGCGTATGTAGGTACATGTTCAACATAACATGAAGATGAGAAACATTTTAAATCTCTTACTCCTACCTGTTTTCATTTGTTATTGCCCAGGGTCAAATTCAGAGCCTTTTCCAGTAATGGTGACAAATGCTGCTCTTTTTGCACTCTTCATTTAACTGGAATTGAGCTGGTGTTTTCTTACCTGACATTTCTGTGTGGTGTGGTCACTGTTCTTGTGTGGTAGACAGCCCGTCCAAAGGGAACTGAGGAAATCTGAGGATCAATGGCACCATTGGTGACAAATAAAGAAGCTGAACCAATTCTTGAAAACGCAGTGAAATGTCAGATACCCATGTTTAAACCTCAAACCAGGGCGGATTTTACTTGTGCTGCTGGCACTTAGACAGCCAAAAATCCAATCTGACATGGACCTTGGCAACATTGTTAGGGTGACCTTCATTTAAAGATGAACTATTCTTGAACAATTTCTCCACTGTGTCTGACACAAACAGGCTTTTCTTCAACACCAGACGTGCATGTCTTCTTGCTCCAACTATTTTTTTCTTGAACAAACATATGTATTGTAGCCAATGCAAGGAAAATCCCACTCACTATTTATGTTTGAGTTCCCTATGTCCCATTAACAATATCCCAGTGTACTCATAGCAGTATAGCATCTTGATCCAAGTCCAGCACTGTTTTCCTGGATTCCCCTTTGGAGACTTAAGTGCCACAGAGCAATTGGTATTATTTAGTGATCTTCCATCCCAGAGGCTCTATTTTTTGGGCATTGAAATAGTTTCCTGTCCCTCCTTACAATTTTTACTAAGTAGAGAGCACCTCTTACTGTGGGTATGAATTAAGAACTTCTACCCAGACAAGCAGCAGAGCTTGCAATGTTGGAAACTTCGTTACACTCGAAGATTTTTATCTGCTGTCCTGTGACTTTTCTACATATAGCGAAGCTCTCACTTTGGTGATGCTACTGGCCACCATGCAAAGAATTGTTATATGTGCACCACGTGAATACTCTTGAAACAGCTCACAGGTCTCGAAGTACAAAAGCTTTCTGTAACATGGAAAGGACCTTGCTGCAGGCGGGCTTTCTTTGAGGTTGCTCTCCTTTGTCGCAATACGTAGATACAGATACAAATACATTTGTGTGTGTATATATATAAACATATGTGCGTGTTAAGGTTAAATGCCACTGACTAATTTATTGAACCATTTCAGTAAGCAGAAATGTGGAAAAATAAGAGACTACGGCCACAGACAGATGTGAACATGAGAGAAGCAGGCGCCGGAGCACTGCTCTCTCTCTCCATAGCACAGGGGACAGGACGGATGCAGCCCCGCGTCTGCTGCCTCCCCTGGTAGATAGCCGGCTGTAACTCCTGCAAAAACAAACCTGTGATTTGACTGAAGAGGTTTTAGAAAACATATTTAAAATGGGGAAAATGGCACTTGATTGAATCGTTCACTTTGAAGGGCATACCCCATCATAAAGTCTTAAAAATTAGGCACTGTCAATTAGAATTACCTGCTTTATTTTTAATGTATTTGGATATTTTAGATCACTGGATATCCCACAGCTAATACTTCAAAAAAGTAATGTAAAGAAAGAAATCCCTTGCCCTGACATACACGTTAAGATTCCACTGGCATTTGGCAGCCAAAGCTTTGAAGGGAAAGCTAAGCCTTCTCGCTGGCGTCAGATGCCTTGTGGTTACTCTTTGTTTTTGTGGACACAGAGACTTGGATGTCTGTAGTCCCTTGAAAACCAGCAAGATGTCTGCTAGCTGGCTGTTTTCAATTCATTCCGACACCACAAAACACGCCCCTGCATTTCACCTCTTTGTCAGCAGCAGAAGAGCTTGGATGCTCTGCAAAAGATTTGATGACACGGTCAAAATGTTTTCACTTGAATGCAACCCGGTGGCGACCCCACAATAAAGGCGATGGGAAGGAGCGATGCAAAGATCAGACACCAATAAAGCCAGCAGTTAACCTCTCCAGCCTGACTTTAAGGCTCTCTCTGCCTAAGAATGTGTAGCTGCAATTTAGCACCTAACACTAAGGGATCTGTAACGAAAACCGTTCTTGGTTAGCATTTCCTGGTTTATAGCTTTCAGCTTTTATCGTCATCTTCTCCCTTTTTTAATATAAAGGGCAATTAGGTAGATTTTTTCTTTAGTATAAATAAGTACAGTCTTTGCATAAATTAAAAAAAAATACCATTACAGACTATAATTCTGTAACATTTTAATATACGTTAACACAGATTTATTTTGGGGATGGAGTCTGACTGCTTTGTTAGCTTAGCTTTGGATAGACAGATTTAAATGCTGCCTTCAGCTCAGTAAGGTTTCTGTCCTGTCAATGTCAGCCATTGATTTATCCAAAAAGTCGTATTGTTTACAACAGAGACATTAAATCATAAAATGACTTTCATTGTATCCTGTGCTCAGATAGGCAAAAACATTTCCTAACTGTTAAACCAGCCGGTCTAATCTTTAATGACTTTGGTTCAGTGGCCAAATCTACTTCTTTGTGCTGTTATAATGCAACATTAGATTAGTTACTGTCTCTGAAATTGCTGTCATTCAGGCTCTGTTCATGAAGGATCATGGTATTTTTCATAAATCATTTTCCTCTTCTTTCAGTGTTTAAAGGATAATAGTACTGTAGCTTTGCAATTGTTCTATGAGGCGGTAATCTTGTTCCGGTGAGGATAAACCAGGAGGCCAAAGGCAGCGTGATGATCTCCAGAGGAGCCAGTTTTTGCTGAGGAAATAGCTACAAAACATCAGTTGTCGCTACTGCAGCACGGGTTTTAAAAATGGCAAGGTTTTACTCCATTGAAATATCAAAGGTGAGGACAAGAGTTTGTGTCAGAAAGAGTTCATAGGATCAGGTGTGTGAAACTGAAATGTGCGATTTGTGGAATTCCTTTGCAACTAATTCGTAGCCTTCTGAATAAAGCTTTCTTTCAGATTTTTATTTTATTTTTTACATCAGAGGCCCAAACCCTCATGCACAGCAGCACAGTGCCGGGACCATCAGCTCGTGCTGGCACACCGGGGCTTTTCCTTGTGCAGCCACCAGAGCTGGCCAGTGCCCCATTGTATCATGCTTACGTTATCGAGAACAATCTGTACCCATAAAACCATGCAGAAAATGTCTGGTTTACTCTTAGCTCATCCTTTGTGTCTTCAAACCAGCCTACAGGAGGAGGATTTTATGAATCCGCTCCAAGGCTGATGCAGCGCCGCAGCCCAGAGCAACGGTACCTTGGAAGCTCTTTGCTTTTGGCTGTACACAAAGCTGAAAATGTTTTTAAGCCTTTCTGCATTGAAAATCAATTAGAGGAGAGCACCGTGCAGGAGTAATCACGGCGCTGAGCCTGAGTGTTGTGAACACAACCAGGGCCATTGGTGCGTGTCGAGCCCTGAGCACGCTGAAGGTCCCCGCCGTGTACCTGGGCTCTGAGGTAACCTCACAGGTAACTGGTGAACTGCTAAACATCCCGTGTTGATGCACTCTGTCCTTAAGAGGTTTATTCAATTAACAGTTTAAACTTTCATTGCATTTTGCCATTTGGTGAAGAGGATTCTCATGCATTTAATAGTTTTATGCATTTACCCATTAGTCCCCTAAGTGGGCTTGCTTGGACACGCTTGGCCATTTTCCGAGCGGCGGGCGGGGGCCGAAGCGGCCGAGCAGACAGTGATACATGACACGTGTCGGGGCTGCTGGTGTCTTCCTGACCTCCTCAATCCATCTCCGTGAAGGTTGCTGTTCATTAATCCTGCTGCAGCTGCTGGCACAGCCACTCCGAGGGCAGGTAGCCAAAGGCTCAGGTAGCCGCTCTGCATGTACAGAAGAGCCCAGATTGGCAGTGTATTTTCATCAAAGCAGAAACTTAGAAGAAAATGACATATGTTCTTTAACCTAAGGACTGCTGATCACTTTAAATACTTTAAATTAATCCAGCTTCATTTGTTAAAACTAGCATCATCTACTTAACGAATAAGGGTACACTGTTTTATACTTAAAAACAGGCAGCACAACAAATCTTCTGAATCTTACCCTGATGCTTTATGCAAGATTGTCTTAAAATTACTTTATATTAATATTAATACTATATGTTAGTCTTTATCCATATTCCTTTTAAAATTCCCACTGCATAGACATACCAGGTTTTCATTTCCGTACGTTACGGATTATTTCTGGCCTTATTCTGTACATGCAGAAAGCTGGCAGGATTTCTCTGCAGCCGGTCTACTTTACCAGGGAGCTGAGGCTGAAGGCAGGAATTGAGACCACTTCAGTGCTTAATCAGCAGGTAAATTCACATGCTGGATATGGTAGATTCTTACCAGAATCAGAAACTTCTGTAAGGTAATTTTTCAGGTCTCTGGCTTCTGATAACAGATGACTGTGAAATGTTTTCTGTCTTCAAAAATAAAAAAAGTAGGATAAGCAGTGGCTTTGTAATTAGATTTTTTTTTTCAGAAATTCAATGATAAATTGGATAGTTATTACTCTATATAACCCTATGGAACAGTAACTCCTGCTGGAGGCAGTTGTTTCAGACCCTGAGGAAGGACAGATCTGTGGCTTACTTTATTTCTGGCATTTTGTACTTAAATATATAGCACATCACATCATGAAAATGATTATTGCAGGGTCTCAGACCTTTGAACGGCTCTGTCCTCTTGCAAACAAGCCTTAAATCTATGGCCACCAGAGAAAAGGCATTCCCGGTGCAGTGCCCTTAGAAATCACTTCCATTTGGGTTTAATAGAGCTGGAGTCTGTTCCCTTAGGGACTGTTGCTACCCTTTATTTGCCATTTGTCTGTGGCATTGAAGTTGAAGTCACAGAGAAGAACCACATTCGTTAAAATCTGATCTTTTTTTGTACTATACAGGGATAGTGAATGTTTACTTCTGTCCCAGTTTTATGGGTGCTGTTTGTTTATAAGTTCTCCAGTAAGATCAATGTGGACAAAAACATTGTCCTGTACTCACCCACCTTTAAAACAATTAAAAATGTAGCAAAAATCAATTGCGTAGAGGATTTTGCATCCTCTCATTGTTTCCAACTCGTACTCCACATAATAGTGTGTATAGTTATTTTACCTGTGCTAAATTGAGCAGAATTAATTTAATTCATGTAATTTATGGGAACATGAGTATTTGAGTAACATGCAGTTGATCTCCTGTGTAGGAAGTAGCCAGCTGACAGGGGGAGAAGACGTTAAGTCAGCATTTCTGTATCAACAGACTTTAAAGGATCTCCTGCGTAGTTTCAGAAATGAACTGAATGAAATCACACCCTGCCCACTTGAGTGGTTTGCTACCGAGCTAGAAAGGAGTGGGCTTTCATTTCACATCATGCTATGAGGCTACGCAAGGCACAACGTTTTATCTGAGATTTGGTCCATCAGAAATACATCACTCTCCAGGTTTTAGCAGGGTGTCTCGTGGAAACAACAAATATATTTTATCTTTAGGTCTGATGAATGTTTTTCTTACTTCATTTGCCAGTCCGCTTACTGTAAAGAATGATGCATGAAAATCCTTCGAGTGCTCTATTAATGGCACATGTAGCTTTTTTCTTATTTACTTTACCACTGGTTCCCAAACTATTTCCTAAAACATTGCGTCCAGCAGGGCGAGGTTCCCAAACCAAGCTGGGGCTGCAGAGTTGGTGCTGCAGTGCCCCGTGCTGCCAGGCTGCACAGGGACATGCGGTGGTCTCCAGCCCCTGTGCATGTTCAGCAGAGAGCTTCACTGAAACCCTTCTCCTGCTCCGCTGCAACCAGCAGCATTGTCTCAGGCATTGCTCTACAGCCGGCTCATCTACTGCGGATGTATTATTTTCAGCCAAATATGACCACCTGCAAGTTTGTGCTGGTGTTAGCATTTTCATCTCCCATTATTCGAGTCCAGCTGGCTTTCCTTTGAAGTGAGTTCCCTCATGTTAAATGTTAACTGTAATTTCTCCTGGCCAAAAGAACAGATAGTGCATTCTTTCCTGTCTGCATGATAATGGCCACAAGTGTGCTGGCTGCGTTTGGCCTGACCCACCGCTGCAACTGGTTTCTCCCCCGGTGGAGGAATGCTGACGCTCAGCCTGCTGCAGGGAGTGGGCTCAGGCTGCCAAAGCTCTCATCCGAGCTTAGCCCTGAGGACTTCCTTCACATGGCAGGTATCTCATGCATCCAAACCTGTGCTTCAGGGCTGGGATTTGCTTAGGGCGGAGGGCAACTGCAAAAAGTCACATCTAGGGATCAATTGTGAACAGCCCCAGAGTTCAGGGGGTTGTTGGGATTCAAACGGGCTAATGTTTTGCTTCTTCCAGCTGCACTAGCATTTTTCTAAACATATTTCAGTGCTTATCCTTGCATTAAGCACAATAGCAATAGAGGAGGAGACTTGTGACCATTTGAACTTGAAATCCCCCGAGAGCTTTTTATTCTAATAAAACAGCAAAATATTGGATACATGACACCCCTTACATCAAACTCTATCATATTAAGGAAACCTTAGAACTCTGCTCTGCAGTCTGGCCCGATACATTACAATTCATCTGGGATCAGTATAAGAAATAATTACATCTATTTATTTATTCCACTGTCAGAATGTTGACACTAGTTTTTCATATTGTCTCTGTCATGAAGAATCATAATTAAATAACATGTCAAATGTATTGATCATACGTTTATAAATTTGTTTGATATATCATAGAGGCCTTTTGTTATTAGGAGATATCACAAGATTAAAATTAAAGTTTGCCAAGCCATGTAGCTCATTCTACATATGACTTTTTCCTCCTAATTAACCACAAAATTCTGATGGCTTGTCATGCCAATATTAGATAAAGTAATCTCTTCATTTTTATCTCAAGTTCAGTATACCATTTCCCTTTTGACCAAAATCTGGCAATCATATTAGGCTGTGAAATGACATGCTTCTGTTGTAGTTTTCAATTTTTCTGTCCTAATTTCCCTGTTTAAGATGCAGTCTTATCACAAATAAGATCAGCTGGCGATCGCTTTCAATTTTTGTGTTCTTCCTGCACAAAACAGAGAGCAAGAGTCTTGACCACTGTCATTTATTCCCTGTCGTCATAGCAGCATGTTAGCACAACTCAGATGTGCAAGGGCATGCCTGTAGGTATAGCCGAACACATGGGTATCTGTCTCAGCTTCAGCTCCTCAGCACTCACACACCTCTGCACAAAACAGGTTTTTAGGAAGTTTGTTGGGAGAAGAAAAGTCAGTAACTTGTGTATCTAAATGATGCTGTTTGTTCCAGACAACATGAAATTTGAAAAGAATCCTATGCCCTTTGCATCCCATGTGCTACTTCAAAGGATAAAAAGATGCAAATGAATGGGTATTTGTTGTCCCGTTTTGATGTATTTTCTCCCTTTTTCAGTAAGAGCATAAGCTAGGAAGGTTTTACTCAGATTTGGTGGCAGAACACATGCATTAAGATTAAGTTTCTTTTTAAAATTTGCATTCTTTGCTTTGTGTGTTTCCTAAATGGGGCAAGAGGGTTTCTTAGCATGTCTTAGTATTAAAATCTAAAGTAACAGACCTTCATTCTAATGAGCTTTGTAAATCTGACCTAAAAAGTGTCGCCTAGAGTCTTTGAAATGAGTTTCCTACAACTTCCTCTGATCTGATTGTGTGTTTTAGGGGAGGTTAAATGGGTTAAGATTCTTAGCTGTCCTAAAGCCATTGGAGTGATTCCTTATTAATCTTTTTCACCCCCTAAGACATCATCTACAGATCTAGGCGGATTTAGTACATAAGATAACATAGTCAGCTCTGCCATAACTATCCACACAGCTTCTGAAAGGACAAAAGGGTGACAAAAATATGCAGGAAACCTTTCCAAAGTTTCATCTTAACAATCCTTTCCAGTCTTCCCTTCTCCTATATTCAGTTCTTACTTGTTATAGAAAGTAAGTTTTATCGTCATAGGATAATATCTCTGCAACTTGTGATCAAAATTACAAAGAAGTTTGTTGTGCTCTGTGTCCTATGGCAAAACTTGTGAGCGTAAGACAGGGTCTTCAATTAGCCCTGTTACTGCTGATAACCAAGAGCTTCTTGTTCCTGCAGTAAGAGCCCCGTGTCTGTGCCAGCAGCTGCTCCCTCCTGCCTGCTCACCCACTCCCCAGACAGCTTTTCCTGTTATTCTTGTTAAGGTCTGGGCTGAGGGGTTATGCTGATGGGTAAACACTGCAGAGCTTCACTGCAGGGAGAGAAATTTCCTTTCCACCAAACGAATACTACAGGGGAAAAAAAAAAAAAAAAGTTAAAATCCAGAGACCAGAGAAAGTTGCACTCATCTGCATGAGAGATGCTCCTGTCTTCAGACACTTTTTGACATAACAGGATAGTTCAGGGCCTTTCCTTCTGGTGACCAATTCTGGGCACACAACGGCATTACAATGCTTTTGCTATAAACTTTTTATTTTTGGAAGAAGAAAAATTCCAGTTACCCTTTGGCATTGGCTGTATATTTTACACAATCCTGTTATACCCCATCCCATTGTTGCTATATATACATGGCAGCAAAGGTGTTTTCAGTTCAGCCCTCTTCTATTTGCTCATAATCATTTGCTTTGCAATAAAATATGAGTGAGGTCTGTGGCCAGAGGATTTTTATATGGCTGTCCAAGTCCTAACAACATTTGAGAACCCTAGGTGTTGTACAAATAATAGTAATATAATTTCAGGGATCAGCTGCCATTTAATCAATGTCAGGAGATTGTCAATTGCTTCCATGATTTATGGTTGTGAAAATACTGAATGATTTGTAAAATAACAAGAAGCTAACTTGAACTGCACCTCCCCTGTATGGGGTATTTTGAAAACACAGCAAACCGAAACCCAGAACTGTTTTGGAAGAATTTTCTCAGGATTTTTAAGTGCTTGCCTTAGCATTGAGCTCCCTGTTGACATAAGGGTTCTTTTGCAGG
The DNA here is from genome assembly GCF_047663525.1 of Anas platyrhynchos. NCBI lineage: Eukaryota > Metazoa > Chordata > Aves > Anseriformes > Anatidae > Anas > Anas platyrhynchos. Next base: position 2,759,479 of record NC_092606.1, read on the forward strand.
TGCTACTGTAGTCTCTTGGAGATCTTATGAAGCCATTACAGTCTTTCGGCCTCACAAAAAGAAAAACACTTAAAAATACTGAATAGCTTCTTCAAAGCCGGAGCACCCTGATAAGTAATCTAAGTGTGTGGTTTTCCATGTGTTTTGACGCTTTCTGAAATGTAAGAGTCCGGTCCCACAAACACTGCGGGGCCAGCAGGCACTGCTGTGGGTTTCTCACCATGGCAATCGCTGTGCCCTCGGCCTGATAATGCACTTAAGCATATGCTTAACTTCTTCCATGCTAAGGAGAGCATTTAAGCATAGTTCTTAAATCTCAGTGACTCTAAATCAAGCATATCTTTGAAGTGCTCTTTTCAGTTGGCCAAGTGTCCAGTGGCAAATCTTTCAAAGAAGGGGTCCTAAGAATTGAATATGAACAAAATACTGCATGCGACAAAGCAGACACTTGTACAAGCAGGTACCTGGGCTGTTTGGTCAGTGGGGTTCTTTGGGACCCTTCCTAGCTCGTCTGCAAACTCACCTCTACCTAAGGCTGTACATTTGAGATTCTCTGTGCTAGTTTGCGCTTCTCTAAATGGGACTAATGATTGTATTTTCAAGCTGTGCTGCAGATATTTTAGGTATTTGTATTTATAAAGTGGTTTAAGGTCACCAGGTTGTCATCAACTTCTAAGTGTGTGTGCTTATTGTATCTGCATATGTTCCTGTATCTTGGAGATACAGTAGCAGAAGAAACACTTCTCCAACATAGTTGTTATTCTTCCTCCTTAGCAATATCTACAACAGAAATTATTAAATTATACAAGTATTTGAAAAGCAATTAGACCTATTTATGGCAGAAGATTAAAAAGCTCACCCTTTTCTAGCAGCAGTGTAGCAAAAATTATGACTCGCGTTGCACTCTGCCCAATAAAAGCACCCTGCTTCCATAACTCTCCTTCTGGTACTTCTGACACCAGCATGCCAGGGATTTTTGTCTGCATGGAGCCCAGCTTTGGAGTCTGCAGAGATGTTTCAGGCAGGGTCTGGAAGAGCTCAGGAATGTGTGCTTTATTAAAAAAAAAAAATACAGTGGAGGCAGTTTAGGTATTTAGCCTCTGAAGCATTTTTTGTATCTCTTAATTACTTATAATCTGACTTTTCTTTCTAATTGAGGCTCCCAGCATCTGTCTAGCTACCAATACTCTTAACTACTAATTTACATTGCAGTTGGCACCTGACCTTACATGACACACGTAAGACTCTTAGACAGATAATCCTGGCTTCTTCTTGAGAATTATGTCGCCATGGAAGGGTCAGTGGTGTGAGACAGCACAGCTTGAGGTGCGAAGTGCCGTGGCGGCTAACACACTTTACCTAGCTGAGTCTGGGAATCCCTTAACAGGCTGATCCGGGCTTTTACGCAGCAAGTCCTCCTGCTTTTGTCCTGGGCAGGCATTTCTCTGCCTGTCACTTACAGGCCTTAAAGCAGCATGTCTACGGTGGTTAATTTGCAGACATCAGTAGACACATTTCACACTGAATTCCACCCTGTGGGGCCGTGTCTAATTGGACAAATTTGAGCAGCAGGCAGAAAAGCCACCGCAGCATGGAGCATTGATATATGGGCACAGGCAGAGGGTTGAAATCTTAAAGATACAGCTCCTCCGCTCGCCGGCCCACACCCGCCAGGCTCCCAAATTTGAAACAGAGCTGCCACTACAAGCAAGGCTTAACATCCCTACTGAGGGCATCACCTAGGTGCTACAGGTTTGGTGGTGCTGCTCCCTTCCGAGTGGGCATGTTTCTCCCTGCACGCTCCCTCCGCTAACGTGGAAGTTCACTCTTAAGGAACAGGAAAGTGTTTGCAACTTTGCAGCGTGTCGAAGTAGCATTTAGTGCAGCACAAACCTCTGAAATTAGAGGCTTGTTTGGCTTTAAACTGCACAGCTGCGATCCACATTAGAGTTTCTTTCTGGGAATTTCCTGCAATATTGCAGAAGGCAAGGTGGAGCAGGGAGGCATTGTTATTAGCAAAAAAAAAAAAAAAAAAAAAAGAATTTCAGATCCTTGGCAATAAAAGTGAGTTGAAGGGTTGTTTCTGGTCATAGATGTTTCTTTTCCATTTTATGTTTCTTAAGCATAATAAATGTCAGATGGCTCGAGTAGCATGTTTTATTAAAATAAGTGAATTCGGAGTTCATGAAAGTGCAGTATCGATAGCATTGAGCATGGGATAGCTTTGATAATGCAGGCAGTGGGTAGTGGTGTCAGGGCTGCCCCTCACCTGAATTTGTAGAGACCACTTTTAGAAGGGAGAATTAGCTTAGAATCCCTGTGGTTGCTTCATTTTTGGCATCTCTGCTGAGATCACAAACAAAAGTGCCATCTAATGACAACTGTGAAAAGCCTTTTGGAACAGAAAATTGTATAATATTCTGTGGGTTGGTTGGATTTTGGTTGGGTGGTATTTTGGACACTTCATTAAGAAATGGATTGCGACTGTAACTCATTTTTCATAAATTGCAGAAAGGACATCAGAAGATTGTGATTTTCCATTGTTGTCTCTCTGGGTTGCGTTCAAAAGCAGTGATCTGGTTGAGTGATGCTGCTCAGCAAAAATGGCTCCTGTGAGAAATCCAACTCCCAAGTGTCTTGTTTTGAGTTTCATCAGAAGAATTTACAAAATATCACTCCCCCCCCAGTATAACTGTTTCTTAGAATACATCTATGTTAATACATGAATTTATATTAGTGACATCATGATCTATTAAAGTTTGTCTCTTAAGTTTTGAGTTTTTTTAAATATATCTGAGAAACATAGTTCAGTTTTCTGATTTTTCACACAGTGGTAGTTCTGAAAAAATCCTATTAAATGCAATAGAGAAGTATTGGAATAGCTTCCCACAGGATGGCTCTGGTGACAAGTATTTACATTTTACGTCAGCCAGACCGTTGTGTCTGTCTGAACTTGGACTGAAAATTTCTGCCTGAGTCTGCATGTGCAAGGAGCTTTCTGAGTGCAGCAAGCTGCTCGAAAAGGAAAGCCTAGGGGAAAAAAAATGGCTTGGTGGCTAGTTTTATGTTAATACTGTAACGTATTGATGCTCAAGGATGTCAAGGAGTATGATGCCCTTTGGCTCTTGGTGCAAGAGGAGTGATCCACAGGGCTTTCCAGAACCATGATGTGGAGCGGTGTGTCCTAGAGAAGGCTCTTCAAAATGCCAAATGCTGTGGATGTCATGAAAAGGTCTCTACCAAACGGAAGGGGTGGCTTTTCCGTTGGCAGAAATAATGATTATTGTCTTTTTTCACCATGACTGATGTGTGTTTATATTTAATGTAGTCACCAGATGAAAATGGAAGTCTCTTTGGTTTTAGAAACTGAATCCAAGTCATTCATGTCAATGTGCTGAATTTTCCCTCTTCTTACAACCTCTGCCTTCAATCCCATAGCTTAGATATGGGGGTTTGCTTTACTTAACTTTTTCCAAATTGGAATAAAAAGCTTACATTAACTTTTATCATGGGAGTGCTGTGGGTTTCCCCTCTGGGTTACTCAAAACAAGCCCTACGCTTAGTAGTACTGAAAACTTATGCGAATCTGCAAGTGCAAGATTTAATGCCTTGTAACTTTAATCTGCTTCCACAATAAATTATTTACACACAGTGTGTCACAAACGCTGTGTTGCGAAGGAGTAAAATTTCCTGTGAAGGTGGGCAGGCCTCACGCGCCACGGCCTGCCGGCCTCCATGTTGAGGGGAGCAGGGCAGGCCTGGGCACCATGCAGAGCTGTCAGCAGTGGCTCAGGCTCCACTCTGTTTTCATATTTTTGCTTTTCCTATGGGGCCTGTGCTGTTTCCCACAGAGGAACAAGACTAATAGCTATCGAAGGCCCACTTTTCACATTGACCGGAGAGGCACATGAGCGTGCAGGGAGGAGGAAGCCCTGTGTGGAGAGGGCATCCTCAGCAGTCCGGCTTGTCTCTGACTCCACCACCCACCTACTGCACTGTTCTGCATGGGTCCCGTGCCTCTTCTGCCCTCGCCATCACAATTTCTCCTTCTGTAAAACAGGAGAGTCTTCTCATGTACCCACTTGGATAACTGATGAGGGTGCTCACCCCACACCCACCCCCCTTCCAAGCCAGCAGCCCCAGCTGCATGCATCCGTCGGAGGGAGCGCGGGTAGCTTGCGTAGAGGTTTTGTAAATATGAGTCGTTGCTAAAGTGCCAAAATTATAATTAAAAAAGGTTTTCTCTTTTGGCTTTTGTCTACATACTTTCCTAATATTGTCATTTGGCAAAGCCAGGGTGTCTCTCACAATGTAATTGCCACAGAACATTTCCTTGAAAGAGCAGCAATACCCCGCCTCCTCCTAACACTTGCATGTGGAAAGCACCAACTGTTTTATAGGCATTAGTGAATTATGCTTTTCAGTGCAAGGAGGTATTAACTGTCTGTACAGCTGAGACAGCTGTAAAACAGCTTCTGAGATGAAGTGACCTGCCTGAGGCCACATGTCGGGTGCTGTAGCAGAGGCAGGACTGTGGTTGTGCCTTTTCCACAGAGAAAAGTCTGTGTGTGTGGATCATTCCTCTTTCCTTCCTCCTTCACAGTGGCTGTAGGTCGCAAACAAGCAGTAGGTGTCGATGTGTAGCAAAGGACTTGCCTCATACCACGACAGCAACACTTAGGCTGTGTGTTCATGGTGAGCAGTAGGACCACTGCAACAGCGCCCAGTGGACAGAGCCGCACCAGCTGCGGCTGTCACGCCTTCCCTACCTGGTTTTTGGTGCGAAGCCAGGATAGGAATGCCCAGCCTGCTCCTCTCATCAGTGCTGCTGGCACTTCTCAAAGATTAGTTTTTTTCAGAAGCAGAAGGGCCCTTTTGCAAACCTATTAGAACATGCCAGGTAATCCCTTTACATAGTTACCAGCATTTCCCTGCCACAGCATTACAACCTGCACTGACAGCAACTGGGAAATGCAGATGTCTTCACTGTAGGCACTGAATGGCAAGAAACATCATCTTTTTTAAAGAGCTGTTGTGCTAATAGTAGAATTAGTAAGTAAATAATAAGCAGATTTTATTTTTCAAATCAGTTGTAGAACATACTTTTTGTTTTGGGGCAAAACTTTGAAGATTAGGAAATTTTCCAACTGTTTTGAAGTGAAAAATTAAACTGATAACTTTTAGGGGGATTGCTTATTTATTTGTTTTTAATCTTTAGTATGAAGAAAATTCATCTTCCAGAGAGGTGGAAGGTTTCCATTTGTGGAAACTGTGGTGCTGGGGTAATTAAGACTCTTTCCACCTTCAGACTAGTGAAAACTAAGTTTTGGGTCTTCAGCTGGCCTAAATTAGCACAGCTCCATTCAGGCTCCAGCTGCGGTCCCATATTACTGTTCCATTGCAGCAGATCTCATTTATGACATGTTTTTAAAGCAGATCTGTGAAATGATCCAGCTTTAAAACCATAACACTAATAAGGGTGTAGTTACATGAGCATCTTATCCTATAGCAAAGCCAGTTTAAGAGGCTCCCAGCCCACCCCTTACCCTGCCTTCTCCTTCCAACCCCATAGTTCATTTCCTCTCTGCTCCGCTGCTGCAAGTTTTTGGTGTTTGTGGGTTTGGTGTTTTTGTGTGTTGTTTATTTTTTTCCCCCTTTCTTATATTGTTTCAATGATCAAGTGGAGCACATTTCCTTAACACATGTATGAGCAGAACGCAGGGCTGTAGCAATAGGATGGCAACGAGAGACAAGGGGGAAGGGCTAGGAAGTCCCAGTGCTGGGAATCTTTCAAACTGGCTTCAGTGCCAAAGCGGATCCTGCTGCTACCACTAAACCCAAGCAGCTTTGCAGGGTTGTTACTCAAAAACTCAGTCATGTAAACAGCAGAGGGGAAGCTCTGGACAGATTGCCATAGCAGCCTGTGGCAGTGGGTAGGAGCTCGCACCCCAAAGAGCGATGTTGGCTTAGACTTTGACTCCTAAAGTCAGCAAGGTATTTAGCATGGTCTTACTCAGTTCCTGAACCTCTGCTGAATTGGGGCCATTGCCATGAGATTATTAAGTAAACTGCACTTATTCTTTGTTCACAACAGCAGTTCAGTTTTGCCAGAGCAGCGCTTGTTTCACTGGAGTAGATGAGAACAAGTCAAGATTTCAAGGAATCTAAGAATAGTTCACTGTACCAGGAAATTTAGTCTACCGGGATTCTGCACTACATAGCAATGAGATCAAATGCTTTCCTAACCTATTTACTTTAAATGTATCTTGAATATTAGCAATGATGGAGTAAACAGACAGATCTTTAAAAAGCATGGTGCCTGGTGAATGTCTGACACGATGTTTAATGAGCACAGGAAGGTTTTTTGTCCAACTGCCTTCAGTCTGTGGAATGTGTTTTCTCCTTATTGTTTTGGCTGGATGGATCTTGTGGCCGATCTATTTAAAAGTAATTAAGTGAACATTTGCAGAAACAACATGGTATCTTGGACCCGCACGTGGTACAGATTAGGTGGAACGCCAAGCTTTTCTTCATATGTGGTGTGGTTATCAGTAGCCCTCCAAACAATGCATGCAGATATCCTTCCTTGCACATCCTTTTTAACAGAATTGAAAAACATGATGACATGTAACGAAACCTCCCTGGGGGCTGCAATTTGTTAGTCGGTGGGGAAGAAGCTCTGTCTGCAGCACAGGGACTCGGAGCTTCATCAGGGCTGCTCAGGCAAAATGGGGAACTCGTGTCCCTTGGCACTTGTGTGCGAGTCCCACGTCTGTAGTGCGCAGTGCTGGCAGCAACAATTCAGCATTGTGTTTGCTTGTCTGCTGCTTTCTGAGAGCAAGATGTATTACTCACTCCTCCTTTATACATTACACGGGGTGGAAACAAAAATCAGATATGAACTCAAAGTCCATCAATCATTACTAACCTGGAAGATAGACCGTGATAGTAAATCTTCCTTTTTCTTTCTACTCTTTACACACAGCAGTACAACATGCTGTATAACACAAGAAGAATTAAGTTGCTCGGATGCAAGCCAGGGTGTAAAAACAACTATCGATACAGTCATCCCGTCCTTGGCCGGTCTACCTGTCTGCTGCCTGCCCCTCACTCGGTATTACTGGGTGGTTTCTCAAATGGTCTGGATGAGACCAAAAGGGCTGTGAGACAAAGCACAGCACTTCTGTTTTAGCTGAATCAGGAATAAAATACTTAACCACATACCCAGGTGGAGGCGATGCCTAGAATAGATCCCTAAGTACAGATCGGTGCTGGTGACTTTGCTATTTGCATTTCTTTTAGGAATAATTTTTGCACCAGTGCCAACGAAATTACCGTGGTAAGAGGTGCTTGTTTGCATTTGGTGGTTAGTAGTGTCATTTCTTTTTTGATTAACCTTTTGAGTACTACAGCTGTTCGCTGCAATCTTGTAGGGGTTTTATGATTTGAGAATTTATGACAAAGGCACTCTAACACAAGGAATTTGAGCTCATGGGATTATGCTGGGCGTGCGTAGGTTATTGCGGGAGCATTCGCTGGTTTTCCCTCTTCCTGTAATTCTGTTGGTACCAGCTATATGATCAAAAAATTCAAATTAGAGCATTAGCAAATGCAAACATGTAGCCACATTCTCATCATTTAGACTAATTTTAAACCTTTGGATAAAGCACTTCAGCTTTATCAATTCGCAGATACAGAACTGACAAGCCCGTTTATAACTATCTGTGATACAGAGCAGCAGCACCAAAAAAGCCATGGGATTTTGGAGTTGGCACTGAGAAACTTTTCCATAAATGCCAGGAATAACATTATATTTTAATATTTAACCCTTATACAGGCAGTTGGAGGACTGGAAACCATATGTGCTTTTCATAATGGGAGCCAAGATGACCCTACATAAAGATAAATATAACTACATAAAAGCGTTCAGGAAGGATGGTGTTGTGGTTGAGAGCTGGGCAAGGGCCGGGGAGCTTGAGGGTCTAATCCCAGCTCAGCCACAGGCTTCTTGGGTGATCCTGGGCAAGTAACTTAATCTCTGCGTGTTTCAGTTTTTCCATTTGGGAACGAGAGATAATAATACTGCCCTACAGCCACGCTCAGGGAAAAACGCATTGCTGCTTGTGAGGTGTGTGCTTTGAGACAGAGCTGGTGGCCACCAGGATAAATCTCAGCCAAGTGCTCTGCGGAGGGCAGGCGCTCCGCCGCCCTCGGAGGCAGCTGTGGCTTCGCCTCTTCTCCAGAGGCTGTTTGAAAAAGCTCCTGCCTTAGTCGGGCGGCGTGTCAGGCTGGGGTAGCGCACCTGAAGCTTCGTCTGGGAAGTCGCATCGTTGGCAGACGTGCCTTGTTTGAATGAAATTCAAGTTCAGAAACGACGAGGGGAAAACTACAAGGAAAGGAAAGGGAAACCTGCAGTAGATGAGCCCATCTGGTTTTGTTTGAGTGCTACCTAAGTAACTTGTGTTTATGGGTTATAGGCTGGTGTTTTCTTTATACGGGCCCTGGCCAGGTAGCTGTAGTTGTGCTCGTGACTTGGCATTCGCTCCTGCCCTTTGTGAGTGTGCTCAGGGGGGATAAATCCCCATTCCCTTACAGTTCTCTGAAAAAAACGGGATACTTCAAAGGCACTGTCAAGACAGAGGCATTTCTTGACGTGAGGAGGAATGATGTTCAGGAGATAACATCTCCCCTAAGATGCCGTCCATGCTCCGAGCGAGTCTGTAAAAGCCTGCCGAGGCTCCGGGTGCCGGCTGCGCTGCGTAAGGTGCGGGGGAGCGTAATCGCCCGCTGTTTGGAAGGAAGAGTTTTTATGTAATTATACCCTTCAGCCATTGCCACACTTTCCTCTCTTTCAACTTCAGGCAGGTCCACACGTTCAGATGTGAAGCTGGAAATGAAACACATCTGGACATCCAAAAATGACAACAGACTTTTATTTGCTATTTTTGGTATACAACAAAAGCTTTGTATCTTGCTAATTGAACATATGGGCTCTCGGTTGCTTTTTTCCCTTGCTAAACTCCACTTTTCCATGTGTCATCATATGATTCCAACATTTGATCTGTCGAGTCCATCTTGGCCATGTGTTTGTTGTAATCTGCTACACATGTAGGCTTGTTTTCGTGTGCGTCCTGACCTCCAGTGAGAGCTGCAGTTGTTTCCATCATGGATAGTGTTGAGGAGTTACACATCCTTTTTATCAGTGTATTTGGCCACCGGCAGCTCCTCGCAGCGCGGATCAGCGATCCTGCCAAGCCTCTGAAAGCTCAGTGTTTAGGGTAGCCATATCTGTTTGTGTTACGATACCAGATGCTGCTTTCTTTCAGTGTAACAGAAGTAGAAGGGAAGACTCACCAAAAATAGAAAATAGCCCCACAAGTGAAATCCTAGCGTCTCACCGAGGGAAGCTGAGGGTCAGCGTTAGCTAATGTGAAGCATGAGGAAGGCAGCAAGGATCGATGGCAGGTCCTCGCCATCCTGCAGAGCAGGCAGCGGCCGTGCCCACGGACAGCAGGGCAGTGTCAGCACCGTGCCGGCCATCACACAAAAGCCACGTGTTTGTGTGCAGAAGTCTGCAGGGTAAAAAGGCAAAAATGCCGTATCTGGCATGGAGAAGCTGAGACCTTCAAAGCCGGCTGTGCCATAAATACCCACTGGGAACTTGGCCCTGCTGTACGTACATTCGTGAGACTCGACTCATTACAAATACAGGACCTCTTGATTAGCATGAAAGATTCGTCATCAGAAATTTTTTGTGCCTGTGGGGGATCCACTTACTTATTTCAAACTGCAGCTCTAAATTGTTCCCATGCTTCATCATGCTTTGATTAGCTAAAAACTTAGAGTAACTGTTTGAGGAACTTACCATAACTAAAAAACAGGTGACAATGATCAAACCGTAGGGCGCAGAGCAGAGACTGCTGGTGCTTTAGGGTGTTGTGCCTGAATGTAGTTAGAGGCAACCCACTTACAGGTTCCTGAGCGATGAAAAGACTTATTACCTGCATGCTTTCAAAGAACGTGGTACAATGCCAAGCACTGTTGCATAATGTTCTCCAGAATAAATGACAAATTAAAGCAAAAAAAGGGGGTAACTGTGCATTTAATTGCCTGTACACGCATGTATACCTAGCCCCTGCCTGTGCATCCATGTCGTGTTACAGCTGTGCTAATAGTCACCTTTCTTGCAGTAAATATTGGGCCAATTTCATCACATTTGGTTTATGTTTATCAACACAGCACTTATGCAATGGGGTTTGGGTTGCAGCAAGGGAAATAGTCCATTGCTGTCTAGCAGCGAGGTGAAGGAGTGAGAAGCCACATGTGGCAGAGTCCTGCTGGAGACTTTCCTGTGGCCGTGTTGCAACACACCCGCACAGCTCCAGTGAAAATCAAATATTTGTGCTTGAAGACAGAGCTGAGGCAATTTCCACCAGGAATATGCTGTCTCTCTCTGGATGAAAAACATCTCGCATGCATTGTACTATTATTCTGCTCGGTGCTTGACATACACTGCCTAGCAATTTTGTACTGAACTCCCCTTTTCTTTGAGCCAAGAGCGTAACATTAAACAAATCTGAGATTGCATTTGAGGACTTCCCAATCAACTGAAGAATGAACTCTGAAGCAGAAGTTGTTTTTAACAAAACGAGCTTACAATTATTATTCATAAATGCACATGTTATGGCTGCAGTTGTTCCACTTCTTTCTTTTACAACCCTATAAATTGTATACAGAACATAAAGGCTTTACTTCTTAAATAAATGTTTTGCAGCCGCCATAAATTATCTTTCTTGCATTCATAATGAAAAAAAAAAAATCCTGTTTGATGTTTTATATCCTCTTCCCTAAAATGTAAAATATGGTAGTTGGAGCCAGATTTTATCTCATTTGAAAATAAAAGAAGGTTCATTTCCTACTAATTTTTTTCAGTCTTAGGTTTGGAGTTCCCATGAAACGTTGCCCAATCTGCAAAGCAGTGTTACAATAAACTCCGCATTATCTGGGAGTTTGTGTTTGACTTGTACCACCGCTAATAGTCCTCGTCATAAAATGAGTTATGAACATAACCTGAATCTCCTGTATTTTTTTTAATCCCTAATGTTGGTTATATTTCATCTTTCGACGCACCCCAAATCGCTGGCTGAATATTGGATTGTTGAACTTTTCCTGGATGCCAAACCTACGAGGACCCTGCCCCAGCGTTGCTGTCCTGGAAGCAGGCCTTGCTAAACTCCCAGCTCACTGGTTTGCAAAGCAAACTTCAGCCTTGTACTATTTACCTTGGCAAGTGCCCGACCAGATTGATGATCTGTAAAGTGGATTTGTTATTTGGCTGTTTGCTTTGGCAGCTCTTGAAAGCAGTTTGCTGATTACAGTCCCAGATGTCATTGCATACATTACTGTTCACTATAAGTTTCTTTTAAAGTTTTAATTTCAGCTACAAATACTATTAAGCTTTTTGCACCTTTCCGTCTTTTACTCATGGATATTAAATATCAAGAGCAGGCAGCCCTGATTTCCTTAAATTTCCCTATTATTATCATTGTCGGTCTCCTTCAGGCATCTCTGTAGCGTCAGCAGCCAGGGGGAGGAACGCCAGCATCCCCCGGTTCGGCGCTGTGCCCGTCCACGGCACTGGCTTTTGCAAGTTGCTCACACCCCCAGAGTTTTAATTGTAGGTAACCTGGAAAATTGGCATTGTGTTTTTGTAAATTGTCAGGCTTAAAATGAGCAAATACTTGAGTCAGAGGAGTTGACAACATCAGTAGTGCTGTTAACTAAAATCATGCCATGCCCTGTTTGTATTAGACAAAAAAAAGGAATGTGCATCTTCCAGGTATGTTTTCCAGGTTATATCTGTCTCCTCTTAGCTATGCTCTTGTTTTTCAGAGGTTCTCAAGCCTGGTAGGCAGTTTGGTGGATGGGTAGGCTCAAAATTCAGTTTTTTCCTAACGTGGGGCAGCTGTGGTCAGGCTCAGGCGGCTCCTCCGTGCCCCGCTGTGCCAGCCTGCACACAGTAGGACGAGGGGCAAGCCATACCTGTATGCTGCACTGCACTGATGCCTCCAAGTGCGTCTGCCCTTCTAATGCAGAATAAAAGCTGTGTAAGAATCTCAGCAGCGTGTTTGCTGCTCACCTACTGCAGGCACTGCAGAGCTGCCTCCAGGGAACAGCACGGGCCCCGCGGCTCAGTCGGGCTGGCACAGATCATCGTGGGGTCCTGGGCTGGAACAGCAAAACCGCTCTCCATAGGCAGCAGCTTTCTGTTGTGTTTTTTTTTTTGGTGGGGGTCCTTCCAGCTTTGAGATATTTCAGTTGAAGAAGTTAATTCACTTTAAGTAAGTTTACTTTTCAAGGGGAGGATATCATTGTAGTATTTTTGGCCACTGCTTGAGAATTCCTCTAACCCTTTACTATAATAAGCAAATTGAGCAGATTAAAGACACATTACGTTGCCAAATGGTTTTTCTGAACTGTGCAAAGCTACCCAGGGTGACATATATTTTTTCTGTGGAAAAGGTTGTGGGGGTTTTTGTGAGCTGCTATGCTTTTTTTAGCGCTTCCTGTTTTATTGTGTTTGAAGTGTCTTTGTGGTGACCTGTTGGGGTAAGATTCTTCCATATGGAAGTGTTTCTTCAACTTTTAATCATTTTGTTTTTAAAAAAGAAAGATTTTTAAATCCGATTTGCAGATGTCTCTGGTTTTGTTCGCAGAGAGCTTGTCCAACTCACTACAGTGTTGTAGAAACGTGAGTCATGCTGAATTGTTTATATACAATATAAAGATGACATCCACATATTTGCACTCTTAATTAAGTTTCATACCTTCTTTAAAATCTGTTTAAAATATCCTTAGAAGAGCATCGATATGTGTTTTAATGTATTTCTCTCTTCAGAAAATGATACCCCTTTAAAGGTCTGGGGTGAAATCCTGCCTTTGCTAAATGCTTTGGCAAAACTCCCATTGGGTTCGGTGGAACTGGGATTTCACCAGTAGACCCCTCCTCTGTTGCAGGGGTCTCTGAAGTCAAGTAATATCGGGATAACAAGCAAGTTTGTCCTTTGCCTGTTCCTGGAGAAAATCTTGCTGGGATTTTACATAGGGTCAGAAAAGGTTACAAGTTTATTTTTAAGTCTACAAGACGAAATTCTTCATTAATGTGCAACAGAATGCATATTCCCTGCACTCATATTGGGCTCGCTGGCTTGTAACTGAGTCCAGAACCTGGCCCGCTGCATGTGCATTATAGCTGCATCCTGTTTCCTATTAGTTTTGACACTGACATCTGAATTTCAGATTTCTTCTTGTTTAGGTTTAACTGCTCAATCAGTATGTACAAAAGACATCTTGGGATCTCTCTGCAGTCGTCTGGCTTGCACGGGGTGAACGGGCAAAACTTGGCGTCTGCCCTAAGAGCTCTGAAGCAGCCCCTGTGTTCGAGCTGGTAGACTACGGCGCGTCACTGCACAGACAGCTGGGGTTGTCAACCAGGCATCTCCAGACTTTCTCTCTGCATCATATCCTCAGCGTTTTAACCATAAGAAAACTGTATTTGACAGTATTTTTGAGCCCACATGTGAATACCACATGTTGAGGTCTCATGTCTGCAGTTTCACTCCTAATTAAGTGTAGATGTAAGTAGTGGGTATCTTATAAGGTCCTTGGCTCTCTGCAATTCACCACAAGCATCTAATTTCCACTTCCTTTGTCTTGGACCTATTATTTATATGAGAAGGGTAGGTGGACTCGGTGGTTACAAGTCTATTGGATTATTATGTTTCTGTAGCCGTCATCCTGTCAAAGGTCCTGCAGACATTTGTGCTATTGGCTCTTGCTAGTTTATTATGGGTAAAATCCCTTTCCGTGCCGAAGGCTAGCCCAAGGTCTGCGCACCACTTAAGTCTTACTAAGCCCTAAAAATGGATCTTAAATGGTATATTGGCCTTGTGCCTGTTCTCAGCACGGAGGTGAATTGCATTCTTTATGAACAGTGAGATTTCCAGTTCAGCTTAGGCTGTTTATCTTCACTGCTCTGAGTATTAGGATGGTTTCTCTAAATCTGTCTAAAACTTCTGGTGCTTCAGCCCGCAGAAGCTAAGGCTTTCTGACCTAACAACAGGATGGTTTGAGAAACAGCAGCTTTTTGATGTAGATGGGCACAGCACTCATCTGTTTTGAATTTTCAAGGTGTTCCAAAGTCATATTGTTAGCTACAGGGGGTCTTTTGTGAGCAGTGCTACGTACTGACTCGCTACTGAGACCTCAGAACATTCCCAGGTACTTAGTTTGGAAAATTGAAGTCAAGTCCCTGTGTTGTCTTACGCCTATCATACAAACTGAGGCATAAAGTGGACCAGTGACTCTGCTGGGCTGCTCAGAGTGGTACCAGTGAGATGCAGATGTAAAGCTGGAGGCTTATTTTACTGTTGGCGTTCAGTCTGCTTTCCACAGTATTCAGAGCTTGTTGGAAATGATTTTGGTAAGGAAATGCTGGCAATATTATTTGCATGTACCTGAAGATGGTCATACTGATGTAACCTCTTTCGATGATGCTTTCTCTTCTCCTACATGACAAAATGTATTGATACAAGTGCAGATTCAGGACTGGCTTTCAAAGTTGGCATGAAAAAAAAAATAGAATCACACACTTGAAAGTCTTCATCATCTCAGGGCCTTCTTTCCACTGCGCCCTGGCAGGGTGTCAGGGCTCTGGGGGAAAGGCGCCTTCAGCTCAGTGGCAAGTCTCCAGTTTAAATATTTCACAAAACACCTCGAATGTATCCCATTTCCTCAGTAGTTTTCAAACAGTGTCCAGCTAGATGAAAATTAGCCAGTGTTTTAGTTCGTAGAGCTACAAAGGTCAAATGTCTTGGAGAAACAAGGTGCTAAGATGCTAATTCTCCACCTTGGAATGAGAAGGCAGTTCTCTGCTCGATTAAGCAGAAAATGCAGGTGGTCTTAAACATCCCTACGTTTGCCTCCTGTTTTGAATGCAATTAAAATCTGCTGGGATTGCAGGGAGGATAACCGGCTTCCAGTGCCTTCCCACGTCCCATCCCAGGCTCAGTTACGATGAAATAACTTGGGGAGGGAGCCCCTGGGCAGGCTGCAGGCATGCTACCAGAGGGCCTTGTCTGTCCCGGCTGTGGGACAAGCAGAGAGCTCGTCCCAAGCTGCTATTCTCACACTCCACCTCCTGCGCTTCTCCTCTTGGAATCTTGTTTTCCACTTTTTGGAGATTTGTGAAACATATGCTTTGGAGGAGTCCCAATTTTTTTTCCCAGCAAGAAAAGAATTACTATTTGTATTGTAAAATGCCTCACGAAAACGTACGCTCCTTCTTTATAATGGACTTGCCTGGCACAACTCAGCAATCCGCGTTTCTCATCACTTCACAGTGTACTTTTATAGGGTATAAAAATGGTGTTATGATCCATGTTCCCAAACCTTGCCTCAGCTAGCAAGAACATCAATAAACATGGCTTGATAGACAACAGAGCCGCAGCGCCATTCCCTCGGTACTTTGAACGTGCCCTGACATATCTTTTGGATCTATTCTCCATATATGAAAGTGCTCCTGCCTCCGCTGACCTTTTAATGTATCAAAGGTAGTAATATTGTGTGCTTAGGAAAAGTCACTTCTCCCACAATACGTTTCCAGTCTGGTCACTTGTTGTACTTACAAATATTTTTCATTTAATGACCCCCTGTTTTTTCCTCTTTCCTTGTCTTAAATTAATCACAGATCGAACGAATAGCATACCTGGAATTAAGAAAAGATTTTACTTCATTTTTCCCCCTTTCTTTTTTTTTTCTCTCTCTGTAAAATTATTATTTTCATTTCTTTGGTTCCCTCCTGAAATGATTGTTTTATGTTGGAGCAGTTAAGCGCTCTGTTCCAGGAAAGTCTGTCTTTGTTCCAAGGCTTCCAGTGCAGAGGCTCTTTCCACCTTGATCTTTCAGCACTGCACTAAACCATTTGGCCAGTTTTTTGTCACATTTTTTTTGTTGCTGTCCAGGGTTTTTGAGAGATTCCCCTTGGACAGCTTCCACCTTTCAGCTTGCCCACTGTAGGAAATTCTTCTGCTTGTATTTACACCGCCGCATCGTCAGAACCGATGCATCACTCTCCTATCTTCATTAGCCGGGGCCTGACAGCCACTTGCTCACCTCCAGGATTTTCTTTTCTGTGTTTCCAGGAGTGAGCTCTTCCTGATGATGCTCCAGGCCAGGCGTGCTTGCGGAGGGCCCTGTGGGGCAGCAGCCTCACAGACCGTCCCATCCCTCCACCGACACAGCACTGTCAGAAATCCCTTCTCAAAGCCTCAGGAGAAGCGTGCTTGCAGCCCAGAAGGCCAATTATAGCCTGGGCTGCATTAAAAAAGGGGTGGCCAGCAGGTGGAGGTGAGTGTCCCCCTCTGCTCTGCCCTTGTGAGACCCCACCTGGAGTCCTGCGTGCAGGCCTCGGCCCCCAGCACCAGAAGGATGTGGGGCTCCTGGAGCGGGTCCAGAGGATAGCCACAAAGATGCTCAGAGGGCTAGAGCACCTCTCCTGCACAGAAAGATTGAGGGAACTGGGCTTGTCTAGCTTGGAGAAGAGAAAGCTCCGGGGAGACCTCATTGCGGCCCCCCAGTGCTTGAAGGGAGTGTATGAACAGGAGGGGGAACGCCTGTTTACATGTGTTCGTAGTGATAGGACAAGGGGGAATGGTTTTCAACTAAGACAGGAGAGATTTAGGTTAGCTATTAGCAGGAAGTTTTTCACTCAGACGATGGTGAGGCACTGGGACAGGCTGCTCCGAGAGGTTGTGGATGCCCCATCCCTGAAGACATTTAGGGCCAGACTGGATGCGGCTCTGGGCAGCCTGCTCTGGTGGTTGGCAGCCCTGCCCAGAGCAGGGGGGGTGAAACTACGTGATCTTTAATGTCCTTTTCAACCCAGGCCATTGTAGGATTCTCTGATTCTATGATTTGGGCTCAGCATTTCAGCCTTGTCTGAGGGACTGGAAAGGTGTGGGAGCGGCTTCTACCTGGGTTAGAGGATTCCCCTAATAACCAGATTTCTTCTCCATGTTAAATTCCGCAGAAACTTGTGATTAGCCCCACTTCTGAGAGTTCAGAGAGGCTTAATTCTACTGTAAAGCTGTCAGCAGTGATATTTTTTTAAGACAGATCTTGGTTCTTGTACAGAACTACTTCTCGCTAAATTCCTGTTCAACCAAACACACTTGTCATTTCCCAGCCATTAAAGACCATAAACTCCATCTTTGGTTTTTTACATGCAGAACTTAGTTTATAATGATAGATACTTGTTTATAACGCACTGAAGATTTTTGTTAGCTTTCTGGCATAAAAATTGGAATCTTCTCCTTTGATTCGTAGTTATTAGTAGCAGGTTTATCCTTTAAAATATGTGCAAGTTATGATTCCAGTAGAATATTTATTGTCCACAGCAATGGTAGTCCGCAGCTTTCAGAATCCATCTTGCTGTGGCCGGCGGCATGGTTATAATCATCAGAAACTGCGCGCAGCAACTGAGGCTCCTTTTGCAGAAGGATTTAGGTACTGCAAGGCAGAAAGCCCCAGGGCACCTGCTAGAGCTGTGGGGTCCTCGTGGGGAGGGAAGAGCCTTCCTGCCCCAGCGCTGGGGTATCTGTAATAGGGCAGGTTTGAGTGATCTGGTATTTAGAGGATGCTATAACGTGTGTGCAGAGCTGAGTGGCTGAATCAGGCCCTCCTGGGGAAGCAGGCAGGGAGAAATGCCAGCTTGGGTGATCCCAGAGGTGCTGGGAAGACTGGGGTGGTTCTTCCCAGCACAGCACAGGGACAGGGCCTGTGGGGTCAGGCAGGGATCTGCGGTATCACCATTTGGACTTCCAGACACCAAAGTTCCCCCTTCATCCCTAGCCGTGTACCTGATTTCTTTGGGCTTTCAGTGGCTACTGGTTGAATGGTCAGTCCCAAATTACATTATAGGTTGCATTGTTTCATAAATCATAACAAAGCGTGTCCTTGCCTCAGTGCTTCAAAAATGGCTTTTACTAAAGGAAGAAAAAAGGACACTGACTACAAAAAGCCATTTCTTCAGAGTTAGGGCGCGCGGCATTTCATGAATTAACAGCACAACGTGAATTATCAGACTGTCCTCTTACACTTGATTTTCTTCGCATTTGTTTGGGTTGATGTATCCACTTCCTCTCCTTTTCTGCCTTTGTGGAGATCCATTTATCTTCATGATACAGATGGAAATGTACAGCTGAATCAGGCAGGTCCCCAGTGGGCAGGAGCCTGCAGCGCTCTGAGTCTCCACCAGTGTGAAAGCAGAAGTCCTTGTTTGTCTTCTTTTATTTTTATTTTGTCTAATTAGTCCTCGTTTCTTCCTTAAAGCTTGCTGGGAACAGTGAGCCATCTTTGCCGAAGCCCTGTCTGCATTTGGAGCTGTTACTGCAGATTGCCAAGTGCGAACACGAGGCGTGCAGAGGGGTAACCCTCCTGCCCTTCGCATGCAGCCTTTTCCGAGGATGAGAGTGAGATGAGTTAAATGACCGAAAGCCGTAGGCTAGGACATGCCAGCTGCAATAATTTTTTCACTCAATCATCTCACCTTGCGGTGTCACTCTGCCTTATACAGCCAACAGATGTCTGATGGATAACACAAGTGACAAGGGCAAAACCTCCTGAACGTGTTCAGAGGAGAGGTTCAGGCAGCGAGGACTGGTCTGCTGGCTCCTGACCAGCTGGGTCCTGCCCGGCCCGAGCAAAACCCCCGCGTTCAACGGGGTTTGCTGGAAGTCAGACCTCGGTGCTGCGAGTCACCGAGGGCTCTGGCCCTGCTCCAGAAGCACATTTAAGCACACCCTTAACTTCCAGTGTGTATATACGACCACTGAAGTCACTGTGGCTATTTACATGCTAAAAATTAAGTATATGCTTAAGCTGGCTTGGGGCCAGAGAGTTCAGTGCTTTGTAGGTCCAGTCCTTGTTGGAGCTTAGATAACCAGCTCGTGCAGCTTGGCTCAGGCTTTTAATGAAGTCAGAACCGGGCCAAAAGAATTTATCTTTCCTGACTTGGAAGGCTTGTACGGAAACAAATTTAACGTGTTTTTTTTTTTGAATTTTTATTATTTTCTAAACATAAAATTTCACGTTTCCATGTAGTCCTTAAAGAAACACATTTTGTTAATGTTCTTGGAGGAATCCAGAGGCTGAGACTGAGGCCTTTCCAAAACGCCCGGAGTTGATGGAGAGGTGCCTGTGATCTGCTGCCTGGCCGGGGCGGACGCGGTGCCGCCCGAGGTCCCTCGCAGGCACGTTGTCCTCCCTGCTAGGAAGGAGTGGCGTTGGCACCGGGCTGTCCTCAGACAGAAGGTCTGCTTCTGGGCAGCGCTGGCCACAGAACTGCCCGGTGCCCTTGGTGAGTTACTTCAGCTTCTAGGTTCCAGCTCTTCCCTGCTGTGAGCAACACCAGTCTGTATTTCAGCACTGATGACTTGTTTTGCCTTAGCTGAGGATTTGGCTGTGGGGATGTTTTGTAAGGTCTCCTTCATTCCTTGCTCTTGGTAGCTCGATTAATACATAGCAAGAGTGAATTTCCAAAGCTGTTCCTGATGTTAACGGCGCTGTACTCTTACAGCTGCCCAGAACACAAACATTTCTGTCGCTCCAGTTCAGTGTTGGAATCTGTCTCGTGGTGTTTGTGAGGTGCTCTACAATACGGGTAGGGAAGCTCTGGGTAGAGCAGGCTGTGTATGTAGCATTAGATGCAATTCTAATAAATTGAATGTTAACACACAGTTCTGATACAGAAAGCATCAGAAGAATGTTTTTTCTCCTAAACTATTCCCTCAGGAAAAGCTGGTTTGCACCATAGGAGCATGGCGAGGAGTTACACTGCCGACATGCAAACCCCTACTACAAATGGCTCAAATGCACAGATTTCTGCAAAGCGATTGAAAACCTCAAATGCCTCGTGTTTATTAACACTTTGTGCTGCTTTGCTGGAATTGGGTGGGAGCCGGGAGCTGCTTGGTGCTTCTGGGGAGCGGCAGGCAGCAGGATGGATGCTGTCCTTCGAGCCCCTCCCAGGCACGCAGCAAATGCCTCCTATTCGCAAGGGAGATTTATTTATCCTGTGCACAAGGACTTAATAGACAGTAGCTTGGAATCAACACGCACATTGTCTCATAGTGAGGTAAGACAAATAAATTACAAGTCAGAGGCCCCGAGCAGGATTAGTGATGCACCTTAGGAAAATATTTTGGTTTCTGTTTATATGTCAGCTGGGTTGTGAAACGTTTCATCTGGAAAAGGTGATAAGAGACCAGCGAAATATTTGTTCTTAAGATGCAAAAAATATTTCAGTTTCATTCTTAACTGGTTGCTAGTGATATAAACCAAATTTCACATTTCTGGAACGTCAGTAGCTGCTCGGCCACTTTCCTGTGGATGCTCTGCTGCAAACTTTGTTTTTGCAAAGCAAAATGCAGTACCTGCTGCGACCCATCTGGGGAGGGGCTGCACCCAAGATGAACTTGGCCATTCAGCATTACATTCTCTGTTTCTATTACACAAAAAAAAGAGTCTCCTATTACAGTGTGAGTGATATATTAGGTTGTAGCACAGTTCCAATGTTTTTTCAACACTAAGACTTTTTTAATTCAAGTGAAACAATCAAAATTAAATTCCTTGGCTCAGACAGTTACCACTAATTCTTAAGCAATATGACAAATCCACAGTTTTGTCTCAAATTGTAACATAAGATCTTAGTTATCCAGTAAACCCTGATGAGTTGTCAGGCCTTTCCTTACATGTGGGTAAATAGGAGTCATTTATAATCTGTGGTGTGTCCTTTGTACCTGTGTATATGTATGCATTTGCACATGCTGCAAGATTGATAATAAGTGTGATAAATCTTGCTGTTTTCTTAAGGGAAGTAAAAAGGAATTACCCAAGTCCCTCCAGTGGAATTGGCATATTGGAAGTGAAGCCACTAAGACAGGGTATGCCTGCAAACTCTTTCAAAGGGTTAAGAAATGGCTTGGCATGTCAATGCGAAGTAAATAAGGATCATTATGTAGCATCACAGAAATACCAGATGTATCCTCTATGCTTCTTAGGCAGCTTTTCCCAATGGAGCCAATATAGAGACTTGGGCATCATAAAATTGCAGGGTTTGTTCAGATGAGAAGTAAAACAAATAGAGACTTGTCTAAAGAAGCCTTCACTGAGATTTAATGGCATTCATTGTGTGTTTAAATTTCCTAGGCATTGTTGAAAATCTCATTAATAATCATCTTATTGTAAGCTTAACTAAGTTGTAGGTCTGTGGAGAGTGGGAAGTTTTACCAGGAGAAAAAAAAAAAAGTCACTAGATTTTCTAATTTTAGCCGGGACTGAGAATTATAAGTATGTGAATACCACAAGAAAACATTTCCAACCCCGCACAAGCTAAAAAGTGCCGCAGATCTGTTGTGAATCCTTTTTTAATGAAATTTCCAGACGTAGAGGTTGCAGGACCATCAGGTGAGGCGCCTGATGTGCAGAGCGGTGGCTTGGGGCGCACACCCAGCCCCGACAGCCCTGGCGCTCTGCAGAACTCTCCTCTTCAGGATACTCCAGTGTGCGACAGGATTAAATGCAAAGAAAAGTTAATCTCTAGGGAGGTTTGGGGCTGATTGTAGCATTCCGGGCTTTTTCTGGGCATTCTGATACTGCAAAGCTGTGAAGAGTTAAAATACGCAAGAATCTCGCTTTTCTAGGGGAAAACAGCATTTTCCCTGATAATGTATTTTTTAAAGAAAAGGCTGTTTTGTTTTCAAAACAATAATAGCATCCCGTTACGGTGTAGTTCCTATCTCTTTTTGCTTTTCGACCGCTGCAGAAGTGGCATGCAGTATTGCAAGAGGTATACTAATGCACTCCTTTGATTTTTCAATGCACCGCATCCCTCGGCTCGCAGCTGAGTTGCACCTTCCCCGTGGGCACCTGCAGCAGGCCAGGAGCTGGCCCCGTGGCAGAGCCAGCACTCACCACCAGCCTCCGTGTCACACTTCTCAGCAAGGGTTGGTGCTTCTGGTACTGCAAAGCTGCAGCATAAATACCCCAAGGACACCAAATGCACATTTTTTTTGCATTTTATCTTACAAGTCCTGCTTTGGATAGATGTCACATCCCGCCTCCGGTTTCCGAGCCATCGGGGCTCTCTCCCTTGTCCTTCCGCTAACCCCCTCGCCTTTCGGGAAGCCAGGAGCTCAGCCACATCTGCAGGAGCCATCTGCGACGTGCGGGTGCTTTGGGTGGCTTTGCTCAGCTTTTGCCAGCCCGGCTCTCGGTGGCAGAGCAGGGTCGGTGCCATGCGGGTCCCTCGTTTGGTGGCCGGGCGTGTGGCCGCGGGCTGGTTGCAGCGCCCCTTGGGCTGGCATGGAGCAGAGTCACAGGGAGCATTCGAGGCGAAGGCAGGGTTTAATAAATATACTTAATCATTTATATTTTGACCTTAGCCCAGACTCATACTCAGACGCAGAAAGCTGAAAGTTGAAAACGTACTTTGTCAAGGCTCCTTTGGCTGATGCAGTGGTAAAACAGGGCAGCCTTGCTCTGAGGAAAGGCAGATCCTTCAGAAAGGAGAGTAAAAGGTCAAAACTAATCCAAAAGGACAAGCAGTGTATGTCTGTGTGTATATTGGGTTTCACATATGAAATCCAGTCATGATAAATCTGATGGCTTTAGAAACATCTACTTTGATTAATGAAAACATAGTTCCCATAGACCGTGGGTTTCATACTTCAAAGTTCTCCTGGATTTAGGACCTTAGGTTTTGCTTATTCATATAACATGCAGGAAACTATTTTTAAATGAATAAGGGAGTTTAAAAAAAAAAAAAGGCAAATGTTTCAACATCGGAGGTACAGAAAGACTGGATAATAAGGAGCAAAATTAACAAACAGCAGACATTTTATTATGCATTTTACAATAATGTTTACATTCTTTCCTCTATATTTGTTTTTCCTTGAAAAGATTTATGTATTTATAAAAATATCTCACTGTTCCAGCTCTGAAAATTGCAGCCTCCCTCACATTTGAAAGCCTTCACGATCGCTGTGATCGCTGGCCATGTTCCTAGGCATCTGAACCGCTTCTCCCCGGCCCGTGGTTAACCCTTTGTGCAGGGGGGAAGGAGACGGCCTCTGCTGGGCAATGGGGAGGAGGAGGAGGGCGAGACGGCCCCCAGGGACCCACCGAGCTCCCACTGCAGCACCGGGACGATCCTGCCCGTTGCCATCCATTGCTGCCGCCGCGCTCGCTCCTCCCGGCCCCTGCATGCTTGCCTAGAGCTCATTTAGAAACAATTACAGAGGAATAAGCAGCATTTTCGCTTGCAAGTCTGCCATGCGCTGAGGAGGCACGCGGGAACCTCTCGGCCACGGCAGCCTCACTTATCCAAAAGTTCAAAGGGATTTGAAAGTGTTCGCTGCCTGTGGGACCGGGCACCCCGGCTGAAGCCTCCATTAATTAAATGCACTCACAGGATACAGAGCTGGTGAGTAATGTCCTGTTTATAGCAGAAGTGAGCGATTCTGGAAAAAAAGAAACACTGTGGGAGGGAAGATGACAGGGAAATAGAGTTGCTCGCAAAGGCTGCAGCCTCTGCCATCGTTTCCCAGGGCACTGCTGGCACTCGCACCCCCCGCTCAGAGCCGAGCGCAGGTGAGTTTTGTCAGCTGAGGGGCACATCCCACACAAGGATGGGAAGGAGGTGTGTGATCTGGACATCAGAGACAAGCGTCTGAGCACAGACGTGTCCAGAAGCCCAGGGAGTGGCAGGTCGGGGCGAAGCCGTGTCCTCCCCAACCCAGAGAGGAATTTGTGCAGCTCCCCCAAGGGCAAGCGCTCGGTGCTGCTGCTCCGTGGCTTTCCCCCTGGAGTAACGAGGTTACAGCGGTGGAAGCGAATTGGCAAACCCTGTAGGAAAGTTCAGCCATTAATATTTAAACGGAGCATGTTATAATTCGACTGACTACTTGGGGCAAGGAATTTCCATGTGCTCGTTCCTAACACACCCATGGGGTTCTCGCTCCCAGCCCAGGCTGTTCTGGGCACCGCAGTTCCTGGTGCCTTTGGTCCAGAAGGGCCCGGGGCTCCCTTCAGCATCCCCTCCTGCTTCCCAAATGTCCTCAGCAGGAGCAGCGTGGGCATGGGCAGCAGCATGGGCACGGGCAGCCCTTCTGCTCCTTCCAACACCACCTCCATCTCCCCCAGGGCCTGCCCCTTCTGGAGAGCAGCCTGGGTCGAGCCCACGGCTCCTTCCCGAGAAGGATGCATCTTTTGTTGGTTAAAATTGGCAGGCCGTTTCCTTTACTATTTACTCTGTTATTTTTGCTCACACGTATGTTGCAATATGCAAGGTGAGGCTCAAAACTGTCAAGCTCTTTAATAGAACCATTACTGTATTTTTGGAGAACGTACTCTTTTTGATTTACTGTTCCTTAGAAGACAGGAAATGGAGCTACTTGATTTCATACTTTAAACAAAGCCGTCCAGAGGTTTAATGAAAAAAATTTCCCCTGGCTTTCGAATTAAAGGGCTATGGTGAAAGATTTAGCTTGGCTATTTTGACTTAGAAAAATAACATACTAGAAGCATTAAAATATTTTGTAAAAATACTTTTTAGTACTAGATTTTTCAGAGAAGAAAATAACCTTCTCTGGTTTTCTCGGTCTTTGGTCGGTAGGGCTAGCTGTGAAAGGAAAGGACGTTTCCAAGGTTTGGGTGTTTTTCTTTCCTTCTGTAGAATTTATTTTCCTTTTATATTAAAAGCCTTGAAACAATTGCAACGCTGAAGACAAATTCTGTGCTTCTAAGCAAGGTAGTTTGGTATGAGTAATGGCAGAAGCCTTTGCCATTAGCAAAACGCGAGCAGCGTGAGGCAGAAGGACGCAGAGCCTAATCCTGTGCTGCCCGGCAGCGGCGGGAGGAAAGGGCAGTTCTCCTCGGGAGACAAATGTCAGTGGAAGGCCAGAAGTGGGAGATCGGTATCAGGAGAAAATCGGTTTTAATAGGAAAATGCTGCGTGTGGAGCAGAATTAGCTTGGAGTGTCTGGGGCGGTAGAAAGCTAAACAGGCTGGAATTGCAACACAAAGCACTTTCGACCTAGATGTTGAAGCCAAGGTTTCTGCTCGTTCCATTTGGTTTGATTTGACTTTGTTTTTTATTTGTAGCGCAGTGGATCTGGGAAGGAGCTTGGGCATCGTACAAAGCAGGCTGATGGTCTTAATTTCCACCCAGTTTCATCTTCAGTAAATAAAGAGAGAAGGAAACGTTCTGCTAGCTTGAAAGCACCGTGCTGCAGGATGAAATATTGACACAAGTTAGTCAGCGGGATATTTTTCAGTGACTTCAATGAGGTTTCACCAGGATTTCACTAGCAATTGCTTGGCTAAAATAATACCCAATTTTCTTCTGGAGTTGTTTCTGCAGTAACTGCTCCTTATAGGTGGAACCTGCTCCACCATCGGAGGAGCTGTGTCAGGTCCGGGGGACAGGAGGAAGGCTGGATTTCACACATCAAGGTCTTACATTCGTGGCTGTCAGTAAGATTTCAGCAGTTTATCAGAGAAAGCACCCGGCAAAGCCTGCCTTCTCTCAGCCCCTCAGTAATGCTCGGGATCGGCAGGAGGCTTCCTCTGTCACGCTGCTGCGGTGCTGCCACTCCAGCAACGTTGGGGTTGGGGCAGCATTCGGAGCAGGACGCTGCTCTGAGATGTATTTGTAAACTTGCCTCTGGCCGACGATGAGAAATTTGATACGTTATCAACCGAGATGCTAGGACTGACGAAGAGAGAGCACGGCGGGCAGAAAAAGAGATTACAATTTAATAAATAGCAAAGATACGGTTAGCTGCTATCAGTTTAAGTTTAATGCCATTAACTCTTGTGCATTTGGTAATGATGTATGTAGGACAAAGCACCCAAAGGCTTCTGGGGAGTCACCAGCCCGGCTGTGGCTTCGTGCACTTTGCGGAAGAATTTTTCCAAGGCATAAAAATACCCAGGACTTCATTCTGCCTTGCGAAAATGGTTTTCCTCCACTACATCTTCTGTCTGTCAATGCAGCAGCATAAAGAACAGGAAGGGCCATGACAATCACTCTTGTTCTTCCCGAAGCAGCTTTTTTTTTCTTTTTTTTTTTTTTTTTACATCAGAGAGGTACAGAGCCAGTGGTTTGGGCTTTGTGGTACCAAAGGACCTGCCTGTCTTAAGCAAGATCACATTTTCTGCCCCTACGCCCTGTGTAACCTAGGTTGTTCATCTGTGTTCTTATGGAACCAATTTAACAAATGTATATATTGAAATAAGGAGGAATTGGTGGACTCCAGGACAACAGCTGATGGTGCAGAGCCCATCTCTGCCCCACCGCTGGTTACTCAGAGATGCCTGCACAGTGTGGTCATGGCTGGTGAATCACCGCTGGGTGCCTGGACAGGAATCGTATTGCCAGATGTGTGCTTGTGACATGCAAAAGGAGTCAAAAGGGAGGAAAGATAAAAACTAGAGCTTCACCAGCCTTTCAGTTTTTTACAAGAAAGCTTTCTGTGCAGTTAATCCCTCTAACCTGCATTTACATTAACACTCGCACCTCACACGTTGCTGCTAAGAAGTTTTGGCAGCTCCTGGCCCTGATTGCAGAGGTAACGCTACACTTGTCTCCTTTGCTCTCACTCAAGTATCTCTGGAACCAGAGACAGGCACTCTATGAAGTTTCTCCTTGTACACGTATGCAGTCATCTTGGCAGAGCTTCAAAAGCCATTTGCCTTATTATTCATATGTCTGCTTATAGGAGCAGAAATGCTCCCATTTCTCACTTTCAAAATAAGAGCAGACCCTAGCAGAGAAGAGATTTCTCCCTGGCATTTCTGGCACAGCAGTGTGAATCTGGGAGTTCGCCGTCACCCCGCTGCCACGCTGGGCTTTGTGGGTACGGGTTTAGAAGCCCCCCATTAGCCCTCCAGGGACACGAACAGCCATAGGGGAAATGCCTGAAGTCAGTGGGCTCCTAGAGTATAAGCAGAGTGGGGATCTCAGGGCCTTGTGAAATCCCATGAAGGATGACTTGAAAAAGAAACCTTCAAAAAAGACCAAATTTCGCTTTTCCTCCTGCAGTTAGGATAGCTGACAACATGGAAATGTTGCAGAGACCCAAACAGAATAGAAATGACTTAGCCTCCTCACTGCATTTTCTCAAACAAGCTTCAAGAACCCTTGCCTTAAAACAAATTAGTAGACTGAAGTAACCTTATAAATCCAAAGAGCCATTAAAAAGTTGAAATATTTGGTCATTCCTCCTCTCGGTTCAAACTGGGATTCATCCAGAGTTCAAGTGCGTGTATCACACAAGAGCCATGGTCCCATTTTGTAGAGGTCCATTTTAGTGTTGATGGTTTTCTAGTGCCAGGAATCTACTCTGCAGCCAGGCAGAGAGATAAATCAAAGTTGTGCGCGCTGATGAAATTCAGGAGCCAGAAGTCACCATTGCAGCCCATATAAATCCCTGAATGCCAGCCCTTGTGCTTTTGTCCATGCCATTAGAGTTCAAAATTATCTGCCCCTCTTTGCTGATGTATGGATTAACCGGCTGCCCGAGTGTTTACTAACGGTTATCACCCAGTACTTTGGACGTTATCAGAGGAAGGGACGCCTGCCGCAGGGCTTGGTCTCTCACCCTTTCTATTACCACCTGTCAGTGGCAGAGAGTGTGCTGTGAAGCTGTACAGTCACAGAGTACAAGTGTAGATAGTTTCTGACGGCTGATCAAAGGGGAAAACCAAAGGCCTGATAACAAGGACGTGTTTCATGTACTTTTAACTTTGAGAAACATTGGCATTTGCATTTTTTCCCCTCTGCAGGCTGGCAGAAACCAGGCACAATAAATGCTGCATATTCAGTTACCTAATAGTTGAGTAAATGGTATGTGCTTGAAGCAACAAAGCATAACTGTAATCTTGTTCCAAGTGGGAATGATTTAAGTAAGCCTTTGCAGAAGACTTGCTGTATAATAAAGTAGAATAATTTTAATTTGTACTTTGAAGTGATCTTGAATTCAGAATCTAATCTTTGTATTCAGCAGAACATCGTATACTGTTGTGAATGAGGTAATAACTGTAAGCTAAGGAATTACTTTCAGTATCTTTTGTAGGTACGTGCACTCTGTCATCATAGCCAGCATCCTCAGCAAAGCACTGCTGATGAAAGAGTCTCTGTTAGCTCAAGTTGCAGGTAAAATTTCACCGTACAGGGACAGAAAATCCACATACCTAGGCTGAAAGAAGGGCTCACTTTTTTCCTTCAGTAAGCTTACTTTGAACACAAAGCAGAAAGGAAGCAAGCCGTCCTTTTCTCACCAGCATATCACACTGTTGCACTTCCCTGCACGAGAGCAGGAAAGGCACACTAGCTGCAGGTTGTGGCCAGTAGCAAGGACAAAACAACGTGGCTGTTTCCATTGTCCAGGCTGAGAAGGGGAGGGAGTGCTCAACAGCAGAGCAGTGAAAGGCAAATCGACTTTAAAACTAATTTCTGGTCCTCTAACATACTTGATAACCTATACAGGTTGTTTTTTTTAACATTACAGTTCCTGATTCTTTTGTCATTTACATCAGTGTCATTATGCTGATTTCAGCGAAGCCTCTCCCAGCTCTCACTAGTGTGAGACCAGGCTTGGGGCTGTATTTCTAATTTAACATTTTTGCATAAAGCTGCTAAGTACCTGGGCCTCTCTGCTTGCTCCTACTGTGCTATTAACGCCAACATTTCAATTAATGTGCTAAAATTAGCTTTTCAGGAGCTCAAAATGCAAGGCCTTCTTTCTTTCAAATGCAATAAATGATATCATATGGTCCCAGGCTCTCCCGAACATCTCCCGTTTGTTTGTTGAAGGTGCCTTTGACCGGAGCGTGACCTTGCTGGAGGTGTGTGGGAGCTGGCCCGAGAACTTCGGTCTCCGCCACATGTCTTCCATGGAGCACACTGACGAGGGCCTCCGGGAGCGCCTGGCCGATGCGATGTGCGAATCCCCCAGCAGGGACATAGTGGGATCAGGAACAGGTACAAAGAAGAGGCGTGATCAGAGATCACGTACATCTCACCCAATGGTGATTTTTATTTTTTATTTTTATTTTTCAAGTTTTGCTTCTCCTTTCCTCTGCACACTACCTCTGTGATTAATCAGCTTTTATGGGGGTCTCACTTAGTGTGAGAAAAGTCGTTTATAAAAAGAAAATATCGGTAGATGACATAAACATAGTCAGGGAAACCTAAAGCAACTCAAAGAAAAATGCTGGCTTTTGAAGCTCCCTTACCGTAGTGCTGTGATAAGGGCTCTCCTCCCCTCCCTGCCAACTCGGGAGCATCTGAGTCTATGTGCAGATTGCTGCCCTTGCCCACACTGATCCAAACAATGTCATAATCACACACATCCTAATTTTGTGTCCTGAATAGAGCCACTGTGAAACGCTGGTTCTATAATCCAAATTAATCTATCTTCATCAGTGTCCATTATATTGATAAATTATATCATCTGTTTAAGTAAATGGAATAGCACGTCAGAGATTATGCTGCTCAGAAGGGGCCCAGTGCTAGGAGATGTTCAGAAATGTTAAAGCTCAGTTATTGTGGTTTTATTGTCTCCCATTAATTTTGGCTTGTTTTAAAAATGCCTTCTAGTAAAAGGTCTAGGCCCATCTTTGATCTGTGCACCATTTGTGTTGCGACCAGCAGCTAATAGCCGTGGTCACTCTAACATCAGCTGCCAGCTCACTTGTCACTCTTCTGGCAAGATGCCTGGGAAGGAAAAAAGGAGGAACTTGAGCAGTAACATAGGGGTATGCCAGCCTAGTGACATTACAGAAACGTTGCGGAGAGTAGAAGCTGCTCTTTCTTTCACAGTGGTCCTCGTATTGCTGAGGGGCCCTGTGCTGCTCTGAGCTCTCCCAGCTCTGCATCACTCTAGCTAGAAAAGACTCAAGCACTTTGCCATCAGGGCTTGCCCCCGTGCTTTGCAGAAGGGTTATTACAGAGTAGGTAAGCTACAGCAGGTCACCACACTGTTACTACCTCCCACCAACTGGAGAAGGTTGAAAATCAGCAGTTTAAGCTCTCATACATGTATGTAGGTACAAGTAGCAATAACCAAGCTGCCAAGTGGTGCAGAAGCACCTTTCATACCCCAACTTGCCATCTCTCAAACTGTATTTTCCACTGTTTTGCTACTCCTGAAAAAAGTGGAGTCATGGGATGGCTTGAGACTCAGTATTAACAGAAGGAGGTTGGTTGAACACCAAATAAGGGTCTCGTTTACACATCTGGTGCAAATTTTCACCAGTTTGTTGCCTTGGACAAGCCTCTTAACATGCCCATGATTGCTGCATCACTGCAATGGGGATAGAGATGCCTCACGTTGCAGGGGTGGAGTTTGATAAGCTTGTGTTTGCAAAGGGCATTGACGATGGAAAAACAGGCTGTGAAAATGCAGAAACATATTTATTTCATCACTTATTGACCCATACTGTGAGCAGAATGAACTTTGGGATCATGTTCACTTCCTCGGATGGGTCAGCTCTCCTCCTGTGCTTCAGAGGAAAGATAAAGGGAATAATTTCTCTGAAAGCTGAAGCCATCTAGACATGCCAAGTTGAGGTGACTGACTGCCCCAGAGACTTTGTATTATACTGTAAACCAAGAACTTTGTCACAGTCAGAGAGTTTATATTTTCTTTCCATTTTCACTAGCTGATACCAGTAAGTGCTGACTTCTTTGCCAGAAGGTTAGGCTCAAAACACTTCAGGTGTAAAGACAGAAGGGGACTATTTACAGAGACACCATCACTCAGCAAAAATGTATCCAAAGAGATTTCTCCCTGCTTTTACTCTAGACCCATAAATCTTCATCATGAGTGTAAGATAGATGCCATCTCAAAGCAGCAAATCTAAGCACCATCACACAGTAGGGAGTAACGTGAGCATTGACCCAGCCCACCCCATCCCACTACCCTGCTCACACTGTCATTGTGCTCTGTGTTTTTCTGCCTGTCGTGGGATTCTCTCTATCACTTACACACTTTATTCTCAGGATTCGGACATGTGATGACTCGGTGCAGCAGAGAAAACCTAGTGATAAGGCTGTGAACTCTGATGCCCTTTCCACTTCCATCCCCTAACAGCTCTTGAACTGTTCTTCTTACCAGATGCCCATAAAAAGTACTCTCCTGCTCAAATGATACCTGGAAAACTGCTCTTGCCTAGGGAGTCGACCAGTGCTTGCTACAACATGCGTGGCTGCACTCACGGCAGGCTGCCAGCCAGCCATTTGTCAAACTGCGGATCACGTTAAAGCTCTAGCATCTGTCTGCTGGTTAATAAATGGGAAAAGATAAGTTTGGAGGTACATTAACACTGCTTCAAAGAAGAGGCATCTTTGTTGGCTCGGAACAAGTAGGATAGTTTTAACTTCCCCCCCAAACCACTTACATCTTAACAAACCCAGGCTGAATTGAATTTATCTTTGAAAAACATTATTTTCTAGGCTAGCTCTTCCTTCCTTGGATTCCCTTCCACTCCCTCATCTCAATGAAATGATAGCAAGGAGCTTAGCAGAGAAGACACCATAAATTTGCTTGATGATAGTTGATTTCTATGTTGGTGCTGTTTCCAAAGACAGTAATTATATTTCTGCATTGGACTCAAATTATGTAATTTATAAACCTCGCTCTAATAATCCTAAAATGACTTACTTTAGCTTGAAGTCACTCATACCTTTAATCCTTGGCTGTGCTCTTTTAATTCTTTTTAGTCCTTAAGCACATTTTACAGATTTAACGAAACTTGTAAAGTCTTTTTTAAACCAAAACATACAGCAATGACATTTCTAACTCGGAATGTGAAGGTATGTGCCTGTGCTCGTGTCCACAACATGGACAAAGAAAAAATGGCAGTAGATGGACAGTGAGACTTTATCAAAGTGCTCAACTGGGCCTGACATGCACTTAATGGCAAGAGATAAATAGATTCTTTTAATACCTTAACTGTTAGGACATAGCTGACACATAGATTTATATAGTAATCAGGGCTGATATGCAAAAGTAGTGCAGAGGAAGCGCATGCTCATAGCACACAGACCACTTTGGGCAGTAGATACTAACGGTATCTTTGTTCCTTACCTACCCCATTGCATTGCAAAGCTGGGTTAGCAACACCTCACTTCTTCAGTGGTTCAAGATACCGGCAGTGGCAGAAATCACCTGAAGGTTGGTTGTGTAGGAAATGTCAAACTCAAGAACAAGAAAATCTTGAGGAATAATGCAGCCGTTGCAAAGAAGGGGAATTAGATGGCCTGATGGGTCTTGTCCATCTCTGACTCCGGCTGGTTGCCAAGGGCTGTCGGACAGTGGATGGGAGAAGAACCAGGTCTGGAAAATGACCCCCCAAAAATCTACTTTCCTTCTGACCTAAATGATAACTCCAGTCATCCAGCTAGTTGACTTGATTGGGAAACCAGCTTTTCTCCTTGTTATCCAATTATCCAGACGACCCATGTCTATCTTAAGTGGAGTCTGCTGTACATAAGCTGTCAGCCTAGATACACATTTAATTCCAAAGAAGGCGTAAATTGGCAAAGATGCAAAAAGATGTTTTTACTGTTTCAGTTTCTGTCAGACTCTAAGTAAAAAAAAAAAAAAAAAAAAAAAAGGAAGGTCTGCTCACAGAAATTTAGTGGTCACTGACCTCTTTTCCTTGCAAAGCTTTGTTTTCAAGCAGCTACAGTATTTACATTTGCATTATAGTTTCTAAGTATGTGCTGGAGCTTCACATCGCATTTTCAAAACAAAAGCAAAGCTAGTATTGTGATTTATGAAACTGTGACAAATCTCTCTGACTCACTCAAACTGTACACACACAAATTGCCAGCCCAGGCTAGAACTCTTTCCCTCCAAAATACTGTAATCAGTAAATGCTCTGATTTATGTAGTCCTTCAACAAGTACATTTTTTAAGCTTTCAAATGTACTTTGGTCATTTCTAGGCATAATATTGAAAAGCAGCCTGTAATATATGGCCAAGCCTCTACAGTCTAGTTGAGAGGATGTGTTCTGCAATACACCAATAGAAGACAATTTCTGTGACCCTGATTTCTGTGCCATAGGAGTTCATGTGCTGAACTCCACGAGTCAGATTCCTCTTGTGCTCTCTGCCTGTTACTTCTGGGCTGAGGAGGGCATGAGCACCATGCTGCTGATGTGGTTTCTTCCTTCAGAGGTATAGGATGGGGTGATCTGTGTACACTCCAGGTATCCAAATTCATTAGGCCCCCAACCACATCCACTTAAAATGTAATCTGGCCTTAAAGAAAATCAGCGGATCTGTCAGTCAGACCCATAAAGGAGTTACTGACTCCAGAGCAGTAAAAGGGAGCATGAAACCTTGCAGCTGTGCATGTACAGCCCTAAGGAGAAATGCTTTCTACCCTGGGGAGTTATCCCAGCATCTCCTGCTGCTTCAACCTGGGTGAAAGGTCTAGCTCCATGTTAAATCTAGGTACAGCCTCACACTCACCTGTTTAGCAAATCAAAAACCATTCTCTACATCTCTTCAGGTTTATTACTATAAAGCACATAGCACAGTGACAGCAGAGCAGATTTATTCTTTAGGAGACTAACACAACACACAGGTTTCCAAGGGAGAATTGTCAGTATATAAAATAAGTAAGTATCACTGTTCAGGCTACTCTGTCAAGGTAAGCAATATGCTGGTGCAACTGTCAGACCCCTGTTTTTTCTTCTAGAAGGAGCTTGGCGGGTGCAATGCCCCAGGAGTCAGGGCTGCAGTGGAAATGCAGGATGCAGCATGCAGGAGAAGATCCCTGTTCATGCGCATCTGCTGCAGCCTCTCTGTTACCATTTCTTTGGCTGCCTGAATATTGCCCTTACGTTCATATCTGATTTACTTTGACAAATCATACCCAAATCCACATTGCTGCTACGTTTTATAAGTGGTGGAACTGTTCTGGGGATATTCAAGAGTAGGATTTCATTTTGTGGGCATGTATCCCTTTTTTTTAACCCATCATGAAATCCAGTACTTTATGATGGCTCAGTTTATACTGCAGTTTATGGAGCAAAATAACATTTTTTCTCTATCTATTCCTGTTTCAGGAATACATATGAACTTAAACTAAGAGCCTATATTAAAAACTGCAGAGCACCCCACAAATTCTGCATCTCAGAACCCTTGTTATTAGTTCTGAACAGGGAAAGATGCAATTACGGCACCATTGTGGTCAATAAAGCCCATGAGTTTTGAAGAGTTGCTATACAATTTAAAGCAAGGTCTTTAAATCCCTTTATAAAGTTTCAGTTAAACAACAGAAAAAAAATCTCATTTTCTCTCAGGACTCCTGCACACTCTGTCAGCTACCAGCAGTGGGAAGTCGGTGGCAGCAGAGGTGCAAACGCAGCAGAGCCCTGCACGGGCCCTGGGTAGGAACCTTCTGGATTCCTTCCAAATGTCATCAGCAAACTCATAATGCAATGAAGGAAGCTCGTATGTTGAAGCAAACTCTTTAACCTGATTAATGGGGTGTAAGTAAGTGGAGCTAATTAGAGGTGCTGTTAGGGGATAGCCCGTCCGAGGCGCTGGGATCCACGTTTAGGCCCGTTTGGCTTCAGGCCTCCACACAAGGCCGAGCGCTGCATCTGGCTGTCAGATGGTTACCGCGGCCTGAGCCTCACGCGGGTCTTGACACCTCTGAGCTTAGCAAGGGGAAGATTTTGAAATATTTATGTGAAATCTGTGGTTTGGGTCTAAACGTGAAGTTCACGATGAGCAGTGAAGTCACACGCTCTCCTGCGTGCCTGCCTCAGGTTGGATGGGAGGGAGAAGGAGCAGGGGCCTGCTGGTCCTGCACAAGAAAAACCCTTCCTGATTTTTGTCCAAAAGAGAAAACATCAGTGATCCCAAACTGTGTTGAGAGATGAGCAGCCACCTGGACATAAATGTACCTGAGCATTTAGTTTCTGGAATAGGATTAGCCCTGTATAGACTCAGAGCTTCGATTGGTACCTCTCCTTCCTTCCTTTCTCCTTTTCCATTCTCTTCCTTTTAATTTTTCTAAGGTTTTTTCCCCTCTCTCTCCTCAATTGGTCTTAATCCTAACTTGGTCATGGGGTCTAGGAATACAAGAACACAGATCAATTGGTCTTCCCTCTGAAGAGCATTTCTGCAAAGAGATTTCTGCATAGGTTCAATGCAAAATCAGCTCGGGCAGCAAACACACTGGCATATCAAATAACATTGATGCTAAAAGCAGCCTTTGAACTTTCAGAATAATCATGCCAGGGTCAGAGATTAAATTACCCCCTCAATTAAGTCTAAGAGCTCAATGTTCTTCCTACAAAAGGTTTATTTGGATGATACTCTTAAAAAAAAAAATGAAAATTCAGGGCTCTTTGGGAGATGCCATTTTTGAAGTGCTGGGGAAGAAGAGCAGCGTTCCCATTGCACACATTTTAACGTGGTTATATGACTCATTTCTCACGTGCAAGATCCTGCTGAGGGCGCTGAGTGCTTCAGCCTGGGCTTCTCTTTCTCTCCAGCCCTGCCCAAGACAGAGCAGCCCCATCCCGCAGCCTGCCAGGCCCACCAAGTGCGTTTTAGCTCCCAAACTGTTTGTCAGGTCTCCGGACCTGGACTCTTCTCCACTTCTCAGCCTGGGCTGGGGCAAACACCCATGCTGAGCGGGTCCTTCCCTCAGAGCCCAACAACCAGCTGGGGCTTTCAGTGGAATTTCTTCTAGGTCAGACATTGTTTATGGGGGAGGGGGAATGAATGCTGATACCACAAATGTCTCTGGTGTGAATTTAGGATCACTGCAGTTCATAGAAAAAGCCTGCTTATGTTTCTAAAGGGTGTACTGATACTAAGAGACAATTCTGACTTTATACCATTTGATAACAAGTTGGTCAACTGCATTTACTTACTATCAATTGTGGTGTGGGGAGATTCCTTTTCTCTTTCTTCTTATTAAATCAAGACACTTTTTAAGAAATATTTTATTTTTGATGCAGAAACAGCCGGTGAAGTAGCAGTAAAAAACATCACCACAAAGAGGCACATGGCTTTGAAATGTTTTGGTATGTAACATAACTGTATTGTTCTCAGGTCTTAACTTTTGCACAAAGAGTGTTTCTCCTTGTTTTAAAAGCAAACCCTCTGTCAGTTTTCAAAGGGTTACACACATAAGGTGGTGGTAGAGGAGCAAAACACAAAAAATATCTAAGTGTTTCAAATCATTTCACAAATAACATTGTTCTATTTCTCCCCTTAAATGAACAAGAGTTTCTTTGATATTTTTTTTAAGTCAAATTTAGGATTCTGCTGTTCAGAGCAGAGAGGTCACAAGGCCCTAATGTATTTAGCATTGACTGCCCTCTCTTGTAGTGCGTCTATTAGTCAGTAATTTGATTTGTACCTATTCATTTGCAGTCCCTGCAGGAGCTCTGAGCTGGCCCCAAGTATAATTGGTGCTGTCTCTATTTTTACATCATTAGATTAGCCCCGACTCCTGGCCACTTGTTGTCTGCGCTTGTCTGTCCATTTATACAACCTAATGTAACACAAAATTCATTACTGATCACATTACTTTCAACTCTGAAGCCAGCTTTGTGATAAACATTTTGTTAACCCTTTCTTGCCAGCACACAGACCTGGGGGATAAATGCACTTTCCCTTTGCAGAAAAATCAATATCATAATAAAACAAAGTGCAGTCACATTTCTAGATTTGTCATTCCTCCTGGAGAAAGAAATGGGGAGAAACATATATGAGATGAGTAAATGATGTCTGCATCCAGGCATCTCAGGCTGCTGTATATGAAATGAGCTCAGCAGTGTCCTTTCTACTAGAATATAAAGAAGCGACACAAGATAGGGCCAGCACTCAATTTAAAACTTAATTTCTTACTCATTGTTCTGCAAGTGTTTTAGCTCTTCTGTGCAGGCTATAATCAGGTTATGACATTATTGGAACTGGACATTTTTCTTCCAGTGCTTTGTCTCCAAGTAGTTAACAGAGAAACAATTCCCCTTCTCCTTAGAGATTTGTTATTATGTTGGGTTTTGGTTTGGTTTGTGGTTTTTCTTCCTAATGATTAAGCAAATTAATTTTCCTACTGCAATACTCCAGCATTTCACAGGAAAATGTGAAGCTC
This sequence comes from Anas platyrhynchos, assembly GCF_047663525.1. Classification (NCBI taxonomy): domain Eukaryota; kingdom Metazoa; phylum Chordata; class Aves; order Anseriformes; family Anatidae; genus Anas; species Anas platyrhynchos. The sequence goes on from NC_092606.1 coordinate 2,796,736, forward strand.
CTTTCTGTCTAGCTTGGTTTTGCTCACATTTGATTGTTTTGCTGAGTACCTTGTAAAGCATTAGGCTTTTTGCATCACAGAGGCTTCTGCTATTGATTTCAACAGGAACAAGAGGAAAGCCACGGTAGGTATTCATTTAGGCCTGATTCTGCAAAGGGCTCAGCATCCTAACAGCACTGTTTGCAATATCACACACATGAGGTGATGCTTGCTATTCAGAGAAATGTATTTTGGTGCATGCAAAAGCTGTTGATTTTTAACAGTTTTCTAAATTGATTTTCTGTTTGTACAGCTTGGCGTGGAAGTCTGTTGGTTTGAGTTTTCTAAATATTTAGAAACATTTCTCAATGTTTATTAAATGTTCCCTTTAAAAGCCAGAGTTCTGAGGCATGTCCCACACTGAGTAATCCTGCACTGAGCAGGGTGCAGGCGGCGAAACAGCCGTATAGGATTTTTCCATCTCTAATTTCTATAATTACCTTGTTATTCCTTTTGGAGTCTTCACATGGTATTTTTATGTAGCATACAACTTACGGCAAGCGTGTATTTCTTAGTAAGAGCCCTCGTCTCCCATCATTTGAAACAGGACTGGTATTTTTACAGCTGCTTTGTGAGCCCAAACTTGTTGCAGCTGCTGGCGTGATGGCAGAATAAAGATGAGGCAGTTCCTCTCTGTCCTCCCAAACCCAGCAGCTCCAGAGAACCTCTCAGATCGAGGCTGGGGTATTTCACTGATTTTTACGGGAATTATTTTAGTTGTGTGCAGCACTGGCTGGCGCTTGGTCCTAAAGCCTAGCCAGGGGAAGGTGCATGTCTCCGCTCAGCTCAGCTGCTGCCTTTGTGCCCCTCAATGTCTGCTTCAGTTTTGTCATCTGAGTGCCAGGGATGCCAAAGAGACCTGAAGTCACTGTACATGCTACTCCTGTGACCTCATGTTGCAGATGAGCCACAGACGGGGTCACGACGCGGGGCACACTGCGCGCTGGGAGGTGTGCGCCAGGCAGGCTGCCTGCCCCCAACCCGGGGTCCCGCTGTCCGGGAGGGTTAGTCTGACTCTGCTCCCCTTTCTGTTGCTATATAGTGCAGATCTGCCACGCGTCTGGCATTAACTCTTCGAAGGTTTGAGCCTTTTGTTATCTTAAAATGACACGCGGCCAATCTGCCGACTCCCCTTCCTGCCAGTGTGGAGCATTAACATCGTGCTGATGCCGAGGGCATCTCCTGTTCCCTTGATTTTGAAGGGAAGATGGCCAAAGTCATTGCAAAGCTCTCATAAACTATGCATTGCCCTCATCAGGGGAGACAGGAGAGGAGGCTGGAGAATGGAAACCCATTTATGCAATAAATTGTTAAGTAGTTGAGCTGTTAAATGAACACTTCTTATTAGAGAGATACAATGAAGTATGAGTCACCAAACAGCAAAACACACATTAACACAGCAAAATTCCCATCAATAAATGGCAGGTCAAAAGCTGAAGCAATTAAAATGTTCCAGCCTGAGCCAGCTCTTCGGCCCTGCAGCTTTTAGTCCTCTCAGCCGCCAAGGCCCTGGATCTGCTCCTCGTGCTTGGCTTCAGGAGGCAGAAGTCCTTCGATGTGCCCCTGAAGTGCCACCACCGCAACTTCGAGGGCCTGCTTCTATCCTTTTGGATGCCTTATCATTTCCTATCATCATACTGCAGTCCTGCCATCGCCTCTTGTCACCCCCATGCATTTCTCTAACAGAGTATCAGACAAACAGTAACCTGATTTTTCTGATAATCTGGCCTTGCCATCCACGTTGGAGTCTAAGGATATCAGGGCTTGGGGCCGTATCCTTGCTTAACAGCTACGTTTTTGGCTATCTGATGCTTGTCTAGTGGAGATGGGCAGACAGAATGCGTAAAGCAGGGAAAAGGCAGCAAGGAAAAGGTGAAAAAAAAACATGGTGGGGGTATTTTTGCTGGGGAAGCACCTCTCGTACCAGTGCTGCCACTTTCCAGGGCACATCTTGTGGGGCCAGGGTTGGTGACTGGACACCCAGGGACAGGCAGTGCTGGGGCCAGTCCATGGCAGTGCTGGGAGTGCTTAGCTCTCCTTGAGGTAGGTATTGTAATTTGTGGTATGGAAATATTATCTTTCCTTTCATTCCTAGCCTGCTGTCTCCCCACCATGGATAATATATAAAACAGTAGACTTTTATTCATTAACATTTATGGGAAAATGTTAATATTAAACTGTAAGTGAAAAGCCCTATCTTATTGAATTCTTCTGCTGTGTTATTGGGAGCCTAATTACATTTTGCATTTAAATAAAAACCAGATGACGTTCAGGACGGTCAGGCAAGCATTCTGTAAGTGAGAATTTATCTTGCGATCTGGGTAAACAATGTCTCATCATTTAACAGTTATTATAAATAATGGGTTTTTAAGCACTTTGCTGGGAGTTCATATTGGCTCCACACGGGTTGCACTGAGAGAGAGAGAATTTCAGTGACATCTTCCAGGCATCCGGTGAGGAGGAATCATATCCTGAGCTCACTTCTCAAGCTGCGGCAGTTTTCATCCTACTCTGTTTGTTATTGCTAAATATTTTATGTCTGACACACACACAAAAAATACTAATAGCAAGAAAAATTGCAAATCGGTTGGAAGCATTTTGCAAATGGAGAAACCATCGATGGTACAACCCAGCAGAAGTGGAATATGCTTAGGACTCCTGCAGAGTTTCATGCAAGTGATTTTAGAAAGAACCCTCCAAAAGCACATTGGTTTGGGAAAAAAAATGGTGCTGTATAAAAAGTTAGGTGTTCTTTCACAAAGAAGATGTTGAGGCACAAAGTAAAGACAAAAAGATAATAGACTGGCTGTTTTTCTGTGTTTCTGCTGGTGCCCTCTTGAATTACATCATTGGTAATTGCATCCCTGGTAATGCGTGAGCTACTTTAGAAAAAGATTAAAACTTCTAAAATATGTAAATAGCTTTTTCCCCACTTCTGCTGTTTATATTCTGTGTTTCATTCCTGCCACTTCAGGCAAGGTGGTTGTGCTTTTGTAGCTAGCTGGCTTTTAGTCTTTGCTTCGTGTTTCTCAGACATTAGCAAGAGTCTCTGAGATTTCTCCCAGGCATTTCCCGTCATGGGCAGGGAGCAGCTTTGAATGCGGTCTGTCCCGCATCCCAGCGATGAAGGAATTAGTTTTCCATGCAGACAGGAATAGGTGGTAAGTGGATGAACGTCTCAAGCAACCATTTGCTGTTGTGAAAAAATCCCGGACCGGTAAGTGCCTAACACTGGCTGGTGGCAACCACAGCCCAGAGCACCACAAAGCCACCCACTCTGCAGAGCGGCTGTTTCCGGGATGTAAACTGTTTACTGCCTTTTTCCGTGAGAGACATTTTATCCCATTTTCCAAGAGCATCCCCGCAGCTAAAATACCATGCTTTTTTTACTTTTTTTTTTTTTTTGGTATTTATTTGTTATTTCCTTGGTCAGTGACTTTCTTAGTATCTACCCAACACATGAACTCTGTGTTTACATCAAAAGCTGATGGTGTTGTGAAAGACAAAGGGTCAGTATCACTTCTCTGACCGTTTCCAACGATGTTTTTCTGGGAAGGCCGCGGGCAGGAAGGTGCTGGCAGAGGCAGCAGCCAGGACCAGCCCCAGGCCCTCTGCTTGGGCTCGCTGGCACAGTGCAGAGTGAGGAGCACGGGTGGCCAGGAATGGGAACACCCTGATCCAGGTGAGCAGGATGGGAACAGGGGTGGTTTCCCAACCAGATGCAGATAGCCCCACGCTGGGGGACCAGAAGCAGTCCCATGCAATGTGCTGTGAGATGCCTGCAGCTCCCCTCCCTGAGACTCTTCTGACTTTCTCCTAAGCCAGGGCACGGCTTTCCCATGGGGGGTATCTCCTGCCTCGCTGAGCAGCTACTCCCACTGGGTGCTCCCTCCCTGAGGCCAGGCTGTCAGTGGAAATGAGGTTTGGCAGCACTAATCACAATTAACCTGGCAGCCTTCCTCCCTTTATCTGCAGCCATGGAGGCAACAGTGGATAGATGTGCTGTACGGGGACAGGTCCCTAACCCGAAATGGTGCTTTTTTGCTTTCAGTCAGGGTTGGTTTTATCAGCACCTTCAAAAAATATATATTTGGATTGTATTTTGCCTGTATTGTCACTTGTTTAGTTCACCTGTTGGAAACATGGCTGGTCACCCATCAAAACGAGTGAAAACTATGCGAAGGAACACAACATGAGCAGGTAGTGGTATTAACTTTTCCGCCAGATGCCCAAGTACAAGGCAGAATCTGAACAGCTTGAGATGATTTAAATTGCCTTTCATGTGGGATGTGGCTAGAGGAATGCCTTGGTTTGCCATTAGGTCTTTGAGATTTCACACAAGAGTTATCCTCTGCTACGTGCTCATCTGTAGGCTGCAGCTCATTCACGCATTTGACAGTGCTTGTAACAGTGTGACTAAAAAGGCAAAGCCACTTAGAATCCATACTTGGAACAGTTTTTAAAATACAAATTTTTAAAAGGGAAAAAGTCCCAGTTACTTCTTTCAACTGCCTTCTGGTTCCCTGGGAACGAATGCAAACGGCTGTGCCAAACAACTCCCTCAACAAAAGGCCAAATTAAGCTTCAGATGTCACTTTTATCAAGGCTCTTTCATATTTATGTCTAACATCAGAATTTGGAGCTATATAGATACGGCAGAGCGTATTCAGAGCCTCAAGCAGTCCTGCAAGCGAGCGAGCCCCCAAGGTTTCCTGTTGTTTCTGCAGGCCCGGTTAACACCAGTCCAGGTACAGACTTGATTGCAAGAGAACTGCGGCAAGCTCTGAGTGCTTCAGAAAATTAGGTCTGTGTTTAGAAAATGGGTCTGCTCGAAGCAGCGATGTCAACATCATCTTTGAAATAACTGACTAAATAGGCCAAATAAGTTCAGTTTGGAACTGGAATTACTGGGGTGTGTTTGGAGTTTCTCAAAGACACTAAAACTAGCTTGGCGGAGATGAAAGGAGGAAACCTCTGCTCGATAGATTTCCACCTGAGCTCTTCAGATTCAAGAGCCTTGAAGCAGTTAGATGAGCAGACAGGGCTGAACCCGGGTGACTTCATTTTGTGTGGCTGCGTGCACTTCAGCGAAAAATTTCTGATTTGGACCAGCTGAGCATCTGCTCCCCCCAAACTTTCAACTTTTCCTTTGAATCAAACCCAAATTCCAGTCCATTCTAGCTTCCTCCTCAGCATCAATCTGCACCAGGAAGACAGCTCAGAGCCTCTCGGTAGCTTTCCTCGCTGGCCAGAGAGGCCACTTTGTGTCAGAAGTACTAGAAGTTGTGCCAGAATTACTTTGCTTTGTAATATTATACTTTCAAAATGAACTCAGCAATACATTTTTGTCAGAAGCACACAATCCTCCACACACACATGCAAGATGCACACATAGGCCCACTCAGCTCAGAAGTTGTCCTCCTCCCAGGTCGTCTTGTCTTCCTAAACCGGGATTTTTAAGGAGGTCCAATAACCAAGGCAACATCACAAGAGAGGAAAAAATAGGTCTTAGACATGAAAGGAACTTGCTGCAGTTCTGAGGTTTCGGCATGCCTCAGATCCCCCGTTCGGCATATCAGTGAAACGCTGCCCAGACCGTGAGGTCACCACCACATTTGTTCAGTTTGCTCAGGCAGCTTTTCCATACCCAGCTTTTTTGCTACAATTTTTGGGTTGGGTGCAAGAGAGGAGGAGGCTGCCGGCAGCGCTCCCCATGTGTGGTGGCTCCCCTGAGGCAGCCTTTGGGCCAGAACCCCCTCCCCAAGGTCTCGCGTGGCTCCGGGTCTCTTGGAACCGATGGGAAAGAGCATGCCAAGGCCCACATTTTGGGTCTAGACCTGCTTTGGGTAGACATGAGGTGATTTCAGGAATAGGGATAACTCCTCCAGAACTTCTGAGCAAGACCCGAAGCCTCTGGGCAGCGTAGGAGACAAAGTGGAGCACGTGTTATGGAGCTGGTAGGTGTCGTGAACGCAGATTGCATTTAATTCCTGTTCTTTATGGAGTCAGAGGCTGACAGAGGGGTCACTGTTGAGCAATCTGAGGCTCTCCCGTAACCCTGAGAATGAGAGCCCAAACCCAGGAATTTTAATACAGTGTTTTCTCTGCAAATGCTTTTGGTCTGATATACACAGATGTGCTGCTTGCGTAACTGAAGAGACAAGATAATTCTGCCTGAATACATTAAAAATTTGTATACACACTGCCTTGCACAGGAAAGCATGCATTACGTTTAAGGTGCATTATAGGATTTGTACTAGCAACATAGTAAAACTTTCAAGATGAAGTAGGAGAGAAGGCCTTTAACAAAAACAACCATATCTGCATATTCATTTTTAAAACTCTACTGGAAATCGTGCATAAGGAGCTGTAGGTTTACATGATGTGTATAGGCCACAGAAATCTGTTTTCTGTAACCATTCGACTCTTCCAGTTCTTGAAATTTCACATACTGCCTGAAATCGGCGACTCATCCTTCTGAAGTGCCATTTATGTAGGAAAACATCCTAAACCTCTTTGCAAAAATATACAGCTCTAGGAAACTTGAGATTATTTTTTAAAAGCACTGCAGTCGTTGTGAAAGTGCCCATCATGAAGAATATTGTCTCTCTAAATGCTAGTCCTTTATCTAGTGCACTTTTAACCTTCCATAAAATGTTCAGAGTCAAGCCTGGCAAGACGCCAGAGACTTGGGTCTCATGCTACATGGAACCAAGTTGTGTGGAGCTTTTTGGTTTCTCTTTTTTAAATGAGAAACAAGCTTTTTTATTTTTCAGGAGACAGAATTCTTTCAAAGTTCATGCATGAAAATGTTTTGTCTGTATCTCAACAATCTCTTCATGCTTGAAGTAAATCTAGTCATTTATGTAAGTTCACATGTCCTCCCAATTTTGTAAGTGTTAGACGTTTGGCATCTTAGCGTTGAAATAAGGCACTAGAAATGAAATTTTCAGTCTCTGAAGGGCTCTGATGTTCAGAAGGCTCAGTCTTCAATCCCCTGGCTCTAGCCTGACTTCTGTACCTCCTCATCTCCTTGGTAGATCCTGCCACCTTTTTTCCAAGATGCCAGGTTTCATTTCCAAGTGCATCACATTAACGAATTCTATGTGGATTCAGCATCAGAGTTATTGCAAGATAGTTTGACTGTAACTAATATTTTACATAGGCCACTGAATTCTGATTTCAGAGGAGTTGTACAGGCAGTGTTTGCAAGTCTTCTTTACTTTGAAAATTTAATGTGGGTGCTTGTGTGGTGTCTCAACATTTTGAAAGATGCAGCAGGATGAAGTGCTTTTAATATGGAGATTGATTTTCAGTGTTCAAATGCCATAGTGTTACATTTCCTCTTTTGAATGGAGTTAAAAATCTGTGGGCTTAGAAAAAAAAACACAGATCTTTGGAGCAGGTCTGTCACAGCCCCACAAAACATTGCAGGGAATTGGTCCCTGCAGCTGTCCCTGCTGGCTGCCCCAACACTGGGAGAGCTGGGCACAGGACTTGGGGCAGAGAGCAGGTTTAATGGACTTGTAAACATTACGATAATCTTACTCCTTTTTAAACATTACTGTAATAGGTGAAGACTTTGAAATTTGGGAAGGAGTACTGTAAAAACACATTTGCTCAGAAATTTATTTTCACCCATATCAAATTAAAAGGAGCTAGGAAAATTAAGAGCTTCGATGAGTATTCAGTGCTTGCATCTCAATGTGATTTAATATTAAAGATTTTTGCTTATCAGTATACCCAAGTCTGCAGGTGGGTGCAGGTCCCAGTGTGGGACTGGGGCCAGAGCCAGCATCTGGGTCCTCGCCTCCGTGCGCAGCTGTAGAGGGCTGCCAAGCTGCGTTACCCTCAGAGCACCCTTCTTCACAAAATCGTGGGTCATAAGAAAGCAAATACCCAAGAAAAACCTACAGTTGCACTATCAGCAATGCAATTTTAGAGCCTTGGAATTAGGGGAGGTATTTCTATGTACTAGTCCAATTACGCATCTTCAGCTTTTGAGACTTTCTCTTCCTCAGGCTGTGCCACACATGTCCCAGGAGGCAGCACTGACTCGAGTGGGGCCTGCTGGTGTTGGTAGTTAACATTCATGCAGTCCTAGAGCCAAAAGTGTCCAGCTGAGTTTGGGTTGTTGTCTAAACACAGAGAGATGGAGAGAATACGTGTGGCAGTGCATGCCGGTGGGCAGGGGAGCGGGAGCCGCACGGCTGGGGCCGGTGAGAGCTCCGCTGCGGGAGCACGTCCCGCTCTGCTCAGTAGCAATCAGTAAAATAAAAATGTTTAACTAATCCATTCACTGGGGAGCGTTGTGTAAATTACAAACAGTTTAAGAGATCCTCAAGACTTCCATTGTGTTAATATAAATTGCCTTTTAGTGTTCGCTTTATATAGGATCCTTTTGAATGGGAATCCAGATGGCAGAAGCTACATAATTATTATTCATTACAGTTAATAAGTAACACTCAGGAGCCCCAGTCAGCTCTGCAAGTCCCCGGTGATAGGCATTGTGCAAATATAAGGGTAAAAAAATAGTCCTTGCTGCAAAGTATTTTACAATCTCGGCTAAAGAGGAGGCGTGAAGGGCCCATGCCTTCGTCTGGGAGCGTGGAGCGGGCTGGCGTTTCGGGAAGCGTGTCTGCAGGGAGTCTTCTCTGAAAGGACAGAAATTATCTTTGATTGTACAATACGGCTCTGCCTTTGGCCTTGGAGCTGTTGCTCTGAAACATGGCTGGGGAGAGGCACAGCCCCCCGTCCACCCTGCGCCCAGGCAGAGGGGCCAGGGAAGCTGCTGCCAGCCAGCCCCGGCTTGTGGTGGAGCCCCAAAACTTCCCTGGAACAATTGTGGTGAATGACAGCAACAAAATCAAGGAGATGCGAGCTCTGCTGGCCATTACCCCGCTTCCTGCATTCCTACTTGTTAATTGTGTAATTCCTAACGAGTCGTGAGGCGTCTGCTAGACTTCGGGATGCGTGCTCACTCTGACGCTTCCTTCCCTCCCCTGCCCAGCCTCCTCCCTTGCCAGAGACCTTGTTCCTTTAAAAATGCCATCCTTAAAAATCAGAAATACTCAGCACAGAGAAAGGAAAAGGGAACTTGACATTAGTTGAGCTTGAAAGGCTTGGTGCTGTGAAAAGTGACTGACGTGTGAAAAGAGGCTACAATTAGTTCTTTCCCCGAGCACTCTCCCATTCAGTCCAGGGTCACTCCTTCAGCAAGCTGCGGCTTTGAGGGTAATGTGTTGTGACAGTTTGAGATGATGAAGAATAATTCTTGTATTCAGAGTTGCTGCCGCTTCCCCGCTGCCCTGACACATCAGGCTGCTGTCATTGTATCATTTATCCTGGCTGTGGCTCCGCCGGGCTGTGCCGGGGCTTGTGCAGCGCTCGGTAGGTAGAGGAAAGGGTCAGCTCCACCAGCAAATGAGTTTTGAGGATATTTTGAAACTGTGCTTAACAGCCCGGTGTAGGGAAGGGCAAACACAGAGAAAGGAAAAACCATTAGAAGAAATAATGCACTGGAGAGGAGATTTTTGAGTAGACATAAAGGAGATACCATGGCTTCAAGTGGACCACTACAGCGAGAGCACAAATAAGAAAGGCAGCATAATTTATGAGTGTTCCGGGCAAAAGAGGGCTATATAGATTTTCTTCAGGCATTGAATTAATGTGCCATATAAAATGGTTTCACATTTAAGCTTGGCAGGACTTTATACCTTTCTAGATTTGATGAAGTCCTTTGACAGTTCCTGGAGCTTTCTGGAAGTGGACAGACAGCAGCCCCCACGGGGCGGGATGCTCGGCCTGCCCCGCCGCGTCCCTCAGCGCCCCGAGCCACTGCTCCTCCTCACCGCTGGGCCCTGGGCAGGCAGAGGGTGGCTTTGGTGCTACAAGTGTGGCATTTAGGAATATTAGCAGAAATAAACGTTTGTTATTTGTGTGTTTTTTTAACATTCCTGCCAGTTTGTCCCACAGAACAGGCACTGAAGGCAGGCCGCGGTGTCCAGGCAGGCAGAGCGCAGGTAGGCCCGGCCTGGCAGCAGGTGCACTGCAGCACCTTTAGGTGCCACTGCCCCGAGCAGCAGCGGTGTCGTGACGGGGCCGAGGGGCTAACATGCAAGGCAGGGAGGGCTGTAGGTGCTGCTGCCTTCAGAGAGCCTGTGCCCTGCAAGTCCTGGTGCTTCTGGCACCCTGGGTGATGCCAGCGGTGCCCCTGACTCTTAGCGCCAGAAGCACGGCAGGGCCGCTGCCGGCTCCCCTCAAGTGACTTGCTCCTCATGGCTTCAGCAGATGTTGCTGCTCCTTCATCTTTTTTCCTGTTTTCTTTTTTTTTTTTTTTGGTCAGTCAGAACTCTGTGAGTCGTTTCCTCTAGGGACGGGGGCAGGTTTTAGTATTTACGTTTCCAGTATTAGCATTTATTTGTATTTGTGTTTGTTTTTCACGGGCTTTTGAATGCCTCGGGGAGCCATTTATGGGGCCAAAATAATGCAAGTGCTGGTCTTCTCACAGTATTTCATTTCCTTGATGGTGGAAATGCTAGGAGAAGAGCAGGTCTCATGTTATTTTGACCCCATAAATAGCTCCCAGAGGCCCCTTTCTTCCTTCTCCCACCCACTCCCCCCCAAATCAAATATTTAGGTTTCTGCAAAGCCTGACTTCTCAACTCTGGTTATCTTGCTTCAGCAGAAGCAAATTGCAGTTATTACAAAATAGCCAGGGAGTCTATAAGGCAGAATGGGTTTTATATGATGCACAATTTGTTGGCTACTGTACAAGTTCATTAAAGTGCATCAGAAGCGGTTGTTTTACTGGTACATTTAAGGAAGTTAATGCATCTCGACAGTGTGTGCATGGGGGAACGCAGACACAATAACCCTCAGACATGCTGGGGCCAAGTCTGTCCCCAGCAGAGCTCCGCCGAAGTGAGCGGCATCTCCCGCCGGGAGCTTTTCCCCGCTGTGCCCGAGTGGTGCGGAGCCCAGAGCCACGCGGCCGCCACTGCTCAGTGCCCACGTCCTGCAGCAGCTGGGTCCCAGTTCCCATTTTCCTTGCTTCTCAGCCAGCCTTTCCACAACATGTAGGACTGACGGCTTATGTGGCATGTCTTGGTTGGCTCTGGGAGATATTTTGTCTCCTTCCAGCCATGCATGTCCGGTCTGCAGGGTTCAGCTGCTCCTTCAGGTCTGCTCACAGGTGAGGAGGACCAGCAGGACCAGCATCGACATCCCAGTGCACCTTACTCTGCCCTGCCCTGCTCTGCCAGCAGGTCTGAGGGCAGGATCATGCTTTGCACTGGGCTTTTTTTTTTTTTAAGGGTATTTTTTATTAATGAAACAGCTGGAAAAAAATAGGCTAATTTGGGGGAATGCAGGAAGGTGCATGGGGGGTCATGTTTGCAGGGCAGGGTGTCCCTGGTGACCATGTCATGTCTAATTGCACGTCTCACGTGGCCCAGGTGCCGCAGCGTGACCCGGCCGTGCGCGAGAGCCCAATTTCCCCCGCGCAGCAGTGTCAGGAGTTTTACAGCGGCTCCTTAGGTATCGAAATACACGGCTCTTCTGCCTGGCCGCCTAATTGGTTCCAGAGTGAGCCCGGACGCAGCACGGAGCGGTTTGGGAGCCCTCAGACACGGTTGCCCAGGGCAGTGTGCTGGCTGTTGTGGTGTCGGGATGGCAGTTTGGGCACGGGAATTCCCCCATTTTTTACCTGGCCCTCTCCAAACAAAGCAGGCTCTGGAAAACTTCTCCTCCAGCTCCTTCTGAGCCTCTGCATCTGCTTTAACCTCTCTTTTGCCTTTTCCCATTCCTAATTAAAAGGTTTTAATGACTGATAGTAGCAAGCAGAGCCCACAGCCTCCCCAGCAAGGCCCTGTACCCATCGCTGTGCCTCCCACACTTTTTGTCTGTGCTTTTTCCCTGCCTGGCATCAGCCTCTGCAGTGCCACCCCCTGGCAGTCCCCCGCAGAGGTGACGAGTGCTGCTGGCTACAGAAATGTCGCAGCCCCTCAAAATCAGCACTGCCAGGCTGAATCCCCCCAAACTCATCCCATGGCCGGGCAGGAAGGCTTTGGGACGGGACGGAGCGCAGGAACGTGCCCTCGCACTTTTCCCCCCTTCCACCTTTCGTTACGGTTACTGGAAACACAACATGTGCCTGAAAATCGATTATAGCTTAAAAAGGGCCAGGGTGGGGGAGCAGAGGAACCTCAGGAGGAGCTCAGCAGCCCTGATGGTGTCTGATCAGGGCCGGAGCGTGCTCCGGCGCGCTGCTGATGGCTGCCCAGCAAGCACAGGCTCTGACGTGAGACATTTAACCAAAGCCAGCTGTGTGCAGGGGAGATAAAAGCACCAAATCAGACAGGATAAGCGCAGTATTAGTGTGGGATACGCCACTCATTTCTGATTTAAATTACTGTTTTTACTTCCTGAACTCATGGGAGAGTGAGGATGTGAGGAAAATGAAGAGGTTTATGCACGTACATTCCTTAACCGAATACTGGCAAGAAATGATGATTAATCCAGCTGAGGTCATTATCAGTGCTGCTTATAGGGTGACCGATTTCCTGCAGATTTGTTTTTATGAATCCTGGGCAGATTATCTCCTCGGCAAGTTACCTCTGCGATCGGGGATTGCATCTCCCAGCCCTCGTTCATTGAGGTGTGAGCTCGTGTGGCCAGTACCCTCCTGTGCCCGGGTGGCACGCGGGAGTTGTGTGCACTGTGAGGACACTGGAAAGGGATGTGTATTGTTTTGGTGAAGAACTGGCTTTCTGCTTTTGCCATGCATGGATACATCCTTGTCTTGGGGTCCCATTGCAGCAAATGTCTGCAGAGGAATTTGTCCAAACTGCTCGCCCCATGTCCCTTCCCTGAGTGCAGGCTACGCAGGGCTGGGAAGTTGCACTTAGGGCCGCACGTCGCAAGTCAAGGGAATATTTCTTGTAGGCTGTCACCGCATGTCCAGGAGAGGATTCCTGCCGTGTCCCCGCGGTTCTGCCTAATCTCACTGCTGCATGCCGCCGCTGAGTGCTGGGCAGGGTGACGCTGCCCAGCGGCGCTGCTGCACGCTGCCACTGACTCAACTGTTGGGTTCAAGTGGCTCACAGAGAGGCCACGGGTCCAGACGATGCTCGACACACACAAAAATCCTAGTGCCTCAAGATTAGGGAGCAAGAAAGGCTTTGGGAGGTCAGCGAGGGGAGGAGATTGTTTGATGTGTGTGATCAGGAGAGGGAGAGCCACAATGAGGCGTTCTCCTTTACTCTGGGCCACAGCCCAGGCACATAGTAAAGGGGATATTTTTGCCTCAAAAAAAGCAGAGATATTTATGTCTGCTTATGCAGCATAAGGGGTTGTAGAAAGTCCCTGCTGCGATCTGCAGTGGTTACTCACTGCTGGTACACACCGCCAGTAACTGGTGCTGCTGCTGACCCTTCCTCCATCCCAGCAGCACTGCTGTGGAGGAAGGATGTTTCCTCATCTGCCTCTGTACCCTTTGCACCCTGCTCAGTTCAGCCATGAGCATCCCCAGTCCTGAACCCTGGCAAGTCCCCAGTCATTGGCCTCACCCCCAGCGAAGGGCTTGCTGTGCTGGGCAGTGCTGAACGCCTCAGGCCCGCTGCTGCTGGGCTGAAATACAAACCCAGCAGAGATGTGGGACCAGGAGCTGGGATGCCTCTGGAGCAATTCATCAAATCACCCCAGAAAAGATGGATGACAAGCAAATGCAGCGCTAGAGCAGGGATACAATAAACAGATTTGTCAATAAAGCGGCCGTCTAATGGCACTCTGGGTTCTTTTATCTGAAACACTAACCAGGGCCTCTTCTCTTTTCCCATTTCAGAGCTTCAGCGAGAGGGAAGCATAGAGACGCTCAGTAACAGCTCCGGTTCCACCAGCGGAAGTATTCCACGCAATTTTGATGGTTACAGATCACCCCTCCCGACTAACGAAAACCAGCCTCTCAGCCTTTTCCCCACAGGATTCCCGTAAATTAGTCAAACATACAAGGGGAGATCAAGACGGGGTAACAAGCTGTCTCTCTGCCTAAACAATCTTGATGTGTCTGTCACCCGCCAGTTAGCTGCCGTGCTGGATGGTTCTCGTTACCCTGATAAATATTGACGACTCTTCCGCGTAAACCTTCCTGGAACGTACTCACAAAATCTTGACTTTGTTTTCCTGTGCAATATGAAGAGACTCTGTCTTCAATCCCGATAGCTCTGCGGCTTCTTTTTTTTTCGCTGTGTTCAGGAAGAGATTGGTTGAGAAGAAATCTTTCTAAGCCACTTTCGGTCAAGCATATGGTTTCACAACCATTCTCTGCTTTTTTGTGCTCAGAGACAAAGGGAATCTCGGTAACGTGTGGTGCAAGCGCCAGCCAGGAGCTCCAGCCGCCTGCAAAAGTGCCGAGCATTAATGAATGAACTGGAGAGAGTGGAGATTCAAGGACTTTCTGTGGACAGGGTTGATCATGTTATTCCTTCCTTGTTGCGTCTCCTTGCTGCCCTCCTTCCCCTCTAGATTCATCAATGCCAGGAGTATTACAAATGGAAATGTTACTTTTTGTTCTTCGGAAGAATTCTCTCTATTGCTCCAGTTTTACTCTAGTCATGTATTTTAGAAACGTACTTAATTGACTAACTGCAGTCGCCGATTTCTCATACTTGGTTATAAAAGTTGTTCGCTGGAACTCAGATATCTGTCCAGAAATGCATGTGTCATTGAATAAATCTAAGTTAAACAAGAAACTACTTAAATGTCAGTGTTCATGGAGTATTACTGGGCTACCCCTGTGTTTCGTAGATCTTCCTGGACCAGACGCTATGTGCATATTTACTAACCGAGAGATTTAATTAAAGCCATCGGTGGATGTTACTCAGCCAGTCTAGCTTGGTTTTGCATCCCTGGGTGTAAGAACTTTTCAGATGTAAACAGTTTTGTACAGTGAAAGATGTAAATGGTGTTCCTTGCACCTCTGGAAATCAGCACCCACGTGTGTCTGTAGGTGTCCGACCTGTGCCTGTTACACTGCCCCTTCGTCCTGCTTCCCATAAGCCAAGGACGAGGCGCTGGAGACGTGCACCTACATTTAGGGTACTGCAGGATCACGTGTGAGAGGCTTTTGAGAACCCTACAGCATCCTGAACCCGTAACACCGCGCTGAGCGCGCACCACCGGAGCCGTGCAGCTCTCACTGAGGCAGTGACGGGCTCGCACATAGTAACCACATGAATTTCTACATCTCAGCCAACTTGTGTTGGGAAGCAGAAAGTGAGGTGGGACTGTCAGCTTATGAAATTTCCTTCCCACTGCTTGTTTTTAATAGAAGCCGTTTGAGTCATGGAAATGAGAGGAAACTATCTAAACCCACAAATCTTTTTGCACTCTTGAAGCTTACACCAGCCACACCGACTGGTGCAGGACTGACCACCCTCTTCCTACTCCGTCCCCAAACACCAAATATCAAATTCAGTCTTGGGCTAGATTTCTTTTTATTTTTTTAAGTGTAATGCCATGCCTCAGATCTCAGAGGCTTTTTTTTTCTCTCTCTCTCTTCAGGCTTGCAAACCACTAATAAAAACTGAGAGTCTGCAGCAATAATTTCAGTTTCTTGCTTGGTTTTCAGTCAGGCCTTTCTCAAGCAAAAAAACTTCCTTGGGATGAAATCAGAGGAGAGTTTGCCCATAAGAACTTGCAGCTCCAGCCCACTGGCTATATCTGTGCTCGCAGGCTCCGCTGTAATGCTATGTTTCTTTTATGTCTGTAAAATAATGGATTGAAGTAAGTGCGTTAGGGTAGGGCTGGCATTGTGAACAAATGGAACCACAGGGTCAAGTCCGTCCACACCAGTTAGGGTTTTTAACACAGTTCAAGCCAAGGTCAGCTCCAAAAGTTCAAACAAAATCCAGATTAACACATACAGAAGGGATTGTGTTGTCACCGTGATTCTTGTTTCCTTTCAGCCTTTCCAAAGAGCAGCCGTAAGGGACGGAGATCTTCTGAAGGCAGGCGACTGCTGTTCTTCCTCTCGCTGCTGCCTCGAACAGCTTGGTCGCGGGTTCTTTGTGAACACACAAAGTAGGATAGCACATAATGCGGAGTGGTGTCATTGGAAATGTATTTGTTGTTGGCAGGCATTAAATCACTTTTTATAAGTGCTGCAATACGGCCATGTGGAAATTCCCAGTCTGCAAGAAGCTCCTTTGAATCAGGATGTTTTGTTTAAAGGGGAGGGGGGGGGGGAACCCTACAAACTGGGGCTGTACCAAAATATTTTCAGTCTGGTTCATTGAAAAGAATGTCCTAAATTCCCCGCTGTCGATAGCCCTGTAGCCAAATTGTTAAGAAATCCTTGAGCTTAAGGGAAAAAAGAAAAAAAAAAAAAAGGCAGAGCACTGCAATGAGGTGGCTAATTTAACTTTAATTTGATACTTTCACAGATGACCCAGCAGAATAACTGAGTTCCAGCTCTTCGGTGAGACAGTGAAAGCCAAGTGTGTTGCAACAATAACTCTGTAGGCTCCGATTCAACGTTCCCAAGGTGTTCGCAGTGCTGGACACACACGTGTGGGCCTGACACTGCCCCAGCTCGTGTGCCAGGCTCAGGCAGCCACTCAAAGCCCCCTTGAGTTGGCACCGAGAGCTTCCCGGTACCGACACCTGCCCTGAACACCCCCGGGCACCAGGGCCATGTCTGGGAGCTGTATGGGGTCTGGGAGCCAGGATCTTGCTGCACCCTTGGGGTTTGGCTTCTGGGAGTGGGATCGGGGCTCCCAGGCAGCACCCAGGAGCAGCTAGGGGAGATGAAGCTGTGGCCTGAGGGAGGTTTGCCCCCGACTCTGATTTAACCAGGTTTTCAACCCCCCTGGACCCACTCCAAAGCCCAGTTGGAGCAGAACGCCGCAAGAGGCTCGTGGTCCTCGCAGGATTTCAGCCGAGTGTCTCACGTTGTGGGGGAAATAATCCAGGTGAGCTTCTGAAACGCCGAACTTTCAAAGGGCGCAGCTGGCAGGCCGTCACAGGCAGCGCTGCAAGAATGCTGTGCCATGATATAAAACACTGTCTCGAAAAGAGCCCAAAAGACATGCGGGACTCGCAGGGTTTTAAACTGTTTCCAGTAGTAGTAAGCAGCGGCCTCCTGCTGAGTTCAAAAGGCAAAACGTCTCATTTAAAGCGGGGCGGACTGTATATCACTCCGTGCATAAAGTGGAGCTCTTCTATTAAAAGTTGAGTTCAGATTTCATGAATTAACATGAAATATTGCTTTCTGATTCTACCCTGGTTTCTGTAATAAACACACGCATGTAGCGTGCTTCAGTTCAGGGGGACGTTCGGCCGCTTGGAAAGAAGTGGGAAGTCGGAGGCTCTCCAAACGCCGCTGCTTGGAGCTGGGGCTCGGTGGAGGACCAGAGGGGTCGGGAGCTTCCAGGTGCTTCTGCCCCATGTGTGGGAGAAGGGACCCACACCACATCCCCTCTGTCCCCACACCACGTCCCCTCCTCAGACCCTGCCCAAATCCTGCTGGCGACGAGGCCACGCAAAGGCCGGCACAGGGAGGCAGCCAGGGCAGGGCAGGGAGCCCACAGGAGGATTTTGCTGCTTGGAGCAGCTGTGAAACCTCCCACCCTCCTCAAGTACAGGGATAAACGTGTGGTGCTTCCATGGGGCTTCGTTAGGGTATTTTTGTTGTTGTGGGTTTTTTTTTTTTGAGGATCCAAGCAGTGTCCGCACTGCGTCTCTGCATTTCTTTTCTCGCTTCTTTGCTTTGGCTTGTTACTGTGCAGGGTAGGAAAGTTTGCGCCATTTCCTGTTGTCTTTCCCTTATGCTCCTGAGATATTGTAAAAATGTTCGGTATCCTCCAGTAGGTTGTAATCACTTCACCCTAATGTTTCACAGCTGCTAAGTGTAACTTTAAACCCGGCCATTTGAATGCTTACAATTAGCGAGTCAATGGAGCTAAGATCGCGTCTTTGTGATTGGAAAAAAAGAAAAGAAAATGAAGCTTTTTTTAAATTTGAGTTTAAATTGGACAAAATGGGAACAAAAGTTGTGGAGATGAGGCTTTTTTAACGCAGTAAGTGATTAGTGGCTTATGTGCTAGGAAAAAAATAATTGAATCCACTGCTTGGCCTGCCTCACAGATGAAAAAGGCGCCGGGACGAGCATGTGTCTGCGGCAGCACAGCCTCTGTCCCTGCACCAGCCCCTCTCAGAGCTCGCTGCTCCTCATCCGCACAGCCAGCAACAGTGAGGACAGACCTGGCAGGACACGGGGGGCTTCACAGCAGCCGTCGCCTGTCCTTGCATGGAGGCTGTGCCTCTGGACGCGGTCTGGCACAGCCCTTGGGCTGCCCGACCCCGGCTGGGCTTCCCCTGGCTTTTGCCCTCCCGCGTGCTGGCTGGCAGCAGCGTGCCCGCGGCCGGAGGAATTAGGAAGCCGAGGTGTTGCATTCCTGCGGCGCTGCCAGTGCGGGGGCCAGGGGGACGCCCGCACGGCTCTGCCAGAAAACGCTGCCGACTGCACGAAGCGGGCACGGGGCTGCTGAGTCGGGCTGTGGGGCGAAGGGCAGAGCTGCAGGTGGAGGTGGGGGTGGCTCGGCCCCCGTCTGGCCCCCACGCTGCCCACCCACCCCATGGGGCTGCCCCGTGCCCAGGGGGTGCAGAGCAACGAGCGCCGCGTGCGTGCGTGTGTGCATGCGAGCACGGGGCCGCGGGGCCCTTGCTGGTGGCCAGGTTTTATGCAGAGCTGTTTGTAAACATGTCCTAAGCCTTTTATAAAACAGCACAGGGTCAATTTAATCTCATGCTGTTCCTTAATGTTAATTGAACCCAAGTGTAAACCGAGGCTCGTACCGAGGCGTCCTCATCTCCTAGCCCGGCGGGGTAAAACCTCCTTTGGCCGATAGCGCTGCTTGTGTTCCTGCTCAGTGCTCTCTCCTCGCGCACGTTTCCAGAGCAGGTTTCAATTACCAGAAATGCCTTTACCCTGCTGAAAGCAAAGGGCGCGCTGTAGCGGGGAGGCGAGTCACGAGCCGCAGGGCCACAGCGTGGCGGTGGCAGGGCCGGTGCCCGCCCGTCCCGCACGGTGTTGGGGCACCGGGAGACACAGGCCTCCAACCGTGGTCCTGGGTCTGGTTCCAGTTTTCACAGATTCTGGGGAGTTTGGGTCTGGGATATTGGTTGTTTCTGTCACTGGGGGAAGACAAGGCCTGGGTCAGGGGCAGGATCCTTTAGGAGCCGGGTGCTCGTCCCACCAGTCACCACCCTGTCCCCTGCTGGACTCGGATGTCATCTGAACCTGTGCGTGTTGCTGAGCTCCTAGCTGAATTTTTGCCTTCACTGCCAGAATTTCTGCTGCAGGAAATTACAACAAAACACAGGCAGCCCCATGCAGGTTGAAGGTAGGTCACAGACGTGGGTGTCATCAGCCAGCAGTCCCTGTCCCCTCGTCCTCCTCCCAACACCTCCCCGGTCTGGGCACAGCACAGTGTGGCCACAGCTGCCCACAGCCCTCCCTCCGTGCCCAGCCCTGCCACCTGACCATAAATACTAATTAATAGCAAAGCCCTGGTCTAGATCAAGGGGAAGGCTCTGAATTTTCTTGGGAACTTCGCTGTCTGAAAGGTATCTTAAATATTCCCTAGCACTCAGCCTATCAGTAGGTCAATTATACGGTGAGCAGTCATACGAAGTTAATTTCTAATTTAATACAATGTTAAAAGGTTGTCAGGTTAAAATCTAATCTATAAACAAGACATGAAACGTCTTTTTAAAATGAGTGTCATGAGCCGGTCCTGGCTCAAACCACAGGCTGCTGCTTCTTTTATAGGATGTAATTACTTCCCAGCGAGTATTTACAATATTATTATAGGACCGTAATAAAAGGCCGGTGCCAG
This sequence comes from Anas platyrhynchos, assembly GCF_047663525.1. Classification (NCBI taxonomy): domain Eukaryota; kingdom Metazoa; phylum Chordata; class Aves; order Anseriformes; family Anatidae; genus Anas; species Anas platyrhynchos. Next base: position 2,816,673 of record NC_092606.1, read on the forward strand.
CCGTGTCCCGGTGCCAGCCCAGCACCGCTCCTGCTCCCCCCTGCCCGCACGCAGCCACTGCTGCTGCTGCAGCCCTTATCTGGGGAGGTGAGAAGTGCCGGCGTGTGCGGCCCCGTGCCACGATAAGTGGGATGGGGAACACGGGGCTTGTGCTTTTGCTCCAATACAGGGGATGGAGATGCCCGTGCTGTGTCCCCGCACCCCCGATGTGTCACCCAGCCCTGCAAAGCACCGCACCGGGCAGTGCCGGGGGTGCCGGCTGAGCACGTTTGTTCGTGGGAGGACTTTGGCTTGCCACAGGCTGAAGGTTACAGGCTGTGCTCAGCCCAGCAGCTCCGTTCAAGCAGAAAACCAGAGGCAGCACCTGCAGCCCCAGCCTGAGCCTCAGTGTCCCCTCCTTGCCTTTTGCCGTGTCCCCACGTCCCCATGGCCATGGAGGGAGCAGCGGGGCACGGGGAGGAGGCCGGGGGCTCCCCTGCCTCTCCTCCAACCCTGGGGCACCCATCCACCTCTCAGGGAACATTGAGGTTTGCTCCCCTCACTGTCAGAAGGGGAAAGTCCAGCAGCCGTGTGGCAGCGGTGAGACGTTGTCCCACCCGTGGGGCCATCAGCACCACGAGGTTCCTGTGTAAGTGTTTCACACTGCTGGTGTTTGTGGGAGCCATGCAGGATCAGGGCTGCCCTTGCCTGTCCCAGCCGAACATCACCAGGCACCAGCCCTGCCGTAGGTCATGCAGTGAAATCATGTGGGATTTTTTTTTATTTTTTTCAGTAGAAATCGCACTGGCTCCAAAGGTTTGGATCAGACCAGGACATGCCCAAGCTTTCGTCTACACCCACAAAGCCTCACAAGGTGTATTTTTTTTAAGGAAGACCATGATTTTGATGGGAGCAGGTGATGGCGGCAGCGAGGCTACCTGGGGTAACGCAGTGCCAGTGCTGAAATGGGGACGGGGAGCTGCGGAGGCGCTGCTTGGCCCGGGCCCCTGAGGGTGCAAGGCAGGGCCAGGACACTGCGCAGCGCTTGTTTTCATCCGTGTGCTTTCGGGTAAATTCTGCTGCGCTTTGTAATTGAGAAAAGCTGTTGACGAACATCTGCGCAGGCACTGTCCGCTCTCATCCGCTCACCGACTTCGTTAGTGCCTGTGCTGCCCTTTGATGTCTGTGAGTCACCGGCCTGGCCTGGCCGCCCTGCAGCCGCTGCCCCGCTGCCGGTGGGTGGGTGGTGGGCAGCAGCCGGCCCCGTGCGTGCAAACAGAAAAGTCCCCTGGGGCCAGGGAGGTCACCTCTGCTGCTGTGCTTTGTGCAGGTTTTGGGGACGGTGGCTCAGGTGCTCTGCCCTCGCAGGGCTGGTGATGCCCGGGTGTGAAGGAGAAGGAGCCGGGCATGGGGGCACAGGGTGGGGGGCACTGGGCAGGGGGTGACTCGCAGCAGCCTGTGGCCAGGGAGTGCAATCCGTGGCCTTAATCCCGCCGTGTCCTGCACGCTCTCAAATCCCCTTCACTTCAATGAGCGCTTGTAGTGTCAGGCCTGCGCCGGGCGAGACGGCGCGCGGGGCCGGCGGGGAGGATTTGCTCAAGAGGCACTGTTTTTAAGGTGAGATTTGAAGGATGGAAGACAGATGGCAACTGGAGAGGACAAACGGATCAAGTGAAGGGTTTGTTTTCAGTGTGGCGGGGAAAACACAGGAGGGAATTACCGCCGGCTACAAAATGGGGGCTATTAATACCTGCAGCGTCTCGAGCCCTGCGCGGGGATGCTCAGGGCGCTCCGGGTGGGGGCGGCCCCGGCCCCCTCGCAGCCCAGGAGTGGGGTTTTTCTGCGGAGATGAATTGATCCCTGCGTAGCGCCGAGTGTACCCAGACAAAGCCGGCAGAGGGGTTATTAGCCCCACCATTGTGCCCACTATCTTTTCTTCCCTTTCAGCTTCCCTCCCCGTGGCCCAGGTCTCAAAGCCCGTGTGTCAAGAGCTCAGTGACCTGCACGAAGGGCAATTGCTTGCTTTGTGCCGGCAGCCCGGCGTCGGGGCGGTTATTTACTTGTTATTCGGGGCTGCCTCCGTTTAGGTATCCTTGGAAAACACGTCTGGAGAGCAAGCTGCCGGCGCCGCACGGCACACGTGGGCGAGGAGCTGGGAGAGGAGCCGGGCCTGGGGCTCACTGCGAGCCCCTACTGAGCCCCCCGAACGGTGCGGGACAGCCCCTCGACACCCCGGCACCTACAGAGAAGGGGGATAAAGCTGGGAGTGGGAGACACGAGGGGTGGCTCAGCTGTTTCAATGCGCAGGCTGGTTTTGAAATTAAAATCCAGGCAGCGCCCAGATTAAAATCGGCGGAGCACCTCGGCACAGGGCACTGCGCTGCCTCCGTGTCCCTGACGGATCGGCCCAGGGCAGCGCTGCTTTTTTGAGGAAATGTGAATAAAAACGATGAGAGATTGTTTCCATGCGGAGCTGGGTCTGTGTCAGATGTGTCCGTGATTGAACACCAGTGAAAGGGACAGGTGCAGCGAGCACTGAGAAAGCTTTATTCCTGGCCATGGCCAGCACGTTATTTATTTTGGCTGCCTTTATTTTCTCAGCAGTGAATTGAACTCTCCTACAAACATGAGACATTGAATTCTGCAATCCTAAAAGTCAAACCTAGAACAAAAAAAAAAATAATCTCATGTGACAGGAGAGCAGCAGTGTCAGCTCCTGGTGCAGATTTGATTTCAGATACATTCCCAACCCCTGTCTGAAGCCCGGGACACCGGCCCCACTTAGCCCAGCAGCGTTCACTTCGCCCTGCCTTTGATGCTGTGATTTCTGCCGATTTCCTCACCCCACACAATGACCACGGTGAAGGGCCAGGGCCAGCGGGGGTGTGTCACCCCCATCGGGGCTGGAGCTGCTCCCTGCGGGGCCAGCACCCACCCGCTTCAGAAGAGCAGGAACTGGGGGGGAGAAGCCTGGAGCAGGACCCAGCCGGGACCCCCCCCTTACCCTCGGGACCCCCTTTTCGGGAGGCAACGGCCCCGGAGCGGCTCCTGCTCTTCCCCCTTTGCATATCTCTGCTCGGTGCTCAGGGCCCTGTCCCCCCCGTCCGGGCCGCGCCGTCGGGGGACGAGCACAGAGCCCAGCGCAGGGCCCCGACGTGGGCGAGCCGCGGCTGTCGGGGGGCTCGCTGGCTCCCTCCCCGCTGTGCCCGCCGCCATCCAGGTCAGACTGCTCAACGGTCCCAAATCCTCACTTTTAATCCCGCAAAGGAAGGGGGCGGGAGCCGTAACAGCATTATTTGATCAAATAACGTCGTTCGCTAATCTCTTTTATTTAAGAGATGAACCGGCCACGCAGCGCCGCGCTGCCTCCTGCTCGCCTCTCCCGGGACCGGATTCTCTCAGGAAACCCGGCTGAAAACCGGGGCCCCGGCACCCCTGAACGGCGATGCCGCCCCCCGAGGCTCCGGGGCTTCACTACCCCGGGACCGGAGCGCGCCCCTTCGGGGCCGAGCCGCCGTCACGCGTGGCGGAGGGGCCGGGTGGGAGGGGGGGGGGGCTCGGCCGCCGCTCGCCCCCGGCCCCATCCCATTACGGCGATGAGGCGGCGGTAATGCCATTAGCCCGGGGATTACGCGCCCGCGCCGGGATGTGACACACTTTCTCAAATGGAAGTTTTTTAAACAGAGGGATTTGCATGATCCCCCCCCACCCCACCCCGCCCGCCCCGTCCGCGCTGCCGCCCGCCCCCCGCGGTGCCAGCTCGGGTTTCACGCCGCGGGATCCCCCCCCTCCCTCACGGGCCCGGTCCGTCACCCTACAAGGGAACGGGATCGGGGCGTGCGAGGCGCCGGGCCCCGACGGGGGGAGCGGGGCAGCCCCGACGGGGCGAGCCGGGCAGCCCCGGGGTGCGGGGCCCGGCGGGGGTCACGCCGCCCCCGCGCAGGGAGGAAGCTCCGTAATTAAAAAATAAAATCAACGAGCGGCGGGGCTCGGCTCACAGCAGCGTGGAGGTAACGAGGGCGGGGGGGGCGCGGAGGATGCGCCCCCCCCGAGCCCCCCTTGGGCTGCCCAGCCGGGCCGGGGTCACTCGCCGCCCGCCCTGACAAGCGGGCTGGGAAATGTGTTTATAAGTGGTTCAAACTCTGGATAAACTTCAGCGGCGTTTGTGTCTGCGTCTCCCCGCGTGTTGTTATTTTCCAGAAATCTGGATTACTGGAAATATTTTCTTTAAAGCGGGAGAGAAATCTAAACAGTCTGGGGGCAAAGGAGGGGGGGATTCGGGCAGAGGGGGGGGGGCTGCCCGGGGGCTGCCGGGGCTCCGCGGGTTTCCCCTCGCACCGGGGCCGGTGTGGGATAAAAACCCACCGAGAGGGGCCCGGTAACAGCCCGGGATGTGCTGGGCACCGGCCCCTCCCCGACCCACCTGCAGGGCCGCCGCCCCCCGACGGGCACCTGAGCGGGTGGGGGCCTCTCCCCGTCACCCCCGGGGTTTTTGTTTTTCCTTCCCAGGTGGAGCCGGGGAGGCGCGGCCGGAGCAGCTGACGGGGCTCCGAGCCGCCCCTCGCCCCCTCCCCGCTTCCTCCGGCCGTGCTCCCCGCGGCTCCCGTTGGGGTGCAGAGGGGTGAGCAGGATCTGGGGGAACCCGGGGCTGGCGGGGCCGCAGAGTCCCGGGGGTGCTGGCACCCGACGGCGCGTCCGCGGCTGGGGCCAAGGGCTCCCCGCGGGGCCGGGGGGTGCAGCTCCCACCCCGCACCTGCGGAGCTGCTCCGGCCCGGCCGGGCGGAGGTGTCGAGAGGCCGCAGGTGTGTCTGAGGGGAGCGCCCAGCCCTGGCATCTGCGCCGGGAATTGGGCCCCGACGGCTCGCCCCGGGCACGGGGAGACGGCTTCGTCCCGGGCCGGGCCCCCCTCCCGCGCAGCCCCGTCGGGGGGAGCGAGCCCCGGGGCGCGGGGCCGCGGCGGAGCCGGGAGGAGGGGAAGGCGGAGGCCCGGCTGCTTGTGAGAATTGTTATTTTTCATCAATCACCCGCAATTTGTGTAAGTGCCCCGGACAGGACACCAGCCGTCCTGCTGGCTGGGGTCACGGAGACAACACAGCGATGGAGAAGAGCAAATTGCATTTGCTCACCAGCTCACAGATCCAAATTACGGCCCTCGCATGGCGCGGGGAAGGGAGCGAAAGGTCCATGTGACATGAGGGAAATATGAAGGACTTTGACAGGTCTTAAACGGCCTGGCGCCAAGGCCTAAGTCTACCGGCTAAAAATAGAAAAGGGATGATGAGTGGAGATGGGCAGAGATGAAAGGGAAGAGCGAGCGGGGCCGCGGCGGCGCGGGTGGGGCGTGGGGGCGACCGGGCCGGGCCGATCCCCCCCGAGCTGAGCCGGGCCCGTCCCGTCCCCCCGGGGCGTCCCGGCCGCTTCTGCCCCGGCCCGGGGAGCGCTCGGTGTCGGAGAGCCGGGCAGGGCAGGAGGCCGCGGTTCTCCTTCCCCAGGGCCGTTCATTGCCGAGGCCGCGTTGGGTTTTGCCCGGCCGCATCGCGCCGCCCGCCCCGTCCATGGGCGCAGGCTCCTGGGGTCCGTCGGGGCCGGAGAACGGTGCCCGGCCCCCTCAGCCCTCACCCCGCGTTCCCCCCCCGACGGGCGCAGCACAGAGGGTCGGGGAGACGAGGCTGCTCTGCATCGGTTTTTATTCTGCAGGCGAGGGAGTTTGCGGTGTTACAGCGGTGCGGGGGGCGGCGGCGGGGGGCGGCAGGCCCTGTGCCGGCGGAGAGGCGACGTTTCCTGGCGGGGCCGCGGCTGCCGGCAGGGCCCGGTGGGCTGCGCCCCTCCGTTCCCCTCGGAGGTGGCCGCGGTCGCCGTCGGGGCCGCGGGAGAGTTGCCCCCGGCGTGGGGCAAGGCGAGGCTCCGGGTTCGCTTTGTGAGGGGGAAGGAAAACACAACACAACAAAACAAACAAACAAACAAAATGGGGGGGGGGGGAGGAGGGGACGAAGAAAAAAAGCCCGAGCAAGCCCCATTTTTGCCAAGGCTGCTGTCAGCACATTTCCGCGGTGGCGAGGAAGCAAAGTCCAAAGCAGGTCTAAATTTCAATCCCCGCTCGCCACCTCGCTCTGTTCAATGGTCAGCGGGACCCCCCCCACACCCCCCGGCCCCACCGCCCCGCACGGCGGCCGGGACCGGCACGGGCAGCCCCGGAGCGGCCGCGCTGTGGCCGCCCCGTCGGGGGCCGGGCGGCGAAGGTGAACCCGCGGCAGGGGGGAGCGGCCCCGAGGACAGCCGGGGCTTTGCTCGGAGCTCTCGGCGGAACAGGGCTCGCTGTCAGCGGGATGAGCCGTGGTTGGGCGCAGAAAGAGGGGAGAGGAGGCTGCGAGAAGGGGGCACCCGGGGGTCCCCGCGTCCCGCCCTGCTCGGGGAGCAGCGCAGCGCGGCCCCGAGGGGACGGCAGCCGCCGGAGCAGGGACGGGGGCGGCTTCGGCCGCAGCTCGCTGCGCATCCGCGGAGCGGTGGGGCCGAGGGGGGGGGGCGGGCCAGGGGGCAGAGGAGGGGGCCCGCCTCCGCTCCCCCCGTCCCGTCTGGCCGCAGCGCAGGCGGCGGGGGCAGGAGCCTTGTAAGGCTCCCAGGGCGCTTTTTGAAGATTTGGGGGTAAATATGAAGTGACAAGAGACGGGTCTTTATTGTGAGGGCTCAGCCGCCTGGCGCCAGGGCCCTCTTCAGCCACCGCAGCCCTCAGTTAATCAGCGCAGATCTCCAAACGGACCTCTCCGCGGGGACACCCACCGCGCCCGCCGCCCCCCCGGGCCCCGGCGCGGCGGGACCGGCCCTAATCCCTCTGCAAACAGCCCCGGCATTTCCCCCTCCGCCTTATCTGCCTCCCCCCGCCCGGGTAAACAGCCCCTCCGGCCGGCCAGAGCAGCGCCAGCCTCGGGGGCCTCGGCCCCGACGGCTGGGGCGGCCCCGGGGGCCCGGCCTCCCGCTGCCCGCCCGGCTCCTCGCGGGGCGCCCCGACGGCGGGGTCCGCGCCCCGTCCGTGCGCTCACGGCTCCTGGCGGGTTCCCCCCCACACGCACCCCTCCGTCGGGGCGAGGGGGGAGGCGAGGGCAGGGCGCGAGTGTCCGCCACTCACCCGCGCTGGAGCTCGCCGCTCGGGGCCTCGCCGCCTGCAGCTCTCCCACGGCCCGGCCGCGCCGACGGGGCCGCGCTCCCGACGGCCGCCCCCGAGCCCGGGCCGCCCCGTCGGCGGGGCGCGGAGCGGGGCGGGCCCCACCTTGATCCTCTTTCCAGGATCTGTCGTAAGACGGCAGCCGCCGAGCTCCGGCCCCCCCTAACCTCCCCCCCCACACACCCAACCCGCCGCCCCCGCCCGCCCCCCTCCGCCCCCGCCCGGGGCTGCGCGGCCGCGGAAAGCTTCGGGGCGGCCCCCGGTCCCCCCTGGCCCCCCCCCGGTCCCGCTCCGCGCTCCGCCGCGGTGGCTCCGCGCTGTCCCCGCACCGGCGGCCGCCGCTCCCCGGCCGCGGCGCAGCCAGGGCTGACCCGGTATGCGGAAAGGAGCCGGGGGTGGGATTTCGAGCACTTTTCTCTGTCATTGGTTAATATTTTATTCTGTTGACATGTTTTCTTACTGCCGATGCTTCCGACACCTTCTTCTTTTTTTTTTTTTTTTCTTTCTTTTTTTTTTTTTTCCCTTCTTCCCGTCCTCCCTCCCTCCCTCCCTCCTCGCCCCCCCCCCCCCCCCCCTCCCCGCGCCCGGAGCTTGGCCGGAGCTGTCAAAACCACGCCTATGCAGATCCACAATTGGTCTGAAACGCGTAAAATCAGCAATCAAGGGGGCTTGGCTCATTAGCGGGCGGATCAGAGCAGGAAGGACATGTGAGATAGTCACAGTTTTACAGAGATCACGACAAGATCTAACCGTTTCCACCCGGGCTCCTTGAGCCATGAGCAGCCCTCGCCCGAGCGCCGGCCGCGGGGCGCGCAGCGGTGCCGGGGCGCAGGCCGGGCCCGCGGGGGTGTGAGGGCAGCGCGGCCGCCCCTGCCCGCGCCCCCGCCCCGCTCTCGGTGCCGGTTCAGCGCCGGGAAGGACTTCGCCGGGAGGGCTTTTTGCCCTCGCTCGCTCTCCCTCGCTGCGACAACAACAACAAAAAATAAGGACCTACTGTCTCCCCTCCGCAGACCGGGAGTCCCAGGAGCCGGGAACTGCCTCTCGCTTTTTTTTTTTTTTGCTTTTTTTTTTTTTTTTTCCAGATCTAGTTCCGCTGTTTTTCGGCATTTTTTTTTTTTGTGCGCTTTTTATTTTTGTTGTTGATTTTTCCTTCCTCTTCCAGAGACTCGAGCGAGTTCGCTGGGCAGGAGAGACAAAAAAAATAATATCAATAACAATAATACACACACACGTTTTTGTAAAGGGAATCCCTCTTTTTCTCCTGGATTTGTGGATGCACCGATGAGAGATCCAGCCTTCCCAGGGACTGCCATGGCTTACCACCCCTTCCACGCACCCCGGCCGGCCGACTTCCCCATGTCCGCCTTCCTCGCAGCCGCCCAGCCTTCCTTTTTCCCCGCTCTGGCTCTGCCTCCGGCGGCGCTGGCTAAGCCCATGCCGGACCCCGGGCTGGCCGGGGCGGCCGAGGCCGGGCTGCACGTCTCGGCCCTGGGACACCACCACCAGGCAGCCCATCTGCGCTCGCTCAAGAGCCTGGAGCCCGAGGAGGAGGTAGAGGACGACCCCAAAGTGACGCTGGAAGCCAAAGAGCTTTGGGACCAGTTTCACAAGCTGGGCACCGAGATGGTGATCACCAAGTCGGGAAGGTAAGAGCCGGCCCCGCGCAGCCCCGCGCAACTCGCCCGCACCTGCGGGGCTGCGCAGCGCCCTCGCCCCCCGCCCCCAGCCCTTCCCCGCTGCTCGCCCAGCTCGCCCCGGGGAATTCACCCCGGGCGAGAGTCGATGGGGTTTCGATGCGGGCAGTTTTTGGAGGAGTTTGGATTTAACCCCCCCCGCCAGCTAACCCTCCCGCCTCCCCCCCCGCAGTTATTACTTTTTAAAGTGCGATCCCAAATGAAATTTCTGTGCACTAATTGAGCTCCCGCAATCCCCCGCTGTATTTGTTTACGCCGCTCTCGGCGGCTCCTCGCCGCCCGCAGCTTTTCCTGCCCCTGCCAAACTTTCCCTGCCGCCGGGGTCGGCCCCGGCCCCGCTGCCGGCCCCGGAGGAGGCAAAGGAGAGCAGTGAAAAAGGGCTCGGTCCGGGGACCCCCTTGGGCTCTGCCCCCTATTTCTTGGAAGGGGATTTGGAGCTTTTCCCCCTCTTTCTGCTCCTATGGGCGCAGCCGAGTGGGATGAGAAGGAGCAGGGCCTGCCGGCCGTGCCAAAGGCTGGGAAGACCCGGGGCGAGCTGAAGAACCCCCCACACACACACCCCGTGGTTTCGGAGGGGCCGGGCGGTGCGGGGCTGCCGGGCCGGGCCGGGGGCCGCGGCCGTCGGGGGTCGCGCACCGGGCGGGAGGGCGCCGCGCCCTGCACCGCTGTGCGTCTCTCCGCAGGAGGATGTTCCCCCCGTTCAAGGTGCGGGTGAGCGGCCTGGACAAGAAGGCCAAGTACATTTTGCTCATGGATATAGTTGCGGCCGACGACTGCCGGTACAAGTTCCACAACTCCCGCTGGATGGTGGCCGGCAAGGCCGACCCGGAGATGCCCAAACGCATGTACATCCACCCCGACAGCCCGGCCACCGGCGAGCAGTGGATGGCCAAGCCCGTCGCCTTTCACAAGCTCAAGCTCACCAACAACATCTCGGACAAGCACGGCTTTGTAAGTGTGGCCGCGGGGACGAGCAGAGCCCCCGGGCGCGGACCCCCCGGGCCAGGCGCTGAGCCCGGCCCCGATGCGACCGGGCACGGCCGGGGGGAGCCGTGGGGCTTTACCGGCTTCCTCCCCCCGGCAAAAGCACGCCCGGGCCCGGGCTGGACGGCGGGGCCTTGCCGGGCCTTGCAGCGGCCGGGCTGTCGCGAAGCCCTCCCTGGTTCTTGCTGCCGGCCGTCCCGGGGACGGTCCCCCCCGGGGGGAACAGGGGCTGGGCTGCGGGGGTGCTCGGGGTCCCCTAGGCTCCCGCATGTCGCCCCCCCGGCCCGTCCTGCCGGCTCTGCCTGGCCGCGGGGCTCGGCGGGGAGCAGGAGCCGGGGAGGCGCAGCCCGGGGGGCGCGGACGGGGCTAACCTGGGGGCGGCGAGGGGAGCCCCGACGGGGCGGCCGGGCTGGGGCGTTGCGGCCGGGCAGGTGCAGCCCCGGACCTCGCTGCGGGCCGGGCCGGGCCGAGCCGAGCCGGGCAGAGGGGTGCTGGAGGCGGCGGCACCTGCGCTGGGGTTGCGCGGCCGGGAGCGGAGCCGGAGCCGTTGGCAGCAGCGGCTCGGCACCGGCTGGGTCTGAAAGGCTCCAAAAGGGTCTGTTTATTCCCCTCTTGATCACATTTGTATCACCTCCCGGAGGGGAAAAACAAAAACAAAACAAAAAAAAAAAAAGAAAAGAAAAAAATCCATCCAAACAAAGAAAAAAAAAAGGAGAGGGAGAGAGAAAGAAAGAAAGAAATGGAGGCGTGTTGGCAAGCTGCAGAAAGCAGGGGCAGGGCTGCAGGGGAGCGGGGTCCTGCGTGAAGGCGAGGGGGAAAAAATCACAGCGAACGAGAGAGCTGTCTTAGCGGCTGGGCCAGCATTTGGGGCGATAAAGGGAAAGTTCCTCGGCCCGTCCTTGTGCTCTGGGGACTGGCGGTCCTGAGGCCTCGGTGCTGCTCTGCCCGCAGCGCCCGGAGAGCGGCCAGGTGCGGGGAGCGGCTCCCGAGAAACTTTTTTCTCCTCTCTCTTATTATTTTTCTTCTTCTTATTTTTTTTTTTTTTTTAGGCAGGAAACGGTGTGTTTGTTAAATAATACATTGCGAGGCTATTTATAGGCAGCAAGGTAAATCGATAGCGAGGGAGTCTCATAAATAGCATTTTTTGGTACTGGGGAAAAAGTAGTTTGGTTCAGCGTTTTTAACGGTTCGCCTCCTTCAATTAAAGATTTCTGGTACGTGTCGTTGTCCAAAATCCGGAGTGTGTTAAATCTGGGAGATGAGGGTTTAGCCAGTGCCCATCTGGTCAGAGAGGGATGATTATTTTTTTTAAAGGAATGCAGATTTGCACGCTTGAATGAGATTTTTTTTTTTTTCTTTTCACCATTTTCATGATAAATCCCGTGTAGATTATATCAATATAATAGCGACCCGACAGTTCATCAGCAGGTGATTATTGCTGGGGTTAGAAAAAGGGGGATTTTTTTTATTGCCTTCTAAAACGAAATGAAGTGATAATTATTTAGCCATTTGGCCGGCGTTATTTGACAATAATTACTCAAGCTTTCGCCGTTCCCCTACCAATTCCGGGCGGTTGGGGCTGCGTGTCAGCCCGACCACAGCAGGTTGGGGAATTATTCCATCGCTCTCGGGCAGGAAAAATGTTGCCGGGGCGGGCAGTGAGGGCAGGGGCTCGGGAGCAGCCCCGCTCGCGGCTCAGGGGCTCCACAAATCCTCAACGCAACCGCGGTGGGCTCGGGGTGAGCTTTTTAACAAAGGCAGAGGGGAGAGAATCGCTCTGGGTGTTGGCGAAGCTTTTCAGACACCTGGTTGGAAAAAAAAAAATGTCTGTTCCTTCTGCAGCGTTGCTCTGAGACATGAATTTAACATGGCTCTTAGTGAAATGCTCCTTTCAGGTCGCAGGCGCTGGCACGGCTTTCTGCTGCGCCCAACTGCAAATCTCGGGTCTTTTTCATTTGTATTTATTTATTTATTTCGGTGGCGAGGCAGAGGAATTTTTTGAAAAGGACAGAACTATTAAAAGCGGCTGGAAATGTGTCGAAAATTCGCCTCGTGTTTTCAGGGTTGCAATAAACCGGGGAGATGCCCGTAGCTGCTCTCCTGCCGTGCCTTCCCCAAGATGTTGCAGTGCCTGCCTTCCCCGTGACCTCCTTATTTGGGGGCAGATCGTGCAATGACATAAACAAAAAAGAAATCTCCCTCTTTGGCATCCGCCGGCATTCCTTCCTCACGCTGAATTATTACTATTATATTTTTATTTTTTTCGGGAGAAAAAAAAAAAAAAGCAATTTTTTAGAGAGGTAGCCTGACTCGCGCGTGGCAGCGATGGGGTCCCCGGGGCTGACCGCGGCCGCGGGCTGTGCTCTCTCGCCCCCCCAGACCATCCTGAACTCCATGCACAAGTACCAGCCCCGGTTCCACATCGTGCGGGCCAACGACATCCTCAAGCTGCCCTACAGCACCTTCCGCACCTATGTGTTCCCCGAGACCGATTTCATCGCCGTCACCGCCTACCAGAACGACAAGGTACGGCCGGGCAGCCCCTGCCCCGTCCCTGTCCCCGTCCCTGCCCTGTTCCTGTCCCCCCCATGTCCCCTCCTGGGCTCTTTGTGCGTGCTTCTATCCAAAGCCGAGGGCTGCTGCAGGAGAGCATCGCGGGGAGAGTGGCCAAAAGGCAGCAACAGGAGGATGCTGATACCCCAAGTACTCAGAGGAGGAGGCACCCGTCACCCTAATATCGTTATTAGTGCTGTTATTAATTCCCCCCCGGGTTCTGTCGCACCTTTCCTCACTGCGGGAGCCTTTGCCGCAGGCCCAGGCTGAGGGAGCAGCACCCGGCCTGGGCAGCCTCCTGGACAAGGTGCCCTGGGCCCGGCAGGAACCGAAAAATAGGGCCAGAAAAACCGATTTTACTTGCTTTCGTGATTTAGCGAGTGTCGCTCCCGCGAGCAGGGGAGGCAGGAGCTCCCCGTGGGGAGCACGGAGCCTCCGCTGGCCCCTCCAAGAGCTGCGTGCGCGCGTGTGTTTTAACCCAAAAGCTGACCCCCACCTCCACCCCTGGCTGCTGATGCTAATTGACAGCTCTGTCTGAGGGTCCTGGTGGGCTTGTTTCCCTCGTAAAGTTTATGGCGAAGAGTCACAATCGATTAAAGAGCACTTTGTCTGCTCGCCCGCCGCTGGCTGCCGGTGGGCTCCGTCGGGCGGCAGCGGCCGGGGGCCCCGTCGGGCGCGGCCGGGGGGCGGCCGGGGCCGGGCAGACATGCATTTTTAAAGCGCCCCTCTCGGGGCCGTATTTCAGAGACATGCATTATTGAGCGCCCTAATGTCGCCGGCCCCAGAAGCCCGTCGCGGAGAGGGATAAGAATAGCTTTTAACCAGCGCAGCGCGGCTCAGTCGCCATCTTCCCTCCGGGGGGCCGTGAAAAATAACTTCCTATCATTAAGACGCTATTAATAATTCAAGCGAAACCTCAGCATCATTTTTAATAAAGCATGCGGTGTGTTAAACCGGGGACGCTGCGCCTTTCGCAGCGAGCCCGGCCCGGCCGCGACCCGGGCTCTCCCCGACGGCCCTGGGGGAGCGGGGCCGGGGTCCCCGAGGGGGCGGCCAGGGCGTCACGCAGCCCCTCTCCGTGTCCCCGCAGATCACCCAGCTGAAAATCGATAACAACCCCTTCGCCAAGGGCTTTCGGGACACGGGCAATGGCCGGCGGGAGAAGAGGTAAGGGGCGCCCCCCCCCCCCAAATTCGGCGCTTCCCCCCCCCCCCCTCCCTCCCCGGTCCCCGCACCGCTCCGCACCCGCGGAGGGCCGGGGCTGAGCGCTGCCTCTCTGCCGCCAGGAAGCAGCTCTCGCTGCCATCCCTGCGGATGTACGAGGAGCCCTGCAAGCCCGACCGCGACGGCGGCGAGTCGGACGCCTCCTCCTGCGAGCCGTCGGCGGTGCGCGACGCCCTGCACTCCCCCGTGGGAGCCCTCCCCAGCCCCCTGCGCCTCAAGGGCAGCGGCAGAGGTAAAGCAGCAGCTCCAATCCCCCCTCTCCAATCCCCATCTTCAATCTCCTTTTTCCAATCCCCCCTCCCCAGTCTCTCTATCCAATCCCCCCCCAGTCTCCGCCGTGCCGTCGGGGCTGAGCCCACATCCTCTCAGCCCCCCGACAGCAGGGCCGCGCACCCTGGCATGGGGAGGGCTGGGGCAGGCGGGTTCTCCAAACGGCTGCGGCTTTCAGCGAGCCCCTGTCTGCTCGGGGTCCCCTTTAGGGCACGAGCAGGGGGCTTCCAAAGCACCCCCCCCCTCGGGGCTTGCAGGTTCCTGCGGGGTAGGAGGCAAACTGCACCCGCAGGGGGAAGGTGCAGATGGGCACGGGGGGGAGCCGAAGGGTTGAAAGGACAGGATAGATCCAGCGAGCAAATGCGAATGGCATTTAGGGTTTGCAACATTTTCCTGTTTATACGTTAGTGTAAACAAGAAGGAAAGGCGAGGCAGGCCGTATGCTATATGCGGCTGTCCGGCGCGCCTCGCTGCTGCGTCGCCCTGCCTTTCATGGCTCGCTCAGTGCCCTGCAGGGGGAAAAAAAAAAAAAAAAGAATTAATACGTTTGAAAGGGAAAAAATGTTGTAACTCCAGGGCTTAAAGCTAGTAAATGAAAATAAACTAGCAGTTCCCACGTAGCAGTTTTTAGATGCTGGATTTTGTCTTGCCGCACTATCAATCTGCTGCTCTTTAAACTTTCCACCAACCCAATTCCCTGCAAACCTTCATCAAAACTGCAGCCTCCCCCCCCCCCCCCCCCCCCGGCCCCAAGCCGGTGGGAGGGTTTATTGCACCCCTCTCCTCTTTCAAAGGCTTCCCAGAATATTCACCCCAGCCTGCAGAGCCTCACCTAGCCGGCACCAAAGGCTTTTTTCCATTGAGCCGGAGCTGGTCGGGCACGGCGTGAGCGGGGTGCAGTGCTGGGGTGCGACGGGGCCCTGCTCCATGGCAGGCTCTGCTCCCCACGTCCTCCCCATCCCCTCACCTCTCTTCCCCCTTCCTCCTGAGAGCTCGGTGCCTTTTTTAAATTAAGGCACTCTTAGCGAAGCCTGCAGCGTACCTCTTTCCTTAAAACTGCCTCCTTAACCTGACTCAACCTGCACATTTGGAATAAATCCACGGCGCGCTGTTGATCAGCTCCATGTAATTAAATATATACAGGACCATTTCCTCCAGCGCTGTCCACCCGCCTGCGCTCTCTTCATCTCCCGCCCCACAACCCGCTTTGAGTTTGCAGCTAACGAGAACGATGCTGTAATATATTTTGGTCCTCCATCCAACATGTTTTTCCTGTTTGGCAGAGCGGCAGCACTGCTGTTGTCAATCCCCTTTCCCCGCGGTGACCGTGGCACGAGGGCCCGTTTCTGCCCTCTCTCCTTACAGCGCTCCTCCTGTTAATGGTGGCGGGGGCCTTAAATTCACTTTAACTCAAGGGTGAAAGACCCACTCCTCACCTCTCTGGGCTGTTCCTAAACCGCTCCATCCCTTTGCAGAGGAGAAGCTGGGCGCTGACAGCGATGCGGAGGTGGAGAAGGCACCTGAGGAGCGGCCGGTGGCCACCAGCCCCGGCGGGGAGGACGCGACGCCCCGCGGCAGCCCGCGGTGCCTGGACGAGCGGAGCAAGGAGAGGCGCAGCCCGGAGAAGGCCAAGGACGGCGCGTCCCCCAGGGAGGGCCCCGGCGAGGGCCTGTTCGGCGCGCGGGGCCTGGAGAAGGACAAGGTGGAAGGGCGGAGGAAAGAGCCGGAGCCTGGCAAGAAGGACGCGGAGGGCGGCGGGCTGGGCAAGGAGGCCTTCGCCCCGCTGATGGTGCACACGGACAGCCCCCCGCACCTGAGCGCCGGGCACCTGCAGAGCCTCGCGCTCTCTGGCCTCCACGGGCAGCAGTTTTTCAGCCCCCTGGGCGCGGGGCAGCCCCTCTTCATCCACCCAGGACAGTTCGCCATGGCCCCCGGCGCCTTCTCGGCCATGGGCATGGGACATTTGCTGGCCTCGGTGACCGGTGGGGGCAGCCTGGAGAATGGAGCCCTCTCATCTGCCCCGGGCACGGCAGGGACGGCCACCCCCTTCCCTTTCCACCTCTCCCAGCACATGCTGGCCTCTCAGGTAAGACTCCCCGCGTCCCTGTCCTGATCCTCGTTGTCCTGCCAGGCCCTGAGCCCTACTAGTCTCCTACAATCCTAGGCTCTCCTCCTGCATTCTTCCCCAAAACTCCCTGAACTATCTGAACACTCTGGGGGCATGGGCCTAGCCAGCGTTGCCCCCACTGTGGGGACATCTGAGGTGGTCCCAGTGTGGCTCTCATGGGGTCAGGAGCTGTCAGTGCCCCCTGGCCTCCCCCACGGCCCCTGCAGGCTGTGGGAACAGGGTGTGACATCCCCTGGGGCCCTGGATGTGCTGCCTAGTGTGGCACGGGCAGGACGTGGGGGGACACTTGGAATGATGGCCCCAGAGCCAGTCTGAGGAAGAATCCTGATTCTTTTGTGGCTGTCATGGGTTCCACCACAGGCAGGGGCAGCACTGGGAGCGGCAGCCCTGGCCCGCTACCCTGGCCTGGCTGTCCCCATCCAGCAGCCCCCATCTCCCCACCAGCCCCAGAACAATTACCGTGACACCCACGCTCGCCTTACCTCTGCCAGTCCCCATAAGGACATCTTTGAGCACACCTCATTTATCGGACTGACTTACCGACGTGTTTCATGTGGTTAGAGCCCTGTGATGCTGCGCAGCCGGGGATGTGGAGCATGTGGGGACACGGCCAGGCTGCACGGTGCTGTAACCCCAATTTGGGGTTTGTGCCCAATGGTACCAACCCCTTTTGGTGCGGAGTGGATGGGGGACCCCAGCTGAACCCCTTCCTAGGCTGCTCCGCTTTGTATTCCCGATGACACCAGGGTGCCCCAGCTTTGCCTTGCCTTTTCTGGGTGACCGATATGGCACAGCACAGCTCTCACCCCTCTCTCTCTCTCCGCAGGGAATCCCGATGCCCACCTTCGGCGGACTCTTCCCCTACCCCTACACCTACATGGCAGCAGCAGCGGCGGCCGCCTCGGCCATGCCGGCCACCAGCGCCGCGGCCGCCGGGCCGCTCTCCCGCAACCCCTTCCTGGGCAGCAGCCGGCCCCGTCTGCGCTTCAGCCCCTACCAGCTCCCGGTCACCATCCCGCCCAGCACCAACCTGCTCACCACCGGCCTCCCCGCCAGCCTCAACCCCGGCTCCGAGGGCTCCAAGGCGGGCAGCAGCCGGGAATCCAGCCCCCTCCCCGACGTGCCCCTGCACAAAGGGGGCAGCCAGCGCCCCGCCGCCTCCCCCAAGGGCTCCCTGAAGGAATCCCTCAACGAACTGCAGAACATCCAGAGACTGGTGAGCGGGCTGGAGAGCCAGCGGGAGCTGTCGCCCGGCCGGGAGTCCCCCAAGTGACCGACGGGGCGGGCAGCGAGCCCGCCCCCCCCGCGGGGCTGAGAAGCACTGGTATTTTGTACAGCACAGTATAAATATTTATTAAAGAGCAGGGGGTGGGGGCGGCTGGGGCGAGGGGTGCTGGAGCAGAGGGGAAGGAGCCCTGCGGGCAACGCGGCCCCACCGCCGAGGAGCCAGGAGCAAGAAAAGGAGCGAGGGGCTCACCCCTTCCTTGGGTGAGGGTCTGGGAGTTGCCCTCCCCCTTCTCCTGGTCGCCCCCCACTCCTCTGAGCTCCCCCGAGAGGGGCACAGGGTGGCTCTGGGGGGGGGACGAGACGATGCGGTGGCACCCGACGGGTGGCAATGGATGGGGTGAGCCTGTGAGCCCCACGGGAGGTGAGCGGGGTCAAAACCTCGTCTGTGCAAGGGGGGGTGGGGGGAGGGAGGAAAAATTGAATAAATAAATAAAAAAAAAGAACAGAAATAAGGAAGAAAACACGGGAAAAAAAGCCGTCTCGGCAGCCGCCGCGGAGCTGCGCAGTCACCGCCACGCAGAGCTGGTACCGGCCGGGGGGGGAGCCCCGTGGGTACCAGGGCAGATATTTATGAAATAAATGGTAATTTGTGTAAATAAGCTATAAGGATCCCAGAATATGCAAATTGGTATTAATTTATTCAGAGTTGTACATTGGTGTGTACATAATATTTAGAGTTTAACTCATCGCATTTAAGTTTTTTTTTTTTTTTCATTTTACATGAACATATATATTGTAAATGAAAACTATTTAGCTCTTTGTGATTGAAGGAGATATTGGTTTCTTTAACTGTGTTTTAAAATATTGTTTATCCCGCCTGTTCTCTAGGACAATCATGTGCCACCGGTAGAACAATTTTTGGAAAGCAAGAGTTCAATTCTTTAACAGACTTCTGCAAGGGAAAAAAAAAAATAAAAAGAAAAAACTTATGAATCCAAAACATACTAAAATCTCTCTACAGTGCGGGGTATAGAGAATGCAGGAATAAACCTCAGGTTTTTATTTTTCACTCCAGAACAAAAATTAAAAAAAGTATAATAAATTTAAATATCACAGGACTGTGCTCTATATTTGTTTTAAAATAAAAAGATACATGATTTGAAACGTGCTGGTTACTCGGGTGTCTGTCTGTTCAGTTTTGATGAAATCTCTCACATCTTTCAATAAAAAAATACTCCGAGAAGCCCTCCCGGCTCCCGCCTCTTTCATTTTCGCCTCTGCAGCGGGAGTGCGCCCAGGGCCGGGCCGCCCCGTCGGGGCCGGCGCCCTCCGCAGGTGCGGGGCTGGGGGCGGGGGGGGGAAGGACGGGAATGCCCCGACGTGAGCCCGGCCGCCCCAGCGGAAACCTCCGCTGCTGGTTGTTGGTTTCAGGAGGGCCGCCCCTTCGAGCCGTGCCCGTCCCGTCCCGTCCCCCCCTCACAGGTGCGGAGCGGGGCCCTGCCAGTATGGGGCGCACGGAGCGGGGCCGGGGGGCAGGTACCGGCACCATCGGGGGGAGGCGGCACCGCTACCGTCGGGGGGAGCTGCCCCGTGTAGCCGTCGGGGCCGTGCCCACGGGACGCCGGCCGCTCCCGGAGCCGCTCGGCGGCGTTGCGGGGAGCGAAGGAGGCCGGCCCCGGCAGCCCTTTTCCTCACCAATTACCCTTCTCCCGGGCCGGGGAAGATTTATGGGCCCGGCGGCAGGGCGGGGGCGCGGGCGCGTCCCCGCGGGGTGCGGGCTGCGCAGCGCCGTGCTCAGGGCTCCCTCTGCCGGTGCCGCCGTGCTCCCGCCGCTGACCCGGCCCCGACGGGGCGCGCCGACACCCCGGCTAATTCCTGCCTCCCCCCAGTCCCTAAAAGCGCTCCGGAGGAGCCGGGGCCGGGTACCCCGACGGGGGGAGAGGAGCTGGAGCCAGGATCCCCGACGGGGGCAGAGGAGCCGCTGCTCTCGGCTGAGCACCGTGGCCGTTTCCGCTGGCGGCGGGGGGAACCGGCAGGGTGGGGGCCTCCTGAACACGAGGAGGGAAATGGAGTTACCAAAAATAGGCTCGCAGGGCTATTTCCGAATAAACGCATCTCAGGAGGAGCACCAGCTCGACGGGCTCTGTTTTTAGTGACGCAGGGGATGGGGCTGGTGCCTGCGTGTGGCAGTGTGGGGGCTCCCTGGCCCCCAGCACCCTCCCCACCACGCTGTGTTCAGGAGGAGCTGCACCGAGGTGAACATAGCAGGGAGGTGGTGGAGATTTGGGGGGCTCAAAGGTGTAAATGGTGCCTCTTCCTAGGGCCTTGGTCTGCTCGTGGGGCATGGGGCTGCTCTTTCCTGGGGAGGGAGAAGTGCTGCCAGCACAGCGGGGCTGGGACGGTGACCTCTGGGGACAAGTGGCCTCTGGGCACAGTGACCTCTGGGGAGGGTCCCCAGCTCTGCCCCCAGGTGGGGAGCAGGGCCAGGCCCCCAGCAGCCATGGGTGGCTGGGCAGGAGCTGAGGCCAAACCCTGCCATGAGAAGCCCCATTCTGGCTGCTTGCCCAGCGGCTCCCATCAGCCACGTGCAGCACTGGGGTCACTGCTGTAGGAGGTGCTGGGAGACCTATGGGGGCACACTGGTGAAGCTAAACCTGGTGGTTTCTGCCCCATTTTGGGACCCACTGGCCAAACTCAGGCAGATCTGGGTGCCCAGTTCTGTGCAGCACCACGACCCTGCTGTCAGGGGGCTGTGCACAGGAACAAGGGCTGGCACCTAAACAGCTTGCCCAGTGGACACTGCAGCATCTCCCACCTGGGTGCAGGCCCAGCTGTGCTGGCCCCATGCATTATCCCAGTGCCACCGCACTCCCTGGGCACGTTGGTCGCTGCTGCATGGCAGGACAGAGCACACCTGCAGCCCTGCCTGCCTAGGAAAAAATGGGGGATGTTGCTTTTTGTCACTGCGGTGTGGGGTTTGTAGAGGCTGATCACTTCCACCCCTGAGAGGAAACACAGCTGGGGCAGCAGGGGAGCCCCCAATTATCAGGGGCCCTGCTCCGCCCCGCAGGACCCCTGTGCACCCACCGCACCTGGGCAGGGCGCAGCCCCGACGGCAGCTGCCAGCCCCACACCTGCCCCAATTTATGGGGCACCACTGGGCACCACCTCCCTTTGTGCTGCTATTGCTTGGCCAGGTCAGGTCAGTGCTCTGCGGCCGTGCTGCTTCGGATCCCTTTTGGCTTCATTTTGGCCCAGTAGTGCAGTTTGTGGGGGCTGAGCCCCAGCGGGGCAGCCTCCCAGTCTGTGCTGCAGGCTGCTTGGGGGTCTCCCTGTTCCTCCCGGGGGGGTTCCCAGCTCTGCTTTGATCTCTGTGGGTGCTGAGGGGTTTAGAAACGTTATCAAGAAAAAAAAAAAAGTGGTTGTTTATCGTGCTGCAAAGCTCGCTGCTGGCTGCAGGCACTGCTTGCTCCGTCCCCACTTTAGGGGCAGGGTGGGAAAGAGGAAAGGGCAGCCTCTCGGTTTATTCCCGTTGTTTACAGCGGCGGGTGATGGCAAGGGAAAGCCGGGCCCCCCGCCCTGCAGTGCCCCCCCCGGGCCCTTTCCCAGACCTTCCCAGGAGGAGTCCGGCAGCTCCCGGCTCCGCACACCCGACGGGGCGGGATGGGGCCGCCCCGACCCTACACCGCTCCTGGCTCCTTCCCTCCCCTCCCTTCCGTGTCCCCTCTTCGGGGGGCTGCACGGAGGCAGCGGGCAGGAGCCGGGCCCGGTTCCTCCCGGTGCCTCCGCCAGGTGGTGCCGTCGCTCCGCGCCGCGGGGCGGCCCCGACGGGGCGGCCGGGCCGGGGGTGGCCGCGCTGCCCGCCCCGGGCGCCGCTCCCCGGCTCTGGCCGAGGCTGTGCCCAGGGTCCTCGCCTTGCTCCTACGGCCCCTACCCACGGGGGGATGGCGACAAAGGCTGGCTCGGGGGCGTCTAAGTGTGAGCAAGCTGCTAGAAGCAGCAATGGGCTGCCTTCTGCTCGCTGCTTTTTTTTGTTGCCTGGAGTATTGAGGGGTGAAATCATACAAGAAAGGCTCTTTCTTTCCATTCGTTCCCCTGTCCGGTTGGCATCACTGCGAGCAATGCCACGAAGGCAGGTACAGCTGGCCTTGGCCTCCCACTGAATTCTGCAAATGGTCCCTGCCTTCGGCCTCGGGCCTGGCGTGCTCTGTAACTCTTAGGAACCGAGATCTAATTAAAGTGAGACAGTGCTGTCAGGGGACTGCCTAATTGTCTTTGCCAAATGACCTTGTGGGGATCTTGGCTCGGCTCCCAGCACAAAGGTGTTGTCAGTGCAAAATCCTGTACGGTTTGGGGGAATTGGCTGAAGACTTTTGGGAAATAATTCCTCAGGCTGGGAAATAACGAGCTGGGGGTGCTGGTGTGATGCTTCCTGTCCCGCTGCCCTCTGCCCAGGTGATGTCAGGGCACGGGGATGCTTTTGTGGTGGGTTTAGAAGAGAAATCATGCTCAGTGGGGATCAATCAGGGTGAATACCAACAGGTGTCTGTGGTACTTCCCCCTGCTCCCTTTAGTGCTAAATACACGCACTGCCACACCACATCAGCAGGGAGGGAAGGTGGTTCGGACATTAAAAGCCTCAAAAAGTGCCTGAGACCCCTGGGTGTTGGAGCCAGCCCTGGGATCACACTCAGCTCCCCATCAGCAGCCAGGGCTCAGCCCCAGGTTGATGGTCACAGCAGTGTGGAGGACCCAGGCAGCATCACCCCTCGCCCCCACGGAGTCCCCCGGCCTTGGGGCAGTTTTGGGGGCAGGATCTAGTCTGGTCCCTGGGCAGCAGGGAGAGCTGGCCTCCACGAGAGGGAGCGTTTGCAGGGATTTTCATCCCAGCTGCATCTATAGACGTGTGTGTGTATACATGTATATATATTTGTATTTATTTTCCTTTCCCAGTTGTTATTTGCAAGCAGGGACTCGTCCCTGTGGGCAGCTGGGGTGGCCGGAGCCCCCTGCCTGCATGAAGCCCCCTGTTTCTGTTTTCCTGTGGTGGGGGAGAACTGGGTCAAAACCTCATCTTTTCTGAAAAAAATATCGTGCTGCTGTGTGTGGCTTGTTGGTGATGCTGTGGGAAGCCCTGCTCCTTCCCGTGGTGGGTGGCAGGGTCCTGTCCCCGTATCCCATCACGGGGACATCTTCCTCCTGCTGCCCCATTTGTCAAACTGGGGAGGAAGTCTCTCTTACTGGGCTGACTGGTCCCCCATTTTGGGGCTCTACCCATGCCTGTAATGCCCCCCCAGCAAGAGGAAGGGCTGGTTGAGATTTTCAAATGACTGCCTTGAAAGATGTGGCCCAAAGTCCCCTTCCTGTGGGTGCAGGATCAGGCCCTGCTTGGCTGCGTGGTTTGCAAGGAAGATGCACGAAGGGCCTGAGCCTCCCTGGGGACCTCCCCCCCCCCGTCCCTGGAGCCTCCCAGCCTGCCCTATCTGCAAATTGCAGAGCAGATTATCAGCGAGCACTGCTGAGATTAGAGCCCCGTATTTCTGTCTGCTTCCCCCAGAGCCAGGGAGGCCCGAGCTGAGGCTGGAGCAGACTCTTTGGCACCACAGGGCTGAGTGCTGGGGTAACCTTGTCCTTTTCTGGGAGCTCCTCGAGGAGGGTTCAGACAATTTTCAATTAAGGAAGAGGGAAAAAAAAAAAGAGGAAAGAACACACCACAACAACGGCTGTGGGAGGGTTGTGAGGCGCATCCATGGGATGCTCTGGGCTGAGCCCCACGGGCAGGCAGTGAGGTGCTGCTGGGGTCTGACCAGGGTGCTGTAAATCCTCAGTCTGGGCCTGAGTGCAAAGCCCAGAAATGGTGGATTTGTTGTTCCTTTTGTGAGGTGGGATGCAGAAAAGCCACGAGCTGCTTTGTGTGTGTGGGCGCAGCTTTGGCAGAGCCCAGCACGGCACAGGGAGCGATGCTCGGCTCATCAGGGGAGATTTTCCTGAGGGTGTGCTGGGCGTTTACATTAAGAGGAACAGTGAAGATGTAGCTCTGCAGCCTGGGTTCTCTGAGCAAATGTCAGGTTTTGGGGGTGCGCAGATGAGCAGCAGCTTTGCAGGGCCAGCCTGGTGCTGTGGGCTGGTGGGAGCGGGGAGCCCTGATGAGCCCTAATGGCTTAACGGGCTTAGCATGGGGTTGTTCTTCTAAACAATCATGTGCATTAGTGCAAATCTCATTAGATCCCTGTCTCCTGTGCTGCTAATGCCAGAGGGAACTGTCACTGGGTGGGAGTGCAAGGAAGGGCCTGGGGGTGAGGGGGCTCCAGGGAGCCCCCAGCTCCTCCTGGTTGTTCTTGGAGCTGTGCCCATTACACCTAACAGGAGGAGGAACCCAAATCGAAGGGGTAAAAAGCCATTTGAGGTCCTAGGCTGCCTTAAACTTGGTTAAAAGCGTTGCTCACCCTGTTAGCAGGGAGTCACCTCACATTGCCCACAGGTGCCCTCATGCCTGCTGCCCTCCCCTGCTCCTGGGGCTGCCGCCGGGTTCAGCAGGGAAGAAAAGGTGGTCAGAGGGTGGGAGAGGCTGTGCTCAGTGCCCAGATAAACCTCAGGTTTAGCCTGGAACATTTTGGAAAGGGAATTTTCTCCTGTTTGTGTTGCGGTGCTGGCAGCGATGACCCCTGGCACCTCGCGGTTCCCCTGAACCACACTGGGAATTGCTGCAGGACCTCCCCTCGGTGCAGGTGTGCAGCTGCTGCCGGCACCAAGCAGAGCCCTGCGAGCACTTGGAGCACAGCCTGGCTCGGGCAGGAAGCACCCCAGCATCTTTATCAACCAAGGCTGGTTTTTCCATCTCTGCTGCAGCCTCACCTCGGAGCTGGGAGCCGCCAAGGACTGGGGCAGGCAGTGGAGCTTGAGAAAGGCACTCCCTGGGGAGCTGGGGTTCTGGTGGAGCAGCCCGGGAGAAGCGAGCCTGAGAACAGCAGGCTTGGCCCTGCAGTCACCCGTTAGATGCGTTTCCGGCTGCTTTTCATCTCGCTCCGAGTTTAAAAGCCATCTCTTCCAGCACCGATGCTGCCGCCAGCCCCGGCACGGCTTCAAAGCGGGGCTGTCTCGGGGGGGAGAGGCGCCGGCAGGACGGGGAGGCTGCGGCCCCCCAGCCCTGGGACAGAGTCCTGGGGCACAGTGGGTGCTGGCAGCACCCGGTCCCTGCACCCCCACCCTGTGCCAGCCTGGTGTGGCACCGTGGTGTCCCATGGAGAGCTGTGGGATGCCCCCGGGGGCATGCTGAAGGCTCATCCTGCTGTCCCCAGGGTGGCTGCAGGCTCTGCTGGTGCTGCTCCTTCTGTACACCCTTCTTGTTCCCTCCCCTGGCTCAGCCCTGGTAGTGTCTGAGCCTGGTCTGGTGACCTCTGGAGTTTTACATCTGCTTTTTACATTCACACCTACGTTTCTTCTTCTCCCCAGCGGTGCTCTGTGACGTGGCTGGGGCACCAGGAGCAGTTGGTGACACCCTCTGCCACGTACCCGATGCGGGGGGATGTGGGGATATTGCTCAGCGTGTCTGTGGGGTTAGGAATGTAAACCAGCTGGCAACGAGGGGATGGCAGGAGCTGTGATGGGGTGGGTGCTGGCGTGGTTCTGAACCTCCCAGCCTGGGCGATGCCTCTTGGGTCCCCTCTGTCACCAGGGGGACACCTCCTGGGTGGACTCCCACAGCAAGCCAAGGCTCAGGATGTGTGTGCTCCATTCTGGGTCCTGCACAGGGGATTTCTCCCCAGTGGTGCTGCTGTGGGCAGGAGCTGAGGATCCGAACTCCATGTTTTAGCTTGGAGGCAGGACCTGAATCGAGCTGCTGGCAATTCCGGCGGATTTAACGGAAAGACTCGTGGAGTCAGCGGTTGTATTTTCTCTTCCTTTTTGGCTCTTTCTCAAGGAAGAAATACCAGATACGTGGCGCGCTTATGGCATGAGCGGTGTCTGCCCTGTGCGGATGATCTCCCCCAAAACCAAAAATTTGGGGGGGAAAGGGATATCCCCTGCCCAAGCTGACAGATTAGGCAGCACGGCGAGCGATGCCCACGCACAAGAGCCGCCTGCTTGAGGATGCTGCGCTGGTTTTTCCCCTCCTGAAGAGGTGGAGGAATGCTCGGAGGATGAGCAGCAAACCTCGGGCCAAAGCTTGCTGCCCAGACTTCTTCCTGGCCTCAATGCGTCTGCTGAGCGCTCGGGTGTGATGCTCTGGTTTTTCCAAGAGCTCCTGCTTCAGCAAATCTGTCAGGAGGAGAGCGCTCGCTGCCCGGTGACAAAACGCATTCTTGAGATGGAAAAAGCTCTTTTCAAGGAAAACATGACATTTCAATGGAAAAGTAACTTTGCATGCTGTTTCTAATTTTAAAGCTCTGCCTTGGAATGCTCCCATGGACTTTGAAATCAGAGCTGGCCCTTATGCTTTCCAGGTTTTATCCACCTTTCCCATATAATTTCGAATTGCTCCCTCTGTTAACGAGACAATATTAATTCTGCCTTGGTGGATTTTGCATAGATTGCTTCCAAAGCACAGCTTTCCTTATCCCATCCCTTACTTTTTTCCAGCTCTCACTATAAATACATTGATGCCCCAGCCCAGGAAGTGCACAAAGCCCTGTACCTGGCTGCTGCCTCCCGGACAGATGGATGGATGGATCCTCTTCCCAGTCTTGCTGCTTGCTGAGATTAAATCTTACTGACACATGCTTCAAATTGGCTCGTTTGTAAAGCATTTCATCTCTGTTAAGCGTGCCCGCACTAATTTCCCCTGTTAATCTGACCTGTGTCATGGGGGAGAAATGCAGGTGGGTTTTTCCCCCAATATTTCGAGTGATCCCAACCCGTCCCTGCTTTGCTGTGCTTGCTCAGAGCCTGGGAGCCGAGCTGGGGCTGCGCCAGGCGCTGCAGCGGGACGGAGCCAGCAGAGGGAAGGCGAGAGCGAGGGATGCAGCTTCAGGAGAGGGAAAAATGGCCACTGGATGCCTGCTATTATTTTTTTCTAAATAACTGCGACCTAATCGAGCTAACGAGAAATGCAGCCTGTAGCCATCTGCCTGATGGCAATGTCAGGAAGCAGCTGATGCTGCAGGTGTCTCCCCATCCGCAAACCTGGCTGTGGTACTCCCACCAGCTGGCAGCCGCATTTCTCACCCAGTGCCCGGTGTTATTGCAACCACAGCCCCTCCGGTGCTGATGCCACTGCCTGCTCCTGGCCCTCACCCACCTTGCTGTGTGAGCAGATGCAGCATTAAACCATTGCGCTGACAGCTGAACCCTCCTGGCTTGCACAGAGCATCCCTGCTGTCCCCTGTGCCACGCTGTGTTTGGCCGTGGGGATGTGGTAATTTCAGGGCTGAGAGCCACCAGCAATGTCCTGCAGTGCCCAGCTCCCACTGGTGTCACCATTATGGGACACAGGAGGGGTGACAGGGCCTGGCCCCAGGTGATGGAGTGGTGGCAGAGGGCGCAGTGCCCTGGGCAGTTCTCTCCTGGCCCAGCTTCAGAGTGCCCGGAGCGGCTCCAGGGATGTTCAGGAATATATTTAGGAATATTTACTCTGGAAGATGGGATCGTGGTGCTGCTCCAAGCTGTCCTTTTAGGTGAAGCGCAAACAGGTTCGTTTAAACAAGGTCGTCCCTTTAACAGGTTTAAGTGGGCTTCACTGTAAAATAAATTTATTTCAACAAAACCTTTTTTGATAAATTAAACCAGCCCCACTCTGTATATAATTTCTATAAACAATCTTCTCTAATGTTTACCTAACCTGGGCACACAGAAACTCTTACACATTAAATATTAGATGAAAAGGAGCTATGAAAGCTTTACATACTTTTTTTTTTTTTTCTTTTAAAGCAAGAAAGCCAGCGTGCCATGGGAAAATACTGAGCTGCTTTTGAGCTAGGGTTCTGCAGGCTCCTGCTGAAGTAGGAGGGCAGCAGCTCCATCTGTGCTGGTGTGTTAGGGGCTGGTTCCTGGGGATGTGACTTTGGGCAGAGCTGTAGCAGGAGCCTGGGTGGGCTTTGGGTGCATGGTGCCGTGTGCCAGCACCCATCCACGTGCATGCCTGGGTGCTCAGAGCCTGGTGTCACAGCGGTTCATTTCCCTCTGTAGGGTTTTGTGGGGTCCTTCCAAGCCCAGGAGCCTCTTCCTGCCTTCACCAGCCTCTTTTTATTTTTATTTTTATTTATTTTTATTTTTTTTTTATTTTCTGTGGATTATTGATGGAGGAGCATCTTTGCGTCCTGGGGAGGGGAGAGCAGAGAAGTGCGTGTGAGGGGAGCGGTGGGGTATTTTGGGCTGTGCTGCTTTACGCACTGAGTAATTTGGATGCTTTCCTTTGATCGCCCTGATACTGCTGGGAAAGATGTGCACGGTTTTAATGGGGACAAACTGTCCAGCTCATAAAAGATAGCCATGGTGTGTGAAATATCTTTTGCCTGTGACAAGGCTAACATTTTCCTGATAGGGAACATTGGGCCCTTGCTATCTGGATGGGTGAATTTGGGTGAATTTTTGCTCTTTGCCTCCAGGCAGCAGGAAGGTGTGTGCGGGTCAGGTCTGCTCCTGCAGACAGCCCCAGCTGGGACAAAGCAGCTCTGTTCCTGAGGGCAGATAATTCACCTACTCCGCTCCTTACTGGGCTGGGCTCTTGGACTTGTAGGATAAAAAGGTTGTCCTGAAGCAAGGCCTCAGGCAGCAGGTTGGCTGGGAAGAGCTCACTGGGGTGGGATGGGGTGACCCCAGGGTGCGTGCCCCTTGCTGGCTGTCCCTGCTGCAGATCCCCACATGTGTGTGTGTGATGGGCATCTTGTTGGTGCCACAGAAACAGGACTGAGAGCCTGGAAATGATGCGAAAATGAACCCAGAGCAGCTCCCCACTGCAGTGCCTGCCCCCAAGCCAAGACCTCACCAAACCAAGTCCTGCTGTTACCTGAAAATAAAGGGCAGTGCTTGGCAATTAAGATACAGCTTAACTGTGTAGGATGGAGGATGGCAGAAATGTTTCTGCTGAATAATTCTGTACTCAGGCTTGCCCTCACAGCGCACATCCCACCAAGCTGTTCCCATCCTTTTCTGGAGCCTGCAAAGCCAGTGAGTGATTTCATCGTGATTTAAATTATTCAGTAGTGCATGGACTAGATCTGGCTCCTCTAAGGCTGCTGGGGTGTTGGTGTCATTGTGCTGGGGACGCAGCTGGGGCTTGCATGGGCTCAAAGTGGCTTTTGTGAAGTGTTTGATGCGAGGGTGTTGAAGCCCTTCCTCCTGCGGGCAGGGCACATGTGCAGCCACCTCAGACGTGTCCGCAGAGCTTTGGGGATACTGGGATCTGCCTGAAATGTGTGTTGAAAACCAGCTCATCCTCCAAATAGACCCTCCAAATTTCTAGCATCTCCACAATGTGCTTGGAAGCAATTTATTCTTACCACTTTTGGTGTTTCCCTGATGCTTTTCAGCATTATTTTTAATGACAGTGCGTTACCAGAGATCGCTTTTGGTGGATAATGCAGCGTTTATGGAGAAACCAACAGCTCAATCTGGTTATCATTGAAGCTGCTTATAAAATATACGTAGCAATCAAGATACTGACCATGGCAGTAAATTGAAAATATATTGAAAACATAAAGCATTTTTTCAATTTATTAGTAATATAAAAAATATTTGGGCATTTTTTTACCCCCCCTTCTTAGAAAGAAAGATAGAGAAGCTGTTGTAAGGAAATCTGCAGTCGTGTTGCTCCAAATTTTGGCAGGGTGCAGCGGGTGAGCTGTGTTTTGTGGGATTTTGGATGGCAAACAGGCTGCTGCGGGCACGCCAAGCCAGAACCTGGTGCTGGGGGCCCTGGTCCCTGGGGATCCCAAGCCCACGGAGCCCAGCAAAGGGTCCCCAGGAGCAGGGATGGGGAAAGGCTCCAGGAAGCTGTAGGGGTGCTGGTGGCTCTGCAGCAATGATGGAGAAGTGGGTGCTTTGCCCTGCTCTCTGCAGTGCCTGCTGCTGGCCCCGGGCAGGGGGTAACCATAGCCACTGCTGGCTAAGTGTAAAAATGTTAATGGGGCTGCCGCGGGTCTGCCTAAAATGGGGATTTACGGTGGTAGTCAGAGCTAATGTTTCGGATCACTGCAACATCCCTTCTCAGAATGAAAAAGTAAATGAAACGGACTGTCATAAGGGGGGTATGTAACCAAATCAATCATAGTTATGGCGTTTAATCAAAACTTGCTTCAGGTAAATTTATTCCATATGACAGCTGCGGGATGCGCACCTAGCTGGAGCTGGGCAGGGTCTGGCTGCTGACCGAGGGGAGGGCTCAGCCCACGAAATTTGGTATCCGTGTGCTTATGATGCTGTGTGTACCCAGGGAAGTGATTGCAGGGGCGTTCCCATGGATAAATACCTGTTTAGTGAGCAGCACCACTCGTGCTCCCTCTGCCGTGCCCCGGTGGCTCACAGCAGGCTGCACTTAGAGGCGAGGTGCACTGCGTGCCGGCCTGGTGGCAGGTGTGTGCCAGGGGGCAAAACCTGTAAAAATACCCCAAAAGCAGCTGGGAGCTGCCCCTGCCCAGCATGGCAGGGCTGCCACCAGCCCTGGCTGCAGGTGGCTGTGCCCTTGGCCAGGGTGGCTGTGGGATGAGGGGTGCTGCGGTCCCGTCCTGGAAGGAGGATCCCATCGCCCCGACCTTTCTTCTCCTCCTGGAAATTGAATATTGGAATTCCTCCTAGCTGCATGTATAATGCGCTACATTAATCTTCCCTTACAACGTGCTCCTGCCACAAAGCCCCTCTGTATTGATCCAACAAAGACAATTATATATTATGGGGGGAGGGCGAAACAGCTGAAATATTTGAGATTGGCCCTTCAGCTGGATTTATGACGTGTCTGAGCTGTGGTGTCTGCCTATTTTTTATTCTAAGCCTCCATGACAGGGGTCATGTCTTCCTCCATATACTGTACGGCGCTGCGCACCCCGATGGGGCTCTATGAAACACTCGGGCTGATTAATCGCGCTGTATAAATTAAATAATGCACCTCTGTGTTTGGAGGCATGGACGTCCGTGGTACCTACACCCGTGCAGCTGAAGCAGCGATGTTTGATGCCACCAGGATGAGGTCCCTGCACTGGGTGTCCCCAGAGGTGATGCAGGGCACGAGCCTGGGGCTCGCTGGGTGCCCGGCACCGCTGCTCAGGGCACGGGGCTGCTGCTGGATCGCTCTTTCCCCATCTGTACCCCAAAACCAGCGTGCAAAGCAGACAAGGTAACAGGGCCTGTGAGCCTGACTGTACAGGGAATGAGAAAATAATGAATTACCTGGAGTGGCCGTTTGTAAACGTGCATGAGATTAATGAGCAAAGTCTTCTCCATAACACAGGAGGCATGAAATCAATCCTGCACCCGGAGAATAATGAGGGAATCAATAGGATTATGAGGTTAAGGCCGGAGTAAACCTGAATGACAGCTGCAAAATAAATTTTATTTGGAGGACGTGGCTGGGGTTAAATGAAACATAATAAATAATGTAAAGCATTTAAGGGGTGGGGAAATGGTCCAGAGATGTAAGGAAGAACAGAAGGCCCCACAGTCGCTAAATCTGTCCAGTTTATATTCACCACGTGTTTTTGCAGGCGTGTGACAAACACCATGCCTGCCACTTGGCTGGTGGCACCGTGGGGCTGTCCCTTGCCCCTGGCTGCCTGGGATGGGGACAGGATGGGGACACGGAGGCAGGACAGCGATGTGATTGTGGGAGCGTGAGGCAGACCAGGAGGCAGCACCTCGCTGCTGTGGGTTTGTGGTGTGGCCCTTTCCACATGGCCCCTGTGTCCTCCTCAATTTGGGACATGGCTTCTCTCCTGGTGTCCAGGAAAGGGTGACTTCATTAATAATAATAATAAAAGTCAAAAATCCCACCAGCTGTGGCCATGGGAATGTCTGCTGGAGAGGCTGGGCTTCCCCCTGAACCTCGGTTTGGGGGCACAAGCTGCTTGAGTGCAGGGCTGGGGTTTCAGCTGCTGCTCAGCACCCTCTGCATGGCTGCAGGGTCTTAGCACCCAACCCACTGATCGCTCCAAGAGCTCGGTGACTTTCAGTGCCTTGGTGGAAACAGAGCTGCTGAGAAGCTGGCCATGATCCCAGACCTGCCCGATGCCTGGGGTCGCAGTGAATTTCCTGATCTGGTTGACTTCTGTTCCTGCTCCTCTCTGACGGGCTCTCTTCTGGTGCTTTCCCTGCTGAGACCTCAGCAGCACCTCAGAAGCCTTCATCCACGCTGAGGGTGAGGGAAACCAAGTGGGGACGTGGCAGCGGTGGGCTGTGAAGTGTGCCTGTGCCCTTGGTGGAGCTGCCCATGTTGCAGCCGACCTTGGAGGTGAGCAGGGTCCCACTGGGGCTTAAATTCCTCTCCACGTGGCCTCCCAAGACCAAGGAACCACTTGGAGCCTCCTCTGCCTCCCCCAGCCACTTTGGAGGAGCAGCTCTGAGCCAGGCTGGGAGAGCAGAGCTTTTCCTCAGGAATCTCAGCATAAAGGTCTCATTTCCTTCTAGGGCCAGTTCCCAAGGGACCCCACAGGTCCCTGCAGGTGCTGCTGGCTCTGGTTGTCACTCTGCAGTGTGAACACTTGCCTGGTCACAGCAGGACCAGGACCACGTGTGGCTGAGCCCTGACCCCAGCCGCGGTGTGTGCCTGGCAGAGCCACACTGGCTGCCTGGTGGCAGGGAGCAGAAATAGGGTGTTGTGAAGAGAATGGCTTCAGTTGTCTGTGGGATGGATCCCTGTCTTCCCCTGGGGGTGTCACATCCCCCGTGGGCTCCACTGGGGAGCTGCCTTCCCGTCTGTCCTGGGCCACAGGGCACCAGTGCGGAGCTGCGCAGGGCAGCACGGTGTGATCAAGCCTGGCCTTTTGGCCTGTTGTGAGTAAACCCCATGGGATATTGCTATGTTTTGGGCTGCAGCTGTCCCTGCTGCATTTGGTACGGGCTGCGGTGGCCGGCAGGAGGCTGGCATCCATCCCCTTCCTGAGCTCCTCTTCGCACCTCAGGGCAGAGCACCCCTGGGTGCCAGACGGACCAGGGCACCTGGGACTCACCTGGGCGCAATCATCATTAATCTGGGGGTGCAGATCTTCCAGGTTATGTTGTAAGAGGTGCAGCCTCAGTCTGTCTGTTCCCAGGGATGGGTCAGAAGCTGCTGCTCCCACCCCAAAGGCACCAGGCTGCAGCCACGTGGCCATTTCAGCTGGGGTGCCCCCAGCAGCTCTCCGTCCTGCGGCTGCGCACCGAGGGAGGGTGCAGGGGTCCTGCAGCCCCACCTGCCTCCCACATGAGACCTCTCCACCACAGGATGCAGGAAGATGCCTTTATAAGTTTCCCTTTAATGGCTCCTGTAAATCTTCTTTTATGCTAAGGCTAAAGACATATTTATTATTGTCATAAAGGAGGGGGAACCGGTGCATCTGTGGGGACTGGGGACCTGGGGCTTTGTATGCCCAGCACAGGTTTTGCTCCAGCACCTTCCTTGCCAGGGGAAGCTGTGGCTCTCCACCACACTTGGAGGCTGTTTTGCAGTGTGCTTTTCAAATTATTATTTATTTAATATTTTCTGAAATATTGCACTGGCAACCTCTGTCCCAAATCCCAGCCCCAAGGTCAGTGGGGAAGTGGCCCTGCACCTGCAGCCAGCCCCGTGCCACGCTGCCAGCCGAGGTATGGGCCCTTCCTTTCCTTTTTTACTTATTATGAAGCTGTTTTGAAGAGCACAGCCTGGAATGGGAATTTCATACAGTAAACAGAAAAGCTGCTCTGAAGTTATTTATTGGTGCTGTTTTCCAGCACGTGGACTCGTATTGATTTATTTTGCAGCGTCTCTAGAGGCTTCTTCAAGGTTAAAATGTAGACATCGCATGTTAGGCTGGACTAAATACTGGCAGGAAAATGCATCTGGCTCTTTTAATTGGAAAAACATACTCCTTTTATCGCCCCGAGGCCAAGCTGTGCAGTGTGGGGGGACGCACAAGGAGTGAGGTGCTGCAGTGGGGTCCAGGGAGGGTTTGGGGGACCCCGCACACAGCTCTGGGCTCCCTAAAAAGCACTGACCATCCCCTCGGGGTGTTTTCCAGCCTGGTGATGGCATTTGGCTGCTTGTGCCCATTTCTTTGGCAGGTTGAGGGACTCAGCCCAGGCCGTGGCAGGAGGTGGGGTGTGAGGTTGGACAGGGTGGGTGCTGCTGCCCCCTTCTCCCGCTCCCCTTTCCCCGTTGCTCCCGATGCGGCCGGAGGGGAGGTGGGGAGCCGCGCCGGGAAGGTGCGGGCTGAGGTTTAGAAATCATGATGTGTGAATTGAAATGGGAAGCAATGGATCTCGGGAATCACCGCAACTGCTACAAGGTGTTCCTGAAGCTGTCAGCAAGCCATCTGCCTGCTCGCCGGGGGTGAACGCTGTGCCACGGCCGCTGCCCACGGAGGGATGGGGAGCGGAGGAGCCCTGGCAGCAGCGGGGTCCCGTGGTGGGGCCAGGGGGGTCCCTGCTGGGGCTGCAGCACAGTTCTGGGTGGAAATGGGAGGAAAAAGGCTCTTTGGAGGGAGCCGTGCCGCCTCCCTCGTGGTGGGGCTCTGGAGCGAAGCCCTGGCCGCGGCGCTCGCTCCTCGTAACTCATCCCAGGGCCACGGCGGTGGGGAAGCGGGCGGGCGACTGCGCGAGGGCCGCCGCCGGCCCCAGCACGCGATTTATGGCTCAGGGGGAAAAAATGCAGCCGGTCTGAGAGCAGAGCAGCGTGCGGGAGGAGCACGCCCAGGGTCAGCCTGCTTCCCGTTTTCCCCCCTCCTGCAGCGTGTCACTCGAGCGTTTCCTCTGCCCGTGGTGCTCCCCAGCTGCAAGGTGGATGCAGCAGGGAAGGCGAGGAGTGGGCATGCAGCAGGCACAAAATCTGCCCTGCTCCCATCCTGCCACGTGTCCTGGCTCCCGGCACCGCTGGGGAGATGAGGTTGAACTGGCAGAAAGCTGGGTGACCTGGGGGCAGGCGGTGGTGGCCTGGTGGTGGGTGGCACAGGAGGGACACAGGGCTGGGATACAGGCATTGTGCTCCCTGCAGGTTTTGGGTGCAGCCCCTGTTGGTGCCCCCCAGCCCTGCAGCTGCTGCATGGTGCTAACGATGCTGTTTGTCACGCCGTGCCTCAGTTTCCCCACTGCAAAGGGGACAGTGACACTGCTCGGTACCACTAGGGCTGCATACTGAATTTTGGTAAGCCCTGGGGCTGCTTGGACTGGAGAAAAATTGAGAAAGAACAAAATCTTTTATAAATCTGAGTGCCACGGTACCTCTGAGCCTGCTGCAGGGTA
This sequence comes from Anas platyrhynchos, assembly GCF_047663525.1. Taxonomy (NCBI): domain Eukaryota; kingdom Metazoa; phylum Chordata; class Aves; order Anseriformes; family Anatidae; genus Anas; species Anas platyrhynchos. Next base: position 2,851,234 of record NC_092606.1, read on the forward strand.
CATTTTGTTTTCAGGGCTGAGCCCCCTTGCTGAGGGTGCCGTGTCAGCCCCAAGCTCCCTGCAGTGCCAGCCAGCACTTGCAGCCCTCCCTTTCACTCACAATTCAAAATAAATACGGGGAGCGCACATGACCTCCAGTGTATAGTCTAAAGCTTTTAAAACTCTGCTCTAATTCTTTTAACTTCCCACACATCTATTCTCTGCACCAGCCTCCTCATTTCTCTTTCTCTTCCGTAAACTTATACCCTTTCTAAAGTGCCCGGAGAAGACGCCATAGATGAAATGTTGCTTTAGCTTAATTTCCTATTCCTAACATATGCTTTAATTAATGTCATTTTCTTTGATTCGCTGCCAGCATGCCAGTGCAGCACTTCCTTCGTTTCCCAACCTTTACTGTAACCTTGTGGGAATGAGTATCGGGTGTTCACGGCTGATTTCATCTGTTTCAGAGCATTTATCTGAGCCTCGTGGTGTCTGCAGCAGCCATCCACAGCACCGGCACGGCGTCCAAACTGCAGCGTCCCCCCACCGCTGGAGGGCTGGGCAAAGGCTGCAGGGAAGGGGCCGTGCACACAGAGTGTTCATGGAGGTTTCTGACATTTTCTACAGAGGGAGCTTCAACGCAGGATGGCAAACCAGGGGAAATGGGTACGGGACCCCAGGTTTCTGTGGGTCAGGTTGGAGTGACCAAGAAGCCCCTTTGCCATCCCTCAGGTCTTGTCCTGAGGTGGGAGCCGCCAATGTGGCCACATCACCCGATACAGGTGCAGGTTTGCAATGCCCTAGGTCCAGCTGGGACTGCCCTGGCCCGCTCGGAGCTTCTCATTTAATTTAAGGATCTTTTTGCCTCCTTTCTCCCAAAGGAGCCGGCTTGGTCCCCGTCCCATACAGGAAGAGGGCCCTTGTGCTCCTCGTGCCCCTCACATCCCTCTGGCTGGGACGCTTGTTGCAGGAGCCCAGAGGAACGTTCAGCAATTGTCTGTTCTGGCCCCAAATCCCTGGCACTCGCACACAGCAGGCCTGAAATGGCCCCTTTCCCAGACAGCTCTTTAAGCAAGGTTTTCCTGTCTCTCTCTTTAATGACTCTCAGCCATCCTTTCCCCGCTCGCTGGAGCCGGGGCAGATGCGGGGGGGCTGAGCACCCTCTGCTCCCACTCCTGCAGCTCCCTTCCCTCTACCCACAGCATGTTTGGGGTCCCACAGCAAGTCTTGTCCCACAAGGAGGAAATTCCCAGCTTCTGGGCCTGACCCCATTTGCTATCATTTCCATTCCCATTTACTCCTATTTAGAACCCCCCCAGGAGTGGGGGCAATGCCTTTTTGCAGCTCTTCCCCCCCTTACTCCAGGGGCAGAAGCACCCCAAAGGCTGTGCCCTGCTGGGTGAGGAGGGAAATACCCCAAATGAGTATAGGGGTTTGTCCCAGGCTGGACTGCCCCCGTTGCAGCCCGAGGGCTGTACTCCATCTGTGGTGGCAGCGAGGCAGGAGGGTTTCAGCCCCATAGGGAGCAAGTGGCCATGTCCCACACCAATGTGAGGACCCTTACTGGGAACCAAACCCAGTATGAGGCTTTATGGGAGCAGCCCAGCAGGAAATCCCATCCCGGTGTGCCCTGATGGGGTGCAGCGGTGGCTTTTGACAGGCTCTGTGACCTGCTTGCCGGGAAGGAGCCGCTCACTGCCTTTTACTCCCCCTTTCCTGCCTCCCTTCCACCCTGCAGCCTCCTGGAGCTCCCCCCAGCCCCTCACTGCTCTGTCCTGATGTATGGGGGGAGAAACCAGACGCCACTGCACTGCCCCACGGACCCCTCCCAAGGGTGCCCTCCTCCTGCAGCCCCCATCCCGCTGCCTTCTTCCCCGGCTCCTCTTCCTCACCTCTCTTTCCTCGGGTGCTTTCCGTCCTCCTCTCTGGCAGCTCTGTGTCCGGACGTGTGCCTGTGCCTCCCCGTTCTGGCCTGGGAGCTTGTCGTGCTGCAGCTGGCAGCCTCCACAGGCACTGCTTCTGCCTCTTCCCTCCCCCCTTTTTGATCCACACCGGCCTTCCCGAGCCCCCAGAGCCTCCCGCTGCTTCAATCTGCCCCGCGGTGATTTGGCAGGGACTTGGGACAGGACAGATCCCTCTCCCGTAGGCACCTGGCAAATGTTTACATCCCCCCATTCCCTGTTTGCCCCCAGCTCGCTGTGTCCCCTGAGCCCCAAAGCTGGGATGTCCCCCCCGTAGGCAGCGAGAGCGCCGAGCTTTGACATGTGGCCGTGCTGCGTGTGGGGCTGCTGGCGCTGGCAGGGTCTGGCCCTGCTCCAGAGAGGAGGAGGAGGAGGAGGAGGAGGAGGTTTCCCCGTGGGCAGCACTGCAGTGTTTCCACTGGACTGGCTGAAAAGAGCCGCAGGATCCGGCCGGGAGCGGGGGCCTTGCGTGCGCCCGCCTGGGAGGTGGCGGCGTTGCAGATGGCTGAGGATGCTTTTGCCTAAATAGCAACAGGACGCTAAGGTAAACACGAGAGCGTGGGCTGAAGGCTCGTCCCGAAGCACGGAGGTGCTCAGCAGGCACTACCAACAGGCACCCGCACGCTGCTCTGCTGCCTGGCTCCGGCACATGCTGGGATCTGTCCCGGGGGAGAGGGCCCACGGTGGACGTGGTGTTTAAATGTGGCCACTTGGATGTCCCTGGTTATTGCTGCGGGGCTGCGTCAGGGCTGGTGCTGGGTCTTTGCCCAGTGTTTAGTCAGCTGCCTTCATCCCTCGTGCTGGGAATTTCCACCCAGACCAGCATCGCCCTGCAGGACAGAGGTTTCCCATAGCAAAAACCCCCTTGTTCCCTGCACAGCCCCAGGTTTGTCCCAGCCCCTGTGCAGGATGTGTGCGCGATGCCAAGCGCGCCGTGATGAGCAGCGGTGCTCTGAGCCTGCCCCACTCCACGTGCAGTGCCATGAGGATGTTCCCTGCTCTGATGTGAGACTTTCGAGACAATCTTTTCTTCCTGCCTGGTGAGAGGTGACTCACGGTGTTGTCACTCGTGGGATTTATGCACTCGATTTTGCTCCCAGCCCATGTGCTCATGAGCAGCCTAACTGCGGGACTGCGGGCGTCCTCCTCCAGCTCCACCACGGGTGCTGAGAGGCCCTGGGGCTGCACACCCTGCCCTGCTCCCACCCCCAGCCCTGCCACCCGTGGGTCTTGGTCATGGGCACCCCTGGGTGCTGGTGGTGCTGACCCCCTGACTTGCTGTAAACGGTGACCACGAGGGATGTGGTGGCGATGGCAGGGCCTGCTTGGCCCCATGATGGCTTCATGCAGGAACAAAGTAAAACAAAGCTGAACAAAGCTGATCAAAGCTGAACAAAGCCACCCTTGTGCCTGCAGCTAGGCTGCATGAAAATCCTAAAGCGCCGAGCTGGGCACTCGGTTTGGCTGTTGTGCTTTAAGCCCCTATTTCCATTTCAGCGTGGCCCCGTTGGCCTGCTCCTCTGCTCCAGCATGCTGCAATCCCAAGGTTTTTTCATTAAAATAAAATAAAAGCAATTGCAGAGTAGATGGGGTATTTTTTTTAGTAAATTTTGAAGTGAAGTCAGACCTTCAGCTAGGAAAAAACAGTGGAAAGGCTAGCTCGGTGTGATTTTTACCAGGGCACTGATCTCTGCACTATTCTTTCTTGCACAGACTGTCTCCAAGCTCACAGAAAAGTCTTTTCCATACAAAACATGCAACGGACTTGAAATGTTATTTTTCTCAATGCCATTTTAAAGAATAACAAGACAACATTTTGAAAAATATAAATCCAGAGCAGTCAGACAAAATTAGCTAGTTTTAAAAATTAAAAGAGTTCTACAATTGTTTATTTTAATTTGCAAAATGCTTAAACTTTAAAAAATATTGTAGATAGATGAATATTCGTTCAAAGTTTAATTTTACTGGCTGCATAACGAACCATCGCATCCTGCACAGTGTACCTTGAATTTCCAGGAGGGTAAGGACTCTTGGTCCACTGTTACAAAATTATCGAATCCCCCCCGAATATTTAAAACCCGGTCGGATGTGGTCGTTCCGTTCAGTTACCCCGTTTCGGTAGAGATCGGTGCGAGTCTGAGTGAGGCACCGCTTTACAACGTTTTAAAACATTCGTTAAAATATTTACTTAATGGACTAAAACACAGCCAGAGAGCCTGCGAATGTGCCCAGGTCAGGCAAACACATGCAAATAATTCGCTCGAACGATTTAGAAGCAGAGCATCACTTGCATTTAAAGACGTGCATATTTCCAATACCCCCTCAGCGCATCTATTTTAGGCAGATGCTTAAGATTAAAGGGCCGCATGTCAGAGCGTATCTTACCCTTGCTTCTTGTCATCGTTTCTCTGCAATTTGGTTTTGTGTTTCCCTTTCAGCCTAGAAGTGTTTGGTACCAGTCTCTTGGCAAAGGAGCCTGAGGAATGGAAGGATAAAGAAATATGACCCAGCTGCTATGCACAATGAGGTTTGTAAGTCCTTGTATGGTATAAATAAGCATATTACACAGTTATTAGAAATTTGGCACTGTCCCTGTTTAGAAGCCCGGCTCTGATGCTCTGTAGTTCCTCCCGCGTACGCGCACAATTCAGGGTTACACTCCGTGCCTTCGGCGGTTTTACGGGCCAAATTCGGCAAGTTTCTCTCAGTCCTCAGCCACTCAAACCCTCAGCAGCGGTGTGAACCGGTGAGTTTCCGCTCCAGCCAAGAAATCTGTGCCAACCTACGCGGCCGAGGCTCGGTCCTGCCTTCGCCGGGAAGTGGGGCCGGGGCCGCGGTGTCCCCCCGCCGGAGCGAGCCGTCGGGGCCGGCTGCGGCCGCGGGGCTCGGGGCTTGCTTCTGCCCTCGTCTCCTCGTGCGTAGGATTAATTTTTTTTTTTATGGGGAGGGGGGGGAAAGAAGCAAGAGCGAGGGAGCCGCGGGGGCCGGGCGGCAGGTAGCGCAGCCCGCAGCCTTTCCTTTTCCCGGCCCGCAGCCTGCGCGCGAGTGTAATTAGTGGAGAAAAGCGACAGGGAGCTTTTATTAATCGCCGGTGTTCAGGGCCAAGGCATGAGCAAGCCCGGTGACAGTGATGAGTGGGTTGGAGCGCCGGGCCCTGAAAGCAGGGCTTATCCTCCCCCTCGCCTGCTCCTTTGACTCGGCGGTGATGAGCCACGAATCGGAGCCACCCTGCCGTCGGGGATCCGGCCGTTTATCTGCCGGGTGATGACAGTCGGGCTGGGTTTGAGCCTCGCCGTGAATTGCCGGAGCCTCTTGCAAGCGGCCGGCGTTGCCGCGGCTGGGGGGCTCCGTCGCGGAACGGACGAGGTCCCCCCCCCCCCTCCAGCCCCGACGGCACCAGCCCCGGGGCTCGAGGTGCGGCCGGTGGCCGGGGGAGCCCCGGGGAAGCCCAGCCCGCTGCGGGCAGGTGCCGCGGCTCTCTGCACCTTCTCCGGGCTCACGGCACGGCGGGGCCGTCCCGGTCCCGCAGAGCGCGGACAGCCCCGGCCCGGGGTGGAAAGGGCCCGAAACCGCCGCTCCGTAGCCCCGTCAGCACGGACGGGGAGGGCCGGGGTTGGCGGGGAGGAGGGGGGCTTTGGCTTTGTTTTAATTAAATCCTCCCCACTCGGCGATCGCCCTCCCCCCAGCTTTTTTTTTTTTTTTTTCTCCGAGAGGGAAAAAATGCATTTAACGTAGGAAAGCGCAGGAAACGCCCGTGATTCCCACTGCCCCTTTCCGCGGCTGCCGGAGGAAGGGATGGCGGGAGAGAAAACCCAAACAAAGCCGAGCGACCGGCACCAGCCAAAGTGCCGAAATTCCCCCCCTGCCCGGCCCTGGGCCCCGAAGCCCGCGGGGAGAGCCCGGCCCCGAGGTGGGAACGGCGGCGGGGCAGAGCTGGGGCTGCGGTGGTGTCCGGCTGAGCCTCCACCGCCGCTTCGGCCCGGGCCTGGCCCGTTCCATCCCGGGCAGCCCCTCCGGGACGGCTGCTCAGTCCCGGGCCCTCTCGCTCCGGCCCCGCGGGCTCACGTCGGGGCTCAGCGCCGGCCCGGTCTCACCTGCGACGGCTCCGGCCCGGCCCTGCACGGCTCCTCCGGGAGCAGCGTGCGGCTGCCTCGCCCGCATCCCCCGGCCTGCCCGGGCCTGTTTTTTTTTTCTTTCTTTTTTTTTTTTTTCCTTTTCTGTAGGAATGGGAAAAAGGTTCATTAAGAGGTTGACCCCAGTTTACTTTTTATTCTGCTCCTGTTCCCAATTTCGGCATCACGTGACGGTGGGAGTGAGTTCGGGTTTAAATTCACTTTCAAGAAAACCCCGATTTAAAAAATCCTGAAATCCTGCCCCGTGAAGCCCCGGCCGCTCAGGGCGCTGTCCCAGGGCACCTTTTGCCCTCCCCGGCACCGCCGGCTCCCGCGGGCACGGAGCGAGGTGCGGCCTGGTGGAGGGGCTAATAGGGCTGCTATCGCGATATAGGGCGCTGCACGGCAGCGGGGCTGTCGGGACACGGGGCAACATTTCGGCCGCCTGTGAGGGGCAGCTCAGAACCGACGGCAGCGCTGCGGGGTTGGGGGCTGCTCAGTTTCGGCAACCGCGACAGAAGAGCTGCTGTGGCCCATTGAGTCGCGACAGAGCTCGGGAACTCTCCCGAGGGGTTTCTCCCCCTGATCGCTGGGTTTCTCTTGGCGCTGGGCACCCCGAGCAGGCCGCGCCGGTGGCCGAAGGGTGCCAGGGCTCCTGCCCGGGGCTGAGCGGCACCGGCAGCGCATCCCCGCCCCCGCCGCGCTCACCTCGGGGCGGCCCCGCCGGGGGCGGCCCGGGCCTCGCCGCCGCTTTGTCTGCGCCCGCCCCGCTCCTGCCCGCCTCGGGACGGGGCGCGGAGCTTCCTGCCGGCTCTGGCTGAGGAGGGGGCGCCGTGTCCCCCCACCTCACCTCCGCTGTCGGTCGGGGGGGCCGTCCGCACCCGAAAAGCAGCCGGCATCCCCCGGCCCGGTCGGCGGGACACGTTGCAGCACAGCTCCCGCTGCGGCAGCACCGGGGAGGCCGCCCGAGGCCGCCGACCTCTCCCCAAGCGCAGCCCCCCCAGACCGGGCCGAGTCGGGCCGGGCCGGGCCGTGCTTCCCAAGGCCCCTCCGGGCGGCCCCGGTTCCTCCGGGGGTCCCGCAGCTCCCGGCCCGCTCCTCCGGGCTCTCGAAGCGCGGCCTGAGGCCTCCGCGGCCCTCCCGGTTCGGCTGCCGGGCTGCAGCCCCCGGCCCGTTCCCGGTTCCCCCGGCAGCCGGGGAGCGCCGGGCCCGTCGGGGCCGGGAGGAGGGGGCGCGGCGGGGCCGGGGGTGTCCCCCTCCCCCGGGGCCTCCTCGCCACAGGCGGCCCCGCTCTCTGCCGGGCTCCGAGCAGGCCGGGCAGGCCGCGAGAAGGGCCCGGGGCTCGGGGGCCGGGCGGCCGCTGCCCCGGGCCGGTGCCGAGCGTGGGGCCGGGCCGTCGGTGGGCGCGGGGCCGGGGCCGGGGCGAGCGGGCCGGGCCCGGCGGAGCGGGCCAGAGCTGGTCTGTGGGGCCGTGATTGACAGCGGCAACGTCAGCAACAGGAGGGGAAGGGAAAAGGGAGGGGGGAGACAAAGAGGGAGGGAGTCGAAAGGCCCCAAACTGGATCTTTATGGAACATTTTTCGCGAAGATCAAGGGAAAGTGAATCCGCGCAGTGGGGGATGCCCCGCACGCCGCTGCCATCGGGGGCCGCCGAGCCGCGCCCGGCCTGAGCGCCCCGCGGCTGCCCTTCATGCCGCAGCCGCCCCGAGGCGACGCCAGGAGCCCCCAGCTGCGCCTCCTGCCCCCCGGCCGGCCGTGTAAGTCCCGGGGCGGGGGGAAGGAGCGCGGAGTCCCGCGGGGTGGGAGCCCCGCAACCCGCCGGGCCCCGGCCTCCGCCTCGGCGGCCCGGCCCGGGGCAGCCGCCGCCAGCTCGCCCCGCTGCCCCCGCGGCCTGCGCCGCTCCGGAGCCGGCTCCGTTCCCCGAGCTCCCGGCCTCGGGCAGCGGCAGGGCCCTCGGGGTCGCCGGCTCCCACCTGCGCTCACCCGGGTTGGGGCCGCCCCGTCCAGCCCCGTCCCGTCCCGTCCCCCCCGAGCGGGGCTCTCGGGGCCGGTGGGTGCCGGGCTCTCGCCGTGCCTTGGCGGCTGCGGAGCCGAGCCGTCCGTCTGTCCGTCTGCACGGTCAGGGTTCGCCGCGAAGCTCGGCTGTGGCTGGAGCGGGGTCAGCCCTTCGGGCAGGACCGACGGGACCAGGGAGCAGAGCGCTCCGTCGGGGCCCGCACGTCCCGGTGCTGTCAGCCGGCCCCGCCGCCGTTCCCCGAGGGCAGCGCCGGTATCGGGGCGAGCAGGGCCGGGGCTGGGAAGCCGCAGCCTCCCCTGGAGCGGGGAGAGGGGCGAGCGGCCGCGTCCCTCCGCGCAGTAAAAGTCGGGCTTGATGCGCGGCAGCCCCGGCAGAGCTGTCAGGCCTTATCTTTATTGGCTTTTCCCAGTCTCCGTCCAAGTTTAAGAGGGGCCCTTTTATCTCGGAGCCCTGCACTCCCTCGTGTTTATGCCACAGCGCTTCGCCCGCGGCCCCGAGCGCCGTCTCGGAGCCCCGCAGCTGCGGCCGCCCGACGGGACGGGACGGGACGGGGCACAGCGAGCGGCCCGGGCCGCCCTCCCCGACGGGTACCGGGCCCGGCACGGCGGCGAACAGCGGGGAGGGGAGAGGAGGAAGGGTCACGGCGGGGAGGCTGCGGCCGCTTCTGAGCTGCCGGGCTCCAGGCGGGAGCGCAGCCACGCATTGGCGGCTCCCCGGGGAGGGCAGGCGGGCTCGGCCCGGACGGGCACAGAGGCTTTTCCCCGGGGCCGGGGCCGTCCCGTGGCAGTGTCGCCGACCGTAGCTGAGGATGCTCCGCCGAGCCTAACCCGGGGCGGGGGGCGCGGGCTGGAAGTGACCCCCGGTGCCGCGAGCTAATTGTGCGCCTCTCTCCCCCCAAGGAAATGCTCCAGGAGAAAAGCCTGTCTGAAACCGAGGAAGGGTTTCCAACAGCCCCCGCGCCCGGCCATGCGGACTCCTCCGCGGGCTCCCCCGTCCTCGGCGTAGCCGGGGGGAGCAGCACGCCGCTCAGCAGCCCGCAGGTCCCCGACCCCGAGCAGGTACGCACCGCCCGGCCCGCGCCGTCGGGCAAACGGGCACCGCCGCTCCCCGCGTCCCGCCGGGACGGGCAGAGGCTGCTTGGAGCCCCGGAGCTCCGGGTGTCGGTGCCGGAGCCTCCCTCGGCCGCGCATCTTCCTTGGCTACGGGTCGGGGTGCGGGGAAATCGCCAGGGAATCGCGCTGGTTTTCTTTTTCTTTTTTTTTTTTTTTCCTTCCTTTTTTTTTTTTTTTCCTTCGTTTATTTATTTTGCTCTCGTACGAACAGGCCGCTTTGCCGGCCGTCGGGTGCGCGCCTGCTGGCAGGGCGAGCCCGGGCGCTGCCCCGCGGCACCCGGCGCCTCCCGAGCAGGATCCGGCCCCGCGGTGGCTGTCGTTGGTTTCTTTTGGTTGATTTTTTTTTTTTTTAATTATTTTTTTTGTTGTTGTTAAATCAAACTTCACGTCACCTGCGGCCCCTCGGGCCATCGCGGTTTCTTTGCCTTCAGCCCCGCATTACCCCTAAATCCTGCGGAAAGTAACGCAGAAATCGCGGCTCAGCTGAGCCGGGAGGAGCCGCGGATGTCCCCGGGATGTCCCCGCGGCTGCTCCCGGCCCCGCTTTTAGGGAGCCCCTGGGCGCCATCGGGGACCGTCTGCACCATGCGGGCACAGAAACCCTTACGAAAAAAAAAAAAAAATAAGAATCCTTCTGGCCTCAACGCCTGGCCTGGACGGAAAGCTGCAGCTAGAGCCGGGCTGCGTTGGTTTCTCTCCTTTTTGGCAGCGATCGGTGCAAGTTTCGGGCCCCGGCCCTCCCGCCGCGGCTGGGGCTTCGCGGTCGCCTCCAGCCCCTCTCTAACGCCCCTCTCCTCACTATCTTTATTTTTCCAGACCATAGAAAATATCAAAGTCTATCTCCATGAGAAGGAACTATGGAAGAAATTTCATGAAGCCGGCACCGAAATGATCATAACCAAGGCAGGCAGGTTAGTGGCAATTCCCCGCGACCACGGGTTGGTTCCGAGCCGTACGAAATGCTCCTGCTCGAACCCTTCGGAGACTGCAGAGCTGCTGCGGTCGGTGGCATTTTACAAAATTGTTATCGTGATTGCACATTTCAGGAAGACAATTTTTCTGCGTAAACTGTGCGTGTGTTCGAGTGGGGCAGCAATGAGACTGTGGGTGCTGGAAAGAGTTGCGGAGTCGTTTGATAAATTTAGCCTCGATTCTCTGTGGTACCGCTTCGTTGTTTTTTATTTATTTATTTATATATTTTTTTAAAGAATTTGTCATGATAGTGGTTCCACTTCTATATTTTTTTCCAAAGCAAACCCCACTCCCCTGCTTTGCACAATGCGGTAAGAGCTGTGTTGGGATACTTTGCACCAAACTGTTCGCAAGATGAAGGCTTAGGGTATGGTTTGGTTTAATATCAAAACTAGAGGAGTGTGAGGTACTGCTTTTTGGTCAGTTAGGTGTGGAAAAGTTCTGCATTTTCTTGAGAGCAAACAAACGTTCATGATTTTTACCAACTCAGAGCATCTTCAGCTTGCGAAGCCGGGCTGGGAACCGTCCCTGCGCCTGCTCCGAGCTCCCTGCCCACCCCGCGCTGCTCTGAGCAGGGATCGCAGAATTAACACACAAACCTCAGAAAATCACCAGCCCAGGAATCAGGCCGGTCCCAACAAAAATAGCCAGCTGCCACTGCGGGCACCGAAACATCTGCCCTTGGCTTCTGCGGCAGCCAGCTCGCATCAGTACTGCTGGAAAATAAAAAATGCCAGAACTGGGTGTTAAAACGCATTTAATTCTCACCTAACTGTGCCCTGTAATTGCTGATTTTACACCACGTGGAGGAGGGCACTCGAATAATGAGGAGCAAGTAGGGAAAAAAAATCCCAACGTGCACGCACGCTGTCGGTTCTCCTGCGGTCCTCATCCTCTGAGCGTGGCAGTCGGAGTTCAGGGGGGATTCTCCCCCTCGGGATGGGGGCTGTGTCCCGGTGCCCCCTCAGACCCCCAACCGGCTGGGGGGCGATGAGCGGCTCCTTTGCCTTCCCCCTGATCGGGGCAGCCAGGCAGGGCAGGGATACTTTCGGTAACATCCCCGGTAGTCGTCCCCCCCCCGGGGAGGAGGGGATGCTCGATTTGTTTGTTATTTGGCCTGCGTATGAAGTGCTTGCTCAGGTAACTCTGTCCTTATCGTGCTGTGTTTTGGTGTGTAAGATCTTGGGGCTTGGTCTGTTCCCTGCGCTTCTAGCGCTGGGAAGAGCCGGATTCATTTTGATAGGTCTGCTACCTAAGTCAGCTAAGACGAGGGGATCAAGACCTCAGATATTTTACCCTTAATTTATAGTATCTGAGTGTGTCTGTGCGGGACGTGTAATATCTTTACCAAATTCTAGACCCTAAGCATCCCAAATGTGCATGTTATCTCTTTGTAAGTCTTAACGTGGATTGTTTAAACAAATCCATATGTATAGGGCTCAGTCCCGCATTCTTTGTCCGCCGGAGCTGGTAGTGCACACGTAGTCACCTTCCCGAGCGTGTGGATGGGACGGAGCAGGCGGGGGATAGGACCCAAGATGCACAACGTTTTTATTTTATTTTTTTTTTTAAGCTAGCAAACCAAATTCTCTTTTGGTGAAAATCAGGGCGGCGCAGTCAAGCATTTTAAATTTGTACCGGGAAAAAAAATAATATTAAAAAAAATATTCTGGGGCTGAAATGCCGACGAATAACATGAAACAAAGCAGTCACTTCGTTTCTTCTCCCCGTGCCCAGCTGCAAAAGGTGCCAAAAAAAGGCAGCAGCGAGACCGGGGCCACGCGCGAAGTGGGGCGCGGGGTGGGGGAGTAAATGACGAAATGAAAATCAGTTCTTGGTGCAGATTTTATTTTGGCCGAGTCATTTAAAAAAAAAAAAAAAGAAGAAAAAAAAGGAGCAATAGTAAGTCTCTCTTCGACCCAATTAAAAAATGACGGTTAATGGAGATTTGTACGTACTCGCATTTAGCATTGAGGGGGGAGGGAAAGCGGCTAATTGCAGGCACTAATTAGGACTCTAATCCCCCTCCCAGCAGGCAGAGAGATGCCCCTGAATGCCGTTAGTTGAAATCGCCGGAGTGTCGGTCTGTCTGACCTCAAGGGGCACAAACGAAACGAAATCGAAGCCTGATTTTTAAATTTCGAACAACAAAACAGTGACTTTAATGACAAGCTCACTCAGTGGAGAGGAAATGTAAAGCTTGGCGGAAGCGTTAATTCCAAGGCAATGGTGTAAAATAGCCTTTCTGTATAAACAAGGCAAATATTGATAACTTGGGGGAAGGGGAGGGGGGGTCATTCGTTTCGTTCTTCGTCGAGCTCCTCAGAACGAGCCAACTATAAATTATCGAGAATTTAGGGCTGAGAATTACTTTGGGGGATTATTACTCCCTCTTAGGACTGATCTGTAGGAGACATTAGGAGAACACAGCAAGCTCAGCATTGCAATAGAAATCGTGTTGTTGCCAAGAAAGCTTGATTTATAAAGTGGAAACATCTTTAAAATGCGCTTGCTATCTTTTTAATGTTCGGCTGCTTCATTGTGGGAGGGAGAAAAAAAAAAAGAGATTATTTTATATTAAAAGGATCGTCAAAAGATAAAAAGTTTATGTTAGCAAAGTTCCCTGAACTTTGCGTAAAACCGCTCGCCTCCTCCGTACATAAAAACCCTGCACCTCGCGGAGCCCCGAGGATGGGACGCTGCGGCCCATAAATCAGCCCTTTGTCTTGTTCCCCCTGCTTGAGGTTTGCTCTAATTACGAATTTGCACTCGGGAGAAATTTTCCTTCGCTGTTTTTAAAGGCCGGGTGCGGCGCGGAGCTCGCTCCGGCTGCGCTGCTGCCCGCGGCCGGGGGCACCCCGGGGCTGCCCCCAGGGGCTGGGAACGGACTCTGGGTGCTGTGGGGGGAGGCAGAGGGGGCACCGAGCACCGGGCAGGGGGCTCCGGGCCCTGCGGAGCTCCGCCCGCCCCCGCCCCGACGGGGCGGCCGCAGCCGCTGCCCCCGCACCGCTGCGGGGGGACCGCGGTGTGGGCATCGCCCCAGCGCTCCCGTCGAGGTTTCCAGCCCCCGGAAAGCCCCCTCCCCCCCGTTTGCCAGGCAGCGAGGTGCCGCTGGATGAAATGAATAAAATCGACGGGAAGGTAAATGTGAAGGTAATAAGGGGACAGTGGAGCTGAGGGTGCGCAGCCGCCCCCGCCCAGCAGCCCTGCGGGCAGCAGCTCAGGGACCTCAGTATCGCTCTGCTTGTCCAACGTGATGGCATTTAGCTGAACAATTGCGATTATTATTATTTTTTTTAACCTTGTGGCAAAACCCATTTTGTCTTTCGTAATTCTTTGTTAAATCCCAGCTTCCAAACCCTGTTTCTGCAGGAAGTTTAGTTTCACGAACACGCTCTCCCTGGCTCAGGACTTCTTGCCTCCTTCTAACCTTGCTTTAGATTTCAGTCTTCGTTTGTTTTTCCAAGGTGCCAGTCTTTGCAGCATTGCAGTTTCTCTCCAGATACTGCCAGGGACAAAAAAAATTGATGCAGTCTATGGCAAATCGGTAAAAAATAGCAGTTCACGGGATTCCCAGTGACATTTTCCTGAGCAGTCACTGAAGAGAAAAAGGAGTTCCTCTGTGGCAGCACAACCTTCCTGGGATGTGAACGGGAGGCTTGAGGTACCGAAACTGAGCTTTGACCAGACTGCAGGATGTGCACAGGTACAAATATAGCCTCAGTCTTCGTGGTAGCAGGTTTTAGGAAGCATATGTAGGAAAATATTGCTCAGAAAAAAAAAATCAATAAAGCAGCTTGCATGTGTGGAAAAGACGCAACCCCCCTTTAGATGTTCAAGTTTCATTTTAAGAGTGGCTTATTTAAGTTTAAAAAAAAAAAAAATCTGTTCTTAATCAACTTTAGTAAACCAAAATAAAACTAGTTTTTAGGACATCAAGGTTTGAAGAAGTTTAAATGCTTTGGCTAAGCCTGGTGCAGCTTTCCTCTGTGAATAATCCTTTAAAAGTTAAATTTTCCATGGCTCCGTAGGGCATATGGATGCCCAGTTCTCATTGCAATTAAAGGGAAATATTTGTCCAGAATCTTTTGAGGCAGTTACAAGAATCTCTGCTCAAGGTTTTTGATCCAAAAGCAAACCTTAATATCCTAGATCAGCAGAGGAATGTGAACCATCAATTTAAAACTTGGAAATAAAATAGATATTTAAGGAATGTTTGATCTGCTTAGTCCTAAATTCGGGGTCCTGGAATTACCCTGTTAGGGCAAACTCCCGCTTTGAGAGAAAGGAGCAGGAGCAAACTGCGATGGCTCTTGGCCGTGCTGCTAAAGATGTCGACAGCTTTGGCAAGGAAGACAGAGCTCTTCCACGCCGAGCAGGGCAGGGATGGGATTTTAGTTTTTCATATGCTTCTGTCTCCAACAACAACCTTCACTGTTAGTCTCCTAAAGGCATGGGATGCTCACGGTTAAGTGTGTTCCCAAAGCCTTCCACGCTCATCCTTAGGCTGCAGGAAGGGTTTGGTCAAACCCAGAGCAGAGGAAGAAGATCCCCACCACCGCCCAGGCTTCAGCTTCGCCTCGAAGCCTGCAGTGAGCCCATGGCTCCTCTGAAAGCTCATGGGGACCTGCATGGCTGAGGGAGTTGGGCTGACAATGGGGCAGCCTGCCCTGAATTGTGCAGTGCTGGGACATTGGCCATGCTCTTGTGTGGTTTCTTCCTGCGGTGAAGCTGCATTCACCACTGCTTCCCGTCCTCCTGCACGCTGGGACCTTCCTCGCCGAATGTCGGTGTGGCGAAATGAAAGCAGCAAGGCAAGGAGCCCTTCCGCGCTTCAAGTTACCGTGGGGCAAAGAGAGGAAATGTTTCTAGACCGTGAAACCAGCCATGTAGTTAACCAAGTTCTCAAGTATGTGAGAAACAATGTTTTATTTAAAAATTAGATGTGCTAGCCAGAAAAAAAAAATACAACCTCGCCATTCCAAAATATAAAAATCCTTTAACTGTCTGACCTTCTCATCACTGGGTCATGGTCCTGCCACCAGATAAATCTCTCCTATCTGTCCATAGACTGAGAGTTCAATGTTGCTTGTGTTAGTGACAGTGAATTTGGGGCTGAAAAATGAACTACTGATGAGAACTCCTGTTGAACCTGTATTGTTTGTTATTCTGAGGCAAGGATCTGGCATGGGCTAATCCAGCACTTCAAAGTTAACTGCTCTTACTTTGTATACAGAGCGTCATAGCGGAGTGGCGTGGGTGATAAGAGAAATAAGGGACTGAGGGTTAGGATACACTGGGAAAATGGGACCCTGTTGAAAAACCCTTTGATCTCTTTAAAGCATTTTCTGAAAGCAAGAATCTATCAAAAAGGAAATGCCATTTAAAAGGCTAAAAGAAACAGCTGACATCCCCAAATTTGTTTTAATTTGCCCCGGAGAATATTATATTTAGAGATGCGTTAAGTCAATGGAAGAAATATTTGTCAAAAGAAGGGAAATTAGGAAAAAGAGGAAAGGTCATTAGAATGAGAACGTGGTTCCTGAAGCTCTATCATTCCATTCCTTTCTCTTTCCTCCTAAGAATGAAGACAAGCAATAGCATCCTTAACCAGCCATGACCAATTCTCATGAGGAATTTGGGGCTATGCTATTCATTATTGGCATTTTAGATGTGTGATCTGCTGTGCTGCTTAGGGAACATCACTGGAGACATCTCCATATGTCCAGCAACTTCTGAGAAGTTGGTCCTTTAGCCATGACATGGCATATTGGCCAAGATGTTGAATGATTTTTTATTATATATATATTTTTTTTGTCCTGATTGTTTCATGACCTGAAGCAGCATAGGCATCACCATCCCAGACAGTGCTGTGCTGGAGCTCCTGACCAGCCAGCCCCTTAAAGGCCACTTTACTTGGCCACCCCAGAGTCAAAGGTTGTAAAATCTTTGTTCCGTTGAAAGCCCTGTAGAAAACAGGACTTCAGCTTCTGAATGTCTGACGGCCTGTGGGACATTTTTACACCCTAGAGGAGAGAAGAAAGCCCTTGGTAGTATGAGAACTACCATCCACACTGCGGGACACGGTGGGCTCCAGTCTGCTTCAGAGAGCACTGATTCAACCTCTGGTAAGGACGCGACTTGGGCTGCTCCTGCAGGACTCACGAGCCTTGTTTCCAAGCAGTTTTCCCCATGGGAACACCAGGCAAGTTCCTGACTTACTGTGGGTGGGCCAGAAGAAGGCCCCTTCCTCAGCAGGGGCATCAGCAATATCTGCATCTGAGCAGGACCAGACCCTCGGGAGCAGAAGGGGGTGAGGACCGAGGGGCATGCAGAGGCCACCCCATTGCCCAGCAGTGCTGAGACATGTCCTTGGGACATGCATGTCCTGGCGAGCAGCGTGGTGTGGGCTGGTTGGTGCTCAGATGAGTGTTTCCAGCCCTTTGATCAGCCCTGATGCTCTGGGCTTTGCTGGCTGATGTCCCCTGTCCCCAAGGCCATGTAGGACCCGGGAGCACCGCGGGCACCCTGTACCCACTAAGATGCTCACAGCGGGACCGGGACATGGGTCAGATGCCCACAGAGTGACCAGGCCTGGAGAGCCTGAAGGGCTGGGAACTGCTGCCCCAAATGAAAGCAAAGCCTTCCTCTTATCGCTCTGTCCCAAACCCAACCAACCAATTACACATTAATTAAACTTTGTTTGAACATAATAGGAGCTTTGGCTCCATGTCAGTAACTGCTCCATGGTTGAGGGGATTGGATAGTAATAGAATAAATAAATAAACAAGAGATGCTTATTCTAACAGTTCATTTTAAAACAATTTGTGAATATCATGTAGAGATAAAATGTGCCTAGCATAAACTTAGCTAAGCAATGACTGCTTCATTATCAGAACAAATAATTCACTAGCACATCATCTTTGAAGCTTGGGAGGGCTACAGAATTGTGCTGCTTGTTTATTTTCCTGGCTTTTACTGTTTTTGCTACATTTCATCTGCACCGAGCGGTGGGGACGGTTTTAGCCGGGGCTGTGGCCGGGCGGCGCCGGCCCCGCTCATCCCCTTTGCTCTTCCCAAGGCACTAGCCCCTGCCCCAGCCCGCTGCCACTGGGGCCAGCCTGGCTGCTTTCACCTCAGGGCAGATGTGTAGAGTGAGGCAGAGCAGCCTTTATCCTGTGGTCGCCTTCTTTGAGGGCAGCTCTGTTGGGGGAGCATTCAAATGTCTTTGTGCTGAGGTGGGAGCTGGCACCATTGCTGTGCCCTGCCACTGCTGGCGCCTCGGGGCGTAGAAATGTCCCCGTCCCCCACTCTAACATCCAGCAAAGGGTTGTGAGGGGTGTAGGAGACCGTTAAGATGCTTCTGAGGAGTCTGTGTGGTCCCGTCTTCACTGGCAGAAGGGGGTGGTGGACGTGTCCAAAATCAGGGCCTGCTGGTGTTTGGCTGCTCGCACGGTGTCCGCCTGTGAGGGGCGGTCACCCAGTGCTCCGCGGGGCCACGGCCACAGCCATTGCCCCCAGTGTGTGCGTGGGTTGGACAGGACACATCGTACGGGGCCTTCTGGAAACTGGGCGGAAAGGGGGAGATACAGGCCGTGGGACGGTGGCGGCATTTACGTGCTCCGGGAGCTGTCTACAGCCCCAGGACACCGTGTCTGACCAAGCTTTGGGTCTGAACCAAAGCCGGAGAGGCCAGTGATTGCTGCTTTCAATCTCCTGGTTTCTGGTGGCTTAAGCTCTAAACCCCAGTGAGCTTCCCCGCTGCAGAGCAGCAGTGTGGCTGCTGTCACCTGGGCAAGTCCCAGATTCACCGTTTCTGTGACCGGTTTCCACACAGGGAAGCTCTGGCCGGGTCCGGGTGGTGCATGGTGGCAGGACCGATGCGAAACACTGCGCTGAGGCCTGGTGGCACCTGGCGAGGTGCTGGCGAGCCTTCGTCGTGGCAAAGGAGCTCCCCAGCCGCTGCCGGTCTCTGCGCGGGGCTGTGGGCGATGGATGCTGAAGCAAGCTATTGTCAGGGAAATCTGGCACCGAGGAGCAGGCGAGCACTCCTCATCCTCTGTGGAGCACGCCCATCCGCAGGAGAGTTCCTGCCTGCAGAGCCTTGGCAGAGCACTGCTGCGCCTCCAGCCCGCTGCCGCGCGGCTCCGTTGACCCGCCGTAAATTTGGGGAAGCAGGCAGGTTTTTGGCCACTTCCCAGGGCTCGCTGGGAGCTGCACGGTCCCACGGTGGGCACGGCTGCACTGCTGCAGCCCTGCGGCTCCGCTGGGGTTTCTGTTCCCCTCTTCTGCAAGGAGCAGGATGCAGTGTTAGGTGCTCATGCACCCTTTTTATTTTATTTTATTTTTCAATTGAAACTCGATGACTGCATTTTGTTGGACCCAGCTCTTCAATTTGTCATGCCTTCCCACCAGAAATGCACAACCCGTGTTTGTATCGTATTGCAAAGAGATATTTACTAAACGACTCCCTGCCAAGGGGTTGAGAAATATGTTTTCATTAAGAAAATTAAACTGACAAGTCCCTGGACAGCACATTAGTCGCATATTTTTTTTTTAAAGGCCAAAATGCAGCAGCTAATAATAATGATGAAATGTCCTGCACAGCCAAATTACTAAAACCTACCCCATGTTTTCCTGGAAAAGAATGCGGGGAGTTGGCAAACGTGGCCGAAGCTCGGCTGTTGACTGCTGAGCCCAACGCTACCACCGCGAGATACCGAGCGGTTTGCAAGTTAAGCAACACCTTCAATCAGATGCGAGTCCCCATTTGTTATCCTTAAAGAATTTCTGCTGTATATATTATAGTAGTACTTTGGCTCTTTGTATTTATTTTAGAGGGCTATACTAAAGAACATTATAAACTCAGGCATGTCCATGCTGTATGAAGTCCATATGCTGAAGCTTAATTTTAAATGCCATTAAAAAAGCACTTAACATTTACAATATATCAGTCCGGCTACTTTAGCAGCTTGGATGTACTACAGTAAATGAAATGATTGAGGGAAAAAAAAGAAATTCAGAAGCTCGATGTTATAAAAATCCCCGATGCAGGATGTTCTCTGGGTACAATGCAGCAACTGTCAAATTGCATCAATCTCCTTTCTGATTTTCAATCTATTTTTCCTCTTTTTGGTTTCATTTTCAAATGTAATTTTGAGGCCTAATTTTTTTTTTTTTTTTAAAGTCTTGGCATTCAGATTGGATTCCTTATGCAATTTTTTTCAACGTGTGAATTGGGCTGTGTATTCGCAAATTGAAATGTCCTACTGTATTTATACAGGTGCTTACCTGTATGAGGACAAGGTTAAGAGGAGTGCAGAGTTTATGAATGAAAATCAAATACGGACATTGGTAAACCACCCCTTTTTAGTCCCAGCTAATTACATGGTAAACATCTGGAATTTATGCAGGGCGGGTAAAAGAGTCGATTGAGATGATTTCTAACAGGGCCCATTTTGTTGCCTTCTCCCCAAGCAGCGACAAAATGGTGCTGCCGAGCCGGGGCATCCCGGCTGCAGGAGGGGATGGCAGAACGGCCTGGGCGTCTCATGGAGCAGTGACATCAGGGTTGGGCCCCTTGTTAATTATGGCAATTACAGTGACTGCAGGATGGAGCCGTTTTCATCCTCCATCCCCTTGTGCTGATGACAAGGAGACTTCACAGCGGGTTGCTGCCTTGGCTCCCAGCTTGCTCAACTGACTTGATCATTATTATTTATTTTATTTTATGTTTTTTTCCACTGGATGAGGAGGATGTTGGGAAGTTGGAGCCAAGAAAATACTGCTCAGAGAATGTAAAGTGCCTGCTCCTGCAAATCCTGGCTCCTGGCACTTTCAAGAGCTCAGGAAGCCCATGCAGGTGACTGTCCCAGTCTCCATCAGACCACGTATATACTGTTTTCATGGCCATAGCTTTGTTAAAAATATATTCTTTAATATTTCATAGATTCCTTAGGAATGTAAGATGTGCATACACAGCCTTTCACGATACACCGTTTGTTTTTCCCCATTTTTGCTGTAGCCCTTTGCACAGCCTGTGGTCTGGAAGGGCTGAGTTTAATTCAGGTGATGTGTAAGTAGCAGTAATGTTTTGCAGATCATTTGTCCTAGCATGAATTTCTCACGTGCTGGTGGTGGAGCTGCCTTTTGGGGCACTGCTCCAAGCTTTCCATCAGTCCGAGCTGTTTTGGCTTGCTCTCTAATGTGTTAACCCTTTGCTTTTCCCAAGGAGGATGTTTCCTAGTTACAAGGTCAAAGTGACTGGAATGAACCCCAAGACCAAATACATCCTGTTGATCGACATCGTCCCAGCCGATGACCACCGGTATAAATTCTGTGACAACAAATGGTAAGAGAACTTCTCTGCATTTGCTTTCCTTTCTGTAAGTTAAATGTTCTGAACAGGCTGGGTGATCACCTGCTGGAGCAAACTGCTAACACAGCTGGTGGATCTCCAGAGTGCTCGAGATCGGATGTAGTTTCAGAGGAGATGCTTTGGGTCAAGCATAGGCTGTTTGGCCTTGTGCAGGCGTCAGGGGGTGAAGCCACATCCTGTGCCAGAGCCTTGACTGGGTTATCTAATGGTCCATTTGGGCCTTAAAATTATGTATCTATGTCTTAAATTCCTTCTCCTATAGCAGCATTTTGCATTTAGGAGGTCAGCCACAAAGTAAAATGTGGGGTCATTTGCTCCAAGCCCTGTTCAGTCACGCTTGCTTCAGCAGAAGGGAGCAGCTCTTCCGCCTACCGCAGTCCAGCTCTGGACCCAGCTTTTTTCTTTTAATTTATTATTCTTTCTCTAGAGTTTCTTTCTCTTCTCTAATTCTTCCCTTCCTTGTGTTTTTGATAGTAAAGTTACTTACCACAGAGGCAGATGGGCTTTTTGCTTTCTGACAAAGGAAGCGTGTTTTTTTCTCTCTTGGTTTTTACCCAAAAATATGCCTAGCAGTCTCCCTGACTGAGACTAGGCTGTGCTTTTTCCCCAAACCTTACGCCTATTGCTGCATGGTGAAAAGACGAGCAATGGAAAACTTCATAGTCATTTTAATGGGAACAAGCCCAGTGACATCCTATAAAACTGCAATAATTTACTTGCACATTAGGGCTGCTCTAGTTTTTAAAAATTCCTTTTCTACTCGCTTTTGTCCCGGAGTGCCGCTGGGTAAGAGGAGTGGACTGAGGGCCTCTGCAGCGCCCAGTCCACTTTGTGTTTTAACCATTAAGCCCTAGATGATGGATAGTTATTAACTCTGTTTAATTTAGCTTTTGCCAGCCCTTGAGCTGTTTCCCCTTTTCATTTTATTGCTGCTGGAAACTCTCTGTTGTTTTTGGTAATATTGCTTTTATTGGTGTTTTATAAGAGGAGAACAATACACAGTAATGGGGCAGTTGCCATTAAGGGATGCATCAGAGCGAGATTTCACATCCGTGAATGTTAGTGGTGGGTTTGAAGTGTGGGCAAGGGCAGCTGGCAGAAGGGATGTGAGGGCAGAGTGGGGCCAGCACCCAGCTCCTGGGGGCAGCCCCGTCCCATGGGAGCCACAGCCTATGCCTGCTGCTGGGAACCTTCTCCTGGAGAAGTGTGTGGGATCATCTTCATCTGCAGGATGGCCTTGGAAGGCTTCTTCCATGGCCAGGCCTCTCCAAAAATTGAGGCAAGATGTCCTCCTTAACCCATGTCAAGGCGGTGACACCACCCCACGGAAATGCCACGTGGAGTGGCAGAGAGCTGCGGAGATCCCAAACCCCGCGAGCACTGGGAGCCTCTTGGGGCCTGACACGTCCCCCTGGACAGGGCTGCTCCGGGACTCACAGGGGGTGGTGTGGGTTCAATGGCAAAACGCTGTGACGTGGGCTGTGCCCGGGTGATGCAGTTTGTACCCTCTGTTTGCAGGATGGTGGCTGGCAAGGCAGAGCCGGCCATGCCGGGACGGCTCTACGTCCACCCCGACTCGCCTGCCACGGGCGCGCACTGGATGCGGCAGCTGGTGTCCTTCCAGAAGCTGAAACTCACCAACAACCACCTGGATCCCTTCGGGCATGTAAGAGATAAGTCCTGCGAGGGTGCTGGCCTGAGGGGGGCCGCGGTACCGAACGTGTGCGAATGGGGGTGCCGGCGGGGGTGACCCGGTTGGTTTAACCACGGGTAGCGGTACCTGTTCTGATGTGGTTGGGTGTGGGAGTGTTGAACGTGATGAGCAGGGTGACTGCTGGCTTCCCCTTGCCAAAAGGCAGCTTCTGCCGGATGCCACCGACCTTTTATTTTCTGCCTGGGAAGTTTCCAGGCAGCGCTGCAGGATTTTCAGCCTGGCCATTGCTGCGCAAAGCGCACACGGCTCGCACAAACAGGTTGCATAAACTCATTATTTTCCAAGCTGGCTTCAGCAGCCCTATAAAAAATCAAGTATTTTATTTGGAAAATCTTAATTCATGTGTGTTGCAAATGCAGAAGAGGGAAGTGCACAGCTATCTACCCCAGTGCATGTAATAACTGAGACCAAGGGCCCCTCCAGACTGCCAGGCAAGTGGATGCTTATATAATGCATATAAAAACAGGGACCCGTCTGGTTTTCACTGCCTGAGCTGAAAGTCACGTAAAAATAAACAAACCTCACTGGCTACAGAAAGGGAAGACAGGCTTCTAAATCCCTTTACATTTAGTGCCATCAGCTCCTTCTAGAAACACAGGTAAGAGAGTCTACTTTTATCCTCGTATCTGGGTTTTAACCTGCCATGCATTTAGGCAGCAGCACTTTGCAGGGTGGGGGACTGTGAAAAGGTCCTGAATGAGGGTACAAAGGGTGACTGCTGTGCTCAGAAGGACCGTGCCTCCAGCCACCGAAGGGCTTATTTTCACATGGAGTAAATTGTCACGGTGCCACTGAACAGCCGGGCAGGAAGAGCGAAATTCTCCCACAGCTGAACTGGAGGCAGGATAACCCTGGCAGTTCAAAAAAGTTGTTAAGGAGCCAGAATTTTTTGCCGCACTCATAATTTTCTGCAAATTTCACACTCTACAAAGCATGCGCACGGATCCCGGTGCCGCGGCAGAGCCCGGCCTGGCAGCAGCACGGGGCTGACCCTGCCCCAGCCCGCTGACCCCAGGGGAGCATGTGCAAGCTTCAAAGGCACCTTGGCAACATTTCATGCTGACATTATTAATCACAGGCCACCTCTCCCCTTCACTCATCTCTAAGGGGAAAAGCACCAAGGAAATGAAAGGAAAACAGCTACGCCGGGGTCGCACAGTAGAAATTACGCAGAGTCTGCATATGGCAGAGCTCAGGTGTCTGTAGCTGCACCAACCTGCTTGCTTTGCACGTGTTATTTCTGTACTCTTGTTTTTTTCCTCTTGGTTAGTTGTGTAGCTTAATATATTTCTGTTTATGTTGTAAAATATAAACCATAAAACATACAGGATGTTTGATGTGGCCGTAAAACAAACAGGATGTGCAGTGTTGTTTTTGCAACTTTCAACGCTTGCTTTTCCCAACTTTGTCATTTTTTAACTGCCATTTTAACACTGCATTTTCACTGGGAAGGGCTCTTTCCCTTTCTGACAAGCGCTCTGCCCTCCCGTGGAGCTTCACTGGTGACACAGAGGGGTCTCTGTTTTGCAGCATGGTGCAGTGGCCCCTCCGTCCCCTGGTGCCACGGGAGCTGTCCTGCTCCATAGCACAGTCCAGCAGTGCTGGGCTGACACCGCTGGGAAAATGCCTGGAATAAATCGTCCTAAGTGCCTGGGTCACCGTGTGGTTCAGGCATTGAAAACCTGCCTCGCCATGTGGGATTTAGCCACTTCTCTGACAATTCCTCTTTGGGCTTCTAAATTAATGGTCTGCTTTTGAGAAACCCGGACTCAGTATTAGGTTAGGTTAGAGTGAATTTTCATAGCAGGAAATCCTGAAAACCATCCTGCTCGTGTTGCAGCCGCGGCTGATGTCCCTGGGACAGAGGCAGAGCCTGCCCGGTGCGGCACGGCCCGCCCAGCCCTGCCTGCCGCTCGGCAGCGAGGGCATTAAATTACGAAAAATAACAGCTTCTCATTTCTAGGAATTTGTTCCCAGCGATCTCAAACCCTCTCTTAACGCTGCCTAAAACAAACAAGTCAGAAAAGCCGCACGGCTTGTTTGCCTTCTCGTGCTCCAGCGAAGCTTGCCTGCCATTTCCTTTTGTCTTTGATTTTCTCCAAACCTCAAAACCACGCCGGGAGATTTCTCCGGGCTGCTGCCGGTGCTTGCTTTGGGTGCATGGGCAGCTGCCCAGCCAGCTCCTGGCCCCCAGACCCCCCCTGCCCAACACCCCGCAGTGTCCTACCATGGGGAGCAGAGGCAGCGTCCAGCTCGGGGTGGCACAAGGCTCCCAGGAGCTCGGTGCTGGAGCATCGAGGGCTGCCAGGCTCCGACCTTGTGCTGGGTGCCTGGGCCTCTCCTCAGGGCAGGCAGCAATTCTGCATCGTTCTGGTGAATTTGTCGAAAATCAGACCCTTGCCCTGACTCTGGGTGCCGTGATAGCTGCTTAATGTCACAGACGAGTGGCTCGGTGCAGTTCATAAAGAGAAGTGTAGCTACAATTGAGGCTTAAATTAAGTAAGTTAAACAGATTAATTAATAAGCCATGGAGCTGAAGCCCGTGCTGCAACCCATGGAATTAGACTGAAGATTATTTACATGGGTTGTCGGAGGGGATGCCTTACAAGCTGTGCTGGAAAGCCTTGTTTTCTGACACTGATCCCGAAAAACCCAGCTGCCAACCGCTCCTCTGGGCGCCGGTCTCCAAAACCACGCTCCGGCTTCTTTCCCTGGCCAGTTATCTTTTGTGGTAAATGATTAGAGTTACAGGCAGAGGCATGGGAGGCATTTTTCAATGCAGACAAATAAAAATTTACAGATTTTAAATACAAAGAAATTAAGTGCAGAGCTCTGTAATCTGCGCTCAAAACCCTCCAGGTGAGCCGCAGCGAGCGGGTTTTGCGGCAGGGAGGCTCGTGCCCGCTCGCACACCGCCGGCTGAGTGCGGGCTGTATATGTTCCTCTTGGGGGATTTTTTGACCATGAAAGGCTTCTTTCACACTGGGCTTAACAAGCGAGAAACGCTCATGTTGAGAACGGATTAAGAAATCGGCTGTCGCTGTAACGTTCAGCTACGGAGAGGGCGATCAGATCCTGAAGCGAGCATTGTGAGCCACCTACGCTTAGAGAAAAATTGAGATGAATGCGTTTTTTTAAAACCTCCACGTGTGGAGGTGATCGGCTGGGTAGGGCTTTGGGTACCCCCGTGTAGCTGCCCGTGGCTGTGGGGCCGAATTTTGTCCCCTTGTGCTGTGTCTGTGAGGACAGGGATGGGGACGGGGGTGGCTCCGTGGTGTTGGCGGTGCCACCTCCCGCACAAAGCCTGCCGTGCATTCATTGCCTAGGGAGCAGCTCGCTGTGTTTCCCGATGAAAAATGAGAATCGCTCCTTCATCAGGAACCAGGTTATGTCACAACACGTGCTAACGGAGCAGTTAGCTAGCACCAGCTGTAGTTAAATGCACAAAAATAACCTTTCGGTTGGAAAGGACAGCAGGACGCTCGTATTTCTTTCGGGAGGTTAGCTCAGGGCGTGTGGGGAAAAATTGAGCGAGTCCTGACAAACACTTCCGTAGTGATAAATGCTCATGAATGGAATTCCACTTTCTTCAGAGGTTTCAAGTATGTAAACAGCGGGGTGGAGGGCGCCCGTGAGACAGTCCTTATGGACCCGGGCCCTCCGTGAGCTTAGGACGCCGGCGCTGCGGGGAGGTGGCAGTCCCGTGGGACTCGCTGAAGCAATCTGGCTTTTTTGCTGTTGTTTCTCTTTGGGCTTTTCTCTGTCTCCTGCCACAAGGTGTTATTGAAGCTGCTGAAACTGGCAGCTCTCTGAAGAGAAAATCATCTTTTTCTTTCCTTTCTCGTGCAGTGCTGAGCATATGGCAGCGGTGCCTGGGGCACAGGTGTCACCAATAACTCGGGGCACTCACATGGCCCCAGCCCCGGCTCCCCAGAACCCTGCAGCAGTGCCCGGAGCTTGCGATGCTGCTGAGTGCACAGAGAGGTGTGCTGCTGCCAGCATCGGGCACCGGGGGGACAGGACGAGCAGCAGGGGTTAAGCACATGGGGGCTGCTGGAAAACTGCAGCGGAGCGAGTGCAGCGCATCTTGTTTGTTGTTTTTTTTTTTAATTATTATTTTTTTGTTTTTATTTTCTCTTGTTGTTGTTGTTAATGACTCTGCCGAAATCCAGTCCCTGCCAGAGGGATCAGCCTTTCTCATGGGCTGCTGCAGGCAGACCAGCTTGGAAAGACCGATAGCATCACATCAGTATTTCTGGCAGGCTTCCGCTGGGGCCGGATCAATTGGAAATTATTTTCATTTTACAGAATACATAAAAATATTCCTGCGGAAAAAAAGACAAGTGGAGATTCGAAGTGGAGAATGGGACAAATGACAGTGGAGATTAATTTAATCCCCACCCCCCAGCACTGAACTGCTGCACGTGGCCGTGGTGCACACACTGCACCTGCCTCTGGTCAGTGCAGCTCTGTACCTGCTGCCAGCAGGCAGGGTCGCTTCAGTTCCTGAGCAGTTACAGGTGGTCTGTCACTTCTGCTAACATTTTCAGTGACATTCCTCGATTTTCTTGACACAAATCTGTTATTTACTGGCTTTATTCTGTACTACTGGTGAGTTTGTTATTTCTCTGCATATTTCTTGGTTTTATGTGATCATCACTGAAAGATATTTTTCCCCTACACTTGGGGTTTCCCTCTCACTTTCTGATCAATTTAATTTCAGCACTTTTCTCTCTTTGCTTGCCAGGCACACTTTAATTAGGTTCACGTCCTCTTATTCTCACAAAACCCCAAATTCAATTTAGGGTTCTTTGTGTTCATTTGCTTCACG
Source organism: Anas platyrhynchos (assembly GCF_047663525.1). Classification (NCBI taxonomy): domain Eukaryota; kingdom Metazoa; phylum Chordata; class Aves; order Anseriformes; family Anatidae; genus Anas; species Anas platyrhynchos. The sequence continues at coordinate 2,878,312 of NC_092606.1, forward strand.
CCTTGTGGCCGTGTCTGCATGGGGATGACACCACGGACCAAACCCAATTAAATGGGAAGGTTCCAGATGAAGTTTTGTGTCGGCTGCTGTGCCCCTGTGAGAAAGGAGCAGGGTTACGTGTGGCAGGGCCCGGCACGAGTTGCACAGGGACAAGCAGATCTGCAAATGTCATTTAAAGAGCTGGGCAAGAATGGGCCAGGGGTGCTGGGCTGGAAGGGAGACTTGCATCTCTTGTGTTAAATCTTTTTGTTCTTCCATTGCTGGTCTGTATCAGCCAACTGCAGTGGATTTTTGCAGTTTAACTGGAATCAAACTCCGAAATCTTCTTCCAGCCTTGGGTGGGGAGCTGGCCTGGAGAAGGAGAACGTGACAAGGTCACGGCGGGCGAAGGAGCTTTGGTGTCGGGGGGGTGGGGGTGGCTCGGGGGGCTCTAGCAGGTGATGTGCCTGGCACCTGCCAAGCCCTCTCCATGTGGAAATTAGGAGCTAGTGTGGAAGCAAAGTTCTCCACCACATCACTGTATTGAGAGCTTGGGAAGCACCACCACGAATTTCAGCTGACATTAGACAAAAAGGGACCGGGAAAGAAATAAAAGAAAACTTAAAAAATAAAATAAAATAAAATCACAGCTTTGGCCCTCACGCAAGGAACAATTTGTGTGAGCTCATGTTGACTCTTTTCCCAGGATTTTCCAGCCTTTCCCTCTTCTCCCCATTGTGCATTTTGCCAGGATGAGCGCTCGGCGTGGGGCGGCTCCTCCTGCGCACCGAGGCCGTGCGGGGAGAGCGCACTCGTGGTGTGGGCACAGCTCTCGGCTCTGTGCACGGAGCCAGCTCAGGAGAGTCCTGAAGCTGACTGGAAACAGGCAGGACGAGGGGCAGGAGACTTTGGAGCTGCTGTAGAGGTTGCCCGAAGGCAGGGATTTGGTTCTGCTGCTTGCGCTGGGGTCCCAGCATGCAGCAGAGGCGCAGGGAGCAAGCAGGTGGGATGTGATTTCAGGTTCTCCATCCCCACCTCCAGGCCTGCCTCGAGGAGAAGCTGTGGCTTCGTGGCTCCTCGTCCTCCTCTTCCAGCGCTGTTTTTGTGGCTGTTTTCCAGGCGGGATCGCAGAGCCCCAGGTCTGGGGCTGGGCCTTTGTGCCGCCGCGCCGCGTCCCGCCTCAGCTCAAAGCCTTCTTCGGTTTAAAAAGAATAGAGGGAAGGAAGAAAGAAGCAGAAAAATGTATTAAAATGAGAGATTTTATATTAGTTATGTGATCCCCTGGGAGCGACCATAAAATTATGTGGCTTTTTCGTAGCCATTTACTATTCAATATAAAAAGGGCAGTTGCCATAACAACCACTGCATCATATGACATCCGATACCTTGGAGAAACAGGGAGCGCTCTTAAATCAACTCCCCAAATTTCATATGAAAGTAAATACATTTTACTGGTGAGTTCAAGGATTGCGACAGGCAAGGCAGGGCCGTACCCAGCTTCTGGCCTTTGGGCCCCATCCTGCAAACTGGCAAACGCCTTCAGGCCCCGAAGCCGACATTACTCAGCAGTGCACAAGACGAGATGCTCGCAGAGTGTTTTCCCAAGTAGCACTAAATGGAAGGAGCAAATGACACCATTTCTTTGACATTTGCTGCTGACCGGGGAATGCCAGAAAAAACAACAACAACAATAAAAAAAACACCCTTTAAGTTCCAGCTGCCAACTGTGTGATGGCGTGAGATGGGGGGATAAAAAGCCCCACCGTGTGTGTAAACTTAGCCTGGGCTTTGGAGGCTGTCTGTCATGATCTGGTGGGCATATGTGATGTGGGGATCCCAAGGACGTCGCCCTCCAGATCCCAAATTTGGCTTTAACCATCTGATTCGAGGAGCCCGACTGGGATCTCTTTTTGATTGACCTTCTTCTTTAAAACACCTCTCTAGTAGCTACCGTTCTTCGAACTGTCCGCATTTGGTATTGAAAATGGTTCCAAAAGGCCTGACCCCGAACCAGTCCCCCACGGCCTCACGACGCAGGGACGTGTAACGCCAGCATCCCCACGTGGCCCAGCTCTGGCCCGTCAATTAAAATACTTCTCATTTTTTGTCACAATTCTTTAAGTTAATCTTTCCACTGATGTTCGTCACCGGAGTGGAATTTACATTTGTTTTGCGTATTTTTAGCCAACGACCGGTTTTCCACAGCAGCCTTTAAAACTATTTATCCCGGATTTTTGGCATTTCACTTTGCACAGGCGCAGGGGCTTGCAGCTAGGGTTTGGGAGGCTTTTTGGAAGGATTCACAAGGGTTTTGGATGCACGGTCTTTAAGCCAAGCATAAATAAGGGGGCTGTGTGTGCAGGCACCGCCTCCACGCACAATTTCTCATTTTCCAGTGTGTGAAACATCAGCTGTGGGAGCATGTGCCCCCACGGAGATGTGCCCTCGCCACCTTTGCCTGTGCCCTGTCCCCAGCTGTGGGTTCATGCCTGGATCCAAGGAAGGGGCTGTGGCAGGTTGGTTGGAGCAAGACGGGCACTGGAGCACGCCCTGGCAGATAACGCTGCTGCCATTCTGCAGCAGGAAGGCCAAGAGCTGTGAAGCACCTCGGCCAGGTTTGTGCTTTCACAGGGCACCTTCAGATGTAGCATCATAGATAATTACATATTTATATATATTATATATAATATAACATTTATATATTATAGAATTACATAGATCATTTAGATATATTTATTTGCTCACAAATATCAAGCGGCTCAAAATGAACCTCGAGGCGGATTTGCAGTCACAGCTGTAACCATGAACATCTGTCAAAAACCCTTTCCTGGAGGCTTCTTTCAGGTTCCAAGAAGTCGTCTTGTTAATTCTGGAAACTGTTTGGACTCCTTGGGCTCAGAGATGGTTATCAAAAATTAAAAGGAAAAAAAAAAAAGGATTTTTAGAGGGGTCATTATGGCCCCATGGGTACTCTGGAGGGGGAGCTGGGAGACAGGCTGTTCATCCATCCCTTTGGACATCACAGGTTAAGATGTTTTTTTTTGGTCTTCTGGAGATTTGCTCTGACTTGAGAGGCCCAAGTCGCCTTGCCAAGCCTGGGTAGCGAGGGACAGGAGCTGAGCAAAGCATAGCCTAGCCTCTGCCCTGTACAATCCATAGTTATCGGCCTCGGTGCTTAGTTACTGAGGTTTGAGAGTTTCAATGCCCCTTCCCATGAAAGCCCGAGCCCTCTGGTGCTGCTCATCTCGGCGGTTTTACGAGAGGCTGATACATGAAAGCGCAGGGACGGCTGCAACCCAGAACCTGAGCCGACCCTCCGCTCTCCAGCCCGCATATCAACAGCTGCAAAGTGGTTCGGAGACGTGATGCAAAGCTGATAAAATGCCAAAAATTCCTCCTTCTCTCTCTTGGGGAGCAAGGAGGGCTGTCTGGAAAATGTCAACAATAAAAATTGCGTTTAAGTGGTATATAACGCAGCCGGCTACCGTGGGCAGCTCCGTGCAGGCAGGCGGAGAGCGTTACGGCCCCACGCGGCACCTCCGCTCGGCTGAGCACGGGGTTTGCTAACTCCACAGATGGGCTTGGAGCAGACGGCTTCTGTTTCTTAGCAATCCTCATTTATTATCGGCTAAACCCACCATTTGTGTAACCAGTGGAGCTCTGCTGCTCTGTGGCTTTCCCTGCCCGTCCATCCACTCGTCCGTCCATCCGTGTGCCTGCCATCATCTGCCTGTTTCTCCGTCAGCCCTTGAAGACCCGACCTGTGCTGGAGTTCCTTGCCGGATCCTCTGCCATGTCCCCGTGGGGCTGGATGTGTCCTGCAGCCGCTCCGGGTGCTGGGTGCCGGCTGGGCTGGGGACAAGCTTGCTCCAGGAGCGGCTCCTTGAGGCATTTGGAGAGAGGGGAGAAAAGTTTGAAGCGTGGTGTGCTGAGGAAACGAGAAGCACGCAAAGAATCTTCTTTGCCCAGAGAGAGGAATAACGGCTTTTCCTAAAACCGTTCCATTCCTTAGAAGAAATTCCATTTCTTTTTCTGGGACGCGCGGGCGCTTCCATTCTTTGTGGCAGAACAATGCCGCAGTGGCCCCTCCGTGCTTTGGCAGCCCCGCGCTCACCCCTCCTGCGGCAAACCCCAGCGAGGGCGTCCTGGGACCTCGGTGCTCCCTCTCCTCCCCTCGCCCCTCCTGCACCCATCCCCGTGTCCCACCTGCAGAGCTGCGGGGGGCTGCGGGGTGCCCGGCCCCAGCCACCCGCGTGGTCAGCTCCACAGCCAGGAGGGAAAAACCCTGCTGGTTTGTAGCTTTCTTTTAGCGGCAGATAAAAGATTCTTTTTTTCTTTCTCCCCCCCGTGGTTTCTGTGAATTTTTAATTTTTTTTTTTTTTTCCTTTGCTAAACTGTGTATTTTTCAGCTCAGTAAAGTATTTATTAGGAAACTTTATGGACCAGTCTGCTGGTGAATTATATATATTGTGCAGCTTCAACGTGAGCTGGGAAAAAAATTTATGGCTTTTTTTCCACCCAGGCTGACTCTGTCCAATAGCAATAAGAAAATGAGAATTTAGTAGAAAAGCCCTAAGCTGAGCACAACAGCTCTCGCCAGAGCAGCAGATACCTTCTCTGCCTTGGTTCGTACACATTTATGTAACATAATTTCCCCCCACAATTTGAAAGCAAAGCTGGAACTTAGCCCACGAGTGGGCTTTTGTGCCCTGCTAGCAAAGCCTGTCAAGTAGCCAAGGCTCATCTTTTTTTTTTTTCTTTTTTCTTTTTTTTATAACATTCAATTGCTCACTTTAGCATCAATTGTTTTCCAGATCATTCTTAATTCAATGCATAAATACCAGCCGCGGCTGCACATTGTGAAGGCGGATGAGAACAACGCTTTCGGTTCGAAGAACACGGCCTTCTGCACCCATGTGTTCCCGGAGACCTCCTTTATCTCGGTGACCTCCTACCAGAATCACAAGGTACGGCGCGTCTGGGTCTGACGGTGCGTGGGTTGGGGCTGCTTGATCCCACAGCTTCAGCCCTCCGCGGGTGCCCAGCGGGGTTTGTGCTCGGCTGGGGCCGGCCGAGGAGGGCAGCTGGGGTGTGTAACGCTACTGAAAGCTCCTGCTTTAAAAGACCAGCTCCCAGCCCAGCCCTGCAAGCATTAAGCACAACCAAAGATTTGGGAGGATGCAGCTAAGGAGAAGCATGAAAAAGAGTTGGGTAACAACATCCTGGCGAGCCCGGCTCGTCCAGGGACTAATGAATCGGGGCGCTCATAAACTCCAAGATGTCATTCAAAACAGCAAGCAAATCTAATAATGACTGGTAAAGCTTGCTCATAAATCTACAGCAAAAAGTAATTATAGCATGTGTGTTTAGTGAGACACACAAGGAATGTAACCGTAAAAAAACAGCTACGAGCCTGCGCTGTGGTTAGGACATGAAGGCAGGAGGGGCTTTGAGTGTCTGTGTTTTGTTTTGGGGGGGATAGAAAACACAAAGGGCTTGGTCCTGCCCTTTCTGCCTGGTTCTGGATGCCCACTAACAGCAGGGTTCGTTTTTTCTATTTATTTTCCATGTGGTGTGGTAGGGGCAGCACCGTGTTTTGCTCCCGTATGAGCTGCAGGAGGTGCCGGCGGTGGGCTGAGGGGTGAGGGAGGAGCAGAGGGCTCGGGCAGTGGGACTGGGAAAAGCGGTGTTTGTGTCTCCTGGTGCCTCCTTCCCTCCTACATCAGCCCGGGGAGCTTAGGCCGCCCAGCCGAGGGCAGGCAGGTTCCCACAGCATGGCCCTACAGCGAGGCAGTGCCGGCGGGTTTGGTTCTCAGCGTCCTATGAGCGAGGTTTTTCTGTGGGGTGCGTGGTGGAGAGGGGGCATGAGCATTGTGCCCTGCCAGGCTGATCAGGAGGAGTTTTTCAAGCATGTTGGGACTGGTAAAGAAAGGGACAGGGTGTGCAGCATCGCCAGAGCCCTCCTGGTGCCCCAGCTGTGCCATCTGCCACTTGTTACAGCACCAGCTCTTTTTCTAGGCATTCATAGGAAAATCCTCCAGGAGCAGGAACAGATGTGAAATTTTTCCTGCCCAATAACCCAACCAGACCTTTTCCTCCCAAGCAGGATGCCTGTATGCCCTTTGATGCTCGAAGCACAGAGTCCTTGCAAGCGTTTGCAATTAGTGAGCCAGTTAAAGGACTCGGAGCAGAGCCCTGAATGTGACAGAGAAAAGGGGTCCCTATTTGGACACCAAAGTGAATCCTGTTAGAAAGTTGTAGTTGTTGGTGTAAACTGACCGGTTGCCCAAACATGGTTAACCAGAAAAGGCTCGAAAGAGCTTATTTAATACCCCCTTAAAATGTCTCGCAGGTCAATAGGGCCTTTCATCCCTAGGGTTCCCGAAGTGCTTCATAAACTTAATATTTCCACTGTCCCTGCCACACGAACACCCCTGGGCTGGTGGCGGGGCAGCCCTGCAGGTGTGGCTGGACACGAGGGACGGGCTCACCGCCCTCCGCACAAATCACAGGCACCGAGGAACAGCAGAACGGGTTTGCTTATTCCCTCGGGCATCAACGATTGAAATGCCAGTCTGGGCATCTTTTAGGAAAAAAAAAAAGAAAACAACAAACAAACCGCAGAATTATTTTTAGCTGAGGAATGCCCAGCCAGCAGGATGTGTCCCTGCAAGTGGCCGGCCTTCTGAGCAAAACCTGAGAGCCTCCATGGCAGGAGGGACTGCGAGGCTCTGGGATCGGAGGGCCAGCAAGCCCAGGTGCAGGTTGCCCAAAGCTCCCTCCTGGGCCACATGAAGCCAGGGGACTGCTGTGGCAAGGATTGATGACACCCTGATGCTGCTCACATTAGTGGAAACTCCCAACCCCTCGGTGTCCACAGGGCCAGGATTACACCTCCAAACTCACTGTACAGACATGGGAGCTCTGATGTCGCCCAGCCTAACAGCAACTGCAAATTACTTAAAAAAAAAAAAAAAAAAAAAAAAAAAAAAAAAAAGGAGGGAGAGAGAAAGAAAAACGTGAAGTAATGGAAAAAACGTATTTTTTCAGCAGGAACAAACTTGTTAAAATGTGTCGTGTCTGAACGGGGCTGCTGGGAGCAGCCCGGCTGGGCGCTAGGGTCACCACCTAGCAGAACGCCGTGACGCCGTGCACCTGAGGTTGGTCGGGAGCCAGGAAGGCCCCACGCACCTCGTGGCCCATCAGCTGGGGGGGAGCTGCCCCCAGCCCTGCTGGCAGCACAGGAACGGCCCCAACTGGGCCAGATGGGGCCAGGAGCACCCGTGCTGGGCCCTGGCTGCAGCCCGTGCCCCACAGACCCCCCCGGTGCTGATAGGAGCAGCGCTCACGGCCGCCTAAATTCACATGTCAACACGTTCCTCCCCCGTCACCGAGAGCAGCCAGCTCTTTTCTGGGGAGTGGTTTGGTGCTGGTTATTTTTCAGCGTTGCTAAACGTGTGGCCATTAGCTCTAGCAGCTCTCTTGGCAAGTCATCTGAGCACGGAACCTGCTTGTCACCCTCACCCCTAAAATCGGATGCAGGCTGGCATAAGGTCACCCCCGCAGGTGGTCGTTGTTGCTGCCTGATGATCTATGCAAAAATCCTTTGTTAAAGAGATGCTTGATTTTATTTTTTATTAGTGGACACTGGACACGTACTTACCTCTCCCCGGTGTTCTTGACAGTTGTAAGGTTTTGGTTTGTGCTCGCCTTACAAAGGAAAGGGACAGGGTTGGCAAGGGAAGGCTGTATTTACTGGGGCTGTTGGCCAGGTGAACTGTTTGGGTTTTTTTAAAGGGAAATTTCATGTCAGCCCAGAGATTTTTTTTCCAGCATTTTCACGAAGTGGCAGATCTTTCACAGTTCCATTACAAAAGCTGAGCTCCACCAATACTAAGCCTATTCTATTTTAAGGTATTTTGACCATTTTGCTCTGTATCTCTCGGGGGAAAAGGCAGCTCTTGCAAAAGGCAAACCTTTCCCTTGCCCAAAGGCAAAGCACCGTTTGAGTTACGATTCTTCTCACGGAGGAAAAATACCAAGTGATCTCTTTTCAAATGCTTTCTGCTTGATTTCCTTCTCTTGAAGATAACGCAGCTGAAAATTGAGAACAACCCCTTTGCTAAGGGATTCAGGGGCAGTGACGACAGCGACCTGCGCGTGGCACGACTGCAAAGGTACCGTGGGGCCATGGGAGGATGGGCAGGTGGACAGGAGGGATGGACAGACAGGAGGGATGGACGGACAGGAGGGACAGACTGACAGGAGGGACAGAAGGACAGGATGGGCTCCATGGGGCTTCCCCCTGCCCGACTGGCAGTGGCCGGAGAGCCTTCCATCGCGTGTGTCTGTGCATGGTGTGAATACATCCATGTGCTGCACTTTGAAGAAATTTTTCAAATGCCATGGGGGCACCCAATTTTCTTGTATTTGAGGGCACTGGGGCGCTCAATGCCCTTATACCTCTGAAATGCTCTTCCTCTAGCTCAGTGACACACTCTGTGTTGTCGTCATGCCTGCCCACACCCAGAGGAGCGTGGTGAGGCTGAGCTCATCGTGCTTGGCAAAGGGCGTTGCAGTTGTTGGATGGGGATGCTCCAGGGAAGCCAAACTAATATTTCACCCTCCTGTTAATGCTGATTGCTGTCTAACCAGTAATAATTTTTCTCACCTCCTTTAGCAAAGAATATCCAGTAATTTCCAAAAGCATCATGAGGCAGAGGTTGGTGTCCAGTCACGGCCAGCTTTCAACAAAGCCAGATGTTAACCCACTTCACGGGAGTCACCAGACCCTTCAGCATTATCAGTATGAGAATGGTGCTCACATGCAGTTTGCAGCCTCAGATACTCAAGATCTGCCACTCAACACCTTCACAGCACAGAGAGATTCAGGGCTCTTCTATCATTGCCTAAAAAGAAGAGGTAACTAGAGTTTATAACTGGGAAAATATTAGAGCAAATAATAGACCTAAAAGCATGGGCATTGAAAGCTTACCATTAATTCCAGTTTGTTTTCTGACTCTTAGGCCTTAATCTGCAAAGTGTCCAACGTGCTTTGGAGCTGAGCTTTTGGGCAGTTGTTTGTTAGTGGTTTTGTCCCATAGAAGGCAAATTCAGCCTCTGGAATCAGAGCTGAAAAACAAAACAAAACAAAACAAAAAAACAATCAGAATGCGTAATTCAAATGGAATGAAGCTACACTGGAAAATTATCGCTTGCTAGAATCAGCTGAATTAATAATATTTGTTTGGAGGGGCCCTTATCTATCCTGAAATGTCCTGACACTGCCATTAGCATTAACGAAGTTGCACACATTGAGCACTTTCCAGGATGAAGCCATTAGCAGTTATCTCGATGTCTGCAGACTAGTGGGACTGTGGTGGCTGTGTGTAAGCATCCCTTCCTCCTTATCAACTCGTTCTGAAGTTTAAGCGGACTGTAGCTCCGCTCTCTTCCTTTTAATCCAGCTTCAGATGAGATCATGGCATGTTTTAAGTTAAACGGAAAATTTCTGCCCAGCAAAATCCTTCTATTTGCATGTCTCATTGGCTGCTAATTTATTTAAGCTGTGAGAATCCTCTGATCGCGGGCAAATGAGGAATCTAGCAGCACCAGTAACGAGGACTGCAAGGCAAATGTGTAATTTTAGCAGATGTTTAATCTGCAGATGAGTTCACAAATTCATCCGGAGAGTGTTCCTAACAGCTAACAGAAGGCGGCCGGCGAACGCCGCCGTGGCCATCGCAGGAATGGGGTTGCTGCTTCTGAGCTTGAGGCCTAGGGGAGGGCCAGGTGGTTGGCAAAGGTCTCTTTTATCTCAAGATATTTCTGCAGCTTTTGACGTGAATCTCTGGGGAATGTATGGTGATTTTTGCAATGACAGGAAGAAAGGCTGCGATAAGGCCCTCTAAGAGACTTCTTGAATTTGTCAGGGGTAACGCTGCGGCAGTGTCAGGGACCTCTGTTATCTGGGGGAACGTGAAGTAATCTCTGATGTGAGAGGAGTAGGCCAAGTCACTTACTTAACCTGATAAATGTCATCAGAGCGCTTTGAGGCTGATGGGATTACTCCGACGTTTGCAGCACGATGTTGTCGTGACATTGTACATTGTCTTCCCAAAGCAAAACGGTTTAAGCGAATTAGTCTGAAAAAACAGCACCGGTAATGTAGCAGGATAATCCCAGATTGCCTGCTCGGATTCTGAGGGGACTTCATAAAAACCCCAGCGGCTCTTTCTGGGTTGTGTCTGAGAGCCACCACCCCGGGAGCTGCTCCTGAGCACTGGTTTCTCTGTTCACAGAAAGCGCTCGGCACCTGGACCTGCCCTGCAAGCGCTCCTATCTGGAGGCCTCCTCGTCCGTGGGAGACGATCACTACTTTCGTTCCCCGCCGCCGTACGACCAGCAGATGCTGAGCCCTTCCTACTGCAGCGAGGTGACTCCGCGGGACGCCTGTATGTACTCTGGGTCTGGGGCCGAGATCGCCGGTGTGCCGGCCGTGGACGACTTGCCGCCTCCGCCTCCCCCCTTGAGCTGCAATATGTGGACTTCTGTCGCACCTTACACCAGCTACAGTGTTCAGACAATGGAAACTGTGCCTTACCAGCCCTTCCCCGCCCACTTCACTGCCACCACCATGATGCCGCGGCTCCCATCCATCGCGGGGCAGGGCTCGCAGCCCCCAGGGAACAGCCACTTCAGCGTCTACAACCAGCTGTCCCAGTCTCAGGTCCGGGAGCGCGTCCCTCCTTCCTCCTTCCCTCGGGAACGGGTGCACCCGTCTGTGTGCGAGAGAAAGCCCCCCTCTCCGCACCTAAACGCGGCCAACGAGTTCCTCTACTCCCAAAGCTTCTCCTTGTCCAGGGAGTCGTCGCTGCAGTACCATTCAGGAATGGGGACTGTGGAGAACTGGACTGACGGATGACTCCGCGGGCCCAGGGGTGCCACAGCTCGCGTTACTGCTCCCGGACGGTGTTAAGCCAGCGTTGATACCTGTGGGTAACTTGCACTTCGGTGAGACGAGTGTGCCTTTCCAGAGGGGTTTGTGTGCGTGCAGAGCTCGTATCTCCAGGCACACGGAGCATTCCGACTCCTGTCTCGGAGGGCTGGATTCATCAGCCTCTCACTGACTTCCGAATAAATTAATTCTCGCCTCTTCGTTACTGATCCAGTAGAAACCATCTTCATGACTAACAAGCCAAGTAGCTAGTCATTTGCTTTCGCCTATAACATTAAACATCCGTAAGCAAATTTTGGCTACTGGGGAAAAATACGAGCTTCACTTTTACGGTACTTGGTTCGCGAAGTCACAGAATCCCCCAAATCAAAGGAAATCACCATCTGTTCAGCCGCGTAGCTCCAGGACTGCTGTAGCAGAACTTCCCAGGCTCTTTCTGTCTGCAGAAATTCCCTTTCCCCCGAACCGGGGGAGCCTGAGCGGGTGCCGGGTGCGGGGCAGCGGGCTCAGGGAGCTGCAGTGCCGCGCCGGTGGCTCCCCGGTACAGCTGGAGCATGGCGTGGAGGAGAGCAGGCCCCGATGCACAAGCGTCTCCTCTTCCCCCCACAGCACCATCTTTCGTGGCTGTGGGAGACCGAGAAGCGAAGCGCTAAGCCCCAGGCCAAACGGCAAATTAATTGCAGCGTTAGGAACAGACCCAGTGTCTTCAGACTCTCATCCATTGATTGAATCACACTTGCTTATTGCAATATATTTATGAAGTTTAAGCTTAAAAGTCGCTAATACTTTCCAGAAACAATTTCTGTATTTGCTGGTCCTTGATTTCTTTCGTATTCAGCTGAAATGTGCCTTTTGTGCTATGTTTTTTTTTTTTCTTTTGCAGCTAACTCAGAAAGAATTGTGTTCAGCATAAAGGAGGCATAGAGAAGTGGTTTTTAATTGGGGGGTGGGAGTGGAAAGAGTTCCCATTACCTGTCAGGCTTTACAGTGTACAAATATTTGTAGAACAGGTAAAAAATCTGTAACCAGTGTATACATTGCTACTATTGTTTACCGTGGAAGTATCTTGAACTGACTCCAGTGCTGGCTTTGCCTACAGAGTGCCGAGAGAATCACTGAGCCGACTCACATGGCAGAGAAAGCTGTGCTCCTTATGGACCCAAACTCCCATTTACTTTACCCAAAAAGCTCTGGAGCTCCGGTCTGTAGTGTGCAGCACAAGCAGCATCCGTCTCGCCAAGCATCCTGGCGCTGCCGTGGTGTACCCAGAGATGAGAGCACAGAAATGGTGCTAGGAGTCTGGTTCCACTGAAGAGCGCAGCATTTAAGCCTTAGTCGTGAACAGCGGGTTGGTGGAAGCTTTTTGCCCCTGCTTCCCACCTGGGCAAAGACAAAAAGCTGAAATGCAAATTTGGAAGTCGGGAGGTGCTTCTGCGTTTGGATGGATCCATTCCAATGAGGAGAGGCTGGTGAACGAGGGCAGCTGCTCGCAGTCAGACAACCCTGAGGCCACTAAGGTGGAGGTCGTGCTTCAACCCGGACAGTCCTAAACCAAATCAGCAAACCATGTGTGTGACTGGTGTGGATTTTGTAATCGGATTTTGGAAATCACTACAATTTTTGCATGCTGAATAGCTATTTATATACATATATATATTATATATATATATAAAAATATATATATATATATCACAAATGCAGGCCACGTGTCCAATTCAGCTTTGCTTTTTACGAATGAAATACTTAATAAAAATGAATGTTGCAAGTTTTTTTTTGAAAGACATCTATTTAAGATTTTTTTTTATTACACACCTTTGATGTAAAAACTAAGAATTGGTTAGATAAAAAACATATATACTACAGATAAATCTTTATTAGAAACCACATTAGATACAGGTGGTGTGGAATTTTTAAATGTTTGTTACATAGCATGGACATTTTATTTTACATATCAGAACATAAAGTCATTTTACTACTATAAACTGTCTCTGGGTGCATTTCAATAATTAGTATAAAAACATTCCGTGGTGAATTACTGGCTGCTGTGTCTGTCTTCTGTTTCCTACTGTCTGATTATACCAATTAACACTTGCCCAAAATTAACACTTGACCCTTTATAACCGTGCCATAGCGACACCAGCAAACTTTAACTGCCTGCTGCAAGACTAAGGGTTTTTTTGTTTGTTTTCAGTATTTCGTGTTTCTTTTCCTTTTTTATTTTTTATTTTATTTTATTTATTTTTAGTGGACCACAAGCACTGCTAGACTGAAGTTAAAAGCAGCTTGTAACAGGAGCAGCAAAATGATGCTCCCATACTTATGCGTGGACCGGTTGCATGTACAGTGGTGAAGAACTACAGGGCTGGGGGGCCGCAGGGGTCTGAGGGTATCGGCAGCCATAAGGTGAAAGGCTCGGGTCATTCCTCACCGTGACACTGAATCAACACCACGAGACGAGCACTGCCACCGTAGCCTACAATTTATGGGGTCATGAGCCCAGAGTCCACATGCCAAGCTGGACTGGCTCCTTTGCCTGTTTTACAAATATGACTAACAATAATAATGGCCTTTTCCATGAATAATCACCGCCGCTATTTTGCACCATTTTTCCTCCGCTTCTCTTGATTAATGCAATATTTATTGGTTTAAGGCAGCTTTGAAAGTAACTCCTACCAGAATTGTTCCGGCAGCTTTCTGCTCATGCAGGGAAGGCAGAGGAGCCTTGAACCCGTAGCTAATGCAGGGTTTAACGTTCAGATGGAAGCAGACGAGGGCACACGCGGCCGTCAGGCTTTTTGTAAAGCTCACGGCCGAGGTTCGGTGCTGTGCAGGCGCTCTGTGAACCCCCGTGGCACACCGCGAGCTCCTAGTTTTAAAAACAGGCCATGGTATGGCCACTACAGGGCCCGGTTGTAAAAGGCTGAGTTAGCACAGAAATGCCCAAAATTTGGGTATATGCTAATCTGGTCAGCTGGGCTCCTTTTATAGTCAATGGAGAGAGATCAGACACTTAGATTAAAAGGGGATGAATCATGCTATGGCGATGATATTTTCCACTCATAGAGGAATCCAGCTCAGCCAGGCTAGATTTCCCATTTCTAAATGGCTGAAGTTAAGTTAGGGGGATCCCACTCCTACTCGGCCTTTACAAAAGCATTTAGCAAGCACTAAATAGCATCCAGCTCACACACCACATCTGAACCGAACACAGACCCGCAGCCAGCACACCCCCGCAGCGCATTCTGGCTGCGTTCAGTTAAGGAATGGAAGGGTGGCGTCTGTTTGCTTTTGTTTCGTTTTCGTTGCAAAATTTCAAACTCGCTTTCTGTGTCTGATCCCAAAGAGAGCTCAGAGGCAAGGGGGGAGGCACCCAGGTTCCTGCTTCGGTTCTGTGTTTCACATCTGGGTGGGTTTGGTGGCTGTGGCTCCGCTCGCTGCTGCGTGATCGGCACCAAGCTCCCCACCAGCCCACGGGGCAGCTCTCTGCCAAGCTGCTGGGCCTCCAGAAGCGGAGCCCGACAGTATCCGAGCCTCCTGGAGGAGCCGGAGGTGGGAGGTTAATGCTCTATTTGTTTTTCGAATTAGAAACGGTAAACTGCAGCCACCGCTAAAACAAACCCAGCAACCTGCACAGCATTAAAACGTTACCGCGCCCAGGTTCGGTGTGCGGCAGCAGGAACACATTTTGCTTCTCAGGAATGTGGAGGGCTCGGTGTGTGCGGAGGCCCTTCCAGCTCCAGCTCTGCCTAGGTGGCTCGCCGCATCGTAACAGCGAGTGGCAGCCCGCGTGCAGAAAAACTAGGCCCATTTCAACTCAGATTCAGGCAAAAATTAGCAAGCGAGGAAAACTTGGCTATGCACGAGGGCTGTTTTCCATTGATGTATTCTAATCTGTACCTAAAAGGCTGTTTTTCTTTAAGGTAGATGTCCAAATTTAATATTGGCACGAGAAAGATAGTTCCACCGAGTCCAGCAGCGCTGATGCCAGCACTGCCTTTGGACCTCACTCTAAATAGAACAAATATTTGTATCAGTTTGCTGAGTATGTGAGTAATACGAATATTTGCCAAAATTTAAACAAGCTAAACTTTAGCCATGCCAAAAACCCCACCGTTCAATTTGGTATCGTTGGCAGCTCGCAGGCTCAAGAGAGGCCTAAGTCTGGAAGAGCTGGGGTGTTTTTGGCAAACGCTAATTTTTTTTTCCTCTCTCTCCACATTTTGGAAAATTTGTGCCTCTCTGTATTAATTTATGATGTCATTAAATAATTCTTTTTGCAGCTTGTATAGAAGGAATGTTTCTTTTGAAGATGAGAACTCCCCTGAGGATGGTTATAGTGAAAAATTCCAGCAGGAGGAAAAAGTCTCCTCCCTCCCTGGCCACGAGTGTTTCTGCAGTATTGCTTGAACAGCAAAAAATTTACAATATTTTAATTCAAGGGTCTGCTCCAAGGAGGTGCCATGCACTTGACTGTGACAAGAGGCAGCCTAAATTCAATGTGATTTGAGGGCTTTTACTGCTTTGATAGTAGGATGTAACGGAAATCATGAGACTGTGACTTGCTGGTGGGGAAAGCAAGGTTTTGAACAGATTTCCTTTCCACAAATACAGGATCAATATTAAAAATAACAGCAAAGAAAACGTTGGGAACCGTACAACAAAAGCAAAAAGCCGTGTCCAACACGAGATGTACTTTAACACAAAAACACTGCCACATGAGAAACTGCCCTGGGCTCTGTCACTTGGTCACAGTAGGCATTAAGAGTTCAGATGGGTTTCATGAGGAGATTCACAGCCACTCCTTGCACCAGCACCGTGAGGTATAGGCCAGCCCAGGTTGCATTTCAACTGAAGTGTAAAATTAAACTCGGCAGGGGCTGCCTGGCCCAGCAGAGAAGCTGCCCAGGTGGTGACTGCGGCCAAGCAAGGCCGCAGGCTTGCCTTCTGTCAGGGAACTTGTTATGGCAGTCGTGACCAGGAGGCCTACCTGGCTGATTAATTCTGAGAATGAGCTTCTAACGTTGTGGTAGATTTCAAGTAAAAGGCTTTCAACAATTAAAATATATTAATTTTGCTTTGTGGTTTTAAGTAGCAAAGACTGTGAGTGTAAAGTGGGAAGGACGATGGGGAATCAAAATGTAATGAAGGGATAAAGCACCTGTGGCAGCAGGAAGCCTCTGAACCCCAGCCATAGACCTCCAGACCTTCACGTAGCCCTAGAAAGGTGTGAACTCCCCCTAGGCATGCACAAAGCCAGTCCCTGATAATTATTAATTATTCCTGTCCAAGTGGAACAGTCTTTATCCAAAAGTCAGCACTCCCAGCCCACGGTATGTTTCAGGCTGTTCATTGATTAGGGAGTTCCACAACATGAGGGGTTGACCATGGTATAGGTAAAGAAGGCACGGCAGCAGCTCCTCAGGTTTCCTTCTAGAAGAAATGCACCCCCAGGAGAGGGCTTATGGCTGCAGGGGCTGGTGCTGGTGACTCCTGAGGCTGTTTGATCCGAATCCTCCTTTCTGCTCCGCCCTCACATCCCTCATACCCCACGCAGCTTAGAGGTCCCTGGGCAGGCACCAAGGTGCCCCCAGGCTGGGACTGCAGCCCCGAGTCTGCCCTTGGAACCTGGCCCTAGGAGAGAGGGAACAAAGAGTATATAAATTAGTGCAAAGTGCTGATCACGCTAGTTCAATTAAAATTAGGCTTTGATTTATGTTAATTAGAAACTTGTTTAGACAAAAGAGAAACAAAACACACTGGAATGAGAACAGGAGGAATAGCTAGAATGGGTCAAAAGGCTCTTGTTCCACAGAAAAATAATAAAGGGTAAGAGGTCTGAACAAGTACTGTGCAAGTGCCAGCAAGCTTTCATCTGGTATTCTTTTTGTTGCCATTTTCCTTAGTTTTCAGCTAATACTAATCTTTGGCTTTTAGCCATGCATTGTTACAGTTCTGATGAATATTTTCAGTGGGGTTGTATTCACAAAGTGGAGGAAGGGTGCTTTTTTTTTTTTTTTTTTTTTTTTTTTTTTAAGACAATTTCATCAAATGGCCATCTTTGTCACCACAATCTACTTGGCCAAGGACGATTTTAACAATTTCAAAGATAAAACTTGACAAATGCAGCTTCTAGCTGGGAAGTTTACACTGATAGCAGGAAATAAGGCCAAATTTGTACAAAGCCTCAGACTCAGCCAGCAGGAATGGATGCATCCTTTGACAAACATTTACTAGAGAACAGCATGTGCAGAGAACAGTATGTGCAAAACTACTATTTTTCCTTAACAGCCTCTATCTTACGTAAGGCAGTCAACAATGTATGCTGGAGTTCAGCATTCAGCAGAGAGATGAAAAGGAATATTCATAGATTTTCCTGCCAAAATCGTAAGGCTTAGTCCTGTTTCTGTTGAGGTCGGTAGGAAAACTTTTATAGATTTCAGTATGGCAAGGCCAGGGCCCTGGTCTTCTTTTCAGGGCTGTCAGCCTTGGCTTTGCTGTGTGCAGGCTAGGTATGAAGCACAGCCTATTTGTGTTTGATGGATGACGCAGCCACACTCTGCAAATTATGGTTTAGTCATGCCCAGTGCCTTTGAGCAGCTACTGAGAGAATAATAAAACTTTGAATTTAATACTTGATATTGTATTTAATATCAGCTGTGTATCTAATGCACAGATGAATTGCTCAAAATGTAAGAAGAATAAGTCTTAAACCATTGATTACCCACACTAAATCCAAGCACTCATTTTACCCTGAAACTTTAGAGCAGATTTCCCTAGACATGAGGAATCAATCAGGAGACATCCTGGAAAGGTGATGAACTTGCTTTGTGCTTCAGAAGTAATATGAAACAGTCAGCACGCAATGGATACCTAGACTGAAAGCAAAGGTGACAGCTACCGAGCAGCTACGTGCCAGACAAAATGGAAGTGAGGATAGGTAATCAATTCAATTTAAAGTCAAAAATAAAAGTAGACACAACATCTTACCTGGTTAGACATCTTTGGGTAAGAATTTAGTCTAAGACTTACTTATGAGAACACTAAAGATGACCAAAATGAGAAAAATATCCAAGATTTCAGCCATATAAAAGTTCTGTTTTAAATGAATCTGCATTCTTCTTTCCCATCCTTCTTAAAACACGATCAATTCAAAGCTTAGAAAGCTCCACCCTTCCCTCCCTCAGGCTTTCCCTCTCAGCATTCATCATTATGAAAGAAAGTAGACAGGTTAGAGGCAGGAAAAACTTCCACTGGGATTTCTGCCCAGTGTCACAGAGAAGGACTGGATTTACACTCAGTGTTAAAACTGAGCACATGCCTGTTACACAAATGTTTGGATGTCAAGCAGTTTTTCTACATTGCTTCATCGGGAACGTGCAAGGAGAGAGGGGTTTAACTCTCTATAAACGTCACCCAAGCACTACAAGACTGGATGGAAGGTGTTGGTGCAAGCTGACTGCAGTGCATGAAAAAGCAAGAGGGCAAATCTCAAACAATACAAACGCCAGACATTTAGAGTGAGACAAGTGAACACTGGAATATTGATGTCTTGATGGATTCCCTGAATGTTCTCCCCTGTGTGGCACAGCTCAGCAGCAGCAGAGGCTGCTGCAGCACCAGCCACAACACGACACTGACTCCACGAGAATGAGGGATGCTTCCCATGGAGAAGTGCAAGGAAGAGCCAGTCCTGCGAGCTGTGCTATTGGATCAGGATTCTACTTAAATCTGCTTAGAAAAAAACAGGGTGAAGTCACCCAAAGGTGACATATGTTCAGTGATCACAGACTACAGAGTGCTGTTTCTCTTTAAAAGGGAAAACAAGCCTGCTGTAACCTCATCTGAAAATGTGGAGGCTGGAAACATTAAATCAAGAACCTGGAAATATAAATACCCTGCCGCTCTTTGAACCCCAAGAAACGAGGACCACACCTGCATGTCCCATTCTAGGGCATGCCCCCTAAAGCACAGAGGGACCAAGTGTGTTTTTGCTAGCTCATTCTCCTCTTCACAAATGCTAATCTGAGTTACAGATGCAAAGAAGCCACTATTAAATCCTTGTTCAGACCAGCTACTAAGACAAATCAACATACGTAAAGCAAAAAATCCTTATTTACTTGTATTCTTACTCTTACCTGTGGTTTTAAAAAGGGCTGCAGTCTAAGAAATCCAGGAAAGTTCAGGATTTACAAATGCAAATGCACTCAGGAATGATTCAGTCTACAGCCATTGATAGATGACTTAATTTTTGCTTTGCTTCTCTCATGCACAACATGAAAATAATATTTACTCACCTCTAGGAAGCGGTTAATTAGATCGCCTGAAAATCAATATTCATCCTATAAACAGCAAGAGAACAGGAAGCAGGAAGTCAGCAGCCAGGAACGAAATGCAAGTTAAAATGTGAACTTGAAAACTAAAAAGAGAAGAGAAAGGCAGAAAGTTAAAAAATAAAACAAAAACCTTCTTGTCAAAGAGCAAAAGCAACTGGCAACGTGGATACAAGCTGTCTGAGGATCAGAGTTTTGATGCAGAACACGTGCACGGCTCTCTGCATGCTAAGCAACGCGGCCGACCTGTGTGGAGTTGTGCACAGGGCACAAATGAGTGAGAGATGATGAACTCTATACAGGGAGACACCGCTCAGTGTGCGTTTAGCAACTTTGCTGTTATGTACAGAGGTTTAGGTTGTTCCCCAACTTCATTTGTTTTAACCACCATCTGTTCTCATCATATTTGAAGAAATACAGGTAACACAGCTCTGCATTATATAGCTTGAACAAAAGGTCTCTGGAAAGGTTGAAAAAGGGAGAAAAGAAGCTGTTACCCTATTTAGGATGGACTAAACATCCCCTTCCTCCAGGATCTCTCAGTACTTCTTTGGTTATGTTTGAATTTTAGATCTGTGGGCCAGTCATTATCATCACGTTGATGCTAATAAAAAAATTTCCTATGAATTTCAAAATGACAGAGTATTCTCCTACCACATACGCTGCGTGCCCCTTTCCTGAAAGGCTAATACAGCAGTAATTCCTTACTTGGCTCCAGTGCTATGATCAGATGTTTCCTTGGAAATATTTTCTTCCTTTGTGCTGTTTCTGTGCACAGATTGAGATTCGTTGTGTGGCAATGGTTTTCCACAGCCCAGCTTTTTTGTGTCCTTCCCAGTTTTCCTTTGCACAGATTCGAAGCTCACCAACTCAATGAATCATGCTTTCTTCTAATAAAATATTATCTCAATTCAATGGTAAAGGTCAGGTTTCTGTAAAAGAGATTCAGAATGAGTAATAACTACAGTAAAAGATTTTTTGTTGTTATTATTCTGCATTTTCTTTCCCCTTATTTTTGGGGGATCAGAGACTCCTTAGAGGACCAGCAGCATTGGACAAACTGAGCAATTAATTACATCGGCAGTATTTTATAACTTTATTCTCATTTAAGGGGTACCTGTCTCTGCTGGAGTCCATTAGCTCAGCAGGGCGAGGGATTGCTTTCTGCTGCCTCCTGGGCAGGGCCATCAAGAGCTGGCGCAGCTCTTGGGTCAACAAAATACCTGTCCCTCTTACTCCTCTGACCTTTCCCACCCCTGTTCCTAAAGCATACTGACAGGGAGCCCCGAGGCAGCTGCGAAGGGTCAGAGCAGACGGAAAGGAGCAGGGGGCCCCTGGGGGCACCGACTTTCCCTGAGCACCGGCTGGGGGGAGTCCAAGTTGTTTCCCCCCTCCGAACCAGAGATCTTTGCACCAGTGCTCACACACAGCAAGCAGCGCACTGCTGAGCCTGCTGTTCTGGCAGGCACATGCAGAGGCTTGGAGTCAGGGCTATGGTTTCTGGCTGGCAGTACAGATGCCCTGGTTGCCTGTGCAATAAACTTTGCCTATCTCGCTGCCGAAAATGGCAAGATCTGAAGATCTTCAGGGTATCGATGATGTCTTTCGTGTGCTGGTGTGATGCCTCACACAGAGGAACCGCTGGGAATTACCAGTGTGAAGTGATAATAATGGCTGTCCGCACATTTCATTTAATAGGGCACATTCCTTTTGCAGCGTTACTGAAAATCAGTAAAGTATAAATGAAATAAAAACCTGTTCTTTTACTTACTGCTAATAGCAGCCAGTCATACTATCCTTGATAGCCACATATAATAACATTCAAGAAATGTTTTAAAATGGCTTGCACTATGGCAAAATACCACACTATAAATGAGACTTCTGGAGATGTTACCTAAATTAGTCTTGTTCGAATGCCTTTGTGATATTTAATCATAATAATAAAAGTCAGAGTGCTTTTACCTTTCCATCAGAAACTGGTCTTATGTGTTTTGCTAGCCCCAGCCTATACTGGCAATGTGGTGTCGTGGTGTATAATTTCATAGACACAAAGACACTTCACTACCATAGCTCTCATTATTAAACAATATATTTTAATTGTCACCACCTTTCTCATATAGACATGGGCCAAATCTATCCTTATTGGCTTCAACTGAGCTACACAAGGGATGAATTTGGCTCAATATATATAAAAATACAGCAAGTCAAGTAATAAAAAGAAATGTTTGGGTTTCTTTTTTTATAGCAGTCAATGCTTTTTGCCATAAGAACACATATGCCTGGCCAGTAAAATCCTGTGATAAAGGACTAAAGTGTTTAAGACTTCATATGCAGAATAGCCCATGGTGTTTAATTACAATAGCAAAAGATGCCATGTTATAAAAGCATTTCTTACCTGGAGAAGGGATCCATGCTCTCCAATGAAGCTTAATTACCCAGGGCATGCTGAGTTTTTCCCTCCTGGCAATAACCTCTAACACCAATAACTCTGCTATTTCTTTTGACATCTGACTAGCTGAATATTGTTAATTTTTGTTCTAATTTCCTTATTTGGATTATAGCCTTCCAGTGTTTTACTTCCGATGAAAGTTTTGAACATGGTAAGAGCTTCATTCCTGGGACATTCCTCTTTCTTTCTCCCACTTTTCCCCTTGGAATTTCGCGCTCTCAGCTCTGTTCTGGCACTCCTGCTCCCCCATCTCTTTATGCCTTCCCAGCATACTTGGCTCCAGATGTAGATTTATGCATTTCCCCTCTTCTGATTCTTTCCTGCTCCACTAGAAAGGTTTCAGCTTCATCACAGGCCCAGAATATCCAAATTTCTGCAGCATTAATTTACTTTAAAGCATTAAAGACATTGCCTTGCCAGCCTGTAAGTCCCATGCACTCTGGAGTCCTTTGTTTTACAGCTCGCACACAAACACACAAATCCACACACGGGGCAGTAACGCTCGGAGACAGGCAGTGGAGCTTATGAGGAGTCATTTTTTACTTCTGCAAAAAAACATCCAACTGATATTATTTGGGCGAAACTGAGTCTTCATTATTTATTAAGTTATATTAGATTTATAGCTCAGATTTGTGCTGAACTTTTATTAATTCATAAAGAGAAGATTCGATTTTTATATAGAAAACCTGCTTTTTTTTGAGGCAGGGAGGAAACCTCTCCTTGGAAAGCGATGTGATATTGAGCCATGATTTAGAATCATCACCTGCGTTATCCTCCTCATCCTCACGCCTGCATCCTCAGCTTTTGATGAAGTCAATTTCCTGAGTGCATGTGAAAGCCTGTGGCTGCAGCCTGGAACAATCCTACCTCAGTGCTTCCCTTGTGTTGTTGATCCTTTAATTTCCTCCAGCCGACTCCTGCAGGGGACTAGTTCGAAGTTTTATGCTACTCTTTTGGACTAATCATTTACGACTGACTTAAATAAAAAAAAAAAAATCACTTGCATACTGCTACTGCTAGATAGGAGGGTCACTAATTGGGATGTACTTCTAGCCAAATGGCAACACAGGTTTAACAGTAATTCATGGGAACCTAAAAATTGCGCCCAAAGCTTTATAACCAGACCAGTTATTTAGAATCTTATTCAGAAATTATGGTTGCAATCTATAAAATACCTCTGTAGTGCAAGTTTTCACACCTTTAAAAACTCGGCTAGCAGAAAGTCATATAAAAACCGATTAATAGAAGAAATCACAATATCAAGGGAAAGATCTCCTATTCTGCCGGGTTATGAAAGTTACACCCAGGACTCTCATCATGTGACCCAGTTCTATGTTAAAAACACAAGATCTGAGAGTTTCTGATATTACAGATCTGAAAGAAAGATTAGGAGTTTAAAAATATGCGCCTTGGGGGTTAACTGTTGACTAATGACAGAACAGGAAACAAGATGAAAATACAGAAGGGACATACATTAATTTATCCAGGATTATTGACTTTAATTTGCAGTAAAATGGAGATCAAAACAGTAAATTTATTATATGAGAAAAGCAATACTCATTAAATACTACTTTTGTGATAAAATTATTAAATTCCAACTTTAAGTCGAGAGTCTGATGTTCATTTCTTAGATAACTGTTACTTTGTTTTGTAATGTTAAGTCCATTATCACAGATGCACAGCCTTCCAAATACATTCTTTGTAATTAGTGAGGCTTTATTGAGCTATGCAAACGAGGACTACCAAGACAGCAGTGACCCAGGCTTAAATACACAGATATGAATGGTCAACTATACTTCTTACTTTTGTATTTGCATACATTATAGGTGACAAAGTTGTTCCTGAAGTTGCTTTTTTTATTACATTAAAGGATAAATTTATAAAATTTTGATTTACTATACACAACAGCTATCGCTAATAACTATTGTTATTTCTTAAAATCAATACAAGTACATAACTTCAAGTGAAAGCAAAGTCATACTATGTTTTTGAGAACAGAAATGGATTCTGTTGCTATTTCTGGCTGCATCTGTTAGCCTGGCTCAGATTCACTCACACAGTGTGAGTAAAAGCTAGTAATTAACTATTTCACACGCTCATGATAAAAACCTGAGATTCAATTAAAAAAATATTCTGGCATACTAAGTTAAATGTCTTCCAAACTACTCTAGGAAACAGAAAGAAGGAGATAGAAAGTCTGAAGCGATCATTTATATGAATGTATGTGAACGTATGGCAGAAACAAAAATCTCAAGCAGCAGCCGATTTATACGCTGCTAATTCCTTCCTTAGACGATCAGACTTAGACTGGTCTGATTTCAGCAGGAAAATCTCTGCATAGAGATCAACACTGGTCTCAAGCATAAGATCCTAATTATTTGAAAGGCATTTGTTTTCATAGCTTTTTTTTTTTATGTGTCCAAGTCGATGGCATTTTAATGCCTTATTAAATGGTTGTTTTACAGCAGCCCGTCTGTTCAGTCTCTGTGCCCATGTCTGTACTTTGTGCTGCAGGATTTTACCTTTCATGCTAGCCAAAAAATATTTTCCAAATTCCCTATAAAAGTTTTCGATATTTCCTAAGACAAATAGAGTGGGGTTTTTTACGTACTCTAAAATGACATTGATATGGTAGATATGACATGTATGTCTCTCCAGTTACGTTGTGCTTGCAAAAAAGGTGAAGGTTTGTGTTCATTAAAGGGATATACTCAGCTACCTTGGGCCCAGCTTTATATGATTTTTTTTTAATTACATAAACAAATGCAAATGTTTTCATTTCTGTTTTTCTTTAATTCAGTTTAAAACCCAGCAATACAAAATATGTGACCATTCTCCTGCCATGTTTTTAGCCCAGATGTTGCCATGTGGGTTCTCTAAATGCACAAGAAGTAAAAAATGAACCAATTCAAAACCAACCTGAAATAAAACGAAATCGAAGATAAATTTTTGTATCAAATTACTGTGAAGTGCATGAAAGGTAAACAAACATTCAAACGTGAAAAGGAAGGTAGACTTAAAAATTGTATATTTACTAGCACTCTGACAACAGTCCCAGTGAAATATTTCTGTTAAACGTAACGGTGAAACCTTTGTTTTGTTGAAGGCAAATGGCAGAACCCCCACTGACTTCAGTGGGGCCAGAATTTGTAACCAGGTAGCTCTTTCCCTCCACTCATACACAAAGATTGTACTGCTTTGCCACTTACACCAGAGTATTTTTATGCAGTTAGCATTAAATATCAAAATACTTATCTGTCTTATTAGTCCTGATGAATATGTGGTATGGATCAGCAAAATCTTTTAAGGTAAAGTATAATCTAAATTGCCTGGTTTCAGTTCTTAGGGTTCTGTAGCAATAAGCAATAACGAACAGACGATGGAAGCAGCCAGACCTACAAAAGAAATAGTATTTTAAAAGTACTCTACTTAGGGGGGAAAAGGGTTGCCTTTGTACATAAAGAGCTCTATTCATTAAAAGAAGTTTTTACAAATGTGGTTATTTCAAATAGTCAAAAAGTGTGAAACACACTTAAAATGAGTAAAATTTGTGGGTTTTCCTATGGGTTAAATATGTGCCATACTAATAAAGCTCTCCTCACACCTCTTCCTAACTCATAGTCTTTGGCCTCATTCTGCAAGATGTTTTGAATTGAGGGAGCTCAGCACTTTGCTGGGATTGACCATGGGCTGCTGAAGTCCCAGCTCTGCAAAGATTAACAGATTTTAAAAGGATCCAGAAGAAATCATCTATATTTGACGTTCAGCATGGCACACATCACCGTGTCTTGCAGCAAGCCCATGAAGAACAAGCATGAGTGAGCTCCATGTGCTTACCTGGGACCTAGCAATTCCACCCCGAGGAACCCATGGAGGACAGGACACACTAAGGGACTGCTATACTGAGTAGCTAAGCAGGCACAATAAAGGTGACAAGAGAACAGAGACTGAGTCAACAAAACAGAAACACCAACAAACCTCAAACCTTCTCCCTTACAGTTGCCATCAGGTCAAGTTTTAAAGCACAAATTACTTTGAATTCTGCCTAAGTGCCCAGAGCATCCTGAAATCCTCCTTGCTTCTGCAGGAGGCCTTCCCATAGCCAGAGTCAGTTTTCTGTCACTGTCCTTCCCACTCTTGTTTTTAAAAAGTACCTGGCACTCAGGGTGCATACGAAGCAGAGATCAACAGCTTACAGACAGAGGACAACCTGCTTTATGCTTCATGAAAGGTTTCCTATGCTGATACAGGTCAGTATTACTGGATATCCTATAGTAACATAGCAGTACTGCTGACTTAGATTCAAGCTCATTCAACAGAGGTTTAACAAAGTGATGAAAATCTTTACAGAACTGATTTTCCAGTGTTTGATCCCTCCTGCTGCTTGAAGAAAGCTTTAAATAGCTTTCAAATAAAACAACTCCATTAAAAAGAGATTATTCATAAGAACCCACTTTGCTAGCTTTTGTCCTTTCAGTTTTTAGCTCCCTATTATGTGCAGCAGTGCAGATATCTGTGTTTAAAATAAATGCTCTCGAAACCATGTCCTTATTTGCCTTTACTGCTGTAACTCTGCTGTCACGGTCTGTTGCTGCACGTCAGGGAGACGCTAGGAATGGAACATGACAGCTCCACGATGGTTCAAGCATGGAAAAACAAGACATGCTTTGGAAAGCATGGCTTTATGTGCAGTAACTTTAACACTGAACCAGTTCGCTGTAGGAAAAAAAGCCCTCGACATTTCACAGTGTTTGTTTAATCACAGCAAAAAAATTAGCAGTCCATTACTTAGTTCACACAGGTAGGCCCAAGAAACCGTAGTAATATTTTATAGACAGGTATATATAAGAATACATGTATTTCAGCCACGTGATATTGTATTTCTTTTATCAAGGTACAGATTTTCTTTACTTCTGTCTAACAGTAGAGAAGGAGAATTTAATGGCAAAATACCTCCTTAACACTAAGAAATTAACAAAATTCAAATTATTCCCACATATTTCTGTCAGGAGAAAATAACAAACGACAAAGCCATGCATTTCTTCACTACAACTGTGTTTATTTACTAACAAAAATTCTGTTACTGCCACATAACAGGAGAGGACATCCTTGCCCCCAGCTCCAGCTCCCTGGCCGGGGGAAGGCAGACTTTGAGGACAGCCACTGTGACAATGGGGCACTGCGCTGCTTGTCCCTGCCACCTGCTCCTCCTGCCCTGCCCAGGCAGTGTCAGTAGTGACCCTGGGCAGTGTCAGTAGTGGCCCTGGGACATTGTTCTCCAGACAAAACCATGCACCAGCCCGTTTCAGCCCGTGCAAGCTCAACGTGCCTGCTCCCTGCGCTCAGGAGGCAGTGTGGCCTTCAGGGCCCCGGCAGCCCGGGGAGGCTTTGTCCAAACCATTTATCCCTTTCCAGAGAAACAGCAGTGAAAATGTTCTATAGATTTAACCACTGTCAGATGTTCTCTGAGCAGAATATTAATTTCTCTCCTGAGAACATAAACTTTTTGTTGTAATAAGCCACCATGCTCTCAAGCCCTTTGATTTCCTCTGTCAGTGCTGCCCCCCAGCCCGTAAGTGCCAGCATCTGGGCGCAGCCTGAAAGGTGTCTGAAACGTGGGGAGGCGAAAAGGGGAGCAGTTACACACGCTTTTTTTAAAAAAACTGAAAATGTTAAATCACAGCAGACTGGCCACTGAAATGGTTTCCTTCTCACCAAACTTATGCAGTGGTTTTACAATATTAGCAAAGCCACAAATAAACTGTCTGAAATAGCAGGAGCAGTAATCCTTAAGAAAACCAAAACCTTTTACCTGGCTGCCATTGTCTGGAGAGCTGGTCAGGGCTGTCCTGCCTCCATTTTCTTTTTGTCTGTGAAAACCATTCCCTGGCTGGCTGCAGACTCATAATTAATTACTTCTGCTTGCAATGATTCACTTGTCTTTGGATTTGATCTCAGGTTGCTGACTTTCAGCATATTACAGACCATTTGCAACTACATCAGTTCCTGTTCAAGTGTTTTACTTCGTACCGAGATATCATCTAGAGATAATGTGGAACAGGCATGCTGTGCGATACCTTCTCCCCATCCTCTGCAGTACAGCAGGTGTTGTGCCAAAAGACATCTCTTTAAATTGCAGTAGGTCTCGTCCTGCTCTGAAAGCTGCTCCCTCCCCCTTTTCCTGTTACTTGGCTCCACGGGCTCTGGTTGGGCCACCATTTGACTTTAATCAGAATGTGAGTGAGGTCCAAAAATTGTTGAAAGCTCACTTATCCCATCCCAGTTCATTTCCTTGATGCCCAGTAGCACTTCTTACCGCTTTGCTTTTGCTAAACAGAGAGGTGCGGGGTAATGGGTTGGTTTCCCTCAGAATCAATCTGTGGTAGACCACTGCGTGCAGGCTGTATATTTATTGGATCTAGAGAACTGATTTTTAACTGTAAAAAAACTTTTAGGGAATCTGAACAGTATGCCAAAGCTGTGATCGTGGCACAGCCGTGCTTTCTTTATCCTTGTTAACACCAGTACTAACAGCAGCGGTGACTCTGACCTCAGCAGAGGCTCGCGGTCCCAGCCGAGTCGAGAGGTACGGAGCCGACCTTTGTACCTGGCATCCATCTCCCAGCCGTTGTATTTTCACAGTGAGTTCCTTGTGCTAGACGGGATAAAGCTAGAGCAAGTATACCTACCTATACCTCCACAGGCTGCAAGGAAATCCCCTGAGAACACGCTGCTGCTCTGCATTTAAATTAATTCAGAATTTAAATTTCTTAGTGCCAGAGAAAATTAACCTCTTCTTCAAACCTGCAAGGGCACTAGCAGCTAAGACTTCTGCAAAGGCCTGACCCTTAAACTAAGATTTCCATCACTTTTACTTTACTTGGGTGAAAATGTACTGCAACAAGTAACTGCTGTACTAGTTTGCTGCCGTATCAGGAAAATCTGCACACTGCAAATCAGTTATCTGCAGATGCTATGCTTCAGCCGGGCCACATAACTCAAGAAAATTTCCAGAGATTTAATTCATAAGACAATATTTCCAGCAGGTATTACTCTGTTACTAGCCATAATGAAATCTAAATCCTTTCTTAGCTTATCCATCATTTTAGTCACATTTCGTGCTCTGAAGCAGAGGACTAATTTTCAAAACCAATTTTCCCACTTTTTGGACGCGTCATGTCTCCCAGCAGTCACTGTCTCTGCCTGCCGCTAATTTATCCTTTTTCAGCCTGCCTAGTCCAATAACTTCAGTTTAAGAAACGGTGCTTTATTCTATTCATTTCACAGATCCTAATACACATTCAAAAAGTAAACTGACCAAATCTAGAGAAAAGCTATAAGCTTTATCCTCATTCCTGTGGAGCTCAGCACTTTCAGCTTCATGTCTTCACATTTCCTGAATTGATTGAAGAACTTTCCCTAGACATTTCTGAGGCTCTGTCCTGGCCAGCCTCAGAGCAGCTTTTATGGCCAATTTTTACATAAGTCTAATATTTAACTGAACTACTTCCTTTAATTTTTCCACAGCTGCCAATTTTCCTTGTTTTACAAACCAAGATTATCACTTTTCCTAATTGTACAGTAAGGCCAGGGATCAGATTAGGATCGCCCCTTTTCATCATTCATTTTATAAACAGTACTTGAGTTACAGGATTTGGCTGCTAGGAGCCCCCGTTTCTGTCCATCTTTCCAGTCATTCACCAGGACTGTGATTTGAACAGACCAGATGTGCTCCTTATGAAACCCATAGTTCAGAAGAAGAGGTTTTTATATTTTCTGAGCTGATCTGTAAATTTCAAATCACAAGTCCTTTTTTCTCATAATTTGCCATTCATTGGCTGACAATCTTTTTGTTAAGCTATGGATTTCAAATGTGACCTACGGACTTCAAATATGACCTAAGATTCTGTCATTCCATTCTTTCATTTCTTTCAAAAACTGGTATTTTAGTTTCATATGAGCAGGTAAGTTCCAGGCTGGTCAAAACTTTTCTGCTTTCTACTGTCTTCTGGTAAACTTTCCAGGTGAGAGCAGCCAGATTGCTGGTCAAGTCAGTGACCTTGCCAATTCTTTCTTGGAGCTTTGCATCCAGCCTTACCATCTGGCCAGAGAGTTGTGTAGGTGGCCCTCGTTTCTGAAGAGGACTTCCAGACATTTCAGATTCTTGTTGTAGCTACATCTGCCCATCTTCGATTTCTGCAAGCCCTACATAAAACAAGATACTTGTGGGGAAAAAAAAAAAAAAAAAAAAAAAAAAAAAAAAAAAAAAAAAGTAAAAGGAAAAAAAAGAAGCACCAATGTTTCAGATACTGGTGTTTAAAAACACTGTCTGGATGTTCTGAATTAATATTGTGTTAGAAGTCGCCAAATGGCCGTATGCCAAGATTCAACCCAAGGTGTATTTTTATGGCAAAGCTATAAACCCACAAAATAAGTGGTTTATAATGGAAATTCTGACACACTTTTAATATTAAGAGCAGAAATACACTGGATGTGGCAAGTAAGTATTTGACAGCTGCGGTACTCACTTGTCGGCTGTTCTGCCCTAACAAGTCCCTTTTGATGGTGGGATTCCTGCTTTATCTCGTTCTGTTTCAGCCACGTGGTTTTGGGGCAGATGGGCTGAGCCATGCTTTGTGTTCATTCCAGAGCCTCTTGGTACCCTCTTTCTGGGCGATTACAGTGAAAAGCAACAGCTGGGATTCACCAAGTACTGATGTCTGCAGTGTTCTGAAGCTCATGGCAAGGACTCAGCTTCGCACAGAGAGCAGCTTTCATTAGCCAAGGGACGGGAAGTTTCCTCTGCCATTGATCCCTTCAAGTGGCACTTCTCACGCGGTGACAAGGTATTGTGGCTGGGAAGAGCTGTAAGACTGAGCACATGGGCATTGCTTTCAACTTGAAACCCACAGACAAAAACCATCCTTGGAAGCCTGTTGATGCTACGGTTATGGATCAGCCCATGCACAGCTGGAGAAAGGAGTGACCTTGAGCAATATTTTGGACAATCTACCAGTTTACACAGGCACAAAAAGTATCCATCTACTGTGAATGCAATAATAACGAAATGGCAGTCGAGGGGGTAAAGGACTAAAAGTAATTTCAGAAGGCTGAAACATCATATAAATAAATCCTATACCTAACTTGAGATATTATAACCCTGATTTGGAGGGGGAAAAAAAAGACAGAACAGTTTTACTCACAGGTGAATGCTCTAACTAGTCACCTACATTAGAAGCCTCCCACTGACATCATTTACAACACACATATATTTATCCAGGGAAAGTAGGAGGGGAAAGTGTGAAAAAACAGAACCATTTTTTATCAGAAGCATCTAAGATGAGAGTGTTCAAAACAGCCATCCAAATGGTACGCGCTGGCTCTGTATCTGATCTGTCCGTATGGCATGTTTTAAACCTGAGATTTCCAAATACAGATAGGGGGTTATGGATCTTTCCCATCCCAAGCTTCTTGATTTGCAGTCACATTCTTCAGAAAACCCAAGGAAGAAATTAACTAATCTGTGACTGCCAGAATAGAGCTTGAAACACACGCACACACACACATATACATATCTTGAACTTATTTTGTACTTCACACACAAGTTGGAGAGAAAAGATTTTGACTCAAAGTGAATGAAACCTAAACAGCTGACAAACAAACAAAGGATGATAGATTAAACTTTCCAAGTAGCATGCAAGCCTCCTCCACTGTAAAATTAAGTTTTCCTACTCCTAATGTGTAGATTAACTGCAACAGCAAATACTAATGCAGAAAGCTTTTTCTTTTAAATAAAAAATGAGAGGAAATGAAAACCAAATTACACATTACTTAAAAATAATCTATCTGGAGATGAAATAAAACATTTGTGACTATGAACCAAGATTCATACCCCTATTTCCAACATCTTCCATTAACACCCCTAGGAAATTTAACACAATTAAATTAATGTCCTAAAGGGTACACTGGATTGAGGGAAGCAGAACCTGGGGCATACTAACTGGCTGCAGTCTTTGAAAGAGTCTAACAGCTTAAAGACACAAGACAATTTTACTTGCATCTTGAGATTCTAAGAGCATTCTGAGAGGTAGATTCTGAGAGCGTTTATACATGTAAAATGCCTAGAAATTAAAGCTCAAAAAAGGGCATTGTTTTGTTTCAAATCACAAGCAGGCTGCTTGTCTCAGGTTTGAAAGCCTCTGTGATTCTCTACAGAACTTCCTGTAAAAACAAAACTCCGCATAATGATTTAAGACAGGAGTGAAATCCTATTGATCAAAACACAAAGTCGAATACAAGTCAAGAATTGGATGGAAGCTGATGGCAAGACAGTATATGAACACTTCTTAAAAAGGATATATCTGGACGCATCAATAATCATGCAATTTGAAGTTCTTTAAGGGCTGCACATTCAGAAGAAAGTCAATGCTTACACAACCTTGTGCTTTTCATGCTGGACAAATTGGTAGAGTTAGCTAAACTGCCTACGGTCTACAACAGACAAGAAACATCTCAGCGGTTATGTGCTCCAGCGTTTCTCTGTGGAATTACATCTGGTATGTGAGACAAATGCACTGGCTGCAACTCGAATTAGATCATTAGTACACACCTTTCACCAGGTATGACTGATACTGTTTTTAAATGCAGTACAAACTCTTAATTGCTACTCAATTAAGTCTACTTAGTCCACACGTCTTTCAAGTCTGCATATCCACATACCTTTTGAGCTAATCCTTTCAGTGCCTCGTTTCACGTTGATAGGTAGATAAATAGACAGTCAGACAGATAAGAGAAAGATAAGGGCAAGAACTGCTGTATTTTTAATATTCTGGTAACGGAGGTTATGTTCAGGCAAACTTTTGTCATGCAATGGGACTGCAAGGTCCTGACTCCCGCCTTTGTATCTTTTCTGAACAAATGGTACCCATTATATTTTTGGCTATTTACTTCAGTAAGCTTTTTGGGTGCTCTAAGCACATACACACATCCATGATTAAACATGAACATTCATTTTTTTAATATAAAATCAGTTCTGATGCAACCTGATGAGCTGAAGGAAAGTATCAATGTGTGGGGAAAGAGCCTTTGGCAAGACAGTTTATTTTTCTTTCTGTGGAGATCAGACTTTTCTTTATGATTAGTCTCATATGTTTCTTGCCGGTTACTTAGGCTAATTTTGTAAAATATAAATTAATGTTTATGTTAGTCAAATCTCTCTATTTAGATGCTATTGAAATGGAGCCCTAGCACGGGTACATGCCCAGCTGTGCCTTGCAAATGAGGAAAAGGAAGGAGATTGACAGCAGCTCTTGTTGCTCCACAGACCAGCTCTGCAAATCTACATCAGCCACAGTGCTTTCTTTGGACCAAGCCTTCCTCCTTTTATTAGCTTTTTGCTGCTTTTCTGGGTAAGAAAAATCAATGGAAATTTGATTTATTTATTTTTTTATTAATATATTTTTTTTGGTGTAAAGGAAAGATAACCCAGGAAAAGTACTTCAGGCAGAACTCTCACGACTGAAAAATAAGACTGGTAAGATTTTCAAACCAAATTAAGTGTTAAGGATTTTGTTGGTTGTACTTTCTGTGGAAGAACTAGAAACTAACAAGCCCCTTTCTGGGTGCAACGATGCTGAGGAGCCTTGAAGGTCTAAGTATTTACTTCTGACACTATTTAAGTGAACACATTTTTCTTAAATAGTGTTAACTATTAGACTATTAGATTTAAAGAAAGGTATGCAATTTTCACCATCAAGATGTAAAAGGCTTAACAACCTAGCAGACCCCCTACAGTCCAAGCAACACAAGAGCCAGAGTATTTCTGCTACGATATGGGAGCAGGATGTGGAAAATTGGAAGGTCACTGGAAAAAACATGTGCCATAGGACCTGCATTTTGGAATCATCAGGGAAAATTTGAGGGATGCAGACCGTGAATCCTAAAAATCACTCAGAAAAAGATGAATCTGTTTCTCAGGTCCTGTCTAGACTGTGAAAAGATGGGTTCTGTTCCGCACTGCCAGGGCTGGAAAGGATGTGGTCAGCTGGGTGCATTTGATCATGTATGTGGTTGGACTGTACCAAACTGAAATCGTTTTGCAGAACGAGGTTCTCTGAAAATATTACTCTAACCCTAGCAGCAGTCTTGCTGGGCAGACAATGTCAACCTGCCAAATATAAAAAATGAGGTTTTGTTAAGCTACTTGTTATTAACTGCTCAAACCTCAACTGCAGCTGAAGGAAGAAACCCCAGCATTCCCACGACGAACACATGGCTTAACCAAAATATGGGAGGTCCTTTCCTCGGAGAAGATCACCAGCCTAGGAATAATTGTTAAAATAAATACTTGAAAACTTGGCTCTCTTGCTTCACCTACACAAGAAGGAACAGCTCAGTCCATAAGCCAAAAATTCTGACTAACTTTTAAAAAGTATTTATCCTTTGAAACAGCTAAGCAGCATACTTTGATCTTTCTGTGTGAAACACTTCATCTTTTGGAGTAATCATAGTCAATGTCCAGTCTCATTTTAAAGTATAATTTGTGGCTTGAATACTTACAAGGTTATTTTGAGGAAATGTGAAAAATATAATTAATTTAGTATTGTTTAGCTCTGGTTTGAAGTCACAGATGTTATAAATTGAAGATAAGATACTCAAATTTTGAAATCTTTTGAAATTTTAAGTTGTGCGTATGGGACCAAATTTCTTTGCTTGTGAGGCTCCAGGGTTCCCAGACTGAACTCCAGTTAACTTCAGGATGATTC
This sequence comes from Anas platyrhynchos, assembly GCF_047663525.1. NCBI lineage: Eukaryota > Metazoa > Chordata > Aves > Anseriformes > Anatidae > Anas > Anas platyrhynchos. The sequence goes on from NC_092606.1 coordinate 2,912,791, forward strand.
GATTTCTACCTGACATTAGAGGACAGAAATCATCTAACAGTAAATTCTGGATCACGTTAAGGATTATTTTGCTTTCTGAGTAATATTTTCCTATAAGTATATATAATATAAACCACTATAGTAGGGGAATTTTTATATATGAGTTATTTCCATTCAAAAAGAAAATTATTAAGAAATAAAGCACACAACCTTCCTATATCAATGTGCCACTACTGAACCACATATATAGGGCTGTTTGAAAAGGCAAACCCTGGGATAAAGGCTGGGGTACGTGGCAGGAGAGACTATTGGAGCGTAGATTAATGGAAAATGAAGAGCATGGAAGATGTTCATCGACTCTAATGCAAAGCACAGCAACAATTTAAACACAGATCAATACAAATAAAAGCTTATATTGACAGAAATCTTACCTAATGTAACACAAAGTTTTATATTTAGTAACACACACAAAAAGTAAGCATAGGCTCAGTCCTGCAAAATCCTTAATGGGAGTACCTACAGCCTCTCATTTTCTTGTTTGTGATTGTTTATATAGGCTTAGATAAACTGTATTACCTTCTGTTGCCTTAGAAATAACATTTCTAATATTTTGACAGTGTAAGTCATGCAATACTGCTTGTGCAAACAAGGAGGACTGGACAAGAGGGTGGCAGCATCTTTTTTTTTTTTTTTGGAATAGCTTTAACGCATGCCCTCCAAGCTGACATGTGCTTCCTAGATGAGAAAATACAACATTCCTTCATGCACAAAACAGTATTTTAGTTGTAATGAATTCATCCGATCCAGTTTTGAAACAAAAATAAACAGAGAAGATTGCATTTTCAGAACCCAGAAAGGAAAACAGCTCACGTGCCCTACGAGCTATTGTTACGAGAGGGTGAGTTTTCGCTAGAGGCACCAACAAAATTAAAAGTGGCAAAGAGAAAACTGATTAAATGCTTACAAAAAGTAACATCCACTATCTCCACTCCTTTCCAACAGACATCCCCATCTGGAATTTATTTTTAGGATGCTCATTCCTTCTCACAGGTTCAATGCTACCCGTTTCACACCATTTAACTATTGAAAGCTCTTGAAATTCCGGGCCAGAGAAGCCAGAGCCCAGTGTATTTCACAGTGATGTAGCTAATGTGTCAGACTTGTAAAATAGCTCTTAGTGGTAGACCTCCATTTAGAGAAAGACGGAAACTAGCTTTAAATACTTAAGGCTTTAATATCTAGTCCATTACGCTGCAGCAAGGTCTTGTAAAGAGTCAATTATGGGATACTTCTGATTTGATCCACATGCAAGGGAAATCCGCTTCTTTACCTTTAAACCTCTGTAGTAAGTGTCCTGTTTAAATAATTAGTGACACTTTTTCTTTGATCAAATTGATTCACATTGTTATTCTTTTATGTTAATTTAAAACTTAATCCATGTAAAATCCAAGACAGATCTTAATCCATCACTCAGAGAGCTTTTACAAAAAGGCACTATCATGAGATTTTCCAGAAAACACGACAAGTTAAAGACAGTAGTGAACTAGCTTGAAATGTTCTCCCCCCACACCCCTTCTGAAAACCTGTGAATCGCAAACAAAGTCAAAACTAGTAGCATGAGTAAGAAGTGCGACAATTCACAAATAACTCAGAGTGAAGACAAAACTAGCAGCCACTACAAGACAAAACCTATTCTCCAGCATATTTAATGATGAAGCCAAAACCTCAGCATTTCCTGCCATTAAAAGTCTGTTAATCATGGGAAATATTTTAAAGTAAACTGCAGCTACTTTAACTTATATTCTTGCTTTCTACTCCGAGCTTAGTTGTCCGGGTTACGGGGAAGTTAACAGCAACAAAGTTGGAAGGGGCTTCAGGCCAGACACAACTAGTTGAGGTGCTCAGCCAGTAGAGTAGGTAGAAGGAAAAATCCTCTCCATATTTATAATTTCATGCCCATGCTCTTGTCTTTGGTAAGATATTTCTGTAAATAAGAGGCTGGTAATAAAGTTAACTGTACAAGTAGATAAATATTTAAGTTTTGTCCAAGCCCATAAACTCAACAGACTGTGCAAATTCTTTACTTGTATGTATTCGAATAATTTGCAAGAGTATCTCTACAGTGAAGTAAAAATTAATTACAATCTTAATTGAACATGAGCTGACCATTTCTGGATAGTAGTTACATTTTACCATGCTTGCATGTTTTCCAATAATATATTAAAAAATAATAATAATAATGCTTCCAGCCAGCAGCACTGCCCTTTGTTGACAAAGGAGGCACAAGAACTGCTTTGCTAAAATCCTGCTGTGTATTTCTTCAAAAGACTTGATGGAGGAATATTTACACCCTCCAAGTGTTTTTTCTCAAATATTACTACAACACTGCAAAAGAAATAATAACAGATAATATGTCACAATAATTAAAAAATATATTTAAGGAAAACAAGATGACCATTTTGTTTAACTGCATGACAAAATCCTCAAGTAAAATTGTTTCATAAAATGACTAATGGAATGTAATTACTGTAAAATTTCCACTTGAGCATGAACAGCTGGGTCTTGAGGACCTCTGCTGTTCAGACTGTGCACTGTGCACCTCGCTGTACAACTATGTTCAGAATATCATCTGTACTCAATAGCTAAAGTGAAGAATTTTACTTGATCTTTAGCATTACTCTGGATGTCACAATCACAGTGAAATTTGAAAGATCTATTTCACTTAGTAAGAAAACGTCAACGCTTGTGAGAGAGTCTCTCTCAGTCATCCACCATTTATGAAGTCAGAGACTACTGTGAACATTTAAATAGCCAGTATTCCAATTCCCATGCCTAAATTTGTACACTGATGATGAAATGGGGAGATCTGTGCATATTTTCCTTTCACCATTTCAAATAGAGTAGAATAAGAAGAAACTCACAAATAATATTGGAGAGATCATAGCACGAACGATATGGCAAATACAGTCTGGTGTGCTCTAACATTGATACAACAAAGTGAAGATGAAATCTTTACAGAGTTCCTTTTATACAGGAATCTTGTTGGACAATGGCAAATCAAAACACATAACACTCAAAAGCTTGAGCCAACAGCAACAGTCCAACAAGGCTGTCTCGATACAGCCGGGTGGCTCCAACAGCACAGGAACGCTGACCACAACCCAGCCAGCTCGCTCTGACTGTCACTGGCCACAAATGCTAGTCCCTCTCGTGTACAAGGGAGGAATATTTCAGTTAGGGTTAACAAATGCAAATGAGAAAAAGAATGCATTGTCACTAAAGAGGCACTTTCAGGGAGGATTAGAAAGGTAAGGATTTTAGTCTGCCCCTTAGGTTTTGGCAAAAGCACCCTCGCTGTAATATCTGAGCATTACATGGAGCTCGCACACAACCTACTGACTTGCATCTGCTACGTGCACATAAAAGCTGCTGAGATATATTGTAATTTTAGGCTACTAATTGGCCTTTATTAAGGAATAGCTTTTGTTTTTCTGGAAAAGTTGGACAGTAAAAATTTGCCCCAGAAGTACTATCTGGCTGTTGAACATCAGTTGAAGAAAGCCTGCACAGACAGAGCACAGGCACAGCTCTCGCTCCACCCGCGGTGTCCTGCCCTTGACAAGTACTCCCCTTTTAGAGGTATTAAATCTTGGCAACATCCATCGGAGTTCCCACTTAAGCTGAAGTAAGTACATGTACAGAAGGGCTCTGTCAACATATCTGAGTGGAAAGATGTTTGGATTAACTAAGAAAACCTATTCCAAATCTCAGATAATAAAATGTCCTCCTAAATCCTAATTGCAACTTTCATCTTGTGTCTCAGACCTTGCCACCAGCTGATGTGCCGATACAGATCAAGTGTTTAGTTTGATAAATGCGGCTTACTAGGGTCTTGGTATTGCTGACTGACAGAGTAGCTGAATAGGATCCAGGCTTCTAAAGGTGATTATCTGCCTAAAGAAGGAAGAAGATGAGCACAGGACAACCTTGTTTGTCATTTTGCGCACTTAATCAGACAAAGCTCATAATACTAAGAGCTTCTCTATACCATCGAAAATAAAACACAAGCAGCTTGTGAATAAATTACACTACCATTTTACAGGGGGAAAATCCATATGAATGCATTGGATAATTTTATTTTAGTTACTATTTTCCAGAACTTATAACGGGAAAATATGACTATTAATCATATTCCCAAAAAGTCTTTCCTTAGAGTATTGAATTTGGAGCTTATCACAGCCAGATTTTGCTGTACAACACACATAAAGCAACATCCTTATTTTAAACACTAGATCAAGGTAGAAAGTTACTAGATAAGACTTGTCTTTCTAGTTTAATTTCCTATCTTATTATTGGATTATTCTTGGTTCTGCTTTAGGGTTAATAAAACATCTACATTTGTTACACACTTCTTTTTATACAGAAATTATGTTATATTTAATTTTCATTTCTTTAACCAAGAGCTTGCATTAAATTGATTTAATACCGCTAAAAATTCAAATGGAGTGTTAAAAGCTGACAATCAAAATACATCCAAATAAGCAGCATTTTCAGTGTGGGGTATTCCACCATTTAAATGAAAAATAAAAACAAAAACACAAACCTGAATAACTAATAAAGATTCCTAAGTAGCTCTGCTTTGATACTAGAACATCAAAAGGAATGGAGTCAAAATCTCAGCTGAAATACATTCAATCCAGAAAAAAAAAAAAAAAAGTACACAGAATTGCCAATATCTTATTATTGTCATTAGAACTAAAACTTAATAACCACTGAATCCCTATTTTGTATTGAAAGGTCCCAGTCTTCACTTGTATATCCCATACAGCAATTATGACCACTGATGGCTTAAATAAAACAAATTTCCGAAGCAAAGGTTATTCTACCTAAATCTTTGGTTTGTGAGTAGGCTCACTGACATTAGCAGGGCTTTTATATGAGCTCAGTCTTACAAGGTCCAGCACTGACACTCCAAACTGCTGAGTAGTACCAAAAAAACCACGATATTTTAGTTAAAACTTTCAAAATTTTACTATGTATTATTGGCAGCATCATTTATTACTATTAATTTCATAGCTAAAGGCTTGGATTATCAATTCTGTCAATCCAAGCAATTTCCAACCACACCTAATTCTACATCTAAATCATTACAAGGATAAAGCTGTTATACTTGTAATGGTATTTGTCCTACTTTGAACATTACAAAACTGTTTTATCTAATCCTTTAGGAAACACCATAATGAGGCTCATCTAAGGGCTTCTACTAGTTAGGAAGGCAAACTAAAAGATTTAGCTCCTCAGTCTGTCTCTAAATCTTCTAAGTGAAAGATGATTTACAGTTAAGCTATGAAAAATGCGACCACTCAAGTCTGGAAAGTCTCAATCTGATTTCAACAAACTTAAATCACGATAGAAGATTGTGTCTCACTAACTAAAGATTTGCTTACCTAGGGAATCAGCATCTGTTGTGAAACGTTCATTAAGTTATAAAAGGTTTACAGACTTGTCCAAGCTTCTACTGGGAAAAAAATCTTAGATTTTTACTGAAAACACTTATCTGAAATGTTAAATATATACTTTCTGTGTTTGATACCTGAAAAAATGTTTTTCTGCCCCTTGTCATAAAAAATGTCATAGAAGCAAAAATATAAATAATTATTGTGAGAAAAAAAAACACACAGCATGATCTCAGTACCTTAAGACAAATATTAATAGAAGTTAATAGAGAAACTGGGGTTCTTTTTGTTTTTGTGAAGCTAAATACCCATCATTTTTGAATTACCTGATCTCCAGAGCATCTAGAGAACAAAAGAAGATTATACAGACCTTACAGAAGCCATAAGACGTTTATAAAGGCAATACCAAGTTTTGCTTAGAACATACATATTTAACAGCTAATGGTTTCAGAGCATGCAAATCATGAGGTGAGAGGGGGAATAGAACCTATGTAATTAATTTAAAATAGAGATTATTTGTGCCAAGCTTTTGAAGGTTGATGCCTGCCTTTCATATATGTAGAGACCCGTGTTCAATGACACCCTTGTACCAGCTCCACCCCTACTAACGTGTATGACTCCTTTCTCAGCACTCAGATAGGTTGGAGTTTGCCATACAACCACTGCACCCAACACTACCCAGTTAAAATAGCAACGACTGCTCACTATTACCAAAACTCCAGTTCCAAAAAGGAACCTCATGGAGCTAACCTCACTAGAGATCCTTCACTACTGGTTCTGCACTGCAACTGCTTCTGAACTGCTGGTTCTCCCTGAGCCCTGTGTAGCTCATCATCCCAAGCAGATGAAGCAAAATGTGTCATGGAAGGGTAGGAGTTTCCTTTTATAATATCTATCTGCAAAACAAAGTAAACGACGGTCCAGACCTAGTAAGTACCATGGCCCTAAGCAAAAAGAGAAGAGAAAATATATCGTTGCAAATTAAGTTATTTTTACTTTCATAAAATCTCTTGTGGGTCCACAAGAAAGGCAGCAAAGATTGCACATTAAAACCCACAATTAGGTATGAGGGACTGAAGTAACACCGTTGCCAATGAATTCAGGTTTTGATGAGAAGCTATGAAAACAAATACATGAGAGAGGTGCCGGCTGTCATTCCAAGATGCCATTATACTATAGAGCAATATAGTAATATCCGCAACAATATTTTTTGTTCCAGAAGAGTTGGCTTTAGATACAAATGTTTAAGAAAAACAGCTGAGGGAACACACAACCTACATCTCTGAAAGTAAATTTGGTGATCCTAAAAACCATTCCTAATTAGCATCAAAGAGAACTATTTCCTTACAAAAATATTCTTCTCTCATAAGAAGAAAGTTCTGTACATTAAATGGGAATTTTATTACTAGTTTGATGGCCAGACACTAATCACCTAGCTGTATAAGCAAGCTGGCTATGGCTGAAATAAAGGAGAAAGAAAGGGATAAAAAATAAATAAATAAAAAGCAGAATCTCAGAACAGAAACTTTAAAAGGTTTTAGAATACAGGTGATTGCATATCCAACACATTTCTTCTGTAATACCAGTAAAAGTGTTTGTAATAGCATTAAATAACATTAAAAGTTAACCTTTCATCATATTAGAATTAAAATTAAAGATTAAAATATACAAGTTAAGTATCATGGGTTAATATGCCCGTTGTGCTCCCCAAAACATATTCCAACAGAAATCCAGGAAAGAAAACGCTTTCACAAACCGTTCAAAGGGCTAAGCTTTGTGCAGCATTGAGTGGTTTTCAGTTTGAATAGCAATATAAGCACACCTGCTGAAACATTATTCTCCAGTTAATGTTTACTTGGGGAATAAGAGTTTGGTTTTCAGAGTTTCTTGGTATGACACCATTGAAAACATAATTTGAAAAGGTTATTTCATTATTACCTTTTCAATGATCTGCATTTGACTGTTGATCTGTTACGTGCTTTTGTCTGTTGTTCCCGTGTGCTTATCCCAAGTCTTTGTTATTAGACATGCTATTCATGAAACCTGTGAAAAGTTTAGTACAACTAGCGATCAAATGAAAGCATTTCTAAGAACACGGTAACTTTTGTGGCAGTGGGTGTAACCTAATGCTGAAGAGCTTCCAATTTTATGTGCTATTACTTCAGCACATTGATATTGTGACTAAATTCTATATAAAATCTTTATCATACATTAAAAAGTCCTTCAAAACTGAAGGCTTTATAAAATCGAGATATTATTTACATTCAATGTAGTGCTGACAATAACAGCACAATGTGATGTATGACTAAGGCAGATCAAAATGAACATCTGAAACATTCCATGAAAGCTGTGAATTGCTTACTTATTCTAAAGAATACATTAGTTTGCTTTGAACTTCCCTCTGCTGTGAATGACGACTGTGAAGAATATGAAAAATATTGGAGAGAGAGCAAACAATTCATTTTCTAGCTTTCAGCTCCATTGTCCTGCATGCCCGCATTTTCCTCTCACCCTTGCATTAGGAAGAACTCAAGTACTACAGAGAAGTTTCCTTATAGATGGCCATGAAAAGGTTGGATTCGTGACTGTCCTCATATCACAGCACTGTCAACCTACCCACAGGACGCATCAATCTACCCACAGGACGCACTTGTATTTATTTTATAAATATTTCTATACTTATTCAAATTTCTAGGAAAAAAGTACTCTGAGAAATGGTAGACAGTATTGATGTTCTCAATAATGACTCCAAGGCAAAACAAGGTAAAACTACTGCCGAATAACATACACAGGAGTTACCTGTGTGTTCGGCAAATGAACTCATTTTTTTCTTTCTTAACTCTAATACAAATTCATTCACACATTCTTGCAAAAAGGAATTTAGTTAAAGGCAAATAGGCCTGAAACTCTGGAGAAAGAAATACCGTACTTAAACACAGAGTAACGTGAACTGAAATCAGTATGTACATCTCAGTCAGAGGCCATTCAATCGTGTTCATACTGCAGCAGCCTCAGAAGATAAGAAATCATGTCATTGACAGGAAACCTTGCCTATCCCTTGACCAATCCAATCTGTGACGGGTTTTCCTTTTCTGTGGTCACTAAGAATACGATGACTGATCTTATCCACACTTGGGTAGTTTTGAGAGAGCCCTAAATCATAATCAAAATACAGTAGACATGAATGCATGAATATGTAACAAACAATTACATGTAAGATTTTCATTTTCCACATTTAACTAAATTTTCACCTGCTCTAACTTTTTCACAAATACACACAAAGAAACCTGATAGAGTACCCACCACAGCAACCACAGCTCGTCTTCATGAAAGCTGAAGGTGCACAGCTTCCATAAATTAAAAAGCAGTAATGCCTATGCATTTAAATCCTACTGATTTCAGGCTAGATTGTATCCTTATTAACTCCTACTCAGCAAAAATACTCATCACACCTAAAGCAGGCAAAACTTAACGTTTATCTGAATAATCAGGAGAGTGCATTAGGCTGTGTCACCTGCAAATTCATCTCTTTGGCATTCAAAGAGGAGAATTAGACCTGAATGCTCTGTAATAGTTAAAAGAAAAAAAGTCCTATTTGCAAAAAGCAATTCAATATATTCGTTTAAAAAAAAAATCTCTCAACAGCATTATCAATATTTACGTTAATAACCTCATAGCAGGCCATTTAGACAGAGGGCTGGCTAAAATAACGCTAGTGCGATGCTGCCACCTGCAGCTGAATGCAGAGTGCTTGCTTCTTCAGCAGCTCAAGGCCAGTCCTTGTATTTGAAGCCGTCTATATACCATTTTTAACTTTAAAATGACGTCTCCCTGGTTGACTTATTCAGAAATGTTATCATCACTTTGCTAAAGGAACAGTGCACTATTAATAAACTTTCATTTCTACACTGACCCAAACGGATCCGTGTTCTGGAGGACAGACGGCAGGCTCCAGGCACCTGAGATGCTCACTTGTCTCCAAGGCTGGGCTGCTGTGTGAGTAGGAGAAATTTTTTAGTCTCAATTTAACAGTCTGCATAGAGCATCTTAACAATGCCATGGCCATCTTGGAAAAGGTGAAAAACTTATGTATCATTAATATTTTCTCTTGGAATATTTGCTGTGCTCTATTGAAGTTAAACCATCACTGACATCCATCAAGTTGTCACTAGTGACTCTTGTGCACATTGGCTGCTGTAACAGCTAATACCACTCTCCTCTTCCACTTTTTGAAAGCTGAAGGGAATATGAATATCCGTACAAAATGACATATTAAAGTAAGTATTAAAATCCGTGTTATAAAAATTCCTTAACACTAGGCATAAAATTTCTGTATCACCTGTGTTTACTCATTAAGCACTACCCGTTATCTTTCTTGTACAGCTGCTAGCAAGGTAGACATTAATAGAGGATGCTGTAGTATTCTATGCCCCCTTCTGGTACTTCCAAATAAATCAGGATTAAGTAAAAAAATATAAAAACAATATTGCTGTTCTTTATGTGCTATAACAAGCAATGTGAATGGAATTGTTTATTCAGAGCAATCTATAAGCAAAAAAATGTGGTAGAGAAATAAAACCCAAGTAAACATCTTGTGATTAGAACCTGTTAATGTTAATAATAGTTACCTACTTGTTACTCTTGTAATTTCTACAAGTTTTCAATTGACTGAACTTTTCATTAACAAAACGCAAACATACTTGTCACAACTGCTCATGTTTTACATGTCACCACAATCTATACAAATAGTTTCTTGAGATTACAGATCATTCTTCCCGGAATGAGGCAGTAGTAGTGCTTGTAAAGATATATTACAGCCTCATACCACATCCTGAGACTTTTCTCTGAGCATGTTATTTCTAAACATCTATTAGCATCCAGAAGTCAACCAGCCGTATATCTGGGATGACATGCAAGCCTTAAGACACATGCTCATAGAAGTTAGATGAACAGCCTCTCACTCATCTTTCATCATTGTGTAAAACATTCCTAATTTATCTGCAATCTTTAAAATAAACAAGCTAATTGCCAAGAAAAGCTCTGAAAGCTGCAGATTAAACTAAAAACTTTCTGTAACAGATCTACAACTTTGAACGGTCAGTTCTGAATAATAAAAGTCACATACATGTGTATACATATACAGACACACAGCAATATCCTTATGCACGTGAGCATGTTTGTGTACACACACGTGTATTTATGTATTTTTAAAAAGATCTATAGATATGCCCTGACACAATGCAGACCCAAGGTAGGAACACCAAAAAATTAAATAGGCAGTATCATGTATAACCTTTCACATACTACTTTAAGAAGACATAAAAGGATATCAGTATTAAATCAGAGCAGTACAGAGGAACCCAGAAATAATGCATATGCTCTATTGAAAAAATATGTTGTAATAGTAGCATGTGTTTGAAAACGTGCAAATAAAATGGGCCCAGACATCAAATAATGTGACAGGTGGTATTAGTGCATGAAAGATAAGCATCCCATAGAGGCCCCAGAAAATGAGCATGGACTGCTTAGCATTTCGTAGTTCAAGCGTCCCGTCTGACACGCCGCAATAGTGACTGCAGCCACCAGTCACTAGTGCTGAGTGCCTCCCTTCTTTCCTGTGTTAGAGATGAGCTCAACTGTAGCTTCTTAGCCCTCTTGTCAATGTTACTCACTATCTATTGTATAAAATGCAGCGAACTCCTAATGGCATTATAATTTAATCACAGCAAAAAGAAGAGTGACTGTCACGCTGTCTGCCAGTGATTGACATGGCCTGGATTTCTGCTGTCAAAGATTTGCATGTCAATCAGTAAGAACCCATATGGCATCTGTTTACAATGATCATAAGTCATCTGATACCAGTGTCTTAGCAAAGCTTTGACAGAAATGAAATGAGACCCATGTTCTATATTCCCGAGCATGTGAACTACAATGGATTTGTTTAGAGTTCTCAGCATCTGAGTTAATGCACATTAATGCCGAACTAGGTTTGAGAACACAATGCTTTAACAACAAAAACATCAGGCAACGTTTGCTTATTAAATTCGATGAGGATGCCATGTCTACTCCTGGCACTCTGTCTCATGGCTGTTCCTATTGATTTTGCAGCTTTCCATTTTATGAAATAATACATCTCTTCTAAACGTGCGCGTGTGTGAAACTCATCACCTCTGGTAATGTCATCAACCATGAATTATTACTAAGCTACATCTAGACTTCTTTCATAGTTTCTTTTGGCACTTCATGCGTTCACTTCCACTTTCTGTCTAAAGTATTGCAAGATCGTTACCTAAATTTGGAACGCAATTGGAGAACAATCAGGCTGACAGAAGGATCTGAACGCTGGATTCCAGAGAGAAAAATAACTTATCAGGCAGATATCCTTGTTGCTTTAAATACCTGGCATGGCGTTCGCTGGGAAACCATTTTGGATGAATGCCACAAAAACTCACATGAACTCATGCTGCTTTTATTGCAAATTCTTGATAGCATAAAAATGCATGTCTGGTAGTAATCACAGTTGGGCATAACACCATCCTGTAATGCAATTCTGTGCACCCAAAGAGTGATAAAAAGCATCTTGACCCTTCTTACTTATAACTGAGGAGGTTGCAAATTTACCTAAGTACACTGCAAGAGCAATACAGCTTTTCTCTCCATAAGTGAGTTTCATGTTCTTAATCCTGCCGGCATGCTGACAGATTATATTTGAGTTTTCTTTCACACTGATATTCTGATTTAATATATATACATATATATATGCCAAGACTGCTAAATATCTGTACAATCCCTTCTTATTATTTATTTATGGTAATTTCTTCCTATTTCTTCACACAGAACCTCTTCTAAGAGCGACCTGCTACAGCTTGCTAATGCCATTTTTTTCAGATAAGCTGGGTATCAGCTGTGGGTGACATTCAGTCACGGTCTAAAAGTGTAAAGAACACTCACATTATGTGCAGCACTATCTGGACCATTCGTTAGAGGATGGAGAGCTGTCACATTTCCCATGTCTCTCTGGGGATGTATCTAAACATACAACCAAATGAGTTATCCAGCAGAACAGTAACCATTTGAACCTTTTTTAATGGAGGGGAAAAACAAAAGTTAGAACTGGGGGAAAAAAGGAAGTAGGAAAAGAACTAGGGAAAAGCCCAAATTTTCCCTAACTGCTACATGTCTGTTGTCTTGCTTGTATCAGCTACCTGCATTTCCTGGATGGTCACTTAATGAACTAATTAGCTCATCTTTTTTGAGTCAAAGTGCTATGTGCCTAGACAAGTTTTGCTTTTGAAAATATAATTCCTTCATCCTTTTATTGGCTTTAGTGCAATTCAGCGGTGACTCAGTTTATGAAAGAGAGATGCATAGCTTCAGTTTGGATAAGAATTAACTGGCTATCCAGTAGCAGCAAGTTTTTCCTCTCTGCACAAAATACTTTTTCCCTTTAGCACACCATTCTTCCATTGTGACTCTCATCAAATAAACTGATGAAAGTAAACACCTGTAGTTCAGGAGGCATTTGATCAACAGCTTTGCTCTCCATTTGAACCAAGGGGTTCTTTTACAAGGTAACTGCCCTCTCCCAGGGAGGTATACGTGATTACCCAATTCCTGTTGTTACAACAGACATGCTTAAACCGCCTATTGTGTGCGCTATCCGAAATTATATTTGTGGTTTTGTTCCATACTGTCTCCCGGTCTGTGAGCTCCTGCCTCTCCTAATCCCCTTTCAATGAATGACACACAGCTCTAAGGCCCAGAGATCTTGTTACTAACAATTACCAATTTCTGCCTTTTTACAACACTTAAGGAATCAAATGTACAAAGAGGATATTAAAGACCTTTCAAATATATGAATCAATATCTCACATTGTATACACACGGATTAAAATAATTTATCGGCAACCCTTTAAATAAATCTGGAAGCATTAAAACTATGAAATATTACAGTGACCCCAGGTTAAGTACAATAAGGGAAAATAGATGATGAAATACGTCTAATGATTATATTGAAAAGTGTGCAGAAGACATGCTGGAGGCTGAAAACGCAGAGCCAGGTTGTCCCCTCCTCCCCTTAACCTCATACCATACTTTTATTTTCATTGCTGTGATATGCCGGGAACGTTCACAGTCTGTGAAACCAATTACAGCACCAAAGCCTGCTCTTCATAACAGAAAGACTCTTACAAAACTCGAGGTATTTGCATCCCCACGAGGTCTGGTTCTAATGCATCTTGACCGCTATAAGAAAGAGTATTCCCCTGCCACCAGGCCAAACAAGCTTTATTTCTATTGTTCAGGAGTTTAAAATTTGTGAGAGAACCCCACGTGTTCTATGCTTGCTTAGAAAATACCAGGAAAGATTCAAGGAAAAGCAGCGCCCCTCCCCACCATGGTTATACCTGCAGTGGTAAGGAGAGAAGCAAGTTGCTTAATACTAAAGTAACTCTGGGGCACTTGGTTCCTTTGCCATTTTGATAACCTAGCGAGGCTTCTCTTGGTATATTCTGTGTGATTTTGCCTGGCAAACAGACCCTATTCTTGACAAATTGCAAGATCAGAATAACAAAAATTACATTGAATTTGGGACACAGCAGAAAAATGCATAAAGAACTTCCATAGCAAAGCCAGTTTTGTTTTTGTGTCACTTACTGGCTGTATTAAAAGTCACACATATCTTACTAAAGCCATCAACTAAGCTTTTATTGATTTTAAAGGAATCCTTAAGAACAGTCAACTGCAGGATTACTGAATATACGTGTTATATTTCAATGAACATCTATGCACCGTGTCCCTACAATAATAATATTCATTCCAGAGATTAATATTTTATAGAGAGGCTTTCCTATAAAGTCAGTATATTAACTACATTCTTTCCCCAAACACAAGAGACAAATTAATATACACTTTATGCTGACTACCACACATAAAAGGTAGTTAATTTAATTGGAATATCTGGTAAAGTAAAAAAATAAAAATAAAAATGCAGACAGCAATGGAATGCTAACAAAATTTTACAATCCATAGTATATTTATTTCTTTATTGCCCAATTCTGATGGTTTTGTTTTCTTTCCTCTATATAGAGCTTTTACATCTAAGCTGGATTGGAGATCAGAAACCAGCTGGAAATTTTCATTCTAAGCGGCCCAATTCTGAAAGCCTGTGCATACTAAATACATTTTAGAAAGTGTGGGCAGACCTGTACGAGCACACATGTGCACGTCAGCCTATGTAAGGTGCTCTAAGATGACAAGCAATAGGAAAATTGAGGTATACACAAAATCCCATACAGGTAAATCTAAAAAGGAGTTTAAATCCTATGCCCTATCTTAACGGTGCCTGATACTGCTTGATTCAGACCGTGCCAGCATCGAGGCCACCACCAAACTGAAGCATACCGTTCTGGAGCCACAGTATGAGACACTGAGAAAGCGAAGCAAGTTCAGCAGAAGGCCACTGGGATGCTCCGATGGCTGGAGAGCACAGCCCCAGAGAAGGAGCTGGGAACTGGGAGGGAAAGCTTGGAGGGGGCACAGCAGCAGCAGCCTGCCAGCTCTTACAGGGAGGTTATGAAGAAGATAAGCCGAGCTCCTTGTTGATGTGCAGCGTGGGAAGACAAGCAACTGTGGCCGTAAATTAAAAAGTGAAATTCTGACTGATAAAAAGAAGCAAACAGACCCAAGATCACAGAGAGGATAATTGAGCTGTGCAACAGGGGCCAAGAGAGGTAGGGGAAATCTCTGCCTTTCCTTGAAAGTTTTCAAGACTGGACAAAGTCTGAAGCAACTCAGTCTGAGTTCAATCCTGCTTCAAACAGGAGATTGGACTTACAGATCTCCCCCACTCTCTATCAGCATGAATAAATCTGTGAGAATGGCTGTTCTGGGCCAAACTAAACATCCACCTGGATCCGCTACACCGTTCTGAGAGAGGCCAGAAGCAAACGGGAAAAGAAGCAAACCAGGATGATTATAAAATAAAAGTTCAGATTCCAGTTTAGGGATTCCCAGAGCTGGTAGGGTGGTTTTTCTTTGCTGACATCTTGCTTTCAATTCTTGAAACAACTAAATCAATTCTTGTCGCAGAGCTTTCTTCCATGAGTTTTGCTAATTGGGTTTGGAAGCCATTCACACAGAACGCACTTGTTACAACCTGCTTTAAGGAGCCTCACGATTTAACTCAGCGATGCATGAAAAGTATCACAGTCTTTCATATACTTCAAACACTCCTCATGCATTGCTGAACTCGTCTTTTTCCTCATTAGAAGCCCTTTTTCCCTGCTCTTCTTGTGTACAAAGTAATCAAAACTAATCAAGTTTGCAGTGATCAGTTTGCAAGACAGACACCAGTGATATAATCCCTTTTGGATCCAAAGTAGTCAATCATTTTTATTTGTTCCCTTTAAAGTTCAAATACTAATATTAGATACACAAAAGCACGTATCACTGAGTCATTATTGTGAAATGCGGTATTGGCCTACGAAATCATCATGAGTGTTCATAATAAATATGTTTGTTACAGAGAGACAAGTTCCCTTTTGATTTGCTTAAAGGTCTCATCGCAAGTCCTTTTACACCAGTTATTTGATGGATTCCAATGGGATCTGCATCAGATTGTTACTGCATGATAATTACAGGCAACAGTGACCTTTCCTGTATTTTTCCCTCTCGGGAGCCTACAAATAAGCCTTCCAGTTGCTGCAGCCTCAATGCGCCTCCAGCCAAGGCCTTGGCCTCAGGCAGGTAGCAGCCAGCCACACACGTGGGCAGGAGCTGGACACAAAAACTCATGCAGGACCGCACAGTTGCTTAGGATATAGAATTATACCCAATTTCTTATTGAATATAGTTTTCCTCATTATGACGATTGCAGAAAAAGAGAGGTTAGTAACAGTAAAGGGCTGCCCTCGCCTGTCTTTCAGCAGCTCTTAGGTCCTCTTCTGCTGAACATTCTTCCTAAATTTAACTTCATACTGTTACAAAACACAACTCCTCCCAAATCTTTCAACATGCATTTGATTCCCTATCATTGAAAAACTGTTCTTTTTCTCCGCTGCTAGGTACACAAGAAGAAACTAGCCTAATCTGCAGCAAAGATTAACGTTGCATATAGGAAACCTTTCTAGCTCTGAAGGCAGTGCAACGCGCGAACAGGCTCCCCAAGAAGCTTACGGAATCTCTTTCATTGAAGATTTTTAAGATGACAAACATCTGTCAAAGATGGTCTAATTGCATTTGATCTTGTCTCTGCAAAGGGGCCAAACTAGAATTTCTTTCTAGTCGCATCCTTCAATGATTTCTATGATTGATGGATTGCTTTTCAAGTTCCAGCCTCTATCCATTGTGCAAATAATTTATTTTTTAAATCACTCCAATCACTTGCTCATTCATCAGACTATAAAGCTTATAAACACTGTAATACCTAAGCAAGAGACAGTGCATGCCATTCAACTTTTAAACGCATCTGAAGTTTTATGCACTTTCAGTAAATCTCAGCATATTTTTTTCTTTTTAAAGAGAAATAAAGTAAGCTACAGGAATTTTGTCTTACACTCCTTTTAAAAGTGGTCTACGCATACTCCTCAGAGAATTACCATTCACACAGAGAACAGTACAGTCCAGGAAACTGGAAAGACACAGGTTTTTAAAATATAGTTACAGTAAAAATGGCTTTTATTGGGCTTACTTATTCTGCTAACTGAAGGTTCATTTAAATGAACCTTCAGTTACTTCAACACAACTCATTTTCAAAGGTTTTACTCAAAGAAGATAATTTGGAAGAGTCACTTTTCTTACTTATGTTTTACTTTTTATGTTCTTCTTTTTAAACAGAGCAACAAAGGCATAATGTTTACAAACTCTGATCTAAAACAGAATGCTTTGATATGAAAAAATAAATTAAAATGAAAAAAAAATCCTAGCTTTAAGCTAGGATTTTAAAGGTTGCTAAAAAGACAAACCTTAAAAATAAAGATTTATATAAAAATGTATATATTTACATGTATTTTCAGATGATTAACAGTTACATTGCCAAAATGATAAACTGAACTATGAAGTTTGTTGATAGCTTCAGCAATGCAGTCAATGTTGGTTTAACATACTTTTAACAGAATTTCAACCAAACAAAAAACCCCTACATAGTATATACATAAACCTCCACTGGGAAAAGAACTCAATTACTTTCTGCGTGCATAATGACACTACATAATAATCCTAAACTTATATACTAAAGGAGTTTAAGTTTTTAACTAGGGATTTAGTCTCACCTCATCAGTATCATATTTACATGAGCTCAGCCAAACACAAGTGAAAGTTTTACTGTCAACTTACTTTGCATGTTCTGTTATTAATCCATACAAAGTCCATTGAGGTAGTCCCCAAGGCACAATCAGTTTTCAAATGTTGTGAAGAGCGTTTAAAATCTATGCTAAATGGATTTGCCAAGGTATGGATTTTGTCCTATGACAAGTTTAAAATGTTTAACACAATTCAAAACAATCCTTAGTATCAGCTTTAAAGATGATGGAGACTTAATGTAGCGTATTAAATATGCAAAAATTAGGTATCTATAGGATTCGCACATGTATGCATATTAGATTCATAAATACATGGATTACAGAAATTTTATAAATCACTGCTATGAATACTGTTTTATTCTTATTCGAAGCAGCAAATTCCTAAAAGTCACCGAGGGTGAGGCCTCATCATGCTAGGTGTTGTCTAGGCACAACATGAAACAGGCTTCCAAGGATTTGTCATCTACACAGACGAACCAGGCAAGTCCTATCACTATTAATGGGTGGATAGAGTCTACAGATATAACAACAAACCATACAAGCACTTGTGGTATGGGGCAGTATCATAAGTCATCATACTTCTGTATAGCAACAGTGCTTCATAGCTCTTTAACTATTAAAAATAATCAGAGATGTGTACATGGGAATCTAAGGTTTAAAAAGTAGGTGAGTATGAGCTACTCTTGAAGTAAGTCACATAAAACTGAACATTTTAAAGCCATAAACTTCCCAGTCTATTAGAAATAAAGCACGTTTGTATTTTAAAGAGGTTTTCCAAGTGCAAGTGTGATTTACATTGTTCAGACACTTGCAGTTATTATTCATTTCCGTGAAGCAATGCCCAGGAGAATGGCTTTGCATGATTCATCTTAAACTTGTGCCAGTTTTGTACTTTGTTTACACCTGTATAGATGGCGGTTGTGGTGTGTTGTGTTTTTTTCCTCCAAAAGCTGTATTTTCCCTCTGAACTACCTAAATAAACATTACACCCCTTATTTTACAAATACTTGACATTTATACAGAATATTTGATACATTCTGTGTGTTAGCTCTAAAAAGAATTATCAATGTCATTTCCTTTAGATGAATTATGTTTTGACTGGATTTTTCATTTTTTTCTTTACTGTGGTAACATATGGCCAATCAGAATAAGAAATCCCATCTGTTTGCAATTCATTTCTGCTACTATGTTTTAGTCTGATGGTAATATTTTGCATACTAAGCTTAGACTTTTTTTTTAATAGTCCTTTACAAAGGTGAAGATTTTTGAACAGTTTTAATTCAGCAGGGATACTTCCAAAAGCAATTTAAAGGTTTTTCATTCTCTATTATCAGAATCAGTACAATTGCATTTGTGTGATATCTCAAGTTCTATGAGATAAAAGCACAGAGGAAGTTACAAACCCACCCATGAGTTTCTTTAATATTTATATTCTAGCCCTGCAAGCGTACATTGTGTTGAGATCAATAATTGTCTCAAGCCATGATTTAAAGCATTTAGAGGAAATAGCTTACAACAAAGCATGACTGCTTCTGGCATTGAAACTACATGACATTGGACTTGCCCAGCCAGCTTTGAGTGAAATTCCTCTCTCATCACATCTCAAGAAGACTTCCTGCTAAACAAACACCTGGGTGGGGAAAGTAGCTGGATGAACCAGGACAGCAAGCCTGGGCTGCACTCATTTTTACTGGATTACTTATAATCCATGCCACTGCTTCTTTCTAGAACTCTTCCACTTATATATTCTTAGAAATTTTTAATACAGAATATCACCATTTTTAAACACAGCTAAGCCGCTTTAAAACAAACAAAAACCACAGCAGCAGCCACTGTATGATCAAATGCTAAACTGAATTTAAAAAAGGCAATATTTATTACATTTAAACTTACAATCCCTACATGGTACATTACAGATCTCTGTACTTTCTGAAGCAACCAAGCGGTATACCAGATGCTATGAAAGGTGACTTGCGAGATGGTTGTACTTACTGGGCAGCAACTAGAACAAGTTGCATATTCACGGGACAAGGAAGTCCTTTTTAAGATTAGTGTCTGATAAGGGAGTAAATAAACCGTACACCAAACAGAAATAACAATCTAAGCATTTAAGTTATTAAACCTACCGTGCATCAAATCATCTCACCGCTGTATATGATGAAAACTTTTGAAAATAAACACCTGATAAATCATTCATGCCGGGACATGGCTAAATATAAACTTATACAATGTACACAATCAAATGAAAATTTCAGGACAGATTTATTAGCTTGTGGATATTCCTGATTATTTGAAAAACTGTAGTCTTACTCCCAATAGTAACAGCAATCTGTAATAAGATTCTAAATCTCAGGGGAAAAAAAAAAAAAAAAAGTTGCTTAGTGAAGAAATGAAGAATAAAAAGAGGGAGAAAATTAAACCAATCTTGTAATGTTAACCAAACATATGGTGGGCAAGGGCAGTGTCCCTTGCATCAGCACTGTTACCCTGTCACTACCAACAAGGCTTACTATAAGTATGAACTCAAAGATACAATGCAGAAGGCATACCAGAAGGAAAGTAGGGGAAGATTTATTGCATTCAATTATTTTTGTTTAAAAGTTTCCTCTGGGGCACAAGCACATAATATATTGTACTTTCCATTACCTGGCGCAAATGTAAAACATACCTGAAAAACACATTTCATGCTTATAACATATTAAAACAAGTAAGATGTCATGGCATGAGTTTGATAGATTAACTGCCAGTTACTTATGTTGTACTATATTAGTTAACAGCAAATTAATATCATCAGGCATATTTCCTCTCTTATACCTAAAAAATATTAGTGTGGAAACAGAGTTTCCCATAAATTCTTTTCACTACATTCTGGAATAAGGTTTTTAATCTAATCTGGGACAAGATAAGCAGCAACATACACATTTGTTTGCAGAAGTATTACTCAATCAAACCTCTTTCTACCGCAGTACCGCTGGCAATTTAAGAATTGTTACATAAGACCAAAAACCTCCATAGATATCCCGGTGATTTTTTTTTTTTGCTATGATACTGATTCTACTTGACACACACGCACAAACGCTTGTACTTTTTGAAGTAGGTCTTAAAGAGCATTTCAACAAATTGTATTGAGCCTACAATAACTGTACCTACTATAAAATGAGACCAGAAGCTTTCATCAACACCTTCCATGTAGATTTATATAATCCTGTAGATTCACCATTTTGCAGAGTGAAAATAATGGGAAGCTACCGTGTTCTTGTATGGACTTTATATCACCACGCTTATTTACTATGTAGTCTGACCATCTGGAATGTACTCTCACCTTATTTCCCTTGTTTGGTCACACACACTTTAAAAAAAAAAAATCAAGGAAAGCAAGTAAATAAATATAAAGCAAGTTGACATAACAATCAGATGTAAACTAAAGCCCGAAACATTTTCATGTTGAACACATGGTTAAGTTTGGCCTCTCACGTTTAGCATTCTGTATGCTCCACTGGATGTGCATTTCAATAAAACTTAGGAGTAATAAGTGATACATTGCTACTTGCTTGTCCCAGCTCTGCCTTCTGAATAAACCTGCAGACATTTGTTACGGCTAATAAACTTCAACTTCCATTTAGACACCACTTCAACCCACATTACAAAACAGAGGTTGTTTTTACATATGATGGGCAAGTCCTGCAATGCCCCAGCTCTAACCATGCATTGGACACAGCCCTGGTGTTGCTCTAAGCCTTTCCTTTAAGGGCTCCCCCTCCAGAACATGCCCTCAGCTCCAGTTGGGGTGTCTTGTAGACTCCTCCAAGACACCCTGCTCATATTTACTCTCTGAATTATGACATTTCTTCTACCCATCCTTAGAAAACAATTCAATTTCTCAGTTATCGGAATCCCTTCTCCCAAGACCCAAATTAGTAGGTGCCAATGGAAGTTTTCTCCTGCTCTGCATCAGCAGTACTGGATGAGCAAGCCCTTCCAGGCTGGTAATGGTAACTACAAGCACGGTCACCTCATGTGACTGGATTAGTAGTAGTAAATCTATTTAAGGCATCCTTTGGTCAACAATATAAGCCAGCGGCTGTGGCTCCAAGCAGCACTCCTGACCTTTGGTTTATATGTCAGTTCCTAGCTTAGGCTTCCATACCTGTGGCTGCTATTTTGGTTCCTGTTCCGCTCCATAACCTTGGCTCTTGAAACTCTAGCTACAGAGTGATTGTCTACTGTCCAATTGCTCACGCCAGTCAAAGAATTTTCTACTTCTTGTGGGGAGAAGCCCCATTTGTCCCACACAATCACAGCTTTTTGCCCAGTTGCTATTTGGAGTTGGGAGCTTGGGAATGGGACAAAGTCTATAAGAATAAATTAACTCCCTCTGTTTTTCTGTTTAGATATATTTGGATTGTCTCTTAAACTTTACTGTACAATCCCGAGGATTAGAAATGTAATTAAAGAAAGCTGATGTTCATACCTGCTCACACAATTCCTGGAACTGAAACTTCATCAAACCAACAAACCACCTTACTGACCCCCACAAAGAACGCTTCAGAAAGTTTGTGCACTTTGTCTCCTTAATGTTAACAATAAAAATGAAAGTAGAAAAAAAAAATGGTACCATGGCTGTTTAAAAGGAAAAAGGCACCTCTTTGAAGAGCACACTTTGTAGTACACGTGCACCTAAGCCCTTGCTTGTGTTACCAGTGGTGGAATCTCTACATTTCAAGCTTGTCTTTCAGGCTCAATTTTTCACGCCCTACAAAATACAATTTATTTTAGGCTTTTTTCTTGCAGCCATTGTCTTTTTTTCCCAGGACTCCCCATCCTTACTGATATCTAAATTATTTCTCCAGCACTTCTCCCATTCCAAAATAATTTGTCATGTCTATAACTTATCTACTCCAAAGCATACTGATAGGAATAAGAAGGACTATGCAGTGGCGATCAGGAGTCCAAACTCTAATACACACCAATGAACAAAGGTTGACTTAATTTAATGTTAAGCACTTCAATGAGTTCTTAGTATTAACTATGTCATTTCATCATTCACAAACTTCAGTTAAAAAAGTCTATAATAGATATAAAAACGCAGAATAGAGGTAGATGGGGCTATGGACTAAACAACTTTGTGTTGCAAATCTACTGCTGAAGCAATATTTTTTAAAAAACGGGAAGTGAGCCAGGTGACTTTCAACCAGACTTGGTTGCCCAGTCCTCCCAGGCTCTTTTGCATCTCACCTGGTGTCTGTGTCCATTCTCATTGTGCTATATATGTTGATTTCTTTAACTGATAGAAATCAATTGTAGGAATTTCTAATTGTAGAAATCAATCTCAGATTGAGGAGTAAGGTTCACATAATGCACTGGAGTTGGGTTCCTTAATGGACTTAAGTGTTCTTCATAAGTTAACTTTTCAGTGGTTATAGTGTAGTGGTTATACTATAGTGTAGTACCTATAGTCTAATATGAAAGGCCAAGAGGAAGGGTGTGTCTTTTAAGTGCTTACATTAATGCTTTTTTCCTGTATTTATGCCACGAAGCAGCAAGATGACTGATGCTCATCTTATTTTGCAGAAGCAGCTAAGAACATCTCTTATCCCTTCTTTACAAAATGACTCTTGCAGGTTTCTAATATAGATTAAGTTATGACAACATAAGCTGATGGACTTCAGAGTCATGCTATTGAAAAACACTGCATGAAGGAAGATTCAATCTCCAGGTCATTGAGGACAAATGAGCTATATAAGTTGACATTCCTAGCTTTAGCCAAGTGAAAATCAATAGTATCTTTAGTGACTAGCAATCATCTTTAATCAAGCCAAACAACTGGTTGAGAACTCTCTTGTGATAAGAAGAGGACTGTGTTAATATAGTAAAATATGATATGCTATAAAATAGAGAAATGGTTCTACAACTCCTGTTCTAGGGAACAGCTCCACTGCTGCCGAAAAGACAGCTGGCATGCGTAGAACTACAGAAAGTAAAATTTTGAAGGCTCAAGATTCAGTTCTTTCCAAAAACATTGGTAATAAGATGATATACAGAGAAGAAGAAAAATCACACTTAGGGTAAATTCATTTGTTCTGTAAGCCCAAATCCCTAAAAGAAGTAAACAGGAAACTCTATTCAACCCATTTTCATATTTTCCAGATCAAGATCATAAGAAAGTATATATTCAATGAAGTAGGTCTAATTAATTAGAAAAAAAGCACTACAAGACTGAAGCTATTCCTGCTTAAGCACATGGTGTCAGAAAACTTTGTTCAGTTTTGCAATCTTTTTGCAACTTTGACTCAAGGCATTCTATACTGGTTTCTTTCAGAAGAGAACGAAGGACTTGAATAATGCTGTTCAACATAACTTATGTTTCATTCAGAACATCTGTGTTTTTCGTTTTTAGTTAAATAAACACTTTTTAGTAGAATTTTTTGGGGAAAAAATCGGGGATAAAAAGCCTAGCTGCTGAACTAGAAAAATGTTGTTGTTGTTATTGTTTTTTAACATTTTTAGAGTGTTAAACAAAAACTGGAAGAAAAAAAAAAAAAAACCACAAATGAACTGCATTTAGATTATTTTAAACAAAAATGTCTGGTTTATCAAGAATCTAATAAGCGTTCTTAATGCAAAGAGGAAAGAAAGAAGTTATGTGCAGGAATCTTAAAAGAGCAAGTATCAAAAAACCAGTGGAATGTGCAGCCCAGTGAAAGGTTCAATATCTAATGATAACAGCACAGCAGTGATTCAAAAGCAAATAAATCCTGCTAGAATGAAAAATCAATGAGCTTTGAGAAATTCTGACAATGAAAAGGTCTCTCTCCCTGTGAGATCAAGTGAAGAAGCCCCATTAACAGAGCAGCCATCTGCTTTTTCCTGCTTCTTACATACTGTGCAACCATTTATGCTACTTTCTCCTACATCAATACAAGGGCATTCTCAATTGAGCAAACCGGTCTGAAGCTTGCAAAAAAAAATCATTTTGGTTGACATCAATGGAAGCCAGCAAACAGTCTTTCAAAACAAAGAAGCCCAGCAGAGCAATTCCAGTTCACAGAAACAACTTCTAGTTGCACACATCATCTCCAGTGACAGGGAAACCAATGAATCCATGAGGCCCCAAGCTTGATGTATGTCCTGGTAAAGAAACTGATTATTAACATGCTCAGAAATTAAGCATTTGTGAAAGTTCTTTTGTAAGAGTAAGTATCTGACACAGCAGTGGCTGCAGAGTTTAAAGATGCCAACAGCTTCATGTCAAACAGATATGATTTCCCTAAATACCGCTAAATAAAACGTCTTTAGAAATGAAGGAAAAATCTGCATTATCGACAAGTGGCTATCTTGACTTGTTTCCTTTAACTACAAACCATGTTAGTGCCTTTCTAGACAGCCTACATGTTTCTCTATATGAGAAACTGAAATACATACTGTGAGAAGCTGAAATACATACTGTGGAGGAAGAAATTTCACAATTGGTACTGTGTAACAAGAAGGGATTAGATAAAAAGTTTAAAAAAAAAAAAAAAAGAAAGTTTAAAAAAAAAACACCACACTCTTGAATAGAATATTGGCTCTGATTCATTCCCTGAAGGTGACATTTACAGTACACTCCAGAGCAACAAGTGGTTTGGATTTGGTGTCTGTTTTATCAGCTGATAGTTGAAATCTAGCTGTAAGAAAATAAACATTCGGATTTCATTCCTGGTAGCTCTCTTCTTGCTTTGCATGCCTTTCAAAGCAACAAAATACTTGGGAAATAAATTAATAAAAAGCTAAAGAACTGCACAATATACTCAATGTAATTAACCAACATCTGCATTTACTAAAACAGGCAAAATAAAGCTGGGTCCCTAATCGCAGTCAGTCATGTGAGGGGATGGTGCGCTGTGCAGGAATGTAATGAATGTTTTGGCTACCGCACTAATTCTTTTAAGTGAATAAATATATTTGCTTAAAAAGTAATACAAAACATACATATTCCTTTCCACATTCCCAAGTGCTGTCTCCTCCTCTCTCTATCCCTTCTGAGGGACTGTATTTAACGTCCAAGCATTTCTTCAATTTAGGGCTCTTACAGCTAATTACGAGGGTACACCAGTTCTTTACCACTAGGATTCAGATCTGTTTCACTTCAACAAACTGGATTCTTCAATACAATTTATACTGAAAGTATAATATGAGCAGACTGACTTTATATAATGGCTCTCAAGTTTATGACACGAGAAAAACATTTTCTCTATAAATTCGAATGATTTATTTTAGGATGATTTTTTAGCCCCACTGATGAACTTACATGTACAATATTGATTTCTCTTTTAAAGAGCATAAGTAGTGAAATACATCAGAAAAAAACAAACCCAATCATTCACCAGCTTGTGCCATACTGGCTTTATGAGTTGCAATAAAAATCTAAACTGTAATTCACATAACCGTTATTTATATATCTATTTTTTCCCCTGAAATATCCTAGAATGTTACAGTTTGGCATGGAATATAGATACACATCAAGCACAACAGTATTTTTCGGTGATAAAAGGGATGACAATGGTTTAAGAGATAAAAATGCCTGTTTGTGTCCCAGAAGAACGAACTGTGACCTCTTAGTAGGGCTGTTCAAACAAAATAAAATTTACTCTAAAAACTCAAACTTCTCTGTAAGCGACATATTTCTTACTCCTAAAAAGAATGTACAGTACTATCTTGGTTTACTACCATTTCTCAGATGATTTCCAAATGTTTCATTACTACATAGTATGGGATACAATTTCTGATCCAGATGCTTAAAAGAACAAATCTAACAAAGAAACTTAATCTGAGCTAGACTTGGCAAATTTTCCAGAAAAAGAGTAGAAAGATGTTTTGGAAGCTGCTCAAACAAAAGCCAAAATGGAAATATGCTTCTTTCAACCATACCCTAGGCTGCTGTTAAAAATAAAAGGACACTTATAGTTTCCACAAGTGTGAACTGCAGCTGAGGTTTATAAAATATAAAATGTAGATGTCAAAACTGTCCAAGAATAGTTTTGTTGTTGTTTAGCTTATCTGAAGTTAAAACAATGTTTTTTTATATTGAATTAACAAAAAATATATAAATGTCTTAAATGTACAGGAAAGATTATATACCAATTAAAATGAATACACATTACCTTGAAATTATTACATCTTTAAAATAGATCATATAGAAGCACATAAGTGGCAGTAAACTGATACAAATCTGCTCAATAACCATAATGCATGCTTATATATGAACTTTAACCTGAGTGTTTCAAAGCACTTAATGAGCACAGGCTAAATGCGTGCAGAAGTTTTCTTCCATTTAGATACCAGAAAGCCGGAGGACAGAGGCCTCAAGTAAGTTAGGAGTCACGTACAATTTACGTGAATTCAAATGTGCTGAGGTATTGCTTTATCTGATAGTCTTCTTTTCCTTCCCTGAAGACAGACATGGCTAAATCTTTGTATAAGATCCACGCATCTATCTATAAACACCATAAAAATCTTTAAAATCTTAGCCAATTTTTTTATTATTATTATTTCAAGCCCTTCTGAGAGGAGAAAGAACCAAATTTATCTGTGGTTCCACTGACTTCAGGCATAGAATTCATCCAAATGTTTGTATTCTATCAAGAGGAAGAAACTATGAAACTTAAACAATAAAAATAACCAATACCATATACAAATTACATATGGAAGAAATGGTGGAAATTGTCTGTTTTTCCACCCCCTACCTTATATTATTGCTGTATGTTTGCAATTTAAGAGCTAAGAGTTCCCAAACTAGAATTCCTGCACTGAACTCGCCAGACGTTACTAGAGAAAATATTCCTGCCCACTGCATACCACGGCCTGCGTGGTCTGAGGTATACCATTGAGTTTAATTATGTAAATTTATAATGCTTTATTTATGTTATACAAAATTATTTTATTCTAATTTCCTGGAAATGAAGAATGGCTTACAGATCACAGAGGTATCCAATTTAGAACACATCTGCAACAAATCTAATTCACTCTTTCATTCTACTACAGCCACTTGGCTCTTAAAGTGTGAAAAATGGCTATCACTTAGTAAAATTAGTGTCAAACTACTTGAAAGTACACTCACTTTAAGAATAGAAGTCAAATTGCAAATGCTCTTACCTCAATAGATTCACATTTAATAACAGAACACAAATTTACAAAAAGAGAGAGTTCAGTATGCAAAACTGATGAGAAGTTGGTGCATCTAATGAACAGAAGTACTATGGCATAGAGATGCTTTAACAATTTATAATTTAATTATGTAAAAATGTACGGTAAAATACAATTCAAAAAAATACTTGAACACAATTGTGTGTATGAAACGTTTAGACTCATGTCAATGAATCATGAAGCTTTTAATTTTTCCTTTGCATGACTGCTATTCTGGTTTTGAATTCACACCCATAATGACCAAGATATTTCCCATACTGATAACAAAGAGGGGTTTTGTTACTGCTGATCGTGGGGTCAGTGGCAGCTGCACTATGTGACTGACATAATCAGTATAAAATACTAGCTGTAACAATGGATGTTCATTAGAATATAAAACAATCAGAATGTTGAATCTGTAATTTCAGCAGCTGCTACTGTATGCTTTCCTTAACTTGTTCAGCTTCAGCTATCGGTGCACTGTGCTTTCTGCTCCTTCACACTCCAGTTCTCATTCTTTGTGATAAAACTCTTTGTGGGATCGTACCATTAATCAGATCCCTGAAGTGATCCAGTATAAAAATACTCCCACAAAAATGGCAATATTTTTCATCCAAACCAGTCCAGAGGTGCATTTTCCAATACAGCCTCACAAAGGGTTGCCTTAATGTACCACAGAACAGACTGAGGCATAGATTAGGAAGGAAAAGCAGGGGAAGGACAGACACTTTTGGGGTCAGGCCTTCCTTCAAAGCCAGATTCACCTGCAAAGATTACCTGAGTTTATATACATATAATCTTTATTTTTGAATGAAAGATCACCTGATTATCTATACAAGGCTGAGAATAAATCACAGTGCTTGTGACTGTTACAGCACTTTAAGAAAATTAGAATATATGCTAAGTGAGCCTACAACTAGGTTTTGGTTCCTGTGTTTTAAAATATTTAAATATATACATATAGAAATATTTAAAGGAAGTATAGATATTTTAAAGCAAATTTCAATAGAGGGGAATTCAAAGAAACTTGACAACTAAATTGAGCAGAATTTTTCCAGCAGGCAAATGTACAAAGGAGCAAGTAGTTAGGAGATAAATTAGTACTTTGTTTTTTTTTTTATGAAATAAAAAGTCTACACAAATTGGCTCTGAAACTCTAGCCTTGAATTAAAAATAAAATAAAATAAATTAAAAATTATCTTACAAACTCCAGCCTCTTTCCCCCCAGCACATGTTTTTCTCAGACCACTTTTGCAGCAGCCCCCACAGACAGGCTCGTTTTCAAGCATGCCTAGCAGGCCTAGTGCTCAGGTAGCCCATTTTAACAGTGTGGTCCTAAGGCAGGAGAAGCACTAGATTATGGATCTGGTATCACAGCCAAACAGCACTAATCTCCCAGTGCTAGTCATAAAGCCATGAAATCATCCTATAACACTTACAGGAATATACACAACTCCATGTCTTTAGCCCAGGCAACAAATAGGTGGGAAAGATGATATATGAATTTATTTACTGGCTTCTTCCAAAGTACTCCCAGCTCTTGTCTGGATTGCGCCTCAGGTCCCCAGCTTTCTCACCCGTGGCTAACATCTGACACTCAGCAAAGACTATAAGAGGAGACAGAAGTAAGGCTGCTGCTAACACTAAAAACTTTGCAAATGGTATTGTCCTATTAACCCTCCTAATGGCACCTCGCATGCTGAAAGAAGAAGTTGGTGATTAATGAGAATTAACAAGTTGTGGCAAGGGAAGAAATGGTACTTCTGGAATTTAAAAATTGACTTGGAAGAGCACTATCAATTGTATCAGAATACCTGGAAGAAAGAATGGATTTGATAACCTAGGAAATTGGTTTAATTCCTGTGCTTTGTAGGCCAGTTTCTGCACCCCTCCTCATCTAGTTAGTAGTTACTCAAGAGTTCTCACTTCTTGTCAGCAGCCACAGTAATATTCATTTGTACAAGTCACCTAAGTATCTGGTAATAAAAGTCAAGAGGAGGAGAAAAATTTAGGTCTTAAAAGAGAAGACAACAAAAGTGCCGGTAACTGTAAGATGGTGCTCAGAGGTTGATGTATTTCTTAAAGTTATATTTAAGTGAAACTAAGTCCTAACTCTCAAGGAATTCATTAAAGAATAAAATAATCAGTCCCTGATACTTAGAGCCTTCAGCTGTATTGAAAACTAGTACCAGCATGGGTACAATGACAAATACATGGAAGATTTTGCAATGACAACCTGGCATACGCTCATCTATAGAGGTATTTGCTTAAACATTTACCCTTATTCCCAGAGTCATAAACCCACTTCTTCTTTAATAAGCTCGTCTGTAAGGCAACTTTGACAATGTTCACAAAAAGGCTGCAAACATTCTTTTAATGAGAAAGCGAGAGGTATCCTGCAAGTATTTCCAATGCAGATCATAAAATGCAATCTGTAGTGTCAGCTGAAAATAGCAATGACCCACAGCAAGTAGAGAAAACGAAAAACGAATGCATTTTTGGCAAAGTGAAAATAAATTAATGAACCCTGCTTGTGATATTCTATGATTCTATGAAATCAGACAGATAACTCCTGGGAGACTAGTGATTCTGGCACCAGCAGACAGCAACAACATAAAAGGATCTTTTCTGAGTTCATCTATGGCTCTTCCCTTCTGAAGACGTGTGTACAGTCTCTGAAAATATTTATGTATTACAGATTCTCCGAATATATTTAATCTATTTAAGCTTAAACTCAGGTACATTCCAAGATCCCCCAGCCTAGCAGTCCCAAGGTCTTTAGTATGTTATTTCTCAGAAATTCTCAGCAAGCTCTTTGAAAGCGCTCAAGAATTGATGCGGTCTTTTGTATGAAATAAAAATCACATGTTGAAAATAATACACATTAGATTTAGTCATGATATTTAATTAAAAACGGTAACTGAATAGATCAGTGAAACTCAGAGTAGCAGAAAAAATGCAGAGCAGAAAACGATCTGCAGAGCAGAGAGAAAAACATGGATTCTGGAGCAAAAGGAAAAGTGTAGCGTCAAAGCACGGTGGATACGAGTCCTTTTCAGCTTTATTCAACAATTAACTGCAACACTTATGCTTGCTTCTATAAAAAAGGAGTGTGTTTATGTGTTTGTGTTATATTATAAGCATACACATCTGCGTGCCATGCAATATTGTCATTGAAAATCTGGAAAGCATTTACTGATAACGATGGTAGTCATGCTTGCCAATCCTCTAACATTAATAGAAGCATACCTGTGCCTGTTCATAGTAATATATTCCTAAACTGTCATTTTAAATAATCGAAAACCAAATAAATAATTATTTCTGCAATGTCACACCAATAGTTTTAAATGGTTATCAGTCAAGTGATTCTAACGAGTAAATATCCAGATTCCCAATAGCTAACAATGCAGTAAAAAGAATTTAGTGTCTGTGTTAAAAACTTCATTTTATTTTTTGGAAGTGTAAGATATCTGTCCTTTGTAAATATTCAGTAACGATCTATTAAACATGAAACATTTAAAGAATAACTTTCTTCTAGCATGCTCCATTTATTTTAACTTGTATTGTATGCAGCAACTATTACATTAAAATGGTGGTATTAGCTGACATAAACAACTATTTAACATCAGCCAAATGCAGCAAAGACTCCAAAATTATTTAATATAAGTAATGTCAGATGAATGCTGTTATCCTTCTAGCTCTCAAAGATACCTTTTTCAATGCTGAAATAATAAATAATTGCCAGCCAAGAGTACTTTTCTTCAGAAATACTCACAACACTATATAGGTTAGATTGTCAACAGAAGTAGCGCTAGGAAAATTTAAGCTGATGGAATTGTTTTCATGATGTCTTTTTGACAAATCTCGCATCTAAAATCTGACTACTCACAATTTCTAAACCAGATTATAAAGCTAAATCCATGCAAACCCTTAATGGATCAGGATTTTATTTCTAGCACTGCAAAAACTTCAGTTGTGGCCAAGTCTTATCAGCTACAGTGGCAGACAGATTAGAGAAGATGTGCCATGGATAAGTATGAAGCACTACCAGCTTAAACCAATTACACAATTAGCACAAAGTTGTCAAACTACAGACGAATGCCAAAACCTAACATTTAATTTCTATCATGCTTATAAATCTTAAGGAGAATTATATTGAAAAGAGAGCCTGTAAGAAATGTAAACATAGCTGGGATAAACATTCTTTAAACATAAGGTTTAAAGAATACTATTTGGAAATACAGAATGTTTTAGTGGTGTGTAAATAAGGGAACCATACTAATTCGGGAATAACCATTCATAAACCTACAGGACTTTTTTTTTTTTAACCAGAAGTCAACAGTCTAAACTTGCCTGCATTTATTCATTGACAGACACATCTATTAAATTATCAATTAAATTATGCCAGCTGAGAGTCATTTCTTTTACAATAAGGAATGGTGTAAGAGCTAGCTATAAAACAATCCATAGCTGTCCTAATTACTCCTTGGCAGAAAAATGTGTGATAAAATGCATGTTTTGTGATTCGCTTCCTCTGGTTTATTGCTTCAGTACTGTTAACCTGCAGCTTCTGATGATCTTCTACAGTACTCTTAAAGCATATAAAAAAAGAT
Organism: Anas platyrhynchos; assembly: GCF_047663525.1. Taxonomy (NCBI): domain Eukaryota; kingdom Metazoa; phylum Chordata; class Aves; order Anseriformes; family Anatidae; genus Anas; species Anas platyrhynchos. The sequence goes on from NC_092606.1 coordinate 2,945,299, forward strand.
CTAGACAATCACTGTAAAATTTAAGGCACATAATTAGCAATTATTTCATGCACACTTCACAATAATAATCTGTTACGTACTAAGGGGAAAGAAACATTAATGAGCTACTTCTGGTGCTGCTCTGTGTACTGTGTTTGCATAATAATGAGGTCCAATCTGCTGGAAAACACATAAAGGACAAATTAATAAGGTCGTCATTTTTGTCTAATGATGCTTAATACAGTTTTAGCAATCTGCTCAAGACAAAAGACAGTCACTCAGACATAGCCGATTATGCATTCGCGTGGCAGATGAAATCTTTATTAAACAGAATGATGAATCTGATTAACATGCGATAACAAATATACAGTCTGCGAAAATGACCGTGCCACCTCCTGCAAGCATCCCTCACGTCGACTATTAAGGCTTTACTCAGATTGAGGTCAGACTGGTATTCCCCATAGGCGCATTAAGATAAAAGTTTGCCAGTAACATGAGGAACAAAACAATATCCTGTTATATAAAAAGCTACTGTCTCAACAGCTGACTGTCTAATCAGTTATAGCGACAACTCCTTAATAAGTTTGAGAATTTAATTGTCAGAGTTTCATTCACCTTTTAACATACGAAAGAATTTATTATATTAGCTAGTCTAGATCTTAAAGCACTCTGAGTCCTTTACAGAAAATATTTTGGTAGTGTAAGGGTAAATTCCAAAGTATGCCGTCTATAAAGTTGTTACCATTTCACAGAGAAGACTGCAAACAGGAAAATATTGTAAATTGTTGTGTATTAAGGAACATAAATAACAATATGAATTTATATGCCACTGATGTCACATAGAGCCTGAATAAGTTAATGAAGGTTTCTAGGTCAGTGGCCGGCATATAATTGAATTTATAGAAGTATAGCAGCAAATATAAAAATCTAATTTTCAATATAAATGTATAATTAATATGAAAGAGTGTGGGTTTAAAAAAAGATTTACAAAATGTAATTAGATAATCACACCTGCAATTTAACTCACGAAAAACGGCGTTGCCTCTCTAATTGGTTACCAAACCTTGAAGTAAATTGCAAATATTAAATCCAGTGATTCTATTTTAAGCTTGTTTTGCTACACCAATGTGATTTCTATTAAATGAATAATTCCTTGCCTTCCAGAAACAACTGTACTTGATTTATAGAGAGCACATGACATGAAGTAGTTTAAGATGACATACGATACCTCATGACAACGTACACGATTTAACATAGGGTAGGGCAGCAGTATAAACTGCAATGTTGATTTCGTCTCTACAAATACATTGCTCAACAACAGCAGGATCTTGGATTCAAGATTACATTACTGGGAGCTAAAACTGACTTAATCACAGCTTCTTCGATCTAATGCATGTGTGTTTGCTCTGCAATACGACAGTCTGTTAAAGTAATAATTTAAACTCCTTTTACTCATTCTACATGTCTTCATTTACATTCATATACTCCCAGTTAAAGAAAAACAGCAATCTGATTTAAAGCAAGGAGATGATAAAGTTAAAGCTGTATTTACCTCTACCATCATTCATCCCCCGTATGTTTTACCTTTCTAAATAAGTAACATTATTTTCACCAAAAAGAAAAAAGGGGAAAAGAAGTAAAAGGAGTAGCTTCTTCACCCCCACAACTCTCACATTCAAGTCACCTGGAGTATAAATTTAGTCATAATGCATATGGTTTGCAACAGATCCAAAGCAGAGATGTCAGTTCTGACAACTGTTTCACAGGTCTATTGAAGATGAGATATTTTTTTCTTCCCTGAATCTCTTTGAAACAAAGACACGCATTAAGAGATTAGATGTGTCTCTACTGAAAGCCACCAGCTTTCAGAATGACTCTCCAAAGCCACATGTGGTCTTTTTTAGCCTGTGTTGCTCTCCATAGCCTAGAGGTTTACCAAGATTTCTTTCTGGTAGATGGAAGCAGAGTGTAAGAAAAGAATAGGAAAGAAACAGACATATTCAGGAAATTTATAACAATTAACTGTGTGTTTCTAGCTAAAGAAACAGAGGAAGTTAAGGCCTGCAGACAGTCTAAGAACGTAACACTTGTTTATTTTACAATATTAAAACACATACTTGTAAATCAAATACCAGCTTGTTACACACTGATACTTGATGCACCTGGTATGAGAGACAGCCAGTCCCCCGTTCAAGTGCCTACCTGGCTAGCAGCATGAATGAAATCAGTGACATGGTTTAGTTTGCACAGTTAGTCATGGAAAGCAACAAAGAAGTGGAACACAATGCTTCTGATTTCCTCACAGTGTTACAGAGCCCCTTATTTTAAAAATACATAAAAAGACTCTTAAAAAGATAAGAGAAAAAAAGAATTATGTTTAACTCCATTATGCCTCAGAAAAAAAAATGATCATTTCATGTTCTTTCAGTATAAAGTCCCTCAATGTATCATTTCATTATCTTTCATCTAAAATTAATGCTGAATACACTGAAAGGCTAGTAATAGCATTTCAAATACCAACATTCATGGCATGTAATGCTTCATAAACTTTGCTTCATCATCACATTGTCATCTAGCACATCTCAAATAGCTTGTATTGAGGATAATGATGCACACAGGTCAAAACATAAGGATTATATTCAGTTTTTGGCAAAGTTTGACACTCAAAAATCTCTGATTCAATTCAATTATACTTCTACCCACAGTCTTCTGAAAGAAAATTCATAGAGACAAATGAAAAATATAAGTCCGACCGTATCACTTGTCGGATTACATTTTGTTCTGACTTCCTCCTCATGAAGGACATGGATAGCTGCTGCCCATTTTCCTATCCCCTTTCATAAAGCATAATACTATAGACATTGCAACAAATTAGGTATAAACAATGACAAATGTATTAAGTGATCTGAACTCGGTTCTTAACTTTAATACTGAAAATCATTTCAAATCTCTGTGGAAGAAGTTAGATGAAGGCATACACAACCAGACTAGGAAAAAAAAATCATTCTACCATCTGTAGAAATGGTATTTGAATGCAAATTATTCAGCAATCATTTCAATATACATAATAACCCAATTTACTTACCTGAGACTGTACTTTATTATTGAAGTGAGTAACCTCAGCTCCTATCAAAGGACATGCAGAAATCGACTGGATGACACAGTTCCTGCATTGTAAGTAACTTGTCAGAGAATATTCCTTCTCATTCCAAATAGCATTTAAAGATAAACCGGCATTCACATCTTCCAAAAGAAAGAAAGAGTGCTTTACGTAGACATCAAGAGATATTTTAAAGCAGTCACAAGCTGCACTTCACATTTCAAAACATTTTTTTGTTTGTTTTGCAAGAAAGCAAGGTGATAAAGAATACTTACTAATCTCTGAGAATTCAGTAGCATTTAAAATATGTGACAAAAAAATCACAGAATTGTGCCATCTTAGCACCAGAACTGCCCACACACTAGCAAAAAGCAGTACTTTACTTTTGGTCTCTGTCACCTGAATGCTGCTAAAGTATCACAAATTGCATAGTATGACACCAGGCATCATTTCATATCAAATATGAACATCACATCACTTCTACAGAGCCCTACTTCACCGACTGTGCTAGGGTATATGCTTCATGGAGTTTGATTTGCTATATGGTATGTAAATTATTCTGTTTTCATTATCCTTATCTTTTTTTTTGATCAGAATGCTATGCAAGGCCCTGAGAAATTTGGAATGGAGAGGAAACTGGTGTCCGTCTTTAGTGTTTGGTTAAACATAGAGAGCTCTACACTCTCTCACTACACTCAGACAATTGCTACACAGAAGAAAACATGTAGAAAGCACCTTTTGTTAACTTGACATTCAGTGTCCCTCAAGAGGAGAAATTTCCCAATAAGGAAAAATTACAAAAAAAGCTTGAGTAAAGCTTTGAACATCATATATAATTTAACAAAAGACAAGTTATAGTCTATTTGAAAGCTCAGATGTTTCTCTTGGCTCAAAAACACTTTCCAGAAAAAATCTGCAAAACCTGTATAAGTAGTTTGGAAAGTGGTAATACAGTGAAAGACTTCTACAGGTCCTCTCTATAGAAGTAAATCTCCTATGTAGATCAAGATATAAAAGCATATTACCAAAATCAAGAGGCACATGAAGAAAATGAAAGGTATTTCATTTAAAGCTATAAGACTTGACAAATGTTAGGTGGTATTTATCAGTAATCAGTAAAATTTACCTTTGCTTTTCACGGGCATCTGATAAACCTTCAAAGTTTCTTTTAGATGCTTAAGACTTGCAGCATCTGAGATGACCAACATCATATTATCATCTTCTGAGCTGCCAGCTAGTTGACATGCACAGTTATTAATGGATTCTTTACTTCTTACTGTAGTATTTCTGAAGAGTTTCCAGATTATTTTCAGTTCAATATTACTGTACCGAGCTTTTCTCAAAGTTCCTATGATTTAGAAAGCAGGGTGTAAGACACATATAAATGGTTTTGAATTCAGTACTGTTCAAACATACTGCAAATTTTCCACATTTACAAGATGGTAATTTAGGCCCTGATCCAAACACCCACTGAAGTCAGTGAAAAGACTTCTATTAATGCAAATGGACCTTGGAAGAGGGCCTTATTTAAATATTTTAACGCATCCAAAATTTACTTTTCAACAGATAATTTCCCCCTTGTTATTACTCCCAAACTCAGCGAGTTTGATTCCACTTTGAATAGAGACTCATTTATTTTTAATTTTCTTCAAACCAATGCAAATTATTATTTTTCAACTTTCATGAACCAACTGACATCTGGAGATTCAGTTTAAATAGCATTAAACTTCTTGCTGACAATGGACATCCTGGTGACAGCTAGTATTCAAGGACCTCAGTGGTTCAAAACATTTTTATTTAATAGTTACTCCATTTCACAGGTTCTATACCAATTAGCAAACACAGGGCAGTGCTGCTAAAATATTATTAAGGAAAAAAATTAAAGTCTACTGATTACATTACACAAGTCCAAAAGGAAACAGATTATGACTGCTCTGGGAAAATGGAGAGGCAACAGCCTCTATCACCTGGGCATCCCTGCTTTATTTGTAAGGTAACGTGGACTTTGCTAGCTGGCGTGTGACTTTCATGGCTCCAGAGCAAGAGGGGCATCTTCCATTTCCCCTCAGGCTCAGATCTGGTGTGCAGAAGAGGGTACTTGCTTGTTCTTGGTATTTTCTGGTTCATATAATGTCTGGACTGGCTTTGTGACCTGATGTGCATTTCAGCTACATCACACAAAGGAGTCATGAGCACTAAATGCTCACGCACACAGTTCCTGCCTATTCAGCCTGGCCTCCCTCACTTTCATGGCTGAAGACTGTTTCAGGAGCTTTTTCTTTTTGCTAATGTCACTTTTGATAACAGTTCCATGATTGCTTCATCATTTAATAAGCTTTTAGGGCCTTAGAGAACAGGAAGAAAAGTTTAAAAATCCCATAGCATAGCACGCTCTAAATGAATCCACGCAAAAGTTTATTTCTAAGACTAAAAGTCTATCTCCAAAAGCTTATTACTAATTGTTTCTGCGTGTAATTCATGACAACTTCTTTTAATTAGATCATTACTACATACGGCCCAGCAGAGTGAAGATACAGTGCCTTTTTGAAATGTAGAAGAGTTATTGCCATTATCAACTTGTAGACTTTCCCAAATTAAAGCAACTCAGAAAAACAGTAGGGCCAATTTTAGGGCACATCTAATTCTTGTTTTATTCAATGCTCTTTAGTTTTGACACAAACTAAATTAATGCAGGGTAGGTTACATACTGAAGAACAACGAAGTGATCATACAGTTCGTTTCTCAGTAAAACTTTTGACAGTTTCATTTAAAACATGTATTAGATTCACAGAGCTGCTGTGCCAAGATATTAACCACATTCTCACAGCAACTGGTAGCAAATTAACACCTAATCCTTAGAAACAACATACTGCAGTGAATAGGCCACTATATTACAAATAATCTCTTTCAGCCTGCCATACTGCCAAGACCTGTTGCCTCCAGTTAACTCTTAAATGTCGTTCAGGTTTCCATCATACTTCGAGATAGATCAATACATCTAAGACCACTTAATCAAGGAAGAGAAATACATCAGAAAGGTTACATTAATTTATTTTCACTGAAATACCAAGTAGAACAGGTTTCTTTGTTGTGACAACTTCTCCACCCAAAATTTTTTCTGCAAGTCTCTAGTGTATTTCTAACAACTTATTTATTTACTTACCATACCTAGTGGAGAAATTAACTAATTATTCTAAAATATGCCTTCAGCATCCAGCACCGTGGAAGGATAAAGAATCCTACCATTCCTAACCTGAAAAAAATGACCAGTTACGTAGACCTTACCTTCTGCTTTTGGTAGTATTTCAGCTCCACATATTTTACAATAGAGTCCTTTCTTGCAAGGTTGTTGGTGGTTTTCCTTCTAATGAGCCAATATGCAAGTTAACGTGAATACTAGTTTGCATATATTAACTATGCAACTATACAGATTGAAGCATGTAAGTATAAACACATTATGAAATGTATCAGAACTACTTGAGTCATACTTCTTTAAATGCCTAAATTTATTTGAATCAATGTTTGTCATTTATGTTAGCTTAAAATTAAAATACACTACAGACTAAAAATGTTTAACCTAGTCCGAAGAGAAACAGTTTTATATAAAATATGAGATATTTTACAGCCAATGATGCAGCAGGATGTCAAAGATTTGGCTTGGAATTTTGCAGAGGAACCTGAGAAAACTGGTGTCCAACTCTTGCAGAATTTCTGTATGATTACTTCCTTACACTGCAATCCCTGCCCTAAAAATGACATACTAACCAGAAATTAGAAGCACTACTTCTACTGAGATAGGAATCCCATCTAATACGATTTACGAGCTGGACTCTGTAGGCTGTCAGTATCTGCAGCTTCTACCCACGTTAACACGACTTAAAAACATTCTGCTCCTTTGCTTCACATGAGAAACAAAGGCTTCTGTTCAGAGTGTAAACTGTAAATATCTAGAGCAAACCGTACAGACCATGAATACACTATTCTATCTATATATTTATATAAAAAATAATTTAAAAGGTATCATAAAATAAGTACTTTGTATTTCCCCTTAACATTCAACAGTAACCACTTAAAAAGAGATACTTTATCTACCTTTCTTTCACAGCTGTAGCCACATGCCCTAACTGTAGCTCTTCTTCGCCTGCATTGTCTCCGAACTTTCAATCCTTTAATAAATCCAAGATTTCATGATTACTTTAGACAGAAGAAATTGTATCAACGTATTATATACATAAGAAATTTTCAATAATTTAGCTTTTCCAGAACTAGAAAATCCAAAGAAATAATTCTGTAGCAACTCAGCTACAGTCAGGATTTGAGTTTGGTGAATCTCTGTATGAACACTTTTAAAGAAAAATCTAGTATCTAATAAGCAAAATGTTGAGTTTTTACTAAACCATTATTATTATTTTTAACGTATTAATTTTATATAAAACGTAGACATTGCAAATTAATATAAAATATTTGACATGAAGAAGGGGCATATATATCCATATATTAAGGAATTTCTAATAAAAAGCAAGACAACACCAGATAGATTCAAGGAAGTCAAAATCTGCTCCTGATCAGGAAAGGATGGACTTTTAAAGATGGTACATAAAGAGAGGCAAATCTGTGAAGATGACAATTAAGGGATAGTATTCCATGAGATGAGCAGACAAGCCACTTAACTTAAGTGATTTCTATTACTTATTTAGATGCACATAAACATAAAAAGTAGTTTGGTACAGGAAATTTGTTAGATCTTTAGATGTGTCATATGTTTAAATTGCACCCAACATCAGAGCTTGCTTCTGCACTATCAAGTGGGAGTGTGGATGTAGCTAGCTAAAAAACATCGGCACCTGATGACTGAGAGAATTCCATGAAACTTGAACCAAGAAGCACGGTTCTTACATAGCAGCAGTAAAAGAAAAGGCTTAACCAAATGTCTTGTAAGAATTATTGCAAGATAATGCTTGTTAAAGAAGTTTAACAATATCCTTAACACGCTTGCAAACACAGGATCTATTTTATAAAGGTGTATTTATTGTGCAAAGAGATACAATTTCAATCATTTTGATAAGAAAAAATTCACAGTTCTGCAGAGATGGTGACAGAATGTTATTTAGATGAACTCCTAAAGAAAATGACTGGTCAACAATTTCACCTCAGCTCTCATCAGGATATACAGATACCTATAAATCAATCTTAAGATTGCAAAAATCTTGCATCTGCTTGTTAATACATGATGGAAATGAACAGTCTTTTCTTGAAAATCATGCATAATGTTTCATTACAGCAAAATCCTGGCTTATGTTTTGATTGCAGTAAATCAAATAAATGTTTAAATTGTTCACAAAAAAAGAGTACACTGAGGCAGATTTAAAGTCCATTATGTACAAATTTACATTGTTATATGTGGCATAGAAAATATGGTTGAAGGGCAGAGGAGTACTTGTTTTGAAACAAATACATACAGAATCTGACCAAAAGAAACAAAAGAAAAGAAAGGAAATTTTAAAAGAGTCATCAACTTTTATATAAAACAAAGAAAGACTATTTGAAGATGAATGTATTTGATGATGATGATGATGAGAGGCAAGTGTTAAGTACTGCTATTACACAGCCTCCGATGTGCTCATTTTAACAAAAGAAATTTGAGGGAAACAAGTGCTGAAGAACTTATCTATTTCCATATCCATTCTTCATCTATCATGTTACTTGATCCACAAAAATGCTGTTATACATAATTAATAAAAATAATAAGAGATGCAAATAATCTTTTTTTAAAAATATATATATATTGATATTTTGCTTTCTGATGTGAACTCAACTGTTTGTATTTAATGGCAGACTAATTAACTCTGTAATAGACAAATCTTCTCTTCACCCTACAATTACAAGTAGAATTACTTGGGTTTCTATTCAGAATTTCCACACATGATGTTTGTCCTTTGACCACAAAGTTAGGGTGAAGAATCTGAATTATATCTACAGATAATTGCATGTTGCATGACTTGCACAGTGAAAAACAAAAACATAAAATGAACGATTGAGCTTGATAGTTACATATATTAGATGTTAACTAGAATGCCATTACTGCTCTATAGGGCGGCTACGTTATAAAGGCTGCTCACTACATTTCCCATAGAGGCTGTCACTGTGTGCTAGTATTGTTCAATAAAAAGGATGACACACCTTTATTTCGTGATCTGGAAAGACTGATTTTCCGTTTTTTGGTGTCCATCTCTTGAGATTCTATCTGCTCTGCTTCTATTCCACTAGTCATCTTTGCATCATTAACTGCACTATTCTTACTCCCATCGTTTTGCACTATTCCATGTAAACTTGTGTTTCTGTCATCATCATTAGCCATTTCTTTTGTTACAGTTAGTGTTTTTGAGGTATTGATAACAAAAAGATCATCAGCTACTGTGGATGTTCCACATTCACTCAGATTCTCATTTGTGTTACAGGCTGGATCTAGTGCTCTGATTTCCTGTTCCTCTGATTCCACATCATCATAGAGTTCTGGTGTGAAGTAGATACTCTCATCCTCATCCTCAGCTCCTGCAGATGCATTTAACGTTGAAAGTTCAGATTTCCCTCCTACAGAAGGAAGCTCACTGCAGGGCTCAGTTTGAAGCTGTAGCTCATCAAGATGCTCTTCGGCAACCGGAGCCTCAGTATTTTTAACTGAAAAATTAGTTGTTTCCAAATGTGATTCTGGTACACTTGGTTTATGTTCTGAAATGAATGATGACTGGCATTGATTTACACCATCAATAAGTTCACCAGCACTATTCACATTCTTCTTTTGTTCGCTGCTTGCTGTGGACATGCAGTTTGCAGCTACAGGCAAAGGCGTTGAAGTCAGTGGTTTAAAGCAGCAGTGTTCTTTCATAAAACCAGAATTAGTCCAATCATTCTTTTTTGCTCTCTCTATTTTAGTTGCAGGCGTTTTGGGTGTGGAGTCCATATGTTTTCTTCTTTGTGTTGCATTGTGAGAATGACTCCCTACATCAACTTTCTGGCCACCTGTGAAAAATCACAAAACATTAATTAATCCTATATGCCTTCCCCCTGCTGATTTACAGCATGTTTAGCACATCAAAATTACCACTGTTTTATTAGGTTTACAGATATTTTATAATGCTCATTAAGATCCAATACAAACAAAAGCCCAGATGTTACAACTATCTTTGCACATGAATTGTCTTAATGAAATCAATAGATTAACTGGCCCATGTAAAGTGAGAGCATATGTACAACTGGATTTAAAATCTGTATTTTTTATGCTTTGTACTCTTATGTTATTTACATCTTTTTTTACCTGAAGTGAAATGATAAGCTTTCCTAAAATTTAGGAATGGATGGATAGTTACTAGTAAAGCTGTTACAGAAAAAGATTGAATACAAGGCGTCTTACTATGTCTAAACAACAGACATAGTTTGAATCAAAGCACTTGTCTTGCAATAATGCTCAAAATATGTTTGAAGCACACAAATTTAAATTCTCTTCATATTTTTCAATTACAAAGGCAAATTAAGTGAAAATAGTTTTGATCGTACTATGAACTTCTCAAATATTATCAATTGTTTTAAGACAAGCAGATGGAAAAACAACTAATTTTAGTACGTTGAGCGCAGCTTATAACATTTGTGAATAATTATCATGTTGTACTATAACACTCAAGTAATTTTAAAAAACACTTGTTTCTTCCAAAAAAAGAGGTGACTGGACATTTGAAATTGTAAATGAAGTCCTTTTTTCCCTACAGGAAATGAACGTACTTCGTTTCTTTGCTGCCGTGATATTACTGGGCTGTTTTGATGTTGCAGGATTAATTGAATTGATGGGTGTAGTAAAATGAGTATCTGGGACCAAATTTTGCTCCTCACTTTTAACAGGAACATCTGGTGACAGCTGAATAGTTGCCTCCTGTTGAGAAGCTGATGACACGTCTTTTGAATTTGAAGGTACATGGAGAAATTCACTACTACACGGTGATGAACAATCAATGCCTTTCTGGTTTCTTTTAGCAAATGCTTGCAAGGATTCAAGTGCACTACCAAAATTTTCATGATGCTGGACTTGTTGGCGAATCCATTTAGATAATCCTAAGGGGGAAGGGGGCGGGGGGGGAGAGAAAAAGAAAGTGTTACCACAAAACTATATCGTATATACTATTTACTGATGTGAAATAGCATCCAAATATTGCAAATACATCTGCATATGTACAGCATACACAGACTCAAGTATTTCAAGTAAGATAATGTATGACCTCCTTTCAGGGCTGGGAACTTGATTCAATGAATGACACTATTAATATTTGTCTTTCTTATACAAAGAAATAAAAATGAACCGGCACCTTTACCTTTTTCAGTAACACTCTTTTGAAATTTAAACTGCTGCACTGCAAAAACACCATTAGAATTCTTTTATACAAGGGTGTTCACTTTGCTTGTTATCATGAATTATTAATAATTTACATAGAGTACGCCTATTTATTGTCATACCAATAGCGTATGACAAAAATTAGAATTAAATAGAATGAAGCTTTTACAACTTCGTATTAGATAATGTAAGATACAAAGAAATAATCACAACTACCCAATAGCAAAAATATAATGCAACATAACATTTAAATGCAAGGCAATATAACACCGTTGTACAGTCATCATTTTTAGAATTCTCATATAGCAGAAGTTTTAAACCTAATAGCTATTCAGATGATATTGGAACACACAAGAATGGAGTAAAAAATAACTTTCTTAATAAAAATGTAATGTTTTTAAATTCATTGAAATTTTATTTTAAATACCAATTGTTTAAAAGTCTCTGACAAAAGAGAACTCGATTCTTCTGTGGAGTTTTGCTTTTTAGAAAAAATACTTCTCAAATCTTAATCATATTGATTTTATATATTTTTATAGATATACATTCCGTTTCCTTAGATAATTTAAATATAAAGATAATTTGATAATATGGATAAAATTGATTGTGTCTCTTTTTACATATGCACACACTTATCTAAAGAAATTGGAGTTTGTGTATCAATTTTATATATAAAAATTGTTATTTATACAACTCACATTTTTGTATTTTATAAAGAGTTATATATACATATCTCAACTATATATGTGTATATTTCCATTTCCTTAGAGAACTTGAATTTATTTTTATTGTAAAAGACATATCAGAAAATCGTTTGAAAATTGTTTGACTTGTACTATGGTGGCTGAGCTCCATCTGCTGACTAGACAGCAACACTGTCTGTTTACTATGTCCTTTTACCCATTCCTTCTATACAGGGCAGGAGCAAAGATACATAATTCATTCCTAAGCAGTTTCTTCCTTTTTTTTTTTCCTCCCTTTTCTATTAAGATAGTATGCATGTTGTGTTTTGTTTTATCTATATTTATTTCCAGCCAGTATAAAACCACAAACAGAAGTTACTTTTTTGCATATTGAGCATTTAGGGGTTCCCTATAATAGGAACAGCCCAGGCCTTTACCTGTTCTTACCTAAAAATTTAACTACATTAAATTCAGACTGCTAACTCAAATCATTAAAGCTCCTTATCAATGCAAAGTATACATCCACTAGAGATGTATCCAACATCCAAATAAAAATCTATTGCCTACCTTTTTCATACATACATATACACACTCACCTGTGCACACATATGTATATATACCCTACTTATATTTAATATGCAAAGATTCAGAGTGCTAAGGTATTTATTTATAAGCAAGAATAAGAAAGAATTCTTAAATTCTTCATACTGAAATTTCTGTATCATGATCTGCATACATACAAAAGGGAAAGGAAATTAAATTAACTGAATATTGGTACCAATGCATTTTCAGAGCACTTTATGAACTAGTGATATTAAGTGCAGTTTTAGGCTTCTAAGTTTTAAGTAGACATTTCAAGTTTAACAGCTATACTTTGTATGGCTTTCCTTACTCACCTAGGAGTGAAAGAAAAATATTAAAAAAAAGTTGGGTTTTTTTGTTTTGTTTTGTTTTTGTTTTTTTGTTTTGTTTTTGCTTTTTAACAGCTTACCTGTTATGTACTTGTTAGGGTTATTCCGGAAGCGGTCATCGACTAGAATAAGAGCACCCCAATCACTTCTATGTCGTATACACCTACAGGCAAGCGATAAACAAAGAGCGTATATATAATTAGAATGCATATAATCAAAAACTGTGGGAATCAGACAAGAGGAACTGCAAAATGTCAGCCTGCTGGAGTATGCAAAAACATACAGAAAGTGCTTTCCTACTCTCTTGCAACTAAAAAAAATACATTATGAATGCAAAAACTACACTATCAGAGTATATCATGGAAGCTTAATTTTCATGGACTTCTTGAATTTACTATATGAAGATAAATAAAATAAATACAAATACTTAGCAGCTAATCAAGCCATATATTATTTGTTTTCCACTCTTAACTGGATAAATTAAATACTGAAAGTTGAACATGTAAGAGTGTAAAAGAAAACAAAATGGACTGATACAACGGCTTGCAGTTTTTTTAAATAACCATGCACTTTCATAAAGAAATGTAAAATTCTGCAAATCAAAGCTGAGTGATACTGTTAAGTTTGTAACTGAGTTGTTACAGGCATACAAAAATATTCCAATATTCACTTCACATGTGTTGATATTTTTAACATTATTTGGATTTCTATACACTGCCTCCCAGAAAAAAAAATATAAAAGAACAGTAATAACATAAATGAAATGTTGAAAAGAATCTGTCTGTAATAGCTTCGGATTATTATTCCCATTTCATAAGAAGAGGGCAACTTTTGAAAAAGATGTACATATGTACATGAAAACACAAGCGTAACAGTCAGGCATTAAAATGGGAGTGACAAGGTTGGTTTCCTCCAAATAAATTTGTATTTGAAGTCTCTCCACGGTCGGAAAAGCTACCACAACTTCTTTAAGGAACAGCCTTCTTCCCACTTTTCATTTTTCATTGGTTGATTAAGTGTTAACTCATAGTTTAAATGAATGACACAAACCGGAGAGACGTCCTACACTTTTTAGGAAAAGCAGCACTGCAACGAATTCATAGCATGGTTGTCACCTGGCCATTCACACCATCTGCTATATTCCCAAAGGCTGCTATTTCATTTCATGGTCTTGTGTTACTTTGTATAATGTAACAGCACTGAATTAAGAGAAAAGTGCCAGACTGAAGGCTAGCGTGTTTCTGCTCACTTCTACCCCTGCAGGCATCTTTGCAGCAAGAAGCTTGTATCTACAGCAACTACTTGCTGCAGTTTTCAGAATGAGCTACATTCTGGTTTATATCACCTTAGTAGACTGCTCTGTTTTTATAAAAATAGTCATTGTATGCTGTCATCCTTCACCAAACCGCAGTTAGTAAAGACTTAGTCTAACGATACTATACACGACTCACACATTTATTTCAGAATGGAAGTCTATTCTTTCCCTTTAAGTTTAGACCAGCATGAGTTCATTCACATAAATTATACAACAAGCAATTTCACTAAAGCTAGAATTAAGTTAAAACTCCCATCGGTGACAAAACTTCAGATTCATTTCTTACTGTTAGAATTCCACCACCTATTTTTATTTCTTTCTTAACAACTGTTAACAAATGGTCTTATTTTGCGAAGTGAAATCTAAGAAATCAGACCTGTAACAAGAATTTACAATGAGATTTTATTACTTAAGACTATATTCTCAAGTTTCTTTCCAAACTATCCATTTATGTTATTATAACTGATCTATAAATCTGTGTCTGTGCCTCTATCATGCAGACATATATCACACATACATCTATAACAGATGTATAACATTCATGACAGATACAGATGATAGACTGTATCTACGTATATATATGATAAACTTCTTTGGAGAAGGATGAATTAATTTTATCCTGTTAATAAATTTTAGGTTTTTGTATTTTTCCTTTTGAGAAGGTAAGCTATACCACTTCTAAATCTGGAAAAAGATCAGTAAGCATAATTGAATTGACCTTTTGCAAAGGTCTTAAAAAAAAACAACAAACATACTATTTCTCCCTTTAAAAAAATACTTGTAAGCTAAACATCAAACAACTGTTCTAAGCCCACCAAGAGCAATAATTAGCATAATTATATATTATATAATATATATTATATATAATCTAATATAAATACAATGTATAATATATTATATATATTATAAATATCATATAAAGACCTAAGAGAATTTTTGTTTGGTTTATAAGTTCAAGAATTATTTTTCTCTGCAAATACTTTCCTTTCTGTATATCTGGACTAACAAAAACAAAACCTGCAAACAAACTAAAGCAGAGTCCGAATGTAAAATGATAACTCGGAGTTTTAACAACACAAATACACAACATGTTCTGCCAGTACAGAACAGCTGAAGACTTGATTTCTGTAACAAGATTTTTGGCCTGGTTATTCCTTCTGTGCTAACAATGAGGAATTAATCAGTGAAGATGTCACAAACAAGAAGTTCTACAAATAAGTATGTTTTTATTTATATTCAGTTTATCTCACCTTCCCAGGGCCTGGTTCAGAGCCCTGTAAGCTTGAATTTCATACCACTGACTCCCTGGTAAAAGGCCTCTCGAATTTTTGTGCTGGTCATTGTACTTCCTCTTTAATTCAACCTAAGAAAGAAATCACAATATGTTGTTTTTAATAATAGTTCTGAAATAGAAATATTCTAAAAAGGGAAAGGAATCAGACATTGATTAAATAAGCAAATATATAAAGGAAAAAAGGGAGCTTGTTAGATAAAATAGCAGGCTAGAAACAACATTTCAATCCCATTTCCAATTCCATATAAAGTTTTGTCCAGATCATAAATAAATGTGATTTTCCCAACCAAACCATTGTTTGTTCACATTACATTATGGCCAACCAAACTAAGCATGATGGCCTTAGTCAAAATTAAGGCCTACCTCAAGACAAAAATAACTCTGGGTCTCAGCTCTTGCCGTTAGAGTCATTTACCTAAGAACCACAGATCACCAAAACCTTCTGAAAAAGGTTTAACGCTGTGTCTGAGCTTATACCATGGAGCCACTGACTTTCTAACTCTTGCAACATGCACAGATCAGAAAGACAAAAACTAATACAGATTCAACTCGAATAACAGCAGTTCTCCTGTCTCTCTATCAAAGCAGAACACCCCTGAAAGTGAGGGGGCTTCTGGAGCAGGCTCCTCTTCGGGAAAAATGCCATCTCCCAGCTGCTCCCAGGGCAGCTCCGACACCAACCTCAGAAGAAATTCCTCCACTCTCCTTTCTTATCGTGTGGATAACGACCCATAACACGCCTGACGTGCGTTTGAACAAGAATTTGTTACTTGGACATTATACACACTTTAACATATATCAGAAGAATTTATTATTATTGGGAACAGGGGATTTTTTTTTCCCCCCAATAAACAAACATAAAACTACACCAGAAAGGGTCTTTCCATTGCTCTTTTGTACAGTATTAACCTTTCTAAACTGACAAGCGAAAGGACACGCTTCAGGAGAGAAAACAGCAGACTTCTAACCTCTTCTGACAGGTAACTTTCAAGTTGAATTTGGATAAGAAATCTTATTTTATGTACTTATGCCCTTTAAATTGCCTGTCAAATTTACAAATTCAATCTTTACAGCCAGAAAGTAAATTCAGTTTGATTTCACAGATTTAATATTTGTTCCGGTCACTCAGAATCTATTGACTGGCACAACAGTTTTCCCTCATAATTTTCAAAACAGAAGATGATTTCTTCTGAACACTTAGGCACATTAATACCATTTTGTAAGAAGGAACTTGTATCCAGACCTTTCCACAGATGTAAATACTGCTTGGATAAACAACAGAGCGTTCCTCAGCATTTCAAATTAGGTAGGACATTAGAAAATTTCATTAAAGTCTTTAAAACATAACCAATGGCAATAATGCTCCTGTAAGTACTTTGCATTTGTCTTCTTGCCCTGGTGATTTTTCTAACAATTTCCTCTACTGAAGAAATTCTGTTACCAGTAAGGTTTTGGCCAATTGTAACAAATGTGTCCTACTCCTCTAGCAGGCTATTCAAAGCAGTATTAGAATAACCAGTCATATGTCCTATACTTAAAAAAAAAAAAAAAAAAAAAAAAAAAGATATTTCAATTATGTGCATAAACAAACCACTGAAGATCACCTGCATTATGATACCCTGTGAATAGAATCCATTACAGTTGCATTCCAATACATATTAGCATTATGCAAATGTATACAACTTCTAAGCATATCAATGATGACATTTAATTTTTCGAATTATATAAAAATCAGTATTCACTCGGTCTAAATTTGTAATGGGTCTTTAAAGCCTATTTTTTCTACCTTAATTAAGAAAGGGCTAGCAGAAAATAAACATTTGGTTTTCTCACTTTGACAATCAACGTCTCAGCACGAGACGACAACTTACATTGCTAAGAGTTGAGTTTTCATCAGAAGTCTAGGAAAGGTAAAAGGCCAGGCCATGTCATTTTAATGCAATCAGAATCTATTTCATTGTATAACTCTTACATTATCAAACATCAAATCAACGCCCAATTCAAAATGACATGTTGCATATGTGAAAAAGCCAGTCTCTCCTGCTAGCAAATATCCTAAATGTGCAGTAAACCACAGGCTAGAAGGGATTAGTTAAAATGTCAGAAGACAGCCTTTTACTTTTACCTGTTCATCCTTAAAAATATACTCTTAGCTATCAGGCATGCTTTACAGACAAATAGCTTCAGCAAGCAGCAGCAGAAGGCCCGTGGCAAGCTCTGCCATCTTGTAGCTGTCAGACAGATTAGGCTTTGATCTATCTGGGAGGTCATGGTCACATTCACATTTACTGAAGTCTAACAGCATTATACCTGCTAACTGCTCGTTCTTTTAATGCTTAATTAGTTCGACATCTTTCACTATGGAATATTAGCTGAGAAACAGCAACAAAAAATAAATGTCATGATCAAACTTTGTCTTTTATGACTTGGAAAAATCTTTGAGGTAATTTCTATGACAATTTCAAAGAATTTTAGTATATGTTTTGCTAATTACGATTGAAAAATAATTTTTTCTTCAACAATAACAAATGCATTAAACATTCAACAACATTCTTTCTATTAGATTCTAAGCATTTACAACTCACAAAAAAACTGTGGCAAACTGTGCTTCACCTGAAGAAACCCTGACTTATTCAGGTAATACATAAAGGATTCAGGTAATACATAAACAAGTAAGCAAAGTGGATTTATATTGTGCTTACTATATTAGTCAGCTTATGACGTGACACTCAGAAGACCAGCAGAGATGGTTTTTGAACCTCAGACTAACATGCAGGTTTACATACAGGAGCCTGCAGCATGGCTTTTGAGCAATACGACAGGCTGAAGCAGACCTATTCAAAATTAACTAACAGCAAGGTATAAAAATAGCAATCTATTATAAGCTAATTGTTTATGCAGAAAAATCAATGGTTGGACAATAAAATGAAAGCACTGCTTTTGTTCCCTGAGAATTGAGTTCTTTCAGTTCTGTAAATACAAGACCTCTCCTTATTTTGCAGTAATAATTACAACTTGAGATAAGGAAATTTGAAACAAAATGTCAGTGTATTTTAGATATCTTCACCTACATGCACATCATCATGCTAATTTACTACTGAAGCAGTTTAAGGAGAAAACATTTAACCTTCAAAGAGTAACAACTATTATACTAGACTTTAAATTACATTTTTAAGAAGGAAAACATTTTAGAATCATTTTATCTCAGCTAAAGAACAGAACTTCAGAGCTAAGAGCTACCAGAAAAGCCAAGGATTAGAGAATGTGTCTGGGACATTACCATTCATAACCAGATTACTGTAAACCCGTTTATCAATGCAATTATCACAACCTGAAGGTTAAATGGGCTAAACCACAGCACAGCATTTAGTATTTTGCTCAATTTAAATCTATAAACTGTGGTTGGTTTTACTTCATCTGGCAAAGTTTCAGAAATTTTAGATGCAATAACCAATTTAAACTTCATTTAACCAATTACAGTGCTATACTTTGCTGCAATAAGAAAAAAACAAACAACAAAAAAATCTAAGCTATTGCTAGTAGTTAAAAAGCCAGGCTTGTTCTTTAACAAGGTATCACTTCACTAACATGTCCAATTGACTCCCATTTTCTCTGGTAGATTAAAATTGACCTCCAGGTTGTAACCTATGGGATTACAAACCAGATTTCTCAGAAGTCTAAAGACAAGACAAGTTCATGAACACAACAGCAACACTGTGAGCAGTGTTAAACCTGCATCTGTCTTTAGATCAGCATCTAGCAGCATCGTGCCATGTTAAAGAAAGGGAACTGCTGAAAGAAAAAGGGCAAATAAACTTGGAACTGGATCAATACACGCAGACGCAAGCGCAGTACGTGTAGACACATGTCGAAGCTCATGGCCTCCACTCCTCAGCACTCTCCTCCATTTATCTTCCAAGAAATTAAAAAGAGAAAATGGATACAAAGGTTTTCTAGCTTTGCATTGACTTGTTTCTCTGGTTTTAGGAAAGGACAAATTGTCATGAAAATAAAGAATAAAAGAATATTGTTTCTGTCATCCAGCAAACTTCAAAACCCATAAAACCCATTTGCTTTTTTTTTTTTTTTTTTTTTTTGGTAAACATCTAATTCCCCACTTCCCAACATCAAACAAACAAAAACCCATGTGATCACCTCATTTTCTGCATTCATCCCCCACCCCCTAAAAGGACATAAAAACGTTTTTTAAACAAATCTACTTTCTTCGAAATCTCCTGTGTCCAGTTAGAGTCTCTCCTCCACCTGAAATAGCAATAATTGGAATTCTCCAGGAACACGCTTGCCATCTACTTTCCTCCTGACAAATACCAAGTAATCATAAAAGTTCGCAAGTGCAGGAAAGTAAAAGACATGAAAACCCATTTATTCTCTATCTGAAAACCCTTAAACGGAAGAAGCATTAAATAGTGAAGCATTTGACCTTTTTCCCCTTCCTTCCAAAGTAGCAACAACATCTGGGACATTTAAGACTAAATAACGCACATCTATGGACCTGGCTGAGTCACAGGGCATGCTTCAAACATCCACACTCCCCGGCAGACTTGCTGATAGATAAATCTAAACACAGCAGCTCCATTTTTTAGGCCACACAAGGAAGATAGGGTAGGACGTCATCTTCAAATGTTCCAGGCATTCCAAGTGCAAACGGTGTTAACACAGAACAGCATGAAATAAGCAAATGCTCATCATCCATAATTTACCAAACTAGATTGTGGATATGACAATAATTTATTAAGGTCACTCCAACCATCTCGTACCTCTAAATATGGTCATCAGGCATAAACGACACACTATGCTTTCACATACAAATGCTTTTTTTTAAAAAAAAAAAAAAAAAATGAGCAAAATAATACCATATACCATGAATAAAACATCATTGCCTGGTACTTTGTAGTGCTCAGTCATCTTCAGGATGCTGCTGGACAGCTCTGCACCTATCGCCCTCCCAGGACTGCCACTTGCAGGGGCCACCAACTGACATCAGTTCTGTGCATCGAAGCCACATCAGCTTCCAAATAGCTCAGGGCACCTTTTCCACCTGAAAATTTCTATGTAAAAATGTGCCTCTCTCTAAAAATAGTGAATAATATAAGGAAAGCCATCATCTCTGCAGCCCTAGATCTCATGCTGGCTATCTCACCGAGTCTTGCGCCCAAATGGTTCCCCTGAGAAGACAGATACCACGTGTCCATGGATGTAAACGGTGCAACATCTCTTGCATAAATAAAGATGCAATTAGAGCTAGGAAAAGTTACCAAAATACAGAATGGAGACCAAAATAAAAAATCATGGAGGTGGCAAGAAAGAAACTACATATGGAAAAACACCGCCTGTTTCCCCATAATCCTCCAACAGTTAATAACGAGGTATCACTTATAAAATAAAGCCAAACAGCCCATCAGCAAATGACAGCATAGCACAGTCTCTGACTGCCGAACACTACCTTCAGTGACAGAAGAACAGCAGTACCACTTCACGCAAAGCCATATTTCCCTTATTTTGAATTCACAAGGTATTTTATGACTAAACGCTTCCCAAGTATTCTCACTCTTAATCCCAGTGTTAAAGAGATGGGGAGCTTATGTAATGTTGTAACCGCTGAACACTTTTAGTATTGTCAACTACACCATGTGGCATCTCAGCGATCTTGAAGTTTCACGGTTTGACAAATCTTGTAGCACATTCACCCCAGGCCTATCTACTCATCTCAGGCTTGTAGGCTTTGAGGGACTGCGAACAAGTGACTTGATTAAAATCTAATGCAACCAAAACTCTCCTCTGAAGAGAAAATTCAATCCATTTCCAGTGAAGCAGAAGTGAAAAAAATCAAACAGGCTCCCTAGAGGTACAACGCTGCTGCATACGCTCAGTGGCACTGCGTCTAAGGTGAAGTGGTAAGTGTCAGTCATCCTTACAAATCCCCAAGGTGATAGCTTCACTTTTAGAGCTTTCAACATACTTTGACAGTAAAGTAAAAACTTAAAGGTCAACCCTACTTGCTAAGGATAAGATAAACACAAGAAAATCACTTTGGAATTTTTTATGGATCATAAAAGTAAACTATTAAAGGTAAAGGAAAAGTTCTGATTTGCTGTATTATTTATCCACAGGCTTATCTTCCGGATACATTCAGAGATGATTTCTGTGATCTGTGCCAACATATTGACATCAGCCTTGCACCGGCAGAAGAGAAATGCCAACCGCTCATCTTGCACGTTAAACTGAACTTAAATGTTACCTCTCCTAGCTAGAGGAATGCTGTATTCAACAGGATTTTGCAGCTACTCACATGAGTTAAGCCTGTGCTTAAGAAGAGTGCAGATGGCTTTGACTTTTTACAGCCATTCTCATTTAAAGGAAAACTGGGAAGTGAAAGGCTTTTGAGATATCTTACTGCTTCACACTGATGTAAGAAATTGCCACAACTCCACGTTTTCTGCATTGCTTGTGAAGCCTTAGAGCAAGGCAAACCAGAACCTCACCTCACTTTGAATTTTGGATACGAAGCAGAAGTATTTTTGACGTGATTCAAAGCCATGATGGAATTCATAGAGTGCACATTATGTTTCTTGACTCATAGGTACACAAAATAATCATTTTCATGTAAGATTTTATTTTCCTACACAATAGTATGCAAGAAAATTATTTCATTAACCATTTCTCTAGCACACTTCCTCCATTAAATGAAGAAAATATATGTAGGCTTAAAAATAGCCACAAGGACTAGAAACTAGCTTAAATCTAATGAAAAATTTCATTATTCTGAAATGGTACAAATATCTCAAATTTTTTGATCCCTCAAGAAATGAGAAAGGAACTTCAGCCTTACAGCTGCAAACTTTTGGTACCATTAAGCTGCACATAACCAAGAAAATTGTAATTGAAATAATGTGTTCCGCCACGTTTCACAAATTATGTTGCTGGGAACAATAAAGAAAGTATTTGCCATCTTAGTTCATATTCACACTGTAGCAGCTATGGGAAATACTTCTCATTAATGGCAAACTCGGTTACTGTTCTTGAGTAACATCTCTGCACAGAAAGCCTAGCCTTATCAAGTTTATTTTCCTTGCATATCTATTAATGTAGAAGTGTTCGACTGCCTTTTCCTCTATATTTTGATAAGTTCTCTTAGCTGTTATATGATTAAGTACACTCTGCTGTACTACGATCAAAAGCATCTGGAAAGGTGGAAGCGAAGAAATGCTCTCTGGGAAAGTTAGCTTAATGCTTGCACTTCAGAGTCGCCCATTATCAACATTTCACAGCAAGTTCCTTTATTTTCACATCCCCAAGGTAAGAACAGTAAATTATGACTCAAACTAAGCAAGTCACACTTGGCTCCAAAATCACATTTTCCTACCTCTGGTTTCAGGTCCCAGAGGTGGGCAGAGGAAATCCTGGTCACAGCCAAAGAAGTCATTTCTGGCTCCAAAATAAATTTTCCTGCTTCACTAGAGCCAAACCCTACCATTGAGAGTACCATAGCTTTAAGCAATACTTTAACGTTTCTTTCATATATTTTGCTTTAGCAATTTGATTCTCCAGCAATATGAAACCATTTTCAATAATATAGAATTAAGGGTTTGGCCTCTGTTCCTTAAAACAGTATTGTTATTATCAAGGACACTTACGAACCCTAATCATTTCCTTCTTCCTAATGCTGACAAAGTATTTTAGACTCTTCTCTTTGTGAAATTAAGTAAGCTTAAGATTCTATGTGCCTGAAATTCTTAAATGAGCAACTGGAAAAGACCAGATGCTTGCCAGTTCTACCAGAAGCTGTGGCATACATTTAGAACAAGCATATGAATATATTATACATCATACTTGACAGTGAGTTTCTTGACCAAGTGAAGACTGATGTCCAGATCCAAAATGCTACGATTCAAAATATATAACAAGTTAATAAATAGTATGTTAGCATCAGATAACATGTATATGGGATTACACATCTTTTTCTGTCGCATTATTTATGTTCTCTAATATTACAGTTCACTGGTATTAGCATCAAGTTACAAATCATAAAATATATTTAGAAAGCAGGTTGATCACAGATGAGTAATATTAGTGGAGATGAGCCAACATCAAGCTGCCAACATAAAATACTGCTCTCCTAAGGTACAATTCAATAAACCCTTATGATTGTGCAGAACCCTTATGAGTTCTAGTAGTATTAAAGGGATTACTCACACAAGTAAAAGCTACGTGCAGGAGTAAGGGGTTATAGCATTGAGCCTTAAGAGAACTTTTATTAACCCAAAAAGCAGACATGCAAGTGTATTTTCATGTAAAAACAGAGCACTTTTTAGTTATTTAAACCTACCCCAGAAGCATCATTCATGGATTTTCAAGGGAATTGTTAACCTCTTGCATTTCCTATTTATAAAGGATGTCGTTATTAATAATCTTATCAGTTTCTTCAGTACAGCTACCGAGCATCTATTGCTATGTAAAACAATAAATAAAACAATAAAACAATAAATTAGACCTATTTAGATATCCTACTGTTTACAGTTGGATATCTAAATAGGTTTAATTTGACTTGTGTCACTATATTTTGAATTTCCTTCTGTCTACTCAAAACCCAAGCTGTGCTCAAATTTTCAAATCTGTAAGTTTCAAAATTTTTAGTATTTAAGCTATGTTCTTATTTAGCTAACCAACTATTTCATCAAAACAAATGTCTTAACTAGCCTACAAACTTTAACCATTTCATTTTGGAACTCCACATATCCTAAAATCCCACCAAAAAAAGGGATAAAACAGCACAGAAACATATTTTCTAATATTCAAGAATCTGATTCTTTTAACCCCAGGAAAGAAAAAGAATAAAAAAATAGAAAAACTTGTTAACAAGTAGAAACATTTAAATTAAAATCAGTCATCCTAAAAAAAAAAAAATCAGTTGGTTGTACTTGGAAGAGAGAATCTATGTATTCCTAGTATGATGAGCACTATTAATATGCCTTGAAAACAATAGTGAAAAGAAAAATATATATTTCATAAAATACTGCAATTATCTTACTTATAGCCTTATAAAATTATTTCCACTGAGTGATTTCCTTGTCTACCCTTCTTTACCCAACTGACAATGTGAACTTAAGTAGTAAAGCTACTTTTTTTTTTTTTTTTAAAGGTATCTTCTAAACTTAAAGCTTTGGACAAAACAGGGCATTAGTGAATTTACAAGGAAGCACTGCTAGCTGGATATCACTTTGAATCCAAGCTGTTGAGCAAAAGATGTGTTTATAGTAAGAACAATTTCCCCTAGCAGTATTCTAGGAGCACTACCACACAATCAGCCAGCTCCTCAAATCCGACGCTGAGAGACCAGCCCTTCTCTCATCTAGAATTGATCAGCGCAGTGCTTTGTGCATTATCATATCTAAATATACACACACCAACCTTTAGCTGCATGCAATTTGGCAGCTACTGTTGCTATCCTTACTTAAAAATTTAGAGATTTTCTTCAGTGTAATTTAAAAAAAATAATAGTTGAACCTAACATTAATATTTGGAATTGTTATCAGTAATGGAACGTATTGCCCAAATCCCTATTATATTACATATTTGGTTGTACCTAAAGGGAAATAGAATGCAATTAGTTTAACCTTAAGGAACATAATCCTCTACAAACACAATTCACCCTTGACACATTCTTTTCAATTTTATTTTGTATTATTTAGAATACAAGAATATTGACTTTCTGGAAGCCATTTAGAGTAAATTTTAAGAGTTCCAGCCCTACTGCAGGCCAAGTATTTCCAAAATACCATTTCAGTGTTCACTTCAAAAACAAAGCATTTCTGACTCTAGAAACTGTGCTAAATATTCTTTGAACGTAAATGTTTTTATACTAAAGCACAGTGTGTTATGTTTTAGTGGGACAAAAATGTTACGGCTGAGTAAGTGCCTCAGGAAAGTTACACCAACAGTAAAAGAACGTCGCACTGGGCAGCCACCACTAACATAACCTTACTTGTCCTCATAGGATGTGGGGTTTTTCTACCAAGGCTTTAACTACACACATGCCATAGACAACAAAGAAGTCTTTGGTTGTCCACTTAAGCCCGGAACACAACTCTAAAACCAAAGCTGAGGCAGTTTGGGCTTTGAAGTGCAAACCTATTATTTTCCTGTTTGATTTGGCATTATTAATAACCAGAATCCGTCTGTTTCTGATTTTTATTCTGTGATATTTGGTTCTTAGCTTCATGAAGTAGCCTCAAAAAGCCGGAAAAGGTACACAATAAGATAAAGCAGTGATGGTGGCTGTTATCACTGACAATTGCCAGCAACTAAGTGGCATGCACTAAGCTTATTTTCAGTGATCTTAAATACCAGTTAATTATATATGTATGTTGTTGTTTTTTTCAGTAAGTAGAAAGCAAATCTAGAAAAACACTTTTCCATTAAAGTTAGAAGACACCTAAATTATCAAAAAAGTAATACTCTCAGTTTCCAGGAGGAGGTAACATTATGTCATAATTTCATGACTCAAAATCTCAAGCTGATAAGCAGTGTTAGCTTTGAAAAAGTTTACACTTCCACTCTCAGTTTAAATGGGAAGTGTCACACAGTTACACTGAAGAAGGTAATAGGAATGAGAAAGGTGACACACTGCAATCAATAACGGAGTGTGTGAAAGTGAAAACAAAGAGTGTGAAGCAATTATCTTTATTTTTCCATGTATTTTCTGAAATAGTCTTCTAATCAATCTGAATGCCTTACTTAAAATAGTATTTTCCCACAGTGCTTATCCTATATTTTCACAACCAAATGCCCCATAAAGTCAAGACAGAAAGTAACTTTATTTCTATATGAATGGTATAAGATTTTGCATATAAAAACAGACAAGATGGAAACAAGTACTGTGGTTAGCAGGAGATGAAGCTAATAAGCACTCTAACAATGCAATAGCCTTCACTAACTATGTCAAAAAAATTTACAATACTTTTACCTAGCACATTATATATTTATTTACTTAGGTCCACAAGATATGCTGTGCTGTTCCTTCTTTTTCTGTGTAAAAGGTAACTTAAAGAATTCAAATGAGACTGACAGGAGTAAGATTACATAAGGGTAAACACTTCAAATAAATATTTTGTGCACGTTTGGTATTTTAAACATGACATAAAAATAATGTACAACTCTTTCAATTAGGTATTGATATCCTACCTGAAGGTCTTTCACATTTGGAAACGGAATACCTATGGTTACAACTGCTCGGGCATTCTCATCACAGAAATCCAAGCCTTCACTAACTTTTCCTCTGCATACAGCTATAAGGAGTGCTCCATCTTGAACAAGCCAAAGAGGGATAGACATCATTCCCATTGATAAACTGAATATTAGAAGAAAATTTCAGCAACAGTTTTTAAAAAACGAAACATAATATAGCATAATGCACTGTACCTGTCTGGAAAAGGTAGGGAAATTTAAAACTGGGGAGATTTTGTTAAAAGAATGAGATTAACTCATTTTGATTGATAAAATTGTCATTATGAATACAAGTAACAAAATAATTTTTGCATCATATGATACAGTGGTACTTAATTATGCATGAACCATATGAATCTGCTACAAAGTTTTAAATATTAAACCTTCAATTGTGCATTCCAAAACCCATACCATTTACTTTTGACATAGTATCATTCTTTATTCTCCATACTTCAGTATTTTGAGAAGAAATCTTACAGTAGCTGTGATATAAGTCGGTAAATCAAAGCTATAGAATGTATGGTGAAGCTAGTTCTTTGAGAAACCAGTCTGCACCCTGCTGGACACGTAAATACATGTCCTTACACAGCTCACTGCCTTTTGCAAACCACTACCAGGGTTATGCATCATTCCGTATGCCCTTTATGCTCATGCAACAATGCAAATAGCACTTAACCTTCCTCATTTATCACAATAACTTATTAAACTGAAATTCATTTTAATTGTTTATCCATACCTTATTCTATCTGTTAAGCATATTAAGTATCACCCACTTTTTGTTTCTAACCAAACGAGTCAGCATCAGTAATTACATGTGAGAAGAAAGTACCTTTTTCTCCTTTACATTTGATTGCATCATAGTATATTTTCAGCAGTTCGTCAAAGTCACTCTTTGCTCCTCCTTGAGGCTCTGCAATGACCGTCTTAACCAGCTCCAGGTTTCTCCATAAGCCAGTGTGCATCCAGCGATCTTTTAATTTGTCCAGAAGCTGAAAACAGAAAAATCCACTTATTTTAAAAAACACTTTCAGATGGTTATTTTGTTTTTGTATATATGAATACAAGTTTCGCAACATACTGAATTCATTTGAAACAAACACTTGCACATCTTAAATTTGCACAATATTTCAATACTTTAACACTTGCATAGATAAGTTAGGGGAGGAGGTACTGATGTAGCATTTGTCAACAGCCTCCTCTGCTTCTTGAAGGGCTTTTGTCAGCCTTGCTGTATCTGCCAGATTTTGAATTACACATATTTTACTCCAGATGAGTACATGTTCCAACCCTGTAAGCAAATAAATTTGTTCCACATTCAGTATGAATATAACGAAAAATACGTATTGCATTATAAAAACCTAAATGATCAAAGTGTAAAATTACCATGAAAGCAGAAGTGAGATGGGTGGGGGTATTTGCAGTTAGCTGTCACCACGTGCCCTTTTCTCATCAGTTTCTAGACAGAATTTTATCAAGATAGGGAGCAGAAGCCATTCCTTTACCTAACATATTTGCTCAATGGTGCACAGCAATGCCCTCAAGACCAATGAAAGGCAACCAACACATTTTAGAATGAACTGAGGTGATCTGGTTCAGTGGACAGAAGGTAAATACTTTATTACACTCATTTTACTGTTCAGTGATCATTAGCGTGTCACTAATACCGTGCAGTAGAGTTACCAAGACCCATATGTACAGAAGATTTTAAATTCTCAGTTTCTGTAACATGGGCTATGCTCTTAATTTCCCTTAACTCTGCTCATTGAAGACTTTCTCACTATTTTGCTTCAGGCTACGCAAACTGCTCCAGCTGGAACCTCCACTAGTCCCATCGCAGCGCTTAAGGAGCAGCAGCATCCCTCAGCTCCTAGCCCACTTGCCTTTTTGATGCACTCCAGCCAAAATCCAAGGATCTTGTACAGTTAGGCGGTTGCAAAATTACTCTGTTAATAAGAAGACAGTTCCATATTTCATATTCTTAACACCAAAGATCTGAATTTATTCTCTGACTTTAAGTATTTGGATTGGTCGCTCTTGAAGAACATGCAAGTCAGAAGGGACAAATACCATGCTGCTTTTTGAACTTTGATTAGCTGTGTTCACATTTTTACTCGGACAATTATGATTGCTTACTGCTGGCAAGGTACCGCTCTCCAGCAACTGAAGAAAGATCAAATGGTGACCAGCAGGAACAGCCTCCTACACATACACGCGTTACAGGGGAAGAGATCATTTCTTCCAAAAGTATCTGTCCTAGTGTTTGTCCCCTTCTCTACCAGCTCTGTCATTTCCTGGCAGAATCCTGTCCGTAATCTCTTTTTATATAAAGGGCCATAATATTATGGCCAAGCAATTACTGTGCATCTGGCCATCCACAGCCTGCCACTGAGATTTCCGTTCTTGGCCATGACATGGAGATAATTCTGGTAAAGAAGAGAATCAAATTATTCCTCTAAGTACCTCCATTTAAGACCTGTTAGAGCTGAGCCTGACTGTAATATCGTCAACTTTTCAGACTTCATTCTTCCTTCTATGAACCTAATGCTTGTCCGGGCATCCACCTGACAAGCTGTGCTAAATTCACTTCTGCTTCTGTTTACCACGCATGGCAAAAAGGAGGCTGCTGAGATGGGAGAGACAGGACACATTTGGGTATAAATGAACTGAAATTTTACAAGCACACCTCATGAAGCATTCTTATCAGAAAAATGGTTTCGTAATGAAGCGAACCAAAGCCTGTTGGATCATCTCAGAAAGGGCAAGATTGCTTACAAAGTTACTTAATTCCCAATTCCATTGTATTTCTCTCACAGTTTAAAGCAGGATAACTTTCATTCACCTCTGGAAAGATGGTACTAAGAAACCTTCCTCCAGATTGTTAAGAAAACATCCTTTTCTCTTGTGTGGGCTGCCCAGCCCCTCCAGACAAGTATCTATCAGTCCAGAAGAGGTTCAGGTTTCTCGTTTAATTGAGGGCAACCACCACAATAAAAAAAAAATCTACTTTTTTTGGATGAAAACATGCAAATTATTCATGAAAACTCTTGGCAAGAATGGAACAATTCATTTAATTCATACGCAAGCTACTACTTCTACTTAATGGAGCTTCCTGGAGATGGAAACTTCCTTGTATACACAAAAATATGTGCAAACACACACAACACGCATGCAACAGACACAAAACCCACCAGAATTATGGACATGACCGAATACAAATAAATAAAATATAAAACACATACATGCCTCATAGGAGCTATGAATCAAATGCAAGATTCTCATAAAAAATTATTTCGCTTCAGGTTGGAAAAGTGCAAATGGGAGCAAGATATAATGCCAGGAATCACAAGAAGCAACCATTAATGCCCACAGTCAGTCACTTCTTCTACCCAAGGGAATAATAGCTTCTGCAGTGGAAGGCAGTCTGCGTATATTTTATTAAATCCCCTAAAAATGGATGCTCAAATGGTTTATTAACAAATGGTCTTCCTCCAAGAAAGCAGAAAATCTTGTTAGGTAGAATCTGTCATCTTCCCATGCACTGAAGGATGTTTACTTCAATAGCTTTTTGCCTTTTTTTCCTTTCTTCTACTTAAGGACACCTGTAAGCTATGATCCACAGAACCTATGAGCTCAGTATTTAGATTTACTGTTCATTTTTGTCAGCATCCTCCCCCTTTTTTTAGGCATCTTTTGAAGCACTCTTGGAGTTTGGGAACAGAGGAAAAGTTTTAACATCTCTTGCCATTACGTTGTACTCCTAAACTAAATCCTCTCATCCTGTGTCCATGAAGGAAAAGCTTTGCTCCTTTTCATTTGCTGCTTTGTCTTATACAGTGCCAAAACCTGCATTAGAGGTTTCCCATGTCACGGAGCAAGACTGAAGATTTGTTTAATGTATTTTACCCTAAGGCAAGTTCATTGTAATTTCCAGCATCTTAAAGAAGTTGAGAAGTTAACTTGCAGCCATCACACTGCTGCAGCATAATCTGGGAATACACTTTTTCTGCAGCATTCCTTACCACTGACGGGGATTTCTGAAGCAGCAAATACCTGCGATGAGGGAGGGTCTCATGGAAAACACAACGACACGATGAGCTACTTATTTTGATTTACAGTTCCCTAGCTCTGTCCTGCTACGAGCACTTGTTATTAAACTTTCTTTACATAAATTATTCCTTAAATATTTTAGCGTTGGTTGACATAATGAATGGATTGCTCCTTACTAGTAGAGGAGAAAGGGATTACGGGAATAATCCCTCCATCAAGAAGTGCCTGGGGAAGCTATGGAACAGTTCAAAATATGATAAGATGTTCAAGAACAGTACAGGGGGAATAAAAGGATAATGAAGCCACTCGTGACCCAAGTAGCCCCTGAGAAAATAAAATAACTCTGGCTTTATTAGCTAGTTTAACAACTATTAACTCTTTAATAATAACCACCAGTTACAATTGCATTGCATATTCTCATGCGTCTTTAAAAGTGCGTGCTATCTTGTTACCCAGAGGTTTGTATAATGACAACTGAACAAAAGGTATTTCAAGGTGCACAAAAGTTACACAAATTTCTCATAACCCTATTAGAAGCCTGCCATTACACACCAAAAAAAAAAAAAAAAATCAAAACCTTCTCTAAACTTCAGTGTTTTTTCATCTTGTTTGTATGTAATACTATTTAACGATAAGAAATTCACTTTTCAACTGTTAAGGATACTTAACATTTTCATCGTTACTTGGATATAAAGGGTAGCTGAGGAGAGCAATGAAACAGCCGTTAGTTTTTTCTTAATAAAATCACAGTATTGGCACCACTGTTAGTGCAAAAAGTCAGAGATTCTCGAGGGACTAACATTGATCTAAAAGCCTTTTCCCATGCAGAACTCCTCGTGTGTTTGCTACTAGAATTTTCTTTTTGAATAAGCACTGCTTCAAATCAAAGTGTGTCTCCAGTGGACTGGAAATGTGTCTGAAGGGTCAAACAGAAGTTCCATACACAGTCAGCAGAAAACTTCAGAAGCAGGAAGCAGACATCCCTGTCCAACCCTGAGGCTGAGCAACAGGACTTAGCGCACTCAGCTCCGCTTTGCTAGAACTGAAGGGGCTTTGATGTGCTTGGGACTAACAGGGCAGTCCCTTGCAGAAAGCAGGGTTATCCTTCAATCCACCAACGTGTGTAAGGGACACACAGAGGAGCACCGCTGCTATAATGACGTCCTCTTGCATCGTCTTTTCAGTCTTAGTCCGTTAAGGCACATTCTATACACAGCCACCAAAATTCTACATTTACCTGGAACGGTGTGAGGAAAAGGTGGCAGTTTTAGAAGCACCTAAAATCTCACACTACAAACATTTTCCCTTTCATTTCAAAAATATATTATATTTGTTTTAATAAAATATAGACATTTACATCTTAAGACCATTTCCAGCTACGTTTTGTAACACCTGAGGTTTCTGGAGAAACAACGAATAGAAAAGACTGACCTGGGCCATTCCCTGTTGAACACCTACAACTGACTACAAGAAGGTGCTTCCAAAAGATACCTCCACTAAGCCAGTACACGACAGTCAGGAAGATTAGGGATTTCAAACCCAGAATAAAGGGATTCCCCCAAGCCCTGGCAGATGGAGAAGAACATAGTTTCACGTCTAGGGAAACTGAAATACATCATGTTACTTACCTACTACACAGACTATGGAAATTACAATTTTTCTCAGGACCACCAAATGGTTTCTTTTTCTAGAAAGTCTCACAGATTTATTCACTTTTGAATTTACAGTACCAAAAACATTTTAAGAAACTGCAAATGTATGAACCCATACCCAGCTGCACCGCTCCATGCATACAGGATGCACAATTTGGCAATGATAGTTAGATTCAGACAGACAAGAGAACCTGTCCAACTGAATTGTGCTCTTCCAGACTTGCCAGTCTTATACCGTGAAAAACGCCATAAAATCCACATGTACACAAAATCAACCATAAAAATCAGAATAAGGAAATTTTATCCAAAGGCAACTAAACTAAAACCTATTCATTTAAATAAAACAATACAACTTTTTCCCATGGATGTTGGTCTAACTTTAAAATTAGTGTTTCTTCCACTTTCATCTGAGTAATAATCCAATAAACTAATGAAAATGAAACACGTATTCCTTTATATTTTATATTTAAACATACATTAGTAAGTTCTTATACATTTCCTTACTGTATAACACAATGTCTTACCAGCATTTCAATTTCAGTAACATGTTATAAAAGAAAAAATACATCACTAAATAGACCATAGGAGATGCATATCTGCAACTGATGAATATTGTCATTTCATTCATGAACCAAAACAAGCTGAACAGCAGATACAGTACTCCAGAAATCTAACACTAAAACTTCTTAATATTATTAAAGTGTTTTTAAAAACATACTATTTCGGCAGACCTCACCAGCAGTATGACAAACCTTTTAAATAAGTACTATGCCAGATGTAATTTATAGCTCCTCAGTAACAGAAGACAGTAAGTTCTGTATCTTTTCCTCTCACCATCTTCTACTTATCTCAATCTTTATTCTGCTTCAAGACATTGAATAGCTCAGTCCTTCAGTGCTTTTTAATTTATCTAAGCAACAGGAGGAGGCAGTGGAGCGGAGGAGGCAGTGTAGACACCAAATTTATACACTGAGTGCATATGAAATACTTTTCCTTCAATAAAGCACTTGTGCCTTGACAGAAAAATAACAGGTGTCAAAAACAAATAAATAAAAGGCCTTGTTTACCCTACACATATGGAAAACTTACATTCAGAAAGGATGTCAAAAAGAAACAGCTTTCTTGTTTTACTACGTTTCCCACCATTTGGGCTTTCTGCAAGTAAACGGTACAGGTTGCTTTATATATCACCAGACAATTCGCCCTGCATCTGCATCAGCTGCCTTCTCTCTTCCTTCCAGTGGGGGGAAGGAATATATATACATATATATATATTAAAAAAATAAATAAATCTATAGACTGACAGATCCTTCTGTGAATTTAAGCTATTAGGATAAAGAACATCATATTTTCCACAGAAGTAATCCTCTGATGATCTCAAGGCACAGATGTTTTTATAATGTATCTAATTCCGCAGGTATTGCATTACCTTTAATAAGCCTTCAGGACGCAGCAGCTTGCTGACTCAGCTGGTTGCCTACAGCTGCAACTTTTTCTTCAACCCACTCTCCCCCTGGTCGCAAAGCTCTAGTCTGCTCAGCGTGCTGGTTAATTACCTGCTTGAATGTTCTACTTCTATTTGAAAGAATTAAGCCACTTCTATATTAGTGATAATCCCAAAATATATTCAGCCATTAAATAAATGCATTTAGCATGTTGCTTAAACACTAGTGGCCTTAAATTCATGTCATTTCAAAGTAGCCCTGGAGAATGTATTTTGCCAGACTGCACCCACTTTTCTTAATCACTTCCATGGTAGTATTACAGGCTCCTATCAAAAATAATTCAAGAACTAGAGACGTCCTGGAAAGTACAGAATTAGAAGAATTTACTCAAAGGCTCTCTGAACTACAAGGTTGTCGTGCCTCATATTAAGTGTCCCAGAATCCTCCACGCAGCTGACCTCCAACACTGGAGGAAGCCTTCAATTTGGGGAAACAGTTGACAAGGTCATTGCGGTGGCATGGGATCAGCAGTTTAACTCTATTTCTATATTTAAACGAAAAAAAAAAGTCATTTGAGGTTAAAAGTGAACACAAAGGAAACGGCAGAAGCAAGAAAGCAAACAACAATGAAATGGGAATAGAAGATTATAAGGGACAAAGAACCAGCTAATTGTCTGGAAGGATTTGGGTAAAAGGAAAAAGCTGATTTTCCTTCGAGGAACAGGAAGGAAAATATTTGGGTCACATAACTGATAAATTCTGATGACCATTATCCAAATCTTTCAAATAAATCAAGAAATAGCATTCTTGAACTAATAAAAAAGAGTACTGTAATAAGCATTATGTCCTTTAATAAGAATGTCTCAGAGACCACAACCAAACCCAATAATGTTCATGAACACCACCAAAAATATTATGTTTTCAAAAGGACTCTAAAAGCATGCACCTTTTAGTTAGAAGTGATTTACGAAATTGTCAGAGCTAATTTAAATCTTCTCTCTTCTCCATTTTGTTCTTCTTAAACACCTCGTGTGCTTTTTCAACTCTGATTTTAATCCTAATCACATTCATCACCAACAAAAAAAATCAACTTTGCATGACACCCAGTCATTTGCATTGCACCAGGCTGGGACTACGCCAGCCAAGAATAACATAGCCCATTGAATTATTTAAGCAGTTGTTTGCACTCAATTAGATTTTCATGAAAGGTTAAGCAATAGACTGATTCACAGAAACCTCTTCGTGTTTATGGGAGGTACCTAACACAATACAAGGAGGTATTTAAAATTAATTCTTTTGAATGATTTAAGTTGATACAAAATGCTAATTTATCTGTTCACCAAAATAAACATATATATATATATATATATATATATATATATATATATATATTGAATTTCAAATTGAAAGAGAATGGTAAAATATCTGTGCCCAAAATATTTTACTTATGAAATAAAATCTACTTTTGGAATAGAATGTTAATTTCCCACTGTTCATGGGTAACTGGAGAAAAACACCAGATGCACATATAAATACACATGCACAGGTAACCTTTTATTTATATGCCAAAAGTAAACTTACTTAATGCAGAATTGTAATGGACACAGGCCACAAAAAGATGTTATTCCTCTCCAGGAGAGGCCATGTGCCCTTTCTACTGCACATTTCCCTGGCTACTTATTATCATTGTGGGGCTACAAACAGCTACACAGAGAAGTATCCTTTTAACCAGACTTTAGACAGAAATTGATCAGTGGTCTGTAAATGATTTCCTTTCTCAAAGTGTCATTGAGGCTCTGTAATTAAATGCTCCATAACTGCAGAATAGAAAATATGGGGGAAAAAAATCAGCATTTTTAAACTGCCAGGACAGAGAGAACATCATGAACTGTAAAACCAAGAATTAAAGAAAACAGGGAATGTAATATATTCAGAGACTTCAATTTCTTTGCTTTCAGGAACACAAAGACAAGGCAATACAGAGAAGAGTTTCAATGTGGAAATAGCTTAGAAAGTCCTGAAATAGAAGTAAGCACTGCAAAGAAATGAGACCGGAATGCATACACATCTAAGTACCACTTACGGGGGAAAATGGACATTCCTCACTTTTTTCAGAACCTCTCCTTTTCAGCTGATGAGGAAGATTTTCTGATGTGTATTTGACTGCTAACCCTTTCCATCTGTTACACCAAAACGCAAATCAAGTGCATCGATTTAAACCAAAGTAGTTAGAAGGAAAGTGATTTTAAGAATACAAGCCTGCACAGACAGCCATGATTTCAAAATTAAAATCGCTCAGGTTGGAGTCTTTACGGAGTCTTTCCTCTATGCGCCTCCCGAGAGAAAGTTGTCCTCAACAGGAAAACTGTATCACTACCGCATCATCTCTTTTAAGAGATTTTTCACTGAGGCATCTCATATCGTATCTTCACAACAGAGAACCAGTTGGAAAATGAAACCTTGTAGGTGCCTATGATTTCCAAGAATTTGTGTGGAAAATGCATTTTTTTAAGTTTAGAAGTACCATACTTCCTCAAGCACAATCTTATGTAGGATTATAATATATTATAATTTATTAAAGGAAAACATAACATTTTCCTTGTAATATATTAAAGGGAAAAAAGATAGGACCAAGACTCATGTGTTGAGCTATCTGTATATGCCAGGAAACGTGGGCTAAAATCTTCACTAGCCCACTCAGGCTTGGCAGGCACACCGTGAGGCAGGGGGAAACAGATAAAAGCTGCTGCACAACTCAGCTATATAATTAAGCTAAACCCTGAACATGGTGAAAAACTCTGTATTATGAACAAGATTCTGATCACCATGTGCACACTCCAGCACAATAAAAGGTGAATAATTCATAATCATTTTTGAAGGAAAAGTATGCATCACTCAACTTGGGGGAAACACAGGGGATTTCACTGGTATGATTTTTCTTCAGGGACGGTGACAAAGTGCCGCTCCCCAGCAGGAAACTGAAGCACTGAACTGTGTTCCGTGTGCCATAAATCAACACTGCAGCCTACAGGATGTCTCTCTGGTACCAACATACCATCAATTTTTCAATAACCTCCCTAAATAATGGAATATGTGAACGGCGACAACAGTAATGAAAAATGAAATGTTTTGCACACCAAAGACTCTAGAATAACACGGTTAATACGTTGCTTCTACAGTTAAAGAAGCTTTTTTTATATTAAATCTTTTTCAAAAAAAAACAAACAAAAAAAAGAAAACAAACCACACGACTTGTTTTACTACAAAACAACCTAACCTGGATAGCCTTTGGAGGCTTTGAGCTCTGTCACAGCTGTTTCTAAATCCTGATTCAAAACAGTGGTTTTTTGTTTGTTTTGTTTTTGTTTTTTTGTTTTAAAATTAGCCAAGACAACACTTTGTGTGTTACAAGAGCTATTTGCACATTAACCTTAGGCTATCGCTACACTTTCCAATGAAAGAACAATCCTTCATGCAAAAAAGGCTCTCCAGAAAAATCTATTTCTAAATAAAGAATTGCTTATATCCTTGTTCTGAATAAAGGATGGAATACATGTATTAACTGCTCATTAATGAGCTCAGCATCCTATATTGCTATCCTCTTCCTCTCCTGTAAAAGACCAAGCTCAGTCATCTCTGACCTCTTTTTTTCCAGACCAAAGAGAAAGGAAAGACGAGGCTGGCTTAGTGGCACATCAGCAGCAAAGCACAGGGCCACGTGGGACCACTGGTTCGAAGAGACGCGTAGTCCTAGGCGAGAGGCTGGCCACGTCTGCGAGTGCTCCTACAGGAACCCGAGGCAGTCAGGTGCCTGTCACAGGGAACTGACTCCAGCAGGGGGAGAGGAACAGGTTTTAGCTTTTAAGCTACTGACATGAACAGGAAAAAAAATAGTTTTAAATTTACAGAGGCATTTTACACCTGTAGTCACTAAATAATTTTTATGATCGTATTCAAATCCAAATCATATTAATAAATATACTCTTGACTTTCCCCTTAGTCATTTTTTCCCTCATTATACAGCAAATCGGTGCATGCAAAAGAACCAAGAGAATTTCTCAGCAACAACCATGTACTGTATGCACGACACTCAGCTTGTCATTGGTAATTATGTAAAGCCAAATCCTAACAGGGAACAGAATCATTGATTCTTGGAGATACCTGATACCTCTTCTTGGGAAGTAGGGCCACGATCTCAGATCAAGGCAAAGAATGAAGCAAATGGTAAAATACAGAGAGAAAACTTTTTGCACCAATGGCAATAAGGAGTAAGTCTCAGAAACTGACTCTCATTCATAAGCCATAAAACAGAAGTTTTATGTTTTGTGGAAATTATGTTTGACAACATTTAAAAACACATTAACGGACTGTGAAATTAAAATGCAATGAATACTCTCTGGAATACACCATCTCACAAATCATATTTTATCACAGAGAAACTTTCTTTCCTAACTGGCAACTGTCATGATTCCCTCAGACAAGATTTCACGTTTCCCAACGAAGTAGAACTTCTCTGCAGTTAAAACAGTCCACGTAGCACTTTCAATATACTTCATATTCCAATTCTTGTATATGCTGTTACATTGCTGATAGAGAGTATCTTACCTAAATATAGGTTCTCAAATTTATTTTATGTCATCCGTAGCCTTTTTCACACAAAGTTGCACCTCTTCCTCAACAGGCAGCAAACCTCTAAGAGCTGCAAAGGGGACCACGACTTGGCAGGCTGCACTGGTACTGAACGTTAATGTCAAAGGAACCTGTGCAAGATGCACCTTCTCAAAAATAACATTGTTTATGTATATTGTTCCTTATTAAATATTTTTTTCCAACCTGATTTCTCTTCCTTTCATCGCAAGTTCCCAAGGAAAAACGATGCTGAGTGTACTTGGTATTTACTATTTGGACTTGGTCATTCACAAACTGAGTGCAGCCACTGCTTGACCGTGAAAACCCCTTTCCGAGGCAGTTTCTACTTAATTGGTAGGAAAAACGTGGAAGCAGAAAGTGTTAATTACAACGGAAATTAGAGCACGTGTTAGCTCGATACAACAACTCAGCTTGCAGCACTTTGACAAGTCAGAGCTCAGAAGTGAGAAGCAGTAATAGATTTTTAGTTTATTTTCCTGATGCTGCATGCTCCGGGTATTTAAACTAACAGCGCAATCAAATATTAAAGTGCACTGCTCTCAGGGTGTGAAATTCACAAGGAAAGCACTCATCTACCAGTCCAGAATATAATCTTTTATACACGTAATACCCCATAACCTGCCAGAGTGTTGCTACAGATTCTCCTTTATACCCTGTGGGGGTGCTACCACAAGGTACAGCTGCTCTATGCAAAAAGCAAGTGCCACAGGGCTCTTAATAATTGCGAGTCCCTTGCTAGTCACCATACCAGCCCAGTAAGGCACAGAAAGTATATTTGTTCATTCTTCACAGAGAGGAATTCATGAAAATAAGGTGGGAAACCTCTCCTGAACCAACAGCACCTGAGTACTACAGCACGGCCACGACAGCGGTCGGAGGCTGCTGCGGGGAACTTGTGGAGGGGCCACGTGTAAAACGCTGGGTGCAGCACCATGCACCAACAGCTACCGGCTGCTCTCTGTAGTCTGAGAAGTGGATGGCAAAATATTGTGAAAGTGCATTTTTTTCTTAGGGAACACATCAAGGAACGATATTCATATCCTGATCTTAAATAACAGCGTGGCTCAAGAGACCCTCTTTTCTCTACCACCATGCAAATTAAAATATAGAGCAAAATATTGGCATACACATAGCATACAGATTTACACACACCCCTACACACCTTCCTGTGAAAAGAACACCCCCTACCCAACTGCCATAACAACCCAATAACAAACCATCCTTCATACAAACATCAGAGCTTCCAAATGAGCATCTTTATAGATGCTCACATTAAAGTCCACCATTGAAAAAGGCACGTTAAAAAACACAACAACGATGTTCCATCTCTGAGGCTGAGCTCTAGCAGTACAGGGATGATCGTGCTCCCTTTCACGAGTATACAACATAATCTCTTCTCTCGAGCTCTCTCTGACACTTGCCTAACCTCCTGATGGGCCAACTCAGTACACAAGGCCAGCAGAAAACTAAGCAGGGTGAGAAGGGGAGGGTGGGGGAAACAAACCCCCTCCTTTGTTCTGGAGATCTGAATCAGCTCCCACTGAACTCAGAGCAGCACCAGAACAATCAGAGGGAGGGCAGAACGCAAGCTGCTGGATCGTCTCCTCTAACTTCTCCAAGCCTCCTTCACGCTTGGATTACCTCTAAATCCCTAGAAATCAGAAAATTACTCCTGTAACCAGTGCATATCTAGGATCGTGTCATACTGTTTAAGAAAGAAAACAAATCTTGTGTAACTGCTCCGGTTGTCAGTCATCAGCCTGAAAGATATAAAACGATCTGTGACCCAGCCCAAAAGTGTTCTTGGCCTGCTTTGCATCACGTGTGCATTGCCAAAAGCCACCAGTAACCAAGCAATGACTAAAAATAAATAAATAGGCAAATAAACCCACAGTCTAGGTTAAAAAATTCTAAGTGAAAACGTTATAATAAAACAAGCACCAGCTTTAAAGTTCAGGAGTTATTTTACTGCACTTCAGTTACTCCTCTGGAGTGGAATTCAGCACCACTCTGGCTCTGTAACCTAGGGAAATATTTCTGCTGCAGCCTCCCAGATTATACAAGAAATGATCTTGCCAGGGTGTGAACTGTCAGCTCCGTCTTCTAATTTAGCTTGGCAAAGGAACTCAAACTGATGACATGAAAAGAGGAGGCTTGCAACAGAACTGGAGGGTAAAGATTACGTACCTGTTTATAGAATAATCATTGTAATTCTTTTCTATAAACTTCACTATTCCCTCTGCTACTGTTCTTTCCTATTTGAGGCAATACTACCAGAAGCCTTCAGTGAAAAGAGCGTCGTGATGGAAGGGTTGAACTCCTCCATCACACGCAGCAATTTTTACATACCTCTCTTCGCTATGCCCAAGTCATTGGGAAAATATGAAACTGTAGACTTCAGAAATCGCAGTAAGATTTACAGGAGCCATTGTAGTTCTCAGAAGACACCTCAGATAATGCACACCAAGCCTGAAAATTGGCCTTTTGGATGAATGCAAGGGCCCCAATACTTAGTTTATGTTACAGACATTTAAACCTTTAAAGGATGGAAAAAATGTAGGATAAAACTGAAAGTAAAGATATTGTATATGATTAATGGGACCAACAAAAACCATAAAAACATGAGGAAGCTGAGATAAAGATCAGAAAGAAACCTATGAGTGCAGGGTGAGAGTGAAAAACAAGCAACGAAAAAAACAGTGGTCAACAAGTAAAACAAAATTCCATCTACGTTTATTAGGTACAAATGTTGAAATGCATAGTTTTTGAGTCATTAAAAATCAGCTATTTTAGACCACTTATTTACCCTGAGCTATGCCACATCACACAGGAATCACTCTCCTAAGATTTTCATCAGAGTAAGGCAAAAAGCCTTTTTTTTTTCCCCCAAATAAAAGTTTTTGGTTTTGTTTTCTTTAAAAAAAAAAAAAAAAAAAAAAAAAAGGGTCACTTCAGTGTCATGAGACCTACCTCAGCAGCCTGCAGTCACTGGAAAAACACTCCAGGGGGACATCGCATAGAGCCCTAAGTGCCAGGACAGAGGCACAGAGTACGAGCTTCTCCCACGTTGTTTAATTACTCTCCCATCATTTTGCTCTAATTCTGTTTTTAGGTACTTGCATACAATTTGAGATAGCAAGGATGACAGAACTCTATTCCCTAAAGTCTTTTCTTGGTTTTAGGGTTTCTTACATACTGTAATAGCACCAGTGCAGCTGTTTGGCTCAAACAAACCAGGCTTCTGAAGTAAGAGAATGTCTTTCCCTTGAGAGTAGCAAGCAAATGCTGCACAGAAAGTGAGTATCATTATTAATTTACAATTATTTCGTAACTCACCTCT
This sequence comes from Anas platyrhynchos, assembly GCF_047663525.1. Classification (NCBI taxonomy): domain Eukaryota; kingdom Metazoa; phylum Chordata; class Aves; order Anseriformes; family Anatidae; genus Anas; species Anas platyrhynchos. Next base: position 2,987,339 of record NC_092606.1, read on the forward strand.
GATATGCCAGCCTGTTTAAGGCCTCTCTCTTTTCATCCCAGTGAATGTGATGCTGGATATTGGCTATAGTTACGACACCTGAAGCTACAGACACACGTTGTTTACCATAATATTTTAAATTACATTCCGTAGTGTTAAAATGATGCAGAAAGTTAATGCTTATGTAACTTCAAAGAACAAAACTGCCATAAAACACACTGGGTGCAAACATTCCTACATCCTGCAAATATTTACAGGAGTAAATCTCTTCCTCAACAAACTTCTACAGCTGTCAACAAGAACATCAAGGCGAATATTACTGTTGATTAAGCATTTCTCTCCGCATCCTATGCCTAACACAACTAACAGAAAAACGTGGGCAATCTCCTGGAGCCCACCAGTGGCACCAGGTAATTCCTCGCATCAGTCTTCTGCAACCAGTGCAGCCACACCACAGAGCAACCATCTGTGGTGCAAACACTAATTTTCCTCTTTAATTTCAAACTCACCTTTTAACTGCACAAACCTAATGGCTTCCAATTTTTCCCCCATCCACATTACAAGCAAAAAGACGCTGTGGAATGTTTATCTCTTATCTGGATATTGTCATTTTACTGTCTCAAACTTCTTAAAACAACCTTTTCGCTAGGGAGGAAATCAGTCAGCATCAGACCTAGTGGGGAAACCCTGCACTTGCTCAATGTCTATGGCTCTTACACAGTTCCAGATGTTCAGAACATTAATAATGCACTAACTCAAAACCTCTTTTTGAAACTTTAGAATGTGCAAATTGCATTAAAACCTCTTTGCCCTCATTAATGGTATTGTTACAATCCCAGTACTCTGGAAAATGTTTTTTGGCATTTGTTTAACTTTGTGATATTGCCATTTACTCATTTTAACAGCCAGTGCTCAAATCTTAATGCTTTTAATAGGCCTGGCTAAACAGACTACCATCTTTTGTAAATTTATTGAAGTAATTTATTAAATAAGTAAAAGTTGTCAGAAGGCAGCATTTTTTTTATTGATGGTAGGGAAAAATGGGTTTCTTATAATTTATTTACAAAACTGCATTTCAGGTAAGTTTTAGAAATGGAAGTATTCTGTTCTTTTTTTGTGTTATGATCAATTCATTTTCTGCCACTCTGACATAAACTTAAGTGTTTGTTGTTTTGTTTTTTTTTTTTTAATACCAATCTCAAACAATTTCTAGTTAAAAAAATAAAAAATAAAAATGGGGGTGAGGGGAGGATTTGTCTTAGCCTAAGAAGAGCCAGACATTCAGAATTAATACTGAAACTGTATCCCTCCCTCAGCCTGTCATACAGGGGTGGCACATTTATGTCCAGGCCACGAGACTGTATATTCAAGGACTTGTGCTCATGTCCAGTGCAGGCCCACTGTGGTGCAATGGCAGAAAAGTGCAATAGTAAGAGGTTAAAAAGAGGTCCCTTCTGTTTATTCCAAGTAACAACCTCGACTGAAACCAAGGAGTCTCAGTTTGCCCAAAACCAGCGGTGGGGTTCCAGAGTCACTCTACACAAAATTCATTCGCTTGCCGTGGAGAAGTGAAAACTAAGCATGGCAGAACTGCACTCAGATTATACCTATTGCCTTGAAACTAGAAATGGCAGGATAAAAATTGGGAACTGGTTTACACTCCAGACTCAAAGAAATAAAAATCACCCACCTTTTAGATTACACATGACTTTCAGGGCTTGGGATGTCCGGATTTTGACCTCAGACATTCCAAACCAGCTTCTGGTAAACCTACCATGAGCAGCAGTGCATATGGAAGTGGTCTTCTTCAAATTGAAACGGATTGCATCTGGGGCTCTAGAGCACCAAATGCAATCAATTGAGATAAGAGAAAAAAAATCCAGATTTATGTTAATCGGAACAGAAAATGCATTTGCATAGCATTACTGTTCTTGACCACTCATGTTTATCGCAGTTAAACCAAGAAAGTAGAACTGCATCAATGCCAAGCCCAAATTACTGAATGAACTTCATATCCTCTATAGAATAAATGAAAAGAACAATCACTTTTTGATCAAATATAGCCCAAGGTGATGTTCTGCTGGGGCACAAAGCAAGAATACCGATAAAATATGATTTTCTTCTTAAGATCACTTGGTTTGCTTGACCCCACAAAAATTGTCTATGAGCAATTTATAAAGCAAATATCAAAATTCAGGAAACTAACAAGTTCCAAGCCTCATTAGAGATCATAAAGTCTTACATTAAGAGATTTATTAAATTTTGGTTAAATGGTTGAGTTACCAGAACAGTGCTTAGTCCTTAAAATTTGAGATTTCTGTAGCCTTGTTCAATGAACAACTACAGAATGTTTTTCTCCCGAATCTTCTTAGCCATCAGCACAGGAATATAATACAGTGCCTATAAAACACACCTGAAATTTCAGGAAATATGAATTTGCAGAACAATCCATGTTGCCTGTCAGCTGATTGTACTGCAAATATTTATCCTTACAGTTCAGCCTCAAGTCCAACAGCATCTGCGATAAAGTGACTTAAAATGATTTTTTGGTGGTTTTGTTTGCTTTTAATTATACCCTTAGCTACCAAAGTGCTAGCTCAATAATGGAGCAGTGCTTTCAATTAGTCCTGTAATTCTCGTTTCCTCCTTCTCTTTGCCTGTTCTGTTTTTCCTTTTCTTCAACGCCAACGAAGGGCAAGTAAACAGGCATAAAACTAAAAACCATCCCCAATACAGGATGTACAAGAGCCTTGTATAGGACATACTGGGTAACTTTACTAGAAAGAAGTCAGTTGGGGAAAAAAAAATTAGAGAGAAAAGTGCTCAGACACTACCTCTGAAAGGTATGGGAGGAAGAAGTAAGCAAATCTTTAATTCTCAAGCAAAGAATTCTTGCCTTTTCATCAGTAAAACTTAAGAGCTAAGTCATTCAAAGCCTTTTGAGCAACTATCTTATTCTATTTTAAAAAATTTACTTCCAAATTATGACTCAACAATTAGCAGATACAAATTAACCAACAATGCCTTAAGAAAAAAAAAAAAAAAAGACAGGAAAAAAAAACATTAACATTATTGTCCAAAGCTTATTTTGTAAAAGAGCTACTAAAGAAAGGTCAGTTAATTCATCATGATGGATTATCACTAAAATTTATAAGCATTAGCATTTTTCTCCTTGCTGGATACCTTGACTTTGATATGACACATATTGAATGAATCATCTAAGATGCAGGCACCAGGCAAGATATATCTTAATGCAGACAGGTCGGCGACATGAACCCTAATGGTCCTTATCTTAATCTTGTTTAAAAGCATCTTAGATTTCTGAGTAATCTTTTCACCTTCTGATATTCTCTTTTATAGAGTGTTTTTCCTGGAGTTGCTACTGATTTTCACATAAATGCATTTTTGTTGCACAGTATCAACAGCATGTTTTTAAGTATCCCCAAAAAGCAATCAGGATGGCTATTTAGTATACGTTAAGTAAAGTTTGTTTTTTTTTTTAAAAAAAAAAGGTCAACATGACAGAAGTTTGATAATTACAAAAAACTGTTATTTGTAGACTATTCTGAAACACGGCATTACAGCTGTTTATAAGAGAAAACCACCAAATGTGGAGATGTTTATCTGATGCATTGCTTCCTTCTCATACTTTTTTCCTCTACTGCATTATTGATCTCAAATATTTGCTGTGCATATGCAGTCACTCTTCCATGAAAAAAAATTATTCAAATACTTAATTAAAAAAAGGGCATGTTTTTCTACTTCTTTCCTCTACTTCTGCCTTCATCTAGTAATTTCAAATTACACACCCATAACAAGGAGGCAGACCTTTTCTACATAGCTGTTCTGGGATTTCTGCAACAGTTGCTCTCATTTTAAAAAAAAAAAAAAAAAAGAAAAAAGGGACAGGTGAATTTTTTTATTTATTTTTTTTTTTTGGTAACAGCAGTTCAGTGACATTGATGTGAAAGGAGTTGGTCTGATTTCATTTTTCAAGCAACTGGTTATTTTACTAACACTAGCATAGCTTTAGACTGTTCGACTGTTAATGAATAAAAATTATCTGCCAATAAAATGTTTCTTATATGATGTGTGGAAAACTAAATATTAATTTCTCACACAAAAGGCATACAACTATCATTAAAGCATGAAAGAAATCCAGAATCTCCCAGGTCGCAATCTACCCGAAGAAATACTAACAGAGAAAAATGGAAGCCATTAATGGATGCTTTCTGCACACATTGGCACTGGAAGGACTATGTGACCAATACACTAGCTCCTACAGCACGTACTTTGGTGACATTTATAATGTTCAGCTCTGATGTTCTATAAGAAGCATCCAGTTTCCTCATCTTACCATTAGGTTAATGTGGTGAGATTTGGAAATTTACTTGCCCTCCATTTATTCACACATGAAAACTTTCAAGTATGTTGCTATCTCTTCTTGGTGAGTGTAAGTTTTTTTTTCTATTGAGCACTTCAGAAGTCTGAAATAAATCACTATGTTTCTGGTCGAGTTTGTTTCACCAGCTCTAACACAAATATATCGGTCATCATTTTCACCTGATGTTGGTTGATTACTTTAGCATTGACAAAGCAACCTGAAATCCTAGGCAAAATATAGAGGAAGAAACTTTACTTATAAAAGCCCCTTAAGTGCCAGGCTTGGAAGAAGTTGAAATGATTTAGTTTGTTGTACTTCTGCCATAATTTTATTTTATTTCTGACATTGTGTAATTGTGTTTTAACAGGGCAAGCAAGGAGAGAACACTGCTCGCCTCCTGGCTCTAGGCTCCCAACACTGTTCATCATGACACACTGCATCGTGCATGGGTTCTCTACTTCTGCTTCCTGTGGGTAATTTTATACATGCCTCCATTCTTTTTATTCCCAATGACTGAGGCTAGAAAGTGTTAATTTACAAAACAGAAAAGCAAATATAGATATATTTCATTAAAACAAATTGAAGTCTATGAAATTCAAAGTGAATTGCATGACAGTGCAGTAAGATACAATTTCTGTCTCTAGCACTCTCATTATATACAAGCAAAGAAAGTAACACACAATTTACTACTTGAATTAAGTTAAAATGGGTTTTGCAGAAAAATAAAGTTAATGTTATTTACAAAGCAAATACGTAGGGATAATTAACGAAGAGTTTCAGGCAAACAGGCCAAAATGGGCACAAGTGCTTGAAAGTGAAGCACTGAAACAGACAGAGCCATCTAAGAAGCAAGGCTTCTGTAGGCATGCAGAGCAAAGAACATCATTGTTGAGCCAGAAATTCTTAAACAAAACTAAAACAGAATGTTGAACTGAAAAACACATCTGTAACTAACCAAACTGAAATCCAATGTACAGGTCTAAATTCAAACTCCATCAGTTTAACTTGATAGAAAAGAGATACACTGATGGCACTCCAAATTCAGAGCTTTGTACTCAAACTTCTAAGACACTTAAAAAGACTTTTTTCCCCCCACTTATTCAAAAGTAGAAAGTGCAATTCATAAAACAATCTAATACCTTCAGAAATTTGCTCAACTCATAATAGTTCATTCAGTGAGGTACATGACCAGCTATATTATTGCCATCTTGATAAGCATGAACCATTTCTTTAAAAGGTGCAGTTTTTCATGAGATCTAGCAACCTCCCCATGAAAGTCTCTGAAAAGCAGTTTTGAAATGCAAATGTGCAGGTAAGCAATATTCCGTAGAATGATGAAAGAAGAATGCTGTTTTCCTTGCACTAATATGTTTATGTTTACATTATTCTGTATTTTCAACATATTAATCTCTTAGTCTTAAAGGCAACCCAATCCAGAATAAAAGAAGTGGAATGAAAAAGGGCATCCATAGAAAGATATTGGCAATGTGATTTTAAAATATCATCCTTCAATTGTCTGCAATTTATATTTATCAATACTTTCACTGGGTTCATGGAAGTGTTCCCACAAAGAGAAAACACTCAACGTGTTTAGCTAGGTGACCTTTCAGTGAAGCATAAGGGCAGTGAGAGGGGGAAGGGTACCAGAGCTGTCCAGCAATCTCTTTCCTTCTTTATTAAATGTCATTACAAAGTCTCTCCATACTTTCAATTCAGATTACTATTCTCATAAAAAAAAACTTTCAGAAGTGTTTGTCAGGTTTGTATACAATAAGATCAACTATCACATACTGCTTAACGTTACACACTTCAGTAAAAGAATAGGGATGATAGTGAAAAGTGAAATATGCCCTCAAATTCTTTAATAAAGTAAATTGAATGCAAAATTTATTTATAGATGGCTAACATTGTGTATAACTGCATAGCTTTCTGAGCTAGGTTAAATAAATTTATAGTTAGTAATCTGTTTTGTTGTTTTTTTTCTCCACTGATTGCACATTACCTGGTCTAATGTGGTCACCTAATGGTTACTGTCAGTAACTGCACTGATGACTGCAATGCTTTAAAGACACCCAGAGAAGGGAAAAAAAAAACAAACTCCTTGTTTCACAGAAAAAAATGCAGAGCAGTCTGGCTTTAAAAAATTTCAAAAAATTAGTACTTTTATATTAACTGAGATACAAACATTGCTGAAAACAAATATGAGCCTGCTTTTTCACAAAAATGAATTTGCATGCCAGATTGAAGAAATTACAATATAATTGTTATTACAATATATTTATTCTATAACCATCTATATATATATTGATGTTTAGAAAAAGAAAAAAATCACATTACATTTTTCAAGTAGAGTGTATGTTTTTTAAAGGGAAAATATGAGGTAAAATTTCCTTACCTTATAGGATGGCAAAAAACACAAAATTCCTTGGCCAACTGTTTGACACACTGCAAGCAGAAGTGCTCCCACCTCATCTTGGAACTCAAAGGTCTCTGCATGTTGGAATGTGGCGCACAGCTTTCGACCATTCGGGCCTGCTCCAATGGTGCCAACCCAAACCTTGTGTATTTCAAATTTAAGAAGTTAATACTAAACTGACACTGACAGTAACTGTATGAAATACATTATGTTACATAATGAAACATCAAATGTGAAGAAAAATACTGAGATTATTTCTAAGCAAATGAGTTTGAGTACTTAAAAACAGAAGAGAAGGTGCAGTAACTGAGATGAATGATTATTACCAAAATAGCATAGCTTCAGATTTTTCCATGGAGGGAATGTCTAAGCATTGCCCTCTTTTTCATTTGAAAACTTACATTGCATTAATCTTCGTAATAACCTGTTCTACACATTACCTTCCTACTTAAAGAGTCTGCCACCATTTTTATTTGCAAATTACTGTTCATTTCACAACGGATAGCCAGCATTATACCTCAGGAGAGTTTACCTGTGAGTTCCGAATAACATGATTTGCCTCCAGCTGAATAGAAAATTTCACGCCAAGTTCTGAAGAAAATGAATCCATTGGAGAGAGCGTACCAGATGTCAGAACAATTGTTCTGACATCATTTAAGTCTGAAAAAGCCTAAGTTAGAGAGAGAAAAGAAGGAATTCAGAGAATGGATGTAATCACTTTAAGATCTTTGCTATCATATAAAATCACTTAAGCCCTTCTACTTCCCACCCAGCTTACCACAGCAGGATTCAAACACCAAAAATTAAGCATGTGGACTACAGTTTTATGACGCGCTTTCCTTTTCTGTTTGGTATTTGTAAAGAAGGCACTGGAATCTGAAACATCAGGCTGATTTTCATTCATCCAAGTATACGTTTGTTGTAGAGCAACTTTGTAGTCATCCGCATACCTATACAGAAATAAATATTAACTAAAACTACAATTAAAAAAAATGTAAGCATTAAGCTCCTAAAAGCTTAAAAAAATAATCGCATACAATATATTCTCTAAAAAAAGAAAAGCTGTTCACCATGCAGTGTATAAAACATTGACTAGGAGTAGGTAACTCTGCTCTAGGTTTAACATTTCAACAGCTGTCAGTTTCCCTTTTAGATAAATAATGAAGCTTCACAATAATTAAAAATTTTAAAATAAGATTTAAATCAGAAAGCTTTACTAACTGCTGACATTAGTATCCAACAGTCAAATGATAAATGCTATGGAGAAAAATAAAACCCATGAAGCGTAACTTGGCAATGCATCAAGAAAATTTACCTCTAACCCTCAAATAGATTTCTTCAACATTTGAATTCATTCATGAATGAAAAAATATATTTTGGTAGTATTTAAATTAATTCTCAATAAATTCTTCCCAAATAAGTAAATTTTCCAAAACTTTTTGAAATGTTAATTTTGCTCAGAAGCTGGACACTATAGCAAAATGTTGCTCAAATGAAATTGACAATTTGGTAAACTGAATTAAACACCACCACACTGTTCAGGTTATGTTTTTGCACTGACCTGCTATTATCTTTAAAAAGACAAAAAAGAACCATGAATAACCCTTTTAGCACAATCTGTGTGGCAGGGCTCACAATTGGTATCTCAATAAGCTCCTCTCTTCCAAACACTGATATTTTTTCTTCTTTTTCCAAGATAGCAGAAAGGTGTTTCTATAAGAGACAAAACAAATCCCATATTAACATTCTCAGTTATCTTCACAAAAGCAAAGCTAACACAGATACAAGACAACTAGCACACTGCTTTGAAAGTTTACGTAAGCCACCTATAAAGTCAGACTGAAGACAGAATTGAAAAGGAAAACTAACAATTCTTTTAACATATTTGGCTTACACAAAAAGGATAGATGAGGTTGAAAATACTCTAAGTACATTTCAACAGTCAATAAAAACGTAGATGGATAGTACAGACAAAGCTATCAGTGACTAACCAGCTTGATTTCAATAATTGTACATGATCAATTTTATCCTTTAAAAGGCAGATTCTCCACAAGTTCCAGTAGCTTAACTGGATTACTCCTGGTTTTCATCATGTATAATTTTTAGACAGCTTTTCAAAATTGCAGTAAAGTAACAGATGTGTTAACATTTAGTTTATGGGTACTTCAAGATGTTTAACATCTCTGGTACTGATTTATAGAGCTTACAGCATTACCTGTAAAATGGGAAAAGTAATACTGGTTATTCCCATTTTGTGCAAAATGTTCAGCATTTCTTTTCCACTCCAAACCTTACAGGAAGTTTCATACCCTCTTTCTACAAGTTGACTAGAGCTCTCCTTTAACCAGCTGCAAAAGAGAGAAATCAGAAATAATTTTAGCATAAACTTAGAGATACATTCCAAGTACAAAACAAACTGAACCTTGAAAAATGGCACCACACTTCTGAGATGAAGGTGATAAACACTGCATTTAGGTAGCTGAATCCTGTTCTTCCTTAAGCCAGTTTTTCCACTATTGAAGCTGCTCTTGAGGAAGCTCAATGAAGTGAGAGGAAAACCTGTCCCCATGTATTTATATTTTATCATCATGTAATATCTTTATAATGAGGAAGAAGGATTAGAATATAATCCATTCTTATGATATAAGATGTCAGGCTCATTTAAGAAAGATTTCTGCTGTGCTTTTAAAGCCACTCATTACTTGTCATCCTCTCAATTACAGATTTCCCTGTTAAACAAATCTTGAGGCACTAAATGATTCCTTTTATTATCTATACACAGTAAGGGAGAGTTGGACAATACAAACTGCCTATTTTAACGTAGCTACAGATATTCATACTTCTGCTACAGCTTGAAAACTAAGCAGAATTATAACCATACTGACAATGCAATATGTGGTAGGACTTCTAAAAGCAGGATGCAAACATGCAGATCATCTCATCTGTGGCACAGCTAACATTTTCTCGACCTAAGTATGCCTCCAGAATTACAAGATTTTTTCCCCTCTGTCTAGAAAAGCAGGCAGGCTCCCTCTTTCTCAGGAAATGCCGAAGCTGTCTGTTTCATCAACCAGCAGGAGGCATCAGAAAGACAGCTGTCATTTCTACAACAGTTCAAAATATGTATCTGCAAAATCAGTTAATCGTTATCAAATAAAGCAACAAGGCTTAGTGACTGTTTCAGTCCCAGATTTCGTGCCCTATCGCTGTAAATCATTTGCACAACAGAACAATTAAAAAACCTTCCCTTCCACTGGGTTACAAAAATCCATAAATACTACCATGCCAATCACTTCTTTCATAATTTGCTTTATCTTGTTACGGAATGATGATCACTAACACAGGCAGAAGTTCACCAGTGTAGTATTTGGCCCCAATCCCTCAAACGTAAAATCAAAAAGACCTGAAACTACAGTTAGGAAAAGGCAAGTATGAAAGAATAAATGGGTAAAACACTCCAGGAAACGTAAAACTTCTGTTTTCCTGGTCTGAACTTTAAATGCCTTTACATACTTTTAAAATGGTTCTGCTATAAACACAAACCTGATACAATCACCTTCCTAACCTAATACTAAAGCATTGCAAAAAAAGGCAAATTCTAGAACAAATCCCATCCAATTAAATCTAACATGAAATCGCTTACTTGGAATACCTGATAATCTATTTAGAACGAGAATTTATTTTAGAGTAAAGCAGTAAATAAATAAAATTAGCTTCATTTCCAGATATCTACAATTCTGAAATAAAAATCAGCATATGCAATATTTTCAGGAAAAGATTCAGCAAATGTTCCAAGCTGCCTTCAGTTCAAGAAAGTGTATTTGGCCCTTTGCTTCCTACCAGAAAATCCCACTGTTTGTTCAATGGAGTAAGCCATCCCATCCAAATTGTCCTTGTAAATCTGCATCTCATCATAAAAGCCTGCCAGTATACCTCTACCAGTACATCTTCAAACTCCTCAGAAAGGTCACTTTAGCACCTCAGTGGCACTAAGCCCAAGCTTAAGTGCTTTTTGGAATGGGGACCCAGGACCTTTATAACTGAAATGAGGTTTTTCTAGTTGTCCGCACATTTGGCAAAGCCATGTCACTTTCTGCAACAACATATTACCAATTACTGGCAATTTACACCCAGTCTTCTGCTTTCCAGCTGCTTTACATACTGCCGGCAGATTTGCCAAGACAATCAACCTTAGTTTTTCTGATAAGGTTAAAAAGCTCGAGGCAATTAAATCTCCAGCCATGCTATTCTCCTCTTTTACTAACTTTGAATATTTGAGATTTCCAAAGTAGGAGAATTAACTGCAAAAACAAACAAACAAACAAACAAACAACATAAAAATCATTTCTCTGACACAGGCATTAACTCTCAGGGTAGAGAAAGGATAGGGAAAATGACAAACTAGTTGTTGTAGCATACTTCAAAGTGTATTCCACCAACTGCTGATGCAACAAAACAATGATTTGACACGCACCGAATCAGAGTTCAGTTAACTTCAAAGCCACTGGTACCATTATTCACTTTTATTCTACTGACTTGGTCATTCTAGTTTTCAACAGTTGTGCATTTCTTTCAGTCCCTGAATCCCTCAAACAAAAGGTTCAAAAATTAAGGGCTGGACAGCTGAATTCCAAATTCTCCACAGGTGATGGAACCTTCTGACATTGTTTCAACTTTCTCAGTTCTTACTCCATGCAAAATATGCCTTTGTGCCCTCTTTTTTTCCCCTAGCTTCTGCCTCCAAGTCCATTTGCTTCTGTTTCCTTCCACCCTCTTTCATGATTTGCAGCTTCTGCTGAGATCCTCCCCTTCCAATACTAACTCTACACTTTCTGGGCTTTACCTGTTCTGTTTCCTTTTTTTTTTTTTTTTTGCTCTTACTACTTTTTCCTTTATGGGAAGAAGGGCAAAAAGAAGCAGAGAAATGGAGAACATTTTTAATTGTTTTTCAGTTTCTATCTGCCATACTGCTCAAACTTGTGCTTCTACCAGCACTCTCTCAATCACCCATGTTTCTCTGTTCACTAAGCTCCATGACACTTGTGTTCCAACAAGGCAGGTGCCAAGAAATTCAGCTTATCTTTGGTTTCAATATCAGTACAAAAGCTAATCATTAAAGCCATATTCTGCTGATATAGTCCAGAGAGAAAGAATGATCAGTAACACTGTGTAGACAATTCATGCCTCAGAATAATCAGAAACTCAAAGGGGACAGTGCATGCACATGCAAAGTTTGTTACCTGAATGCTCTGACAACTTTAACGATTCTCTGCTGCAAATTTGTATGTACAGCAGTTTGTCAGAGCTTTAACTCTGCTCAAGTTTGAGCCAAGTTTTATGAGAAAAATAAAGGGCATGATTGATAAATTCACTTTCAAAAATGACAAATCTGTTCCAAAACATAGAGGCACAGGGATTATTACTAAAGCAGATTTAGGAACTTACTCAATTTTAAGCATGGGCAAAATAGATAAAAGACCTAGAACAAATTTCAAGAAACAAAGTTTCAGCACTGTATAAGTACTCAAAAACAGCAAAGATAGAAGCAACTTAAAACACCATGATAATGGAAGTGGTTGACATTTTTATGCATTAAACATCACTACCTATGCTCTCTGTAACGAAGTTAGCAGTCTTTTACTGGACCAATGACTCCTGTTTCAGCTATACATGACAATAGTGTTCTGGTAGAACTTCCCTCCAGCTTTAGCACAGAAAAGTCTTGAGGAAAAAAATGTCTCTCTAATGCTCCTTTAAACACATTCATCAAAACACTTCCTGTCAAAGGCTCCCAAAGCATTTCATAAATGCGCACTAATTAATGCTTTGAAAAAGCAATGCTATTACTACTCATCAAATAAGCAAATAGAAGCATTTAAAAGACAACTGATTCATCTCAGGTAAAATTTTCTTACTGAACTTCATAGACTAGGACAGTAAGCTCCAGAAATATCAGTACTTTCATGAGTATAGCACATTTTTAAAGAGAATTTCAATGTTTTCTGTTGAATAAGGAGGATTTAAAACAAAAAGAAATCCTCTGTACTCCTCAAATGAACAAAAATCAGGTGACTGCATAGTCAGAAGCGTACTTCTATTGCATTTTATTTGATGCAACACAGTAACCAGCAAATTGCATTAGCAAAAGGAGTCTAAATGATATTTTTTAAAAATACTGACATAATGCAATTAAAAAGAGTTGCCTTACTTTGTCAAAGAGTAGCACACAGCCCGTAGATGCTCATGATCCTTCTGCCTAATGTTGTTATTGACCATGGAATCTAGCTCTTCTCGAGCAGCTCTGAGTTGACTTTCTGTAACGCTGAAACTTACTGACTCCCGAGCACAGTCCTCAATATTGTGGGCTTCATCTAAAATGACTACTTGGCCTTTTAGGTTAATTTCCATCTAAAAAATAAAATGATTATCTAGTAAAACAGAGTAAAGCACTATAATGAGAAACAGCAGCTAACTGGATCTTTTTTTTAAAAAATGCATATTCTACATCATGGTGCAAGCAACACAAAGTTTTCATCTTTCTGATCCAGTTTCTGTAGCCTAGAGAAAAAAAAAAAAAAAAAAAAAAAAACAGGAGAAAAAAGCCTTAGCTCAGCCTGAGTGAAAATAATCTGGACATACTACACTCCATAAGCCCAACAGCTGTGAAGTTTACAAGGGTTTATTTTCCACTGATTTAAAAAAAAAAAAAAAGTGACTGATTAGCTACAATATAAGAACAGGAGAAGCATTACTTGGAATACAGAAACATCCATTTAAGAAAAAGAAAAAACATATTTAGCCCAGGAGTTATTTATAGATTATATTCAGATATAAACAGGATTTCAGTTGACCATAGCCAGTGAACCTAACATTTTGGTGGGTTTTGTTTGTTTTGTTGTTGTTGTTTAAACTTCACTTTAACTCCAGTTATTGCAATCCCTATCTTACAAATATACTTACACTCTCCCGTATCTGTGGGTCTAGGAGATAATTATAAGGACAAAATACAATATCTGCTCCCACCATGAGCTCTCTTGCTGCAAAATATGCACAGGCACGAAGCTTCTTTCCCAGGCTGACTAGATCCTCAATGTCCCAAGCTTGGTACAGGTTATGTGTAGACTGTAGGGCATGGTGTTCACTGAGTTTATGAACAGCATGATAGTAAGGACAGGACTTGCCCTGAAAGCACATGAGCACAGACAGAAAAAACAAGTAAGCTTAAAACCTTCAAAGTCATTATCTGCATTTGGCTTTATTTACTGGAACATTTTTTAAAGCTACTTTATATGATGGGCAATAATGAAAAACATACCATGAAGAGATTAATATGGATGAATCAGCTGTGGTTAATTCAATAAAGAAAGGGTTCTTAACATTCATGTATACATGATACAAGAAACTAAATCCCTAGAAAAATAAAGATAACTGGACAACAATTTTATCCCACACACTGTGTACAGCATTAACAAAGTTTACTTTTGTTGTTCGTGTGTGTGAAGTGGAAAGGTACCAGTCCTGAATGCGTAACTTCATCATTTTTAAGGGAAAATATTTTGAGCAAAACAAATTTTTGTTGAAATTATAGCTAAACTTGCAAGTATAATCAACTATATTATTCCTATCGCATGTTTTTCAGTATTGATACTGTGGATCAACATTTTCTAATAATTGATATTTAATTTAAACCGTATTACCAGATTCATTTAAACAACGCAGCTTAAAGAAATCAACGTTGTAAGTTATCTCAACTGTTTCACTACCTTTCACTCAATATGTTTAAGCAAATGGTCATTTTCTGAAACAAAATTACTCACATGTTTTCCTTCTAGTAATTCTACACACAGTTCATTCCTGTTAGCACTACTGCTAGATACCACTGGATGAATACAGGTATGATCCCGGCTAGAAAGAATTGTCATAGGGACAGTGGAATATGCTGTTCTCTTCAACTCTCTGGTAATCTGGGTTATTTGTTTGTGTGTTCGTGTTCCAAAAAATATCTTGGGAATGAACGACTGATCTCCTTTGTCTTTCTTCTTTGTGTTACTAGCATCTTTATGAGCTTCTTTTCCAGAAGAACAGGAACACTCAGTGCAAGAGCTGACAGACTGTAACCCAAAACAAAAAAAAAAAAAGATTAACAAAATCCCACTGCAAGATGAACATGCCAAATCTGTTTATATTCTGTTTAGAAAATGCCCTCTGGGATAGTTCAAGATATCCTGTTAAATCACCAGGTCGGCCTATCAAACTGCAAAAAGTTAGGATTTTCAGGCATGAGAGGATGTGATGTGCATGCTTTAACATTTCTTAAAAGACATTCTGCAATCGCTAAGAACAACCTTATCATAACCTAATTGTAGAAAGAACTGCTACTCCCATGGAGTATTTACACATGTAATACACATGTGAATAAAGTAAAGGATCTTCTCACATATAAACTTTGCCATAAGGACACTTCTGTTACAAAACAAGAAGTGCTCAGAACCTTAAAAGAATAAAACCTTGGGACTAGACACCCAAGTTAAAATCCCGAGAACATTTTTCAGTACAGTAAGAGAAATCTAGACAGTTTAATGAAATCTGTTTGCAGATAAAACAGACTACCTCATATGTGCTCCCTTAGAAACATATAGTTACTAGATATAGTAGCATGTCAGATGAGAATAAACGACAAAATAGGGGATAGTTCTAAGCCAAAATTTATCCTGTAAAATATTTGTTAAACAATTTTCTTCTTCCTGAGAAGCACCATCTTTTTAATGTATTTTATAACATAAAGCACCTCAACAACTGTCACAAAATTGCAATAATTAGCATGAAAAGACGCATGGCAAACAAGTAACTCATGAGTAACCACGTCTATGCACAGCTCCTATAAAGATAACAAATTCCTCTAGTATGAAAGGATTTGTATTTGGTTTTCAGTTTGATAGTGCAAGTAACAACGTGTAGCTGCCAGCTCAGATATTCCTCCCTCCCCTTTTAATTGTAATCAGTAAGATTATCCATTATAAACAAATGCTAAATCATGCTGTGTGTTACACCACAATTCTGGGGATCAAGCTGTCTTCTAGCCCCCCGCTCGGAGGAAAAGCAAGTTCACATTACCCTCGGTCCCACTCAGCCTTGTCCCCCATTAAATATTACAATACCTGATAGAAGGCATGTAAACGTAACTCTCCTGGAGCTGTCACTCACTGGGATAAAAGGTTCACTGATGTGCCAAATAAACAGGCCCTCAAAGCAGATAAAGTTACACCCATGCTGGAATTGTTACATGCCCCTCTCAGGTTGCCAGTAACTGCGGATTTCATTACGGTGTGCTGCCACATTAAATGGCCGGTTCCAAATATCCTGCCTTCTATATTGAATAATTACTTATTCACTGAAAGGATAAAAAGAAGAGTTATGAATGGGGCTCTTGTCAGCAGCGAGGCAGGAAACAGCTGACATATGGTATATGTTACATATGTGCCAATACTCCACTCCGTTTGTACTCGCACAGAGAGCTGCGATGCAAATTGTACCTCAATACATTTCTAGCAATGATATTCCATTTTTCTCTTGGAAATAACGACCTTCACATCACCGTGCTAACGAGTAATGCCTCAGCAGCAGTTTGTTACTCCGCAGGGCCTTTAGGAATGCACGAAGCTTTTCATCTGAATTCGAGTTGGATTGTGTTTTCTGAGGTAAAACGGATTTGCAGAACTCAAACACGACACCATAGTGCTCGTACTTCACTGCTAATGCTACGCCCCACATGCAGTTGGCCAAATAGAAGTAATAAAACATTAAGAGCAATCAAGCAGCTATTTTGCAGAAGTTGTGCTAACACATCTAAACGTATATGCACATTTTCCTATTCTATTTGAACTGCACACACATGAACAGAAACCTCTTCTGTGATGGCTTTAAAAACGTATATACTTCTTCCCATAAGAAGACTTAAGAGTGTAATTTATAAGCCTTTACACATAAGAACAGTATTTTACAGGTGGCCTTAAAATATTTTGTTATAAGGTTTGAAATGGATATAATATTGGCTGTAAGAAGCACTTCAACCACTATTCCAGTTTTAAAATGTTACCGTCTACTTTGAAAAAGTTTTTTTTTTTAATCAACATTAAGGAAGTTGTAAACCTGGACTGATTTTTATAGTAACCTTTAGAAGTATAACACTGCCAGCAGTAGTCATAACATTTCTGAAAGCCACAGACACCATCAGCACTAAACAAACAAATAAATAAAAACCTTCTTAGAATGTCCTTTGTAACAAAGGGAAACTTCAACAGAATGCTAAAAACAGTTTGTGTTATTTACATTATTACACTGTTGTCCTTTAGAAAATGGTTTGGCCACCTTTAAATTCTGTGAAAAACAGGCTATTGTAGTTCAGTACTTCTGTAAGATAATTTACTGTCAATATCACACAGCAAAAACCAGCCCGGTGGTGGTATTCTGCCAATGCTACAGAAAGAGGAGAGCACGTACCTTCTGATCAAAGGGCCAAGGTGGAAGTTCCTAGAGTAACGTCACCGCAAAGTACAAACCTGCAGACCCATAGCACAGAGATACTGCCTAAACCATACCCAACTTAGAAAACTTCTCAATTTATTTACAAAACAATCCATAGGTAGGGGAGGGAGTTGAGTAAAAACATTTAATATTAAGACAACAGAAAACTATTTCACAATACCCTCTGGCTTCAGACCCAAACCCATTTTCAGCTGTTTGAATCTGGGACAGAGATTTTTATTTATTTGTTTATTTATTTATTTTTCGTGAGGGAAAAAAATATATTCTACTCTCCTCAGTATTTCATCAAACACATTCAGTAACAGATGTTAGAGATCAGATACCAGACTATATGGACCTCGGGCTAATCCAGCTTGTTTTTACTTCTGTCAGCAGGCAGATAAAACAGCCTAGCACATCAATATTTATATGGCAAAAACGTAGAAGTCAGATTAATAAAAGAATAAATCAAGTCCACAGACCTGTCCTACGTGTAAATTAGAGCTAAACAAACACCGAGGCTGTGATCTTTGAAACACAAAGAGATAAGAGGTGCTCTTCATATCTCCATCTACATTTCCTGGTTACAAAGCCATCTAAATGATACAGCAGTGAATACTTCTTGTGTGAAATATCACACAAGCACAATCTAGTCGGATATCAGCAGTGACATTACCTGAGCTTTTCAACTATTCCTTTATATGCTCTCAGAAAGCACAGTATTCTGCTGCTGCTGCAGCCTCTTGATTAAAGTACACAAAGCAGCTGTTTATCCTCTCGCAGTAACCAGCAGGTGAACCCAGTTCAATATTTATCACAGCCTTTCACAGATCACTGCTAACCAAGCAAACGTTTTAATTAAGCTGGAACTTGCTTCAAAGAGCTCATTCAAAATGTCAGTCAGCAGGTAAAGGATCAGATACGGTGTCAGGTGAGAGCGTGTAATACAAATCCACAACTTTCTTCATCCCATCGTGGTAAATTAGCCTATTCTGGAGTCCAGACCCTGATTGTAACAGGCTGCCAGTCCCCTGGAATGTGTAACAGAAGTCACTCGAGTTCCTTTGTGGAGGTTGTAAGCAATATGTTAAACTGCAATAGGCTAGCACATTAAGACAGATTCTTTTCACAGCTGTTTTCTGATACCCCAAGTGTTTGTTACACTACTCTCCATTTACTGTTTACTTCTCTTTTTTTTTTTTAATGAAGTATAAATGGGGATTCCTTAGCCCAGCTGCCCCAGTTTCTCAGACCATATGCTTTCACAGCAGTAATAGGGTACCATAAGGGTATAATTTCTCGTCTTAAGTTCCTACTAGAACTGCCCTCTCTCACAAGAGCTAACAGCTAGAGGGCAGAAATGGATCCCCAGCCCCTGGGCTGAGAGCAGGCAGTCCCCCTAGGAGAAGGGAAGGTCCTACACCTGCAGGTGCTGTTCCGACACACCAGCACCAGGCAGCCCCTCTCCTGCCTGGCAGGCGCCCGCCCAGTCCCTCTCCGGGAGCTCTGTGTGAAGGAAAACCTGACAAGGAGCTACCTCTGCCCTGAGCACAGGGCTGGCTGCAGGAACACAAGCTAGACAAAGGATGCAAGCATTGTTCACAGTGCTACCCTGCCTAAGACTATATGCCAGAACATTTAAGTATGGAACAAAATTAATATTTTTACTGACTCTATCATCCTAAACACATACTCAATTACACCAACAGCGCTGAATGTATCTCAGTAAACTTTCAATCAAGATAAGCCACAGGAGCAAAGCATTTTTCATACCTGACAGCCTATGCCATGACAGCTTTCATTTTTTAAACCTAGAATTCAGCTGCAAAGCTAATAACGACAAATAAGGTTCTACTTTTTGCAATTGTTTCTTGACATCAGGCAAGTTCTCAGTCCGCTAAAGTAAAAGTTCATCACAGGAAAAATAATACCTTATCCTTTCATTCTTAGATAATTTTTTTGAAGAAATTATCACTGTTTTTATTCTTAAACAAAGAAACAAACATGTATTTCTTCTTCAGCTACATCTTACTTTCTGAAGAAGCAGTAAACAGTGTAGAGTTTAAATTATGAGCAGCATATTGTATTGCCTATCTGCAAAACCAGACCCACGGAGAGTGTGTTATAATGCACTAGCTTACAGCTCAACCACTGTTACAAAAAATGAAGAGTTTCCTTAAAAATAATAAAACACTGAATAGTGTGATTGTTAACAGTACGGAAAGTTTTGTTTTCTTCACTACATGAAGATTCTAGAACTTGTAAATCGAGTTTTTCAGACGCACACGAAGTACCCAAAGCAAATCCGACAATGAAATAAGAAAGGTCTTTTTATTTGAAAATCAACAGCACACTCTGCTGGCCTTTGTGTTTCAAAGTACCAGCTGATGTTCATATTCTACTCAAAAATCTGTGGAACTTTCCAAAACTAATAAAAATTACTTCCCATTAAATGACCTAGAAAACAGCTTTACTTCTGTCAAGAAAAGATTTATCTCCCAGTCTCTTAAAGCAATACCAAAGCTTTTGGCTTGTTTTGTGTTTACAAAAGCAGAGTATACTGGAAAGCAGCTCTTGAAGTTAAAACAAACACTGATTAAAATAAAAGCTACATTCAGTCATACGAAGGGCCAAGTGCTGTTGGAAAAGAGCTAAGAGAATCCAAATGCTTGTTGAAACCAAGCACATTTCCAAATGTGCATGTAACTCCCTGTACTTCGAAGGACAGTTATCTACAGATGGGTATTACTATAAAACAACACACAACATAAGAAAGGGAGAATGTTCTTTGCCTTTTGAAAAAAAAGATTTCAGATTTCCATAGTGAACAAAGTAGTAGGGGACAGAACTCATTCTTCTCTCATATTTGCCTCAAACTCACACAATTTCATATTCTCCTGTATTTGAATATTATCAAAGGCTGTGACAGAATAGCTCTTGTCAAACATTCGTGGGAGCTACAACACTAATGTAACTGGGCATCTCACACTCATCTATGTCGTATTTTTTATTCTACTGGCTTTGCTTAAACATGCTTTTGTCTAAAATTAATAAAACCCAAACACTATGCCTAGCAGAAAGCTTCAGAAACAGCTGCGTATTTGTACCTCAACTTCTGTGATACCTCTGCTACGAAAGCAATCATTTTACTACAAAAATAAGTATCACAGTAACACAGGATTTTTCTTCTTAATCATGTGCAATATTTATTAGCAATGGTTTGTTGTAATATATTGTAAAGATCAGCTCCAGCTTTCTCCACACTATTTCTTTTAATGTTTAAAAGGCACACGCTTCAATATGAAGTGCTGTCTCTCATCTACTACATATGCCAAAAACCAAAGAATGGCAAGTTGGGCAACAACTACAAACTGTCAGGCGATCTTGCCTAATTTCCATGGTCCCAGTTTCAAGTTTTTCAGTGGTGTCACAAACCCACTATAAATGCAGATATAACATACAAATTTTACTCATCCTATTCAACTGCTGCCACATATTGGAAGTTTACAGGCTGAATTGCAGAGCCAGATTCTTCACTATCAGGGAACCGTGGCTAAAAGAATTCAACCAACTATTCGCAAGAACGACTTGAATAGATATAACTTACACTTTGCAAACCATGTTGGTTAGACATCACCATTAGCAGTAACAGCCACTGCAGTTCTCGCTACAGATAGTGACAACATTTTACTTTAAAGCAAGTTATGAGGCCATAAAGCAGCTGGAAGCACGGTGTTTTGCAAAACTCGATTAGCAAGCTACATGTTATGCATAATCTCTTTACAGTCAAAAAAAAAAAAAGCTCTTCAACTAACAGTCATGATGGAAAACATGTTACATTACTTACTGGTTTGGGAGAAAAAGTAAGGTTTTTCACACTTTTTTCAGAATGAACAATCAGCTCCCCATTTTTTCTCTGATTATAAACCTCTAAAGCATCAACTAGCTGGACTCCCTTTGCAATGCAATGCCGTTTTCTAACCTGTTGGAGAAAAGGGAAAAAAAAAAGTACTGCATTAAAACATATGGGGCTGAAGTATGTGCTTACAATAGCCACGTATGTTTTGTTTAAGATGTTTTCCACTGGATTCACGTCAATAATACAGCGCATCATAATATACATGTTTATACAAGTTTATACAAATCTAAGCTACACAAATGTCATTTAGGAAGAGCTATAGAATTCTAACTACTAGTTCAATACAATAACAAAACGTGTAACAGTTAACTACTGCTGAGCTTTGTTTTTTTTATTTTATGCTGTTAGAAAACTGATAGAGATTATAATACTAAAAATACAAGAAAACTTCCATGGCTAAAATAACAAGAAATAAGTTCAAGCCATATTTACCTAAAAACTTAGACATAGGAAACTATCTGACCAGTACTCTGAAGCAATTTAAGCTATTTACAGCGCACATAGGAATATAAGTACTAAGTCATGTGATACCAATACTGGTGAACATGAAGAAAACGTCACAGAAATACCACACTCCACACCACAAGCAAGAGATAACTACATTTGAAAGCAAGCATTTTGATAAGATTATAAAACACAGCTCTACCATGGTATTTTTTGTATTTTACAAATATATTTGCAAGAGCATTCAAGTCTAGAGTCTCATACTTTCACTACATGTTACAGATCAACTGGTGATAAATATACTTTGGGGATATTAAGTGTTTAAACACGGAAGAAGTCATTTAGGACGTGGCATTATGAATAATATAATGCTACGATGGTCTCCTTTGTTACAAAAAATGAACAAAATCTGTCAGTCTAAATTATGACTGCGATATGACTCAACAATTCTGTATGCCTTTCTGTGAAACGTTGATTGGTATTTGACAGCTTTGTCTGAGAGCTGTGCCTGGGTAATCTTACTGCCAATAAACTTTGCTCACCTGTTGCTCGGTTTCTAAAGGACGAATCCTTTTCCTGTCTACTTGAAAATCATCACTCTCATTTTCACATAGAGATGCCCTTTTTTTGGCAGACAATTTTGAAGCTAGGGTATTGCTTTCCTGGCATTCTGAAAAATAAAAAAAAATGTTTTCGGTTTTTTTTAAATGCATGTCCACTACTAGAAATGCATTAAGCAGCAGCAACTTTTAAGGTTAAGACACATGATGTAGGGAATTTCTAGATTACCAATTCCATGCAGGGCAGAATCAAGCAGCACTCCGCTATTACGATGGTAAAATAGATCCTGACTTGAAAGCATAAAAAGTGACATTGCTGGCAATGTATTTTACTGCTAGAAGAGATTCTTAGCTGTCTATGTACAAAGTTACCTGTGTTTGTTTGCAGGCTTCCAGTTTTTATGGAACTTTCTGTTTCATAATTATTAGAACAAGAAGCACCATGATTCGTAGCAGCCTCACTGCTCTCCAATTGGGAATGACACGGACAGCGACACGGTGGTAAGGCTTCTGGCTCTTTGTCTTCCTTTTCACATGACGATTTAAGCAGTGATTTCTCTAAGGAAGATAAAGGACACGGTCATTTGTCTTCCATTAGAACCTGTTCGGGATTATACGTGAGCACTAGACTTTCATAACAGTTAAGATGAAAGAGTTCATTTAGGTACCAGTTATAAACCTCACATCCCTCTACACGCTACACAGACTGAACAAGCTGTCATCACTCTTTGAAGAACTGCAGCGCAAAGAACTGTAACAACTTGCAGAACTGAAAAATACCCCTCTTTTGCAATTCAATCTGCGTAACTGCCAGCCACAGGTATTTGCTTTTAAAGTTTCAACAGCCATAAAATTCCCTTACGATAACAGATAGCTAAATCCATTTTAACACAACAATTACTTTGCTAAGTAGTACTGGCCATTTTGCTTGCCTAACGCCTCATTGACAATAAGCCAGTATGTACAACCATGGTCAAAGACCTAGGTAGACTCCTAAAGCCAAATTGTCAAAGGCTGAAAAACAACAATCCATTGTAACTTACTGTGGTAATAAAAACGATGTAAACAGACATTACAACAACTTACCATACATAGACTGCTGCCATGATAATGCAGAACAAAGTAACGCCAAGCTTTTGCCGCTTCCTGTGGGGCTCTCCAACAAACAGTGCTGCCTGCTATTTAAGCCCTTTACTATCTTTAAAGAGAATGACAAGATCAGAATTAACAGGGGGAAAAAAGAGGATATCTTTAACTATGCTTCTAAAAATAGATCAGGACAACTGCTATCTTGTAAAAAACAAAAACAATCCCACCCAGTCATCCTTCAGAGTAACCACAGGACAACAAGCCTTAGCTGTATTTTTCTCAAGAGGAACATGCTCCATAAGGTTCACTTACGGGGGGCTGTGACACGCTTACCTGTTCACAACACCCGATAGAGCTAGCTTGCTTTCTTTAATCTTACAGAACTAAAACACTGAAAATATTTCAGACAACAAATGCAATTGCCCCACAGAGAATAAAAATGTTTAAAACTTCTTAAATATAAAGTATAATTCTTTTAGAGAAACTCTCATGAAAGAGAAAACTTACTGAAGCACTACGTTCTGTTTAAAAGACGTTTTACGAAATCATTTCCTCCTTACATTCCCACAAAATTACATAAAATTTGTATTAGAACACATTTACTTAAATAAGCGTATATATTACAAATTGACAACTTGATTCTTAGCCCTCAATGTTCACAAATCCAAATGAGTACTTCAACGTTACCCCGTCAGGGGCTAGGAATCATCGTACAGCACAGAGACCAGTAAGTTACATTGCAATTGAAATTCTCAAGATACTGGAGGCTCTGAATTTAACATAGTAGTTTCCTAAGGGCTGACAGGTACTGCAAAGCATAAGCTATTGGCTCAGCAGGTGCTAACATGAATCTACTTACAGCATTCATCATAGCAAGCTGTGAAGGGTAAGCTTTGCAAGGGAATATAATCTTCACTCCCCCGATAGTATATTCTGACACATCAGAAGACATTTTTCCACGTTTATTTCAGGTTTATAACTGCAATAAAAAACAGTATTAACAAGTCAACATTAACAACCAGGCAAAGCCTGAAACAACACATGGTACCAAACAAAAACAAGCAGAAACTGCTAAGCTGATAAGAGGGCTCAGAGTTCAGCATAGTAACAAAACTGGCATGTATATGAGTGGCACTTATACTACTTGTCATCTGTACATGCTCAGTCCTCGTTACAAATAAAAACAAGTTACCGCCATCTGATGAGTAACATTAGGAATTTAAGCAATTTTAAAATGAAATCAGCAACAACAAACTATGAATGAAATGCATACACCATTTTAGATTCTACTTCTCAGATGGAATATTGTTGGGATAACAACCTGGATCCCTGGATAGCAAATATTTTAGGATATTTAAATGACTATTAAGAAAAAAATAACAATCTCCCAATTCTGCAGGTCCACTAGCAGAAGACGCTAAGACCCTAAGATGGAGCAAGCCACGATTCAGCTGGCAAGGGTTGCTTGCAGTGTTTATTTTATGGCAATGAGAAAGTACAAATGGACACTGACTTTAAAAAAGATGTTTTAAACCAACATCTTTCTTTTACTGGCTATATAGTAGTTACTCTGCAGGGGAAATGTGCCATCATTCGCTCTAGTATTCTGTTCTGTTAGTGTTGTTTCACATTTTTCTCGCTCTGGAGAATAAAGGAAAGTCAGTTTCCCTGTCACGCTGAAAACTCTGAATTAAAAATAGCGTAGGTCTGTACGGCTTTAAAAAAAACCGCCTGGTTTCTCGAAGACACGGAAACTCATCTTGCAGGATTTCAGCGTGTGCAGAATAGAAGCGCAGTTTGATGCTGGCGGCCTTCCAGCGGCACATGAACTCGCCAGCCCGTGTCCTCACCTGACTTTTACCGTGTGAACACAGACACGAGAAGCACCCCCGCGTGCCACGATTCACCTCCAGCACCGGCCCTGCCGGCACCGAGCGAGCCCTAACGAAAAGAGGCGAGGCCGGGAGCCCACGGCCGGCCCCGAAACCACCGCCGCGGCCGGGGAGAGGCTTCTCCCTCAGCCAGCGGGCGGAAGGCGGCAGCCACCGGAGGCCCGGGGAGGTGAGAGCACGCCCCGGGGAGCCCCACGGCGGAGCGGGGCGGAGCACGGAGCCCCCGGGCCGCTTGGAGCCCCCGGGGCCCTTTAATCCCCTCAGGGCCGCCCGCCGAGCCCGCCGCCCCCCTGCCCGCTCCCCCCCGGGCCGCGCGCACCTCACCTCAGGCGAGGCCGCCCCCGGCAGCCTCCCGCTTCCCGCCTCCCGCGCGGCTCGGCCCCGCCCGCCAATGGGCTGTGAGGGCAGGGCGCCGAGCCGCCACTCAGCGAGCCGCACACTGAGCGGCTCCACCCCCGGCCGCCGCACGGCTACAGCCAATGGTGGAGGGGCGTGTTGGCTTCCGGGTTGCCCTTGTTGCTAGGTAACCACGCCGAGCAGCTCCTCCGGCTGCCCCGGGGCTGGAGTTGGGCCTTGGCTGCGCCCCCACTTTGCTGCCCCCCCCATTTTCTGCCCCCCCTTTGTTGCCCCTCTTCTTACAACGGCATCAGTGCCTCCTGATCCCTTCCACATTAGAAGTAAAACACTTAGAAATCGATTCAAATGGTCTTTTTTATTTTTTTTTTATTTAAATACAAATACAGCATATAAAATCACACGACGCGAAAAAACAGCACGTGTTTTAATTATTTACATACATTACACGGAGATGACAAAACCAGCCCTGGGAGCCTGACGGTGTCTCACACCGAGGAGCCTGGCGCACAGCTGGGAAGCAGGCTCCACAACCCAGCACTCGTGTCTCTCACTCACTGTCCATCACAGGAAGCAGATGTACGCAAGGCTTTCTCAAGTCACACTAAAGAATCAGACCGTTATTTCCGGAATATAAACTGGCTTAAATCAAAAAAATATTTTAATTAAGGATCCTGGATGTTGTCGTTCAAGAAACAGCAAATCTGGGCTGCCAAGCTTAGCAATCCAAGTGTGCTGAAGTACAACAGTCAATTCTGGCACAACAGCCAAACAATCTTCTTTCTCTGTTGCAGACGCATGTGCTGCCTCACGTAAAGCTTGTGTAAGCTTCAGGAACATTGCACCATAAACACCCTTCTGCAACGCCACAAAACATCCACCAAGGCTAACTGCTGCAGTTGTAAATGAAGGAACAACCAACTGCACGCAGTAAGCACAAAGGATTCTTCAGCCTTCTTGTTCACTGAGATGTGTGGAACTGCTTTGGTATGGCTGAAATCTGTCATCCCTTTCACTACAGGAAATTTAGCTGCTGGCACTGTCGCCTCCAACACTAATTTCTGTTTAAGCTTATCCTGATGACAACTTAAGGTACCTTTTTCACTTTATTCCTTTGAGACCAGTTTCAAACTTTCACTGAAGGCTGTCTGACCTTTAAAATTATTATCTCATGAATTGACACTTCGACCAATGGTTTGGGGAAAAAAAAAAAAAGTTAAATCTTTTTTGCTCTGCAACATCGTGGGACAGTCATTTATTTGCATTTTAGTAAAGCTTTCCAATCTCAATTTTTTTTTCACCATCATTTTGCCATTTGCTCAATAAATTAAATACTCACTTCACAGTGTCAAGAAACCTTTTATGGGTGCATTGCTGTATCACAGAGTTGCACAGAGTGTGCAACCAAGCAAGCCTGAAAGATCACGCTTACTTTCCCTGGAAATGATTTACCCACCACAACAGCCTCAAAAGTTTTCACTGAAAGCAAAACAAGTCTCCCTGAATTATTATTCTCTTTTAAGAAGGTTCAGACATAACCGAATCCAGTGAAAGAAAAATTTCTCGTGCTCCAGCTCCTCGATCCACTTTGGCAGCTCTATCCAAATTTAGGCACCATAGGCCATGGGACTAGCTACAGTATAATCTCATTTGCATTCTTCCTAAACTCCACTTACGCTCATGTTGATTATTTCAATGATAGTGCTCTCAACACACTGGCATAACTGAACATCAGGGTCCATACTCGCAAAATCCCTTGAACAGCTTTTGTAAGGTGAATCTTTACAAAGTCCTGACACTTCATTTGGTTTCTCTTTTAGTTGCTGGAGACCTATAAAAATAAATAAAAATAAATATTAAAAAAAAAAACATAAATAAGTTATCTGCCTCTTTGTTTCTTTTTATATACCCTCTTAATCTCTTAAACATAAATAGCATCAGAGAACACAGGATCACATGAATAGAACGTTTGTGTTAGACAGAAAAAAAGACAAAATTACTTGCTAAAAATCAACCAAATGATTTAAATAGCTGTATATCATCAGATAGCTCATTTGACTTTGCATTTCCAATGGACTAGGAAGACTTATATGACCATTATGCCTCAGCTGAGAGACAGAAGCGTCCTATTGTTCCCAAAAGCCTTTGCTCACATTTTAACCTTGCACTATAACTGCAAATTCTATTGACAACACTTGCTTGCACAGATACATCTCACAATGATACAAATGGGGAAACAAAGCAAAAGGCTGGCAGTACAAAGCTTAATAAAAAGGGTGCTTTCAGCCCCTTCGGCTTCTAATTTCTCCAACACAATAAATCCACTGAACCCTATCCCTTCTGTATTTACAAATCAACATTAGGACATTTCATATTGCATTTACTAAGCTTAAACTTTTGAAATATTAACATTATTTTCTCCCTAGGACCATGACATTACCTTTGAAATACAAGCTGCTTTACTTACGTGTAATAATTGGGTCAAAGTCTCTTGTCTGTGTAGCAACATCAGAGGCACAAACTTGCCCAATCTGTATCAGCAGAGACATAATATCCTCATACAAAGGAGGGAAGGCTTGACAGAATGACACCAAACAAGGCAGGGTTGGCATAAAAAAGGTATAGCGTTTTGATTGGGTTAAAACTATAAAGGAAAAGGAAATGGGTAAGTAAAAAAGCAACTATTATCATAATCCAGTCAAGAATTGTTGTTACTTTTACAATCATAATTAACACAGTGGTATTGTGGCAAAATTTTATTCAACCTAGACTAATCTAACTTCCACAACCAATGCATTAAGGAGTTGCTGGAATGCTTACCTGTGAGTAGGGTTCCCATGACATTGATAGCTAAACGAGCCACACTGAGAGATTTAGGTAGTGCGTACTGGATGCACAAATATGAAAGTAACTGGATAGCAAATATCTGTTAAGTAGGTAAAAAGCAAAAGAAAAATAAGCAAAAAGTTATAAATTGTTTTGCAATTTCAATCCCAAGCTCTTCATGTAATTTAGGAGTTAGTAAATATTCCCCATTTTATAGTCAGAAAATAAGAGCAAGTGAAATCTTAAAAACAGTTACTGTGAAATTTTTATGCTGCCGTATTAAAAAAAATCAAAAAATCAGATGTTTAACATTAAACAAACAGGTTTTCAAAATCTAAACCTTTATGCAAGTTCCTCTAGCTATAAAGTACCAGATAAAATCTAAGAAGGCAAAACTTCTGCCAACTGTTATATAGGCAATATATACAAAAAAGTTGTTATTCAAAGTGCTTTTATGTTCTTGAAAGTAACATTGAAATGCATGAGCATTTCCTAAACAAGTGTACACACACGTCAGCGGAGTCATCACAATCCCAGATTTGGTGGGAGGGCTTTTAATCTAAGGTGAAAGTGCTACCGATACTACCTTAATATACTGGGCAGGTTAGAACGAGACTTATTTTTAAGTGATCCTTTTATTTTCTCCCCCTAACCAATACTGCATCAGCATTAACTACTTCCAGTGACTCCCAAACGAGACGACTGCACAGTACCTGTTTTTCAAGTTCAGGCTGGGCAATGAGCTCAGGTATGAAATCCAGACAGATGTGCATTGATGGAATCCCTGCCACTGTCAGTGCCAGAAGTTCGCACGGATAACCCTGTGGGATTAAGGAAAGAAAACAGATATGCCCAAGGTGTTTTAAAAATTCTGCTTCAATTGAAGTTTTAAATTAGATCTGCATTATTGCTTTTTTTCAAAACAAATATAACTCACTTTTGTTCAGAAAGACAAGCAACAGGCCTATACCCCCAAGGCAACATGAAGTAGGCTGGGTGACACACCCAGGGTCTGAATCAGTTCTTTATCCACAGGACTCAACCTATTATTTGCATATAAATTCCTTTTCTGCTCCCCAAACTAAACCAAGCTGCATAGATTCTTTTTCTTTTGTGTCCTTGCCCCGTGTTCCAAACACCACTATAGGCCCCAACTTGCTTATTTCACAACTGCACTATTACAACTTTTCCAGTCACTTAATCAGTTCCAGGTCAAGGCAAATTAACCGCTTTTAAAGAGACTACCATCTGGCAATGAGAGATTTAACACATACCAAAAAACATATTTATATAAAAAATTTGCTAAGCTTCCCCCCCCCTTCTTTTTTGTGAAGGCCTACAGCTGCTGTGGCAGGGGCATCCTTTCTCCTTCCACTCTAAAGAGATAAAGTGTGCCCTAGCAAAAAGGAAAGATAAGAAGTTGATATTTGCAGCCAAATTACAGTTTTGAATAATGGGTATATTAATTCAAGAACATGGCCAGAAAAACACTAAACCACACAAGATGTGGAACAAGTAATTACAAGATGAGTACGCCAGTTTTCTTTGGCCTAGAATGGACACACTACTTCAGCATAAATAATGGCAAAGGCACAAACAAAGCATGTGTTTAATGATGAAGAACAGGCATAGTTTAGCTGCTCCCCTCTCAGCTACAACACCGAACAAAAGCACTGAAATTTGGTGGAAATGTGGGTACTACAAATTTGGGAAGATGGGAAAAAGAGGAGTGTGCTTTTGTAATTTGTGAGGAACACAACAATAGCATCCAGCATTCTTTGACCACTTCACTTGGCTCTCTCCTAACCGGAAGAAACATGAAAAGAACTAAAATAATGCAAACCAGACCTGGAAATGAACTAGTTTTACTATGTTGGGGTCGGCTATATACATTTGATGCAGCAGACAGCAGATCAGACACTGGACTTCTCGAAGATTGCACAGCAAGCTATCTTCTTCTTCCTCTAGTTCTGGACTCTTAGGACCTGAGGTACTCTGAACACTCTTTAGCAAACTGTATGTATTACTGCCCTGAGTTTTCTCATCTTCTGTCGGTAAGCAGATCTCTAGAAGAATCTGCACAGCAGCGCTGTCCTGTGAAGAAAATAAGCAACAGAGCACACATAAAAAAAAGAAAATAGAAACAAAATACAAAGTAATGACAGTTTAAGAAACTAAAGGCTGCCACATGGCTAGAATTTCTGGCTATAGAACGTTTTTCTATCGGAAAAGAAAACCCACAACTCAGTTCAAGAATCATAAACCCTAGAGAACATTAACAAATTATCTGAACAAAAGCTTAAATCCACCAGATTATTGTAACCACAGGTCAGAACAATCTTTTCAAGGGAATCACGTACTGTTTCAAAATACATCTCCAACAGCCCCCTAAGGCATCCAGATCAGCCAAAAAACACTCATGGCCATGCAATTCACATAATTTGGAGGGGACTATGCTACCCATTTAAGTATAAAACCTCCATTAACTCAAAAACCATCTTCTAAGAGGGATTCTAGATGTGCCATTCTTCCAGACAAAGGTAAAAATACAATGTCTGTGAAACAGGATTACCCAAGAACTCCCCCAAAAATAGTCAACAATCTGAATGCAAGAATAAAAAATAATAAAAAAAAAAAGAAAAAAAAAAAAGAGACAACCTTTTTATTTATTTTCCACTTCTGTATTTGTTTTGTGATTGTCTTTCCTCATGTCATTCAATATCCATTCCTCCCCCTTACCTGAGCAGCAAGCAATGCATTTTTTAATTCTTCCCTTGTAACTTCTGGGGCTTCTGGACCCATTGCATTATTTTGGGATGGCCTAATGTCCTGTTCTGCTGTTTCTTTTAGGTGAGAATTGAGGTAAGCTTTCGACGCAAGAAGATATCCATTCAACATGTGCAAA
The DNA here is from genome assembly GCF_047663525.1 of Anas platyrhynchos. Lineage (NCBI taxonomy): Eukaryota > Metazoa > Chordata > Aves > Anseriformes > Anatidae > Anas > Anas platyrhynchos. The sequence continues at coordinate 3,018,631 of NC_092606.1, forward strand.
GTTATATCCATCAGAGGAGGGCTCCTAATGTAGGAACACATACAATAAAGTCGTTTCAGTAAGCAGAATAGTAAGATAGTAACAATAAAAACAAACTTAAAAGAACTCCAAAAGGATTCACTCGATTGTACTTTGGTCCATACTAAAGCTGCTTTCTCCAACACAGCAAAATACTAAAGGGCACAAGCCTTTCTGCTGTCCTGCCACTCAGTCCTTCTTCTCTCATGCACGCATATGCATGCATACCCTCTACACAAACAAGAAGCTACTTCAGAGAATAACTTCTGACAAACAAAGGAAACTAGAAAAAAATCTGCTATACGTGAATTTAAACCAAAATAATGATCTGAATGATGGAGAAAATATAAGGCAGGGAAGCTCTAAACAACTGCTTCCACAATACCAACATGATGGTTTTCAAATCACATTGCATTATAAATCTCTCTGACAGTTTTAGAAGCTTGGGATTTTCAATTTGCAGCCAGGGCTGAATGGACATACATTTAAATATTTCTCCTACGGGTTGGCATTAAAGATGTCAGCAATAGAAACTTCAAGTCCAGCAGAGTTGTAGCAAGCCTAATGAAAATTGGATTAACAGCTCAATTGCTAAAAGGCAGGGGGGCAGATGCATACCAACAATAATATGAAGAACAAATCAAGATGATACTAGCCATTTATTATGAACAGAAGGGTATTAAAAAAAAAAAAAAAAAAAAAAAAAAAAACAACAAAAGGGGCAAAAATAAACCACAACTGACAGAAGACGTGAAAAAGAATACAAAAAGGAAAAAAGCTAGGGGTTGAAGTACTTTTACAAGCTGGTCTGCTGCTATCAATTATGATCATTTCTACTACTAAAATTCTCAGCTTGTTCTTCTATATCAAAGCCACAGTGCAGCTTTACACATCCTCCTCTGTCATCACTGACAGCTACAGGAAGTAATTTCTCTGCACTGCTAAAAGACTTAGTTGAAAAATGAAGCAAGTCTACCTCTGTTACATACAACCAGCACCTGCTGGCAGAAACCACTACCCAAAAAGAAAATATTTACAGGTCCATGAAGGATGTCAAAAGACAACTGTGAAGTGGAAGCATGCTACAGTTACAACCACCACCACCACCATGTGGCAGCAGCCATTTTAAGCATGCTGCAATGTCTAGAACAAATTCACACACACAAATCTAAAATGGATGATCTATGTGCAAATCACAGTTTCCAAAATAGAACTACATGTAGGGCTGTTTAACAAGACACTCAGCTGGACAATATGACATGCTCAAACAGCGTGCACAGTTCACTGAATCCTCAGACCAACAAGCTTAATACAAGAATATGGTGCAGCAAAAGATGGATCTTAGAAGCTCGTAAGACTAGTTTGAAAATATTTCAAAGTAATGAACCTTTTTATTTTTTTATGAGACATCTTTATGTACAGCACTCAGTATGTATCAATATAAGTACCGCAGAGCATAAAAAGCTAAAAGAGATGCTTACCTATGAACTCTCTGATCACATCTTAGTACAATCAAAGGATCAATCATCAGATCATTCTGAGTGTATTTCTGTTGTCGGACTATTTTTACTGAAGGCTGCAGAGCATTAACAGTCATAACCCATAACCTAAAATGAGATTGTTTCAAAGTTGTTTTTTTTGTTTGTTTGTTTTTTCACTAGATAGTCCATAAGAAAAAAAAAGGATTTGTTTCCTGCTGTTCACAACAGCAAACTAAATGGTATTTTGAGCCTACCTTCTCGGCATCACAGTGTTAAGAACCATCCAAAGTTTATTGACTGTCTGAAGAATCCTCCGAGGGACTCCAGCATTCAGCAAGCAATTCATATTTGATGTCAATACTTCTGCATATGGGATCAATTCACCAGCAGAGAGAAGTGTTAAGTGCTCTAAAATCTGCATCAGCTGGGTATGATTTCCAGGCAGCATGGAAAATGCTATAAAACAAAGACAATGGTAAAACTGGACTTATGACATTTTTGATGACTTCTTGACCTGAGGACTCCTAAGTTAACGAGCTTGCAGCAGAGTATTTTGTTTGATCATACTGCATTTGCATAAAGAAATTAAATGACTACGCACTTCCAAACCCACTATATTCCTTCCACCAGTTTGGAAAGAAAATTGCTTACTTCAAACAAAGCTTTTACCTTCCTGGAGCTGTTTAGGAGAATGATTCTTTGCAATGTTTGTAAGAAGCATCCTCCTCAGTAAGGCATCAGTGCCGGTGATCTGTTCCTCACAGATCCAGTCCTCCACGATGCAGAGGTGAGGGTAGTTAGTTGCAAGAAGGCGTAACAGTGCAGAATGCAAGCCTTTAAGGGCATTAAGAAAGTATACGCTTTAGATTTAAATAGTTACATTAGTCACCTGAACACATTTGTGCCTACCATTTCAACAACAGATCTTAACTGAATCACTGACAAAATGTTCAACGAGCTTGCATGTTTAGAGCCTGAAATTCTACCTCCAACAGAAAGGAAAAGTTCCATTTTGGAAAGGTGGGAGGACCCTACAGCAGCTTTTAAACTTAGCCTGAAACAATTATAAATTCTCAGGTAATTCCCACGCTAACTACTCTAGAAAGAACTACCCTCCTCAAACTTTCACGGTTACTCTTTAAATTTATCTATAATTTCACTAGTTACTATTGACACAGTTTAAATGAAACAAAAAGGCAAGCACACTATGATACAACCAGCAGCAGAAGAGCTGGAAACAAGCTTAGCTTTCTTTCTTCATCGACATTAGACTTTGATGCACAGATGTACCTCCCAGTTCCTGCTGCAGTCCTTGGGCCTGCCGGATGAGGTACTTGATTGGAATCTGATCCATTAAGGCTGAAGAGTAAGACTTGGGTTTTCTTTGCATGGCAGCTACAAGGGAATGGGAAAAAACCCACACATAACAGTTACAGTGTGAAAAAAATCTATTTCCCCAACTGAATTGGTAAGGAAAATGTAAGGCATTAGCCTCTATATTATTCAATTAAAATAGAGAAAACCCCTAATTGCACACCTCATTCCTGGTAGAGCATTAAACTACGTCCTTTAGGAAACTATTTCTGTGAACATTTCCATTTAAAGACTTCCCTGTCATTTAGATTTTTCATATCTTCATACTATTTTTGATCATGTCCAACTGATTTTGAGATCATACTTAAATCTGCACTGTTTGTATTCAACATTAAAAAAAATAGATATAAATACTGTGTTTTCATTGAAATGAAATTCAGTCAGTAATGTACACAACATTCTTTTACAACTGATAAAGCCCCAGTTTGAAAGATAGAAAGGGATCATTCAGCCTTGCCAACTATAAAATTATAAAATTGCCAGCCCAAAGAGATTTGCTGAGTTTGCTAACACATGAACAAATGAAGATCTAAAGTGATTAAGAAGTCTTAGCTAATTGTTTCTAGATTTATCACATGGTCAAAAATATTTATAAAAATATAGAAATACATTTATATAAATGTAAATAACTTTTTGGCCAGCTTGGACCTTTTTCAATCTGGAAAACCAACTACTCAGCTATGGATTTTTAGCAGACAGTTTATCTGCTTAATTTCTATGGTAATGCTGTATGTACTACAAGAATCTAAGCTTTTCATACTGTGCTTGAATCTGACAGCAACATAAATTTTTGGCTATTTTAAGAATCCCTCTAGTTGCATCAAATTTTTAGATTGTTATTTTTCAGAGATTCATTCACATATACCTAGTGTCTTCGTGTTTGCCAGAAGTGCTTCTTCGTATGACAGGACATAGTAGAGGACGAGCAATTGTGTTGTGATGCTGTAACGCTGAGTAAGACGAGTATTTTCTCCCTGTATAGAAAACCATACAAATGTCATGTTGCATTCCTTATTCCTGAGAACAAAAATTTGTATTTACCTGCAAATATGAAAAAAGATAAAGTAATAAACCTTGTATAAAAATATCAAGCCATAGGAGGTCCAAGCTGAAAGTTGCAGTTTTTTTTTTTATTTTCTTAAAAGTTTAAAACCTAAAAGGTATTTTTGATGTCAATATACTAAACCACACATACATTGACATGAAAGTACATGAAAGAAACAAACAAATCATTTACCCCAGTGAGTCCCTGGAAAACATTCAGTATCTCCTGTTCCGTGACAGGCTGATTTGTGGCTTCTGGGTTGGATTTTGATGCAGGAGTAAGAATAGAGTTAATGTAGACATCAATTAGAGGAAGCAGCTGAGGATGGAGTGGAGTGGTGGTTTCACAGAGCTGCCGATAGATCCAGTCCTAGAAAAAAACATGCCACCATATTTAGTTTCAAAGCTGCCAGGTAATTCTTTTGTTTGCAAGTACATTCCTTTTTAACTGGTTACAAAAAATTGTATTGAATGAGGTTTTGACTTTGGAAAGTATCATACCTGTTCTGAGTTGAATGTAGTCATAAACTGCATATCCAAAAAGACCTTTCTCTGCTCTACACAGATCTACCAATAAAGCTTGTCCTGTCTGAAAACATTGCTCAGACTACGATTTTAGCACATAAAGAGGACAGGGAGAACCTTCTAATTATATATAACTTAACTATGTTCAGAATCCTGGATTACAGAGCTATATAACTAGGTATCCTAACTCAATACACGGACAATTCTTAGGTATCCTAACTTAATACATTGTCCTTTCTTAAATTGCATGGTCATAGACAGTAAGATTCATTAATAACTCTGTTCATATTGTAACTTTTTAGGCAATTCTACCACAAAAAATAAAGCCTGCAAAGCCTAGTCAACATCCAAAACAAAGAACAGAAATAAAATGAATATCATACCTTAATGGATACTTTGTGCTTGGTGAATGACCGGCTTCTTAAAAGCTGGTAAATGCAGTGAATAGGTAAAAAACCAATAATGTTGGCACTGAGATTGCCTGTAACCGGCACACGAACTGCATGGGCTGTGACAACCTAAAAGAAAGTTATAATTACCAAGAAAATACCACAAAAAAAATATATATCACTATATCACAACGTATCTGCACAATGTGACAAAGTTACACAGCTGCATCCTTTCAGGCATTTATTTATTTTTCATTGTTTGGTAGCTGAAGAATACTTTTACGTAGTTTAATACAGTATATGCTAAATTGTAGCACATATACTACACTTATAAACAATTTCCTGTTACTATATTTTTATGTCATTCTAGACTATTTTTCTCTTTTGCTTTCCCATTATTTTAAAACAGCCTAATGTTCAAAACACATTAGATCACTGTACAAAAAGAAAAGGCCAAAGTTCTTCATTATAGGGATGGTGCAATTTCTTGTAGGTCAAACCAAAGCGATTAAAGAAAAAAAAAGCAAAGGAAAAAAAATAAAGGCTTAGACTTCAAATACCTGTTCAGTGAAAATCTCCTGTGTGAAGATTGTCTTCATTCTGCTCAGAGAGCTGGGCTTTATAACAATCTGAAACAAACAAACAAAATTTTAAGTTCTAGCTTTCTTATAAGTTCTGTAAATTTATTTTATTAACTATTAACTTTTTAAAATTTGTCTTCATTGTAGTACAAGGAAAAGATTCACATATCTAAACTTGACATGTAAAACAAACCCGATTTTCAAACATCACAAGTTCACGACTCTATGTATTCCTCATCTTGCAATCTAACTAACTAGCTTAACAATTGGTTGAAGCAAGTCTCCCTTGATAACTTATAAAAGTGAATTAAGTATTACAGATAGATATTTCTTTAAACTGTTTAAAATAAAACCTTTGCAGATCAGTTTGGAAACAACATCAATTCATCTTCTTTAAAAATAATTTCTTGTAAATAATGATTTCAACAAGTCAACTTTTTTTGAAGGTACCTTTTATCATAACATTCCTCTGTACCAAGTGTTATGCACAGTATGATGTGTTTCTAGAGGAACTAATTTAAGTTAGTTACTCATTTATTGGGTATATGTTTACTCGGGTACATTAGCAAAACCAAAGTTTTTTTTATTAAAATTAAAGTAAATACAATAGTATAAATTCACAGTAAGAAAATTAATTTTAACAGAGAAATGTGTGTGTTAGTAACAGCTTAGGACTTACCTTCATTCCCAAAGTGGAGCAGACCAAATCAATGATAGCGCTGAGCTGATTACTGTGGAAATACATGGCTACCAAGAGAAGCATCTCTCCAAAGGAAGCAGACACACCAGAAATGCTATGATACCAAAAAGGAAGAGTTAATTCCCAACAAGACATAAGTAAATATGAGAATAATAGAGACACTAAAAACAAAAGAAGCCTGCTCTCACCTTTCAAAGTAAGCTTCTTCCTTTATCATCCAACTAAGCCACATTACCATGAGTTGCTCCTGTTCGGGTGTACTGCACAAAGAAATTACAGAAAAGATCCATTTCCCAGGAATTTCAGTTAGTTTAACTAACAATTACTAGCAGGAAAAAAAAATTAAAAAAAGAGTATTTGAGGAATCTTATACCAGGATACTTTCTGACACTGTCTACTTAGCATCAAACAGCTGATAAGCACTGATATTTAGCATGAACTTCGAAGTCTGGGCAAGAGTCCAGCTGTCAGACAATTTCCTGTCTTGAAAGCACACATCAAAAAGCTACATCCATTAAATAACTATGTTGCTACTTTTTTGAATAAGGTCCCTAAAGAATTTAGTCATAAATATGTTCAGTGGAAAAGTAACCGGTAAGGCCTACTTTAGCCTTCAAAAACCATTCCAAACTAAGCCACTGCCAATACTCCCCTCAAAAGATTGGTTACCAGCACGTGGGTGAGCGTGAAATAAATCCCTTCAACTAATGTAGGGAGATTAGTATAAAGAATTAGGAGAGAAAAAAACTGTGCATCTCTGGAGGTCATTGCCTTAACTGTATTAGAACAGTAATATCTTCACAAAACTCCTCCTTTATTGCAGTACCTGACAAGGGTGGAGAAGGCCAGAAGCATACAAAAGGAAAGAGAAACGAAGCGAACACCAGCTGGAGTTGCAGGAGGCCGGCTGGTCATCAGCTGCAGGAGCTGCTCAGCTTCTTCATCAGTTGGTCTGAAGGGGGAGGAGAAAACACTGAGCATTTAACAGGGATTTCCAACCTCATCAGAATGGTTAAAGATTAAGGTTTCTCTATTATTTAATCTGTTTATCAAGTTACTATCAATATACGAATATCTAGATTAACTGGCACTTCTCTTTGAACTGAAGAATCCCAATAAAAATCTCTGCTAAGAGATAACAGTGAGAAAACTTCCCCAGGCCATAAGCATGCCTATTGGTACAACACACTTAAAACCAAAACTAATGTTGTATGAAGATGCTACATTAGCACTCTCTAAAACGTAAAACCATAGCAAAAGAAATTCAAAGTTCATACAAAGTACGTTGCTAGACTATTCAGCTGTTCTACACCTTTAGGCCTAGACTTACTTTAATGAAATCTGTAACACTGATTTTGCAGCATTAAACAGAGGAACACACTTCATGCATTAATATTATTTTAAGTTAAAAAAAATGATAGACAGTGAGTAAAAACATATTAAAGAGCATTAAAACATTCATTACTTCAGCCCAGCTATTCCCATTAAAGCACAATAGAGACGTAACAATGCGCTGGCTTTCACGACATGCTCTTCCTTCAGTCCCGAATACACGGACACATTTGGCTCCATATCAACATCTGCTTCTTCAACAATGTGTGTGCTGCGAACCGTGGGAAGGATTCCCATGAGCTCCAGGAGCAGCTGCCTTCTCATTTGCCAAAGCACAGAACTGATATTATCTCTTTTTCTCTGTGTAAGAGGTTAAAAGAGGAGAACAACAATATAAAATTAATCTTATCAGACACTATATTATAGAAGAGCTTCCGTAATTCAAGGGAAAAAAAAAAAGAGAGAGAGAATGGGAAGGACTGAGGTTTTGTTTGTTTGTTTTAAAGAAAATTTTCTTTACCAGGGGAACGTGCTACACATGTATATCTTACCTGTTGGCCATTTCGGATAAATGTTCCAAACCAAGTTCGAACCTTTGCATTTGTTCCAAGTAGCAAACCGCTCACAAAACACACCAGGTCACTCACTCCATCGTCCGAAGATTCATTTTTGGTGTGATCCAAGGTCAAAGCTACACCAAGACCTGGTAGATGGCACTCTTCTACCTAGATAAAATGTCCAGGCTCAATTATCTTTTTAACATTACACTAAGATGACAAATAATATTCATGTCTTGTCTCGTGACAGATGAGTTACAGGCTTACCACCATGCCTCGGACCCTGAGAGCTTGGGAAGGGTTCATTTTACACAGGTGACGGAGTGCTTCTGTTCTACGACGGCCTCCAACACTTTCCTCATCCTGCCGTTCACCATTCTTAATCAAGCCTCTACAGACTAAATATCCAACAGGAGGAGTTAGTAAATCTGACCTTTCCAACAGAAAGTCACGTATCCATAAACACAAAGCCAAGCCATTTTGTTTGGCTCACTATGATTTATTAGCACAGCTACTCCAAGAACTGGTGATTAACACTGAGTAGGACAAACAAGGAAATGGTCTTCCCCCTCTGAGAAATTACAGGATCTTTGTAGATTTACACATCATCTATTTATTACTTATATACTTTATCTAATACAACCTGTGCATCTGGCAGCCCTAGAGACTGAAATCTTACTGCAGGGTACAGGATACTAAATGGGCAATGTCAATACAAATCTTTCACACCATAATATGGCTCAATCTGAAGGACAGGTACTATTAGCAAAGCTAGACCAGGTTCATCATCCCAGTCATTCACTGCCTTTAAAAAGGTGACCAACAGATGAGAAGCTGCAACATGCACACAGCGAGTCTACAGTCAGGCTGCAAAAAGGGGAGTGAATGTGATGAGAAGGGGAGGCCTATCAGCATCTCTAAGCATAAACGCATTCAATTACATTTCATAAGCTAAGCACTCATCAGTTCAAATACTCACAATATGTGGTTTAGCCTAGAATGAACTTCATTGCTATAAACTATTTCAAATCTTTATTTTTAAGCTGGACAAGAAGAAACTAACTCACCCTCATTAAAGCTATCAGGAACATTGGCCACCAGGAGGCAGAGGAACCAGGCTCCATTTTTAACATGCAACAGAGCTTCTGCTACATCAACTATGGGCAACAGTGACGGCAACTCTGGATAAAAAATTTTAGAAGTTACAGAGTTTCACTATGAAACAAACAAAAACTTGAATTTAATATGCTGTTAAGTAACATATCAAACCAATGAATGAAAAAAAAAAATCTGTCATTTATTCCTCTTTCAAAAAGCTATACAGCTGAGATTAACCTTAAATCAGTCACAACAGGTCAAAAAGTTTCGTTTTCTTTTAAGTTTGTATTTCTTTTGAATTCATAACTTCTTACAAAATTAATACAAATGGAACATATTTGTAGTTTTTATATCTATATATATACCTGCTTGCAAAATACAGAGAACATCTGCTGCCTCTTCCAGATAGACAGGACTCTCAAAGAGCTCCGAAGACTTGAGAAAAAATTCTCCATTTGATTCTGACACCTGCAAAGCATTATTCATCATCACTGAACAAGTTTTAGGAAACAATTTGTCTGATCAGACTTCCCTAGATTGAAATTCAATAGATTTGATCTATTAAAACTGCCAAAAACATATAGCTAGAAGCATAGAATAGTGAAGGAAATGTTTAGAGTAATAAATATTTACTAACAGAAGTATGTCAATACAAGTAGTGTTATTGTTTCTTTCCAGAAGAAAAACAGCTGAGAATTCTAAAAATACACTAAGTTCACACAAGGAAAATAAAATACAGAAGAAAAAAATACGAGAAATACGGTAGCTAACATACTGCAATAAGAGTAAGAGCACAATTTCATTTTCAAATATAGTTTCTGCATTGATGCATCACAAAATCGCGTTATATTTGAGTAAAGCACGTTATAAGATACGCTGAACAAATATTACATTAGAAAAGATTACCCTTATTTGTTCTGAGGAAGAAAGGCTTCCTCTAGGACGTTGGGTTCATAAGGAGTTTACTCACAAGCCACTGTTCGATAAAATGGAAACTGTAAGCCTTGGTGCACCAGGTAAGATCTGGAGAAGTGTACTCACAACAGCAGTGGCAGTGGTAACATAACGGGGCAGTACATCAACTTATTAGGAACAAAGCCTTCTGGCTTCTTTGTCTTGCTAATATAAAATTCACAACTACCCAGAAATTAAGAAATTTACCTTATTCATAATTGCCAGTAATTCGCTGAGTACGAGCCGGAGCCGGCGAGGCGAATCGCTGTGCTCGAACTCCAGCGTCAGGCCGTGCTGCAGCTGCGACACCAAGATGCTTTCTCCGCTGCCTCCTCCTAGCTTGTGCCTACCAGATGATTAAAACACAACAGTTATCACATCTTTTGTATGCACTGGCAACTTTTCAGGTAAAAGACGATAATTCCGCAAGAATTTCTTCTATCACACTAAAGATTGGACTGCGGTACCTGTAGAGCGTTAGACAACCTATTTAGGCGGATTAACGTGGTGTATTCAGAAAACACCAGCAGAATGACCAGGGTCTGTGCTCCCCACAGCCCAGCCAAAAGCCCAGGCAGCTCCTCGGCCCCTCAGCGCCTACCGACCGCCCCCCAAAAGCCCCAAATACATCGAATAAAGCCGCAGGGAGGCCGCCGGCAGCCACCCGGGGAGTTACCGGAGCTGCTGCTCTTTGCTGGCGTCCTGCTCCAGGGCGTGAAAGTCGACGGAGAGCAGGGCCACGATGGAGTTGACCGCCTCGACGCCCGAGAGGAGCCTCAGGATGAGCTTTTTGTCCTGCGCCCAGCTCTGGCTCTGGTCCGCGGGGGCGCACAGGGCCATACGCACCAGGCAGGGCAGCAGCAGCCGCAGCTCGGGGTCGCTCAGGGCGGCCAAGCGCACCACGTCCACCTTCTGCATGGCCTCGAAGGCGTAGGGGCTGACAAACTGCAGCCCCGAGCACTCGGCCATGGCGGCGGCCGGCCCCGGGTCCCCTCAGCCGGGCGCTGCCAACGGCGCGAAGCGATCGCGTCACGGCCCTGAGGGGAGCGGCGGCGGCGGGCGGGAGGGCTCGGCCCGCCCCTTCCTCTCCCTCCCTGCTCCCCGAGAGGAAATAAGGAAACACCGCAATCAAGGCTTCATGAATAATTTATTCCATTTGATTTTTTTTTTGTTATTTTTTTTAAAAAGTATAAACCTTTTTTTTTTTTTTTTTCTCATTTCCTCAATCACAATTTGTACAACTCAGTGTTTATGGCATTCGGCAGCAATAGTGTTTGTTCCTTAATCACTTTTTGTTATGTCATGATAAATACGGCGGCTTGGACCATTAAGTGTCACGGCTGTGAGAGAACGTAAGTTTAAAAAAAAAAAAAAAGAATAAAAAAAAAAGTAAAAATAGAAGACAATCCTCCCCTTGGTGCGCCCCGCGTGTGGTGAGGGGGCGGTGAAGGTGACATGGCTCCCAGGTGGGTGCCCGGCCCTCACATCCAGTTCGCTCCGAAAAACCTCAACGCTGGAGCACAACGGCCCGAAACAGTGACCCTGAGGAGTGTGGCAGGTCCCAAATCCAGTTCTACTGTAAATTAAGCTCTACACCACTGAAAATGGAAAGTACACCCACAAACAATAACGACAACGAGAATAATAATTAAAAAAAAAAAAAAAGTATAAGTATGAAGCATAGTCCTGGGTCCTTTAATTAGTTTAAAAAAAGGAAAAAAACCTTCCCAGCTGGAGGTCATTGAGACAGTAATGTCAGACCATGTCACCTAATTGAGAAAAATTCTCAAAAGAAACCCAGATCGAAACATTGTTTATGCAGCATTACTATTGAAACAGACTGATATGCTGTGCCATACTGTTGTGCAGCAAATTATATGGTGCAATAGCATTTTAAAAACATTTTACTCTTTCTGAAAGCTTTAAAATAATGCAACATAATATTTTGATATTACAGTATTAACAAATAGTGCTTGATTAAAGACATCTGCAAGTCTTCATAGACACATGAAGTTAAAATTACCATTGGAGGTAAATATAGAAATACAATAATCTGCGCCATACTGACAGCTAAGTAAGAACATAGCTGAGGATTGAAATATAAATTCATTTTTAATTATTTCAAGAAATGTTAGAAAGATCTAAATGTTAGAGCTACTTTAAAATGTAAGGGTTGTTTGCAAGTACAGTGGTGGTCTGCTGCTCTAGCACAGTGCTCTCAAATTAATTCAAGTAGTAGCAAGCCAAAGGTGACTAAATGGCTTAAGTACAATATAGCAACATTGAAATACATAATTTTAATTGGAAAACAAAAAAATAACTTTGTGGACACACAAAACGGAGTTACATTTCCACAGCTACTTAACAGAGCACTGCCAGGAACAGCATTTTCTTGTAAGACCACTTCAAGAAGCCAAAGCTGAAGCTTTCAAATCTTTAAGATTGTACTTGCTAAAACACCCAGGTTATTGGCTTGTGGCAATTTTACTTATAAATCAGCAATTATGTGCACTTAAAATAGTTTAATGAAAGTACACTAACAAAAATGTATGCCCAATATAGTAGTTGGTGCTGGCAATTTTGATAAGTACGTTGCCAGCTCTAACTATAATTTCAGAAACGGCCCTCCTAATATTTTTTAGTGGTTGCAATATTTTAATTTACTTATAATTTACTTTAACTGTAGGGAAAGAGATAGAGGGAAAGGGAACAGGGGTGACCGCACATGGGAAACTGACAGCTTTCACAGTTGGAAAGTTTCACAGGGAAGGCTGTGGTCCAGATAACAGAACACAGTTATATCAACGTTCAGGCAGCTGATTCACTTACCTTTGTGAACACAAAAAAAGCCACACCAAAACCCAGCCCTTGGAACTTGGCTAACTGAGCCAGGGTTAAAAATGACCACTTAAGCAACAAAACTTCCAAAAAAAAAAAAATCTAGGACATATGCTTAGAAAACTCCAGTTTTAGAGCACTTTTCCACTTCAAAAATCTCAGCCAAATGAGGAAAAAAAACACCTTCAGCAAGATAAAAAACGTGCTGCTTAATCTATGGTGCATTGTCATTATCATGATAAAGTAATGGTCAGACCCAGTTATTAACTCTATTTATCAAAATATGCTCACTGCTGATTGCACTCATGTTATTTTGAAGAAATGACTGAAAATTTTCATCACCAATTGTACAACTTCTTTATACAAAAACAAAAAGGTTGCTAATATTGTATATACAAGATTCAAGGAGACTGTTCATAAGAAAAATTCTCAGGCAGGTATTTTGCATTTACAAAACCATAATTTTCATTAACACAGTACATTTTGTAAATGCAAGTGATTTCTTCCTTGTAGAGGATTAACAGTGGGTGCACAAATGCATCTTAAAAACTTGCTCCTTTAAAGGTTTAAACCAGCCAGACGGACAGCGTTAAGACCCAGGACACAGGTTATCATAACGGGCTCACGTGAGCACTGCAGGAGTTAAGTTTTTAATCTGGCAGTCGGAAGATGAGGAACCAAGGAAAAGCATATGCAGTTGCTCTTCAGCACCCGTAGGGGCTATTTTAGAGCAGCATCAGACATTTGGCATGTGCTAGGAGAAAGGAAGGAAGCTACTGAGGAAAAAATGGTGACTTAATAGGAGGAGAGGTTTATCAAAGCCTTGTGATTTGTCAGTCCCTTCCTTAGGGAGGGCTAAGCCTCCTTGGCACATGCCCCAGTCTGAAAAGGGGATACGGGGAAGGCCATATACACTGATACCTGGTACCTTCACCACAGTGCCAAAAATACATGAAAGTTTGTTCAGGGTTTTGTGTTTGGTTGTTCTTTTTTTTTTTCTTTTTTTCTTTGTTTTGTTTTTTTTGTGTGTTTTTTATTTTTTATTTTTACTAGTGGAATAAAACCTGAATACCAGAATTCACTGAGAATCTATATACACCACATTTTAGTTAAACACACACCAATCTTAAAGTCAAGATTGACTATTTTTGCATTTGTAAAATGGCTAGAGCTGGGCTAAATTTCAGCCTTACAGGAGACTTTGGGTAAAAAGATTTTTCTGTGTGTTCTGCTTCAAATTTGGTGTTTTATCACACATGTGAAAGAAACTAATGCAGTCGCCACAGTGCCAAGAATATCTAGGTAACAACAATGCACAATAGATATTCTTGTAATAATAAAACTTGTACACTGGAAACAGATCTGAGAATCTAGCCACAGCCCTGAACCATAACACAAACTTCAATTGAAGAGTTTATTCATTTTATTCTCACTACAAGTTAAACCACCTACAATATCACTTATATATTGCCATTGTTACTCTGTAAAGGTGTGATATAAAATGCTGTAAGACCCGGTACCTTTTCAATTTATATAAACACAGTGAACTTCATTACTGTACATGTACTCTGCAACTACAGCTTAGCTGTAAATCCCCCACACACAATGGTATGGACATTAACCCCCTCTATCCCCATTAAACTGTACATCAAGACAATACAAATTTACTGTCCCCACCCCACCCCCTTACAAAAAAATAATACTCTAAAAGCAACCTACTGCAACTTTTAATTAAGACGATTACATATATTTTAGACCAATTGCTTTAAAGCAAGAAGGCAGTATAAACCTTCTAGGAAAATTTTTATAAAAGAGGTTAAGAAATATAAGACAATTTATACATTTAAAAACTTACAATAAATAAGAGATGCAGGCATTTTTGAATACTAGGTACTATAATCCAATACAAGAACATCTTGATGTTCTGAAGCCATAGGTTGAAACTTATTGTTCCTCGTGTTTCTTCTCATCTCCATGCTTTTAATATTCATTAACCATGACTGGGTACTATGGCTCATTACTCTTCACAAATACTGTGACTGGGGAAAAATGGTTAATTCTGCTACTAAAAATGTTATAATACACTTTCTGATCATCATTCTAAAGCGTCCCCCATAGTCAGTGACTCAAAGACAGCAGGGTAAGTAGGTACCCCTCTCACAAGTCAAAACAATATTTGCTGGAAGTAACAAGATTCATACCCCACCACAAACAACTTGCACTGAGAAGAATTATAACTTAGTCCTGCAGTGAAATATCCCTTTTCCTCATTTTTGTCTTGCAAAATTCAGATGAAGATCACAGCATATTCATGATAAAGTTATACAACTGATTCAGCACCACAAAATGAATTGGGAGACATGACCGTCTGTCCTGGGTTGCAGGATCACAGGTTAGCCAGGAGAGTGCATTGTACTGTTCCAGAACAAACCTGAAAAGCAAAACAAGCTTCCATTAAGCCAACAGATTTTTCTCACCAGTATTTTACAGTCCTAATATACTAGTTTGTTTGGTATTAGGCACGTATGCTTCCCAACATGCTGAAATAACGTGCTTTCAGAATTATTACAAGCACAATCAATTATTACAATTCAGAATTATTACAAGCACATCAAAGCAGAAGTTTATTTCAGTAGAAAACAGTCATTTTAATTGTTGATTCTCATTAATGTTGAGGTTCATGTATTAAAAACACAAAAGGAACCTTTTCTCAGTGTCCTATGTTTACATGACTATCTACACTCTTGTACTTCAGCATTTCAGTATTTCCACGACCCATGCAAAATTCTGGTTTAAGTTTAACCATCTTCCACTCATTTATACACTGTTTTCTGGTTTTGATGAACTCAATATTTTTCAAATATTTTCAGCTGTAATCAACTTGAATTAAAGAAGGGCTTAGTGATCTTTGTATTTAACTGCACTGTCCTGTGATAAAGCCATCTTTTAGTCACTCAAAGCACAGCAGTTTATTGTGTTTGTGACGTGCTGAGGACATCAGCAAAGAAATAACAGCAAGAAAAACAAATATGTAGATCTATTGCAGCAATATTAAAGATGAAATGCACCGTATTTTTGCAAGTGATCAATCATAAATACCTGAGCACATCAGAAGTTTGATTAGAATCAAGTGGATGGGAGTGTTTACT
The DNA here is from genome assembly GCF_047663525.1 of Anas platyrhynchos. NCBI lineage: Eukaryota > Metazoa > Chordata > Aves > Anseriformes > Anatidae > Anas > Anas platyrhynchos. The sequence continues at coordinate 3,034,671 of NC_092606.1, forward strand.
GTGGAGTAGCTCGTCTGATTGCACTGAAGGCACATGGAGGTGCAAAGAGGCCTAAGAAAGGAAGAAAGATGTTAGCACTTATCTGATTGAACTACTACTTTCTTCCCTTTGTACCACCAACCCCCATCTTGCAGCCACCTTCCATTCTCTGACACGAGCTGAAATAAATCTTGGCTTTATGCAGTCAGTAAGCGCAGGACTTCTCTCTCCTAAGTTGCATTACACTATTCGCATTGTGCTTTTAAGAAATTGTTTTAAGATGCCTTTGCCTGCATTAAGTGATTATTAAAAAGGCAACTCAAGCGTAATGAGATTCCTATTAATACACAGCCTTTATAGAACCATAGAATGGTTTGGGTTGGAAGGGACCTTAAAGATCATCTAATTCCACCTTCCACTAGACCAGGTTGCTCAAAGCCCCATCCAAAATGGCCTTAAACCTGTTCCAGTGCCTCAACACCCTCAGAGTAAATAACTTACTCCAAATATCTAATCTCAATCTACCTTTTTTTAGTTTAAAGCAATTACCACTTTTCCTATCACTCCTGACATAGAGTCCCTCCTCAGCTTTCCTATAGCCCCTACTGAAAAGCTGCTATAAGGTCTCCCAAGAGCCCCCTCTCCTCCAGGGTGAAGAACCCCAACTCCCTCAGCCTCTCTTCATTGGAGAGGTGCTCCAGCCCTTTGATCATCTTCATGGCCTTCCTCTGGACTCATTCTAATACAGCTATGTATTTAAAAGTCCACTTGCTTTCCCTAAGACCAATCTATTCCATATTGGAACTTCTCAGGGTACTACAATATTATTACTTTATTACATTACTTCCCTCCACCACCAGTCCCCCAAAGGGGTCAAACATTGATCCAAAGTCTGTCTAGAAACAGAACAGGACACCTATCCTTACAAAATACTTTAGCACAGAGCCACTAAGAAAAAGGTGTCAGGATACTCCGAAGAAACCATCAGAAAAGCAGAATCCTTCAGACTATTTGCTACCTTCCATTAATCATTTTTATTCCTTTTCAAAAAGCGAACATAAAAAGCTAAAGCTCAAGAACTTGAAACCCAACCTCTCTTGAAACAAAACCAGACATATTCCAGAAGCTGTGCACCGACTCTTTAAACATAACAGTTCTCCCAATTCAAATCCCTGCATGTTGCACAGTAGTGTGTGACAGACTGTCCACAAAGATGGCTGTACAGCCTGACGAGCTTACTGTACCTTAAGAAACAAGGGACACTGATTTTGTGCTTGAGGACATGCTGACCAAAACCAGTCAGGCAATGGACCTGCTTTGGCAGTTGACACAAAATAACCAAGGGCCAATGGCTGTTGCAGTATATTTGTTACTTCATCATGAGATTCCGTTGAAAGCAATCGGTCTGTACCTTGACCCTACAAAACAAGCAACAGTTTAATATTAGAGAGCACAAAACAGAAGTTATCTGTCACTTTCAAATCACAAAGCATTTTGAAACATCCAGGCCATTACACAAGTTTTGCAGACACCCCACTAGCCAGTTAATTCAAAACATTTCCTAGGAACCTTCCATTCCACAGAGGACCATGAGCAGATGCAGGAAAACAAATGAACAGAAACCACATAAAGACATATACTCTTACCTTGCCCATGTCACCTCCATGGGGGTAGTGGGACCCTGGAGAATGTACAGGGGATCCAGTAGGGGATGCAGGAAGTATATTTATAATATCAGGATCAAGATCATCTCCAGTGTCTAACAAGTCAAAGATCCCCATTCCATCTGCTCCATCTTGAAAAAGAACAGGAACAGTCAATTTCTGCAATTTCCCTACCTATAGGATATGACAACACATTCTGAAATCAAGTGATTTTCCACATAAATCCTGCAGTTCAGTAGAATGAACAGTCTTATTACAGGGGGACTGATGAGAGAGCTTTGGTTTGTTTTTAAAATAAGTCCAATCTACTAACCGTTGTTTGTGTTGAAGGCCAGATCCAAGTTTTCAGTGGTATAAGTTGACGATGCTACTTGCACAGAAGCAGATGTGGGAAACACAAGTATGTGAGTGCATGACGTGTCCTGTGGGGTATTCAGCTGAGATGTCTGCATATTTAAAGTGGTGCTGCGTCCAAATACAGAGCCAGTCGATACAGAATCTTTGGAAGACAAGTCAAGCATTTCCTTAGTTTTGCAAGAATTAACTATGAATTCCCTCTCCAAAACATAGTTTCTCAAATACCTGGCATTATGATGAAGGACCCCTGTGGTTCCATTGCTACCAAACAAGCACTGAGAATGCTGGGAGAGTCTGCAGCAGAGATGCCACACATTCTGCACATGTCTTTTAGTCTCTTACTGAGGGACTGAAGATTTCGGCGACTCAGCAAACAACTCCAATCTGATGATAAAAAGGACATAAGTCTGTCTAGAAGAACAGTGCTTACTGCAGAATACATATTCTACATAAAACACTGTGTGGTACAAAGTTCACACGTGTTAGGTGTACAAAGAAACTCTAAAGTTATATAGGTTTTCTTCCAGAAGCAGGGACAGACACTGTATTATTTAAGATTAAAGCTCCACATAGAGTTTTAGACTCTAAAATGCTAACATTACCTTTTAATTCCCCATGTCCTATTCTTCCTAAACGTCCTATTACAACTCTCCAAGGCAAAGAGCTCATCTGCACAAGTCCTAAGCACCATTCCCAGAGTTTCTGAAGACCAAGCCTGCGGGCAGAGCCCTTTTTCCTGCGAGCTCTAGAATTTAAAAAAAAAAAAAAAGATAAAATCAGAACCCATTGACAAGAAGTTTCTCTAGCTGCCTTTGGGACTTGCTTGTAGTAACCTGAACATTAGCAGGAAACAATGTTAATATTGTAGTACATTAACTGCTACTTCACATTCAAAAAAGGAGGCTGGTTTGTTTTTAATTAATCACATTCTAACACCGACATCAAGAAACCAGAAGGTGGATGTAGCAGGAAGAAACATACAACAGCTCTCAGGAAACTAAATAGCATTCTAGAAGTTTTAACAATATACACATAATACTGAAATTATCTGTTTGTTTTAATTTTACTATATGGTGAGTCTACGTAAGTCAGAGTTACTCTTACATTATCATAAATAAAATAACTCTGGGGAAAATAAAGAAATACACATGCTAAAAATTAAGAACTCATTCTTACCTGTTTGGTACATCAATATTAATTATGCAAGTCTCTAACTGTTCTCCATAGAGATCTGTACAGGATGCAAGAAGCCATCTTTGATCGTGAGACAAACAGTAGCCTACAAAAAGTACGTTATACTTCTGGCCAGCTTCTCCAAAAGTTTCTCCTAGTTCTGTTTGCTTGTCTTTTACAGGAGCCAATATAAAAGGAGGGGTGTAGAGTCGAATACACTCAGGTCTCTATAAAAGATGACAGAACAGAAAATGAACTTTCAAGAAATTACTATTCTTAACTCTGGTTAGTTCATGTGAAAGACACTGCTGATAAAATAAACATTCTTCCCTTTGATTCACATATTTACAGAATCACATTAGTCTTGAGAACACTCACATCAGGGCTCTTAAGAGCAGTTTCCATGGCTAAACCTGGACCAAAGCCAGTTAACGTTTTCACATTGGTGGAAGTTGGAAGAGGTCTCCGACACTGAGTAAATGCTGAAAATGCCAAAGATTTTAAATGCTGAGTATAAATCTGCCGGTCTTCGTGTTTCACGGGCTGCAGAAGGTACTGACATGGGACAATCTACAACAAAATACACAGGAAAATAAAGTTACTGTTTCATCATTACTTTTTTTTGAGATAGTATTTGGGTATGTTGCTTTCAGAATGTCAGTTTACAATCATTTCTCTGGTTCTCTCTGGTTCTTTGATATTTTCTGCTACTCCTTCCAAAGCTATATGGAACTTCAAGTAATTATGCTCATTGATCTTTTCTTCAGAGAAGAAAAGAATTTGGTTAGCAGATAACCTTAGTGAGTCCTCCAGAAAGATGCCCTCTGATTACTACTTTTGCTGCTGATAGTGTTACAGTTGGATACTTATCACAAAGAAGCCCTAGTCTAAAGCCCAGCAGGGTTACGCTGGCAGCAGATTTTGGTGATTGGACAAAGCAGTTTTCCCATACTTCACTCATTACTGGAGTGGGCCAGTGCATTCCTCTGAGATAAGACTGAGGAGTTAGGAAACTACCACAGGCTTTGGCTTTGACTAGTAACACCCAAACTTCTCTAAAGACCATAATCTTATTAATTTAACAGCTGCAGAACTGTAAACAATGTTCACAGAGCAAACAGAACTTTCACTTTGAGGGCATTATCATCTCCAAAATACAGCTAAAACCAAAGGAGGTACTTTGATCAGCATGTTTCTGTAAATGTTGGCTCACCTGCACAGAAATTATATTCTTGATGTTGGGAGGAAGAACCTGAACCATCTCTAAAAAGCAGCGCAGAAGTCCAAGTGTCCACAAGCTAGACGAGCTACTGTTCTCATCCTTTTTTTCATACGTAAAAGGATCAACTATGTAAACTACAATTGCAGGTGGATAGGTGATAGCGTGTGAATCTCCATCTGTAGGGACTCCAACTTTATCTCGATCCATAGTGCTGGAAATGAAATTTTGAAACCCATTACTAGATTGCAAGCTTTGTAACAATTTGTTTTTACTTACATTAAAACTAAGCTCAAATCAAAGATTAATCTGAAAGACCTTTGAGTTAACTGTGGTGTAAGAAACGGTCTTTTTCTTTCTTTTTTTTTTTTATTAGCTTGTCAACTACTCAGTATCATACTTGTCTTCTCTTTAGCCTTCTTCATTACAGAAGCTCATCAGCACATAGTTTGATTGGTTCAACTGGGGAACAAAAACACCTACAACATCAGCAATGAAGACACTTTTTACTGAGAAACTATGACTTCGATAACAAAGTAGAATTTCAAGATGATGCCAGATATGTATTTCTCCTTCCACTTCATTTGAAAATACAGAGAGAAGGTAGTTTGGCAAAGTTTTTCCTCTTTAGAGAAATAGAAGAAAAAAGTTTATTTTTGTATCACAGCAAAAACAGAGATACAATTAGAATTGCAGCTAGGATATAAGTCAGAAAGTTAAACTCTACCATTAATGAGCTTGCATTCTCCCTAAAAAGCAACTTGGTGACTAGAAAAGAAATTGTTTGTTATTGAGGGGACAAGCGTGCCATTAACATGTTCACATTTGTTGAGCTGCGGGTTTTATGTTTTGCTTTGGTTTACTTTTTTTAACCTAAGAGGGCTTGAATATGCAGTTCCATTACCTTTCAGAAACCTCTGGATGGGGCTGTGCAGGTGCTGAAGTAGTATCCGCAGACATCCCTGCTGCTTGCAGTGTTGGCTGTTGCTGCTGTCCTCCTGTTTGCCCGTTTTGGACTGTTGGAGCCTGAGTGGGCAGGGAAGCAGAAGTGGTATTGTTCATACTGCTAAAAGATGGAAACGAAGAGGGCTTGTTTGTTGGTATCCCACTGCCTACATTAGCAGAAGAGGATGACGTGGCAGTGGTCGTCAAAGTTGAATTAGCTGTAGTAGCTGCAGAAGACATGGCACTAGTTGATGTTGCTGTCATAGTACTACTGGTGGGAGCTGCAGGAGCAGACGATGGAGTGTTGGGATTTCCAGCATTAGCTGTCACTGGGGGCAGAGCAGAGGCTGGCTGGCTGGGGGGAGGGATCAGATTTGTTTGGGAAAGTAAAGAGTTGTCCAAAGGCTGAGAAGCGAGATAAGGACCTAAAACCAGAAAAAAGTGTACATTTAGTACTGTTTATTATGAAGACATACCTAAACGTATGGTTTTTCTGGTTTACTTTTTTCCCCAAACTTAAAACTAGAAAACTGTAACAAACAGTAAGACTCAATGAATAAATACAACAATTTCTCTTCTACTGGAATGGAACAGGTGGCAAGTATACACAAAAAGCAGCACTGAAAAAAAGTAATCCATACCTAGTTCATATCTGCAAACTTGGGCGTATAATTTCAGTTTGGAAAATGCTTCATTGTTGGCATTAGCTGTCTGTGAGAACCATTCTGTGACCAACTTCTCAGAAAGTTTCTTTGAAGCAGTAGGTCCAACTCTCATGATTCCATCAGGCAGTAATTTACAGATAGGCCTGTGCTGACCCAGTCTGCATGACTGCAAAGGCAAAACATAAGATGCAAGGTAAGGAGTTAAAGTAAGATATCAAGTAAAGGAACATGGAGAGAGAGAAAGACTCATGACATTCCAAAGAAACATTTTAATTCTAGAAAACTACACGAGTATGAAATACTGTATAGCGATTTTCATGTTTTCCTAAATGCAAGAAAAACAGATTGATAGATCATCCACTCTAATCCTAATCACAATCCAAGCAATACATGCACTTAATTCATTAAGAAGCTGAAACAATTAAAGTGGTAATACTCTGCTTTACCACTGAGTGGCGTTTTATCAGACAGACTCAAAACAGCTACTACTAGAAGTAACGATGAGCAGTGAGAACAACCCTTGTCTTCCAAGTGCCCATTCCTAAAATCCTTTCCAGCAGCTTTCTGATATAGCATTCCACACAAGCACTTATACCACTGGAGACAAGCCTGATAAATAGTTATGAGTATGTATTAGAAACAGTTTTTCAAAAATCCATTTCACTGCTAACTGCCATAAATAATGTACCTCGTATATTGCAGTCAGATCCCTAAAGAAGCTTTTTGCTCCATTTAGCAGAGCCTCATTCTCAGGGCACACCACAACATAAGCAACATCTCTCTGAGATCCGTAAGGTTCCAACATCAGCCTCTCCCAGTACGGCAATGCAAATGGAGACAGCACCAGAAAATCATAATCGTATCCCAACAAAAATGTTGGGATTGGCAGTGGTTCTGGGGACTCATCAGTTCCTGGAAAAGCAAGATAGATTTTCCAATATATTAAGCAGGAAGCTTAAAAATAACAACCTGCTTCTAGAAAACATGAAAAGAAGAAACACTAGCATTCCCAGCATCTAAGAGGAAGTAGCACTGATTATAAATGGAATAGTTCTTTTAACACATACAAATGAAAAAAGCATGCATGCACAATCCAATGCTCCGAGAAAAAAAAATAAATTAGCTGAGTATTCTCATCTGAAATCTCTCAGGGCCTAAAGAAGTTACACAGTTGTTTATTATGTTTACCACTATACAATCAGGAACAGATCTTCACCATCCAGGAAGCCTTCCCCACAGAATCTAAGGGATCAGTGATCAAAAAAGAGGGGGAAGAAATGTAAATAGTCTAAGCAGATACATGAATGACCACAGAAGGAAAATTCTCAAGAACATGCATTTATATGCATCTTAAATGCATAATTAGGATGTTCTAAATATTACAATAGCTACTAATACCTGCTGGCAAAAGGTGACCCCTTTGTATGTTGGCAAATGAAACAATTTCACATATGCTAATAAAGTCAGAGTTTAAACCTTAAGTTGAGTGCACAAAATTTACCTTCTATCTGTAAACATGCATCAGGTATTGGCTACTCCAAGTATGTATGATACAACACACTGGATGATCTCAGATCTTCAACATAATTTTGAAGCTACTGATCAATAAAGCACGCTTTTTCAAGCATTTCAAAGGTAGTATTTAGTAATTGCTCTGTATTTAAACACAAAATCCATTTTGAAAATTCAGTCCTTCACTATGATAAGTGTCAGGTGTATATAAACAGTGCAATTGTCAATTTTAAACGCAGATACTTTTGATTCATTCAGTGTTTTTAGAATATTCTGTTTCTGCAAAGAAAAGAATTCTCCCCTGCCTAATGGCTCTTGTTATTTTAAAGAAAGGTCCAAATGCTGTTTAGAATAGCAATAGGCTGAACAGCATCCAGACGCTGAGGTTTGGTGGCCAGATCAAGTAGAGATTAACAGACAAGAGTCTACACAGCAGTTTACCGTAAGAGCCTCTGCCAGCCATTTTGTGAAACTGTTGCCACGTGAGAGGGCCTTGCACACCCCAAGATCGGACTGTTCGCTTCTTCTGAATTGCATCCTGAAGAACTGGCTGGAGCGAGAGGAGCATGCGCAGGATGTCCTGGGAACACTGCATGCTCACATCCAAAACTGAAAGGATAAAAAGTTGTTAAGGCCTGCCACAACAATAGGATAAAATAAAGCCTTCCACAAACAACCCTGATCCTAAGCTACCTTGTTTTTAAATAAGTCACCTTCTTCCAAAATTTACATGCTGTTCATGCAGGCCATCCAAAGGCAGATAGAAAAAGTTAAGCACACAGATTTAGAGTTCTCCCTCTCCCCCTCCTCCTAACCAGATAAAAAACAAACAAGGAAACCGAAAAAAAAAAAAAAAAATCATCTGTAGAGTTACTTCCTGCAAAAGCCTTAACATCTTAATATTTTTTATTTCTTAGACTAAGTCACAAAAAAAAAAAAAATCAAGTTGTGCAAGTTTTAAACTGCAGAATTCTCCCCTCCATGTAAAGGAAGTTTAGGCAGACTGCCACCCAGTGCTCACTTCAGAGAAATCTCAAACACGGTCCATTTCATCAGCTTCGCACCACTATGCCATTTAATGCACAGTGTTTCAAAATTTGTCAGGGCTATAGTATCTTTGCCTTCTTCTAAAAATCATTTTCACATCTTTTTATCCTAAGCATCAAGGTCACAATTATACCACGTCTTCTCCTGTGTACCTGAAAACATTGATTTACCCAGAGCCTGGGCTTTTAAACTTACAGCTCCATCAATACACAGAAGCCTAGCTTTGTTCATCTTCTTCAGCCTCACTAATGACTATTAACTGTAGTTAACTTCTCAAAGTTCCATGTTTTACTGTTTACCCACCTATAGTTGCTACTTGAAAAGACTGCTACTGAGAGAAGAGGTAGGTATGCAAATACACGTAGGCAGGAGTGTACCGTGAGACAGTAAATCATTAGCCAAGGCCTAGAAAGAAAACTCCAAAAATCTCTGGCAGATCCAACACACAGCAAAGGCCACAATAAAGCACATTTACCACACACCCCATTAAACTACCACCCCCTCTTAAAGAAGGGGGCAGAAGCCAATTGAATCATACATCTTCTTGAATTCTACCATAGTAGCCTTTCGCAGTACAGTCACCATTTGAACCACCTACACTTTTTCTACATGCGCTCATTCCACAGAACCTCTGTGGATGCAGTCACCAAAAGCTGCTTTAAAAGAATAAGTCTAGGAAAAGCATCTTGAACAGTTACTGTGGTCTTACATTACACTTCCAACCTGTTAGAATTACACGGTGGTATATGGTGTTCAAGGTCTACACTCTGCTTGCTGTATGGTACCACCACAGAAGGTAAAAAGAAGCGTTATTTTGAACACTGTTAAAGCAGAAGTTTATGCAAGCATGCAGGTGGGAAAACAGTTTAAAGCATCCAGTACTTGAAACCAAAAACCTTTAAAAAAAAAAAAAAAAAAGTAAAAATTCAGAGGTAGAAGAGCAGCAAATAAATTGTTTTCAGTATTTACCATTTCTTTTTGACCAGTGGTGCAAGCAAGTCGTTTTCACAAGTGCTTCATCAACTTTTCCTCCTGACATATTGTCCATGAACTGGCGTCCATGTTCCAAGGCTAAGTAGCAGTCATTGCAACAATCCCTTTCTTCTACACGTACCAGGTTGCTAACTGCACTGACTTTGGGGATAGGATCTTGATCTGCTGCTCCAAATGGTGAGAACAAGTTGGTGCATTGATCTTGCAGCAACAGTATTAACTCATCAGGCAGTTTCTCAGGTTCTTTCAGTCCTCCGCTGCCATGTTCGACAGAAGTAGCTCTGAGAGCTTCAAAGCGTTTTTCTGCTTCCTTGCCACACTCTGTATTACGTCCTAAAATATCCAATTCATCTTCAAGAAACAGTCCAGAACTGTTGCCAAATTTTCTATTCATAACAGCACTGAAACCACAGGTACACCTATACTGGGCCTCTTGTGTTGGATCGGGAATGTAAACTCCAACATCAGCACCTTTGATGTTCATATTGCAAACACATATGCAGCAGCTGTCAAAGTTACAGTCTTTGAAAAGATTCATTACAGACTCTGAAAGGATGAGATTCACATAAAGACTGTGTGCCTCTGGAATGGAAGGCACGGTTGCAGGTTCAACAGAATTAAGCGGTCTACATGTTGATGGTGTGGAAGCTGGTGAGTATAAATCAGAGTTCTCATACTTGACTGAACCCTGCGCACTTGCCGGTCCACCAGCTCCACGAGGTGTCCGAGGAGTCCTTGGTGTTCTAGGAGTTGGGAAACGAGGGGTGGAAGGAGAAGGGAGAATTCCAGCTCCACTGTTACTGGGTGGTGCACTACTTGGTGGCATCCCAAATGGAGTATGAGTTTGTGGTGTGTACGCAGGGCCGTACTCTTGATCCATAGTGCTTCCATCACTGATAGGAGCCATAAGAAGAAAGAAATAATTTAAACAAACTTCAAAACCAACGCACCACCTAAGTCTCAAATTGCTAAATAAGGGTCTTCCTAATTAAAATTTGCTTATTTGAACTAGTCTTTCATAATCTACGGAAATAATTTAATTCCCTAAGGAACTTCAGGAGCATTTGCTCTAAATGACTTCACAGGATTCCCAATGACAGTGCTGTTAAAGAATCATTCCCTTCTTCCTTTCCACATAGTTTCCAGGAAACTAACATGAACAGTGTAAGTTACAAATACTATGGATGTATGGATTCTGCCAATAGCAGATTCAGCTAGATGTATGAAATAGCACCTGGAAATATTTAATGTTTTTTTTCTAAGCAGCTGAATATTTCCCAAGACCTGTAAGGCTGATGAGACCTGGGAACACATTGCTTATAAGTGACCTAATAGAAGCAACATCAGTATTTACAACAAAATCAAAAACACTGCAACTTTATCAATAAATACACAGCCTCCTCATTGCCTAATCTGTCTATAGAAGCTACTAATGCAGAAGGAGGAATAAATATTTTCTTCAAGAACTGCCAGCAAAACCATCACTACCAAACACAGATTAAAGAAATGCTTCCTGTAATACTCCTGTTACAAGGCAATTATCACTCTAGGCATAGCTTTCAATAAAAGGAATTTTTTTTTCTAATCCCAGTACAGATGAGATTATTACTACTTAAGAAAATAATTTAAGAAACAGAAGCACCACCTACTAAACCCTTACAGTACCTATACCACCACTGCAAAAAAAAAAGTCCCAGGTTTACATTTATCTTGATTGTTACCATCTTCATTACTTATTAAAACTGGACTTGCACCATTAAGCTTCCCCGAGAAACCTTTAAATGAGACAACAAATAACGTGTATGCACAGTTAAGAAGCTATTTCAGGAGACACTCTTGTAGTAAGGTTTAATCAAAGATTGTTTGAAAGACTTCTGTCAGTTGTCTAAACAGTGTCTTTATAAATTTTTCTCATTACAAGTTTATAAAAAAATAAAGCTAAGGAGTACTTTATTGGGTAAATAACTGAAAACTGTAAAAAGCTCACACATTTGTGGCATAAGTCATACCCATCTTTGATGAATGGCATGGCAGGTCCTGGAGGAAGTAAATCCAACTTTCCTACAGTCCAACTCTGGCGATAAATGCATTCTTCTGGCAGCTTGATGGGAGGGAGACACTGGCTAGGAAGTGTCTTCAGTGGTGCAAACATGGAACATCCCACTAAGGCTTGGCAGTTCTCAGGTTTATAAACATAAGAATAATCCTAGAAGTTATACATGGTAAAGCATCAGCATGCAAATTAATAAGATTACATCAGCAATAAAAAGGCTTCTTAAAAAAATGGAACTGAATAAGAGTTCAAACAGTAGCTCTTTAATATTTAATCCAGATAAAGCCGTGAAGTGGAAGTTAAGATTTACACATACATCATTGGCGCCCATCAAGTGATGTGCCAATACAAAACAAACCATGAATTATCAAAACTTTATCATTAGTTTACCAATGGATAATTGATACATCACTCTTTAAGTTTAAATTGTAAAATAACACATTACTTATTAGATGTATGTTGCCTACCTCAGTATAATACAGGGAAAAAGTTACAAATTGTACTTAGTCTCCCACCAATCCTATTTGGGATTAAGTAATAGATTGAACAATAATCAATAGAAACATATCAGAACCGTCAGCACTACCTACCTTTATTTCAGCAGGTTTGGGGCTGCAGAAACCCTCATCTACTTCAATTCTGAACTGAGCTCCCACACTAGAGCTATTCCCTTCAAGTACTGTTCCTCCAAGTGTAGTGTCCATGCTGCCATACTCCTTATTATTCATGTTCATTGGTGAAAATCCCATAATATGCTGTTCCAATGAAGGTGGAGTTGGATACATTTTATGGAGATCTGCAGTGCCTAATTTCAGATTAGAAGTAGGCTTTAGAGTATGACAACATTTTGAATTGCTTTCTTTCTCCTAAGATTTCAGTAGGGTAAAGGAAGCATGTTTAAATGTTTAAAACTAGTATTCTATTTAAAGAAGAAAATAAAGCTTACTTATGCATGACAGCGGGTCTAAATTTCCTGCTTTTGCCTCTTTGCAGTTGGATTTGTCATCAGCACCATTCACCGTTCTTTTAGATCCAGGCTAAGAAGAAAAAGTAGTACTCTATTAAAATCATTTTAGACATGAACACTCACTCATTTTCCCTGATAACAGGAAATTTCATGTACAGTGGACGTAGAAGGCTGAGACTTTATATAATATTATGTAATATTTAGAAAACCTATAATAAATCATAAGTTTGATACTAGTAATTGGTGTCACCCTTGTCTTCCCTTAATATTTGTACGTCAGAATACTCTCCCGTCAAATCATGACGCTATTGAAATGAAAGACCAGCTATAAAGTAGCTCTCAGCCCGTTAGCAGACACCAAAAAAAGCTAAATAGGGCTGCCCACAATCTCTCATAAAAAATACACACTCCCAAAGCCATGCTAACATTACTGATGTTACCATATGAACAGGAATAGAAAGAGATAAATGCAACTCCTGGAACAAGAGTTAAAGGGAAGAAAAACTGTTTAAATTAAGAGATATTTTACAATGTTTAGACAGTACTGTAGTCTACAGAACATAAGAGTCTTCATGCTTAAGAGCAAATAAGCTTGCTTTATGCTCTATATAATGACGACCTTTGATGGCCATTAAGATCCTTCACGCCTTTACTCAACTACCGCTCCCATTAAAGTTGATGGGTATTTTGTCTGAGTAAGGAGATTTAGGTTTATGCATGGAACAAAGTCCAATTCAGAAAAGACAACTGATTATCAACAGTACTGAGACAGAAACAAGAAAGATAATGAATTCAGAGCCACTAGAGACTGCAAAAGAAACTGTTCCAAGACAATAACTACTGCAACGAAACAGCTCTGTTGGCAGAAGGTCCGTCCACGTGTTTAAATGCTTCTTCCATATTTTTGTTTGTTTTCAGTATTACCTTCATTGACTAGCTAGTTTATTAATTTTAGCTAGAGATATATTCTAGCATATACTGTCTGATTTGCAAGGATAGGCAAGATCAAAAGCTTTTTTATATCAAAAATGATTGCATGAGCCAAGCAGAACAGCATGTCTGCTCTAGAGGAGTCACAATACTTGCTTGCAAGTGTTGCAAGTTCCCCTAAAACCACCAAAACCACCCACAAAACACAAGAACACATACATGTTACTTGCAGTTTTTTGTCTAGCAGATGCCATGCGTTTTGAACATAACTTACTGTTAGTTCATCCTCATCAGAATTGAAGAGATTGTCAAGGTCAGTATAGGAGACCACCAAGTCTGTTTCATGGAACAGGCTAGTTGATGCAGTGCGGGCATGAGCAGCAATACGTTGGGCATCTATAAAGAAAAACAGATTACAGAAACACTGGTGATGTGTGCTTTAAAAAGCCACATTTAAAGGACTATTTCAACAGCTGAAAATATACACGTGTTCTCAGTTCCATTCAAGCGTCTTACACATAAGTGAGGTCCCTTCAATTTTATTACATTTGGACTTTATAGCCACCTTTTATTTGCAAGGTTCAACAAATAAAGTGCATTTCCAAGATCATCCTGAATTCTGAAGATACAGGGTAAGACACAAAGTAAAAACACAGTAGCCTGTTGAGTCCATTGACTATTCAAATAATCATTAATACACCACAATTTAAAAAAAAAAAAAAAAGTCTTTTTACCTTGCTTGACAGAAGGACTAAACAGAGACATAGCATCCTCTCCTTCATGAGATAAAACTGTAACACTGGATGCACCGTCCTCAGCCTATTAACAAAAAAGGCAGAAAAGTTCACTTAAATCAATCTGGGAGAAGGACACTATTTCCCTATGGAAATTCTTGTATGCATGGGAAGGATCAGGTTCTCATTAGCCTTCTAGCTCAGCAGGGTGTAGCCTGGGAGTCTGGTTAGTGGTATCTGCTCATGGAGAAGGAGGCTTAGAATACAGACAACATGCCACCAACACACAGAGGAAAAGCATGGATAACATACATCTTAGGCTTTTGTGTTAGGGATAAACACTTAATTTAGAAATCAAGCTGTGGATTCTTGCTCTAACACTTTATTGAAAAAAACATTATGAAATGGTATACATTAGCTATACTGGTAATTATTAACGAAACTCTCAGTACAGGAGTGTAAACGTACAGTAGTCCTCCTAATAAGCCAATTTATTTCATATACAAGCTCTCAATTAAGTTAAATTTTCTTCCTTTTTGGAGGGTGGGTGAGAGGGGAAGTGGACAGGGAGTGAGGAGCTTGGTACTTCTGTTTTAAACACAGCCTCACATAGTTGGCACTGGTTAAAGTACAAGGAAAAAGTGCAATTCACTGTCCAGGCAACAACTAGTCAGAGTTCACCTCCTCTTCCCTCAACCTTTCCACATATGCACAGAGCATTTGCTTTGTTTTTACAGTCTTCCACAAGTATCTGCTGTCACCCATTTCTAGAGAGAGGATCCTGAGCCAGATGGATTTTTGTTCCGATCCAGCAGCGTTCTCCCAGAACAAGCCATAAGGGTTAGTGCAACAGCACCACCAGTGTGCCAAAAAAATAAAAATAAACTAGGTGTGTAGTTACTGCATGAATGCTGCATTCTTCATTTATTATTTCTGCTTGAATCATTTTTAGATGTACTTCTAAATACAGAGAAGGATTTATGTTATATTTAGTGACTAAAGCAATTTGTTTCAATCTCATCACTGATTTGTGTCCTCACTTCTTCACTCACCTTGTGTTTCTTCCCAGCTTCCCTCTCGATGTTCTGCCTATCTTTTTTACTATCAGGAAATAAGAATTCCACATCACCATCAACAAAGGCATAAGGATCAATTTCAGGTTCCTGGTCAGCTTCTGACACTACTGCTGCTAGGTATTGGTTTTTACTCTGATACTGTTGCACCAGTTCATCCGAAACCTTTAAAGGCTTTCTACATTGCACCATTAATCTGCACAGGAGGAAAAAAAAAAATCACAAAATATTATTTATCACTTACATGGAAATAGGTCTGCTATCCCACAACCCTTCACAAAAGCAATTTCATCTTTCCTTTCCCTTTTCTTCCCTTCCACCCCAGCTTCAGAAAACTTTTTGGGAAAGAGATGAAATC
Organism: Anas platyrhynchos; assembly: GCF_047663525.1. Classification (NCBI taxonomy): domain Eukaryota; kingdom Metazoa; phylum Chordata; class Aves; order Anseriformes; family Anatidae; genus Anas; species Anas platyrhynchos. Next base: position 3,050,340 of record NC_092606.1, read on the forward strand.
ATTAGTCATGTAATACAGCCTCCTTACACACGTCAGATACAGCACTGTGACTCATTCTGACTATCTCTCCTCAAGCATTGTCAACCCAGATAAAGATTAGTAATTCATCCCAGGCCGTAGCTGTCATTTATTATAAAGTACAAACGTATTAAGCAGTCTATAGCCACTAAAAGAAACTCACCGGGTTAAAAAATGACTTACTGCCATTCCCCATCCACGTTCAAACAAATGATCGGAAAGAAGTGATTAAATCTGAATTTTCTATATTTTAAGAATTTAATTCATGAGTGTTTAATTCAGCATAGAAAGGCAGCATGCCAACCCTTCTAATACCTGGCTGTGTCTAACACAACACAGACCAATACACTGTTGCGCACTAAGCCTGGCTATGCAAAAAGCCCGTAACTACATAAATGCCACCACATTTAGCAGTCATTTAAATCACTTCCATAAATACCAGACGAAGGTCACAACACACCAATACCTGATTTACTAATGGGAATAAATAAACATACATTTGCCATTGTCAGCATTTTTCTTTTCATCCCATTTGGAGTCAAAAATGGAGTTGGAAGTACATAAATTATGTTTTTGCAACATTTACTGGTTTCTCACGTGTAATATTGCACCATCACAAAGATTTGTGATTTATTCTTTCCCTTTTTTTCCTCATTTATTCTTTCCCTTTGCAAGCCACTCTCCAAGAAATGCTATCCCATAACAAACTGATGTGCCTCATGATGAGCAGGGCATGGTTTTTACAGCCTAGATCCAGATACTACCTAGAGTTTAAAATAAAGCTTACATTTCTCCTCTGAGAGACCAGAAAGCAAGAAAAATGTGATACAGAACAATTCAAAGACTTCAGCCTTGGAATTCCACATCAGTGCAGTGATTTCTGAAGAGTTTTCCTTGCTGCCTTGCCTATCCCTGCCAACACAAGTCATATGCAAAAGGACAGAGGCAGGTTCACTCTGTCAAGCCTTCCTAGAAATAAGCTTTCCAAAGAAACATCTCACAGCCAACAAGTGTTAAATTCACCTACGCTGGTCATGGTAACACCCTCAATAACATCTTGCATTAGCCATTAATGCCACCATCTCCACCCCAGACAATGCTGCAACGAGTGTGGCTTTATGTCAAGAACTAATGGTATTTATACGTGGAGCAGCACTTGATAAGAGCTGAAGTCTTCCTCTTTTCCAAGTCCCATAAAAATTAACATGGGGGTGGAAGGAAGAGATAGACAACAACTTTCTAGGAACAAGGAATTAAACACCAGGAAAGACACACAGAAATTGCTGCTCACTTTTGGTATTATTTTTTGATCAGCAAAAAAGAGAAATTAATAGCAAGATGCTCTGGTGGAAGAATGTGTAACATACATACACACACTCTCAGTAAATTTCAGTGAATTGTTAAATCAAACTGTAGCCCATACAAGGAACAATCATTTCTCGAATAGAAAAAGAGAAACCTGAAGTAGCGCTTATCTTTGGCTGGCTGAAATCAATTCAAGGGGAAAAAAATGCTACAATCCCATAAATGCACATCTTGAAAAAGCTGAGATTCATTAGCTAATGCAAACACTTCAGCAACATTAACACGACAGATAAGGCTAAGAACACGAGTATGAGAACAGACCAACAGCTACAGGATATTCATTTCTGCTCACAGCTTTCCTACACAGCAAATTCAACGCAACTGCTACCAGTGGCTTTCCACTGCTAGGAATTAAACAAAATCCACACAAAGTTCCAGTCCTGTGAGTAGCTGCTTCAACTCTTCCAAAACAAATTAAGCACACTACGTCCGGGGGAGGGACAGGACACAACTCTATAACGTGATACTGGTCACACTGAGAGTCTCCTTTCACCTGAATATAAAAAAGTGAATCAAAAATAATTGACAGCAACTGGACTGACAGATGCAACTCCTGGTGCATTCACAGTGCATTTTTTTGTCCACGGATCACATCCGTAAAACAAAGTTTGTCACCTCTGCATCAAAGTGCCAATCGTGTTAAGTTTACCCTGCTATTAACAGCCCTGTCAGCAGCACCTGTTGCTTCCCATTACCATCCTTCTCCTGCTGCTTTCCTGCTTCAAGCTAGATGTCCTCACAAGGAAGGAAGGTAAAAGATGGACACCAGAAAGAATTTCTTAAGCAGTACAACTGCGAAGGAGACAACCCAGAGGGCCAAGTGGTTTGGGTTTGTTTGTTGTTTTGTTTTTGTGTAGGTTTTTGTTTTTAATTTTTGTCAGTGGTGGTTTTTTTTTTTTTGCCTTTACTGGGAGAGAAAAGCCATATTGATTAATTCTGCAGTAAAACAGAACTCAAACAGCTACCCCTGCTTTGACTCAATCAATGCAAGTTTTAACACCAAAACCACTAGTGCTATTTTCCTCTTTTGCTTCTAAGCTTCACAGTTTATCAAAACTTAAACAATAAAGTGATCAATTTTTATCCTGATTGAAACAGTAGCAGAGCAGAACATTTTAAAACCTGGTGCTAGATAACACTAGCTTTCAGAAATAAATTCAATTTATTCAACAGCAACAACAAAATTAACTTAATTTACACATACTTCATTTCACGACAATCATATCAGCTGAAGTGCAAAGAATTTCAAGACCTCAAATACATTGCCTGTAGCTTAAAGGCTTTGGTTCTAACGAGGAAAAAGTCTGACTCTCTCAATGTAGACAAGCTTCATTTAATGAGTGAGGATCTCCCATCCAATCTAAGTTCCAAGAGCAGTTAAGAGTAGACACACTAGTCACTTGTTTTCTTTGAATGATAACCAAGCCCTTGCTGTTGAACAGCAAACTCAGATCACAGAGAGAATACACCATGTGTGAGAATGCCAGTTTATATGCTACAGGTTCCCAAGAGAAATTCCTGATAATAGAAAATAGCCATGGCCCACATTAACTTTGATGTCTTCTAGGAAGAGAGATTAGTTCCTTCACTGTTCTCATCAGTCATTTAAATAAACAGCTTTCAAAATTTAAGAGCTCTTCTGAATAAAGACAAGAGCAGAACTGAGGTAGAAGGAACTTCATCTCTAAAAGGATAAATAAAGTACCACTTTAACGGGGTAAGTCTTAAAAATAGTTAAAAAAAAAAAAAAAAGTATTTAAATGAGAATATAAATGAGAAATATATTTGGTTTTTGTTGTCATCGTTGTTTGGGACCATAAGTCCCAAATAGGCACAATTTGGCTACAGAGTAATAGAGTAATTTTAGAGTAGAAAAATAATATTCATTACCATCTGCTAATGCAGAGTGTTAATGAAGAAAAGCTGGAAAGTCTTACTACATATTTGACTGTGCTTCACGCTTGCGTATTACAAGTATTGTCTTCTTATGTATGCACAACATAGATAAATTTAGGCTCACGCTCAGCAACACTGCTCGAGCTGATGAGAGCAACATTAAGTGAAAAGACTGTTTCTAAGGAGAAACCGCCTTTGTAAGGAGTAAGGCCTTTGGCCTTTCAGTTTCCTCACTTTCTCACATTATTACTGTAGCACTGCGTATTACTTACTCCGTAACTGATGTTATGTTTTCCTGTTCAGCAGGTATTACTGCATCATCTCTCAATTTATCACTTGGAAGCTGAGGTGGTAAGAATTCCACATCCTTTTTCTTTGGAACTTTATAATACTTCCAAGTAGTATCTGCTTCATCTTCCTCCAAATTCACTGCAGTACCAACATACATTGTAGGCTCTATAACTTCAGGAAATTGGGCTGGAAAAGGCTGAGATAAGCCATCAAGTCTGTCTTCCATTGTTTTTGTGGGAACCAAGGGATCTGGCGTTGGCATCTGGTAGAAATGTTGAGGAGAAGAAGGAGCTTTGGTTACCCCTTCATCAACTACATCACATGGGTGAGGACTAAGTGGTGGTGGTTGAGGTGAATTTGCCATTTCAGCATTATGCATCTGAGGAGTCTTTGCTACATCATTAGTTCGGATATTTGAAAATCTCACTTGACTGTCTGGTGCAGTCATCACAAGCCTCTGACTTGCTGAATCTGCCTCCATGGCAACATCATCACTGATAGATACACGATGATGAAAAGGAGTCAAAGGGCGTTTTTGTGGCTTATCCCCTTTGTCTTGCTTCTCATTTGTCTTGTGCTTTGGAGCTGCTTGCTGTTGCTGGCCCACAGGTGGTGCCTGCCCCTGTTGACCTGAATTTCTTGGTTTGAGATTTTTGTGCCTGCAGAATTAACATAGGGGAAAATATTTCACATTAATCTTTCAAATATGTCTATCACAGCATTTTCATTACGTAAGAATCAGCTTCTAAGTCGTTAAACAGGTGATTATAGAAGTCTGATACCATTCTGAAGTGAAGCTGCCTCCTTCTGACCATAACTCAATTTAAGAACTGGAATAACATTGTAATATTTCAGAACACTATTTAAAAGATTCAAAGTGCTGTCTTATGAGCCCAGAATGCACATTATCCTCAAAGGCATTTATAAAATACTGTCTTCGGTTATCAAAAATAGATAGCCATATGAGCAAGCTGCTGCTTTTAACTTCTACCAACACTGCTGAATCAGTACAACAACATAAGAATTAGCAAATGACTTCTTGGATTCAAGGATCAATACTAACCAATAGTGTTCTGCAAGTCTCTGTGTTAAAGAGTCGAAAATTAACATCAAGAATTTAGAAGTCAACCTGTCAGTCCTACAAAGCTATAAAATATTCTGTAGTTGTAAAATACCTTTTGCAGCTATTTGCCTGCAAATTTAGCAAGGAAGAGTCAATGTCTCAGCTGCATTAATACTGTTAGGTTTTGGTGGGGTGGGGGTGCGTCCACTCCCCCAACCCCACCCCCCCCCCAATAAATGCACTTGAACTTAAACATTTTAGCTTGGAGCTGAAGATGCCAGCTTTCTAGATCATCTAACAGAACTAGAGACATTAAATATCAAAACCTGAAATGAAACTCTTAGGATTAAGCTACTGAACCGCATGTACATCCTTAGCACCCAGGTATTCTCTGCTGTTCTATTAGGAAAGTTACAAAGTACACAGCTTGCATTAAAACCAGGATTATGCAAGAATAAAAGGTAAGAGGTATCAAAATCTATTTTTACTTTATACTCCCATAAACATACAAGCACACTTCTCGCTGCTTAGAATTCAAAGCATAGAGAACAATAAGGGCTTTGTTTGTTTGTTTAAAGTCTTTGCAATTTCTCTTCAGGGAACTGCAGATTTCTAATACATACCTCATCCAGTTAATTGACAGTTTTCTCTTAGCTAGCACTATCAAACCTAAATTCTCCTTTAGGAGAAATTCAATCCCCCACCTTCCACCAGCTCTTCTCATGCCACTAGTATTTCTAGAGAACTTAAACATTTCAATGAAGGAGAAAAATGCAGTTCTTTCAACATGCTATACTCTCCAGACATTAATTTTTTTAATATTCTAATATTCAAATTGCAAGGTAATCAGTGTACCAATTGAAATCAGAGAAGTGTTTGCACCTTTGCAACACTTCAGTCACCTAAATGTTCTATAGTAAGTACAAAAATGAAACATTAATGTTTCCATTTATGTTAAACAATTTTAAACAAGCTTGTTTAGGACAAACTACTACTGCACCTGCCCATGGAATGCTGTATTTCCCAAAAAGTAAAAGCTCCTCAAGACAACATTCACCCATGCAACAATGATCTTGTTCACTGACAGTTTTTTTCTTTTAAGACTAACACCACAGCCCTCTAGAACAGGTTCTTAATAAGTAAGGCTTCCCCTTTCCATTACTGCCCATGAGGTAGTTTCTACCCTTAAACAGGCCTACGTAATTCCAGACCAAGCCTCAGAAATTGTCACTGAGCTGCCATTAGGTCCACTCAGACAATTCACATGAATAAAAATTCCACATTACCTTATTGGGCAGTTTCAAGACCTAAAATGGCATGTAGGACGACATACAAGTATGTTTGTTTTTAATGACTTTCTTATAAGCAGCTGTTGCTTAATTAGTCACAAAGAAGCCATCATGAGCCCTCTCCTGAGCACTTGAATCTCAGTGTACACTGCTGGACTACAGGTCTGACAATTACTGTACCTTGAACAATTGCAATTTGTCCTCTGCGTGGCTTCAACAAAATCCCAGGATGCTACCTTGTCAGCTGTCTCTTCATCACACAAGCCATTTGATGTAGCAGAATATTTCCGCCTGTGATTCAGTATTGGGAGAGTTATTTGGGATCAACACATTTATCTTCTGTCAAGCCTCAAGAGCAGTTTTGTGACACAGGATTCAGCAAAGAAATCATGAACAAACTTTTGCTAACACATTAAACTGAGAAATAAACAACATACTAGTTAGGATCCAAATTAACTTCTTTAAAACACGTAACTAAAACACTTTCTACTAGCAGTCATAACATCTTTACCAGATTTATTTTCTACAACACATACAAAATATGGTATTTCTTTTAGTTTCCTAAAGTGAATACGTACTTGTTCTGTGCTCTGTTCATATTGCATTCTTGCCAAACTCTGTCCACCACTTGATTAGCTAGTTTTCTAGGTATTTTGCCACCATGATGGCTAGTACTGTCAGAGATAAATCCATCAGAAACTGAAGAAAACTTCACCCATTTCTGGGCAGATTGAGCATCAACTGAAAAGCAGCACCAGAGGAAACAGCTTTAGGCAATGAAATAATACACTCACGACCACTATGAATCCAATTCAACCAACACTGGTTGAACATCCCAGAAAAAAAGTACCTTCTTAACTCAATGTCAGGCAATAAAAACAGATATAAGATTTACATATAGTAGCAGATTATTATAACACAGCTCCCTCAAGTAGAGGGGAAGAAAAAACCACAAATGTTTGTTACAACTGGGCTAGCTATTCTTTATTTGCCCAGGAACTACAGGCCTGAAAGAGAAAACAACATTGCTCATACATCAGGAAAACTTGAGCAAAACTACCTGTTAGCAAGTTTAACGGTTTTGTTTGTTTGCTGGTTAGTTTTGGTTTTACATTTTTTGTTGTGGTTTTGTCATCCCTGTCCTGTGTGTCTTATTTCCCTCCCAGCCCCCCAGGTCTTCTGCTACGTTCATTTGAAGGAAAAAAAAAAAAAAAAAAAAAAAAAACATGAAGAACCACTTGTATACCCCTTTTCTGCACAAAAAGAGCTATTTATAAAGCCATAGGAAACTACTACTGAGCCTTACCTGCTTTGACTTAAAGCAGTATTCTATAATAATTACTCACATGGTTCAGACGGCTCACAGCCTATAGGAAGTCAAGTACAAAGAAGCTTCCTGGGACTGTGAAAAGGCTGAAAACATCACCTTGCTTATCAATAACCAAGATACACAATGATGTTTATAAAGCTACTCCAAATACATACACACATTGGCAGGGGGACAACACAAAGACCTTGACCACAGAAACGTAAAGTACTGGACTACAGCGTCAGATACAAAAACAGTCCTTACTTTACCCATTTAAAAAACATCTAAGTTAATTTTGCCCAAAAATGAAGAATAAAAATGGTGTTATACAACAGACTCATGAGTTCTTAAAAAAGTGATTTTGTTAACAAGTCAGTTGTACAGTGAACATCTGAAACCTTTCTAAACACTGCTAGATTTTAAGCAGCAGCAATTAAAATGATTTCCCACATGTAGAAGCTAACTTTACTATACCTGTTTGAACTTCCTCTGGGGATGTCGGTGGAGTCAGAGTTACTGAAGACATTGCAGGATCTCGTGTGGAAGCAGGCACTTGGTGGACACCCAAGCAAGTAGTTGAACAGTGAGACGCCCCAACAGTACTAGGAGTAGGGATGTCTGTCTGAGGAACTAGAACGAAGCACGCTGGATACACCATTCGCACACCAGCTGAAAAAAGAACAATCTTATTTTACAGTTGTTCACCAACAGTTTACATTTAAAATAGTCAACAAAAGGATCACCTTACCAGTTGCCTGTAAACTTACCTATGCTTTCTGCCTACTAAATCACTAACTGTGGACACACATCTGTTGTCATCATTACCTTAAGATTTGTTTTATACAGAGGATTTGGTTGAATGTATGAAAAAGGCTTTTTTTTTTTTTTTTTTTTTACAGGCAGAGGCAGCCCCAGCCTACACATACTACTACTCGAGTCTATTGTTTTGGTTTATAAAACAAACTACTGACATAGCTTTTAGTACCATGTAAAAGTGACAATATTCCTATTGCTGTCATCAGTCTCTAACCATCACTGCAATACAACCTTGCATCACTTACTACAGAGAAATGATGACATTAGTTGGCAAATCAAAGGTCAGTAGTGCTCAACAAACAAAAACTACTGTGTCCCAGGAGGTTAGATTTTAGAAACAAGAGGAGATAAATGCAGTGCCTGAGTACATTAAGTTCTTCAGGTTTGCAGTTTTGAAGAAATCCCTGAAAGGCACATCTGTTCTGTTTGAATTTGCACAGAATCTGAAACAGTACAACATGCTTTTGATGCATCTCAGATGCCAACAGTGACAGTCTAGTGTTTTTGTTTTAAATATAAAACAGTCTTGCTTCTCAGTGCACAAAGAAAAATGCCTTATCTAATAGGTCTGTAAAACCCAATTTAAGTAGCCACTCATTTTAGATAGGCCCAGTCATTAAACAAAAAAAGACCAACAGCTGTTGCAAATGGCTGCAAAAGAATAAAATGGGGTCACTTCCACATGCAGAATTTTGAAGACCTAACCAAGCAGTTTCAGTAATTAGAAGAGAACACATACCAACAAGGACTTCAACAGCAGCTAAAGAATCATCTTCCCAATCCATGTCTTCTTGCTTTTCCTCAGACCCCTCCTTCAAGTTAGATGTGACAGGATAGAACTGTTTCCATTCACCAATAAGCTTTTTTGTCGATGAATCAGAAAGCTTGAATGACTGCCCTGTGAGTGTGCCATTTAATCCAAAGGGACTTAGAATAACTAAAAAAAAATAAATGCAAGTAAATTAGAGATTATATCTAACCAAAATTTACACTTCCCACTGAAACAGCATTAGTGTTATTTCAGCCACACCAAATAAACAACTTACCATTGGTAAGTACACCCTGATCACATTTTACTATACTGCACAAGTTGGAGGCAATAGGTACACGTTGTTAAATGTATGTGTACTGTAAGAATCAAGGTATCACAATAACAATTACCTATTAATCTGTTTAAACAAGCAACAAGCAAGTTTTCCACTGGGCTAGCAATGACTCTGCAACATACAGGTGGGATAAAAGAAGACCATTTCAAATCCCAACAGTTACAGAGTTTCCCCATCCTTTCATTCTGCTTGGTACAGTTACAACAACAATGCTACATATATAAAAGGAAGTAATCTGTTTCGTGTTTAGTCTTGTCCATATTAGAAAAGCACAGCTGCTGTTAAATTGCATTCAAAGAAAGCAAGTTTGGACACTGAGCAGTAATAAACAAGGGCAATGCATAGTCATGCAGGAGAAGTGATTTCTCTAGCCAGCACAAGTGTGTCTTAGACAGGGAATGATCAAACAGCCCACTAACCAGACTCAGGCCCCATCACTCCTTTGTCTTCGAGAGCATAGCCTGCATCTGCTGGTGGAACCAAAGGAATTTACAGGCAAGGAATAGCCAAATAAAAATAGGAAAGGGGAGTGAATAGAGCGAAAGTATGTCAAGTCAGAAATTGATTTCTAAAGGAGAGGTTGAGGAAAGTATGTGGCGGTTATAAAGCATGTTGAAAAAGCAAAATATTTGAGTCACCCATAGGACAGTACTCAGAAATAAAGTTTACTGTATCGTAAAGTCACATTATTGGGCAACATGCCAAAAAGATGAATATGGAAATCATCCACCTGCAGAAGATCCAAAATCCAACTGGCTTCTGACTGGCTATGTCAAGACAGCAGATGTTTGGGTAGAACACACAGTCAATGCAAAACAGAATGCCTCTGCTCCCACTCCCAGAAATCTGTACCAGAAATCCTCACACTGAACACCTACAAGGATTGATTTTAATACACACTAGAGACCAGTAAAACCTACCTTGAAAAGGGCTGTTAGACTGCTGGGCGAGGGTGAGGTGTTCTTCACTAAGCAGGTACACAGGTTGATGCTGACTGATCTCCACGCTGGTACAAACATTGCTATCCCCATGTAAGAAAAAGGTGAACGAGCAGGACAAATGCTCACTGGGGAGACAGAAAACACAAATCCTATGTAGAGATCTTACAACAGTAAGTTAATAGTTTTCTCACTATTTTGAAGGGATTTCAAACAAACATTCATTAATAAATACTCATAAATCCATCTAAAAAACTAAATGCTAAATATATGTTTCCTTGGGGAACATACCATGTATTACAGTTTAAAGACAAAAAAATCAATCAGGAAGAAAATAAGAGACGCTAAGATTTCTCTTCAGATTGAGACTTTGTATTTTAATGTCTAGAGGAAATTTAAATACTTTTTTTTGAAAATCAATTAAAAGGGAACTGTGACTTAATATTTTATAGTATATTTATTAAAAAGCTATAAGTATTGCTGAACATTCATTAACTTTAAGGAGGTCATATCTAGGTTCTCCTGTCAGAGATTCACTAAGCAGAATTTATATTTTAAGATTTATATTAAATATTTGCCAACAAGTAGCTTATTTAAAAGCAGAAAGAAAGGCAACAGCTTTGGGAAATTGGGATTTTGTTGTCAGGGTTTTGTTGTTGGTGGGTGTCTTCTTTTGTTTGTTTTATTGAATCTCATCTCCATGTTCCTAAAGCCAGTCAAGTAACTAAAACTGAACTTCCACGCCTACAAACAGGAAGATATGAACAATTTAAGAAAAAGTCATTGTTAATCAAGTCATCAAATCACATATCAATGTTTACTAATCAGATGCTTCACTGACAGCTTCTCAGTCTAGACTGATTGAAAAAAATACAGTCCTGTACAGGAAAAAAAAAAAAATATATATATATCTTTCATACAACACTGAATTAAATAAACCTGGTTTACATAGTGCTTGACATAGCCAGTAACTAGTTAGCAGCTCCATGAAATCTTCTACCTCCTTCAGAGACTTCCCAATATTTGCAGCTATGCTGTGTTTTGTTACAAAAATATAAACACCTGCAAGTACAACTAAGAAAATATTTTCTGTCACATCCAAATCATTTTGATGGCTCGTGTGAAATGTATTTCACCATTTTAAAGGGCAGGAAGAGATTGGGAAGGAAATAAAAGCAGAACCCTGCCAGAATGCTGCAGAAATAGTATATTTCAGTACCTAATTCCACCTGAAAAATCACTTTTTCTATAATTAAAAGAAAGTTGTACATGCACAACGATTTTAAGTTATATAGCTACAAGTCATCTCAAGTGTCAGCCACACCAATAGATTCCCATAGGAAAGGAACAGATGTGCAAAAGCAAGATGCTGTTTACATTGGACATTAGATTAGGTCCAACATTTCTCTAACAGAAGAATGAAAGTCAAGGAGAACCTTAGAAATACTTCATAAAATTCTATACAGAAAATAAATCCTTTTCTATAAGAAGGGCAGCATCAAGCACCTGCTCAGTCTCAGGAAAAGAAATGAAACAAGTCAAGGGAAACAAGACTAAATGAAGTGAGTCAAAATAGCAGATGCTAGTGCATTTTTGCAAGGTCAAATGGAAGAGACACTCCGTGAACTACCGTAGCCTAAAAAGACCACATCAATGCAACACCACTTTCTGCCCCAAGAATAAAATTAGACCCCATCAACACCAGCACTGCGTGCATACTCTTTGTGAAATTTTAGTCTATAGACATTTTAGTGGGAACAAAAAACAGATTTTGCATTTCTGAAAAAGGAAAAAAAATCGTTTCTAGAGCTGGCACAATCCATTCAATTTATGGAAACAGAGATAAGGTGGCTTCCTGACTCTCACTCCAAAGACTCAAAGAGCAGCCACCCAGGCGGTCACCGCAATGAGAAGAAAACTACAGTGTAAAATACGTGGCCTCAACTACCAACAGATTTAAAGTAAGGGACCTAGAAGACTTCAAGGATGAAAAAACCCACAGAGTTGAAGGCAGAACAGAATTGCAGCATCACGCTTTTTATTACAGTATCTTAAAGCCGGCCATGAAGAGAACTCAACAGAAACCTCTCTGGAGGGGGTGGCCTTGACTGGACCATGACAATTTTCAAGGTGCTTCAAGCCTGTGGTGCTACACTGATCTGCTCTTCAGTTTTATTTATCTTATTTTTAAATAACTCAAATAGCCAGGATGCAGAGATACAAGTGAACTGTCATACTCACTGACCACTACTTAGCATAATTATTCAGTAATCTAGCTCAGAATGGTGTTTTCCCTGCAGAGGAAGTAAACTGCTCAGGCATCTCAACAACAGTGGTTTCCAAAATCCAGGGACGATGGAGCTAAGCATCTTGTTGATGATTTCAAGTTCGAGCAAAGTCACACAGTTAGCAAACACCACAAAGTTCCTATATAGAAATCTGATTAAACTTTAATCCCTGTGCAAATAGTTAAAGACTCATCTTGTCAAATTGAATTTTATTTTCAAAATATTGCGTGGTTTAAGGTGAAATAGTGGATGGTGCTTTTGGCTCCAGGTGACAGATAGCAATGCAGAAGCTTAGTATGAGGAAGAGTTAAAAGCACATATTCTTTAAAAGACACTTTAAATGAGATTAAGCTATGTCTCTAGTTAACGCTACATTATTGCGCAGATAAAGGGCAGACATCTGTAGCATAATCTGAGAGAATTCAGATAAACCAAGACAAAGAGAAGCATCAGCATGATAACAGAAGCATGTCAATTCACTGCACTGCACAGCTACTCCTAAGTAGTAGCAAGGAAAATTCAAGGTCATCATGCAAAAGCCAAATCGAAAAAAAAAAAGAAGAAAATAATACAAAAAAGACATCTCCCCTCCCCCCATTGAGCAGGAGGGAAGTTTCCAACAAAATAATGAAGTAAGACAGTGGCCATTGTTGGCACTGACATCATTCAAACAGCTTTAGCATGAAAGCTGCAAGCGCGCTATTTGTACTGGAGGAAAGCAGATCCACGACGCTACAATTGATTTGAAAGTCTCAATGCAGATTGTTCACTAATTCTGCGTATGAATTTAACAGAAAAATCAGGCACATCACCTTCAATTTTTGTTTTGGTAGGTGCAATGAAGTCATTTTATGCACAACAGAATGTGATTGTTTCGTAGTCGGAACACACAGCAAAATACTGCTGTCCTTAAACACAACTGAAGGGAAAAATTTCCACGTGGTACATCCTGAAAACGAGTCATCCTAACTAAAGGTTAGCAAAGGCAAAACTGATATTTTATGAATTCACACACAGCATTAAATTTCGTCTAACTAGTCACGCTCAGGAACTGTTTCTTCCCATTTAACACCATCAATCCTGTGTTACAAAATTAATGCTTATGGAAAAAAAAGTCACCACGAATACAAGGACAAATTATTACAATAAAAAAGCAGAAATACCCCAAAATACACCAAATCTCTTTGCAAAGGAATAGAGGAAAGGTGGTAGGAAAGGTAGAAGCAGAGCTCTAAGTTACTAGCTGCCCCTACATACACTATTTTATGGACTAAGCAAGAAACCCATAAACATGTATGCTTTTTATTATGTTTATATTTCTTTTTATTGATACATTTGCACATTCTCCAGTTCTGTAAGTTTCCAGAGATTCACTGGTAGCACACAATGCTACCTCAAACTCAGCTCCGGAGAAATTTTCTCAAACCTTTCCAAAAGCTATTAAATTCCACCACTTGTCTAACTTCCTCTCCTGCTCTCAATGGCTCACACTGCAGACAAAAATCCTAATTAAGTAAAAATGACAGGAGCCCCTTCAGAATTTAGCAAGTCCACTTAGTTGGTCAAAAAGCATTTCACTTCGAGGTAAATAAGCAAATTGCTTTCACAATGTAGTCAAGTACACAAACCCAGAAAATCGGTGATTTCCTGCCTACTAATACAGAGTTCATCCTATGCTTTTATTTGGGGACTTTTTTTTTTTTCCAAGTACCTCGGAAGATCACTAGATAATTTGTGCAGAGCGTCTCATGACTGCAGTATAAAGAAAACCTATACCACAATGCTCAGAACTTTTGTTGTACATGCACAGGGGTGAGACAGATGCCCCTCCTAAAAAGCTTGTCTTAAAGGTACTATTGATTCTCCATTTTTTTTTATGTATTTTTTTTTTTAGTTCTACAGTACAATCAAGTATTGTCACGTGTGCATATTGAAGAGCAGAGGACAAAATTTTAAACAGAAAATTCTGAAAACAAAACCCTAATTCTCAAATATATCATTTTCTTCCTCAACTCTGAATATAAATTCATTTCATTAAAGGCCTAACTACAGACCTTAACTACTAAAAATCTAATGTCCAACACTGGTAACCGATCTCTGGATACAAATGTTATGAACTGTTACCAGATTGAACATTCTGTATGAATTTTGATCTGAACACACCAGAACTCAGTGAGTTTCAACATCAAAAAGAAAAAAGATCCTTCAGAGACAAAAGATTACAATTCTATGTGAAAAGAAATGGAAACCACTGTGGACGATTTCAATAAATTTCTTTTTCTACCTTTCTAAGAGAAACTGAAGTGAAGGAGGGGAAAAGCACACTGAAATTTACATATACATGAGGTTTCTGCATCTCCATTAGCAAATCTGAAAATGCCTCCTTGATAAAAAGATAATTAGGTCTGTTGTTTTTTTTTTTCCTTCTCCACATTAGTACTTCTGTAGAGCTTTATGTCTTCGAAGTGCTTCACAAACATTAGCTGCATTAGAACCTCACTAATCCACACTTCACTAGATTACATACTTCAAGTCAGCACCGCACTATGGCTGAAAGGCAAGGAGACTGCAGCAACATCAGAAGCAACAAAGGAGTCTGCAATTAAAGAAACCCTATACCACATTTGATAGCAAAGTCAAAAAAGCATTCAAATGCCTCAAAGAGAGAATGTTTCTTTGTTTTTATAGCTCTCGCATTTTTTCCTAGATTGTCTGCAAATTACTTCCAAGTTGATCCGAGTGGCTAACCAAGTCAGAGCACCGGCAATCATAACAAAATATTTACCATATTCTCACTATGTATTTTTCTATTCCCATTTCCTAGAAGAGGAAAATGGACATTGCAAAGCTAAATTATTCTCCCAGAACTAATGACTTGCATAATTACTTTTCTACCATTTCCCTTTCAATCAGGCAGAACACTTCATTTAGGAGCACCAACACAGCAGAGATAAGAGTTTTAAGTCTTATTAATACTGTTCACTATTTCTGATTGTTATAAAGTGTTTGCTAAAAGCTGGAATGCATTGGCCAACACCCTGAATCCTTTGGGGCATTTTGACCAAGAATCAATATATATCATGACTGGCTGACAACAGTCATCATCATCATCAATTGACCTGACAGCTCCCAACTGATGCATCGCAACTGCCCAAATAAAAGCATCTCCAAATAGTTCTTCTTCACTACAGCCTATTACAGGCAGTATATTATCAAATAAGTTTCTTTTTAGAAAGGTGGCAGTTGCCTTGTCTAGTAAATTCTTGGGCTGGAAAACACAGTCTTACAGTTAAATAGGTTCTTCAGGAAAGAAAACCCCTTCGTGTTCAGTTATTCACCTGTACCCCCCCCCCCCCAACCTGTTTGAAAAATAACACTATAGCAATGAGCAGAGAATAGCAAATAAAACAACTGCCAAAGAATAAGTCTAGAGGAATTCCATACCTGACCGCATGCTCAACACACGCTGCCATCATCCTCTGTTCTACGCTACGCTCTACGCTTTGTTCTCTGTCAGGCAAGCCTCGAGGCTTTTCATCATGGAGAAGAAAGAGGGAAGCTGCCAAGCCACTTGAGGCTTTCTGAGCTAACGGAAGAAAAGCAGAAGCAACTCCCTCAAGACAACCCATCTACCACCTTTTCTTTGTAAGTGCTTGTTCAGAACAGTTCTTTGTGACTGCATCCATCTTCCAGGAATAGCCAGAACACTGCAGTGCGCTAATGAAGAGCAGCTTTCTACGCAGCCACCTTCACACCTGCACTGCTTCACCAGCAATTTTAAACATGGAGTCTTCAATCTCTGCTCACCGTGCCGTAATCCTCAACGACGAGACTCCACAATCGTCATTCAGACTAGAAAAGAACTGGAATTTAAATATGTATTTGCCGTAATAAGCAAAACATGAAGATAAGGAAAATGCTAAAGTCAGATCGTTACATTAATGCGGCATCAAAAAAAAAAAAATGTTGCCAGGAAAAACACGTGGTGGTTTTGGGATTTTTCCCTTGTTTCTTTTCTTTGTTTGTTTTAAGAAATGGAAGAAAAAAAAATCAAAAGGCAGGTACACAAATTCTGAAATAGTTCAGGAGTTTTGTTTTTCTGTTTGTTTTGTTTTGGGGTATGTGTTCTGATTTGTTTGTTTGTTCTTTCAAGTGCCAGGGCATGAGTTAAACAGAATAGGAAGAACATGCTAACACACATACTCATTATATTGCTGCATGACTTTCTATGCTAAGAGTTTGAATCATCATTAATCAATTCACAAACATGCCTTTCTTGCCGTTGGCTACAAGTTTCCCCATAACATCAGGGTTTGTATCAGCCCCTATCACAGGGTCTGCACTTCATGCAGACACAATGGCATTAATATCCTTAACGGGAAAGCTCAAAGAGATCTAACCAAATGCACATCTACATTTTTCTAGCAAGTTACGTATTCTATCTTAACATGCAGTAATAGTATCTCCAAATACAGATGCTTCTCTAACTACTGACAAAGAGATGGAACAGCAGACATTTTTCTAAGCATCTCTGAGCAACTCCCTATGGTCATGAAGGTAAATATAGCAGAAAGCTGATTTTGATGATAACACAAAGCAAAAAACATAGCTAATAGCAAAGTAGAAAAACTTCCAGTTCAAAGCACATCATTAATGACTACTGTCAAAGGCTCTACAAAATATTTTTCACATAGCTAAGGATATTTTGATGTTCGCTGGAACAGCAAGTTAAAAAAATATTTGTTTATTCCATAACCAAGTTGTGTGCACTAAAACAAATACAAATGTAGTAACCTGTATGCCAGAACATTATATTCACCTTAAAGGTTTCCACATTTAGTCATTGCTGTCACTATTGAGCTTAGTTTCATCCCAATAAAAACAAGGTTGAAACAAAAATATATATTTTTGCATATTAAAACCATATAAGCAAAGCTGATTCTTTCAGAATGCAACCAGAACTTTAGATACATCTATATACCCACAAAATTGTGCATATTTCTGCAGATACAACAATTATAAGAAATATTGCAAAAAGAATTGGCTTGTATTCCTGTATTTCTGAACTCGTATGAGACTAATAAAGCTGTCACCTTGTATTTTACCAGCCTTTCATTATTCAGGATACAAATCTCAGTTATCTGAGCTTATGCTTTCACAAGGAAATACACACATGCTATAAAGAATAAGAATCCAGAATGTATTTGGAAAACTGATAATAGCTAGACATTAGTCTATTTCAAAGCAACAGTTTTCAATTTATGGCTCTGCCCCATTCTGAAACGTTTATAAAGGTCTTGGTAAGCCAGATGTTTTCAAAGCTGAAAATTGAAATGTGTTACAAAATGTTCATTTAATAAAATTTGACCTATCTGTATGGTTTTAGTGCTACCTTGTTGCTCAGTGAACAAACAGCATAGATTCATTGTTACAAGCCAAATATCACTTTGAGTTTTTCCTGACGAATCAACTACCACTGTAACTTAAGCTAAATGAGAGAAAACTGCTTTGTGATGTAAAGTGCTAAATTTGTCTGCTTGTAGTCTCTGTAGCAACCCAATATTCCAAAGAGACAATCATGTGATCAATGCTCTCAGCTCCTGCTGTTTATCCTGCACTGTCCTACTTACAGCAGCTCTCAATTCCAGCTGTCTACAGTAAAAGGAAAAACATCACCTGCTCTCCTGCCGGTACACGATGCCAGAACAGCCTCATTAGAGCTGTTGTAAAAGAAAAAAAAATGTTGACATTGTTTGATTTAAAGACTAACGTAGGTAGGAAATTTACACAGCAAAAGCAGTTGAGCAGACTTCATAGATTACAGAAAATACCCCAACAGTATCAAGGAAGAACCACTTGATTTCAGCTATCAAGGTTTCAAATTAAATATATAGAAATAAAGGCAAAGCCTATGACTACATGTACTTGGGCAGTTAACTCTCAATCACGAAGGAGTTTTGAGCTTCAGCATCCAGGAATCTCCTCATTCTGTTCCTTAAAATAATAATAAAAAAATAACTCAGAGCATCCTTCTGGAGGAAGCAAGAAAAACCGTGTCAATTCCTATCAAAAGACGACCCCCTGGGAAATAGGAAAAAGGTAGCCAAACAGCAGGATAAGGCAGGAACGTGGGCTTAAGACCCAAAACATAATATTCGCTTTCTCTTAAGGGCAGCAAAGACCAAACAGACAATAGCCAATCGTTCAGGGTAGCTGCTGTTACATTATCAACATAAACATTTCTGCAGTAGGCAGTAATTACTACGTCCCTATCAAGAAAAATTTGCTCACACCCCCGGCCCCAGCCATGGCCATTTGATACTGAAGAATTGCCAACACACTCACAAAAGGAATCCACTGTGGATAGTTTTACCTCTTCCTCTTGGTAAGATAAGGTAGAGAAAAAAATATTTATATATATATATAAAATATTTTGTGGGTGTCTGTATATTTTCCAGCAGTCATTTCCCTTGAAGTCATGTACTTGCATTATATAAGCCCATACCTAGGCTAAGGTTAAACAGCATTACTTGTGAAACTTGTGCAGCAAGTTTTATTCTGTAAGCTATGATAAGCTTATCACTTACAATTTTCCAAGTGTTCTTTTTTTGTGTTTGGGTTGGGGGGAGGGTTTGTTGCTTTGTTGTGTTTTGGTTTGTTGGTGGTGTTTTTTTTTTTTTGTTCTGTTTTGTTTTTTTAAGGAAACAGTTTTTTAAAGTAAACATGTAGTTACCCAGAGCAACTCCTTATTTCCTATTTAAAAGGAGGAGAAGAAAAAAAGCAACCATACAAATAATGTAGTAGTTCTTGGAGTTCTGAGTTTCCAGTCTTCGATCAGATCATCCCACCAGATCAATATTGCTCAATTATTTGCTTACCGGCATTTCAGTTGTGTTAAAATTCAGCAAGTTGCACTTATTATCTAAAAAACTTCAGCAGACCTGCTCCACATAAGTACTTGGTACTTTTATTTTCATTAGGAATATCAAACTTAAGCTTTATTATGGAACTTTATCTACAATAGTGTTTAAACTAACGAGTTCCCTAATCATATTTATACTAGTTATACACAACTATTTTATCATCCAGCTGGCAGGAGGCAAAGCCTCATCCAGAGGCCGCCTTTGAGCAGTCTAAGCAGAGAAGGGAGAAAGCTGGATGCAGCAGACCACGGTCTCTGCCTCTCACATTCAAAGCGTGGAGTTTTGAAGAAATCACACACTGCTATTTCTGAATGTTACAACAACACGATAGGTTGGAAAGGAAGAAAACCTTGTGATTTAATATGTTGTTATTTAAACCACATTATGGAGCTTCTGTAATACACCTTACTTTAAGTGATTGACAAAAAATATGTCAAATATTGTGGCAATCATTTTTTCCCTGCTTGGTTAAAACTAAGGCCGTTAACAAAACCTTCTCTTTCGTCTTTTATTCTGCCATCATCCCAGCTGACCCCCAACCTGAAAACTTTGAGAATCACCTGCTTAAAAATTAAGAATAATACAGAAAAAAAATAACACCGTGCACACACTTCTTGGAGTTCCCTACTCCATTCCTACTCCCTCTCCAAACAGAAGTGGAACTAGTGTGCTCAAAAACCTCAGACAGTTTCCTCGGGCACGGCAACCGTGACTTGTTCTAGCAGATCAAGTTTCACCAAATACACGTCTGTCTCACTTTTCCCAAAGCTGGTTTTAGACTGGGGGAAGTAGGGGGTGAGAGGGAGGGAGGGAAGAGCAGGTCATGGTTATTACCTTGCAGCCCTGTCAACATGCAGCATGTGACTGCAGAATGCAAACATTCAAGGGGGTTTGGTGGGGCATTTTGGTTTTGGTTTGTTTTTTGCCTCTTCAGTAAAAAAACAAAAACAACAACAACAACAAAAAAAAACACATTAAAAAGGTTTAACATTAAGATTAGATTAGTAACTTTTAGTAGTCACATCATAAGCATCTTTAAATAGTGACCATCTAAAACCAATTAATTCTTACTTCCTTGGTTGTTTGTTCACGTATCACGGTGGCATCACCTCATGAGCATTATGGATTGTCCTCTTAAAAATTAAAAAAAAAATCGATGGAAAAATGAAGAAGTGAAGGTTGTGGTGTGTTTATATTTAAAAAAAATATTATGAAGGGAGAAAAACAAGAGAGCAACAGACAGGAAGCCACGGCTGCCTGAGGACCTGTCATCCCAGCCAAACACCCATTAGAAATCACACCCTCATGTCTCACGGGCCTCCTGCTCCGCCACCCCACGTGTGAGGTGAGCACACCGCACAGCACAACAACAAACAGCCCTTTAGTTCCCTGCCACACCACCACACGCAAAAGAAAAACCCAACGCTGCCTTTTGTAGCTGGGACACCAGGAAGCCTCACGCAGGCTGAAGCCACGTGCTTTCAAACTGAACTCGGAAAAATTCAGATGGGAACGACTGCAAATGAAAGAAATAGCTCCATTTGCACATCCTTCAGAGAGAAAGGAAGTGAAAAAGTGGGACTGAGGCTCTGCACAGCAGTCACCCACAGCTCCAAAAAGCACATTAACGAGTTCCCTTCGTAGTCAGGAGCACTGACTACAGAGTCTCTAATCCAAGTCTTTAAGATTGCCGGCAAGAGCAACCAGCCTTATCTAAATCTGTAGTTATAACAGACAGAAAGCCAATCTGCAGAGTAACTAGCCAACTCCCAAAGTACAGGGTAGTATAAACTATGATCTGAAGTAGACTGGTAGCAGATTTCATACCCAGCATAATAAGCATCTCTAAATTACATAGGCATGTGAGTTCTGTACTCTGGGTTTCTGAATGTTAATGCAAAGAACAGCCCAAAGAAAACAAAGCAATCCTAACTACAGGATGAGGAGCCACTCGAGGTAACTGTAACAAGGGCTGAAAGGAAGCAAGGCACCATTCATTCCCTTCCACTACAGGGAAAATCCTTCCTACTTTTGGGCATCGGCACTTTCTTCCTATACTTCCACCACTATTTAATATTTCCTAAGATGGAAAGGAGGAATAAAGATACGCCAACATCACATGGTAATTTTTTCTTCCGTAAGAATGATATACGTTTAATCTGCACAGGCAATATAGGGAAATAATTACAACCTTCCTGAACAGAAGTCTTTAATTCCCCGTGACAGATCCAATACCTGCCACATTCATCTGTGGCTGCCTCCACACAAGAGGAGCACTACTTTCCTGGGGAGGAAATATTTATATGTAAAATAAAAATATAACAGAGGAAAAAAACAAAGTCTTCTGAAAAAGACTATTCTTCCCACATCAAGAAGCAAGTACAACATGCTTATGAAATCAGCATTATGAATCACTACTCTTATTACTAGAAAGATAGAAAAATAGAAAAAGTGCCAAAAAAGACAAAAACGTAGCTTCAAAAGTGTTCTGATTCTTAAAATAAGTGTATCCATAATCACGGATAAAAGCATGGCTTTGTGGAGGTGTTGATAGTGTGTTTTTTTTTTTTTTTTTAATTAACTCACCACACCTACAGAAGAGATGGACTTAAGATCCATTTAATCATCAAGACCAATACTAAGAAAGGAAAAAAAAAAAAAAAAAAAAACACAAAAATTGGTCTAAAACTAACCAAACCTAAACAGCTCTGACACTCCTACAGAGCCTTAATGCCAGCTGTCTACTAAAAAACATATTAGCACCCTAGGTGCAACATTAAGGGCATTTTCCAGGCTGGCTGCAAGCCCTTTTATGTTGAGCCTTGTGCTCTGCTGCAGTGTCATGCTTAACACTCAGTGAGAAACGTCCCTTTTGACTACAAGAGCCTCTGAATTCATGCAAGAGACCAAAATCCACCCAAATCATTCCACCTGACACTTCTTCCTCAGCCCCAGAAGCTTCCCAGCTGCAGGGCTGGTATCACACAGCAGTTGTTTCACTCCCTTGGGCTCCACTCTGCACAAAGTTGCAGGGAGCAACAGGGGCCTGAATGGATCCCTCCAAACAGCCTGAATTTACAGAGAGTATAGATCAAACTTCTAGGAATATACATAAGAGGCAAGCAAAACAAGCCAGGAATATGCACATCTGTTAACTGCTTCCCTCCCTTTATTTCATACAAATCACTACTCAAGATATCAGCTGGTACCTGGTAGGAAACAGCTTTCTCTACAAGGAAGTTGTTTAACACAGATCTGTCTTATCTTTCTACCTACTTCCCCACTAGTTCTGGACCACTTATGATGGAATTGTGTTGAAGGTAAGCACACAATTCCTTCAGTTATTCCCATCAATCACCCTGACCTTCTGAGCTTTTTTTTTTTTTAAAAAAAAAAAGAAAGAAAATAATGAATTATAGAGTTTCCGAATTAAACAAATACTGCTATTTTATTTTAAAAGATTTCATCAGCTTTTCCAGCTGTTGCTGCGAGCTTTATAGAATTACTGTAAGAGATGCCATGACATAACTAATGCTGGTTTCAAATGGCAATTTGGAAAACCAGTTCCTCAAATGAGGAAAGCCCAGAGCGTGCCAAGATGCTATCAGTCTAAATAGTTAAAAGTAAACTCTTTACTATTGATTTACAGCACCAACAAACAGAAGAAATGGATGGGCAAGGACACCCCAGAGAGGAGACATTTGCCCCGACTAGGATGGAGAAAGAGATGCCTAGAACTAAAGGACAAGTTTATGTATAAATTAAAAGCAGCAGTTCACAACTAACAGAAACACACACAAACATGTGCTTCTGCTTCTTTTGCTCCAAAACAGCTCTAGCCCTCTTTCAAGTTAAATTTATTACAGAAGATGCCAACAAAGGCCAACTCCACACCCAAAAAGCAAAGCCACTGATCTCAAAATTTCCTGCATGCAAGATTTAACACATACACACAGACACACACAAAAAAAACACATTCTCTAAGCTTTAAATTACTTTGGATTTTAAAAGCTGATTTGGGAACAGAGATTAAACTTGTTCCAGCTAACCTAGTTTTTATTCATTTCATTATTTATTGCTAGGCAACATAGACCGTGTCAAACCATGTTAGAACCATGCGAAGAAGTTCTTCCAATCTAGATCGGAAATTTGCTTCTCGCCCTCCTCCCCCTCAGTGTGGGAGCCACATGCATTCCTCTAGCACCAGTGTTCCCAGATGCAACCTGCTTTCTGACCAGGAGCTGACAAACTCTCTTCTCAAAGACTACTGTATGATGCAATTTATCTAAACCACATATGGAGCCTGCAAATAGCTCTCTAGACCCCGATTTCTCAAAGAATAAGTAGTATTTACAATCCGAATTAGTCCCCATCAATATACAGGGAATTTCAGAGCAAGACTCTCCTCAGTTACCCTTTTTTTCATTTCTAGAAAACTTTAGCTTATTTTCTGACATCTCTCTTATCCATGGTCTGTGTAAGAGTATGAGTAGAGGAGAGATGGACTATTAAGTGCACTATTACTTCCCTTTGTCATAAGGAAGTTTTGAAGAACTCCGAAAAGGCAGAAAAACAAGAAAGATCAGGGATCCAGGATCTCAAATAAGCCATAAATTGAGTGCTCTTAATTAAAGATTCCTTCTAGCACGAAGCTTAAATAAACCCTACAGCTTCTTTAATAAAGCAAAATAGAACATCCTACCTTTTGTTTATAGGTTTTTCATCTTTCTCATAGGGCTTCACAAACCATTTCCCAATGCGCACAAAATTCCGATTCATTAAGCACCTCTCCAACAGGTTGTGAACGGCTTTGAAAAGTAGAGTGCGACATTCATAAGAAAGTCCATTCTCCCAAACACCATCTTCCTCTTCTACAACAGAAAGGAGAAAAAAAAAGGAGTTAACATTGAATTACATCCTATTATTTCGTGTACTAGACATATCATAAAATTCTTTCCTCACCCAAGAGCTCTTAAGATATTCACAGCATAACAAAAACAAAAAGCCTGTAAATTTCAGATAATTTACTCATGTTATAGATCTCCCCCCCCACAAAAAAAAAAAAAAAAAAAAAAAGATTCAAGGCTGCTGGTAAACAAAAGGAACAAGTAGCACCAGTAAGTTACATGTTGCAGTCTGCAAAAACACTGTATCTGCTGATCTATTTGCAAGGTGGCTCATGTTTTGAGTGGTCTGAGCTACATACATGTACCCTGAAAAGTTAGCTGATAGTTACGCTTTTAAAAAAAAATTGCCCAAAGCCAGATTTTTAATATATCCTTATGCCTTTAGGTACCATTGACTGAAGAGCCAGGCACATATATCAATGATTAACTGACCCTTAATGGTCATCCATTTGCTAATGAGGAAGGGGGGGCAGTGGTGAGGGAACACCACCCGGCTTCAGACAACACTAGTAGGAACAACCTAAACCTTTTCCCCAGAAGATACGCACAACTGTATTTATTATTTTAGTTATTTTTTAAGACCCAGAACAAACAAAATAAGACACTCATGCATGTAAATAGAACAGCGAGCAGTAAGACAAGGCCCAGTTCATAGTGGTACAATTCTGAAGTGAAACGCTGAGATCTTACATGCCCCACAAACCAAACACAGACCTGAAATCCAACTTACACAAGCCAAGTTGATTTGCCAAATCGGAAAGCGAGATTCATTACAAGATGCTGTAATCTCTTTAACCACTCTGGCTTGCGATCAGAATTCAAACACGGTCTGCAGGCCCTAGAAGTCCTTGCACCGGCCCAAAGAATTACAAAGGCAGCCACAATATGTGAGTAAAGTGAGGGACACTTGAAGGATCCTGTAAGCTCTCTCAGTGCACACATGGTGTCATTCATTCCCATCAACATGGGAATTGGGAAGATAATATAAGGAAACTCAAGATCTTGTCCTTACATCACTGGCAATCAGGCCTTACCTTTATGCCTATGTTCCTCGTGCATCACGTTTGACGTATCCCTAAGGATCTGCTACTGTCACCTTGGACTAACCTAGCACAGTTCTTCTTACACCACCATCGCTTTTACACTCCGAGTAACTGCAGAGGCTACCAGCCTGCCTGACATAGATAAGGAGATGGATTTTTACTTCAGTCTCTGGGTAGCCACAGAATGATTTAGGCTGAAAGGGACCCGTGGAGGTCACTTGCTCCCACCCTCACTCGGAGTTCCAAGTTAGAACAGGTTGCTCATATCCCTTATTCACTGCCCCCTGAGCCTTCTCGCCTCCGAGGCGTGAGGCCTGGGTTCAGATTTAGTTCCACATACGACGTCTTACAACAGCAACCTGCCTGTTCACCTCCTTCAGAGAGCATTTTGGTTCTAACAGCTTTCCATTGGTTTCCTTCACGGTCAGAAAACCCCAGTAATGCAGCCAAGTCCTTGCATTTTAAATCCCCCTTTGAAATAAGCCCCTTCACCTTTATCTGGAAGCCACTTAGAAGCTTAAAAGGTTGCAATAGTATTAAGTAAAGTCTCAATATCCTTAAATTAGAGAGCACGGAGAAAACCAAACACCTAAGAGTTTTATTTAGAAAGAAACTCTACAGATCATTACAATAAACAGTGTTTAGGACAAGGATGTCAGGGAAAGGAATTTCAGGATGCTACTGCAACTAGAACGTGGGGACCATACCTGCATAGTGCCAGATTCCAGACAAATAAATGTACATTTCCACACCAGATTTCTATTGCGAGTTATAGAAAATTACTCATTGTCCCAGAATCCTTCTCTGAGGGATAGAAGCAGCATAAACAGACCTGCCCCATAATTTCTAAATGAAGAGGTGCACATCACTGCAGATGAATCATTACATTAAATAATTCTGGTGAAGACACGGAAAAGCAAGGAACTGCATTTCCTAGGAGACCTCACCCTGAGTTTCCCCTTCCACCCTACTCCACTGCAGAAGTTCAGCCAAAGCTTGTTTTTCTAACTGCAAAGCTACACTATAACATAGTAACTCACTACAGAAACAGCAGAGAAGAAGCTTGCAACAAAAAGCAACAAAGGTCCAAAGTCAAAGGGTATAAAACCCTGGTGCCAAGAGGACACCTTTTCTCCAGCTCAGAGATTTGTAGACACACACAAATGAGCAACCCTGTCCTACAGGCAGCTTTGCTGCTCAGCACATACTGCTCAACTGGTGGCAAACAAGCAGCTCAATAGAGCAAACATTAACTACAAAGCTTAATGATATTGGACTTTAACTGCACAATAAACTCCACACCATTTCAAAGGTTAAATAGTTGGTTTCTGTATGGCTTTTGCAATTTAAAAAATGATTTTAAGAACATCCCCTGCATCAATTGCCTATAATGGGAGGAAACAAAGAGCTATTTCCAGACTTTCTGCCTAATTTTGTTTTGACATATTAGTATATCAATGAGAGGAAAGCTGCTGAAGTCGCACGTACACTGAAGCGTAACTCACAGCTTGCATTTTGATGGTCATACAGTGGACACAAAGGAGAAGTTTCAATTTTCAGAGGATACTACAAAGCACTAAGCGTTGCATTTAACATTAATAGTTGTGCTGACAACCACGTTACTAACAAAAGTTTACGTGCAAGAACTTGCCACAACATTGTTTCAGCAGTAAACTAAGCTAGGAGAGCCCTTAGGAATTGCAAAAGATGAGCACGTTATGTGGGGTAAGTGTAAGGCATTAGATGGAAATTACAATTAAAACTCTAGAATTTAAAAAGACAGCATGCTACAAACACGCCTGCTGATCGGGAAGAGCATCTGGGGTCCAAAATACCAAGCTGAAGTGCATCTTGCTAAAGAAAGGGAAGGTTGAATAAGATCACAGTTAAAGATACCCTCATTTCAGAACATTATTCAAATTAATGCGGAAAAATAACAGTAAGATTTCTACGTCTTTTTGAAGCCTGTTTAGTGACCAGCCCCAGCCCAGCCCCCTTTTTGGTAGGGTGGTGGATGGAAGGGGAGAAATACATCAGCTCAGACCTCCCAAATATTTGGCTTCTTCATTTAAATTATTGTTTCCCAACAACTGAAAGAATCCTCCTACTTAATACAAATTGTGCAAAGTAAACCATTAAAAATCCTTTTATGGGAGGGAGAGGAAGAGACACTTTTGTCTTCTAATCTTTTTTAAACAGAATAACGGTAAATGTTCAACCTGGTAGTCATAATAAACCAAAACGAGTTGCTGATTCATTTTAAGAAGGTGATAAGCCACAATTTCACTTCAGACGAGTGATATCCACAAAAGTGCTCTGGCAACCTGGAAGTTACAAATATTTTAATTTTGATTACAAACATTTTATTTTTGATTAGCCTTCTTAGCTGTCCAAACTGGCCAACTGCTCTGTGGCAGAAATTTGTGTAATGCATTAAACAAATATATACACGCATTATCCTCCTATAAGGAGATTTCTTCCCTCCCTCTTTACACCATATATGAAGTGGAGTTTTCCTTACAAGAACCTACAAAATTAGGAGAAAAACTAATGGAAACAATGGTCAGGAAAAGGCAATTTTCATAACACAGTCAAACAGCAAACGCATCCTGGATACCATCACCATCCCAAATTAATGGAACAGTTTCAGAAGGCTGTTTGCTTTCGCTACCTTCATGTTCTACTTCACATTCTTCCCACATCCACCTGCTCGATACCTCCCTGTTCCATTCAAGGCAGATATTCTAAAGGATATTTGCTACCTACAGATCTTTAATCAAACTTAAGAACCAAGGATTACCACTAAGCAGAATTTGGTTGCTTAATATGTTGTTGGTGTTGGTTTTGTTTTGTTAGAACAGCAATTTTTTTTATATATATATTTCCCAATGGAGAAATATACACTAGTAAAAATTCCATTTTCAAGAACACTTTGAAAGAATGTCTATTTTCCTCCTTCCTTTTAACATCTAGCTGCCCATACCAGCAAGATACCAGTAAGCACCACCTACTGAAAAGGCTGAATATGTTTTCCATGCCATTAAAAATGTCTTCCTAATGCACAACGAACCTCTAAAAATAACCTATGCAAAGGAACAAGTCACAGACAAGCCAGCACTTTGGATTACTCCCCCCCCCCCATTACTTCAATTACACAGAGGAAAAATCCATTCCTTGTATTATGACTTAGAAGCATCTTTAAAAAGTGTTACTTACTTTCATGGGCTTTCTTTCTGTCATCACTTGACAGCAAGCCAGTTATAGGAATAGACTGATGCAAAACTGATTTATACAATCAAATCACACTTCCTATGGAAGCGTCAGATTACGAGGGAAGTATAATAAGCAAAGTAGTGTGAAATTGGTGCTGTATACAACACTATAAAAATACAATAGTAGAATAGTAAATAAAGGTCTCCTTTAAGGGAAAAGGAAAGATTTTAAAATCCAGATGCTTTATATTAAATAAAGTTGCTCAAACTGAGAATTATTCAGTCAACCTAATGAAAGAGTTTTACAGTTTTAAGGGCTCATATCCCTTATAGAAGTGAGAAGCAGCATTTTGTGTCTATAAAGTGCTGATTACAGTTCCAAAATACCAACTTAAGAATCCAAGACAGTCAACTTCCACTGTAGGGCTGTATCTCATCCACATTCACTGAAGAGACTTTAGCTACCCCAACTAGTCGCAAAATGTCATCAACTGAAAGACAAGCCAAAACAGGAGCTACCATCCAAAACACCATCCTCCAAATATTCAAACACCATCCTCCAAATATTCAACACCACTGTAAGTTAGCTTTTGCAGTGCCAGCCCTTTACCAGCATTGCATGCCATGTTTTTATGCTTTCCTCTACCTAGCAGACTTCTTTTTCCATGTACTAAAAACCTACAAGTATTACAATATAATAAGTTTGTAACTGTGCTGGCTTATGGGAATAACAAGGTAACGAGTTTCCTTCAGGACTTGCAAGCTCTGAGTTTCACTGGTGTGGAGCTCTTTTACTTGGCCATAAGGAAAGAAAAGCTGAACAACTTTTTCACTGCGTGTTTCCCTAATAGCCTCCTGCACGCTGCCTTTGAGTAATACCATAAGCAGATACCTTGTTCCAGCTTATCCTCAGCAATCATGGGCTCATGGCTCATAATGAGCAGGTACATTACGCATGTGACATCGTACCTCACACCAGCATATGACATGAAATCCATTCCTATGACAAAGTATTTTTCACCTTACTCCACGTATGTTTCACATGCATGCTTGGCAGTAGAAATGGGAAAACAGGGAAAAAAAGTTCAGCACCTCCTTCGAGCTGGTCCTCATACCAAGTCACAGAAGTTTTACAAAGTCCGAGTCAATAATATTTGCATAATGCTCATCAGCAGTTTTGCTGAAGAGGACACATCTCTCTCTGACACGGAGGACAGAAGAATGCCAAACACCAGTGCCCCACACAGCAAGGAACACCCTTAATGCTTTCTTATTACACATGCAGGAGCATTGGCATCCACTACAGATGAGCCAAGCTCCCTGTACTGAGCAAGGCCAGCTGCAAAATTACATTTATCCCTCCCAGAAGTGTGAGGAAGACCATTCAGCAAACAAAAATCTGGTTAACTTGATATATGACAGATACAAAGAAAACTCTTTAAAGTAAGTTTACAGGATTTAAGAGACACCAGAAGGAAAAAGGCACCTTATAGCCCACCGTTTAAGAGATGCAACTTGAAGGTCAAAGACACGCTGAAGCATTCCCCTATCCGGGCATTCATCAAAACGTAACCAGTTCCTTGGGACTGTCTTGTACATAATTCATACCCAACTGCTCTCAAATCTGAATCTACTAGCAATATAAAAATGTATAGGGAGTTAAAACAAACCAAAAAAAAAAAAAGGGGGACCCATCTAATAAAACTGTTGATCAGACCAGAGAGAGACCATTGCCTTCTGAAATTTGATGAGATGTCCTACTTTAAGGTCTGAGCTGCAGAAATTACTATAATTGAGCCTCACTGTCACAACAAAAACATAACCTTTAAGATTGTTGGAGGATAAAATAACATTTCACTAACTTCTGCCTGCCTCTAGCTATGTTGAGGGAGAAATAGACTTATTGTATGTAACTCCAAAGAAAACCGTAAGTCTCTTCCTAGGGAAGGGAAAGAAAAAAATGATTGAGTGAAGTCAATATTACTGATCAATTACCATCTCTGAACAAGTCTCCTTTTGACATGCCCCCAGGCAACAACAATCCCTGACCATCAACAAGGCTGTTATCCAAGGCTGGATACGAGAATTCAGATATAGCCACTAGCACTCATTCAAACACATCTCTGGGGCAAAGACAGAACTTCTAGAATGCACAAGCTGAAGAGAGAGAGAGAGGTGATAAGCATAGATGCACACCTGCAAAACCCTACATTTTCCCTTTTAAAAGTGATTTTGGGAAGACACTTCTGCACTTGATACAGAGATTCTTGAAGGGTGCCTTATTTCAGATCTCTGAGGATTGATGACTAGGATACGTTCCAGACACTGAACGTCCATTATTCATTGAAACTACAAATCACAAAAAAAAATTAACAAAAACTGTCCAAATACTGACCTCTCCCTAATAAGAATAGTTTCACACCAAAGGAAGCCAGAATCAAAGTTGTTAACCCCAGCACATTTCTAACTACAGCTCTTCCAAGCCCCACTTCCCTACGAGAAGCCTGCCAGGGGCTATGAAGGCCATGCCAGCAGCAGGCTGCTCTTACCCCTCTGCCTCCCTCACTCAGGTCTTCAGGGCAATTCCTCACCTACTGAGGTAGCAAAGTTCTAAATGAGGCAGCACCTCAACCATCAGCAGCAAACAATTTCCAATCAATTTTGCAAGTAACAAGCCTCTGCCAGGAAGTAATTTATCTTTCCAGTTGAAAATGAAACAAGCAATCACGGGGAGAACAGGGCAATGTGAATTGCTAGCAGAAATTGTCCACCAATGAAAAAAATCCATTAGGTCTATGACAAAGGTCAGATAACATTGTTTGGGTTCAGCCATAATTCTTTCTTATATGAGGTTCACATTAAGATTTTGTGTAACAGGAAAGAGAAAAAATGCAGGTGCAGGCACTCCTCAGCCATCTCCTCCACAACACAGACGATTAATATTTTTATCAAATTCTGGTCATATAAGAATGAAGCAGACTAACATGCTGTAAGAGATTATAATGTCTCCTTTTAATTAAGAGGGGAAAAAGCCTGCCTGCTAAAACCATGAGGTCAGGTACATCTACACACAGACGCAGGCAACAATCTCATGAGCAGTAAGTGTTTCGGTGGAAAAATACTTAGTAGCAAGACACGTAGAGCAGCCTCTCTCTGGAAGTGCAGACATCCACAGGTGACCTAACAAAGAAAATACCCCAAACAATTGCAAAGACATGCTTGGGAGACTCTAATCCCCTACTAGCTCTCCCTTAGACACAAGGAGAGGTTAAGAGTTGACACCCACCTAGTATGATGCTTGTTTAGCTACCTGTGCGGAAGTGTAAACCTCTAAAATACAAACACACACTGATCTGAAAGTTCAGCTACAAAACGCTGCTATTCTCAAGAGGCACCTTCGTACTAAATCGCTACTAGATAGATTCAAGAAAGAACGCAAAGAAAGTTGTTCAAACAAGACTTTGATGGCCAGCTAGAGCAGAAAGGCAGTCTCCAAATGGCTTAACTTGTATTTGATCTTAAACACACACACATAAATATGGAACATACTCGTCTCATTTTAATCCCACCGGCCAACAGCACACAAAATTTACACAGATGCCTTCACACAAGCGTTGGTCTTTGCTTAGGCTAAATGCTATTTTGGGCCTGGGCCTGCCCTAAGTCACATCTCAGCCATATAAAGGATGTGCCCTGCAGGTCAAGACTGAGGTTATTCATAGGGCAAAAATAAGGAAACCATAAATGCAATAAAATATCAAGCAACCTACAATGCAAGTAACATTTAAGATGCAAAGTTTTATTTCCAGGACAGACAGGAATACCAGAAGCATCCCAGTTTTGAAGTCAACTATTCAAACAAAATAAACATTATTTTACTATGTCAATTCTTTTCCAGATCATACTGTTTTGTACAAAAATCCCACACGCTATTAAATTGTTTCAAGTCAGCTTCCTCAGTGGCACTTCAAATTTGTATTTGTTCTTCAGCTTATCCACAAACACAGACAGAGTTAACAATTTCTGGTTACCAGGTCACCAAACCTGGGTCTCATTTTACACTTCAGTAACCTGAATACTGTACATTATTTGAAAGGAAATTAGAGTAATGTGACTTTTTTTTTCCCCTCTAGAATCAGCGTAGTCTCACCAACAGACTCACACAGATCGTTCAAAAGCTTAATTTCGTAACACTGCAAGTAAACATTTTCAAAATAAAGTGCCAAGTTTGAAACACAACAATACTGAGAAATACAAATATTGCCAGTCTTTCAGAAGTGGCAAGTTTAAGTTTTAAAGCAAGAACAGGTTCAGAGCACTGGAAAAGGGAGAGAGAAATCATAAAAGTACAAGGGTGAAAGACTCTTGCACAAAACCAATAAGCCAGTTTCAGATGCCTCCTTTTGAGGACTTCTCACCAACAACTTGACTTCCAATCTAAACAACTCCACATGGTTCAGGAGCTGCCCAGTTCCCTACAATTTTTATTACACAGTAAAAGGGGGTTTAGTATTTGAAAGGTCCAATTGCCCAATGAAGGAGATCTGATCAAAATACGTCTAAGGCATCCTTTTTGAATCATAGGCACGGCTTTGGGTGCAAGAAGACTGAATTTGATCAGCTCCTTCTTTAAAGGCTTACTTGCTTGGTTGTGTTTATTTATTTATTCCCAAAATAAAAAAAGCAGAGAGCAAAAACTTGTTTCTTGATAATCTAGCAGCCCAAGACCACCTAAGCACAGACAGCAGTTGTTTGATCAGCGTACTACTGCAATAATTTGGCTCTTCTGAGAGTTCTTTCCACTATCACCATAAAAAATCAAAGTTGTAGATTGTAGGAATACATTTATCTTATCTCTAGACAACGGTTTATCTCGCACAGATTTTTGTAACGGCTGGCAGAAGAACGTCCCGAGTAACTGCATCCTTTCACTGACTAAAAGGAGTTGTTATTTCTTCCTACCTGAGAGATCATGATGAATTAGGTCAGCAAAGTTGGGGTCATCACCCCACCAAAATATCCATAGCTCCCTGCGTCCCGGTCTCTGGTCTCGCCGCCAAACACTGAGTACATCCGCCTTCAGACAGCGACTGAAGCTGCTCAGAATAGGGTCCTCTTCCGTGACCGGGAAGAGAATTGGGGCAGACGTTGGACCCTGCCATACGTATCGCTTCCATTTAATCCCAGTTAGATCAGCCTGTGGGAAAGAAGAGAACAACTGTCAGACACTGGGGTACGTTCCCTACAGAAACACACAGCTATAACTAGAAGATGGCACAGGAAGAGGCAAATGGAAGGAAGGAGTAAAGGATCAGTCCAACAAAACTTAACAGTAATTGTACTTGTAAGTTTTCTCTACCTTAGAAGATAAACTGGAAATAATTGGGCACCTTGCTTTAAGATCTCTTTTAATAACTGCAGTAAAGCAAGAGCTGTTCATTTTCCCTTCATCTTTAATATTACAGAGAGAAAAGTCAGATTTGATTTAAAACAAAAATGAAAAATGAGTGACAATATAATTATTTGCAGACTACAACTGCCCAATCTTTTAAGCACTTGCCTTAGCAAATAGCTTCTCATTTTATGCCTACTTATCCATACACAGCTTTTTACAATCCAAGATATCTAAGGATATATGGGGAATAGAGCAAATCTAACTCAGGCATACATCCTTCCAGTCACCTACTACTCCAGAAAATTTCACAAGTTTCTCCATTGTAAAATGCTCTCTCCTGCACAGGAAGCTTCTTAAGTGCACTTATTTCACTCTGAGCTACCACGCTTTTCATTTCTCACACCACATTTTAAGAATTTAAATCCTGTTTCTCTCACTAAAATACACATCATTGGCTATGATCCACTAAATCCCCTTCTGGGCAAAGATTCATTTGACTTTATAAAGTGAAAGAGCTACCACCATACCCAGTGGGAAAGAGATGATTCCTGGATTATCTACAAGCCAATACTGCACTGAGTTTTAATACGAAGTTTTTTCCACTTCAGTACAGGCACCTTAGGGTGCTTCGGGGAGGCATCATCCCTTGGTTCGGCCTGAGAAGGGAGACTGAGCCCAGCTGGCATTTGCTAAGAAGTCACTGATTTTTTCCTCCTAATAAGCACACCTCAGATCACTGCAACATTTAAACCTAACATGGCAGCCTTCCTACCTTCAGGAGAAATGTAGAGGAAAGGCAGGGAGCCTGCAACAGTTGATACTCTAGAAAGACTCGAAGGTTTAAAAACGCACCAGTAACATGGAGCTGCAGGCCTGATGCAGTCTGCAGACATGTTCAGGCTGTCCAGATTCCCCTCCCTCCAAAAATACCAGTACAACAGCTTGGCACAGCTTTTTACTTATGACGAGAATAACAAATACCAGGCAGTCACCTAATATTAGTTAATTTGCATTGAGGGAAAAAAAAAATAAATAAAATACTGATGAAGGAGGTCGGCACGGCCACCACAAATCGCATCGCGGTGCGGTTGAATCAAATTTAGTTTGGGAGCTACCAAAAAAAAAATAAATAAAAATTTTCAAAATCCTCCATCCGAAGGCTTTCGCACTTAAGGCTACAAAATGGTGCACAACAAAACCCAAGCCACCAGTGCCTCCCGGAGCGTACCACCGCCAGCACAGCTCCGGGCTGGGAGCAGGCAGCAAACGAGGGGGCCCTCGGAGGCGAGGGGATGGCAGCGGAGGGGATGGGGAGGAGGGGGGGGGGGGGGGAAAGTTGGCCGAGAAAGCGAGGAGAGGAGAGAGCCGGCAGGCTGGGCGGCGGGGCTGGGAAGGTTAAAGAGAAAGCTGAAAAAAAAAAAAAAAAAAGAAAGAAAAAAAAAAAAGTTGCGGGCGAGGACGGGGAAGGCGAAGGCGAGCGGCGGGGAGCGCCGAGGCAGGAAGAAAGGGGAGGGAGGGGCGACGGGAGACAGACAGCGGCGGCGGGGGGGACCGGAGGGGCATGGGAGAGTTGGCTGCTTCCAGGCAGGGCCTACTCCGAGGACTCATCCAGCAGAAGCTCTGCTAAAAATGGCTGCTTGGCTTTGCACTGCCCCTGCCCCCCCTTCCCCCCGGCCGCCTCCCGCTCCCACTCGCGGCCGTGGCGCGGCGGCGGGCACTCACCAGGCAGAAGAGGTTGGAATGGCAATCCTCCAGGCTGGCCCCGTTCGGCACGAAGCAGGAACTCATCCTCACAGCCACAACCCACACGCCATTATCCCACAGCCTCCGACAAGAAAGAAAGAGACAGACAGAGAGAGAGAGAGGGAGAGAGAGAGACAGACACTGCGAGGGAACGGGGGGAGGGGGGCGAGGCACACGCACAAATAATAATGCAATTAAATAAGGGATTTACATACGTACACACACACACACGCACACGAAATAGGGGCTGGGTAAATAGCCCGGGAGGAGAGCGGTGTAAGAGAGAGGGTTTTTTTTTTTTTTTTTTAAATAACGATTTTTTTAAAAAGAGAGAGCGAGCGAGAGAAACTCGGAACGTTTTCTCTTCTTCTGGATATCAAATGGGGGGGGGGGCAAAGCCACCACGGAAGGGGAGACCAGAAAGAGGGAGGTGGTAAGTAATCCAACGACAGGAGATTAAGATCAAAATCCTCCCTGTTCCTCTTGTCTTCTCATTCGCATAAGGAGGGGAGGGAGAGGAGGTGAGGTGAAGGGGTAATTGATCCAACAAGAGAATAAAAACGGGGTAATTAATCCAGGGGGCTAGGGGTAAAAATCAGTTGACATCCCTCCTTCCTCTTATCTCAGATGCCGAGCAAGAGAAGTAGGAAAATAAATAATCCGATGGGGGCAATCAATCCATAAAAACCTCCCTCCTCTTCCTCCCGTTTCTTTAGTGATCAGATGAGAAAGGGGCAAACAGCAGAATGACTGGGAAGGGTTGGTTGTGGGAGAGAGAAAAATCCAGGCTCGTCTCTTCGGAGTCCGAGGGCAACAGGGTGGGGGGGAGCGGATTCTTCTCCCCCGCTCCAAAAAAATATTCCAATAAATTAAAATTTTAAATCATAAAAACAAACTTCGGGGGCCCGAAGCAAGGCAAGTCTGAAGAATTCGTAAAGGCCGGACAAGAAAAAAAATCCTGGGGTGTACCCCAAAAACCATCTGCGGGGGCAGGGGAGGGAAGGTGTTCCTTGAGAGAAAAAGGCCGCAAAAGTCTCCTCAGCAGCCCGGCGGGGGGGATTAAATTCCCCCCTCCCCGAAAAGGAAAAGGCTCTTCGTCGAGAGGGTAAAACCAAAATATCCTCCGGTGGGTAAAAATCCTTCCGTGGGGAAAGGAGGGAGGGGGGCGAGGGCTGGCAGGAGGAAATTGCGGGCGCCCCTCGGAGTCTCTTCGGGGACGGCTCGGAGGAGGCTCCCGGAGGCCGATCCCCAGGCGGCTCGGGGGAGGAGGAGGCAGGGGCAGATCGCGGGGTGTCTTCGGGGAGGCTGCGCCCCCCCCCAGCTGTCCTCCGGGGCCGGGGGGAGCCCCACAAAGTCCACGGGGCCGGGAGGGTCTCTTCAGGGGGGCCCGGCCCCCGCCAAGTTACCGCCGAAGCCCCTCAAGGACCCCCCCTCGGGCTGAGGGGAGAGGAAAGGGGAAAAGGGGGGGGGGGGTGCTCGGCGGGGAGGGCCGCCTTCAAAAGGGGCTGCCCCCTTAAAAAATAATAATAATAAAGGCGAAAAAAAGGAAGAAAAAAAAAAGAAATATAAAAACGAGAGTCTTCAAACGGAGCGGTGTCTTCTGCGGGGGGGGGGAAGCGAGCCCCGAGGGCCCCCCGGCGGGGCAGGGCAGGGCCGGGCCGGGCCCCCCGCTCTCCTCAGGCGCCGGAGGGGGGGCGGTGGGCGGCGGGGCCCCCTCCTCGGCAGGGCAGGGCGAGGGGAAAGGGGGGGGGGGGGGGGAGGCGGCGGCCGGGCCCCGGGGTCTCGTCAGGCGGAAGGGCGGCGGGGGAAGGGGGGGCAGCCCCACAAAGCCCGGCCCCGCTGAGGCGGCTGCTGCTGCTGCTGGCGGAGTCGGTGCCGCGAAGCCCCCGCCGGCTGCGCTGCTCTCCTCGTCCTCCTCCCTCCTCCTCCTCCTCCTCGCTTCCCCCCTCAGCGGTGCCTCTGTCGGCGGCTGCCCGGCCGCGGCATGGTGCTGGGCCAGCTCCCCCCTCAGCGCGTCTCCCCCATGTCGCGGCGGGGCGGGGCGGGGGGCGCGGCGCGGCTCCTGCCGGTTAATTCCGAGCCCCTTTCGCTTTAATGGCGGCCGCGGGGACGAGAGTCGGCGCCCCCCCCTCTCCCCTCCCGCCGCCGCTCTCTCATTGGCCGCCGCGCCGTCACGTGGGGCCCGCCCGGCCATGGCCGCCGGGGGAAGGGAGGGGGCAGTGGCGCGGCGCGGCCGCCAGGAGCCTGCTCGGCGCTGCCGGGCCCGGCGCCTTCCCCGCTGGGAGGCCGCCATCTAGCGGCCGTGGCGCGGCGGGCTGGGCCGCGCGCTTGGGCGCTGAGGAGGCAGAGAGGGCCGCGGGTTCGAGGCCCGCCTCCTCCCACAGCCAGGCCTGAGGTGGCTGGGCCCGAGGCCCGGCTCTAGAGCTGAGGGGGCGCCCGGTGTCCCCGCTCCGCACCCCCGGTGTTGGTGGGAGTGCTGCGGGCATCCATCGTGTCTGAGCTAAAGGTCAAAGGCTGTGGGCTCTCAGCTCCCAGAAATCCTCGTCTTGGCTCCTCCGCCACAAATTTCTACCCCTTGGCAGAGTTTTCCTGAAGTCCGTGCTTAACACTATCCTTCCTCCTTGCACTGCAAAATGAATTCCGTACGAAAGATCTTAGAGCCATTCTAAAACACAGGCAAAAATTTAGGAAGCTCGCTGTAATATATAGCGTCAGCATTAATGCTTTCAATAGCCCCCCCAGACATCATACCTTGTGGAGCAGAACTGTACTCCAGAAGTCAGGTTTTTCACACAGCTACACGTTACGCAGTTTATGAGGACACAGTAGGTGGCTCCTCTGTTACTATATGCACAGATTTGAGATTATTCAGACTTAAGATGCTACAGTGTCAGTGAAAGCTATTTTTAAGAAACACTTGGAAAGTATATTGCACTTGCTAATCCTCTCGTATTACATATTAATTTTTCATGCAATGGTTTGCATGTAGAATGTAAAATTTTAAGTTACTATATGCAGATTTTTTTGACTGCAAACTTGGAGTGAAAGCACAAACCGGTGTAAAGAGCCTAAAGTAAAGACTTAAATGTCTAAGCTAACATGACATTCACATTAAAACGTGATATGTTCCTGCAACAGCAGCACATTGCATCACAACTATGCAACAAGATGATGTTTCAAAGGCCCTGCAAATTATTTCAGGACTCATGAACAAGATGAGTGGCAACCTTCTGCCTTGATAGAGTGGGAGGAAAGAAGGACACTCTATAAATAAATTTGTATGGTAAGTTAAAAAAAAAAAAAAAGTGAGGCTAGATATTTTCACAGAGAAAAACTTTGAAGATTTACTCACACTAGGACTATTTTTGTATGTCAGTGTAGGCAAGCAAGATTCTTCTTTTTATCTAAATAGAACCAGAGTATTTTTAACACAGGAGATTCATTCCCTCACTGCTCATCGAACCACAGCAGCTGGGGCCAGAGCCGGGATGCGGGGGGAGGGCGAGTGGAACCAAGCCCCTTTCCAAGTGGAACAGATGGTTTTCTCTGTGGTGAGGACCACGGTGTGAGAGGTATTTGCTCTGCGGTGGCACTCAGAACCCACTCCTCTGCACCACCGTGGGCACCGAGAGGCACACGAAGGCCCTCTGAAATTTTGGTGTGACGCTTTGGTCATTAGAGCGATTATCTCACTGTGCAGAGAGAGTTGCTGGCAATGTTAAGTCACACCTCCCTAAGGAGAAATCCAACACTTTGAAGAAAATAAAAGAAAGCAACATTAGGCACTAGTACACAAGAACCAGTATGGTTTTCTCTTTAAGAGGAAAAGGCATCTTTTGGTAAAACTGGGATTTGGCAGAGGGAACGGAAATCCAGTCAAATGACACAGTGTGGGCTAGATGCATAACAAATGTATTCTCGTGTCTTCCCCTTGATTTCAGGATGACACCAAATTTTCATTAGCTGAGAACCCACCTCTTTTGCCTGAAACAGTACACTTCAGTGTCTCAAGGAGAAGATTAATCTAGTGTGTAACACAGGTTTTGGCACCGATTCACTTCACAGTTTTGAGGAACCTAGCTTCTAGGTCTCATTTTACCTATTTGTAAAGTGCATCTTGAGATCCGGTTCATTAGTACTTACATATTAATCACAATAAATACCTATGCAGGACCTCAGCACAGTCAAGCACAGAACATAATTTCTCCAGTAAACATAAATACATCATGATGAATGAGGAAAACACTGATGAAAGAGGAAACAAAACTAACAAATCAACCAGAGATTTGTTTTAAGAGTCATTCCCTTCCTGGTCATATCTGAGTTACAGAACCTTCAAGTCACCAGCTTTCCTAACTACACGCGCGGCACTAAATAACATTAAGACACACCGGATAAAAGTCATATGCATTTATGGAAAATTTTGGACTTGAGACACAGCTTGCCCTTTGCCTACAGTACATGCTATTTGAGAAATAAAGCCTCCTTAAAAAAAGAGGGAGGAGGCAAAATTAAAAAAAAAAAAAAGAGGAAAAAATGTTATTGAAAATATGCTTTCTATTTTTCAG
Organism: Anas platyrhynchos; assembly: GCF_047663525.1. Classification (NCBI taxonomy): domain Eukaryota; kingdom Metazoa; phylum Chordata; class Aves; order Anseriformes; family Anatidae; genus Anas; species Anas platyrhynchos. Next base: position 3,090,510 of record NC_092606.1, read on the forward strand.
ATAGGTTCTTACATAGTTCTCATCTCTGCAACTTCCAGAAGTGCATTAAGCTGCATAATTAGCATCTGTCACATGTAGCCTTTTCCTTCCCTCTTCTTCTCCCTAGAGGCGAACTGCATGAAGAAAATTTAATATAAATTTTAGTATATACATTGTGCGGTGCATTCATATTACGAATGATATAGTCAAGCGAGTTTGTGCTCATTCTTAGGTTAATCTTTCTGTAATATAAACTTTGCCATTAAAAAAAAAAAAAAAGCAACTGTTCCAATTTAAAAATTAACTAGTGTTTTGGAAAGAACGATAGTGGGGGCGGGGGTGAGATGATCAGCATTGCATCAGATTTAAACCAATGGAATTGTTGGGAACTGGGCAGTTAACGCTGTAGTCACTCAACCTGGTATTAAATCCTTACACTCATACAGTCACACTGAAATATATATCCCAAAGTAGCAAGGGATGGATAGTTTTTCCCTTTAGTCATATGTATTTATTTTGACAATAATGTTATTTGAAAAACAACAAAATAAAAAGCAGGATTTTATATATAGTTTGCATTTCTAATCTCTTCTTGTTTGTATTGCTTTTTCATTCACACTGAAAGCGACTCCCCTGTTGAATATGAAAAGTCAATGGTCTACAGCATCTCCTAGTGAATCTCTCTGTGGACAAACTTAAAAAGAAAATGCTACCTTTTAGAAGTAAAGACTAAAAAGAAAGAAATGCAGCTTAAGGACAATAGCAACATGAAAAACAATGACATTATTTAGCCTCTGATTTCCATTCAGACTCTCTCCTAGTTTTTCACAGTATTTATTTTCTACTTAATTAGTTCAAAGAAAATTGAGATTATAGGATTGAACATATTGCCAACAACCTGAGGTATGAAGTGCAGACTGAATGCTTAAACTTCAGCTACTGAGGTGGTAATTACTGTAATTGGTCCATGTGAAGCAAATACATCAAGTAGTATAGAGTTCAAACTCATGCCAGCCAGTCTCCAGTTGGCACAGGGAGTTCTATCAGGAGGATACAGCGGTCTCAGCAGGACTTATTATTGGCAACTGTTCAACAGTTCTCTTCTGCAAATGGTTTCAAGGGGACTTGGGTGGGAAGAAAGACAATTTTTAACAAATTAAACTACCTAAAAATGGCTGGATGCCCAGAGCCACCTAGTCTGCATTAGTCACTACTACTAAACAATTTTAAAAAGAAGATTAAAAATATCATTGCTGTAGAGAAACGTCTATCAGGCTTTAACAATATGATGAGATCCTTGCAAAGGTACCCAAACATGATGCTACAAGTGCATATATAACTGTGTCTAGAGAAAAAGGTACAGCAGAATCTTTACACAATGTGTGTTTCTCGGAAAACAACTAGCTCAAGTTACTGGAATCCAAGTATTCCTATAAGGACACGCCATATAGTTTCAAGAAATTAGAAGACCAGTTACTTTTTAATTAAAAGTGACAATGGCGAAACTCCCGCAGGAGATAAGATTAGGGGGACTGTTTATTTCTCATTAGTCACATACTCACAAATCTTACAACATTTGTAAGTTGTCCATAATTGTAGTGTAAAACATAATTTAGATTTGCACTGAGAGTTTTCACAGGAGACTCCGCTCTGTGCTATATTGATGTTGGGCTGCTTTGTTTAGATATTGCAAAAACGCTTTTTTTCAAATGATTAATATGTCATTTTTAGCAGAGGCCTCTAAGAGAAGATTTGAGTTTAACGCATGGCAATAAAAAAAGAGGAATATGAGAATTCTTACTCTCTTTAGTGTCAGCTTTGGTTAAGATGTATGAATGCACATGAATAGTCTTGTCAGAATCTCTGAGGCTACCGACATTCAAGATCTAACATATTATTACTTCTGACCAGAACATTAGCTACTATGCAGTAAGGAGAATGGAAAGAGAAAAAGATAGGCCCACTCCCTAATCAGACAGAAAATTTTATGTATTTCTCTGCTTGGAAATCTCTGAACAGAACTTCGCTGCTGTGAAAATACTACGCTTATTGTCTGCAATCTGAGATGAATGACTATACATACTCTTTAAATCTGCACAGGAAAAAATAAAACAAATCATCACTGCATGTCTGATCTTGCATCTTTTACTCACAGAAAGGATTCTAGTTAATTCATTTAAATCAAGTATTCTACAACCAAATATTACATCCTTGTAATGGATGTCTGCTTGTCAAAAGAAAGACCCTAGCACTTCCAGCTTCTACATCTATTATTTACCAAAAAACACTGAAAGTTTCTTTGACTTACCAGTTTCTGATAAAAATAACCTAACTATTGAATTTAGTTAAATTAAATCATTTTAATTCAAATGTTTGTATATATCAAGTCTGGATACCACTACAATGGACAGGTTCATTTGCCAGAAGCAAAAATCTTACAATATGCTTATGGCTGAGCTAAGAGAAAATGTATTTCAGACTTTTTTGTTGTTGTTATTGATAATTTGTTGCCAAAGAAATTGAAATAATTCAAAAGCACTGAAATTAGTTTAATCAGAATGTTTGTCTTTTGAATTTGGAGATGCAGAATGACTACCTTTCATTCACAATGCAACAGAAGAGAACATCCTGTACTTTGCAACTGAAACTACCTTTAGTCCATATTCACAAGTTATACCATGTCAGATAAAGAAACTGATTTGTTTGGTGCAAAAAATAAAAGCAGACCTTTACATATTTGAAATGCAACAGATGGTCTTCCAAGAAGAGCATAATGACTGGCAGACAGTACACTTCGTTAGAGTGGCTTGGAATGTCTTCAGCAATTACACAGAGAGTGCTTTGCGGGGGGAACCCCTGTCAGCTCTATGATTCTTCTCCTGTAAATAACGGTGATTTCCCCATTTAGATGTGAAAAAAAAATTGTATCTGATAAAACAAGACAAGCTAGCCAAAGACCTGGAAAAGGAAGCACCTTTGGTCCTCATAAAACTATTCAAAATGAGGCTCCAAAAATTCTGACACCTGAGAAAAAAGATTCAAATAGAAAAAAAATGCATTAAGAGGAAACAAATTGGGGCATGTAACTGCAGAATTATTCATCTATAGCCAAGTATTCTATGGAAATGTAATTTAGGAAAAAGAAGAAGATTTAAAATAGGCTCCTCCAGACTTTTAGAACTGGTAGGTCTACAGATAGAACATGCACAATTTCTAGGAGAAAAAAAAAAAAAAAAAAAAAAAAAAAAGATTTACCAAATAATAATCTCCTTCTTTGGGAAATGAAATGACTCTACTGGTGATGTTCAGAGTCCTCCTCACCATGAAACACTGTGGTTACAGTTCTTCAGAGCAGGGGAAAGTGAGCTTTTCAGGGGCTGTGCGTATCTTTTCATTTTCATAGACAACCTACTTTACAAGCCACATAAGAATATAACAATATATAAGATAATAATAATAATTAGAGTTATAATAAAGAATAATATAATGCTGATTTTTAATATTACTTATGTGAGTCAGAAAATTTAACTTCTCTTCCTCTCCCTCCCCTTCAATCCTAGAATTAGTATTTTTTGTTACAAAATCTTCTCCACCAAATTCACTCTGAATAAAACTTTATGTGGCAACATAAACACAACCAAAATGTGTCCTTCAACAATGTAACTTAAATGTTGACAGAATCATAACTGCATTACTCCCTCTCCAATTAGCAGCAGCTTTCTTTATGTTTGCTTATGAAGCGTAAACTGTTCACTTGTCACTACAAAGACCTTCTGTAGAGGACTTAAAAAAACAGCCACAGCAATTAAAGTGACAACAACAGAGGTGGACTGGTCACATTATGACAGAAAATATCCAGCTGTTTCTTTCCAAAAAAAAAAAGATGCACCAACCATCTGAAATATTACAACAAAATTTTGTCACTCTATGTGATGCTGATGGATATTCTGGCAAAAACAGAGATTTCCAAGAAAGGAATATGCTAACACAGAATTAGATCAAACCTCACAGACCAATTCTTCTTCCACCTAATCAGAATTCTCACTCATCCTCCTTAACCATGCAAACTTCCCTTTTTGCTATAACTATAGATACACTACCCTGTCAGAAATTCTCTGAAATCTAAGCAGAATTGGCTTGGTTGTTGTCACCCAAAATAAGTAAGGCAAAAAGTAAGCTGATAGTGTGTGGACAAGTAAATTAGATTTTTAAATTATTTACTTTAGTTGTGTTGAAAAACATTGTATGAGTTAATTAGGACCACAAGTCTTATTACACCCAGGCTATGACTTATAAAACACTAGCCTCTGTTACAATCACATCTGTCTATGCTTCTATGCTGCTGGTTCTTGCCTGTTATTTAAATTATTAAAAAAAAAAAAAAAGAAAAGTAAATGTTTCAGGTTAGCTTCTCATAATTGAGGTTACAGGGAAGTGATCTGAACTGATCACATCTGAAGTGATAAATAGGTTTGATTTCTAACACAGGAAGAAAGACAGTGAGAAAATAACTGACATACAGAACCTGTCATTCAGGGTGGGGGGAAACATGTCTGTAGAATCCGCCTACAGTTCTTGGAGAAAAACTGATGAGAAAATTATCAGGAAGATTTTCACTGCTATTTCTTTTCTGGACGTTTTTGCTTCTCATAACAGCACAGATATGGCAAGTGATATGTATCAGAATTCATCCATGCATTATATTTTGCACATCAAATTAAATTGGTTACCCATGACTTTTTAAGCAAATACAAGAATGCAGAAAACATGACAGCTGTTTATATATAGAATATATGGGCATTTCACTCCTTCCCTCACATTTAGGAAGAGCAGCAGATAATGAGCTCAATCATTATACTGAGAATAAATTTTATTTGTGAGTTCAGAAGTATCTCTGGCTCCTTATCTGTTATGTGAACCAGAACTTACAGGTAGCTCATAACATTTCTCTTCTTAGTTGTGTTTGTCTCCAGAGTAATAGCTGTAAGTGGGCAAAAGCTTTAATGTCTTCTTTATATCTTCAGCCATAATATGTTTCATAAACTGAGAGCTTGCAGAGTTAAAACAATTCCTGCAAAATATAGAGGAGAAGAAGAACGAGAAAAAACGATCAAGAAAAACAAAAAACTGCCTTTTCCTTTCCCTTAATTCCCAGAATTCATCTTCAGACTTCCCACCTATAAATTAGCTAAAATAATTTTAGACTTTAATATTACTCTTCCGTATGTTTCATCTGATAGGACTGCTTGACAACAAGCATCTCTCTCTCTGGGAGTATTGTGTAATGAATTTACTCACATCAGGAAGTATGTTAGAAAAGCATCTAATTTTCAAGTTTTCAAATTTTCAAATTAGACACCAGTGGTATACACTTTGGTGTGATAGCATAAGCAAGACACAACCTTTAGCCATTCTGCACTTTTGCAGCCATGGGGACTACCTTTTCACATCAATAGCCACAAGAAACATAAGACTGCCAAAAGTTCTGAAATTATCAGGTTTTGACTAACCACTAATAAATCCCAAGAAATAATAATAGTAATAAGAAAGTATGTTCAAGAAATATCAAGCCTAAAGCTTTACAATAACAAGCCGGAAAAAGTAGTAACTGTAGTTATGTTATTTTCTTTGATGGCTAATTCACTCTTATTTGTCTCAGAAAGGGCAACTACCCATCACCAGGTCAGAAGGGAAAGTGCTGTAACAATTGCTTAATAAGATAGATGCCCATCGTTCCTCTGAAGCCCTAAGCTTTCATACACTCAGGAGCTAAAGCCTTGAGTCACTCTTGTTAGATACCCAAAACCAACTGGGTTTGGAAAGCATTAAGTACTAGAAGTACTATCTGCTTTCAAACACAATGGACCATTCTGTTTGCAGCAGTCTTGCAGGACTCTAAAATGAAATATAAAAGAGTCCAAATGTTGAAGCTGGTCCCAGAATGCCTGAAAAATTCAAGTGAAACGTCAAGTTGCAATTGCAAAGTAGACATAGGGTTGGAAGTTGAATCCTATCACCACTACTTAATGCCATATTAAAGATAAATTAGAACTCTATGATCCAACCAATACAAGAATACAAACCTGGGTTCTACTTCTTCATGCATCAAATGCTCTACCATGCTTAGTTTAAAAAAAAAATAAAAAAGTCTTTAAATGACTAACCTCCTGGAAGATTCATTGCTGTTTGTAAAGTACTAGGTACAGTCTGAATGTTATCATATTTCACCAGAGTAACTTTGCAATGCAATTCCAATAACTTTGCAGACCCTGTAGAACTCTGCGTAGCATAAAACTAGGGAGAAGGCAAAACACTTCTCATGCCATAAAGACTTAAAAGATTCAGTGAAGAAATTGATGGAAAGTGCCCTTCCCGTAAATGCAGATAACTGCAGAGTAGCAGTACCTGCAATGAAACAACCAGGAGGCTGTAAAAATTACAAGACAATACGGCGGCTGTAGAGCAGGACATTCCACTTTACATATGGATCCTGAAAAAACAAACTTCTGCATTACAGTATCTGGAAGGACAACAGAGAATGAAAACCTGCTTCTGTCAGGTAGAGCAAGAGCCTACGTCAACAAGAATGCTGTGTCACATGCTCATATTATTACTCAACAGATGTACTTGAACTAGAGAGATAAAAGGGGTACTTAAAGAACACATGGAAGGTATGTGCAAACTGTTTTGCCTCTTGTGCAATCATTTTCATTGTAGAAGTGCACATTAGCTGGGATTCAGAATACCTTATTCTGCAGTAAGTGAAGAAAACTTAGCAAGGATATGGTGTCAGTACACAATCATCAGTGTATTCCGAGAAGATGGAAAGACAACCTTGATAAAGCACAAGCACAGATAAAACCAAAACCACATATAAATTAGAATACAGTAAGTACACTTACCACTGAAAAAAAAATGTAAGTAAATCTCTCTCCTGAGAAAGGCTTTGAGACCATTTGCCTTTTTTCAAATCTACATAACAGTGAAGTTCAGTAAGTGAATATTCTCTTGCAAATAAAGTGGTCGTCTTCTTCACATTTTGGCAACTGCAGTTAAGAACTGCCTTAAAAAAATCTTGTAAGTAGGCTTTATTCCTGTGAGTAATATCCTCAAAGACTAAGGAGAAAACATGAGCTGAAATTACTTGCACAATCATGTTTCATAACTGTGCCTAGCCAGTGGCATTGGTCCTTCCCTTTCCCAAGTGCAAAAATGCACGAACTTTTCTCTCCGTTTAACTAAGAGGAAAAAAATCTGCTTATACTTGGATACTTACAGAGTTTGGAGGAGCTCAAAACAATGGAGCACTGTGTGCCCCACTCATCACATAGATTCTGAAAAAAAAGTAAGGAAAAGAATGTACAAAGCATGTAATTACTGTTTCACAACATAATTTCATTATTAATACGTCCCCTAAGACAGCTTGCACACTACTGCAGTTTAATTAGATGTTAACTGGAAGGGGTTTGAATTTATGAGGTAATAAATATATTTTGGACTAATAAACTCCAAGACTGAAGTGTTTATTTATCTAGAATATAAAGATTATAAAGTTGATAGGAGACAACCTCAGGTTGTGCTGAGATACCTATTGTTTATGCGTTTTGAAACCCTGAAAATTAATATTTTCCTCTTTTTGAGAGCTAGACCAGAAAGCCAAGATTGTTGTGGATGTTCCTAAACAGTACTAGAAACTGTCCAGCTACTATAGGCTCTCAAAGGCAGGGATCTTAAAAAAAAAATTAATACATTTCAGAAGACGTCACATTTTTAAACTTCACCTTTTAATCAATTTGTCATCTCCTGGACTATTACCTCCTGCATATACACCTTCTATGCTTCTGACAGCTATCAATGCCTTATTGTGATGGGAAGAAAGGACAGGTTCCCTTGTGAGATAACCAGAGCCTTTAGTAGTCTGATAGGTCCCCTGAATACTCCATCCTGTCTGTTTTCCTGCTTTTAGATTCACCTGCAAGAATACAGCATGTGGTGAGCATGCACATCAATTTTAATATCTCATTACATTTTTTCTTCCCTCAACATCGTTCTATGAACTTTTTGCCGAGTATAGCACATTAAAGATTTGGAAACTAACCATTCACCACTGCGAGGATTTATATCCCAAACAGCTGTGCCAAGAAGTCGGAGGAATCAAACAGCATAATCTATTAACTTGTCCTCGGGTAGTTACAACTAGAGCTTTATAAATTGCCTGAGTCTAGTCCATTTAAACTACATTTCTCTGTTATTTTAAAAGTGCCAGTGTGCCACACAGGCAAGACAGAAGCCCAGATTTAGTCCTGGCACAAATGTGCATGACCAAAGTCAAAGACCAGGTTGCTTATGCCAAAGCTAAATATAGGCCTGAGAGAACTATGGAGAAAGAAAAGGGAAGAAAAGCTGGAGGAAATGTTCATGGCACACTCTCCTTGCAAATGAAGCAATACTGACAACTGCAAAGGGAACCCTCAGAGTGAAGACTGCTGTGTCTGTAAGGGACACAACCATGGAAATCCTGGGTGTGCCAGAAGGACCGCAGCACGCTGGGGAGGACAAGAGCCAGACGCACCACATCTTAGGTCTGCGGGCAAGGAAAAATCCTGCTTTTCAGAGCCTGTCCACGTTGAGTGATAGCAGTGTGAAGGTTGTATTACTAACGGCTGTAAAGACTTAGAGTTGCATGAAAATATGTTTATTAATGAGCTTAGGTGAGCCAAACATAACTGGCTGTGGGTTCAGACAACTTCCAGTCTGGCTCCGTGGTTTCAGAGTAAAGGCTCCAGCACCAAACCTTGAGAAGACTTACACAGATCATTAATGGAAGACGATGATGACAGTTGTTTCCAGAGCCCCTGCTTTTTAATTCCCAGGCCTATATACTCTCTCCAAATGAACCAAGCAACAGAGCTAACTTTCCAATATTAAATCTCCAGGCAGTATGTTATTCATACAGCTTATGTAGATGTCTTTACCCTCTGGAAAAACAAAGTTTAAGAAAAATGGTTCTATCTTTGGGGAACAGTTTAAGTCTCAGGATAACTACATTAGGAAATCTAACTCTATTACTTTGTATCTTACATTTTATTACTAGATTGGTAATAGGAAATTACCAAATAAAATTGGTATTTTACTTGGTAATTTTTTTCCGTGGGCTTCGTCTAATATGAAAGATGGTGATCATCAAATTTATTCAAGTTTTCCTGTCAACAACATCATTAACCAAATCCCTCAATTTCAAAGTAAATAAAAGCATCTGGGTTTCTCGCACAGCAAGACTGACTTGCATATTTAAGCCTCATATATAGATGAATTTGCACTGGACCAAATTTGCATATTAATGAAGGACTAATTGCTCTTTGCAGTCAATTTTATGCAAATGAATTTACTCCTCTCAGTACAATTTTCATAATGTTCAGAAAAAAACAAAAATGTAAAACTTTTTAAAAGTACACAAATGTGAGACAATCAAGGAAGAAATATCATAATGACATCAAACAGCTTTACATTAAATTGTATATAATTCATCTTTTATATTGTTGCTTTATTTTAACAGCCTCCCACAAAGAAATGAACAATTCATAGAATAACTTCAGCCTATTTCCCCTCCTCAGTCTCAAATTTTAACAGCTTGTAACACCCGCTATATTCTTTTCTTTCCAGCTGAAGGATGGAGCCTGAATTTTTAGAGGAAGTTAAATTTGCTAAGCAGGACTTAATTTTCTCTCAGTCATCTCATGCCACAGATCAGTTATGAGATACCCTTTCCCCCTTGATTTTAAGGTAGTTTCCACCCAGTTCTGCATTACTAAGAAAAAGTTCAAGGCCTTCTTCTAGTCTCTCCCTCTGAGCTAAAATACAATACACTGAGAAAAGGGCAGGGAAGTATAGAGAAAGACAGATAACAACAGATGCTGAGAAAGAAACGGTGAAATTAGGAAAGGGAAAATATGAATACTGAAGTAACAGAAGAAAGGAAGTAGAAATGGAAGGGGAGAAATATGATTACTCCATGCGTATATTCAGGTCTAAGAAAAGGAAAATTGAAGGGCTTGGGAGAAAGTTCAAGGCAAAGTAAACAAATGGAAGAGAAAAAGGCAGCCATGAATGTACCCACAGAAAAGTAAAAGAACAAGAAATATAAGAATACAAGAAATAAACTGACAATCAAGGAAGAACAGAAGATAGATAGATAAATAAATAGATAAAAAAGAAGATATGAAACACGCAGTTTCTTACTTCTGGCAGAACATAAGGGCAGAGTTAGTGGAAATGCATTAGGAATCTGAATTTGCATGTACAGCCTTCCTCTCTCCAAAGACAAAGCCTTATTTTAACCGTGAAGACTGATAACCATCATATTTATATATATCATAAAATCACTTGCAGGAGACAATTTTAATCCGAAAATGAATAGCATAAAAGTTATAACTTTAAATGACTTCAAGGCCTTTTCTAGATGGAAACACATGTGAATATGGTTTGGTCTCTTTATCTGCCATCTTTGATTGCGCTTGTTGCTCTTCTCTACAGCTTTTGCTGTTTTAACGTATCCTTTTCAAGACACACAGTACTCAAGATGGAGATATATGGTGTATTTATCATGGTATCAAAATGTTGAGTGTGCTTTTTTCCCCTCTTTCTTTTCTGATTATTCCTAGCATCCTATTTGACCCCTAGGCATCACAGCATTTAGCTAACAGATCTCCTAGAATGCCAGAATTTTGTCCTTGAGAAGTAATAATTTATAAACACCAACGTGTTTCATGATCTCAACAAAAGTCTTCAGATGCAAGGTGGAAGGAGCACAGAAGTACTGCTAGAAGGTTGCTTTGCAGTCTCTCCTTTTGGTCTTCCCAACCTTGATGACAGAAGCTACAACATTCGGAGCATTTGTTAGGGATGTGCTCCTCCCATGAGTGATCAGGCAATCATTGTACCTAGGCAAGACCTATCCATAGCAAAAAAAGACAGACTTTAGGGCAGAAGGATTAGCAGAAAGGATCAAAACCAAGAAGGACAGGGAAAAAGAAGATTTCACTAGCATAAAAATAAATTTTAAAAAAGGCCACAAAAGAAAGACAAATAGAGTTATAAGATAATAACAGTAAGAACTGAAAAGAATGAAAAAAAAAAACCACTGTACCAGGAAAACATTGCAATGCTACTGCTAAAGAATTTTCACCAAGGAAACAAGACTTCAATTTAGCTGATCAGCCTGGAGGACTTGCTATTAAAAGTTATTTGAAAAGAAACTGCAGTTCTTTGTGTACTTTGAAAACACAGCTTTTATTCTGGATTATGAACTCAAAATGTCTTCCTATTTTCCTGATAGAGAAGAAGGGAGGAAAACGCATCCTCCTTTATAACTTATGCATATGTCATTTGAAAACCTGCTATGGGCACTCCCCCTTTTTTTTCTTTTTCCAAAAGATGTCTGGTTCAAGTGATTAATGCTGTGTGAATGTAAACAAAGATAATTATTCAAACAAGAACAAGATGTTCCACCCAAAATGATTAGCTTTTTCAGTGGATGAGATGCCTACTTATAATCATCAAGAAAGGTTAACCTGACCAGACTTAATTAGCTACTTAATACAATAATAAAGATGCATACATAATTGGTGAGGAAAAGACTGCAGAAGCAACACTGAATCCAAACAAAATATCTCCATCAAGCACAGAGCCTGAGAAATCATGAGCTGTTATTACATGATTACACTGTTCCAAGAATCCCCAAGTTTTTATAAATAATTTTGCAATTGTCTATGTGGAAATTTGCTTGATTAATAATAATAAACATCATATATAAAACAAATGAACACAAAAGCAAGAAACAGCATCCTTAAAATTCAATGACAAAATTAACCCAATGGTATTTTTTTCAACACTCTGCTTCAAATTCATAGATGAAGTCAGCCAGTTTGTACAGATTATTCGAGGAGTACAGCCTTTAAGTGAAATAAATTACTCGTTTCTTACAGTCAAAAGAACACATTAATCGTTTTCTTGAAATCACGGCTGCAAGGCTACCAAGCAAAGTTCTGTCTGAATTAAGAGACAGTTCTCCCTGGTTAAGTGTATTTTAATAGCTGCTTCTCTGCAGAACAGATGTTTTCAAGTTTGGTGGATATCATAAATATTAAGAACTGAGCAATACATTTTAGAAGGCAGCTCTCATTGATCTGCTAGTATTCAATTTTTGAATGAGACAGACAAGGTTTTAGAATATGTAAGGAGATATTTGGCAGACATTACGGACAGTTGATTTAGTGAAAAAAGTATTGTTGTTATTCTCAAATATTTCCCTAATAATGAAATAAAGCTTTCTATTACAATAATAAAACAACTTTTAAGTATTTAAATGCTATATATATTGGGACTACTTCAAAACATATTACATTTCAAATAACGTTAGGAAAATTTATTAGCCTAGTATCTCTGGATAATATGTGGAGCACTTCCAGCATATAGTTGAAGCAGGCTGAATCTCAAGGTGTTACCAAATAATGAGTTTTACAGTGGAACACTGGGCATCAGACCTCCCATTCTTGGAGATAACTTTGTTTTTTTCCCCTTTCGGTAAAGTTTAAACACCCCTTAAAATAAACAATTCAGTGCAAGCCAATGTATCCGATATTGATTTATTCTATTCATAAAAAGTAACAACATAATGGTAAATTCAATCCATTCAATGAGAAGTTTATGAGATTAAATATATCAAAAGGGCAATGAAAGCTAATATAGAGTGATTAAATAACAATCTGTGAGAAAAAGACACACAACTTTCAATTTCATTATATTGAAATCATATACTGACAAAAGCACGCTTCTGAATTGATTCAAAGGAAGCTGCAGCCACTCTCCTTTTATAACAGCCTGGAAGTTCATAAGGAAAGATTAATTCATCACTTAACTGAAGTATATCTCGAAGTTTTTGATTAGAATCTACACTTCTGAGCCTTCTGGCAGTGCCAATATTGCTGAAACAGGGCATCAGATGCAACACCAGCAATTCTGGAATGCAAGGCCATAAACTGTAAATCAGTTTTGCCTTACTTAAAAATTGGTTTAACAATAAAGGAAGAACTTTAATGATTAATATTTAAGTAGTATAATTATTCCTTTAGAACTAAGTCCAGGAGGACTCTTCATGGGTACACAATGCAAAACTACAATGAAGAAAATGCATTTTTGCTATACCAGGAGTCATTAATTTATAGGACCCAGCTGAAAGGTACAACACAATTTGTGTGCGTACTGTGGAAAGAGATCCCACAGAAACTCTTTAGAAGGGGAAATGCTCTCCCATGATGAGGATGACGCCAGTGGATCCCTGGACAAATTGAACAACAAAGCCTAGATACTGCTAAAGCAGAGAACTGTGAACAATATCCACTATGCTTGCTAAAAATCATCACCAGGCAGCTATGCTGGTGCCTTGGTTTTGAGAACCAGACAAGGGTTGTTTTCTTCATCATTACTTTTGAAGTGCAGATTTGGGCAAGCAAAGTCTCCCTTCCTCTCTTCCCCTCTCTCCTGCCTTTTGTCACTTCAGGATGGGTGAACACACAAATACTTAGATTTTGGGGAGGAATTATGTAATTATGAGCTAAATACTCTCCCTAACCATTTAGTGAATTAGTGATGTTCAGATGCAAAACTTATTCTGCCCTGGAGGATGGTTAGACAGAAGGTAAGTTCTGCACCTGCACTACAACTACGGAACAAAAGGGGACTATAATTGCAGCTGCCAATTTTTGCCAACCATACGGGACACCAGAAATGCAAAAACATTCCCCACTACTTAAATAGATCCAGGCACTACTGTAAATACAGACAATTCTCTGCCATAGCAGAGTAAACTTGTGTATATTCAAGGAAACAGAAGAGAATTATGTCATCCATTTTGACTCAGAATGCTGTTTGCCAGATAAAGCAATTTACAGAGTTACATCCACCAACAAAGGATGAGAAAGTGATAGAGGGATAAAGGCTGAACTATGACTTAGTGATGCAAGGAAAGATTCAAAGTAACAGGAGCTTCTCTGATGCAACAGACAGGCTTTACAACATCACTTCCAGTGGGGGGATCACATCAATTGCCTGTGCCTACCATACTCTTAACCCATACCATAACGCATGGCAATTCATCTACACAGTCAGAGCCTACGAAGGCTCCACTAAGCACATACACGCTGAACAAGGAACAGACAAACAGAAAGATAACTGGCAGCCGCTCTTACTAACACGGACTCTGTAGTCCCACCATCATCATTAAGAAATGCTGCTAAAATACAAAAATATATATATATACTGATAATTAGCATCATAATTAACATAAAAATTTATACTGATTAACATCTGAATACTGGAAAATAGTACTCACCATTAATAACAATTGCAACCTTGACTTATTACACTGTATTAAGTTTGAGAATAAGGAATATTTATACCTGAATGCAAATAAAGACATTTACTTCATCAATAGAGTTAGAAAGTAGCCAGGTAATGAAAAGAAGCTGGATTGTCATTCCGTATTTATTATTACATTCTTATCCCTTGATCAATTTCCAAGGGCCACGTAGTAGCTAACATGGTAAACTGAAACAAAACTAAATTATAAAACTAAATTGCAAGTAGCAATTGCTGTTTGCTCAGGCATCATTCATTATTTATACTGTTTCAAAATGAAAAATAACTGTGATTTTTTCCTGTATCTTGTACACATGTACAAACTCGGATATTTTACGTACACCCAATTATTCTTAGTGTTTAGTGACTTCAGGCCAGAAAGCACATGCATACATACAACTAGACAAAGACCTACAGATTACAGAGAACATTACAGAGAACATATGGATAAAATACAGAGAATGAGTGCACATATGCAGGCATTTGCATGCAGCAAAAGTAGAGCGATATTTACTACCTAACGCAGATGGAGAAGTTCACTTTGGAGATCTCTGCAGACTTGTGAAGTCTAGATGATGCGTTTGGAATTCATCCTCTCCTCTCCACTGCTGAGGTAACTCAGGGAAATGCATGTTGGCAGTTCCTTTAATGAGTCAAACTAAGACATTTTACCCAATATCCTTCAGTTGCATTAAACACAAACATATAAAACAGGTAGCACAAATACTAAAGTCTAGAATTTTTTTACTCACATATACAATACACAAAGTCTGAATCATTTTGCAATTAAATCTTAAATAAAATAATTTTTACACAAAGTTGGATTGTTCATGAGACAAATTAGTTCTTAGCAACTGAGTAACGGCAAGTAGATCAAGGCGTCTCTAGACCTTTGGTTTCCCATCAAATCAATTAAAATCCTGTCTCCTGGGGCATTGTGAGACCCTGCTCAGAGCAGCTCTGTCAAATGCAGAGTTTAAGTTTTCTGTCCAAAAGAACCACCTTATTCCATAACTTGGAACGAGCACCTGTCTCAACACTGAAGTGCAAGGTTTTCTGACTCCTCGTCCATTAATTTATTTATAAAGGTTTACATCACACCTCTTTGAAATACTAAAATAAAATAATCTCTTTCCATCTAAATTTTAATTCACCACACAGCTTACTTCAGCATTGCATTTATCACCACAAATTATTTGAAAGTAGAGGCAATAAAGAAACTCTATTGAACAAGTGAATGCAGGAAAATGAATACAAAAATATTTATGTTCAAACTTCTATTTATTTTTCTCCAAATTGTTTAAAAAAAATGTTTGGTTGGTAGAAGTGATGTGCAGATATTGTAAGAGAAATATTAGGTGACAGTAGAGAAAGGAGCAGATCCTTGTGAACCAACTCCATTTTACCAGGCACATAAGACTAAACTCACCTCAGCTCGATGCAACTGCTAGATCTCCTATATGAATGTTAGACGTGAAATAGCAAAAAAGGCTGGCTAGCCAAATTTACCTTATCTTCTTTTTATTATTACTCCCCTTCTACATATTCGATATATCCCTTAATGCTCTTTCCTTTCAGAAGGAAATCTACATCTCTCAAAATAATATTTACAATCTCTGCTGCAATCTCCTCCATGGTAATTCAGTCTGGATGTTTGTTACTTTTTGCAGGGAATAGTTCAGCCCGAGCTCTCCATTTAGAACAAAACAATTCTGTTTTCCTGATATTCTTCATATTCAAATTATTCCAAAATGTAGTACAGAAAATGAGTTAGATAAGGGCATAGGGAAATGTGTGATCCATACGTAGGTGCCACGATGGGCTTACCAGTAACGGATATAGCCTTGAACATTAAAACAACTTTAATGAGGTGATATTGACCTACATGGCAGTTATCTTCACTACAGAGAAAGAGAGTTGAGTTCCATTTCAGCAGCCTCCACTGACAAATGCTTTAATATCCATTTCTGATTTCCGCTTAAAATACCTTCAGATTGCTACTTAGATACAAGGGAATTTCAGAAGCAATCTCCATCTTACTTTCCTATTGTCTTATCATCTTTTACACATTCTCTTTCAATTAATTAAAAAGAAGTCCAACCCTCTTTCTCTTCCTCCCTATTCAAAGAGGGATATAACACACCCTATCTTTTGCTGCCTCCTCTCTAAATTAGTAACAATATTTTTGTGCAGCCTTTCATAAAGATCCCAGACAACAATAACAGCATCCAGTGCAGCGGGTCTGTTGGCTTGTTTCAGGTTATTGCTAACACAGAACCAGAAAGAATTCTTTCTGTTCTCCACCTCTATGTTAGAGGAAGAAGTGCAACCTGTGGGTACTCAAGGCCACGTCTGAACACCAGGAGCAAGGCAGCTGCGGCAGCACAGCCCACAGCCCCTGCCCTCACAGCTTCCAAGGCACTGCAGCCCATGGCAGGTGGCTTAACAGGAGGTCAGCCTCCCTGTGCACACTGTAAGCACATCACACTGCTGCAGCAATGCTGCATATAGGAAATGGTAACTTCCACGATCAAGATGAGCTATCAATAATCATCTATTTTTATGTGCAGCATGCCATAAATCCTCCTAATTAGTAAACTAGATGTCATCTTTTTAGCAACCAGTCCCCAGCCTACTTCCTTATTTATTTTCTTGAATTCAATTATATTTGCCACCTGCTGGCCCAATCACCTAAATGACAGATTCTGGATGTAAGGTAGGAGCTAGGCCATAAACAATAATTTCATTATAGTTCGATTTAAAATATTTGCCTGCACCTATTTTCTCTGCTTTATGAAGAATGTCTGTGCTACTTCCTCCTCTGGGGCTCTGATGGCTGTGGGACACTGCATTCCCTGCAGGAGACCCAACAGCAACACCAGCAAGGATGCTGCACAGCTCTGTAGCCTCCACCTCCGAGCCCACAAGGAATCCAACCGAGATTTATCTGGACATGGGGGACCACCAGAGGCTGAATGAAACGTGGTGAAGTGATTTCCAAACCTGGACAGAAAAACAAAAGCTGATGGGGTCAAAAAGTACAGTTGGTTGCTAAAAAGGACCTAGGTAAAATAAAGGTGAGGAAATATTTATTTAGAAGATAAAATAATAGAAATTCTTTTGACATGAAAAGAAATGGAGGAGGCTGTAATCCTCCTACTGTTATTTAGCTGTCATGGAGCTCTGAAAATTCATCTACTCCACAAACCCAATGATTTACATTTCTGAACACTTCCCAAACAAAATCCAGCCTGTAAGGTGCACAGCTTGCAGGCAAACAGTTTAACTTGAAGCCTGAATTCAAATGCTTTGTTCAGTGTAACGGACTGCTCTCAAATTTGGTAAAAGTAAATGAGCAGAAGCTATTCATTGCCTTTAAGGATTAAATGATGAAGAGACTAGATTGCTATCAAACTGTGAAAGCATACAGCCCTATCGTATATGAGCAGAAGGAAAGATCAAAGACTGAAATCTGTTTTTGTCTGTTTTGTTCTTGACCAGAAACTCAACATCCCAAACAGCAAGGCCCTATAGTTTAGGCCTTCAAAGACAGCCACGTTTCCCTCCATCACCTTTTGAAATATGATTTACAAATCTATCTCCAATAACTTGCTATATCCAGTCCATGCTGAAGCCCTTACACCTGCCTCAAAAAACTACCAAAAACGTGGGAAAGCTGCCCTTCTGAAACCGAGTTAACAAAACTCTACACTGTGATAGGGGACAATAAAAGCACTGACCCAGATAGGTGAGCATTTCCCTCACCTCCCACTACTACAGTACATACGTAAATCCATGCTGCTTCCTTTATACTTCCAGAAACTTTCTCAGTTATATTTTCTTATAGCTAGTTAAAAACATGTATAAGTACAATGTATAACCAGTTGTTCTCTAGCAACTCTTCTGTGGTTCTGCATCTTCCACTTGGCCAGTCCTTTCCCAGTTTTAAAAAATTAATGTTTTTCCCAGTTTGAAAAATTAATGTTAACCCAATATTGGATAAAATTACAATTTCACCATCATTATTTTGCAATAGATAGTAATTCGGGTGAGTGTGCAAAGCTGCATTGTACATAAATGAAAACATTAACCAAACTGGAGGCATACAGTCAGTTAATGCCCTAATAGAGCAGCCTTGGAGTGAGAAACTGCACAGCATTTTTATGTAGCATTTGGGAAAACTGTGCAGCATGGGAGTTTTGAACATTAATACTGCAGCTGTACTAAATCTACTGTGTCAGCCTCTGTCTGCAAGCAAACTAGATTTAAGGAAGTACATTTTCACTGCAGCATTGGAGGCTGAAAAATGGTAAACTTGGTTAAATTCAACAGAAACTTACTTAAAAAGAATAGACATGAATTATGCGTACCTGTTAAACAGTCACAGACAAACAGTTCTGTACATAGATGATTATGTGACTTGTATAAAGTTTCAAAATATGAATGAAAGAGTAAAGCATTTTACAATTATATTTTAACATCGTGGCAATTATAGAGTGATAGAGAACAATTACAGTGTCAGGATATAAACAATGAAATATATACACCATTTCCATTGACCACAGTTTCACTGGTTCATGTCCTTTATCTGCTATCACATCTTTCTCTGAATGTACCATAAAAAGTTAGATGGATATCCGAGTGACCCTGGGCAGGATCTGCAGGTATTATTTTGTTGCAGTGCTTCATATTTTCTTTTACATTAGGAAGAAAAAGGATGTTCTGTTGCACACCAAAATATACACAAGAAAAATGCTGCTATCACTGTGATGCATTTAAGAAATTTCAACAAATATGCCAACTCTTCTGCAAGCCTTGAACTAGTTTTTCCATCAGCACTGAACATAGTGTTAGCCTCACTGAAGACTGTGCAGAAGACATTCTGCAGGCTCTTTCTGACAAGAGGCACAGAGCAATACCCTCTGTACAGAGATGTGAAGTTGTGCAAGATGGGATGCCTGTCTGGAGAAGTCTGTATGTGCCCTAATCCACACACACTGGCAAAAGCTTTGGGCATCTATTATTTCACAGCTGGAGTTCTAACAGAGCTGTAGCATGCTGAATTTATAGGTTCATTTACCTATATCCATCCACCTTTCCTGATGCTGCTGTTCTCTGTAGCTTTCTTTCCCCTCTCACTGGGCTGAAAAGAATCTTTTGTTAGTCTGAATATACCCAACCATATGTTCCTTGTCCCTGCTCACACAGTTGACATCTCCATTTGGTCTTCTCTTCTACAAAGCTACTGTCAAAAATATAACCATGATAATTTAAAAACAAACAAATACAAACACCCAAGCAACATGGTGTGATGTACTCAGCATCAAAAGGAGAAACAGAGTAGTAGACCAAACTTTTCGAGTTTGAATGCCTGAAGTTACACATCCAGATCTTTATTTACACATATTAGGAAATCTTTTCTGCAGACAGGCACAGGTCTCCAAGTTACAAGGGCTTTCTGTATCATTCAAAAAGGAGCCTTTTTACATATTTACTTATCTCAGTATTTCTTACCTAACTTCAGGCAATCAAGTCCTACAATTTTCACTTACACCTTGGTGCTTCAGTTGCCGTATCAACAAAAATAAGTCTGTTAGGTTGCTAGAGCCCAAATGGCCTTCAGCATGTTGTTTGTACTTTTGATCTATGAGCACACAGCTGGCCGAAACTGATGGGCAAGACAGTCATTTTCTAGTGAAAACAGGGGAGACAACATCACACTTGGAGTCAAGCAAGCTTACGTGCTTAATCATTGTAACATCTTCTGAAATAAGTTATATAAGAGCCTAAGATGGGTAACAGTATTCCTGCACCAGTGTTTCACCTTGTAAGTAGTTCTTGGGTAAGCAGCAAGTTCTCTTGTAAGCAGTCTTGCATTAATTCTTTCTATTAAAGGTGAAAAGTATTGGGTAAGCTAGAACAGAAGGATATTTCCTTAAATTAAGACAATGCTTATCATAAATGGATTTTTATTTGACAGTTTTGAGTGGTATGGGAGTGCTATGATTTAGTTCAGACACTTAAATTCATCTGAAAACTCAGACCATAAGATTTAATGAGTTAAATAGTCTCACCCTAGTCTCAAACTGTATAAATCACAAAATCACCACTCCAAGGAACTGAGTTGGAGGTCTTTGCAAAAAGATGCTAGTGTTGTTTCTTGACATAAGTGCAAACATATTGCATTTTTTCTACCTACTCAAAACTGGTTTAAAGTATGCCACTGGAAGAAAAGCGTACATTATAGCAAGATAACAAATGTGACTTGCTTAACAAACAACAGTGTTATCTCCTTTGACCAGATACCAGGGAGATGGCAGTATCTCTTAACCATATGTTGCAGACAAAGCCCCTAGCAGGTTGAAAGTCAAAGATCGTGTGCTACCACATATTCAATTATACTATAACTAAACCACTACAAAATAACCATGTAGCCAACAATGATACAAATATGAAAGGCACAAGGGAAAAATTCTTCTGCGGAAATTAAGTGTCACATTTGGAAACTTGGAGTAGTCAGCTGTAAGGATCCAAAGGTCATCTACACATTTTCTCCTCCCCTGTGCATCTGATTTCTGTCCTTCCTTTGACTTTACTGAAAATTTGCTGTTTGTGCTTGCTTTCCAAAACAAAAATAATTTTCAAGTTAGAAGTACTCTGATGTTATTCCAGAAACCTTTGCCTTCTGAATTAACATCTGCCTCACATTTTTTTACAACCAAAACATTTGCACAGTTAAATGTAGGGAATTGTGATGAACAACTGCATAACCCATGCCAGTTTCATCTGCAGCATTCAGTTCAGAAACGTGCTGCCTCTTCACCAAGCTGTTGAAGTCTATACCCGATTTTGTAGTAACTAGGGGCACATGATAACTGTAAGTTCAGCAACAAGTAATCCTGTGTTTTGCATAATTCAGTTACTAATTTTTCACTTTCCATGAGCTGCAGCATTACCATAGCATACTATGCTACCGGCCACATGAACGCCTGGAAGCGTGCTCATTGCTGTTACAGTCAACAACTGATTTAAACAAGGGCAAGGATGAGAAAACTACAGGCAGGAGTTTCTATGTGATGCGTATCATAAGAAATTATGTAATGAACAACCATAATTGTGTGCATTATATAAACATCAATATCTCCTCTTGAGCTAAACTACTTTTATCAATGAAATCAGAACAGAGTGAGCTATGTGTGGGCATTAGCATAAGGATTTCCTAATGGCAAAGCAAGTATTTTTATTTTCATTTAAAGCTGAGGTAAAGAGGGCCTTCCTTGACCCAACACCCTCATGCAAATAACTTCATGGACAAGGAGTTCCTTGACTCTAATGTGACTACTCACTTATGTATACTAATCACATACTCTCAAAGGATTAAGTCCTAAAAATTACCAGAGATAGATCAGACTGCTGAAAGCACAGACAAGTTTCTCCAGAAGCTACTGCTACACATCTGAAAATGTTTTACTCGCTCTTTGCATATTCCATTTTACCTGTTATTCTGACAAAATCAAGGAAAATTGAGCAGAGCATCTGAATGTAGTCAGAGCGTTCTGGAGTAAAGAACAAAACAGTGCTCACCAGCTATCAGATGAGAACCTTCAGAAACACTTCTCAGGATAAATTAAAAATTTTAAGAGAAGCAAATATGAGAGCAATAGCATCATGCAAAATATCATGAATAACTTTGAAGTTTTTTCCCTACTTGTTTCTTTTTCTTCTTCTAACATATTTGAGCATGAAGTCCAAACTTACAACACTTAAAAAGGGAAGGGAAGAAAAAAGACAAAGAAAAAAAAAAAAAAAAAAAAAAAACCAACAAAAAAAAACACACTAGTGTCCTAGGGTTCTTTTGTGGAAAGCTACAATATGCAAGAAATTACGCACTGGATATTGATGACAAGGATTTGCTTAGGACATGTCAATGATTTACCAAAATTTAACTCCCAATGACTTTTCTATGAGCCAAAAATCTACATACTGTTTCTGAGGTTCCCCTTCAGTCTAGTTATTCTATTTTATGCAAGAAACTTTAAAAAAAAACAAAAAAAAACAAAAAAAAAAACCAACAACAACAACAACAACAAAACTAAACCATCAGTTAATTAATGTTAATTAATAATGGCACTTTTTCCTTTATGAGAGAACTTGACTGGCACAAAACAAGTATAAAAGTAACTAATGTGCAATTTCATTTTACAGCTCTATACAATCATGTTTTAATTCAATAATAGTTAGCCATTTTACCTTTTTTTTTCCCCAAAAATATCCTTTTATGTTTGTAAAATGTCATACAAATAATCTAGTTAATCTTATTATTTGATGAACATGGCTTTATTTGTGGGTAACACTTCCTAATAAGCTAACACAACTGTTAATATAAATTCTTTTTTGTTCAAAAAGCAGTAAAAACACCTTTTGTATTGTTAGAAACAGAGATTTTGTATATTGTCACCAAACTAAAAACAGCAAGCAAATATTAACTTTGTGAAGTGCAAAACAAGCTTTATTGACCAGCGAGGTAAATATTGACTGAACTGAAGCAAATATTTAGGTGCTGACGTTAATGGGACAAATCCCATTCAACACGACAAATAAGATTTTGCCTACTATATTCTGTATTTGTATTTATTCCAAAAGTTCTGAAAAAGAAATATCTGGAAATCTTTCTACAATGACAACACTTCTTAAAAACATAACTGTTTTACCTTAGCAACAGATATGCATTCAGAGGGCCAGAATATTTTAGCATTGTACAAGATGGGGGTTTAATGAATTGTTTTCAAACAGACAGAATGTGTTAACTCACTCACTAAAGTCTGAGCGGGTAACAGCTTCCAAGACCTCTGTTTAACTGATCTCTAAAAAGGTAAACAGAAAGTTAGTCAATTTTCAGCCACTCTTAAACCAACATTTTTCTTACTTACATAGTGGTAACTAATACCATAATAGAATTTCTCATATCATTTCAGTTATACTTGGTTACATATAAAAATTTATGGCAGACAGTCTTAATAATTCAAAAGAAAAGCAGACTTTTTTCCCCTGTGAGTTAAGGACTGCCACCCTATGGGAACATACACAGAGCAGTTACATAAGGACCTACAGGAAGCAATACGTCATCCTGAGGTACGAACAGCCTCAAAAACACAGCGTTCGCTCCCGTCAACGTGTCACAGACCCCCTCCAAAGCCTTTCCCACCATAAACCAACACAGATTAACCTAGATTAATAATCCAATATAACTTTTAAATATTTCTATCATATGACACGTTAGAACATTCACTTGTCTTTTGAACCTTAAATATGCTAATTTCTACCAAGGAATATGAAGAATAATTAAGGATATAACTGTAAGCAGATATTATAGATCAAAAACAAATTAAACAAATCCCTTCCTAGTAAACCCACACAGAGCAGGGTTTTACTTACATGAGAAGTCATTATTCAATAGAACTATTCACACAAGGGTTCACACATTCAGATTACCACATTAGACAGATTGGAAAAAATAATAATTTTGAGAAACTTCAAAGATTCTATTGAAAACTCTGGCACCTTTAAACACACCCATTAGAAAATACCGATGCCTTACACACAGGATGATCATTATAGTTCGTCTTCTGACCTAAATACCTTTGTAAGCAGCTCTCAAAGCAGCAATTAACGTTCACCTTCTAAATTCCTTAACAGCTGAATATTTTTTGAGTAATTGTATTTAACAGACCCTTCAATGTCACCACAAGAAAAGACCAGTCCAGATGACAGCTTCTCCACTTCAGTCTAATGACCATGGGAATCGCTCTTTCTTGCGGATAAAGACAGAGGCTGAGCACCCTCCTGTGCAGTGAGCAAAAATTACAACTGCCCTTTGTGGTTCTACTGTCTAGGTTTCATTCAAGGCTCTATCTATACACAAAACCCAAGACTCTGGGATCTGATTCACCAGTCCTAAAGCAATTATATGACACCATTTCAGTGGAATTACTCTCAGTACAGAATGATTTAACAGAATTCAGCATGTTGCTGTACACAGAGGGCTAGTCAGATTTCTGGAAACCTCAGGGAACAAGATGATGTCACTGCTTTATAAAAATGTCTGGTTAAAATTCCTCACAAGTCTGTTGGAAAAAGCCTACATAATCAAACTTCAACAGCGAAATTCAGATTCCTCTGCAATCACTCAAGTGATGGGTTTTCAAAACTGGTCTCTATTCTGAAGTGCTTTACATACAGGAGCGCAGGAACTGTTTTCCCGTGCTCAAAATTCAAATTGTTGTATAATTGCAGCAGCTAGTTTTTACAGGGATTGAGCACCTGAAGCTCAGGAAGGATTCAAATTGTAAAGGTCATTTGAGCCTCCTGCTAAGATTTTCAAATCCTCCAAACAGTGTAAACTAAACCCCCTTAATTTTACGCATCTTCCATACTCATGTAACATTTTGTGAATAATGAAGTCAACCAATAAAAGCCTTTGAATATTCAGGACATTCTGCTATTTTACATACTCTAGCAAGGAAACAAATTTTTACCATATCATTAACTACAATTTCTTTCCATGCATCTGAGATCAGTTCCTACTAATTTCACCAAAAATGTATGCTGTACACTGAACTTTAAAGGACTGTAGTTCCTTCCTCACCTTTTTGAAAAAGTTATATTAAAATATATTAAGTAGAAAAAGAAATGAAGATTAAGATTGTAATCCCCTAATCTGTTCTAAGAGGGAAGCTTTGCAGAGCTCCATCAGGAATTAGGATGCAAAATACTTTCTTCTAAAATTTTTATGCATAAAACTAGGTAACTTTTAGTACAGAGCAACTGTTTAAAAGGTAAGTAGTATGCTGCCAGGGCAGCACCAGCAGAGTTCCACGAGGATCAGTGTTTGTTCCAATTGTTTCATGAATTTATTAACAGTGATGGGAAAAGTAGGTATAAACTGATGAAATCTGCTGATACCATCAACTAAGGAGGCACTACCTGTACCTAGGAGGATGGGAAAGTCTGGGGATACTTATATCTGTGTGCTTCCAGACTGTCTTCTTTCCCCACCTGAAAACATGCCTAGACAGCTATTTGTCTCCGTGTGTGAGATTTATGGGCATTCTAGGAGGCGAGTCAAAAATACGGATTGGTAGATTTATAATTAAGCATTACATAACCCAACACATGCAATACCCATGGGAAGAGGATTCAAAATTTATGTTAATAATCTATGAAGTCTATCTTGTTTTTAAGGAGTGACTAAATCCAGATGTCATTAATAGCATCATGAAAAGATACCTGTTAAATAACAACATCACTGAAGAGCTACATACCTTCTAATGAGTTGTGAACTGGAGATAAATCAGCAAGTGACCTGCATGAGCAAACACTACTGATTAATCATTTGCCATTAATTATTTTAATATTTCAAGTGTGTTTAAGAAAGTTTGAGAAAAATTTCAATTTAAAACTACATTCGCAATTTAATGCATTTTATAATTACAAAAAAGGAACAGCTGAACCAGGCTTTCTATATTTGTACACTTTCAAAGCATGTACAGAAGGCATGCATAATTTCCAGCTATTAAATACTACTTAAAAATAAGATTTATAATTGTTCTTCCTGATATGAGAATTAAGTTAAGATAGACCACATTGTCTTTCATAACCCAAACACTATGAGAATGACCTAGTGAGCGAAGAGAGTGAACATAAGCATAACACAGGTAGGGCATCATAAAAATATAACAGTACTGTTACAGGCTTATAGCATAAGATGGAGATACAGCCATGTAATTCTCAGAGTGTTTCCAGCTGAACATCTGAAATCTACATTGTTGCTGCTCCTGAGAAGTACTTAGATAATAATTCTGTACAAATTAAAAGGTCTCCTTAGTTCAGAGGGCCTACAGGAACAGGAGGCTTATTTAGCACTTCAGCATATTTGTCGTAACTAGCCCCAGTTTGGCTTTATTTTGATTCCAACACATCATCTGCAGCCCAAGTGAAATGCAAAAGCTAATCCCTTCCCTCACAGGAGGGCAGACATTTCCAGTCCACAAATTCTGAATACAGATTCATTGGAAGGTCAGCAATAACATCACAAAGGCAGGTAAAAGGCTGCAGATGCCTCCTTCAAACCTACCTCCAGCGGAAAGAGCCGTGTCCAGCGTTTTCAGCTGCTTCAGTCCTCAATTACAAAAGAGGTTTGCTGTGGGATGGCCGGAATTACTAGACAGCAGGCCACTTAGCTCCTCTAAATACTTAGTTTTCTGCTCGTGAGGTGTGATGGCTGAGTGCCTGTCCCTCCCTCTCCCAGGGTTACTGACCCCACAGCCCACAAGTTGCCCTGTTTTCGTTCTGATTTTCAAAACCGCTCAGGTACCAGGCACCAGCTTCAACGCGAGCTGCGAACTAAACGCTTGCAAAAGTATGAGCCAAGGGAAACAGATGCCATTTCTGGCCGCAAACTAATTTATTCAGGAGCACATTTTGAAAGAAAAAAAAAAAAAAAAAAAAGTATCTATTTAATTCCTACGAGCTACGGCGGCACTAACAAGGGCGGCATTTTCCTCAGGTCTCCTGGGAGGCGCAGCCCATTGCCCCCAGCAGGGTTCCCTGTGGTGAGCACCGGACCTCGGCGCCCACACGGCCGCCCCTTCATCTCCTTCCCTTTTATTGCCCCCCCGACCCATTTCAATAAAAAAAAAACACCGGGAACCGCAGCCCTGCCGCTGTGGGGGGCTTCCCCCCCGCCAGCCCCCTGATGGAACGAAGGCCTGGAGGAGCCGCGGCCGCCCGTTGCCACAGCAACTCCGAGCCTTCCTCCTCCTCCTCCTCCTCCTCCTCGTCCCCTCACGGCTCCTCCTCTTCCTCCCCCCGCCGCGCCCTCTCCCGCCCACTCGGCCTCGGCGATGGAGGCGGCGGGCGGCCGCGGCCTGGGCAGCAGAAGCAGCGGTGGCGGCGGCGGGCGGGAGGCGCCGGCCGCCCCCTGAGGCACCGCCCGCCCCATGAGGAGCCGCCGCCCCCTGAGGTACCGCCGCGGGGCCGCTGCCTGCGCAGGGGAAGGGCGGGGAGAGGGGGCCCCCGACAGCGGCTAGGAGCGGGGAGGCGCCTCCGGGCTCGTTCCCCTCCCGTGCCGGGGCTTCTGTGGAGGGCGGTGGGGAGCGGGGGAGCGGCGTGGGGCTGCCCCGGCCCCGTCCCATCCTCCCGGGACCGAGCCGCGGCCTCCAGCCGCGCCCCGAGCGAGCGGGGGCAGCGCCCGGCGTGAGGGGGCTGTAAAGGCGCTGTCAGAGCTACGGGAGGGGGGGGTGTGAGTGTGGAGACACCGAAACACAGCCCCACCGCTTCCCCTCCGAAATACAGCCCCGTAACTGAGTTCCTGCAAGTTTGTCAGGCAGCAGCCTGTGCGCCTCGGACAATGGGCTCCCTCGCTTTTTTATTTTAATCAGTGCTCTGTCAGGTTTTGCAGAAGCAGGCCCTGCTTTTACTAACCGAGGATCGCTAATTAACGTTGTTTTCCCTTTAAAAACAGCATTCGTGGCCCAAGCCCAGAGACGTGCTGTTTGTAAAGTTAATACTATTTCCAGTGTATTGGCTTTACTCCTGCATTAAATTACAGAACATGAATTCTGGCTGCGCTGAAGCATGATGTAATCTTTGGCCAACAAAAATATAGTAGCAGCAGCATTTCTAAATGGTAGTAAGAAGTTCTATTGTATAAATTTATGCAACTTACTCATCTCCTATAACCTCAATTTTAGAGGCTAAAGACTCTCAGGTTTGTGCAAATACATTAAGAATTTCTTGCTGTGCAAAATTACCTTTTCATCTTACAAAATAGCACAGCAATGTTGCTTTAACCATTTGATATCCCCAGTGAAACTAACTGTACGTGTATGCTACGCTGTGGAAAAATTAATTTCAAAGAAGAATCTGGAGGAGCTTGAATTAATGAAAAAGGACTATAACATAATCCTTAATATTTTGATGATGTTACTTAATAGTGATGACTACTGCAAAATCCAGCATCAGAGCATTCTCCAAAGTTATTACTATGATACTGCACTCCAGAGAAGTAGATGTATGCAAAGACAGACACAGAAGTGAAATACTGTCCAAGAAGACAGTAGAAGGATGCCAAAGGAAAAAAAAAATCCTCATTTGGGTGGTCTCACCCAGCTCGCTGGCTGCACTTTTTTTTTGACCTGAACCAGATGGTCCAGGCTCTTTCAAATGCTTCTTACAATATGGACTAAACCGGGTTCTGCTTGCTTACCCAGACAGGGTAATCTCTTGTTAATCTTATAATGGCCCTCAATTTTTAATATGCACTGTCTTTTGACTAGACTTGTCTGAACAAACACCATTTTGTGCATGCATGTAAATGTACTCTTTGCTTCCTTCCCATCACTGTTTGTTCCTTTTTTGTTGGCCTACTACTGTTACTGACTATTTTTGTGAAATTATGCAGCACTTCTGAGCTCTCTTCTGCACCAGCAGAATTGGTCTCCAATTCAACAGCTTTCGCTGGTCTCATTTGCACTGAAACAACCTCAGATTTTGCCAAGGCAGCCAGGTTCACTGCAGGCTAGAAAATCTGCATCTGAATGAGAGGAAGTCATTTAATATGGCACACAGAAAGTTGCCCCTTGATGATAGGATGCAAACCCAGCATGCCAGCTTCAAGAACAAAGAGAGCCAGGATCTGTTAAGAGAACCTTTACTTTGCTTCATGCAGGCAATCACTCAATGCAATTTACTGTATCTTTGTGCTGTGTTTTTTTCCCTGCATAGTTGTACTCTTCCTTCAATGACAACTTTTTATTTCCCATTCCAGGAGACAAAGTAGTAGGAATCTGGACCAGAAAAAAATCCCACCATGCAAGCAAACTGCAGTCATCTCCACAACATCCAAGGGAGTGGTGATGACCCTTCACCTTCTCAAAGCACCCATGCAGCGAGGTCATCAGGAGAGAGCTCGTGCCATCATAGCGGAGATGTTCGCATTCAGCTAAGCACTGCTGCAGGAGAAGGCAGAGAAAATGCGAGTTCTCGGCCTTTGAGGCCAGGTTCCCAAAGTCGCTCACATGGACATGCCCACAATGAAGCAGGAGGGCTTGATGACTCCGCTCCAGACTCAGAGGAACACAGTGGCAGCTCCCTCTCAGAGCTCAGATACCTCCTCCAGTGGCTGCACAAAAGTCTGCCGTATATCTTGATTCTGTGTGTCAAATTGATCATGCAGCATATAATTGGTAGAGTATAACAAAACACGGTCTGAGGGAAGAGACCCTCCCCCCAAACAAAGATAAGCTGATAACCATGCCTGAGATATAACTTGATTTATTTTTAGCTTTATTTTTATTTGCTTTGTTCATCAGAAATAGAGATGTACTAAACTACATTTCAATAGCTTCTGTTTCCTTTGCTGGCACACACAAAAAATGCTTAATTATTCTGGCTTGATAGTCTGAGCTATTAATTGAAATCACAAAGAAATACTAGAAACGGCTTTTTTTTTTTTAAA
Source organism: Anas platyrhynchos (assembly GCF_047663525.1). Lineage (NCBI taxonomy): Eukaryota > Metazoa > Chordata > Aves > Anseriformes > Anatidae > Anas > Anas platyrhynchos. Next base: position 3,120,421 of record NC_092606.1, read on the forward strand.
CCCAATTCAGTATGTTTTTTTTTGTTTTTTTTTAATTTCTTGTGTATAACTGACCCTTTTTTCCTAATAGGCATTTCTCTTGGAATTGGGCTGCTAACAACTTATATGTATGCAAACAAAAGCATAGTAAATCAGGTTTTTCTAAGAGTAAGTATCACCCTACGCAACAGAATTCTGTAAGTTAACCAAGACCTTTATACATCGATTCTTGAAAGAAATGTGAATGGAGATAGCATTATTTGGTAAATAAAACTAAGTGTAATACGTTTCAAGACAGAAGCAGTCTTGTAAACTGTAGTGCTTTTATACAGTATAGAGCTTCTCAGATTAAAGTTTGCAAAATTCAGATTTTTCCTCCCTTTCACTATTGAATTCACTTAAGTGATACAGTTTTTTTGCAGTTTATGGAAGAACTTAACCGTGTTTGGAATCAAATAGTGGTTGAGAGTTTAAACTTCCAGCAGTCTCAAAGGAAAACTTGTTGTTCCTTCAGAGTGGGATGGTTTTTGGTGTGTTTTTAGGAAAGACCTTGATACACATAGAAATTATGTTGAAAACACTAGAATCGCTGCTTTACTTTTCTAATGAGTTCTACAGTTTTATCTGACCATATGACCATAAATCAGTATGAATTAGTATGGAATCCTCTAGCAATAACTCTGTTTAAGTATGATAGACTTAGTGCTTTGGAGACACAGTTAAGACATTCTTACCAAGATAAGGGCTGTAATTTGTCTTAACAATTATCTTACAGGAACGGTGCTCCAAGGTGCAATGTGCTTGGTTACTAGTATACTTAACTGGATCATCTCTCCTCTTGTATTACACCTTTCATTCTCAGTCACTGTATTACAGGTAAGTACAGGAACATCTCCCATCAGATCATAAATTAATAAAACACTAACTGGAAACACTTTATCTGGGCAAGAGCTGTTTTTCTTTAACTGTAGCATTGATTTCTTTCATTACAATCTCCATTCCTCCTCCTCTGCTAAACTGAACAAGTGCTGTCCTTAAAAACATGATGTTAGAATTTGTAAAATTGGACCATGAACTCAACTTAAAGGCTGTACTATGCCATGGAGGAAGTGGCAGGGTTTGATTCCCAGCTTTGATCCTACCACCTTGCCTTCAACATACTGAATACGTAGCATTCTAGCACTCTGGGGGGCTTATATCTGCCATTTATTTTTTACCGTTATTATTCTGTAGCTACAGCCCTGGTTGTAAATCAGTCAAAGGCTGTATTGCAAAAATGGAAAAGAAAGCCCATCTCTAGGGACAACGTTTGCCTTGAAGGAAGGCTCAGAAATGGAGAGATTGCCAGAGATCATAAAGGATCAATTTATAATAAAGAGTTCATTTTCTTAGCAAGTATTTTTCTCCTCTATGTAAACTGTTTGTTTATTTATTTAAGCATGCTGTGATATAATCTCTGGTTATGCTTTCCTCTAAACAGCGTGCTCCAGTAACTTCTGATACTTTATTTTTTTTTGTAGCTTAATCTTTTTAAACCCTACTGTGGATTTTAAGAACTTCTGGGAGGTGCTTTGGATTGTGGGAGTCACAGACTTCATTCTGAAATTCCTCTTCATGGGCTTCAAGTGCTTTATTCTCTTGGTGCCTTCTTTTATGATGTCCTTTAAATCCAAGGTAAGAAAATGATCTATATCCTTATGAGCATCCTTTTATGGTAAAATTAGCTAGTTATTAAATTTTACCTAAAGGAAAGTCTTTTAAATTAAAGGTCTGTATATAATCTATCACTACACTGGGCAAGAAAACCCTGTGAATTTTATGTTCTTCCCTTCTTGGTGGTAAGGAAGGTTTACAGTCTGATCTGAAACAATGGCTTGTATTATTTCATGGAATAAGTGGGCTTATTTCTACTGTAAGTGGTAGGATGAAGAAACCTTTTATTTGCAGCAATGTAAGAACGTGTATACAGGCTGCTAGCACGGACCAGCTGATGTACAGTATATCTTGTACTTGCTTGTCAGTAACTGACGTGGGGAGATTTTAATACCTGTGCGTGTAAATGGCTATTTTTTCTCTTAAAAAAATAGTTCTCCTTTTGTTAATTAGTAAAATTGTCAGACCAATGAATTTGATTGATAGCTTTCTTTCCTCAAACCAATGAAATTTAATGATTTTTATAGAAGTCTGCATTGGTTGGTGGGTATGTATCTTTATCTGCTTCCCAAGGTAAGACATGCAAAAAATAATCTGTGTTGAAATAGAACATACTAGTACTAGTTTAAAAATATATTTATTTATATATATAGTTAGCATGTGATAGCATTTGAGTGTTTTTGTAGGTTTTATCTACTAAAATGTACCAGAACAGTATTTCTCAGGTACATATGATTTGGAGCAATAGTAGCTTATAATCAAGATCTCTGTATCTACAACTACTGATACAACAGCCAAAAATTGGAAATTCCATTGCACCAACGGTGACCTAAATAGCTAAATTAAAGAAAGAATCTGGTCAATAGTGAGAAATCATGCCATTTTCCTGTCAAATTAGTCAGAGTACTTTATCCCGTTATTAGAGCTAATATCTATGATTAGTCAAATACACACGCACACTTAATTGTTAGAAGCATATAAATGTGTGTGAACACAGTGCTCTGTGAAGGCTACTTGTCTGTTGCAGTTACTGTTCAGTAACATTTAGGGCATTATTGAACTCCGTTTACCTGCTAAGTCCAGGTACTCTGTTTCTTTCTCCTCCTGTCCCCACCTTTTTCTTATTACCCTGTTCTACATAGGGGTTATTTATCACAAGAGAAGCCTTTTTACACAGGCATGAAATACATTAGAAATGGGTTTCCTCTAATCATTATGTTTGTTAATAAAGAGAGAGGCCTGATTGTTTTTTAATCCTAAATGGTGAACACAACTTGTAATGACAAGCTGATCTGTGTCTTAGCTTGTCTTAGCAAGTTTGATAGCATTGTAGTAGGTAGGTATCCTACAAAGCCACCCTTTTTTAGCCTATTAATTTTTCTCCAGTACAGCAATCAATTGTGGTATTGTTGTTTGTACAGTTGTGGTGAGATTTATCATCTGGTCTTCGTTCTTCTACTGTTGTCCTTCATATATATTTGCTTCAAGATCCGATGAGGGGAAGTTACTCTAAAGAATGCTAGTACATCTTTTCTATATATTTTAAAAAGCATTTGTATTTTAAATCTTGAGAGATTCTTTTACATGTCTTGCTTAGGGCTACTGGTACATGCTGTTAGAAGAACTCTGCCAGTATTACCGTATGTTTGTCCCCATACCAGTTTGGTTCCGTTTTCTTATTGGCTATGGGGAGCCTGACAGTGTGCTAGGCTGGACCCCTGGGATATTGCTGGGCCTCGTCTACCTCATCCTAAAGGTACGTAACCCTTATAGTCTTAAACTATTTTACGGTAATTGCCACTGGAGGGGTAGAGGCATATAAGCTAACACATTTCTGAACGTTTCTGTGTTTGAACTAACTTGCAAGTTGATGCTTCAGTTTAACCGATACAACCTTCCAAAACTGATAGCACCCTGAGCCAGTTTTCCTAAATCTTCTTGTCTATTTCTGCACCTGTTCTGGGAGACTGGGGTGGTATATCAAAGACCACAGTTACTATAGGACGCTTCTCAAATCAGACTTTGATCACACTGTCATCAGAAACTGAGAAAAAGACCGTGAGAAATAAAGATGAAATTTATGGCTAAAAAAAGTCAGCATTTTCCAAAGAAGGCAATGTCTGCTAGAATTTCCCTGTGATGCTAAACAAGTTAGAGAAGCGTTTGAAATGGCTGTCTACTTTGGTTACACTTGGGACAGATGAACTCTTTAGCAATCTCAGTATAAATTCTGCTTGAACATGAAAAATACTTTATCATACTATGGTGCCTTAATTACAAGTCTAAAGGCTACTGTGTATATAATAATAATGCCGGTATATAATGCTGGTATACTTGCAATTGAGTGCTTTATAACCTTAACAATATTTTTCTTGTAAAGAACAGCCACCTATTGGTGAAAAAGAACTTTGGGATGAATTCTGAGTTTGGCTACACATGAAGCAACTAAAAACAGGGTTGGTCTGAACTACTGCTTTGCTTACGTTCTTGCCAACATCAGATTACAGTGACACTTACGCTACTGGGATTTGCACAGAAACTTGGAAGCTTTCTTTAATTCACAAAGAAAGACTTTCAACATAACTCAGGTTTTCCTTCCCGTTCCAGCTTTTGAGTTTTTTTGGACAATTGAGAAACTTCAAACAGGTTTTACGGATATTTTGTACACGACCAGTGAGTATTGAATGCTCTTTTGACAAAACAGTAGATCTGATTTAAATGAAAAGGCTTCTTTGTGAAATATCTCATTCATGTATTATTTTGTATAGTTCTAGAAATAGACAAATGCATTTTTAAAGGAATCCCTCTACACGCTCCCCCCATTTCACAGTCTGAGTTTCCTGACTATGTAATTATGGGCTAACTTGAACCAAAGAAAACTAAACCACCATTATCCTGCATGTATCTTCAGATAAAACTGTATGAAATAACCTATCCTTGTTTTCCTATTTTTTAACTGGAATAAGTATTGGTTAGATATAGGTAAAACTTTATGCAGAAATGTAAGTGAAAAATGAAGCTTGCCAAAATAATTGACATGCAAGTAGTATCTGATAGAGTTTTAAAAGTTCCTCAGTCTTTCTCTATAGTAACAGGTATAGTTATTTAGTATCTGCTATTTACGCAGTAAAACATATAGAAGACTTTAGAGCACAGTATCATCACTATCTCTATCAAATTTAAGATGAAATTTCAAGTGTTTTGCTTGGAGGCATCTTAAAATAAAACTATTACAGATTTTTCCTACAACTATTATCAGGGGAATAAGCAATAGCCCCTAAAACAACTGTTGAAAAACCTAGCAAGGTTTTAGATTAGGAATTGGATATTTCTCCTGACATGTATCTCCTGACATATCCTTATTCCCAACTCTTTTCTGTCATTTTCTTTTTCCCCTTTGAAACTATTATCTGCTGAAAAAAATCTTGTTTTACAGCACTATGGGGTGATGGCTAGCAAGAGACAGTGTTCTGAATCAGATGATATTTGTCCTATCTGTCAAGCTGAATTTCAGAAGCCTATTCTGCTTATCTGTCAGGTAATACACATAATCAGAATTACTTTTTGCAAATGTTTTTTAAAAAATGGTTAACAACATAGATTAGCAAGTGTATGTCTTCTGATTATCTTTAGAAACAAGACAATGCAAATAATAGATCTTCTTACAAGTGGAAGAGCTTAGAAGCTCTAAGTTGTCATTCTTTTCATTACAGCACACATTTTGTGAAGAATGCATCTCTTTATGGTTTAATAGAGAAAAAACGTGTCCACTCTGCAGAACTGTTATTTCAGACCATGTTAACAAGTGGAAGGATGGAGCTACATCTATGCATCTACAGATTTTCTAAAGCATGTTAAAACTTGTTTTACGGTTCATTTGTACAAGCTAAGGTCTTCCAGCTTACTGCAGGTGAAAGTGTAGGTGACAAGGAACGAGTTTCCAAATTCTAGATTATCTAGGATTTGATGCTTCTATGAAATATCCCAGTATTTAAAACAGTGCAGGAAATGTTAATTTGCCTTCTTAAGTATAGAAAAATGTTTTCAGAATGAAAGGAGAAAAGCCATCATTGCTTCTCTCGTGATTCTGCCAGGAAACAATCAAATCCTTAAAAAATGCTGCATTGCTGCTTGCAGCAGCTTCTTCATTCAATATTTTATTTAAAAGCTTTTAAATAGTGTTCCAGACCATGCTAAATTTTATTTATCCTTTTAACATTACTGAAACCAAAAACCTAGATTATGAGCAAATTTTACGCTCTGGATTACAGTGGGAGTTAAAGCTATGTGTCACACTTGACATTAAAGATCCTTTAATGCTAGCTCAACAGATCAGAGAAATTAACTTCTTATTCATGCATCTAAAACAGCAACTATTTCTCATTGTACCTGGAGACAGGACACAAGAATAAGATGTTTCCCCTTTAGGTTCTTGCAGATTTCTAATTGATCTTAAGCTTAATACATAAATCAATCACTGATACTAGTTTTTTACTCGCCATTTTATGAAGTTGGTATTTTTAAAACAGATCTTTAATACTATATTTTCTTGTCACATCAGGAACCAGATTTTCATACAGGGGAGAATCTATTTTATATTATATATGCAATTTGTGGTATACATAAAAATCAGAGAATAAATGCATTTAAATCATTTTGTTTGGTGCACATTGAATAAAATAAGTTTCATTACTGTTTCAGTATTAATTTACATGTAAGTACATAATAACAGCTCATTGCTAGGCATACCTTGCTGGTTAAACTAATGTCTTACAAGAAACAAAAACACAAATGCTCCAATTTATTCATGACTAGTCTTTATGCTGATTATAGATCTAACTTACCTATCTTAATTCCTTTTTTTTTCCTGCTTGTCTTTTCTCACCTTGCTATTCAGAAAATACTAAAAAACAACAAAACAAACGTTTGTTATTCTTACAGGCAAAGCTGAATTAAGTTGTCATTAACTTGAGTTTGTCTTAACTGAATACCTTTAGGAAACTTCTAAGTTAGGAAAAAGGAATTCACAAGTTAAACACTTACTTGATGAATGATGTAGCAACTCAAACAGTCAGGCAGGGTGCCCAAGTACTGCAAAGTTGCAGCAGAAGCAGGCAGATTTATAGGGCTGACAGAGCATGATGGGAGAGTGCTTAAAGGTACAGCTAAAGTATAATACTAGTAAGATTCACTACTCTGAATAAAATCTTAAGGAAAACTCAAGCTAACAGGTATCATTTTATGTCAGCCTGGGCTTTTCTATAGCATACTAAATACTTGCTAATTACATTTGTTTGAAGTTTACTGCAGTTCAGGTAAGTGTGCTATATGGTTGTTCCACCATGGAATCTGAGTGACTGGGGAAAGGACTCCAGCTTAAAGAAAACAGGCAAAAGCTTCCAAGTATGTAATTGGAAACTTATGTGAGTAGAAGAGACTGGTTCTCAGGGAGGCCTTTCCCAGCAGGTGAGGTACTTAGTTTGGAGAATGTGCAGCTGAATGGTGTTAGTGCAGGCCAGAGGGTGTCAGGGAGAAATTAGTGCTTGGCCACAGCCTGAGCTGTGCTATAATAGGCTAGTGCTCATGCCTCCAGCACTGGCAGAACAAACTGCTCTTTGTTTCCTTGGAGAGATCTAGCTGTGCCTTAGTTTGCATTTAAAGCTGATACAAGATCAGGTCTCTGTCATCTGAATTTCATCTATGCTAATGCCCAGACTGCTGCTGCAGCAGAACTTACCTTGAGTGATAGACAAGAACTGAATCTGTCAAGGAACAAAAGTGAGTAGGGGGAACTTAAGGTTGGATTCTGAATCTGAAACACCCACAGAACTTTGACAGCTTATGTGGCTCTTCAGACAGTTATGTAATCATATTTGGACTTTTCTAAACAATCTGAACGTACAGCTTACCTAAATGGGGTTCTAATTTGTTGTAGTGTTTTTTTTTCCTTAATACAGATATTGTATGAATATTGTATAAGTAATCTGAGTACCATATTTAATTTAGAAAACAAACAGCACCTACAAAAAAAATGCTTTGTATGAATAAGCCTAAGACATATTTGCCCTTCTCTTATAACTATAATAACCAACTTGCCTGGAAAGGTAGGGAGCACAACAAAATATGCTGTGTTTTAAGTCAATCTTGCATTGTTGTTGATCCTTTGTTTTTTGTCTGCCACATACTAGTAACATCACCTTACTAGAATAAGGGTGAATATTGGTCAGATATAGAATCAGAGAACAACTTGTCCTATTTTCTCTCCCAGTTAATGCACTTTCTTCAAGATACAGTGAGAACCCAGTAATATTATCAAACACAGTTTATTAAAAAACAAATAACTTAAACAATTTATCAGCCAGGTTAGATTTACATTTCATAAATGAAACAAGATAAGTCATTCTCATTTTAGTTACAGAGAGGAAAGAAGCAAGTAACTTACATCCATGAGCGACATCCTCTCTGATCCGCTTGTCAGCACCATGCTATTAGGACACAGCTCTTCCTCATCAAGCCCACTCAGGCCAGGGTAGCAGCACTGCTTTCCACACAGACACCAACACCCAGCACTTGTGATTCTGCAGGAGACAGAACAGAGGATGACAAATGGCAATCGATACCCTCTCTAAGAGCCAAAGAAACTAGGTGAAGGTACCAACCCTTGGTAAAGACAGACTGAGCAGAACTAGCATCTGTCAGGTCGTTTAAGTTCTAAGCATAATTCCACCTCCCTCCTTTTTCCTTCAAAGCTGTCATGAAAGACAGTTATACTTAGGCCCTACCTACTTCCTAAAAAACAAAAAAATAGGTCACTTGGATTGGCATGTGTTTAAATTTTCAGTTAATTGCTATTCACATCTATCTTATTCTGCAGTATATTTAGCTCCAGTAAATTGTGAAAGATGAAAAACAGAATAGGGATTACCTTTTTTTTTTTTTCCTACGGCAGCTGAAGTTTGTTTCTTGAACACAGCTACAAAGCCAAGTTAATCTAGAAGAGAACAATCTGTAGAAGTTCATACACAGAAACCACATACAGTAAATCATCAAGAATCTAGAGGAAGAATACTGAAATAATTTGCCTCGTTCTTAAAAACTTTTTTTTTTCTCCTTTACTTCAATGTAAACTAGGAAATGGAGTGTGATTAACAGTGAGAGCAGTTTGGGAGTTAATATTAAAGAGAATAAGACCCGAAGTACACATCCACCATATTAAATGTTCTCCAGCTGTTCAGCTTTTGGATAGTGAGAAAAAAAAAGGATATTCAAAAGAACAATTGACTCATTTATTTTTATGTTTTATTATGAGCTAATACCAGGATGACATTCAAATGTCAGATGGCACAATTAAGACAGTCTTGGTAGGAATTATTCCAGCATTCCCAAAATTACAATTTAGTACACAAATGGCATCAAATGTATGTATCACTCCCACAGAGAAAAAATGATGAAATTCTGAGTATCTTATACCAGAATAGCTTCTGCATTAAATGGGAAAAGAAAAACTGCTGGTAACACAGCTGACCTATAAACCTTTTGTGATAATGACCTGCAGAACAAAATACTCCCCTATTTAACATCTAGTAAAAAAAAATATGACTTTTGTTCAAGTTTAAGATTTAATACTTTTATATGGTTAGCCAAAACAGGTATTAACCTCAGTTTTACTATATTTTTGTAATGCTACAAAAATCCTATAAAATCAAATTATAGTGATTTTTTTCAGTGATTATAATTAAAAAAGCGCAGCTCATACAAAATAAAAAAAATAAGATTCTATACTCTAATGAAAAATTTAAGACATTTTTAAATGAACAAAAGAAAGCACTTGTTAAGCTCTCCAATATTCAATGCATTCTGCACTTATCTGAAATAGCCAGACAGGAGCTAGAACTCCACTCCCCTTAGGTCATGACTAGTAATTTTGACACTACTATATATATATAGAGGATCTATGTCTGATATTTTTACAAATAAATACAGGATAAACCATATTGCATAGTGTGTGCTTGCTGTCTGAGTCACACTCCAAAAGTTTCACAGTTATGGTAGGGAATTAAACTTATAATCTATGGGATGAAACATTGACAGTACATGAAATTTACTTTTAAAAATGATAAAACTGTGTCTGTAATTAAGCAGTGAATTCAGACAAACAACTCTTGCCATTCTTGCCAGCCATACTAAACCAACTCTACTGGACAGCTATATCCAGCCAACCAAAAAGCAACTGTTAGCTGTAGCTAGGACCAAGAGAGATTTGCCTCAAAAAAAAAAAAAAAAAAGCTTTAAAGTCAGTAAACATGTTACGAAACCTATGTTAACAAGTGGCACAGAGCAGGCATTGCTCGCAGTGTTGCCTCTTTGCAAATCTGTATAATACATACACACGTGAGCACTGTGATTGTGGTTTCACAACATGTCACCAGCGGCCATATTACCAAATTAGAAATGGTAACCTTCCAGTACAATTTCTATCACTAACTTGATTTTCCTTACAAAGCTAAAAAAAAAAAAAAAAAAAAAAAAAAAAAACACCTCCAACAAAAGGCTTATCAGGAATAAAAAAGTTCTATTTTTTTTGTCCAATCATAAGTATATTTTTGTTGGTTCTTCATTAGTATCACCAAGATATCACTGAATCCTTCTGGCTTGCAAGTTTTAGAAAACAGCACTCTGATTGGATTCAGCACGTGTAGAGTTTTATGGCTTGGATCCTATGGCTCAAAAAGATTCAGTATACACAGAATAAGCAGAATCTATAAAAAATCCCTACTGTTGTGAAACGCTAGAAGTAGACTTTGCACAGTTTGACTAAAGATAATGCAACATGTGGCAGGCAAAAAATGACAGGACTTGTATGCAGTTGCATGATCATATACACACGCACACACCATACACACTCTAACTAGTGTAAAGCTCTGCAGATATTAACCCTTTCACCAGCTATGTTCATGGAAATGCTTTCTTTAAGGCAGGAAGTATTAAGTAAGGTAAAGTTACCTTTATTTTATTCTTTGTACCTGTAAGTCATTTGTACAGATTATGACAATTTCAAAAACATAAATAGTGTCCTTAGAACATGTTTCCTAAATTAAGTTGCTAAAGTTCTGACCCACTGTGGAAGACATTCACTGAAAGGCCATATAACATTTTTTTTTCCCTCATACAATCAGCGAATTTATTGCCCCAGCATAGAAAAAAAATTAGTAAATTTAGAAATGTATAATGACAGGGAACTCCCATAAGCAAAATTTTATTAAAAAAAAATTTTCCTCAAGTTCTTACCCATTGGTTACAAAAAGGTTTATTTGCTTATACTGTGTAGAACTTGCATGTGTTTCCTGTGGTAATATATCCACATCGACTGACCTTGTGTTCCGATGCACTTTTTCCTGACCTTTTATATGGGTAAGAATCTCGGTATATTCAGCTGTCTCCATCTAAGTGACTGGCATATACAAAAGTGATGTTTCCCAGTGAAATGTCTGCTGAGGACAAGGATGAAATAAGCAGGACGTGTATTTGAGCCCATGGCTTCCAGTTAAGCCTAGAACATAGCAGCACTGTGATTTGATTAGATCCATTTGTCTTTGCAGGAACAGGTATTTCAGCTGGGTAAGCAAGTGAAACAGTTCTTTCCCACCCCGCATTGCCAAGCTGGTAATTGAGTAATTTGCTTATTGATTTTTTGTTTCATGAGGAGAATCAGAACTAGAGCCTTTGCTTTCTTCACAGCAACCAATTATTTTGCAGTTTAATTTTGGGATACTTTCCATAATGAGCTGAATCAAAAAAATCTATTTGAAAAATATATATTTTTTCTTATATATATAAAAAAACTCATTAGGTTTTGAATGTGAAATACCAATTAATTTTATCTCTCATCTTTGATTCCACCCCATTGCAGGAAACAGCTTAACCAAGCTTGCATGCTAATTATTCCTCAGACGCAAGCATATAGGCATTTCATACTTTGCCTAGTGAAAGGGCTAACCCTCCTTGACACATTCACAACTAGACCAGTGATTCTGAAGCAACATCCTGACCCTTAATACTGTCAGTTTCAAGCTACCAAGCTGAAAAATCCTTGATAAGGTGAGAAGATGTCACTGCGAATCAGTTAGATGATGTGCCTAGAGTTCTGCAATACCATTTTCTAAAGTTTTTTATGCACCATTGATTGACAGAAAAAAAAATCCATTTTTCTTTGCTTTCCAAGTCGCTCTGTGCAAGGACTGACTCTTTGATACTGTCACTTTTTAAAAGTAAACCATGCAAGCCCTCATATTTCAACTTCAAGGGGCTTATGTCCATTCTTTGTTTTCCACCTTCAAAGGCTTAAAAAATTGTGTTGTCATAGATTCATGCGCAAGTGCTCTGGTCGTTTGGAAATCATGGGAAAAGCTTGTTTTTTATATGGCCCAGAGTTTGGTTGCCGGATTGGAAGTGGTGCTGAGGCCTCTCCACAGACTGTCACATCCATTTGTTCTATTCCACTTGTCTCCATTGGATATTCCACAGGTGTCTGAGTATTTGATGCGCTGGCAGAAGCACCTCTTCCCCAAAATTCCCCAGGGGAAAACTTTACAGGGCTTTAAAACAAGAAATATAAAAATCAGAGGTGAAGATACACACAGCACAAAGGTATGTCCTTCATTCTGCAAGCAGCCGAAATGAAATGTCTGTTGAGAAGTATTTACTTCTTCCTTCCACTTCCAGAAGTTTGAGAGTTTTCAAGTCTATAATCTACTGTGGCCTCTTGTAAAGTAAAATTCTCTCATTTGATTTATTGGGATTTATTTCTAGACAACTGCAGAATTTTCTATACTAAAATGATCCTTGAGCAGCACATAAGCACTTTGGATGTTCTGAAAGTTTTACAGGAACAGTGTACCAAAGTCATCAGACTGTGAGGCTGTACCAGTTTTGCATAGCTGGCAATTAGTACTTCCTGTGCTGCCAAACACCATAAATTTATCTCTAATAATATGTTTTGTAAAGTAACACTTTAATGGAAGTGATGGGGTTTACTTAGAAGAAAGGCCATATTTTTAACTACTTGCCAAAAAAGCGTATTACCAAAAAAAAAAAAAAAAGGAAAGAAAAAAAGAAGTACCTGACTGGTGTCCTAGGGCTACCTATGAATCTGCGAGGTGATCGAATTTTTGGTTCAAAAGAAAATTTCTCTTTTACACTTTCAAGTACAGATGGAGCCACGTATGTAAAACCCTGCAAAACAGGAATGAGTGCTCTGTAACATACATGCAAGATTTACATTTCTGATCACTTGCACAGTTATTACTATCATGAAATGAAAATTATAAAAATGGCAGTAACTGTAGACACATGAACTTCTACTCGCTTCCTGAAGCAAACAGCAGGACTTTAGGGAATTCCTTACTTGGATGCCTGCTCACCCAGTATTTCTACTCAGATCACAGATTCACAGAAGCATGCTCCAATTAACTAATTGTGATGTATGGAATGGACTGTCCCTGTGTCTATGAAAACAATCCCATCCCCACAATTCTTAGTGCGATTTCAAATTAGAACACTGACATTTCAGAAAGTAAGCAATGTTTGTTGGCTGTGAGTTTTAGGTTATCTATTATTTCAAAAAATGTCTGAAACAATCAAACTAAAGTATATAAAGTCCGCAAACATTGCAAACCTGTTGCAGTATATGTATTTAAAACTACGATAGTTTGCTTCAAGTATCAGATGGTAAAATTCTACAGAATTAAATTACCTGAAATGCCCTACTGTTTCGAAGTAACACTACATAACTCTCCGCAGTCACCGAACACTTGTCTGGCTCACTTACCAGAAAGACCTGGTTGGCACTTTCACTGAGAGTAGAGTCATCTGGGCTATCAACAGGTGTCTGACGTGTAAACTTTGAATCAAACTGGCTCACATCCTCTTCAGATTGCTTTGCAAAAACAAAATGATTAAGGGTTTATATTACAGATATCAACCAAATGGCTTAGCGGTGATCAGTGTAGCCTCTGGATGGAGTTCATTCCATAGGTTTTTGGCAGAGCTCTGCTGTAGTAAAACCCTGGAGTGGTGTCGGAATCCTGTCGCTGCCAGTGGGAGGTCACTATGGGCACTGACACTGAGAAATAAAGGCAAGGGGGAGGGGCAAAAATTATGGATCAAAAAGGAACACAAATTAAAAAGATGCCTTTAAAAAATGTCAAATTACAAACAAAAACTTTTAGAAATACAATGCCAGTTTCTTGCAAGTTTAACCCTGGTCACAACCAGTATAGAACAATTGCAATTATTAGTTTCTGGAAGTCTCTCTCCAGATAATTTCATCCCATTTTTGCAGATAGAGAAGTGTTTATACTGTAAGGGATGAATGACAACTGTGAAATAAAGGGCTATGAAGAATATTCTTTAATTTAGTTGAACAGACATCATTCCAAGATCCCTCTCTCACTCCTCAAGTGTTACTGAAAAGGCAGATAAGTATGTGATTTGTGGAGACCTTCATGCAACCATGGAAGTGTAATTTTAAAAACCACCTGGTTAGTAACAACAACTTGCATAAAATTTCTTAATAACAGACAAGAAAGCTATCTTCAGATACTTGGTTTGGAAATAGTAGTCTTTCATGTCATTCTGGATTTCATTCAAAAAAGGAGAGGACAAAAGGCCTGGAGTCCCCATACTAGAGTATACCCAACATTAGTGATGCATAAGTCAGTTCAAAGTGAGATTTTTAGTAGTCAGTAAACAGGGGTACCTATGCCCTTGCTGCTGTGGCTAATCGGACCCAGAAAAAAAAAAAAAAGACATGTCATGTAATCAAAATATAAATTAGATAAATTAGGATAATACAGGGTTATTCATGACATCTTTGGTTTGAGGTGAACTTTAATTACTGTCTAAATGTACTAGACGCAGTATAAATATTAATAAGCAAACATCCAAAATACTTAATTACATGACTTCATTTACTTCTGCCTAGCAACTATCATCTTACTTACTATATAATGTTTAGAAGAAATTCAGAAATAACTGCACTTCCAAGACTGATTAATCTACAGCTTAGAAGCAGGAGGAATTAAAACTGAAGTAGAACTTTCTTCCTTCAGGAGCCTGAACAGATGGATAAATTAGCTCTTAGCTGATGTTGCCACCTTCTCACATAAGCAAGATTATATTCCAGTGACAGCTGAATACCATGACTGTAGAATAAGACAGAAAAGCATGAAGGAATGTTTTTGTTTCTTAAATGTTGATATAGCATCTCAGAAAGAAAAAAAAAAAAAGAAATCTGCACTTAAACTAGTTTCTCCCTTTAATTTGAAAAGGGTCAATCTGAGAACCAGTAGCCTAAGGTGATACATTTAAGTTTTAAAGTTAACAGAAAGCAATGGTATTCTGGTTTGTAAGAGTGAATGTTTCTGAGTTTCAGATACCACATTGTTTAAGACCTTTTCTAAAGGTATAGGAGGAATATCTCACAGTACTCTTGAGTACATACCAATAAGGGTTTAAAAGGAGGTTCCACCTTTCGTGCCAACAGCTCATCCCAGTTAATGTGTCTGAAGAACGGGTGAGCCTAGAAAAGTTAGCAATAGCACAGTCATGCACCAGCCTTCTGAGTAAAAATTGCAGAAATTTAAGATTAAAAAGTTAAGATCTAGATTTTATCTTAGGGTAAGATCTTCCAGAAATAAGATACAACTGTTTTTGTTAAATGTTACTGTTAAAGCAAATTAAAACAAGACCAAGAATTAATAAGCATGTTCTTTTCAGACCCTCCCTGTGGTGTCTTTCCGAAATCACAGATAGGCACAGCATAATATATCCTGCAACATTACGTCAGATTAGCTGGAAGACGTGAAAATTGACACCATACCTCCTAGTCAGACAACATATGTCCCTATCACGTTTTCCTTGAAAGCATTAGAAAAAGACAGTTGACATGCTAAACACGTCAACATTTTTCAACTTTAAATGTTAGATACCTGAAAATAATGATGAAACACTTTATTAATGACAACTTATCAGAACTGTGGAATGACTCTATAGTAGGTTAATCTCACCACAGAAAGTCAAGCTGGAAGAAATAGGAACTAGGCTTTTGCTTAAGATTTCACTGTGTAACATTTAAAGCCAATTAGTTACACTTATCCCCTGAGAGCTGTACTAAATGTAAGGGCTGGCGGGTTTTTCATCAGATTCCTAGAGTAACATCACTTACATGGTTGACTGTCAAATTCAGAATTGTGAAACTAGTAAAAAAGATCTACTGGAAGACAGAACTAAAGAAGGAAAGTTATTTTCCAAATCTCAAATTATCTAATAGGCAGACAACTGCTCTTTTGTTAAACTTCAAAGATCTCATGTTTCAATCACTTGTCATGCAGAGTTGCTTTTTTGCTCGTTACACTTCAAGACAGAAACATTCTCTTCTCCGATGTACCTACTAAGCTACTGTATATTTTCAGTGAGGTAATTTAAGAATTCTTGAGTTAGCAAAAGTTACCTGAACTTCTCCAGCATCTCCAGGACCAGCTCCTAGACGTGAGGCAGCATTTCTTTTTAGCAGCTTAATGAGAAATAACATCCCAAATTAGTTATGCCATTATGATTAGACTAGTCCTGACACAAATCATTGTGAATGTGTACCATGCAGAATGAATATGGAACAATCAGAAAATCTGCATTCATCAGAAAATCGTATTTTCAAGGAAAATCACTTTCTGTGCCACACAAAACCAAGACTGACTTAGTAGTCAAAACAAGCATGGATTGAATAGCCACAGTGGTATCATTATATTCCTATTTTCTACATACTTGTGTAGTACTGACATTTGTTAAAATTGTACCTTTTTAAGCAGATCTCTGGCTTCTTGTGTGAGGTAGGGAGGCAAGTTGAGTTTACACTTGAGAATCTTGTCAATTGTTTTCTTTCTGTTCTCCCCAGTGAAAGGAGGCTAGAAAGCACCATTGTAATGGAAGGAAAAATACGATTTGTTTAGGTCTCTAATTTGTGCACACAGAACTCATTTCAGTAATTTATAAAGCAGATAAAATTACTGCAAATGGGACTTCCAGCTAATTGTTTGGATGAGAGCAGTTCATGACTGTAGTCAAAGTATAGCCATATTTTAGTTATATTTCTTATTTGCAGCCTCTACAGTTATATACATATTTATACATGCAATTGAATTAGAATATGCATAACTTCAAAAGCTATAAAGAGAAATACATGCAATTATAACTGTGCACCTACTGCTCCAGTCAGCATGTCATACATTAATGCCCCCAAACTCCACCAGTCCACAGCACGATTATGCCCACTCCTCATCAAGATTTCAGGGGCCCTATAATAAGAAAAATTGAAAATATGAAAGTATTTTAACAAGCTTAACTAATTCTGCTCACTGCTCATTTTCAAGTAAAATTTCCATGACTGAACATATGAACAACCAGTTAAAAAAGGCAAAATTTAACCACTACCCCCAGCCCACAGTAATACTTCTACGTTTCATCTGGCAGCTCACATGTATTCAATTGTTCCACAGAATGTGTGTGTGACTGTTCCGTCATGAATAGATTCTTTACATAATCCGAAGTCAGTCAATTTTACATGACCTGAAATCAAATAAATAATATTTAAGAACACAAATGCTACTATTCTGACATATATATAAGATACATTAAAAAATATTGTTAACATCACTATGCTATAACTCTGAACTACCTCAATTGTCTGAGGAAGCAATTCAGTTCTAAACCAGAATGAGGTAATCACCCATAAAAATAAAGAATAAGTTGTTTAGTATAACATGAAAATCCTGTATGGTACAGATTGCCAGGCTAAGTCAGTGTCATACAGTCAAAGTAACTGTGCATTCAGGAATTGCTGCTAAAGTGTCAACAGCTCCATCAGTCATATCATCTGCAGATTATTTGGCATCCTACCTAATTCATCCCTTCCTAGCTAATGTCTTCAGTTATCCCTGTTACTGAAGTGTCAGTAGAGGTGCAATGGAGACACAGATCTTTAAATAGTTTAAAATGAACCAGTAGAATTATGCTCAAATAAATTTCAGAGATGCAGAAGTAGCAAAGCAACCATTCAAAAAGTGCCTGGGTCTATATACATAGAACTTGGAGCGTGCTGGATCCTCTCCATTAAATCTGAGGAAGCTACGTCTAAAAGCAAGCAATTAGCTTTGGCAGTTACACAGTTATATCAGGAGTGATAACGAACACGCCATTGTTACAAAGAAATTCTTGTAAGAATGAAGTGTTGTGACCTTTAAAGAATTACTTTCAAAAGACCGACAGTGTAACTATTATTACAATTTTACCTTGATGATTAAGCATGATATTTTCTGGCTTCAGGTCACGATAGATGATTCCTTTTTGATGCAAGTGCCCCAGTGCCATTGAGATTTCTGCCAAGTAAAAGCTGGAAGAGAACACATGCCACACAATTAGATACATTCAATCATGGGAAGCATCTTAAGCACTAAGGCTACTATGTACACAGCAATGATTCCTTGAAAGTATCATTAGAAGTGTTGGAGAGAATAAGCTAGAGAAACAATGATGCCTTTGAGGTTTGTTTGCCAAAGGGCACAGACAGTCCAATTGAACTACAAAATTACACCATTAGCATTAGGTTTATCTGCTCGGTAGCTACTTTATTATCTATTTGAAGGAATCTGAATTTACCAGTTACTGCTTAAAACATGCTTCAGTCTGCATCTAGACGTCAAAGCTGAAAAAAAAAACCTGAAGCTAAGAGTGCAACTGGCAGCACCCTGAGTGCTATCAGTGGAGCGGTACTACAGCCTCATACGCACTTCAAAGCTTTTCTAAGACATTATCAGCATGTGCTGTGGGAAGATACAACCATATTTAGTTGCGTGAAACCTAATCAAAAAGAGGTAACTTCAGCTTGTTTATATGTAAAATATCACTACTCAAAAGGCTAATTCTCATTCATTAGAATAATTACCTTTATCACTTCACATATCTGATCACTAGGAGAACACAGACTCGATAGTAATTTGTCAGTAATTGGCTGGTAAAATTGCACATGGATCAAAACCACAAGCGGATTCAGAGCAAGTCTTTCAGTCTTTTCCCCACATCCTTTACCACAGCCCTGTGGAATGCAGCCACACTCAGCAACCAGCAGCAGACCCTCTCTGGCAGTAAGACTGTAGTTCTGCCAGCACAAACTGGTAAGCACAGAACACACACATCTTCCCAAAGCCCAGTTAATTGCTGTTTTCTCTAGACGATGAAATGAATGAGTAGTTAGAGTTCTCCCAAGTTAGAACGAACAATTTAAGCACTCAAAAAAACCCTATTAGTTTACCAAAATAGTTTCACTTACCAAGCTGTGTCTTCCATAAATATCCCTTCTCTCTCTAACTGCATAAATAGTTCTCCTCCTGTCATGAGAAAAGTTAGAAGTTAGAATACTCTATTAAAGTGCATTCTATTATTTTAGTCAGGGAAAAAACTGTTTTCCAGGAAAACTATTAAAAACAGTTAATCTATACTGCTCTACAAAGAGTTGTTTCACATAAAATGACGACAAATTCTAGGTATTCTTAATGCTAGCCTACTGTACATTTTTAAGATGTGATGCCAATAGTTAGTTGCCCTTTTATTTATCATTAGAAACCCAAGTTCTAGGTTACCTAAGATACCAAGAATAAGGTAACAGAACTTCATATACTGACCACTGAGATACTCAAGGATGAGGTAGAGTTTTCCACCAGTCTGAAAGGCATAAATTAAGTCTACAATGAAGGGATGTTTCACTTCCTCCAATATATTCCGCTCCGCTTTTGTATGAGCTGTATCTTTTGCATTCCTTACAATCATTGCCTACAAAAAGCAAGTGAGTACAAGAACAAGTGTGTAAGTACAAAAACACACTAAACAATTCAGACTTTTATATTTAGCTTCATTCTGAGTTTACTAAATCACAACACTATATGTGAGTCAAAAACAGGATAAAAATTTCCCCATATCAACATAACATGACAGGTTTCTTGCCAAAGTTTAATTCTTTATTTATTTAAAAGTCAGAGAATACTTTAGATTGGAAGGAATCTTTTGAAGTATTTAAATTCTCCACTAAGAATTTAACAGGGTAAGCAATTTAGTTAGATTAATTATAATTTCAGCTATTTCTCTGTAGCAACTGTACATATCAGATAAAGACTGATTTCAGGTATATTAAATAATTATATAACTGTAACAGCTAAACATTCACGTTACCTTTTTAAGAACTTTCATGGCAAAAATCTTCCCAGTATTTGCTCCAGTTACTTTTCGTACTTGAAATACCTACACAACACCGATACAGAAATTACCAGTTATTATTATTATGAACTGCATTAGCTGTCAAAAGTTAAAAACAAAGTTCTCGAAAACAGATACAAGGTCATCTGCAAACTGCAAAGCTGCCTGATGGAGAAGAGCTAATTATCTGAACCTGAACTACTTTGGAATACTTTGTACTGCCCCCAGCTGGTGAGGCCCTGCCACTGACCATGGTCCCAAGACCCCAACCTTGGCAGCCCTGAGGTTACCTTCAGGGAGGGTGAACTTTTCAGAATACAGGGTGGTAAGACTAGACCTCACCAAAGGCAGCAGGTGAGTACTTTGTCTGACTTCAGTATAACAGATTTATTCTTGCAGAAAAGAGTTCCTTACCTTTCCATAGCCACCTTTGCCAAGTACGCGTAGTAACTCAAAGCACTCGGGTCGGATCTTTTCTGGACCTCTGTTTACACTAGTTTCTGAAATCTCAAATTTTTCGCAATGTTCCATGCCACTGGATAAAACCGAAACAAGAATATAAGACTACCCAATACTTTAAAATAATCAAGAGATAGTAATCAAGCAAATTACTTACTGCAAAACTTAGAGTATAACTGACATAACTGAATGGCTGCTTTGGAGATCTGGAGAATTCTTAGCATCAGAAATTGTATTTAGATGTGTGCAAAGCAGTAAGTTGCAACTTGCACAAAAAAAAAGACCATTCCTTCATTTTAATGCATAATAAATCTTTGTGTTATACCAGAATTAAGTTTGAAGGACCACAGCCTCAAACTGACTTAGGTATTTTCACAAGATCTACAGGGCTATAGTGTGTTTTAAATCACATTCAATAGTACCAGCGGTCACGGTAAGACTTCTGTAACATAAATAACATGCAGAAAAAGCTGGAACAAAAAAAGTCTCACTACTCTGAACATGCCACAAAAGAAGACTGGACCATAAATTAATGATGCTTCAAAATCACATATTTCTGGAAAAACACAGAGCAAGGCCAACACATTGACCCCACTGAAGTAAATGTAACTGAACTGTTTTAACTGTCACTGCCCTCTTCTTACAAGGGACACTGAAAACAATCTGGAAATCTATACATGAAGTCAGCTAAGTGGTAGCTGTCTCATGAACTTTAAATCAGAACTTCTGAACTCTTGTCTGCTTCAGACTGCTACGCAAACATGCACTGTAACCTTTATAAAACTGACAGAACATACAGTGTTCTGCAAACAGTGCACTACATTCATAGCGCAAGTATTAGTCATATCCAATAGGTGTGTTAGGAGAAACAAGGATTAAACACAACAGCAGGTTTTGCCAGAATTTTTTTTTATTATTGTTGTTTTATTTCAAGATACAATTCACAAATTTTAGTGTTAAGAAACAACTAGAAACAACTCGAACAAGAATGACAGGATTTTCTGTTCAACTTAACAATGTAATAAAAGTAGAGATCATATACAGTTGGCATGAATAGTACAGAACATTTCCTAGCAGCAACTTACAGGTCATATTGGCCAACTCCTCCATGGTCCATGCTCTCGCTTAATTGACCCTGGGGACGGGAGGAGTAGAAGCAAGATTAATTACAACATAAGAAACACAGCAGAGTGAAAAATAGATGTACTGATGTATATGACAACTTCTTCACATATATATAATTTAATTTCTTATATATGTGTGTATATATATAATTAGACAAGTTTAAATGTCATAAATAATGAGTTACCAGCAGAAGATAACAAATCTACGAAATCCTGTGCAAGAGTTGCAGAACTTCAACATATCTCAGAAAAATGACACAGGGAAACACTGGTTTACCTGACTGAATTATCACCCAATTATATATTAGAAGTAACAATTTCATCCCCTAAGTGAACCCTAAAAATGTTAAGGCATCGCATTATTATTATTTTATTATTATTTACAGTTGCTCTTCCGTCGGAATTTTAAATACCTCCTTCAGTTCTATGCAAATTAGAACCACAGTAAAGCCTGAACTGATGAACTGGGATTCACATGAACTAGAAGCAAATAATGAACCAAGGCAGCTTTATTATTCTATATTGATAATAATCAAATCCCAATAGTGATGAAAAAATTAAGGTTGACTCTGGTGTTAAACACCTTTTCTGACCAATAATCATTCAGACAGATTAATGCATAAATACTAGCAAAGAAGGCTCTAGCAGTTCAGCACCAGGACAAGTCACCATCAAGGAATGCAGCTCAATTTCGAAGAGATATTTTCTTCGAAGAATTTTCAACTTGATCCCTTATGCACGAGAATGCCTTCCTCTAATTATGGCTCTAGATGGCAAAAGAAGCGCAAACCAGGCAGACAGCTGGAATGCACACAAATAGAATTGAATGGGCAAGCTTCTAGTAAGCTTTAGACTATAGTTTACAGTTTTAGATTTATAAATACGCACACAAATAGAGACCACAAGTTAGCGAGAAACAGCCTGGAATCTACAGACTGAATACAGATATTATAACGAGTGACTTGGGTAATTCAGGGAAGCAGAAAAAAAAAAAAAGATTTGCAAATAGCAGACCAAGATATGGAGTGTATGTTAAGATATCTGGTTAGACTTTTGGCTTATAAAATCATATTATAAGCTTTCCCTTGCTTCCAAATCATTTGACCAACAAAGCTTACTGAGGCTGCTGTATTTTCTGGGTGGGGGGTAGTCTAGAGGGGAATTTAACTCCTGGTGCCACCTACAAGCAATCGCCAAGTCCAAAAGTTCAAGTCTGTTTCCAGGTCAGAGATATGCTAGCTCCCGTCCTCTCGATACCATTTATTATAGAAATCCAGCCAACTGACATCTGTTTCACAATAAAACCTGCTAAAGCTGCCCTTGACCCTACCGTTAGACAACAACAAACACAGAGAATAAACACCCATCACGTTCCCAGAACAACTTCTCTTCCCAAGTTACCCAAAGGTTCTGGCAAAGCCTGTACAGATTGTGCTTGCTGCTGTCAACTATGGTTTTCCTTCTCAGTATTAACATGAACAAAATTTACTTTTTTTACTTTATTTTACTTTTACTTTTTACTCAACTATTTTCAGGATTTCTTCTTGTTTCAAAACCAAAAAACACGACAGCATTCCAGCTGTGATGCTAGAGGCCCTTTAGTTTGTACTTATTGTTTCATTTATTACAAGCTATAAAATAAAGGTGGTTTTTTCACCATAATAATTTGTGCAAACAGCTGTACATTTTATGAGTTAACACTCCATTTAATTGATTCTTCAGGTTTTCAACAGCCATACCTCCTTAAAACTACAACTGCTCTGTTCTGGATGCTACTAGGCTCACAGCATTCAGGCGGTGCTGTGGTCCAGCACCACTGAGATTAGACAAAACACCACAGGCTTTACATCTTGCTCACTTTCAGTTTAATGATCTCAGTTGCTCTGGCTGCAACCTCTTCCTGATGCTTATAACAGTTTTTCCCTTACACTTTCCTGAAACACTTCCCTTTCTTTCCTGCTCTGCTGTTCCCTACATGTCAGTCCTGTTGTAACATCAGGTCCATTCGAATCTTCACTTAATTTAACCCAGGAACCACATCATGTTGCCACCGTACATTCACATTCACAGAAACTGCCAGAAATATTTCAGTCATGCCATCTTTTTCAAAATCCACAATAACTAATAAAACATTTAAATCATCTCTCATGACTGAATTATTAGAACGTGAGAGAAAAAAAATTAAACTTTCTTGCCTTCCCCTTAGAACCTGCCCTTGGCAGCAATAGCGGTGTGATGCAATAGACATTTTTAAAGCCAGACGCTCTATTGATTACTGAGGTGACAAACAGTGCTTTTCCTGCAATCTTGAGGCCTGTTCATGCCTGCAGCTGTCAAACACCTCCACAGCTTACGTGCGGTGTGGGAATTCCAGCTGTGACAGCGGGCATCCCAGAGACTCTGAGCAGTGTTTTAACAGCATAAAATAAACGTGGCTGCAGTTCAAGCATCTAATATAGAAAACAATTATTGATAACTCTTTTTTAGTACCACAGCTGCTTAATGGAGATGCTGCAGTAAGACTGCTGAAGTTTTGACATAACCCACGGAGCTGGTACAGGGCGGCAGGCTGGAGATCACAAGGTGACCCGGGGACGCCGGCCGACCCGCAGACGTGAGGCAGCGCTGCAAAGCTCCGCTTTTAATTCTGGCGCCAGAGCAGCGCCTTCACACAGCCCCACACAGCCCGGCGGCCCCGCGTTGGCGCTAGAACGAGGCACGGCGAATAAAAAACAAACCCAGCGCCGCGACAGCCGGGCCGGGGAGCGCGGAGCTGTCCCTGGGGAGGGGCCGCGGGCAGCGCCAGGCGGTGGCGGCCGGGGCAGGGCGGGCGCGGGGCCCTCACGGCCGCGGCCTCGCCCTCCCCGGCCCGGCCCCGCCTCAGCCGCGCTCCCCTCAGCGCCGGCCCCGGCCGGGCGGGAAGGCCCCGGGAGCCCCGGCCCCAGCCCCGGCCCCAGCCCCAGGCCCCGGCCCCGGCCCCGGCCCCGCCGCTCCCCTCAGCGCCCGCCCCGCGCCGCCGGCCCGCGCCCGCCGCTCTCACCCCCTCCTCCAGCTCCTCGTCCGAGCCCGCGTCCTCGGGCTGGTCCAGGTCGATGTCGAACACGCCCGCCATGGCGCCGCCGCCGCCCCCTTCCCGGCTGCGCTGCGTGCCCGGGGCCTGCGCCGCCTCATGGGCCCGCACCCCCCAACTCCGCCACGGCCGCCATCGCCGGCTGCCCGGCCGCGCTGCGCATGCGCCCCGCCGCGCCGAGCATGCGCGGAAAGGGACTCGGCCGGGCGGCCGGGCGCGGAGAGGCGGCCGGGCATGCGCAATGCGCGTCCTCCTCGCTCGCTGCCGGCACGGAGCTTGCGCAGAAAGGGCGGCGAAGCCGCGGGGAGGGAGCATGCGCAGAGCGCTTTGTGAAGCCGGGAGCCCCGCCGGGCTGCCCGGAGTGCCTGGTGAGCATGCGCGAGGCGGGCTGTTCGAAGGCGCGGCTCGGGCCGGCCCGGCGGGGAAGCGGCTCCCTCAGGCGGCCGCTCGCGCATGCGCGGTCGCTGCCCCAGCGCCTCAGCGCCTCAGTGCGGGGGGGGCGCCGAGGTCAGCCCTGAGGGGGCGCCCGGGGCCGGGGCCGCCACCCCGTGAGGGTCCTGCTCCGCCGGGGGGGGTCGGGAGGGACCGGGAGGGAGGCGGCGGCGAGGAGAAAGGCGCCGGGAGCGGGCGGAGGCCGGGCTGTGTGAGGGCCGGGCGGCCCCGCCAACATGGCGGCCCCCCGGGGCGGGCCGGGCCCTGTCAGCGCTGCGGAGCCCTGACGGGAGGGCCGGGAGCGGGGCCCGAGGGTGTGAGGGGGGCTGAGGGGGCCGGGGGGGAGCCCTCAGCGGGCGTCGTGTGTGTTGGGGGGGGTTATCGGGGAGGGGGGGCTCGGCCCCGGGCTGGTCTGAGGCTGGCGGGCGCCGCCCGGCTGCAGCGCCGAAATCGGGCCCGGGGGTTAAAAATCTCACCTACCTGGCCGCAGCGGGGGCCGCTGGCAGGCGCTGGCGGCGTTCCAAAGAATGCTGGTGCAAAGTGCTCCAGCACAGCTGGGGTGGTGGTGGAAAATAGCCCGGAATAACGGAGTCGGTTTGGAAAAACAACCAAACAAACTGTTTTTTTTTTTTTTTTGTATAAATAGAGAAGTGCAAAAACAGCTACTGCAAAAAGCTGAGTGGGGGAAACGTCAAACATACCAGTACTGTATCAAAAACTTTCCTCTGCGTGGTGGAAGTGTAGGGAATCCCACTGTCACCTCAGCAGATTTTGGCACCAGGCGCACAGCAGTGCAGGACTGGAAGTCAATGAGACTCGGGGACAGGCTTCATGTTTCTTAAGCCCAGTGGCACTTACTGTGTTTAATACGCCTTTAGAGCCTAACCTAGAGCTTTGCTGGATTTATAATTAGTCACTTCTACCCTGCCTTATTAAGCAAACATTAGAAAACTTGACTCTCCTTGCCGTATGGTTGATCTCAGCCCTGTAGACAGACTGATATGTTGTCAAGTGCCACCTGCATTCTTTTGACACTCAGAATAAAATGCTGACAGTCAGTATTTCACCACAAATAGCCAGTGGTTATTGCGTAGGTCTTTCATCCTCACTAGAGGTTGTCAGAAATCACAAAAGTGATCAGAATTCCACTTATCAGAACTTTTTTTAGCTTCTGTTTTCCACAGTTACTGAAGGCATACTTTTCTTTTTAGGGTTAAGCACAAGGTGAATAAACATGTCACTAGTGACAGTCCAGCTCGGACAGTGTGGTAATCAAATTGGTCATGAGGTGTTTAATGCTATCTGCAGTGATGTCCATGGCACACACGGATTGTGTTCCAAGAAGGAGAATGAATCCTACCACGATGCATGTAAAGAACGCTTTTTCATCGAGGCAGAATCTGGAGGTATGATGTTTTAAACATTTCGTTTCCCACAGAGGGTCTGGTTTCCAGCCTAACGCAGATAAGAATGCAGAAATAATAAAAGTTTTCCCTCCAGTTTTGAAGAATTGTTGCAACCCTCTGCCTTCATGACATCACTAACAACCATGGAAGTAAAATCACTGCGCAGTTGAGTGCCTGAGGCCACAGAGCAAGTCTGCCAGTAATGCAGCTGGAAAATGAACATGTGTAACTGACCTTCCCTGCCAAACACCCGCATTTTCCCCTGTAGATATGTAATACCTGGAATAGGGCCTGGATTGTCTGAATCTGATGTTATCAAACAAGAGATTTCTTTCCTGAAAGATCTGTGTCTATAGGGTTCAGATCCATCCTTAGAGCAATCAATGGTTCTCCAGAAATCCAGGACACTGCCAAGTTGTTTTCTGTACTAGGTCAGCTTACATGGATGGAAGGAATACAACTCGGTCCATGATGCAAGTCTATCTTACACAACAGGTTGTAACATTAGCACTTAGTTTTGTTTTTCTTCCTATCCAGTACCTGTTGCCCGGGCTGTACTTGTTGACATGGAACCTAAAGTAATCAGCCAAACTTTGTCAATAGCTGCCAAGTCTGGCTACTGGAAATACGATGATCATTCGCACTTCTGTCAGAAGCAAGGGTCTGGGAACAACTGGGCAAATGGGTATGAACTCTCATTTCCAACTTCACTAACAAAACTGTAGAGACTAATGAGCTGTCTGCACTCCCTAGGATTGATACTCTTGCAGCTGTGTGAGGTACAGAGTATGTAACAATTTATTTTTAAGGTAGAAGAGCAACATACATTACAACAAAATTTCTACACTGCTTTTTCCAAGATAAAATTGTTTACAGTGAAAATGTAAGGTTTTAGAATAGAGTGGATATATTTAAGGAGAGGAAGCAATAAGTGCAATTTATAAACAGATGTTTTGCAAAACAAATATCGCAGCAGAGGATAGTTTGCCACAGACAGAATGGGTGACATAATTCCAGGTTACATAAGTAATACAAAGAAACGTATCCTTTTTTGAGGCTGACCTTACTGTTTTTATTTTGCTAAAACCTGCCATGTCTTGCTCTTTTTCCTTTTAAAAGAAAGAAAACCATCTTGTTCCTTTTTTCCAACAGTTACACTGTTCATGGGCCTAGACACAAAGAAGCAATCATGAATCTGGTACAAAAAGAAGCAGAGAAATGTGACCGACTTGGTGGATTTTTCACGATAATGAGCATGGCTGGTGGTACAGGATCTGGTTTAGGAGCATTTGTGACACAGTGTTTAAGAGATGATTTTCCATCCTCATTTATACTAAACCATGTTATCTGGCCCTATGGCACTGGTGAGGTGAATGTCATTTTTCCCAGAGATACTCTGCAAGTTCATAATCACAGACATGGAGAGAGAGCAATTTAAATAAACTGTTTACTTTTGATGAGCAAAACAAAATATCTGCAAGTAAAATAAACTAGAAATGAAAAACAGTTCACTTTTTGAACATTAAACTTGACAAAGTAACATAGCTAAAAAATTGCCTAACATTTGGTTATGCAGTTTCACAAAAAAAAAAAAAAATCCAAATTTATCAAAATTACTAAGATCTCAAGCTAATAACAACAAAACGTTTAAGATTACTAATATAATTTCTAAGGAACAGTGCAGTTTCATGAGAAGCTCTACAAGCTAACTATACATTTCCTGTTACAATAATATCTGAACATTATAATCACTTCCCAGACAGATTCTATTCTGAACTGATATGGGTAACATGATTTTCACAGGTCTTGTTCTCTTTCCATCAAACAGCTGTGCTTGCTCCTGACCTCATTCTGCTCTTTGGTAAAGAAAATGAGTCACTTCCTAAATCATAATTGAGGAAATGACAGTAGCCAGAGAAATATAAACTAGAAAGAGATTAAGTTGTTTGACTCTCATTTGCGTGTTTTTGTGTGGTTTTTTTTTTTTTTTTTTTTTTTCCTGTTCAGGTCATTGTTCAAAACTACAACTCTGTTTTGACTCTGTCACATCTATATCAGTCATCAGATGCTCTTCTTGTTCACGAAAATGATGTCATCCACAAGATCTGTGCTCAGCTGATGCATATGAAACAGATCTCCTTCAAGGATGTAAATCAAGTCATTGCACATCAGCTGGGGAGTGTTTTCCAGCCCACTTACACAGCGGAAGATGGCTTACACTATAGCAGAAACCCATTAGGTATCTAACTGTAATATAACCACCTAATGCACTCTTATTTATCCTTCTGTACCCGTTTCATTTTGTGAATTTAAGTTCTTCGGTTTCCTTCCTCAAGTTTTTGGATACTTCCCAAGGCTTAAGAAAAGTGAGGAAAAAGAATAAGTTATTTAGAAGTTCAACCCCAATTTTGTAGCACAGTCAAAACTAGATACCCCAGCTTCTGGTTTCAGTGTTTACCAAAAGAACCATGTTTCTCCTTTTTCAACTGACTACAGCCACCCTTGTACCTATTTGCATTTCAGAAGAAATTTCTGCCGGATGGTAATTTTGTACTGAGTTTTTACATTTTGCATTAGGTTAGAAGTAACCAGTCTCTCTTCTGTTGAAGAGAAACAAACAATGTCAGTTTTGTGAGCAGCTCAGAAGACAAGCTAGCGTGCAGTTTGGTAGCAACAAGCAATTGGCTGACATTTGGAATTAGAGAAAGGTACTCATATTGCCAGGGGTCTGCTTGTAAAATTAAAATTTCTCATCTTCCTATTAATCTTTTCAGCAGTGTATAGGGTTTTTAAGATTTCAAAACAGACTATGAAGCAACACAAATCACTTTAGAATAAGTGTTGCTAACTTGCTCGTATAGAACTCAGTAGTAAGTAGGAAGAGTTTGCATTTTGTCTGATGCGTCTGTATACTTGCTAAATGTAAACTTTATATATCTTGTTTTGTTTCTTAAATTACTAGATCTTTGTAAAATTCCTCATGCTCTTCTCCCATTTTAACTAGCCTATGAAATAATTTTGTCAAATATGAGCAACTGTTGTTTTTTTTTTTTCTTTTTTTTTTTTCCAGGAGATTTAATGGAGACATTAGTTCCACATCCTGAATTCAAGATGTTGGGTCTTCGTAACATACCTCAGATGCCTGAAAATTCCCTTGCATATAGCACATTCAGTTGGCCTGGACTCATCAAACATCTAAGGCAAATGCTTATTGCTAATGCTAAAATGGAAGAAGGTAAATAGCATTCACTCATCTTCAGCATCCATCACTCTTAAAGCATACATTTTTACAGTTAAAACAAAGCTTATTGTTTCCTGGAGCTCACTAACTTTAGTCAGTCAGTTCAGAAACAAGTTGCTGCCCTCAGACAGCAGGAATTTGCCTCTACATAGCCAGCTGCTTCTATAACTACTCAGCTGCCACAGCAGCTCCTGGCTTGCTTCTGTTTTTGCTCCCAGACATCTCTGTTAATTATAACTACTGAAAATATGCAAAGCAAACCAACAGTTTTGGTCGTGTACTTAATTTAAATGATACATTTGGAACATTCTTTGGATCATTAGTTTTGCTATGTTTTTTTCTTGTTACACCTTCTACTAATAAAAATCATATGCTTAGCTTTCCCATATCATTTACATTGAGAATTCAGTAAAACTTCCAGTTATGCAAAGAATGGGCTGGCAGACTGCTAACTATAGAGACAAGTATCTATTTTCTCTGGTAAGACTAGTGACTGCCAGACAAATACTGCTGGATGAACTCTGTTTTTCTCTGAGAATTGTGTAATTGCTGCTTAACTAACATGTAGAAACTACAAACCCTAACATGATCTCAGCTTGGGGCAGTGTTAGTTAGCTAACACTCATCAGCTAGTCTGAATCCGTACTTCATGAAACATTAACTTTATTTTATATCTTCTTTGCTAAAACCTCACAGGTATTGACTGGCAAGTACAGCCGCCACGTCCAGGCTCCTCTGTTCCCTCCAGCCATTCCACAAACAAGCTGCTGCATTTCAATACTTCCATTGCCAACCTGGTTATCCTGAGAGGAAAAGATACGCACAGTACAGACTTAGGTGAGAAGGAAAAGAACAATGTCATAGCGATTCATTTCACATCTCACTGTTTCCTTCACAACCATTTCTGATGAAAGTGAGGAAAAAAAAAAAAAAGAAAACTAGCAGGGCTAATATTTCCTCTAGAAAGATTTTCATGTCCAAGGACATGTTGTGTAATTGGTTAAAGCTGTTGTATTTACAACTTGGATTTCTGTTTTTCCTAAAGCATTCCAGGGAAGGAAGAAGAGACTGAAGTCTGTATACATGTTAGAATTCTTAGCTGTGTTGTCTGAAAATGTATTTATTCTGGAGTGACGAGCATAGCTCACATATGAAGTACTGATACAAGGGTACACTCCTAGATAACGTAATGAATCTGTTTAAAGCAGTTACATTTGCAACAGGCTGACCAGTCTGCAGACTTTTTCAAAGCCTGGACTGAGCTGCCAAACCCTGATTGGGTCACCCAGGACTACTGAGATCCAGAAACAACACCTTGTAGCTTTACATTTATCAAAATGGCTTTCTTATTTCTGCTACAGGAAGTTTCCGAGATCCTTCATTATATACATCATGGTTAAACCCTCAGGATGCTTTTAGTGCATGGAAAACACCAAGAGCATTTAACAAGTATGAGAAGTCTGCTTCTCTGGTTAGCAATAGCCAGTTCCTGCTGAAACCTCTTGACAATGTTGTACGCAAAGCTTGGAATATGTTTGCTTCCAAGTAAGTGAAAATAATTGTGCTCATTTCTTTTCGAGCTGTTGTTATCTTCAGAAGTAGCAAAATCACTGTAATAAAACTCTTTTTCAACAAAGTAATTGTGAATAAGCATAAACACTATTCCCACACTTCCGTGGAAACATTTTTATGCTTGAAACATGATGGCAGGGTGCTTACCTTACACAGAACAGAGCTTATGTTCCATGGATAAACAACAGTACATATTCTAGGGCTGTCAATTTGACCATTTTCTCAATACTAGAGCTCCCAAAATTTATAGCGTTCCAGACTGACCATTCTAAAAATAATACACAAACTCTTTCAGTGATCATGCAGTTTCTAAATTGTATACAGACATTCTGGACATTCCAGGAAATAAGTTCCTAGTTTAGGTCAAAAATATTCTATTACTCAGGCTCCAATTCCATTAGTTTGATTTTTCATTAGAAACAAGAAATCTAAGAAATAATTGACTCTTTACTTTGATCACCATAAACCCAAAGTTACCAGGTGTCACAGCAAATGTCTACTAATTCTGAGTTTCTAGCACAGGAATTCTATGTCTAAAAGTCAAAGGAGAAAGATTGCATCTACTAGCTGCGTTCTTGTTTTTACCACCTGCTACAAAAACACCATTGATGAGTAGTAAGCCATCCTGCACACACAGGCTTAGGTTTTGCATCTCAAATCTATCAATTATTTTTCTCATTTAATAATCACAGCTCCTTCCGTTTCCCAGTTAGGCCCATTTTGTTAGATGCAATTTTGTCTCTCAACTAGTATACAAAGTAATAAATGCTATTAGAAATAAGTCATGACTTATTTGTAACTATGAATTACAAAATGAGTTCAAGAGAGCAAGGTAGAAACCAACCATCATTTGAAGTTGTTACAGTAACTATACGGCCTGATTTCATGTGTCAGAGGTTTCATTCATCTCTAATGTCTTACAACTTTTCTGCTGTGACCTCCCACAGAGCCTATGTTCACCAGTACACTAAATATGGAATTGAAGAGGAAGACTTCTTGGACAGCTTCACAGCTCTGGAACAAGTTATCTCCAGTTACACCACCCTTTGATTTTTGAAATGGTCTCTTCCTGAAAGAATCTAGCACTGGAAGACCTTCCATCAGCTTCCTAAAGTACATAAATTACTGGACTATAACTATTTTTCAGTCTTGTGAGCACTGTGTGACTATGTTAGAATAGTAAGAACTGAATGGGAACCGAGTATATTCATATGGGCAGATATTATTTATATTTAATATATATAATAACTATTTTTCAATACAGTTATCTGCTGTAGCTAAATCTTTGAACATCATTTTTAGTACTTGCATATTTATTTTATGAAGACTTTCAATAAGAAAGGATTTTTCTCTAGGCATTCTGGCTTCTCCCCTTCCAACTTTTCATGTTAACACTTTGTCCTAGAATGCTTCAATGTTAATAAAAATGCGCAGTATTGGAATTATGAATCCAAACTCCATTTGTGTATTATTCAGAAGCCAATAGACTGCCACTTTGTCGTTTACAGCAAAGTAAGGCCTAAATTCTACTTTAAGGGCCTTAATCATGACAAAACACTGGAAATTCTGAGCCATCTGAAAAAAAAAAAAAAAGAACAAAAAAAAAAAGAACAGGGTGTTCATTTTCTTGGTATCTTCAAATAATATTAGAGATTATAATGAATTCTATGCTTTCCTGTCCATTTCGCTGTGCCATGTTTGTGCTACCTACTACTTTAAAACAACATATATAGCATATTGGAGATCTTGGCCATTTGTTACAGGTTAACTATAGGCTTAACAGAGAAAACTACAACTTTTCTTCCTGTGTTACAGAGTTAGAAGCAGGTAGTTTATATCTATTTTTTTTTTTTTTATTTAAAAAGACCTAGAAGGAGAATTGCTGGTAGACTCCAGATGCAAGTCCCTGCAATATAGTGTAACATAATGTATAATTTCAAAAGTTGATTTACGAAACAGTGTTTTGTTTTTATTTTGACAAATTTTACCACGACCACAAGGTGGTGCCACTGCAAAGCTGCAGCTCGCAAACACTCGCACAGCAGCCAGTTTCAGGAGCAAGAGATTGCAATAGTACATGGGGGCATGTACTGGAAGCCTTTAAAATAAATACTTTTTTTTTTTTTTTTTTTTTTTGAGAAATGGACAATATCATAGTTCCCCTTTAAGTCTGTGCTATTTTCTGCCAGGCTTCATCTTTAAGTAAAGGATGAGCAAGCCCATAGTATGGCTAACAAAGCCCACACAGAAGTCTTGCCCTGTTAGAAATTCTGATTTAGATTTTAGATCTTTAATGAATTAACACAGTAGCAGATGCAGAAGTGGCTTTGTAATTCTGCTGAGCTTCAGTTAGTGGGCAGCAGACACCGTACATTACTCTTATCTTCATTTCCTTTCCTGGTTTCATTTATTTCTTCACTTTTGTTCAGGTCAGGAACAGGAGCACTAAACCCACCCCAGGAGCAACTGTTCTTAAAGTAGCTCTGGCACACGAGATCTGGAACGGCAAACAAATTTGTTGACAAGATTCAAGTAACTGTACAATTGAACCTGAAGTAAGTAAGTACCAGGGCTAAGTTCAGAATTGCTCAAATACAGATAGAGCAATAGCTGATCACTGGAATGGTTTAGTTTCAGTGCAAGCCACAATGGATTCTGATAAATTTCATGGCAGTTTATAGATAAGCAATATTAATCTCTTATATGTTCAAAAATAAATTTAAGGAGCCTTTTACTAGTAGGGGAACTGTCAGCACACAACATTAAGAGTTGAGCCTAGTCCATGCAGAAAAATTACCTGTGTAAATTAAGAGCTATGTTAGTGCTTCAGTTCAACATCTGACTCATTAGAGGATCGTTTGTGGGTGTGGTTGGGGTTGAATGCAGGAGAGAAGGAAAACAGGAGAATGCAGATGGGGTAAATATACCTGGTAACTTTTCATATAAAAAGACATTTACATTTATGACAAGAGATTTTGAAAATACTCTTCTGGAAAACCACAGTACACAATCCAACTCAGTCCGGATTGCTTTCTGTTTTCACTCGGCTGCTTTAATTCCTGTTTTAGGAACACCCTCTCAAAAGGGGATGACACAATAATCATGGTTCAACTACTCAGACATGCTTCAGGCCCTATACTGTTTGGAAGTTTAAAACTACTTCTATAATTACATTTTAATATACAAGTATTTATGATTATTTCATATTTTTTCACTAAACTACTTCCTGGCAACTCGGAGTTAGGGGACTATTATGATCAGAAGGGCTTTTCTGGTCTTGTATTTTTGTCGGTTTAAACCATTGTCTTTAACTTCAGCATTTTCACACAAGAAACTGGAGGAAAGATTGCATAAGACATTAAGATAAACAGAAGGGGCAATTCAAGTTTGCAAGGAACAAAGGGTCAGGAAAGCAGACAGTATGGTGAGGTTCTCCCTCTTTCCTCCTTAAAAAGGCACAGGATGTTTAGCAACATAGAAATAATTTTTCCTAGTGTTTTCAACAGATAATGCTATCAGACTAAGAACTTCTTCCAGTATCAGAAATGAAAAATATTCATTTTTGAAAAAAATAACTAAGACCCAGGAACGCATATTCTTCCTCAGTGTTACACTGGATAGGTAAAAGATTTTAAAAAGCTTATACAAATAAGTCCTTCCAGAAGTAAGGAAGAGAGTAAGTTTTTGTACTGCTACATCAAGCAACCTTATTGCACAAATAATTTTGCATTATCTCTATGTATTTATAATTCTGAGCATGAAGCAAGCAAAGCAGGCACTTAGTGCAGCTGTGAACAATGTAGAGCCATTTATCCATTCTTTATAGCCACATATATTATTTATGGCTTATATCACTTTCAGTTAAAAGAGCAGGATATTTAGGTTTCCTTAAGTTTGGCAGAATTTGGGCCACATCAGGAAACACAGCACACAGCTGAGGCTTATATCCCTAAAGCAAAAATAGGGATTTCCTTATTTAATCTCAAGTTACAGCATATGAACAGCAAGGAAGAAAAATACTACAGCTCAAAGGCAGCACTAGGCCAGCAAGTTCGTTACTGCTTAACAAGGATAATTCTGCAGTAACTTGTTCACAATTAGGATTCAGGGAAAATACTGCTTCCATGCAAAAACAACAATTTTCAAAGCAGCAATAGAGGCTAAAGCCCATCAGCCAAATTTTGACAACAACAGACTTCTCAAAACTACAAGGAAACTGGAGGCAAAAACAGAACTGTAACTGTTGTATTAGCTGCTCTAGTCCCTTTTGCTGGAGAAGAGATTGTTAGGAATTATTTTAGGCCTCTCTAGGCTTCTTCCTGTCAGTGTTTTTCACTGCTGACCTCAGTTTTGAAATTCTCACACCCTTTCCCAAACTAAGCCTTCATTTTTTGATCTATGGCTGGATTCCTCTATTTTTTCCCCAGGATGTGGAGAGGAGAGGGTCATAGTGACAGGAAGTGAATAACTATTACCAAATTTTCATCATCTGAAGTTATATTAGAAGGTAAAATAGTCCTTTTCTATTTTATCGAGAAAATTAATTGTGTAAAGGATAGCCTGAGCCTGGCAGAAGGCCTTTATTTCATTAGAAATGTAAATCAGTGAGGTAATCAGAGGTCAGCACAAGCCAATGGCTCACCGAGGCAGGGGCAGCAGAATCAGTGGCCTTGACCTAGCCAGTTTTAGGTGAACTACCCACAGGATGTCTATAAACCACGGAACAATGCGTCAAATCTCACTATTGTTTTTTGTAATGGACAGGTGCAGCACACTTGGAAGTTGCTTGAAGGACTAACTATAGCAGAAATATTTAATGAATGGGGTAACTTTTATTTGGTCACCAACAAACAGGACCAAAGTTTAACATGTTACAAGTTCTTAAAAGGCAGTAACAGGCAAGTGACAGGGACCTGATATAAATACCATTTATTTGGACTTACATGTCAGTGCTTATAAGGTAAGACTAATTACCAGTAGAGAAATGACAGAACTTTACTGAATATGTGTAGGGGCTTTTAAGAGGATTACCTGCACTAATTTACCAGACAGGAACAGTTCTAGATTAAGGGCAAAAACCTGTGGTTTCCACAAAGACCAGGACTCTATCGGTAAGAAAGAAGGAAGTTACGTATGAATTACCAGCCAATACACAACTAGGAAACATTAAGGTACAAAAGGGCATTGAATGAATAATTCATTCCCTTCTGCATTTGTTAATAAATTCAGTATAGGTAAATACTATGAAACAACAGACCAAACGTCCAAAATTAAGTATTCTTTGATGTCAGACTGTCCAAGTCCAAGTTTTGCTGTACACCACCTTAAAAAAACACCTAACAGTCATCAGGAACATGATTCATGGATCTGATGTGTTATGAAAAGCTTCAGAAGGAACTGAGCTGCTGCCTTTCCTCTACTGCTTTCAAGGGCAACCCAGACACTCCTTTACCAATACAGCAAATTCCAGCGTAGGCTTCCTCCACAAGCCTGCCTCTGGGCTTCCTACCCCACCTCTGCCCACGCTCCAGAAGCATGGCTTGGACACTCAGACAGCCTTTAACCCGCCTGGATGTAGAGCTGATAATCCTGAATTTTAACTATAGAGCCTTTCCGGCTCTTTCAGTCGAACTGGAAGTTCACAATGGACCCTTCTGATTTCACATTGTATGAATCCTCTCCCTCTAGACAGCCACTTCCCCTCTGTCCGGGTGGGGGTAATGAGTCACCTACCTCAGTGAATCAGCAGAACCTGCTTAACCCTTTCCCAGAAGCACGAACAGCTGCAAGTAGGGTGGTGTTTCCAACGAATTTCATTGGCAGTTATACAGGGCAAATTGGAAATGCTGAAGATAGCCTGAGATAAGAGATAAGAGAGGCTGCTTCTGCAGGAACCAGGAAATTTCAAGGCAATTTTTGTGTGTATGTTCCATGACAGCACTCATGGTTGCACTACAGTGAATAAATGGAAGAAGTTTAAACCTCAACCCCATGGCTCATACATGCCTGAGAGATTCTGAATGGTGACTGCTAAGAGAGTTTAGCAGCATAAAGCAATGTAACAGGCCTCCGTATGGAGCCACGTGAATAAGGTTGCAGAAAGTCTTGTCTGCTTGTCTTAAAAGCAGTTTTTTCTTTTCTAAATATGGAGTGTTACACATAAGAGAAAAATAGGCAAGATGAGGACTTTCTCTAGGCCAATATTCCCATTTTTAAAGAAAAAAATAAACTAAAATAAGCCACTGGTTAATAGAAAAAAGACAGAAGAAACATTTCTCAACGCTTCTTGTTTGAGCTTCAGTAAGCTGTGAGCTCGCTTCCCTAATTATACATGATGAGAAATTAATACCACTTAAATGGTATATGTGCATTTAAATGGGTGCGTTCTCCAGAAATGATTATTGTACATATTTGGTTACACATACAGTGTAATGTTTATTCAAAGGCTCACAAAAATACACTTCAGTTGCCTGAGAATGGTGTAATTGTGGTCAGATGGCATGATTTAATTTGAACTTTTGCCCAGCAGGCTCCAATATGTAATAGATCATTTACTGAAGCATGTAAGCAGAACACCACTGGAGGAGCCAAATGGAAAGCAGCCTTATCCCACATGCTGAAGGTGTAATAAAATACTGACTCTGTACTTCTTGGTTGGCAAGGGCAGCTGTAGGTTCATTATAATATCCTCAATAAGAATGGTCAGAGCTGGGCAGTAGTTCAGAGCTACTGCTCTCCAGATGGCTCAGAACAATACCAAGTTCGAGAATACGTATTCCCTTGTAAGCCTGCTTGCTGCTGGATGGCATGCATTCTTACCACGTGCAAAGAAAACACTGGGAAATTTCCTCCTCACCGCACTTTGAGCAACTTCAACCTGTATTACAACGTGACTCTGAGTCACCTGGACAGCAAATGTTTCATACAGCTATTTGACACTGTAAGTTAGAAATTCTCCTTCCGAGGCTGAATTTTGGTGGAGAAACCTTATACTAGTGTTTGGCAACTGATGAACAGAAATGCAATTAAATACTCTTCTCACAAGAAGAAAGCTTCCATTCCCTCCCTACTACTCCTTAACTCAGGTTTTCACATTATTTTCCTCTATAAAGATTTAGTCAGGCTTCTCCACAAACCCAGTATTTTCACAGTGAAGTATAACTGTATGCAACTAGATCTAAACCTAATGCAGACCGTGAAAGGATAGCCTATTTTTCAGTGCATAAAGGAAACTGAACGTGCTTTAGTACACATGGGATCCTGCTCAAGTCGAACAAAACTCCAGTCAACAGTCAAGCCTGAACTTGTCCAAAAAGTGCTAAGCACCAAGGACAGTCAGGGCTACAAGAAGAACTGAGCAGATGAGCCACAAGTAACCATTTTAAGCTAGGACTCTCAGGCTCAGGTCTGCCAAATAGTTAAGCGCTTTCATTAGTCATTTAATCAGAACGATCAACTCCCTCAGAGCTGAAATCTTTTGCCAAAGCCCCGCACAGGAGACTTCCACACTTCACTTAAAAAACACCAGGCTCCTGGTGAGCAGCCATCACATTTTTAGTTCATGCAGAAGTGCTGCAGTGTGATTTGCCACATGCAGAAGTGGTTAAGACAAGTTTATATACAACTGTTAAGTGAGCCAACAGAATTAGGATCACCAATTGCATTAGCAGAGGTCTAGTAGAAATACTGCTTTGAACTTTTTTTTTTTTTGTCAACCTTTACTTTGAGCTTAACTAAATACTTGCTTCAGGCATCTTAAAAAGTTTCTCTTCCTGCTGTTCCCCATCTCAAGTCTCCTTATGCAACAGGCACGGGCACATGTGACCAGGTCACAAGAGGTCATCTGGACTGAAGTGAGACACAAGGATCAGGGAATCAGAAATGCAAAATTTGTTTTTATGGAAATATTCTGAATATTACAGCTATCAAGAAAACAGCTGCAGCAAATGAGAAACACGGCAGAGTTTTTGTGGACACGGCTGTACAGAGTTGTAATCCTAAAGGTTCATTTTTCCTTTAAGCAAGTCCAGTTTCTTTCAGATGCAGAAAAGAAATGCTGAGCACTCAAAATTGCTGTTTCAAGCCTTTTTCAAGGCTTTTAACAGATGGAATGAACCTAATAAACACATAGTCTCAGGAAAGACAAACGGTCCCTTAAAACTCACATGGTTCCTACATGCAAGTGTGAGCCTCAAATGAAGTATTTGTGGTTTAGTTAGCATGAGTTAATTTTGCAAGAGAATTGCCAGTCTCTTTCCTGACATGTCAGAAGGAAAACAGAGGTACCACAAAGTCACTGCATACAAACAGGACAAGCTCTGGGAAAAGCATCTGATCTTTAAAAAAAAATAAATATTAGACTTTGTCAAATGGTTCAAAGCAGATCTTAACCTTCCCAGGCACACAGGCCACTGGTGGTGCCCAACTAGCTTGGAGCTCTGGCTGACACCTGCCATATCAGGGCTTCCTTCCAAAGAAAAGACTTTAGATCTTAAATTTCATGTAGGTTGGCCAGTATCCAAGCAAATTCATGGGTGACTACCTGCAGACTGATGTCAGCAATCCTGTGATCACGTAAAACCAGGCTGACACTTCAGCGTTGGTAAGTTTCCCTAGATTTGAGATGCCTGAAATCACCTGCATCAAACGCAGTCCTTCCCCCACAGGATCCCTCATGGAGGAGGAACACAGGAGTCACAGAGAGAACTGACACCTTTTACATGGACAGAAAAGCAGTTTGAGGCCACCAGGAGATGGGTGCGGTTTGCAGATCAGCTATCGGAGCGGGGAACAATGCACTGAGCTGACAAGTCCTATCTCCTGCTTTTCATCAGGAAATAGCAGCTAGTTTCCTTATTACCAACTGCCTGGGCAACTCATTTAAGTTTCTTGGAAAAGCAGAACAATTAAGCCGGCAGTAACTCCCTTGAAACACGGAAGATGCAGCACCCTTACATATCCATATCTGAACAGCTCGTCAAATGAGGTTTAAAGAAAGGTGACCTTTGATTTAATGCTAATGTAGTCAATACTCTTTGAATCATACCGTGAGTGAATAATAAAAAACCCCTCCAGCAGTAAAAAGGTCAGCAGTAAAAAAACAAAGCTTGGGCCATTTAACAGGTTCACAAGGGCATTTCTTATTTTTTAATAACACAACTGAACATCACTGGCAGTGAATGGGCTGAATGACTTCAGAGCCCAACAGGCTCTTCAGTTTGGATTCAACACACAGCCATACTCAGCTTTTTTGACCAAAATACCCTTTGGCTGAATTCCTGCTGCATGCCAAGAAGCCCAGCACAGCTTGCTGGGCAGTTCCTGTCTGCTTTTACCTGGACAGCCTTCAGACATGCGATGACAGTTTCTGCACTTTGACAAGTGGCCCATGTTGTCCCAGCCTCTCCTATTCACGCCACTACCAAAATATTGCTGTGCTGCCTTTTTTTATGAAAGCTGAGCAGATGCACCAATGAGCAAGTGAAACAGATAAAGAAATGCCAGGTTGCTAGCATTCTGTGCCCTCAATTAGAAATCTGAATGACAAAGCCACAGCTCAGAGTTTTTCTGCATAATCCCTTTAAAAATGAGTTTGCAAGAGCATATGCAAATATTTACCCTCTATCTGGTTCTGAACACATTAGCAGGCTGTTACACAAGGAAAGAGATTGCTTCACTCCGTTTCCTGAAGAGGTTCCAGCAATCCACCAAGGTTCCAGCAATTAAACCCTCACCTGGACCAGTCTAGGGCAAGAGCCCAGCAGGAAGCCCTCCCTGGCTCTCCCCCCTTCATGCTCCACTTAATGCTGCAATCCAGTCAAGGCTGGGTAAAGTACTTACTGTGTAGTTTTTTCTTCTTCCCCTCCAAAGAAACAAAAAATAAAAAATTACAGAAAAAAAAAAAAAGAAATTTAAATCCCAGAAGAGCAATTTCAATTACTGCATGTGATTACATTGAACCTTTTAACTGCTGATTACAGAGCTGTTTTTTTAACCATGTGCTTCAAAGAAAACTGCAATTATTTTTACCTCCAATGAACACACCCAATCACCACTTATTTCTACACCTGCAATAAATTTTGTCCACTAACATTTATATTTGTGCTTGATGATCACAGAAACATCCACAGTATTTGTGCTTGCAATTAGTGCTGCCTGCAGCGAGGAGGAGGCAGATTCTAACAAATTAAATAACGAAATCCAAAAGCACAGCAGGGAAGGACGTTCAGGAACGGCATTAAGCCATCTTCAAGTATTAGTGACAAGCATCTCTTAGCATGACAGGCAGCTGGGTGATTTTAGAGGGAAGGGCTTTAACAAGCAGCACGGTGACACTGGGACAGAGGGAAGGACTTCCAGGCAGAGACAGGGAGCAAGTCTCCCGGGGGCTTTTACGGAGCTAAATGTGGTGTGGAACTGGGCAATTCCATCTGACATGGCCCATCCCAGTCTGCTGGCCCAGTGCGACCGTTCCTGCTTGGTTTACATCAGCACAATCCTTCTTGCCCTGATCAGGTACATCGTGGCTGCCCCAGAGGGGAACACGCCAGCCAGCGTGCTCACGGCTCAGCCAGCCTGCGGAGTACATCCAGGAGGGACGAGTGACAGGTCAGGTGGTAAGGGTGCAAAGAGGGGATCCGCTGTGATCCTGTCTGACCTCAGCTCTGATGCACTGTGTGGAATTGCTGGCCAACTTTCTGCTTAGTTTCCTATTTACAGGGAGTGCATTCATGAAAGCAGAGATTTAGCCATGTTCCAGAGATAAGACTAAAATATCTAACACCTCAAGGTCATCTTTTGCTTGTTTAACCACCCATTAGTTGTTATGAGGGCTATTTACTTCTGTGTAGTTTTTAATTCCAAGAATAATTTATTATTCAGTGTCTAAACTGCAAGAAGAATCAGATAAATTACAGTGACACGTGCTAAGGTTGCTGCTCTTGTGACAGAGCTCTCTTTGAATCCTTCTCTCACCCATTTTAAGCTACCTGAGTGACTGCTTCCAGTGTAAAATTGAAAATATATACAACGAAAGGAAACTTTGGGTTAAGGGAGCAAAACACATTTTCAGCAGAAATGCTAAAGGCTCCATCTCTGAAGCCACTAAACGCAATTGGTAATTTATCTTCTATATTCACACTCACTAGAGAATGCTTGAAATAAGTTTCACAGCACAACAACCGAATTCAATATACAAAAACAGAAACAATCCAGCTGAAATAAATACGGGAAATCAGTTATTTGTTTATTTAAGCAAACATAAAACTTTCCATTTTCAAATCTCACTAGGTTTGCATAACTTCCATTTCTATGACTTGTTACCTTTTACCAAAATCACACTCTCAGTGACTGAACAGGCAGAAGCAAGTAGAATGAGCAGTCCCTTGGTTAAATATTTTTAGAAGCTTCAAAACAACAGCATAGCTCATCAGAATGGATGCATACAAACATGACTTGCAGAACAGTATGTATATATTTCTCACTGTATGTGTGTAAACATATGGAAATACAAGTGAGAGGAAAGCTTTCAGTCTGTCTAGCAATTTTTCAAAACTAATCGGTAGGCAGGGAGGCATAGTTATAACAAGACTGCTAAGGCATTTAGAAAGGCATTAGTTACTGGGTC
The DNA here is from genome assembly GCF_047663525.1 of Anas platyrhynchos. Lineage (NCBI taxonomy): Eukaryota > Metazoa > Chordata > Aves > Anseriformes > Anatidae > Anas > Anas platyrhynchos. The sequence goes on from NC_092606.1 coordinate 3,163,283, forward strand.
AAGCTTAGAAAGTTGTTTTTTTTTTTTTTCTCCCTTTGTAATTATTACAATTTCCCCATCTCAGGATGACAGCATACAGGAACCTAAATAAGTAAATTTCATTTACTCTCACAAAAGACCATGAGACACTACTACAACTGTGAAGTCAATGCCAGCGTCCTTGGGATGAATGGCAGATTTGAGGAAAAACCACTGCCACTAACACTGGGGAAGGCTGCAAACAGCTGTTTTGTTAATCCAAACACCCTGAAGAAAAATCAAAGAGCTATGAACTGCTGGCACAATCTATTACAATGTGCCAAATTAACATTTTAGTAGACTGAAAAAAGTAAAGTATCAAAAAGAGCTATGATTTTTTTTTTTTTTAATAGGTATTGTATTAGAGTAAGTTCTTTGCTACATTATTGTCAAAGACCTTATTTAGGCCAAAAAGAAAAAAAAGCTACTATGGCCAAGAATTAAGAAATTCTATTCGTCTTTTAAAAATCTTTGGGGCAAATGAATGGCATTTATACTTTTAACTATCTCACACTGCCTTCCAGCACTCGGAGGTTTAGATATTTAATGTAGTCAGCAGCTCTACTGAGAAAGTCCATGTTACAAGCCTCCCCCCATTCACTCAGTAAGAATGTTTAGAGTTATACATGAAGCATACAAAATAAACATTACAAACCTTACACACAACTGAGATGAACCTTGGAAAGATGCTTGATGCATACTGCTGCACTGCGAGACTTCTGCACTCATTTCCACCGGAACTGAAAACATTTATATGCTACTGATGTTCAATGAAAACAGTTGGAGATGGATGAGCAAACGGTCAGATGAAAGATACCAAAATGTCAGACAGCCTACCGACTGTTGTTGCCATGAGATCCAACAGTCAACATCAGTCTGATAAGCTATCCGACAGGATGGTACAGCCATGGAGATGTCACGACGGTTGGCAACACAAGAAGACATTCAGGCAGGATTGAACATAATACTTATTCTCTCACCTTGCTCAAGAGCTGCCCTACCCGAATACAGGGATAAATCTGACCTAAGCAAGAACAAAATCTAGCTACTTTGTGCTCACATTCCACCTTTTGATAACACTAATTCAAATTCTTGTTAATGCCCCATAGGATAAAAATGAAAAACAATAGTTCTGAAGTTGTTAGAGTTGCAATACATACACTGTAGCAGTGGAATGGGCATCTACTTATTGAAGACGGAAGAGATCAGTTTTGGTATGGGTTATGTCGTACACATTACAACTGGAACACACCAATCATGTTCTATAAATGTCTGAATTTTAAAGCAGAACTGTAAGGTTCCCTATGGCTCTACACATCATTGCTGGGTTAGACACCAATTCTGTTCTCAGATGGAATTTTTGCTCTTCATTGCTCGTGGTGCTGTGATCAGTGGCAAATGTCTACAAAGACTTTGTGCTAACAAACACAGCTAACTAGCTAATTTGCCTGCGTGAGACATACTTCAAGTTATTACCAGTGAGCCATACATCAAGTTATTTGCTTTCTACTTTCTTCTGCTAAGTAAGAAGTTCTTAAAGAAAAAAAAACAACAACCAAGAATAAAGGGTGGTTTCAGCACCATTTGTGCAGGAAGGATGAGTAAAGCATGCACTTCATGGGATTAAGGCTTAATAAAGAAACTGAGTATACAAAAGTGGAGAGGAAAAGGAACAGTTTAAAAAGACTGACACAAGAAATTCTGGAATGATCAAAGATGACTTTATAAAGTTTTATCTTAACTTCATTCTAAATATACAGAATAAAAAATGCCAGCTTCAGCATTTTGACATTAATCATATCTGTTAACATCATGAAGATTAAAGGGTGGCTTTTCCAACCGAGAGCACGTGCAATGCAATGGGACACTGGAGAATTGAGATGGAAAAACCTTACCATGAGGGACATGCAACAGTTTTTACCCAATCTGTATTAATTTATATACATTTTGATGGTCTTGAAAGTTAAGGAAAAAGCAAAACAGCCACCCATCAAAATAAAAGTTACCCTCAGGTCAGCCTGAAGTTAAATCAGGAAATATTAAATTGGTTTTGGAAGTAATTTGGATGGACAACATCTGTGTTAAACATTTCACATCACATTGTCCATTCCATATGTCCATAACACAACCCAGACATGTAAAGCATTTATACCTTACCTTAATATCTTTAAGTTTGTCAATGAAACGTCTGCTCTAATAGTCAAATTACTTTCAAATAAAATAAAAACCTGTTATAGTTGAAAATTGATGTTAAAAAGTTTTTCCCCATTTTGAATAATGCTGATTTTTAAATATATGGAAAGATGTGTCATTTTTCATGTCTGTTAAAACCCAGCCCAAGGGTTTTTTTTTTTTCCAAGCTCATTTGGTTTTTTCTTCAGAGTACATCTTCTGTTGCAGTCGTTTGGCATAGCTTTGGGCCATGGAGTTGATTATAGATAAGATAAAATAACAAACCATGACAATCACCAATTTTTCAAACATCCACGATAGCCAGTTTTCCCCCTGAGGAGACAAAGACAAAACAGAAAAAGGAGGAAAATGAAGATTAGTGGACAGCACAAAGGCAAATTCTCCATTTTATGGGTGAAAGGGAAAAGCCCAAACATTTTTTTGGATTATGTAATTTATCAAATTAAAAACAGGAACCAAGTGCAAGCTGACAGGATTCCTGCAGGTCCCTCTCTAGAGCTGACTTTAGTCCCTTGAAAGACAATGCAGGAGGGGTTGCCAAATACACCGCAGGGCAGACGATGAATCCTTGATCATTACTCGTGTGCTAATGAAGTGATTTATTATTCCTAGCATTGTTTGGACTTCACTAACAATTCATAGAGTTTAGAATTTGCAACCCCTGACTGTCATTCCCTGTCATGTTCAGTGCAAGGAAAACAATAAGGTCATTGGTTAACAATGTTTTTTTTTCCTAAACTGCACACACTGTGCTATCTTCCAATTCAGAGCCAATTCTTCCAGGAGTTACCGCGATGACCTCTGCAGTCCCGCTTTGAGCGTTTCCACAGCTTCTCTGAACTGTGGGCTTTTGTCAAAGGAGGGCAGCACCGCACCGCACAAAAGTCACTTCAATGCTCATATAAGGCGTCTGAGTATTTAGTTCTTCCTGACTGAGCCTCCCTAATTTCATCTTTCTATTAAGAAACAGGCAAAGAAACATTTAGAAGGACAGCTACGGGTATTAAATGTGAAGTGTGAGATAAATGGATGCTACCTCACTCTGCCTTCGCACCCTAAGGGAACTCTCGTTGAAGTTACAACATTCCTCTGTCCCCACTGAAAATTATGGGGGGGAATTGGACTTAGAAATTTAATTGAAATTTGACTTTTTAAGTACTTTGTGTGAAAGGAGACTTCTGCCCCTTTGCACCAACTCTAAGTACCGTATTCTCCTTTTCCTTTTGAACACTACCACTTGGGGATTTTGTTCCTTTCCTTGGTCATTAAAGCTGCAGAAGCCACCGGCTCCTGGAGCATTGCTGCTGCCCGCAGTTCACTATCACTTCACATGTAAATGAGACTTTTTTTTTTTACTTAAGTTTCTCTTCCAAAATAGGCACACTAATACAGAGGCACAATGAGCCCCTGATGTTGTTTTAATGCTTTTTGTATTCTCTAAGAGGTTTCAATCCAGTTACATAAAGTTATGGTATTGTTTTTAATTCCCAGGTTCCTTTTAAAATTAAAATTTACTAATCCCCTGGGCCACTGCAAATCTTTGAAAGCAGAATAAAGAGTTACATCAGTAAAACTGACCAGCCAAAGACAGAGCTAAAGGAAAAGTTAACTGGGGAGGGAGGCAGAGAGGCTCTTACCTGTGGCACGCCACTGTCAGATTTGTGGTGAAGTTTTATCCTCTGAGCTTCCAAATATTCTTGAAATGGCTTCTGAAGAGAAGGACCTATACTTGGAATAGCACTGATGCAAAGTTCATCCCAGAGAACAAGACAAAATAGGGGAAGAAAAAAAAAAAAGAAAAAAAAAGAGATATATGTATATATATATATATTTTTTTTTTTATAACTTACCACTTGACCCAAACAGAACAAAGTTCAGACTGAGCTACAGCTCGGAAGGGTACTGCTACTTGGGAAATCATAACCACAAAAATAAAGTGAATTTTATCTTTTAGCTGGTATTTCAGAAAGGAACGTATTTCCTCAGATCCTCAAAAAGCATTTAAAAAGAAAAATATTTCAGAGCAAATCAGCGGTAATACACTGGTGGTAAGACAGAAAGAAGCCGTGAGCTAGAGCATTTCCTTAAAGCCCGGGAGAAGCCAGCTGAGGCTGTGCACTGATGCAGTGCTGAGAATAAAATGAATGACTTCTCAGAAGTCCCACATTTATCACCAGCAGTTCCTGTAAGAACTGGTTTGAACCGATTAATAAGGAAATGACTTGTGCTTGTGTCATCCCTCAGTTAAAAAAGAAACTGCTCGCCCTATGACTTGCCCCTATCTTCTCAAAGAAGACGGCCCCTTTCTCAAACTAAGTCCTTATTAGGACAATCTGTGCGTCATCCTTACCCAAAAAGAATGCATTAGCAAATTCTGCAGGCACCTCCCACAAGTCAGTGATTAACAAAGGAACAAAGAAAGAACTATGAACCCTGTTCTGAATCATTTCATGGTTTATGGCAGATGACTTGCACAAAAGCTACAATACGTTACCAAACACCTTGTTCTTACACTAACGTATAAAGATCACCGATAGGCTTGTGGCACTAGGAGCACTCCCGGACCTCCAAAGCAAAGGTGTTAACGTGGGACAGGCAGAGCAGCCACCACGTTCCAGCCTGCAAACACCGCAGCCGATCCAGACCCCAACCAAAACCAACGCAGGTGATTTTTCTTTTGATCTTCACACCACACTATTTAGCAGGAGGTGCGAGGAGCTTTAGAAATTGCCCCGGCACACAAAAAAGCTGAGGTGTTACACAGAGAAATTAAATTACCCCCAGCAGCAACGGGTGGTGGTGATGCAAGCGCTATCTGAGAGCACAGTCCCAAAGTTTAATCCACGTTTATACACCCAGCGCTCCTAACAGGAACTAGGGGAGATTCCCCATCGCTGACAAACACCATCTGATTTTCCAAGAGAACTGGTTTGTTGTTTTTTTTTTTTTTTAATATTAAAGAAATTAATATGATATTCTACATTTTAAAGTCTCCTTAAATTTCATTGCTACAGTTCTCATTCTATTATTTCAGGGAGGATTTAGGATTCAGTCACCAAGACATACACAGACAGGATTACAAACCCATCACCTCCTCCCTGAATGGCTGCTATTGCTACGTGGGGCTACATCTCAAATTATTTTCCTCAGTCTCCTGTTCTGACATGATTTTAGCTGTTCCATCCTATAGCCCAATTCAAAAGTAATAGCTTTCTAATCTTAAAAACTTATGAAAACGCACAGATTCAAGAAACAAAACAGCTCACTCTGAAATTTATTTCCTTTACTACAGTCGGGGCAAATAATTTTTTGAAAATATTGACTAGAAAAAGAGCGTGTCCCTCATGATTCACCATAGCGATGATACAAATGGGTGAGTAAATTTTGTGCCTGGAGTGGTAGATTTTCAGCCAAAAAAAAGTGTTGAGACTAAGGCACGTCTAGTACACATTTTACATAAAAACACGTCAACTTTTTACAAACAATTTCCAGTTTTGCAAAACCCACCCTTAAGAATCCCACTTTATTTGTGGTAAAACACTCTCCTGGTGACTCGCTGATCACAACGAGTCACGGCTTTTTCTGTTCTTTTTTCAAATGGCACTTGGAAGCAGGAAAAGCTACTGGAGGTAATACTTCACTTCTAAAATTTTACATGGGTACAAAGTGAGGAATATTTAAATTATGAGAATAGTGATTAACAGAATACTTATTCAAAATCCTCCTTTTTTTCTCTTTATTTTTCTGAAAACTGAACCAAGTCAGTGCCCAGTGAGCATTAAACAACAGAACAAAAACAAGAAAACCAAGTTCAGATGGCTTGAAAGGATTCGGGTGTATCAATGCTCTATTTCATTTTTTTCCCCACTAAAAGCATTCAGCATCTTCTCTTTGTGAGCATGATTAAAATTAAGTGTATGACATCCCTTTTATTATAGCTGTTTTGAAGAACTGTAAAATCCTGAACGTAAGGACCTTCATTTCTAAAAGTCTGCATCACTTTGCACGTTCACAGACATCTAATACTGAAAAAAAGTGCAGAGGTTTAACTAAGTAAAGTTAAGCACAGCAGCGTCTAGAAAATAATCTCCTCTGTGCACCCACAGAATTAGATATAAAATTCTCGAACTCCCAGCTCAGAGGGTTAGTTCTGGTTACTTGTACCCTTTCAACAACATTCTGTGATTTACTGAACCAGCCAACTTATTTGTCACCTAATATCGAAGCATAAAAATCATTTTATGATCTGTAAATTAAAGAATAAATCCCCCAGTTTTCATTTAGTTAGAACTGAGTGAGAGGTTCCCCTCAGAAATATGAAGTTCAGCTCAGCAAGGCATCAAAGGGGAAGGGGGGAGGCTTCAGCCTGGATCTTTAGGTGCTACACTTCAGCCCAGAGGCAGGTAAAATGCAAAAGGAAGAGATTTGCATCACAATTCTGCGCCACTTAGCACTGACTTTAAGATCAGACTTTTTTTTTTTTTTTTTTTTTTTTTTTTTAAAGTCTTCAAAAGGCTACCGCAGTTTCAGGAGCCTCGATGCAAACCACAGGCACCTTTACACATCCGACTTGAAGGAAGATGCTGGAAGATAACCCCGTTGTAGGACAGCCTGAAACTAATTCCTGGCATTTTCCTTTGAAAATAAAGCCTCTTGTCTTTCAAATAAGGAGTAGGAGAGGATGACAAAAGAAAAGAAACTTGGCACACCACAGAACTGAGCTCAGCCACGCTTTGTAGTCTCTATCTGCCAAAACAGAACACCCCCAAAAAAAGACCCACACCATCCCTGTAAAAACGTAGGTCGTAGCGAGCTGCTGGGGGACTTCACCTTGAAGCAAAAAAAGTCATTCACTAGAAGAAGTTATTCAGCCAGAGGTTGTCTGTCAAGCAATGAACACGTTTCCCGAGCTGCTCTCTGGTTGTCACACAATTTGCAGTTAGCAGCGAGGTGGCTGCACTGCTGCTGTGCTCCAGCCCCTCAGCACAATTCAGCTGAAGAACAAAGGCTGGCTACAGCTTTACCAAAAGATTCTGATTTTATTTTATTATTTTTTTTTGAGAAAACAAAACTTTGCAGATATTTTGATCCATTAGTAACTTCAGAAAAAGTTAAGCACTCAGCTCACAATTTGCTTTAACTCACGTTCATTCTCTGCTAAAATTAAATGTTTCACTAGGAATTGAAAGTTCAGACAGACTTCAAAAATTTCACTAGTCTTTGTTAGAGCTTAAATATATCAAAATCACATTTTAGTAAAAAAGATTATTTGCAATGTAATGCACACAAGCACCCATCAAGAATTTTGTTTTCACTGCTGAAGCCTGTTTTCAGATGCATTACCTGGTGCTTGTAACTGAACAGATGCATCTGCTCCTCCTCTCCCCTTGTTATTGTTAATTAAGAGCCGTGATTTCTATCTAAATGAGAATGTCATAATAGTTTTCCACAGATAGAACAGAATTTCACAGCTATCTGAAGCACCACACTACACAGACTACACAGCCAGCAGAGAAGTTACAGGATTTGTTTAAAAACACACCAAGGGTGTGCATATTCTGACAGTATTAGCCCTAAAACTTATCCCGGTAACAGTGAAGCTGTTTTCTATAGCACTTTGTGCAATTCAGTAATTTGCTTTCAGATTTAAAAGAATGACTGACAATATTTGAACCGCAAAGGCATGAAGTGGTAGGAAAGATTTTTAGGAAACTTCTTTTTGTAACAGTCTTTTGAAGCACAGGAAGGAATTTTCTCAAACACGTGGACTAAGCACCAAGTCCAGAGGAAAAAAATATTTTTCCTATGCTAAATTAACAAAAATCATCAAGTTCTTCAGTACTCCAGTCAACTCTGCTTTGCTAATATGAAAACTAAACCAATTTGATCATACTATTCGCACTTTTGAAAGGCAAATTTATCATCTTAATAGATCATAAAGGCTACAGGTTATCCCCAACTAACAAATTTCACAACCCATAACCTTCAGTCTGCGAAGGTACAAGTAATTGCAAGCTGCACTAAATACTGAAGCACAGGTCTGTATCTAAACGCCCCATTTGTGAATCACTAACCACTGCTAACATTTCACAAAATAATCAATTTACAGTTGAGGATACACAGTTTCCATCTCCAAAAACCCCCGCACATGTGCGTGTTTGCCCACTTTTCCAGAGACAAATGTTAGAATTAGCAAATGTTTTAAGAAAACTACCAAGTTGCCATGGGTGACCCCCATTTTTAGAAGATGAATATGGTGCCTTGTGCTGCTTTTTTTAAATGTTAATAAAAGTTTCATTTGTAAGAGACAGCAAGCGATTAAGCAGCTGATTAATTTTAAGCAGTTCTTAAACTCCATTTCCTTTGACTGAAATTAAAGATGTCAATAAGACCTCCAGTGGCATCCAGTTCTCAAATTTTTACTCTGTTCAGCAGCTCACGGGAGCGACTGGGATCAGTCCCTCAGTTGTGATGACCAAGACACGTTAAGCTCTGCTCTGTGAAATCCTGGAAATCCCTTTTTATCATGGCAATGACCTGAAGGGAAATCGGAACCGTAAGCAGTGAATCAATGGCACACACACACGAGCCATCAGGCTCCCAGGCCGAAGCCCTGCTTGGGACGGTGATGCGGCATTGAATCACAGCCCCAGCCCCGTCTCGTAGACGATCTCCCTAATATCCACAGCTTAATTTGGAAAAAATGTTTAACTTCACACGGGGATTGATTTTGTCAGGCTCTCTGGCTGTCAAGTGCAGCCCAGACTGCCAGGGTCTGGGGGACACGATGTCACTCCCCTTTTGCTGAAGTCTGGCTATTTGGGCTCGGCCAGCTACAGCAAAACATCCTCTTAGGAAATGCCGGCACTCCGATTCAGAATGAAGACAACAGGGAAGAATTTTTAAATAACAGCAAACCAAACGAAGAGGAAAATTTCATTGTGTGTTTTGTCAGCACAGCCCCGCGCACATTCACTATCTCATCCTGCTGTCCGGGAGCGAGCATGGCCTGAGGCCAGAGATTATCTCCTGCTACAAAAAGGGAGTTCAGTGGCACTGAAGAATGCGATGAACTGAAGGAGGGAGTGTGCTGGGATGAAGTCGTCCCTTCCAGAACCTCCAACTTTGTTTTTTTAAGAAGTATTTCAATTTAAATTGGAGCAGCTATTGACAGCCAGGCCAGGGGACCAAGCACAGGCTCTCACCTTTGAGCAGCTAACAACAGCTGCATGCAAAACAGCAACAACCATCGCACCCAGTACCCATTCCTCCCACACTTTGGGGTCTGCGTTTGATTCACACTTCTGTGTTCCCCATAAGAACATGGCTGAACTCCATCCTGCAAGCATCATGGCATTAGTAGGAGGCCCTGTGTTTGGTTATCTCAACTCTCCGTCCCCCAAGAGAAACTCAAAGCTTTGCTCCAGCACCACCAACCTCTTAAAAGTTTTATAAAGCCTTGAAAAAGAGATTCTAGTGGAAACGTTTCTGTGCCACCAGACAAGTACAAAGCTGATTAGTTTGCATACTGCTCGCTCTCTGAATAGAGCACCTTTCTTCCTGCAAGTTATCTGAACCTGCAATGGTTAATTTTTTTCCAGACAGTGATCTAAACAGGCTTAACGGTTAGTATTTTAATGAGCTGTCATTTCCTGTGCTGATAAAGATTCTCACAGTATTTAAACCATCCATTTCCCTGAGGCTCAGCCAATACCAGGACCCTGCTGCCGTGACTCAGAACGGACCTCAGCCTCCCGGCCTGACTCAGCCATGACAGATTACGCTGCAGCGAGTCTGGCCGGGCTCCCAAGGTGCCCGTGGCTCAAAGAGAGCATTCACAGCAAACCTGGGCTCCAAAACCAGAGGGAGTAAGCACAGCTCTGGCATCCCCCACTGCCGCTGTGGCTTCAGAGCATTTGGTGACAGCTCACTGCGCCCTGCAGCCACAGAAAGTCCATCGCCTTTATGGCCAGGATCAGCAGAGACACTGAGGGTTAAGCCTGGCAGATTCACTTGGTTTTACAAGATGAGGAAAGAAAATATCTGACTTGGAGATTACTAAGCTAAAATTGTTGCCCGTTTGACGTCATTCCTACCTGGCGCTGTGCTCCAATACCCACGTTAACCAAGCCGCCTGCAAAGCATTTTCCTTGGGACATTCTGTTACGCTAAGGCCAATGCTCTCAGAAGTAGGAATTGCAACATCTCTGACCTGGTGGTTCTTAACTCTGCTCCACATTGCTCTTTGTAAGGAAACTTCTCTGCATTTTAAAGATATAGCACGATTTTGGGACAAGCAATTTATAAAAGAAAAAAAAAAAAAGCTTGCTTGTTTAAACCCTACAAGCCTTTTGCAAATAAACTTTTTATAATTCTGCTGTGATCCACTGGAAGGTTTTCAACACCAAAGCTACTCAAATTTCATTCACATCTGTGTCCCTTTCAAGACGCTGACGCCTTTGTTGTGCAGAGCTGATCTATTGTGCAGGGGGTGTAGTACGAGGGCACGGTCCCACAGGTTTCCGATATACCTGTGGGAGGGGAGCCAGTGATTTATGGTACCGAAGTGTCAGGTGTGTTGCAATAAACTTCCAAAAGCACTTGTATCTCAGGAGATTTTAAAGTCACTGCTCATTTATCCACATGCTCAGCCATTTCAGGGTATTTTCAATTGATTTCTGCTACAGAGGTCTTAGTTCAAATGCTGATTGGAAACTCTATTTCAAAATACCCTGTAACAAAAACAGGATACGGCCACCGGATACGGACTTTAGGGCACATATGCAAAACAAAGGTCCCCGAAGCAGAAGGTGTGGCTGGCAGAGCAGGCCTGGCCCCTGTGCTGCTGCTGGAAAGCCGAGCGCTGTAAGGCCATGGAGGTCACCTGGCGGGGCCGTGCTCCGTGGTCATCCCCTGCTGAAGGCCCCCAGAAGGCAGAGGAATTGCAGGGCACGCTCTGAATCAGGAACAGGACTTGTTCCACCCGAGGACATTTTATTTCTGGTGCAGCCCTTTCTGACTGTAGCTTCTTGACTTGCTTATATTCTAAAGAAATACCCTAAACTGATACTTTTTTTTTTTTCCTTCAAGAATTGTGTACATCTTGAAGCGAAGTTTCCAGTTACGTCAGTCGCCATAATTCCACTCGCACTCCTTTCCTACAGGGAACATCGTGCTCCTTGCAAGAATCAGCTGAGATTAAGCCGTGAAGCAAAAAACTACAGCACAGCAAATAGCAGCAAACTGGTTTGTAAAGGCAAGGGTTCAAGTGCCTGTTACCAAAAAACTGTTTTGCTTTAAGACATGCAATTATTCAAACTGGCAGCCGTAACTGGTAAGCATTAAAATTTGTTCCAGAAAAACACCAGATTAAGAAGCCTTTCAGTACCACTGATATTCTGGGCAGCTTTTCAGGTGCGAGCTTGTTGAATTAGAGCTCCCAGCGTTAACAGGGCTTACATGTCTCACCCCTACAGCACGGCATTAAAATTAACTTCTAAATCTGTGGAAGTTCACAATTTTATTATTATTTTTTTTTTTATCATGCGTTTCACTGTCTTGTGCTAAACTTCAAATTACTTTGACGACTCAGTTCATTAACTCATTGACTAAATTAATTTCTACTTCTCTTAAAATTAGCAGAACATCATTTGCTACGGGCAGCAGCTCCCTTCTTTTGCTCCAAGACTTGCCTGCTGCAGCCCAGGATCACTTAGCACACCGGAGGAGCTGCTCCTGGCACTATCAGGGTGCTCAGCAGGGACGCTGTGCCCGCAGGGTGTGACTGTCCCGAGGAGATGCACCCACACCACTTGCCACTGAAGTTCAGCTGCTTCTGAGGTGGAGGCCACTGGGTGCCCACTGCTATATAAAACACATTTCTGAATTTTTTAGATTTTTTTTCCCAGGTTCCAAAATGATGAGCTCGTTTCCACCAAATACAAACAGACCACGCTGAATTTAAAAGATTAAATTTTTCTCATTCTAACATTTACCCCAAATTGATGGCAGACGGCGGTGTGGATGGTATGCGTGGTGTGAGCTTTGAGTACTGCTTCTTTAGGGAGAGTACTGCTTCTTTTCTGGGAATTCTTCATGTGCATTTGAAACTACCACTTCAAAGAAAATATGTTCGTGCTTAAAAGCAACGTGCTTGGTGTGCCTTCATAAACAATCCCGCAGTTGTAGGTAAAGAACAAATTAAGTGAAAAGCCTTAAGAGACAGAAGAAAACCCACAACACATATGATAATTAAACATTTTAAATGAGCTCAGCATCCAAGTATTTTACACGGATGATCAATAAGTGACGAGAATGCAAGACAGAGCTCTTACATGCCACCCTTCCTCATAAAGAGCTCATGAAAGTAATACCACTTGGGAGAAAACACGATCCTCTTTGAGCATTTTTGACAGCAATAACACAACTTTAAACTATTAACTGGTAGAACAGGTTGATAATTACCGGCCTCGGGTAGACAACCAGGATCTTTGGCTCAGCTTTGATTGCAGGACTCCTGCAAGCTTCGGTTTCTGAACCCCTTCCATGCCCCCTTCCCCTCCGCTAGCACTGACCCCGCTCTATACCACGGCTTGCTGCAGCACAGCTGCTGCTTGCCTTGCTGCTGCCACCACCCATCCTTCCTATCACTTTTTTTATACTGAATAATGCCAATATTTTCTTTCTTTCTTTTTTTTTTTTTTAAAAAAAAAAAAACAGCTTCTCAAATTCACACCCCTTTATTTCCCTTTTCTCTCTACATTTAATTAATAGAAAGAGTATTTTGTGATCCTTTTGTATGAAGGCCTAGAGAGATGTAAAACCAAATCACCCTGAATCCTATTAAAGCACAGCATCCAGTAACAAACGCAGACGACTACTGAGCTACAGGCAAGCTCTACAGGTAAATCATTTTTGCTTTTTAACTAGGAATCACATAGTTAGAGACATTCCCACTGGCTTATAAAATCAGATATTCTCAGAATCCACCTCATATCTCAGCTTAATCTCCTGTCTAGATGCTAGCTGTCCCACACATGAATATAGTTGTTATTTTGAAGTATCATGCTCAGACATTTCCTATTGTGTAAAAGCAGTATCTCAGACAAAGGTCTTAAGGCATATTGTTGGATAGAATTTGATTAAAATTAAGTTACTAACCATTAAATAGATCTATATTTTAATTTAGTTTAATGCAAGCTATTGTTTAACTTATTCTATACTTCACTCTAGAAAGAAATTGATGAGGTAATGCTAGCAGACAGATTGGGAGAAGTCAAGGATACCGGGACATTCCAAAAATCTTACTGTCTCTCGAGAACATTTTTTAACTCTGACATCAACCATCTAATAAAATCTGAATCCAGCAGAGGTCTTGTGAATGCATTCTATGTAATTGGAGGCAAAATTATCTCCAAGACAGATGAAGTAGGAAAAAACTACTAGTTTTGGCTCAAAGATCTGCAGGATAAGAAATCTTTGGAAATATACCTAGCTTAGTAGCAGTGTTGATTAAAAACTAGTAGTAAATTGTCTGGTGTGATTAATACTACAAAAATCTAACTAATGATTGTTGAAATTAGCCACATTTCTCATTTTCTTCTTTAAAATATTGAAAGCAACAAATCGATTTGGATGTTACAAAGCAGACGCCCAGTCAGAAGATCAGGAAGTAATAAGGTCAGGATTTGTTTCATTAGTAAACAACCCTAGAACGTTTCTTTTAACGATCCTTTTTCTTTGTATAGCATTACTACTTCGAGTCTACATATTTTAAAAGCAATTATTTCCAGACACTCCTCTCCTGAAAGTGTTCTCGAGGAGTATGGCTTTATTTTTTTTTAATTTGAACTCAGCTATTAAAGTTTGGGTAGCAAAATATCAATCAGTTTGCCCCACATGACAAGTGAAAGACCTTGGAAAAGGAAAAACTCCTTTAGGATTTATTTGTTATACCCATATTAGGTTAAAAAAAAATATTATTGAGATCTAATTTGTTGGATTACCAGGCTTTCACTGTTAACATCAACACTGGATTTGTAAAAGTGCACAGAATGTGATGACTGAACAGGTAGATGAGGCAGAAGTCTGGCACTTCAGTCTTCAATCATCAGTCAAGCCCATGAAGGCAACATCTAATATATTGTTTTAATATATATATTTAAGCAAAAACGCAGCTAATATCAGCTTAATCTTGTTTTAAACCAAGATTTTCACTTGAAAAATAAAAAACAGTAATCAATTACTAAAGAACTCCAGGGAAAAAAAAGACAAGCTTTCTCAAAATTGGCACAGTTTACCCATGAAAATGCTCATTTCTCCTACGAAAAATGAAGTTTAACAGACTGGAGATATAATATTACATAAAAAAACTTTTCAGCCTGACATTTTATGACAAATTTAGTATTTTATATAAGGCAATTCTAATTATGTAAGATGTTTATCATCATTTTGAGACACTGCAAACATCACAACAGTCCTTTCAGTTTTTGTCACAGGATCCCAACACAACACTGAAAAAAAGTCAACAAAAACCAGTGCATTTGCACTCAACAAGTGTAGCAAGCTATAATTAATTGCTGTATCGTATTTTGGGGTGAAAGTTAAATGTAGATATCAGATATTCAGGCCATCTGACCTTCAATGCTATTATGTTTCTTGAAGCACTTGAAGCCTTTCAGGTGAGGAATGAAGTTGCATAGAAAACCTGAGCTAGCAGTTAGCCAAAGGTGGCACTTACAAGCAAAGCACAGTTTTCAGCACATCTGATTTAGCTCCTCCAGTATTTTTCCACTTAATGAGTGAAGGTATTAGTGTGTTAAAGAATTACTCACCCAATTAGGGACACCATCTGCTCCACTATATGTTTGCTGAATGTTATAATAACGAAAAGTTTCTGTAGGAAGGAAAACGTCAGTTAGAGAAATGTTTGATCAAAGGGGAAGCAAAGACAATGGTGTACAACAATTTATGTTCTTTTCCAATGCAACTGCTTCTCCAGCACTTAGTTTTCCCTTCACTTTTCTGTTTTTCAGTACTCTTTTCAAAAATAGGCAGAAGAGAGCAAAGCTATTTACTTTATTATTCTATTTCCTCATAGATCTCGTTTCTTGCAATGTTTTTGTAGCCTGTGTCACTAACCATTCGCATCCTCCCCAAACTTAAATTCCCAGAAGCCCAAGGTCATTTTACTCCGTCAACAATGTTTTAATGGAAAAACAGTCAGCACTGTGCAGAAAAATTCACATCCCATTACACAAACACACGGACTTAAAGATCACAGAGATGAAAAAATGATAGCCCCCTTGTTCACGTGCTTCAGAGAGAAGCAAAACAAAGAAACACCTAGTGAAGAACAAGTAAGAGCCATTGGGTACCTTCAGAGAAGACCAACTTCAGGGAAGATAGATAATCCATTGCATTAGAGAATGATAATTTGAAACAGAATAATTTCAGTAGAAGACAGTTCTGTAACACATGGCTTATTTTCCACAAAAAACAAGTGTCTGTAATTTTACCTCTCCCTTCTCTTCTGTCATGTTAATTTTTTTAAAATAGCTTTTGCTAATTCCTTGTGTCACATTCAATAGCGTGTTTGTTTGCAAAGAGCGAGCAAGACTACGTCTAGATGTACCTATACACACAAACAGTTCCCACGGTCTCCTTAAATGAATTTAAACATGATCTAATGAGAAGCACATTCACTAGTATGGAAATAAGGGATGTGATAACAACTACACAAAAATGATTTTGTGGTCCAGTGGAAGAGACCAGTTAAAAGCAGCTCCAGGATGGCCACTGCAGAGTCTGTTACTTCCTGTCTAGAGAAAGGTTTCATTAAAAACTTGTTCTGTGACTGTTACATTTCCTAAATTCCAAATTGCAGCAAGATCACTGAAAAAAAATAATCAAGGCTATTGCACAAGAGTACACTTGAAATACAACATCACAGAAAACAGAATTCTAATAGCTAAACATATTACAAAATACGATGATTTACCAACAGTGCAAGAGACTGGATTTTTTTTTTTTTAATCTTAAATTTTATCTGGGTGTAGAACACTACGTTCCATAGCAAACAATCTCCTATCTAAACAAGGCAAAAAAAATTAAAGGAATATTATACAAATACTAGTTCACTTTTCTATGTTGCCAGAACAAATTCTAACAGCACACAAGCTTAAAAGCAGAAAAAATCAGGGAACACTAAACAAAGCATAGAGGAAAAGTGTTGCTTTCACAGTAAGTGAAAGAATATTCAGATTTATTTGTTACCTTCTGTTTGAAGACTACACAAATAAAACAACCATTTACCAAAAAAATGAGAACAAAGAAGGGGTGGGGATTGAAGTCTTGTTCAGGGCAAAAGGAAGAGATTTTTAAGCAGCTTGAGGGTAGTAGGCAAATAATTTTATACTACTAAGCTTCTGCTTTTTTAAAAAGAGTGACAGCAAAGATTTCCAAGCAACAAACCTACAGGCACTGCAGAGTCCTATGGAGATATTTTAAGCTGAAAAGCTCAGCCTCTAGCATCTCTAACCTACCGCTGAAAGCTCAGTCTCTAACCATAACTGTATCATCAATTATATCACTCTACTTGTACTAACCACGCTGCCAGCAATTAACAATTGTCAGGGAATCAATACTTCATTTTTTATTTGACAAAATGGTGACACATCTTAAAAGCAAGACTCAACAATTTTTAAAGCTACTTGAGATTCTGATTGCCAAATTCAGAACATCCGGTAAGACTCTGAGTTAGCAAGAAAAATCAAACAAGCCTCTCTGAAATCAGGCCCTTTCATAATAACATGGATTGAACAGACCAAAAATCACTAACCACGCCTGAAAATTGCAGATGACACTTCCAAAAACATACCCTTGGAGTGCCTTCTGCAGGGAGCAGGGCCTGGAAGGAGCACGGCTCTCTCTATACATTCAGCTGAGGGAGCATTTAAAAAGTGCCGCTTAACTGGTAAAGGCTAGTTGCAGTGCTCTTTGAAACGAGTATTTGTTACCAAAAAGGCAAGTTCATTATGAGTACGAAGTCCTTTCAGTCTGGTAAAAACCGTAGGTAAATAACTTGGCTAACCACCAATTTCCTGAGTGGTGTAGGCAGCGAGCTCATTAGTTTGTAGCTATAAATTATTCAGTTGCCTCAGTTCTAAGTGAAGGAGCCTAGCAGATTCTTTATTGTAAATCCTCCGCACCAAATTAATTTCCATTACTTCAGGTCAGGAAAGGAGACTCCAGAATTCATTACGGAGTAACACAGTGTAACAGGAAAAAAAAAAATAAAATAAAAAAAAAGAAGAGAAGTGTTCAGCCCAGAGCCCTAAGGGAGCTGTAGCATCTACTTGCCTGGATGTGCATTTTAATTACTGCTTTCCCAATCAGGGTGGCACCAAAGAAGGTCCAGAAGGGAACCAGAAAGTGTCCACATGTTATCCCGGCCAGGTCAAACAGAGGGTTTGGAATCTGTAAAGTGCAAGGGAAAAAAGCTCCTGAATTGCAGTATTTAACTTAGAAGAACAGGAATACTACAGACTCTGAAAAATGTACATTTTCCCCTTCTTCAACTTAATTCAAAACTCTTGTGTTTTAATACTTACAAAAGTATTAAAGTTACACCACATAACTTAAGTCTCAGAGACTTAACGAGACAATGTCCCAGACAACTCCACTGACAGTCCCTCCTCGCCCCTTGACTTTAAAAGAGCTAGCAAAGTTTTCCATCTGAAACGCACAGAAACCACAGTAAAGCCATTTTGAGTGATTTATCAAATTTTCTCACTGACAAGCACATCACTCCTGGAAGCCAGTGTTCAAAATTATCTCCAGTGATTTCCATCTGAGAAAATACATTAAAAACTGGCATTTATGGTCATATGTATCCAGTTTAAAAGCACTGATTAAATTTTATTAAGCATATGCATTTCATTTAAAATTAGAAGTTGTTTTTTTTATTGTTAAATCCTTGGCTTGACATTTGGTATTGTGATACTATCTGTAAAATATTTTTGAAGTTAAACCAAGAAAGAATCCAAATTCCAACCTTTCGCACTCAGCACAAGGGCTCTCGGTCTGAATAAAGGGAACATACCCCGTGTGTTTACAGTAGCAGTGCATCACTAATATCCTGCAGCACTTGGGTTGTTTTGTTACACAAACAAACAGGGAGTGTAGATATTTAAGCCTATAAAGAATAATAACTTTGACTGACTGAAATCTGCGAGAAAGCTTACGAGGGTTATACTTAGCTGTTATAGACTAGCAATTCAAATTTATGAGCACCCACAACACCACCTGCATAGGAAGAAATCTGAAACGGTCTCTAACCATGCCCCGAAACGGTCTCTAACCATGCCCCACTGCAGCTAAAGTGATCCTGTACCTCTGACAGCTGTCTTCGGCATAGGAGGAGGCTGGTAAATTATTTACTTATGCCAGTGCCAGATAATTTTGCTCTCCTGAGCCAAGTCTGGTCTAGGTCTCCAGTAAGTTCTTTGTTGGTTGGTTTAGTTTTTTTGGTTTTTTTTTTTTTTTTCCCCTCTGGTAAGTTCACAGCACATTTTAATGACTGCATTACTCTCACCACAGAGGGAGCAGCATGCTTTAGGTACAGGTAACTGTGGGTATCACCAGCACGTTAAACATAGCACAGTAAAAAAGTTACTTGAGTCCACATTGGGGTGTATCAGCAGGTCAGTGAGGTTTTCTCTTTGTTTGCTTTAAAAAAAACAAGAACACCACACATGTGCAGCACTGAGAGCTGCCCGAAATGCCCAGAGATGGGAGGGCAAAGTCTCCCAAAACACAGCAAGGATCTTGATCTCTGCCTCGCTCTGCTCCTTCCCACAGCTGCCTTTACACAGGAATTAGCTTCAAGACAATAACACAGTTTTCTTATTGCCACTAAACATTACATTCAGGTGATTTCACTGGATAAATTCGCAAAGCTTTAAGCTCAATCTGAGTTTTCACGTAGCATTTAGAAGCCATCCCTTGACATGCAGCCAGGGCAGCCATTACATTGGCACTTCACAAGCAAGTTCTTCTCTTCCCTTTCACTAGTCACAGAAATACTTTCAGCTAAGATACTGTTTAAAATCCAGAAGTAAGAGGGCAACAATAATGTGGGCAGGAAAGGAGATACCTTCTAGCACAAGGAGAAGCAGCAATGAGCAAGAAGAGCCCTGAAAAAGTCCAGAAGCTGGTGGGGAAATGCACAAGGGCAAGCAGCACACATGGGGGGTGCCTTCCTCCTCTACAGGTGCAATAGAAAGGGACAGCTTCAAATCCCTCTGCTTGTTTCAGTGCCTCTCCCTTTTTGCTGCTACTCTGCCTTTATTCTGTAACCACATTTACAAATCCTCAGGTGCGCTGCAGTGGATCCGTGATTCCCCATCCCTCCCGACCCACAGCAACCTGTGTAAGCAAAAGGAAGCTGGAGCTCAGAGCTCACTGAAGAACAGGGCACCAAAAGTAGGGAAGAAGTTAAGCAAATACTTAAATAATACTAAGCAGGAACACTGAAGAGCTTACACATCTCCCCTCATGTCTAGCAACTCCTTTCTCACGTTCCCTACTAGCCCACATGTCACCTTGTCCAGCTACCCCAGTAACTCATCCCTGCCGTCCCGGAGCTGTTCTCATTACACAAGTCAGACCAAACAGCCCGTGCCGCGAGCGATGTCTCACAAGATGGTGACTAGAGAACAGTGAGTCAGAGCCAGCCAAGGAGCAGTCTCAGAGCTTACTGGACGGAAAGATTTAAAGAACAGCTTGTAACCTACGTGCCCACTCTAAACAATAAGACAGTTCAAAAGATTCGTAAACAGAGGTTGTGTGCCAGCAACTGCAATCAGCTTAATTCTTTCCAGCTAACACAGGTTACTTGCATTTGAGCAAATAGTTAACATTGTAATCTCTACAGTTTAGGAAACTAAGAGGGACTCTAGACAAGTGTGGAATTAATACCTCATCAGCTGAGCAGCTGGCTAATGGTTGTGGTTATTCCAGAAGAATGGGATCACAGAGAACCTGCAATCCCCCCTTTACTGTAATCACATCTCTGCATTTGTGTGTGGGAGGGAAGAGCAAGGCACGTCATTCCTACCGGTTTTCATCAAGCTTCCAGGGAGAGGTTTAAACCTCAAACAGTGTGGTATTTTCACACTCCAAAAGAACAGTACTAGCCTACTTAAAACACTAAAATAGCATCAGTGGAGATGCTCACACATCTGTGTTAGAAAAAAAACACTATAAGTAGTCTGCAGTTCAGATAGCCACTACTGAAATGCTCTCCTGCATTCTGCTCTCCCTGGTTCTTAGTAACCCAAAGTCACCTCCTAAACAGATTTAGGAGGACTACTATGGACAAATATCCTGGTCAGGCTCTGTACAGGAAGTTTTTCCACTCTTTTAATTCATGTATATCTTTGAATCTGAACATGTCGAGCACTGTAAGATACAGGACACGCATCTAAAGAAATAATACAGCTCCAGCAGATACTAGAGGTTAACAGCCTAGCTCTTGCTGTACCCTGCCAGGTAACAATCTGGGCTGGGAAAGTCACAAGAGGATAGCTGTCAGGGGAGCTAGGGCATACAATTTGATCTGCCAAACACCCACTAACAGAGCAGTGAGCATTTGCCTCTGTTAGAGAAGACATGGCCTCAAACTAATGGCAGGAACATGCCTTGTCTGAAACAGAAACATCAGAAACTTCTTCAGTTTTAGGAATTGCTCTATCTTTCAAAAAAAAAAAGCCACCCAAAAACTCAAGGGATCCCTCTTGCACAGTAGCACAAGTAGGACTATTCTAAATTCACTATTTGTCAAGGAGAATGAGTGTCAAGAAGCCCAACGGTAAAGCTGATGAAAGGGATAGCAACTGTTAGCTGTGCATTTATGCAGAATTCCCTGGGTTTGGTACTAATCTAGGACTGGAGTTTCTCCATGCTATTGTACTCGCCAGTACCACAACCATCCCACATCCCTAAGCACCACAGAAAACACAGAAATAACAAACAAGATGTGAAGATTTATATGGACTCAAATAAAGCAACCCACAGTTCACAGCATTAACTTCGCTGCAGTACCATCTGTGACTACAACCCCCCTGTTAGTGAAATGAACTTACTGAAGCGCAGGCCAAAATGCCGAAGAACCCAACTTTCTGCACCAGGTTCTGGACAGCCAGTTTAGCCCGGGAAGCAAAATCCTGCCAACAAGAAAACAAAGGCATTAATGAGGCAAAACCCCAAATGAACACACCTCAGAGTGTATGTGCTTGCAACGTCCTCCATGCTTTGGGATTTTCCGATTTGCAGTTGGATGAATTTTTGCAACAAAAACAAAGTCAGTTTGAAGTTCTGGGCTTAGAGGGAAGAAAGAGAAATTGACGATGCTTGGTGTGAAAATCTGACCACCCACATGTAGTGAGTTTTTAGTTTTCCTTACAGATTTGGTTCGTCAAACTCTGCAAGTGGCACTAAGTTCACTTTACTATGGAAACAGGTTTCTAGTACTTCTTTCCACCTCTCTCTGAATTGCCAGTGCCACTATTCCACTATTACCTTATTCCTTAAGCAAAGAGAGGGAATTAATTCCTTCAATACCATCTACAATGATAAAAAGGTACTTTCTCAAAACACAAAGAATACAATATGCCATTATCTGTTTGCAAACCCAGGTTCTTTTTCAGAACAGCTAACTCTAGGTTCTCTCTAAAGCAGGTCTGTAAAGTTCATTAAATCTGTGGAGTTAAACCTAGACTACTCGAAAAGAAACAAAGGTGGCTGACCATGTAACATCTGAGCTATTCTTTATGAAGTCAGACTATGAACATGTTGCCTACTTTAATTTTGTGATCACAAATTTCAAGCATATTCATGGCAAACTCAAGAGTCTCAAAGTTTACCACAAATAGTAAACATTTTTGAAAAGCAAAAATAAAGATTTCTCACAAGCAGCTTAAATTCATTTGAATGTGAGAAGTGATTTCAGGAGAATAAAATTCTTGCAAAGTAAAACTGTCCAAGAAGTTAAAAACAGGGTCAATGTTATCTGCTCAGGCTTGGCAACAATAGTTACACAAGGCTGAGTATCTTTGGTAAAAGCTAGCTTTAAAAATAAATTATTAAAAAAGATTAAAAATCTACCAATATGTAATGAATATCTAATATGTAATGATTTTCCAGGAACAATATTCAATGATTTGTATGTTGTACAACACTGTTAAGATAAATTTAACAAGGAAGTACCACATCAGTAATTAATGCAAGATAACTACAAGATAATCCAGAAGAATTCAATTTATGCAATTTTAACTTTGTTACAATTCTGTTGAAACCATCATTACTCCATACCAGTGCAAGTAAATTACAATTACTTCACATTCCTATTAAATTCTAATCTACAGAACTGACATAACTTTTAATGCCAGATTTAAAAAATCTGTGAGAAGGCCATTTGGTATGATTTTACACTCTTTTCAAGTGGTAACTGTTCACCATTTCAAAGCTTTAAAAATAGTTAAATTCTTAAATTAAAAACAATTATTATTAATATCAGAATAATTATATTATTTATAGCTCATACTTGAACAAAAAAATAAATACTGTAATTTAAAGAAAAAAGCCAAATAAACGAGACTTCCTACATCTTCCACTGGGACATTTTTAACCTGAGGAGAATACAAAAGGCTTTTGGAATATCCTCCACGGGGCAAATTTGCTATCTTCAACCCAGAGTAACAATTCAGGATTACATGATCCAGCCCATGAATGTCTTATTGCAAAATGGAACACAATGAAATATTTACACTGTGTCAAAAAGCAGTTCCTGATATTATTCTATTTAACTTCTAGGATACGTGCAGTATGCACGAATAACCAAAACCTGCTCCTGGGGGGGCTGATCCCAACCTCTTGAGCTTATGTTAGTACAAACAGGTCTAGGGGATGCCTGCCTGAGACAGAAAGTACAGTTTTAATGCTTTTCAGTTAAGAGTGCATTTTTGCAAAAATTGTCATTTGTAACAAAAAACGATAGCTTAGCAGTGAACTACATCCAAAGATCTTGCAACATCAAGGGCAGTTCCTACCCAAACTAAAATTCCCTCATCATTATTTTCTAGTTAGTAAATAAAACCACAGCAAGCTAACATACGAGCACAGATAACGGGTCAGCAGCAATGTCCTAAATCCCACTGAGGATTTAGGACATGAACTGAAAAGGATGCGAGACTCTCAAGTGTGATCACAGAGCTCTCAATAAAGGCAATTAAACGTGGCACACGAAGGGATAACAGGGATTCTAACTCCTGACCAAGTGCAAAAGCAGAAATACATTTTCAGTTTCTCTACTATTTAGTTTAAAAAGTTATGCTTCAGTGTACTTTTTCAGTACCACTGTCCTTTCAATGGCAGATTTTTTTTTTTTTTTGCAAAGATGAACTGAAAAAGCAGTGCCATCTCTGTAGGGATTTCATAAGATGTCTCCTCCGTACTAACAGGGCTGAATGTGACCATGAGAGTTTCAGTTCCTACTTTTTTCACCATTTCACAATGCTCATGGGGTTACAACAACATTTGCACTTCAATAAGCCAATCTAAAAGTTTTCACAGCTCTATAAATCTAATACAGTATATTTAAAACAATACATTATTAATACAAATTATTCAGATACACCCATGATATACTTCAAGGAAGTAGTTTCTAGTCTAATTTTAACATATTTACCCATTATCCTAAGGACTGTATTTTGCTAGGACACTGTTGTATTAATGCTCACAGGCTGGAACTGGAAAGAAACTCTCACAAGTTAACACTGGCAGTGCAGACGGTTTAATAAACTATTTATTATTACAATTACTAATAGATTGTATTAACCTAGTGTAAGCACAACACATTTTTCATCACATTTCTTAAAAATAAACAGCTTCCCTCATGAGATGTCTAGACTAGTGCAAAATGAAGGCTGCCTTAAAACTTTATCTCCAGCAAGACATTTTTTGCTTTGAAAACAATAATCAAAGTGTTGAAAAAAGCCTAACAAATAAATTTGTCTCAAAAAACACTACAAACATTTTTCTTACCTTATTAATTCATATTTTTATTATTATTATTATTTAAGTTTTTACCCAGATTGTTTCCTCAAGTTCTTGTTATTTTATTTTACATTCATTATCTATTATGAAGTGCTCCATGGAAAGCACAGCTACTGCACTTAAAATTTCAGTGAGGAACTTGCAATTTGCCTTCCTTTTTCAAACTTTCCAAATAAGCCAAGAGAGATAACCTTAGGATTTTTTTTTCTTATTTGTCATGATCTAATGTAATCACAGATACAAATAATTTGCATGGCAACATACACATCAGGGTTACTACAGACATATATTTGCAGTTTTTACCCTTACTTTAATGTAAACGAGTTAAGAAATAGTTCTGTTTGGTTGCTTCCTTAAATTTCATTTGTCAAATCTTTGCAACATCTGCAATAATAAAAACCCTTAAAAGTTTCATTTCTCAGAGAATACAATCATCAGTTTCACAACTTTTACCTATTTCACAATATATTTTTTTCTGTTTTAAATCCTGCATAGGGAATAATCTTTAATTTTTTTTTAGAAATTAAAGCAAAACAACTTTCATAACTTACTGCTTTAAAAAAAATATTAAAAAGACATAAAAGTTCAGCTACTTACAGGCAAAACATATTCCCCCAAAATTAAAGTATCTAGACTGGACTCGACTCTCAGCTAATATGATTCATTCGCTACAACATTTCAGGATACTTTTGCTCACTATGTTCCTTTCAAAGATGATTTGTTCTTTTTTTTTTTTTTGGTTTGGAAATAGATTTCCTGTGACTGCTGCAATACAGGCAAAGGAAGGTTAAATGATTAAACATTACTTCATTGGGTTAATCATCAGATCTCAAGAACTGGAATGGAAATAAGAGGCATAAAAAGGTCAGTGCTGAAATACTGATTCACAAGTCTCAGCTGGCGGCTTGAGGAAGCTTGCTTCATATCTGCCTTTAGTAAAATGGCACATTTTATTGATAACAGCATTTCATTACTGTGTTCGAGAAGCAAAAAAAAAAACTCTCCTAAACCTCCAAACCTAAATGGATCTAGTAAAGAGAAATTACATGGTTTGCTGCTAAGTAAACGCTGCATTGTGATACAGCTTCGAGTAGAGCCATAGTCCTCAAGAATGGACCACTTACCCCCAGAAAACAGTCCTGCTGCTGGAAAAAAGTGAACGGACACACTCATTTTTAGCTACGAGGCTTCACCTTGTTCTTCTACTTTATCTTGCTTCCATTTATAATTTAAATCTTTAGTTCTTCTTTCTGCCTTCATTGTAAAATAAAATGCACAAGCTTTTCTGTATTTGATGATTGTAAATCATCAAATTAATTTCTGTAAATGATGATTGTTTCACTGGATTTAGTTATCAAGCTCTAGCAGAAAAAAATAATTTTGATCCTTTTTCCTTTCATAACATTGATACAGTATCAGAACACAGAATGGTCACAATTTGCTGTTCACAGAAGTTACTCCCTTGAAAGACTACGAAGAGGGACGATTGTGCAATATAACAGCTTATTTTCTAACAAAGTTGCAATCAGTTGTTAGGAGCATCAAGAAAGCTGTGAGTCCAACCAACCTTCCTTGATGACAGCTGTCAGCCTCTGAAAGAGGCAATCCAGAGAGAGTTTGATTTGTGGTCCACAAGAACATTTCACTACCCATTTTTTTTCTGTGATAAATACATTAAATACTTTACAAATAAATTGTAAACGTGCTATAGCCACCAATATACCAATAAGGAGGAGGCCAGTAAGGATGGGGAGGTAGTATTGTAAGAACGACGCTAAAATCAATCACAATTTCATAGTGCATGCATTCTCTACTAATAAGAGCAGTGCCATAACACAGGACTGGGGAAAATCAGTGATGCCAGTGTGAATGCAGTTACTGAAGTAGGATATTAATTACTTTGCCTTAAATGGCAGCCTTTACAAGTCCAAAATAGATTTCTGGAAGGCTTGGGATGGGTTATGCCAGATCTGCTACTCTAACAAAAAAATCATGAATTAACATCAAAATGATATCAAGACAGAGAAACAGGGATCTGAAGTGAATGTGTTGCACCTCGATGGAACAGGTCCACTACAAACAATGACAGCAAAGCTGCTGTAAAGAAGGGCATTTATCCTGCTGCCAGCAGGCTCCCTTGATGCGAAGGCACAACTTGCACATGAGGAAGAAGCAGATAATCCCCCAGCATTTGAGCCTAATACATGTTATGGATACAGTATTTTTCTTAGCAGAAACTAAGTTTAATTATACAAATAATAATCTTCAGAGGAGAACATTCTTCTCCGAAGACTGAAGACAACATGTGCAGCTACCGTCTCAGATTATTAAAATTATAAATTCCTTAACATTTAAAAAGCTGCCTACAAAGACAGTGCTCCTTTTCATGTAAAAATCTGAGTTATGTTAAAAATGAGCTGCACAATATTTTGTTTCTTCTGGCTTTCTATTACAACACAATGGAATCAAACACAACTTATGGGAGAATGACCATTTGTGGTTAGGCAATGAATTCTAGAATTTCAGAGGACTGGGAAGAATTATTAACTCATTGAAATAACATATTAACTGCAGAAGAGCAGTTTTCAAGAAGGCAGATAGCTACCTATGGGCTGAGAGGTTACACCACACATCCCTGCTAAGAAAGCAGCAGCTCAGCAGCTATGTTTAATGATCAACGCAGGAACCTGGAGTTAAGATGAAGGGAACAGAGACCAAGATACAGTTGATAGCCAGTGCCTATCGCTGCAAATAGCTCATTACTCAGCGACCAGAGAACCCATTCCATACGTCTCCTGCAAGACATCAAAGGTGACAGGTCTGAGTAAGGCTCCAGTAAGCTGCCAAGAGGAATATTCTGACAGCGGTGCACGGCGGTACTGATCTCCTGCTCCCTCAGCTGCGGTGACTCTCAGTGTCTGAATGTGTCTGGGAATGGCTGTGGTCCTGAGCCTCTGCTCTAGTTTTCCCCAAAAATACTTCCAGGTTAATGCAAGTAAGGTGCAAACTGAAAAGGGGCTATTTCCATCTTGATACCTGGAGAGAAGAGGGTGTGAGAGGTAAGGTTTAAACTTACTTATCGCTAGAAACTCTGGGGAAGAAAGGCCCTAAACATTGGAAAATGAGCTGCCAAAACACGAAGTTAAAAAAAGGTTTTCAAGAATTATTGAAAGCAGCAAAGGGAAGGTGGCAGAGCAAGCACTGAAGTTTGACAAAAGGTATTTGTATGTGACAAGCACAGGACAGACATCCTGTGGTAGGAGGAAGGGCTTGAATTCTAAGCCTGAGAAAATAAATAAAAATAAACTGTACTTCACAAGAAGACTTTTTTTTTCTGAGACACTGAATCTGGACAAGGAATAGTGTAATCATATGGGTAAGTTACAAGAGAAATACATGTCCAAGTTGAAGATGAAAACACAGTTTCAGATATTACAATATGAAGTAGGATGAACAGCAATGAAACGGGGACCTCGCCTTTGTAGGTTTACTGAAGCACTATAGAAAGACAAAGAGCAGTACCTACAAAACTTCTTCAAATCTTTGATAGAGGCACTTTAATGACGTGAAGTTAATGAGATTTCAAAGCATTATTCAGAATATTTGTACGCAAGGATGAGTAGGTACTATATACAAATCCCAAGGGAAACAAACATACAGGTGAATTCCTCTACTAGCCTTTGCTAGGACCAGGACACTGAGCACACACTGTTGAGGGAAATACACAGATCTACTTCCACACCTGTTTGTATTCAAATTCTTGAGGATGCTTGGATGTTAAGAGGGTGACATTGCCATCAGTGGCAGTCTGAAGGAAGAGGAAGAATGTTGTTTCTGTCTTATCATGTGTCCTACAGAGCAGTACCTCTTACCACATCCACTGCCACCTCTCTGCTCCAATCCACATGCCAGGTCTGTGCAGTGGCATGAAGCTACACGTGCCCTGGGACACTTCAGTTTTATAGTGGTGCATGAAGGCATTAAATAAAATCCTGGAGGCGGCAAAGCCACTAGGACAGTCCAGCTTCAGAACAGAACACCCAGACAGGTGATGCCATCTCCAGCCATGGAGGTTTTCAAGACCAGACTTGGTAATACCCAAGGAACCTGACCTTATCTCATAGCTGACCCTGCTTGGAGCAAAATTTGGACAAAGACTGCCTAAGGTCCCTTCCAGGATGCATTCTTCCGTGATTCCAGAACGAGATAGGAGCAGCCACCTCCAGAGAGAAGAATGAAGCAGCAGAACATCCTATCACTCCAGTTCCCACACATCACACGTTGACCTCTGCAGCCTTTGCTTCTACAGTTGAAAGTGTGTGCTGGCAGTGCCTCCACCAACGTACTGGCTGCCTAAAATACCACTGCAGCTGCACAGCGAGGGCTCGTTTATCTCAGGGCTGCAACTGCAATTAGCTATTATGGCCACAGGTCTGCCAAGCTAGTTACAGTGACATGATGTGTACAGCGCCATGCCAGGACATTGTCAACTTTTTTTTTTTATTTATTTAAGTTATAAAGTCCTATTTTGGGGGGTTTAAAATTCAGGCACTGCAAAAAAAAAAAAAAAAAGGATACAAGATGTCTAGAATTAAGCAAGTCACTTTACTTCAGCCATCATCATCGAGAAAGGAAGCAACTTTTGATAACCAGACAAATAGACTGACCTTTCCAATCCCTTACAAAGCAAAGCTGAAGTCACCAAAGTCAGTCAAAAAAACCAACTATATTCTTGCCCCATAGGGAATTTAAAAATAAGTTAAGGAAGAAAGCCCATATACAGAAAAAACACTTGTGTAATAAAAGTGAGCACTTCTAGACACAGCTGACAAATCCTTTTGCACTTGCAAGTCTTCCTACTCAGCAGATGTGCAGCGCTAAGCATACCTCTCGCTCGTTCACCCTGGGAAGTAGCTGAGGTTCCCAGACAGCTCAGAGAAGTGGTCTGCATACCAGACTCTTGTACAACACAGATATTTAAACAGTGTCTGAAGCAGGAAAAAAAAACTTGCTGTTTTCTTATGATACCATAATTAATTTGTATCAGTTACTGAAGGCTCTCCCGGAAAAAATATTTTTGAAGCAGCTCATCTGACCCCAACTTCTGATTGAAAATCAGAAAATTAAGATCCCAATCTTTAACTTGTTCTTTGAAGTATTTCTAGGTCAACTGCATTTTAGAAGCTACTTTTCTAGCACTGTAATGCAGCCACTTATCTGTCCATATAAAGTTTTTTTTTTAAAAAAAAAACTATATATAACCATGAAATTGAGACAAACTTGAATGTTTCAGAAGAGCCCTATGCAGCAATGTGACAGGAACACCCCAGCTTTACTCCCTAGAAAACATGTAGACAACTAATTTTATTTTCCTCCCCTCTGATCCAAATCTCCCATAACACCTCACCGAAGCTGTAGAGGTTTATTGAGTAGCTGCTGCTTTTTTTGTACGGATCAGAGAGCTGAGAAAAGCCCATATGACTCTGAAAGAGTGAAACACAATTGTCCAGGACCAGTTTGTTCCCTTAGAAAGTTGTACCAACCATTGCCAACCCGGGCGAACAGGGCATGCAAACCCAATGGCAGAGCGCTTCTCCATACTCCACAGCTGCAGTACAAAAGCAGCATGCAAGACTTCCAATAAACTTGGTGATAATCTTTATTAAAATATTAATTTCTACTGCAAAGTGAGGTATTTGTTGGTGTAGAAATTCCTCTGAGCTAACAGCCTCAAACCAAGTGAAAATACTACCAAGTAATCCAGATTTCTTCAGTGGTTTGACTGTTACTGATTTATGTACTTTCACACTAAATATTAAGAAGACAGAGGGCCCTGTAAATGAGTTGTAGCTAACGGAGGTATCACAAAGAACAGCTCAAAGAAGAACATGGAAAAAAATCATCTCTAGATTACCATTAGCAAACCCTCGTTGCTGTTTTTTCCTTATCTGTAAGCAGGTGTGCAAATGAATAGAACAATGCAGGCACAAGACTGCCCTATTTTCTTGCCAGTGTCCAAAGAAATCCAGCAAGGAGGTGGCTTACACATTTGTTACTCATAGCTCCTATTGTCTACCCTGTGCCTATCTTAACTCTTTGCTACCCCTTTTCTGAGGAAGTTCCTGGTAACAACAGTTCCCTTACTTAAAGCTTTCACTGACCCATTCCAAAGGTTATCTCAACTCACTAATTTTGGTGAACAATTTAAAGTAAAGCTAATGCTTGATAGTTCAGCACAGTTTATTATATTTTCTGTGAAAAACATCACATTATGCTATTAGCTTACTACTACCAGTCTGCTGTCTCACTCTCAAGCTATAGCATTTGTACGAAGTTTCTGGAGAGAAGCTTCAAGCTTTGATTAGTTTTGAGTTTACATTTAATTACGGGCCAAGATAAAAGCAGGGAGAGACCTCCCATACGTGCATTAACAAAAAGCACCCAGCAAACAGCAGGAACGCGCGGTGTGCAGACAAGCCTCCTGGTGGCCACCCATCAGGCAGCCTAGACCAAACACCAACCTCCTCCTTGTACGGCACAATTAATAAAGAGAGGAAGCTGATGAGGAAAAGGGGTGACTGGAAGAATGAGCAAGGAAAATTATGAACGGAATTTGATGTTGGGTTTAAACAAGTTATTTCTGGGAAAGAAAAAAAAGAAGTCGATGTTTTCCAGTTATTGTACGCGACTTTACCACTTCCATTTTTATCATAACTACTTTATAAAAGCCTGCTTGTGGTCTGCTCGAACTTCTTTTTTCTTCTAAAGAATACCCTTAAAGCCTTTTGATTAAACCAGCCAGCAGCCAGGGAATCCTTTACAGGCAGGAACTTATCAGATACTAATTGTTAGTTTAATCGTGGGAGAGATCCATTTTTAATTTGGCGATCTCACTTTACGCTGCTAATTAAGTAACATTTTGCTTATTAGACGAACCTAATCATTCCATTTCAGTGAAGTCACAGTGTCGTGTCAGAACACAGTGCTGGGTTCTCCCAGTAACCATGGCTGGGTGTGGTAGCCTACTTTGTTCTGCTTCTGCAAAGAGAAACCCCGCATTAGGACGTGGAAAAGCAATCCAGCTCAAGGCACAAGACCTTTCAGAAATGCTGGAAAGATGGGTTTAGCATGTGTCTAACTGTCACTATCGCAAAGTTCATCAGTTTAACTCCTTGCAGACAAGAAGCCGGCTCTCCGAGCAGGAAGTTGTTCGGTGGAACTCCTGACGCAATGCAAACCGAAGCAGTTGCAGCTTAGTTTAATACAAACCCTCTTGAGTCCACGTTGACAAATTCTTTAACAAGCCCTGTGGTTACAGGGAAGCTGGTTTCAGTCTGAGTCACTCCTGTTCAAACAGTTTACTGGAAATGGAGGGGAGGGGGAATTTTCAGAGAAGTCATGTGATGGCCAGACAAACCACAACCAGTAAAGGTTCAGTGGAGTCAAAAACAGGTCCCAGCAACAACCGGCATTCAGTGTGCAGATGGCACTCAATCCTTTACAACGAGCCCTGCTGCATCCCAGCACTTCTATGGATTTAACCCTTTTTCACGTTTGTATTCCTTCAAGGGCAAGACGCAGTTTGGGAAGTAAACAAACAGCAGCGACTGATAGTAACACAGGCAACTAGAAAATATTTTTACATGGAGATTTGGCTGCAGGGATACTGCACAGAAGCAAAGCCTAATGTGCAAATCATTAGTTCTTCAAAATATGCTACTTAATGAACCCAAACACTTACAGTCATTAAGGCTTAGATATACAGCATAGATAGTGGTGCATTTCTCCTCTTAGCAAAGCACACCGTGACACTGCACGGGCGCATGCATTACGCATTACCGCTAAGTACCTCGAGGGAAGCTGGCATCAAGCTTCATTTTCACCAGAAACCTCCGTCAGCTTTAAGTGCTTCAGCATGACAGAGAAAAGAGGAGAGCACTTCACAAGCAGCAACTCTTAAACGGTCAAAAAGCAAAAGCCCTGCACGTGTGTGTGGAGACATGGAGCTGTGCTAGCACTGTGTTATTACCAATGTGCTGCCCCAGCACTAAGGAGCAGATTCACTTCCCCTAATTGCGAGGTTGGTTTGAACGGCTGCGCTGGAGATACTCCTCCTGCTCCAAGGGCAGCTTTGATGCAAGTCACCATTGCTCTGGAGTTTGACTGGAAGAGAATTAAGAGCAAGCAAATGCCATTTTAAACATGTATAATTCATAAATAATGTTTGAAGTATTAAACTGGGCCAAGTTGTTCTGTTTCTATAGCATGCTGGGCTCTGCATTGTGTGCAGCTTGGAGAAAAAAAAAAAAAAAAGCCCTGCTTGTAAACCGCACTCCTTCTCCAGGGCAAAGTCACCCGATTTTAAAAAGAGCAGCCACGAGGCAAGAGTAGCTCTGGAGCTCACTTTATGTAACCAGGATGGGTTGGTCAGCATGCAGAGAGACACACAGAAAGGAGAAGTGAGTGTTCCTTTAAAATGAGGGGCTTTCTCTAAAGTATGCTAATGGAAAGTCCGAGGCAGCCTTACACATCATCTGCAGGCTAATGAGTTTTCTCCAAACCTCGCTCAAGGAGACAGGTCACTTAGATTTGCAATTTATGACACAAAATCCATCACTAGACTCTTTAAAGTAAATAATATTTTACTCTGTGCAATTTTGAATGGGGCACTAAAACTTTAAACTGTTTAATACTTTTAAGTTCCTTTTTTTCCTATTGTTTTTTAAACTGCCAAGCTAGCAAGCGCATTCCCCCCTTACAGATCATTCAGGCTGGATGTTAAATTCATAGTCTATTCTCACCATGGAAGATTCTCATCTGTTTCTCAAAATTACCATTGTTTTTGAGAAACAGCAGCAACAAGCTTTCTAAACAAAACACACGCACGCAAAAACGTCAAGCCATTTGGCTTTGCCTCGTAGGCATAGAGCAGCTCAGCAGAAGTAGAAGGGGAAGCTATTCTTTAAAATCTAACACACCCAATTTCATGCCTTTCAAAAAAGGCTGGATGAAGGGAGACCTTTATACTGAAAGAAGGCTTCTGTCATTTGATGTAAAGCATTTGTGGTAGTCTCCATGGCATGAGACACTTGTCACATCCCCCATTTTCCTAAGCATAAGGCTTAAACTTGCGGAATGGGAGAGGCTGATGTAGGTAATAACAACTGGTATTACGCGATTTAAAAGTAGACTTCATAACAGTTGATGAAGTTGCAATTACAGGACAAACAGCGATAAACTATGCTTAAAATTGGGATTTACTCAAGGTCATAGGAAAAGGCAGGCCTGTCTCCCACAGACATCTAGCAAAAACACGATTTAAGCCAAAAGCAGAAAGGAAGTCATATTAGCAAGTGGAAAAAACAGAGCTGTCAGTTTTATGAGTGCAATACAATTTAATCAGATTGTCAAAGCCTCATGTTAAGAGAATTTTATAGAAACCAAACCACAAGTGTAGTTCTAAAAGAATTTTTTTCTGGCTATTCATCCACAAAACAACATATTTCGATCCAAATTCATTTGCCAAGAAAATAAAATCAAAAGTACTGGTAAATAACACCATCATTTTCCTTAACTCGTTACACAATGCCATTCATTTACTAAGGGCAGTCAATGCAGCTAGCTATATTTTGGCCTGTCCTGACAAAACGCTCTCTAGCAAAAAATTTTCTTTTTCTGCCCAAGAATCTTAATCTTACTGCGCGTTCTGGAAAGCAGCTCTGGCTGCTCTCAGAACTTTACATGCGTATAATTTGCTGGGAGAGTTTCAGTAAACAGAGATAGCATTTCAGCTCTCGAGCCATGTGTTTGACTTTTTTTTTTTTTTGCAGCTAGGGATTACTTTGCAAAGCAAAGACTGACAGTCAGGTAAAGACTAAAGCAGTTTTTTTTTTTTTGTCACTGGATCTTTAAAGAAATAGAAGCATTTACTACTTAGAATAACAGAAAAAAAAAACACTTTGGAACTTTTTAGCAGAGGGAGGTTCTCATAAAATACAGAGATTCCTGTTTGTATTACTAACTCGGCATTTCCAAAAGCTTTATCCATGATTTGAGGGAGCATGGGGGTAGCAGGAAGTATTTGTTTGTATTAAGGAAGTACCCCAGCAGAACAGTTAAAAGACAACAGTGAGTAGTAAATAGCTTCTACTGGTTGTGTAACAACAGTCTCATGACCTGTTTCTACCTAGTGCTTTTGATAGACAAAATACCAGGATAAGGAGGAATAATATGGCAAAGAAAATTAGTGGCAAGAAGCTTGAAAAACAAAAACAAAAACACAAACAAACAACAATACATTAGATTTCATTTAAGTCATTATCAGTAGCTTTTGGAAAAGATGCAAACTCCTTACCTGAATGAAAAATTATCACCTGTAACATCTGACTCAGGTACAGCATCAGTTGCAAACTATGCTGTAACACAAGCAGTATTTAATCTATCAAGAAAGTAAGTCACAAGAGTAACAAAAAGGGATTCAGAGCAGTTTGGCTGCATTTTCACACCAGTAAAAATATGCTCCCTTAGGCTGATGAATGGGTCATGCACTGGCCCCTGAGGCTGTTACTGGCAAGGCAGCCAAGTATCATCCTGGGGGGATAAACTGACTGAAAATCATCTGGCCCAGGGAGGTTTTTAATGCAGCCATTCCACAATCGTAGTTGTTATAGCACCCCCTCTGTCACTGATCTGTTAGCCTACTTTTTCCCTACCTTTATTGTGCTGTTTTAGAAACTCTAAATAGAAGTAGTATTTGCAGCAAATACTTTGGCTGCACCACTGAATGTGCTTCAACAAGCTCCGTTCTCATCCTCCTGCTGCCAGAGGTATCTCTACCCGGTGGAGAATCTTCTTCCACCCTGGGAAGTCCCTTGTGAACTTGCACCAACGGATTTTTGGCCCATTCCCATTTAATTGGAATGGTTATTTACTCCATCTAGTTGTTCTGTGTTTTATTAATTCTGTTGTTTTGCACTGTTCTTACTTGTGCAGTCTCTGCATGTTCCAGCATCTCCTCAAATTCCTGGTACTCTTCATCA
This sequence comes from Anas platyrhynchos, assembly GCF_047663525.1. NCBI lineage: Eukaryota > Metazoa > Chordata > Aves > Anseriformes > Anatidae > Anas > Anas platyrhynchos. The sequence goes on from NC_092606.1 coordinate 3,198,649, forward strand.
TCAGGTTCAGCACCAGAGAGTCGGGCCGCCCTCGCCATAAAATATGGAGGTAGCTCTCCGATTGCTGTGCCAGCACCCTGGGAAAAGAATAATCCCGATTTATTTTTTTGTTTGCTCTTAAATAGGAAACATGTGATACACACAGGCCCTTAAGACATTTCAAAAGATTAGAAGCCAGAGATATGTGCTGTGTTATTCCAGAAGAATTGCGGAGACCAGCTGCCTTGAGATGGTTGTTTTTATCCACCAAGACAGACTCCTCCTGATTTCACATACGAAGGCATTGCTTTGAGACCCCACTCTCCTCCTTCCCTAGCTTAGGGAAATTCAGCTTCTCCCAAAGCAGACTACCACGCAGCAGGCCAGTAGTTCCCAAGCTGTGGCCTGCAAGGTCAAACTACGAGCTCTGTGCATCCCTAGGGCCCCGCGAAGTGGCGTGCTGCCCAGCGGCAGCGCAGCTCTGCAGCCTGGGCCATGCAACGGGGAGGCTGCAGCCCCGTCACCGTGCTGCAGCCAGAGCCAGGCAGGCCACAGCCTGCTGCCTGCCCTGGTCCCTGACTCAGCACAGCGTTGCCATCTCACCCCGCCGCACGATGCCAGACACATTTGCCGGCATGTGACAGCCCTTGCTCCTGCAACGGCCCTTGGAATAATCTGGGAGCTCCTCCCCTGTGCCGTCATGCAGTTTACTTACAGTTTACAAAGTCATGAGACTTTGGGCGAATGTTTATTAGAAAACAGCCTCGGGTTTTACTGCCGCTACAAGCAAGGAAACTAAGGTTAAGCAAAGCTTGAGCTCGAGTTTCCTCTCTCCTTAAGATGGAATAAAGAAAGCCAAGAGAAGCAGAGATGAAAGCATGGCTCCTTTCTCACCACATGAGAATTACATTTGTTTTCTCAGGACATCAAATGACTCATTTCAGTCTTGTGGGTCAATGCATCATTAACCAAAGAAAAAAAGAATCGGAAAGAGACAACTAAGATTGAACATATGGATAAACATAGGCTGATGAAACAGGAACTTGGATTAAAGTCAGAATAGTTTAAATATAGGACAGGTAATAGCACAATAGTTGGGCAGCTCATTGGAAAAGTGCTAAAACTTAGCAGCATGCAGATGGCTTTTCTTTCTTAGGGTCAGTAGTAACAAACGCTTTTCTATTCCTTTGAAGCTATGTAAAAGCTTTTCAATTTCCTTTGTTCTCGCTCTAGATGCAGCTGCATGCAAGGGAGAATTCCAGCTGCTGTGGATATTCCAAATCAACAGGTTGTGGTTTTAAATACCGCTGTTCTCTGCAGTTACCCGAACTGTTAAAGTCGCAGTTTGAGCATATAAAGTACACAGCCTCACATGTTTACGCCTTGTTTTCCACTGAAGAAAAAAATCTAAACAAGCGCAACAAGCTGAACTTCATTAATCTGCCGGTTTCTGGCACGAGGGAAGATAAGCCTGCAAACAGTAGCAACAGCGTTTCAGAAAAATTAACTTGAGGTTATGTTCTCAGGGTGATGCAAGAACAAAAAGTCACATTGCTTCTCCAGGCTCTGCCAATTTGCCTTGGCTTCATTTTGTTAACCGAGGAAGAGGTTCGCATGCGTGTACTGGACATGAACTTTCTTTAAATTGGTTAAGTCACATGCTCATTACAAAACATTTCAGAAGTGCAACAAAATCATATGATTTCATGTCTGCCTGAGACAGGTTCCTTAAGTGCATTTAAAAAAAAAAAAGAAAAAAAAAAAGGCAAGCAATTAAGGGATACAAACCAGTAACTATTTCACTTCTTTTTGTAACATTACTTCTCTATTTTCACAATTTAACATTGAATGCAGTTTTACTAACATACCAAAAAGGTAAACGCTCATCAAAATTCTTTTATACAAGTATATTCAGAAAAGGAAACCGGGAAATTACTCCACTAGAAAGAGTCTTTTAAACAGATTTTTATCCTGGCCAGGACACAGACTGCCTGTTCTGCTAATCCTGAGCAATTAAACAATTTTATTCTTCCCCCTCATTTCTTGTAAAAAAAAGAAAAAGAAAGAAAAAAAGCTGCAACACATTAAAAATGTAGGGCACTATTGAATTCCTTGTCCCTGTGGGATGGAAGGCTGTGAAAACTGGCATACACCTAGCAGATTGTTTTTGAGAGTCCTTCTGCAGGCCAGGACTTGTGGAGCCAATTTTTATAGCGATTTAAAAAAGCATCATTTTCATTTCACCTAATAATTCCTTAGATACGGTGATATTTAATCCCAGTAACACTTATTATCAGCAGAAATGGCTATCACTGACATGCAGGGGACTAGTAATGATTTTAATCTCTGGAAAAAGCTGTACCTGGTTTAAGTTGGCTGAAACAGCTGCTGATGTTTTTGTGATCTGAATCAAATCCCTTGTGCAGATAAATCCCTGCACTCAGGCCTTGCAGGATATCTAGCCTGGACAGCTTTATAGTCAGAGGCCTGCAGAGTCCCCAGTGGGACCGTCCTGCTTTCAACATTTTACATGAAAACTTGTATTCCTACCACCCTCCTGTCTCCCTCCAAACAATCAAGCAGATTGGCCAGGTTTTACTTTGGAGCCTTTCAACATCATTTCACTTTACAAGTCTAAAAGAAACAGGCTCTTGGTGCAAGCACATCTGTACACATCCAGTAATTCCTTTTCTTTCCAATTACCCAGCATTTATCAGAAGTTCAGATTTTAGATCCTACTAGAAGCTGCAGTTTTCATTAAAAAAATGTTGTGAGTTCATTCAATCATACCCAGATCTGGAGTTATACTTACTATTCCTGATTTCACATTAAAAGGTGAAAAGCCATTCAATTCAAAAATTTTTAGTAAGGTTCTGAGTTGCAAAAAAAAATTAGCTTACTTTCTTTTCTGGAAGTCACTGTTACTTTCCAGTTAAGTAGAATTTGTTTTTAAAAGAGACAGAATTGAGAGTAATTTTCTTCAACAGCTTCCATAAAACGTGAACTGGAATTAGGACAAAAGAAACATATTGGAAGAAGCAGCAGCAGTTGCCAACTTGATTTGGCTTACAGGAAATTAGCAAGCAATGTTTATGTACTCATGAAACATTCCAAGAAAGCATAACATTACACTAGACACCACTGGTAGACAGAGGATGCTCCCAAGGGAAAATCTCATGGAGACAGAGTTCAGTGGAAAGGTAGCTGACAGTGAATTTGAAGGCGAGAAGAAAGAAAGGCGGGGAAGAGGGGGGATACAAAACGTTCTGGCATGGTCCTATTTCCTTGTCCTTTCTCTAGCCTGAATCAAGAAATGCTGCTCACATGAGACTGAAGATACCATTTGTTCTCCAGACTGGCTGCTCAGAAGGACACAAGATTTCAGTGTTTGCAGCTCTATTCACTGATTTCTAAACTAGTTAATTCTCCTCATAGTTCAGTTATTTTAAATGCTGAAGATTAAGCAATGCATGTTTACCCCGAGTTACATTTTTATTTTGCAACCCTAGAAACGTAATTGTAAATGCCATTTTTATTACTCTAGTCTTCATTAAACAAACTTAAGCAGAGGGGAACCAGCAGCAAAATAAAAAAGGAAAAAAACCTTGTATTTATGGTCTTATAAGTACTTGTACTTCCAGCCACTTATCAAGCATTCAGGCAAATCTGTCCTCTCATTCGAGAGACTGAAATTTAAAACATACTTTGCTTCTTGAGAGGGCTGTAAGTCCACTTTCCCCGTTATTTTGACATTGGTACTGTTGTATGCTACTTTAGTCTATAACGTGTACAACCTAAATTGTAATTTTTTTAGGTAGCAAAACTGCTGATAATTTTAAAAGTTGTTAACGACTGAAGTTGCCTTAAGATACCTTTTCGTATTATTGGAAGGTATCTGGGAATACTAGGGCAGACATCAGATACTGTGTATTTTCAGAGTTTCCTCTCTGTACACGTGAACTGGAAAACCAAATATTTAATAATTAAATCAGTCAGAACAGGAAGCCAGTAGTAAAATAGAGTTAATTTGGCTTGCAGTTCACAGCAGATACATCTGTATAAACTACAATTCCCAATCACCTAGCCATAATGAAAAAAACAACTGACCAAAATCCTCCAAAAATCAAACTATTAAAAAAAAGCTGCAAAAGGAATGAAAGGAAAACAGAAAGGAAGTTCTGATGACAGCATTTCCTAAGACCTTGATTCAGTTAAAAACTAACCTGCTTTTCCTGTTTGAAGCAAAGAGTTTGCCATGATGGGAACAGGCAGGGAAACAAAAATAATATACAAAATTTTATGACATAGCACTATATTTAATCTATTTTATTGATTCAACCCAAAAAAAAGTCTCAGCTATGATATTGGGGTCTGAGTCCTTCATCGAAGTAACTGCAAATTCACTCAAGTTATAGGCTCAAAATTAGTGAAATTTATTGCTTAACTGCATTCAGTGTACGACCTGACAGCTGTGAGACCACTGCTAATGCAGATACCCCCTCTAAAACTTACCTTTTGCATCAACAGCTTTGAAGCACACAAGTATTTTCTGCTATACTGTAGAAAAACAGTCAACACCACAGTTGACAAAAGACAATCCTGTAATAACCTACTACTTTGTTTTAATAGGAGATTAATACTACAGGGGATGAATACCATACAGCTAGCACAGAGAAGGCAGGTCAGAAGGAAAGTAACTATTTATATTGCAGATATGTTACTGTTGGCAGTGTAAGCCATCATTATTTTGCTCCATTCAGCGATTTTTGTGTATTGCTGAACACAGAAATTAAGTGCATAAATTAAAATTCCTTAAGTTTTATAAAGCAAAGCTTACCCACATGCAGGCCTCCAGCCTGACTTTTGAGATGATAGCCCAGAGAGAGATGGATCCGTCAGATGCCTCCTCATCGGGGCAGATAATTTGATCCGGGTAAGGAGGCTCAGGAAAATTAACTGAGTTACATTCATATGCAGCAAGAGTAACCGATGCTATGTGTGGACCCTGAAAAAAACACAAAGGTAATTTCAAATGCAATTTACGTTAGTAGTAATAAAAATTAAAATAAACACACTTGTCCCTGACATAAAGAACCAAGGCTAAAACTTACTGTTTCTCACTTTAGACATTTATGATATTATATACATAAAATTACACTTCAGGTCTAGAAAGCCATTTTAGTTATTAATACTCTTTTTAAAAATTCCCTCTTTTCAACAGTTAACATTAAGGAGTCTTTCAGTTCTTGCCGTGCAATTGTGCACTAGTGTGATGTTGCTAAGACAAAATAAGAATTCTTACTTCTTAAAACTGGAAAATTTTCAAAACTTCAAAATGGTCTCTTCAAGGTATTTATGGCCTGCAACTTTATTAGAGCAGGTGTTTTGCCTATTGTTGTTTTTAGAGGACGATTTAAATTCCATGTTAATTTTTTTTTTTTTTTTTTTGGAACACCTGGACCTTATCACATCTTCCAGTGGACCTTTGTAACTTTTGGATCCTTCTCCAAAAATCTGTTACTTAACTTGTGCTGGTTTTTCTATGTATACAAGAAAGTGACCTTACTGCTGTTTGCTAAAATAGTCTGAAATAAAATTTAAAACTGTAATGTTATTTAAATGCCACGTAAATGAATTACTTCTGGTCTCCAACTAACAGTAAAAGATTTTTTGGACAAACCTCCAAACAAAATCAGCATCAAAATCCATTCAGGAATTCAACTGCTACATAATCTCACAATCTAAAAGGATTGATGTTACTGTATTACAAAAGAAGTCAGAAGCGATTCCATAGTCTCTGGCCTGAGCAATAGATGTTTCAGCTAAAAGAAATCACTTAGCAAACACCTAGCAAAAGGTTGGGGACAGAGTGTTGGGAGGGGAGGGGGGAAGAAAGATAAACTAAGCTCTTTGCATAAAATCAGAGATATAAATCTAAAGTTTTCTTTACATGCTGAATGTATTACACAAACTAACTTCTGCTATTAATTGATGGCTTTTGACATCGTTTTAGGAAAAAAAAAAAGTCAAAAATTTTCTTCTACATTTCTTCCTTTAAATGAGTCGTGTGCATTTGATTAGATCAATAAGGAAGGCTGACAACTCTCCCCCACGCTAGGTTTATTACAGAATAACGAGGGAAAGAGAAAGTATGATTGACCTAAACACTGCCTAAAAACCCTGCAAACGGCTCCCAAAGCTCACTTTGAAATGCAGGAGCGAGAGAGATTCAGAGGACCCTGCAGGCTTCATTTGCACATTAAAGGATGAAATTCTACAGCGCCATGCCTCACACAAAAGGTGAAGCAGCTTCACTGCCTTCCCTAGACTTACTTGGAAGAAGGCTTCTGTTGCCTTCGTTCATGCCAACATTTCAGGTCTCACTGTACAGACCAGACCACAAGACTTCGATAATTACATTAACGCTACAATTTATTTAAGGGCAGCAAAGAATGGTGAAAAAAAAAAATACCAGTTATCTATTTCTGTACGACAGCTCTGACTACTGTTGTCACATGTACACAATTCAAAATAAAACCAGTCATCTGGCATGCAATTAGTAGAAGACATGCTGCTCTAATACCAAGCACATTCTTTTATCTATTCCTTGTTGCTGTACAGGATACTAATTCAAGAAGTGCTTTTAGGCCTACTTTGGGTTCTGCGAATGCTCACTATCTATCGAGCTGAAAACTGAGGCACAGTCTATCCCAAATAAAAATAATCAAAGGTTCATTAAAGTAAAATTGAAAAAGAAAAGACCCAGAACTTGATACACAAAAGCAATGTTGATATAGAAGGAGGAATGAACAATGAGAGGTAACACGTGCTACAGCCATTTCGCTAGGCCGCAATGGCAATGGCCTCCTTTTTAGTAACAGCTGCAAGGCACTCCCTGTCCCCCCCCAGTTTCAGATCTAAAAAGATAATGTATCTCTGTCTTACTCATGGAGGACAGAGGCAAACAGAGAATTGAAACTTCCCTGAAATTACAAAGTACGTTTCTGGTGAGCCTGGGAACCTTTCTCCACCACACAAACTCAGGGAATTCAGTTCCATCCCATTCCCCTCCCCGATCTGACAGCTAACTTGGGACAAACAGGTCTCTCATGCCTTCTTCCCTAAGTCATGGTTTTCACCTGCATAAATTTGCAATAAAAACCTCTTGAATATGAAATTTGCATGGAGGAAATCCCCATGTACTTGACTTGTAAATGACCATTTCCTACGTTCCCTTGCGAGTAAGGGTAAGCTTGCTGCCAAGGCAGTGAGGTACGACGTGTGAATCAAGAAGTACGATTTTCAGTTCTACAAAATTTGGAAGATCAACCACACTACAGCGTAACTACAGCCAGCTGTGATGGGAGACTGTTAGTTTCAGTTTTATAATAGTAAGATACAAATATAATCGGTACTGTCGCGAGGCCTCCACCCTCTCTGCCAGGTTTCACTGACAGAGTTACAAGCCCTTCTCAAACTGCACACAGGCAGTGCAGGGAAGCCACTGCACTCCCAGGAGACTGCAAAGACAAAATGCCTACTAGGAGACTGCTGCTGCATGACCAGCATGCTTTTGCAGGAGCTCCTTGCCATGAGCAGCTCCTCCCAACAGCGTTGCCAGCCCTGGATGGCTTCAGAGCCTCCAAGTGTCACCTCCTGTTAGGAGAGCTCTCCCAGTCCTCAACGAACATCTGCAAAAGGAAAAACTGTACAAGGAGCAGCCAACGGGAAAAAAAAAAGGCATTTCACAAAGCTGCTGTAAATGGCCAGCGAGCCACCTGAAGACTACGCCAACTGAACATAATTCTTCCACTGCAATGTAAACAGTTCTATAATGGAAAAAAGTTGGAGTTATGGAACCCACAGAAGCCACATTTTAACTGGAATAAGAAATAAAGCATAAACAGTTCATTGAGAGTGATGAAGTGTGGAGTATTAGAATTCAGAGAGAGCCAAAGGAGAGCAGAACAATCCCGTGTCCTCCTCACAGCGGAGCCCAGCTGTCCTGCTAGTCGAACGGACAGCATCGTGCAGCTTGGCAGGCTGCACGCAACATCTCTGACATCTGCTTTTGTTCTAGCTCTGCTCTGAAAGCTCACATCGAGCATCATGCTTTCACAAAGCTGGTTACCAAGCACCTCACAAAACAATGGCTGGCTAAACAGGACCATGGGTGCAGGGAGGGGGGAAGAGTGGGAGGGTCACTGGGTGTTTCATAAGAGAGGTGCCATTTTGCTTTATATTTAGCAATAGCTATGGTTTAAACTCTGAAAGGAACAGGGAACCAACTTCAAGCAGGATCCAGGTGCCATCTTTGCAAAAATCCCACTCAAAATTCACTCAGAAGTTTTCTTTACACTCCTCCCTGGGCTGGAAGGATTCATTCTCTTAAAATTTTTTGACCCTCTTCAAACAATACCTCCCCACCCTCTCTGCCTCCTCCTCCACATGGAGCTGCAGGCAACGGTCCGCGTGTTACCTCTTTGCAATAACTCAGTTTATTTCAACACTTCAGGGAAACCTTTAAGATATCTCCTTTTGGACTCCAACTCCACCTCTACCTTTAAAAATAGCTTTGTGAAACTACTTCAAACCCTCTCATACCAGACAACAAATATAAAACCAGCCGATTTAGTAGACATGCTACTTGCCAAACCAGGAAGAGTCGCTGAAATTCAAGGCATGTAAGATCCTTGAACACCAACTGTCTTTTTGTCACCCTCTTCCAATGATTTTTTTTTTTTAATTGCAGGAGGCACCACAAAGGGCTAACACAGAAGAACTTGAGAAACATTCTGCTGACTCGGGCGAGAAACATTTGCTTGCCACTACTGACGACCAGAAGGAGCCTGTGGTTAGGCTGGAATGTGATTTGTTAGAAATAGCTGTACAATTTACAAATCAAACGAGACAAGAGTTGGTCATCGAGATCAACTCAACATAAATCTATATTTTAGCAATAGTAATTTAGGGGAGTTTGGAAATCCCTATCTACACAACTGTAATGTCTTCGAGAAGGCAACCTCGAACTCTTGAACTCAAAGGCCTTCAGAGAATTTTCAGTTTCGTGACTGAAGTCACCCAAGTTAGAACAGACACTGCTAATCCTTAGAAACAAGTTACTTTAAATGCCATGTTATGACATGTCTAGAAAGCATAATCTTTTATTTATAAATCACACTTGGAAATTCATCACTGCAAGTTGAAGTTAAAATCCTTACAAACATGTTGATGTGCATTATATTTATAGCACTGAAGTCCTCACCATAAGGAAAAACGACTGAATATCCAATTAAAAGTGAATCACATTTCACATTATTAATCATTCTGTGCATCTAGACTGTGAACAAAACCATAGCTTCAAACTCCTTATCAAATGTTCTTCTCTCACGTGCCCTTCACAGAACAGCCATCCTGCCCAAGTGATATGAGCACAACAACAACGACATCTAATTTTAACCTTTTTTTTTATTTGGGGAAAGATGTAATTTTAGGCTGCTTCTAATTTAGAAATATTTCACAAAGAAAAGTGATACGTCTGCCATCAAGAAAAACACTACTCTGAACTCATTGCTGAACTTAATGTACTAAAAATCTGTTTTCCTCCATGGATACAGAGCTTTTCATACCAGGTTCAAGACTCAGCCCTTCCACAGGGGGGAAAACATGTCATTCAATATTTGATTAAGATATATTAGAAAAGCAAAAGCTTGCTTCTCATGGGAAACATCCTGCAAGCGTTGCCCCAGGCTGCGACTCATCTCATACTTATCCACGAAGTCATTACACCTCTCCAGAAAGTAACACCAAGTTACAGCATCTTTTCATCTCCAGGAGCAGTGGACAACTACCCACCAAGAAAACTGCCCCGCAATTACGAAAGACTGGACCTAGAGGCGGCTAGAAAATACATCAATCTAGTCTGTCTGCCTGTGTTACAAGATTAAAGTGTCTCGTGATTTTATATATTGCCTGGTACTCAGTACAGGATGTCAAAAGGGTCTCAGAACAAAGAAGGATCCCAGAACTAGAGCATCCTCAAGTGACATAACCATCCTCAGGCGGTCAGGGCTAGCTTTAGCACACCACCACAGCATTTCAGGCAACGTATTCATTTTACAGTCATGTGTCCATTCGCAAATTTCCATTCCCACTTCAGTCGAGCCTTGCCCCGGTGCAGAGCTGATGGAAATTCCAAATGATGAGCCACAAGCTCCAAATATAAGTGAAGAAGAACCACCAGGGGAGCAGGCACGTGGTACCACTGAACGCATAACAGGGCCACGTTGCTGCTTTGAGGAGTAACATGAAAAGCAGACGCTTCATAAGGCTATGGTCATGCTACTTTCTATAGGAGCCATCAAACAGGGTGATGTCAGGAAGAGGCACTGTTGGAAGAACCCAAGTTCATACTCTGGTGCTGACAGAAGACAAAAATAATCTGTCAGCGTTTTCTCCTCGCCCTTCCCTAGCCACCCACTCGTTATTACTGAAGAATAAATCACAGAACCTATTCAAATTGACACTAGGAGTGATGATTGGCTTTAACGGCTCCAATTAGAGATCGCCTTGCACTGTTATCATTTTTTCCAGCCTGGCTCAAGGAAGCAGAGACAAGAAAAGCACAAAGTTCAGGCCGTGCATTAAAACACAACAAAAAAAAACCAGCAGCGACTCCAAGAGAGCGAGTGAGAGGAAAGCAGAACGTGACCTCCCAGCAGAGTTATCAGGCGGGATCGGTGACAAGGAAATCAAGAGCAAATAATGAAAATAAGGTGCCAGCAGCCGAAAGGTGAAGTCCATCAGCCTTTGAAAGGAAGAGCAGGGCACACAATCACCTCACTAACCCCTTGGTGCAAGTTCAGCTTGCTCAATACAGCTTAAACGTTAATATGACATCAGTGGTGTGCAGACTTCTGAAAAGCCACAGTAAGGTAGCTAATCCTGCACAGATGGAGGAGCTTCACGTTAGCTGTTTATTACCACGGTTCCAGCTTTAGATAAACTGTCCAAATCCTGACGTGCACCGCTTCCAGCAGCGCTGGGGGCCATATAAGGAACTCGCAGCCCCACCGCTTCGGGTTCTGACTCACACGGCCGGCAGCTCACGGTGGGGCAGTGCGGGAGGTTATTGCTTCCAGCTGCTCCACCGGCCCCTGCCACCCTCAGAGATGGGCAGGGGACAGGCAGGGGCTGCTCCTGAGTCACCAGGAAAATGCCATTTTTCATCTTAGATGTTTTAAACACGGGGAAGCCACCAGATTTAAGAAACTCCCACGTTGCTCAACTAATCTGGCAGCAGCGTCCTGGTTAACGCGTTGGGCTCTTCCAGTTCATCAGTGCATCATTAATGTAAGTGCAGTGCGAGCAGAACAGAGCCCGTGTGAACTGAAAGCAGGAGTTCCCATCAAGGGATGGTGAGCAAAAGTGATTTTTAAGTTGTGTTGATGCAAGTAGTCCAGGATGTTTCAGCTCATTTTAAAAAGCTTGGGGCAGCTGGAGGAAGTTGGTTTAAGGAGATGGAGGAAACAAATGAAAGAGTAAGAGTCACATGCGATCCTCACACCAACAGGCTCTGTTTCAGCTTCACAACTAACTCCTGTCTTCTGCACCCACCACGTATTTTGCTTTCAACTGCCTTAACTCAATAGCAGTAATCTGATCACAGATTTTAAACAAAACCATTTTTTATTTCATTTGCTATAGGCTTGCAGGTTGACATGTGAATCGAAGAACAGCATGGACTGGAAATGAACACCTCGCTTAGCAAAAATAATACAACACTGGCAAGGGGAGTGCTGCTGCACCTGCCCACCTGGCTGGGGCAGCTCAGCTTTTGTTTCTCCCTTTTTTCTTTACATGCAGACCCGATAATTTTATGAATTATTCACAGTTGTTTTGAATGATCCACATGAAAAGAGCAAAATTTCTCCTGAGGTTGACAATCACTAAGAAAACACTCCTGTATTAAAGTAGCAAATAAATGGGGAATGGGAGTGAATGAGAGTATTTTCTGTAGATTTTGAAATTACATCTACATCACAGAACTGAGTAAGCCCTGTTTTGTGAGTTTTCCTTTTTAGAACTGCTTTTGCAGTTTTATCATGAGTCTCCTTACAAGCTTAGCTCCTGGAAGTGGATAGCTAAAAAAATCAAGTTTAATTTTAAAAAGCTTTCAGTAGTCCTGGCAAGAAAGAAAGGGGGTGTATTTTGTTTGTTTGTTTGTATTTAAAAAAAAAAACAATTATCACCAACAACAGGTTTGGGTTTTTTTTTGGAAAAGCTAATGAGCTCATTATTGCACGAGCTGTCTGGATTTCAAATGCTCAGTTTGGGTTAGAAACTCAGTTCAGACACGGCCAAAATGCGAGTCATTTCAGCTGCAAACTACCGTGCTTTTGGGAGGCCAGAATGTGACCTCTCGCCAAAGCCAAACCCTGGAACCAATTCAGGACAAAAGCAAGACATTGAACCCTCAAGCCCAGATAAACCCAAACTGGCTCTCTAAAGCCAGGCCCGTCAATGAAGGCACTGTCTTTGCAATTCCCTTCTTTTTAAGGGCAGTTTTCTGTTCTTCTTTTGGCCTGAAATCATTGTCGTGCTCTTTCACTCCGCTACAGGACACCCCAGGAGGAATTAAGTGACAAAGCCACACATTGCAGTGCTGAAAAAATCCCAACTCTTTTCCGACCTCCGCGCAGAAAGCATTCCTATTGTACCTCACATTTCCTGTTTGTGCTAGTCCGCAATCCAGCTACCAACGAAAGCCTCCCCAGCAGTTGCTCCACTTGGCTCTACCAGCAAGCAAGCAGAGATCCACGCTTAAAAAACAAAAACACAAACAACTGCAGACAGCCAAAACCCGCTCTGCACTTTTGACCTGTAAGGAATTTGCTTCCATTCATCCCCCGCCACTCTGGATTTTAACAGACCGTATGCAGAAAGGCCGTTTATCGGCCAGTTTTCACACGAGGCGTTTTGATAGGCATTAACTCTAAGCTGATTTTCTGCGCCTCGGTCGCATCTTTTGCGATCCGTTTGGTGAAGCGAAAGCAGATCACACGGAGATGGCAAGGGCAGCGCGGCTCCAGCCGAGCGCTCCACCTAGTGTCGCTGCTGCCAGCTTGTTCACGTCGCTCTGCAGCAGCAGATGGACCTCTCCAAGATGCACAAACAAGAAATTCCTGACAAGTTACCCGCAGTCATCTTCTTCTGGCAATTGGGTGATTCGTGCCATTTGTATTTTAACGTAGGAACGGCATAAAAGAAAACATAAGGCTAAAAAAAACCAACCATGTGCTGCTAAAACCAGTATCTGGAGTCGTTAATCATAATAGTTTTATTTCCTACAGAACCACATGGTGATTACTATTTTTAAAGTGGTGTTTTTAAAGAATTGTGAAAAACCTTTAATGGACTTTGGGAAAAAAAGCCAGCAGACTTGTTTTGAAAGTGTCAGAATAAAAAGGATTCTTGGAAGAGTGGCCTGCTTCCACATTTCTGTGCTGAGACCTGCTCTGTGCCAGCCCTTAGCTCACTGCCAATTTGCAGACAGAGGATTGTTTCCCAAAAAGCCATGTCAAATTTTACATTTACTGTTTGCGACAATTCTGTCCAAGGGGACAGAATTAAACTAAGAGCCAATGCAGCAGATAACGTTAGCTCCTTTATAATCTATATAGGAAGTTCTCGAATCACAGAAATAGCAATAAAAACCTACGAGCAAACTAACAAGATTGACCTTTCCCTCCTACACCACAATGTTTTCAGCGGGAATGTTCTGACAATGAACATTCTGGTGACCCACAAAATCCAAATCAGATGTGAACGGATATAAAGCAGGGGCAGTAATGTGCCCCCAAAGGGAGACTGCTTTGGATTGTAACCTCCACTTTAAACACAACTGCTAGTTCCAACTCCTGTCTTCTCAGCTAACCCCAAGATCTCTCCTGCAACTTGAATCCACCTCACTCCACACTGTGGCTGGCGTGAGATGCTCCGAAGAATCCAGACAAATGACAGTTTTCAACCCTGGAAAAACAGCCACCCAGGCCAGAGTCATTCCTATCCTGCAGCTATTGCATAACTATTTCTGCGAGCGATTTGCCCAGCTAACAGGCTGCGCTTATGAGCAGCTCGATATGAAATAGCTGTGTGCAATATGCAGAGGGCTATATTTAAGAAAGATGCACCTGTGTCACAGCTGAAGCAGTTCAGGCACTGTGCGAACAGGTGCCTACATGCCATCAATTCCTGCCCGTTGGCCCTTGATGGCAGAGACAATGCTGCAAGCATCAACAAGAGCTCCGCAGCACATGGGTGGGCCCGGGAGCATTGTTCTCTAAGCATGTAATTGCATTCCCAGCAATCTCACTGTACATACACATTTAAAACAAGCAATTAATTACGAACAATTTTAAAATACTTACTGAGTCTACTTTTTACTGCCTGCAAATCCAGGCACTAAAGCAGAAGGATTTTTTTGTGTTTTTTTTTTAAACTTTTAATTTCTTTGAATCAACATAATCAAGAGATGTAATTAAAGTGCACAGAACATGTAAAGTAGGTATACATTACTGTAAAATTCAATTGTGATTTTACCACCTGAACTATATTTTACTTTTAGAGGAAGGTGCTGCACAATTAAAATAGCAAATTATTTAAAACTCCTCCTTCTGAAAGCCAGAGCTCCTAATTGCTTTGTTTCCAAACGGATTAAATACAGAACACTACTAAATCAGCAGATATTAAAGACTGTATTACTCCATTGATAGTAAGTTCCATATACATACTGCTGGCAGAGCTGTATTGACAAGAAAATTAAGTTCTGCAGCTTAAAATGGCAACACGCTCTCAGGGCAGTAAGCTTGTGTTCTTACACTCCCACTGCCATCTAGTGGCACAAAGCCCGTATGTTCCACCAAGTTATGAACTGTTCAATGTTCGGGCACGTTTAGTGCCAAGGAAGTGTATTTTTTCTGAATTTACAGTCCTTGCTACTCACTAAATCTTGCACAGGAGAAAAAAAGTAAAATGTGTCCTTGCTTCTCTTACTGCGCTCACCGCCTTTATGCAATTCCCTCAACAGAAAAATGCTCATCTCTATTGCATATTTAAAGCAAACAAACAAGTATTTCTCCTGTATTGATACACATTAGAAGTTGATGGTATGATTACATCTTACTCTATAACCACCTTCTAATTGAGTGCAGTCTGTTTTTCCCCCCAAAATTGTGAAATCTTACCTCTTACATTCCAAATAAATAATTTCACTACACCTGCAATAAATACCTCTGCTAAAAATATTAAACTAATTTGCTTTTTCTAGGTGATACTTCTCATTGGAATCTCTAAAAGGCTGCTCACTTACATCTACTACAGACACAATGAAAATTATACTGACTGTTAAGCCAGCGAAGTAATATTTTGTCTACGTGACTTAAATGTCAGGCCAGGTCGTGACCTAAATGTACCGACTAAGTTCACACACCCCACAGGAAAAGTTCAGTGATATGCTAAATTTGTTTTTTATTAAAGTAACTTAGAACCAATAAAAAAAATAAATTTTAAAATAGAGTAAAAGAAAGGTCATTTCATTCCACCTTCTTTCAGAACTGCAGTGCTGTCTTATAAAGACTTTTCTTTATAGGACAAAATTATCTTGGATACAAAGATGATTTGTCCTGGATACAAAATGACAGCACTTGCTATTCTGCACCAGATCAATGTACAACAAAGAAATAACCCACTTCCAAATGCGGTTTACAAATAGTGGAAAATATTTCTTATTTACTAGATTTCTGTCAACACGTGTAAAAATTGAGAATAGAACTGTACAGAAAGCACGCTAAACTGCTTCGAAGACTGGCTAGATAACAACATCTTTGGTTTGAAGAAATCAGACTATCAACAAGTGAGTCAACTTAAGAAAACAAACAAGCAAAAAAAAAAGACAAAAATCTATCATTTTAAAGTCTTACTTGCTGATTTAAATCATGATCTACTGATTTTCATAGCAAACTTGGAATTACTTTGCTTTCTCTTCCTTTCTCTGGCCTGATGAGTAACCAGTGATCCTTCCTGCTAAATTTTCACTCCCACCCGAGGCTGGTGGAA
This sequence comes from Anas platyrhynchos, assembly GCF_047663525.1. Taxonomy (NCBI): domain Eukaryota; kingdom Metazoa; phylum Chordata; class Aves; order Anseriformes; family Anatidae; genus Anas; species Anas platyrhynchos. The sequence continues at coordinate 3,214,744 of NC_092606.1, forward strand.
CACCCAGGCTGAGCTGAATTTGTGAGCTTTACTCCACCTCAGGCACCACTCAGTACTGAGTTGCCTCTCCAGCGAGGTGGGCACCTTGGTTCATGACCGATGATTTTGATTGATTCTCCATCTGCAGAGCCCATGTGTTTTGGTGTCCCTAAGCTATTATCATCACCTCTGCCAGTCAGGAGGATTCCTACACTGTCAAGTCACCACTGTCCAGGCCCTCTCCAGCATTGCATGCAAAACATTCAGACTCTGTTCACCGGCTCTACTGAGTTTCTATTTCCAGTCGTTTAGGTTGACAGCAATATTTTTGCCTAAAAGGCTGTGTATGCAGAAACTTGTTTCTGTTTAACAATAGTTTTATTTCTCCCGTACCTTCTACCTCCAGAATCTTTAGGAGAGAAGCTCCACCAACAGACTGACACAACTGCAAATGATGCCTACACAGATGTCACTAGACCTAACAGGCATTGCTTTGCTGTGTGGAAAAACACGAGTTTCTTGTTTCCTGTAGTGCTTTCTGTGTTAATGATTAAAGCAGTTCTGAAAGTAAACATCTGTAATTGTCCCAAATACAAGATGACATTTGTTGCATAAACTGGTTTTAATTATTTTGTGGCCATGAATCCTTTTCTTAAATCCAGGACAGTGGTTTCATAAACAAGGAACTAATCCAATGGCCAAAAGCAAAACACACCCAAACATTTCCCTAACTTTCCTAGCTAAGTCGAGATAAACAACATCATACAAATTTTCAGAACAACAGAGACTATTTTATTATTGTAACCAAACATTCTTCTTGCTATTATTTTCAAAGCAAAATTAATACAGACTGAACTACAAAACAGTTGCCTATTTCAGCGGTTTCAGCTAAAAGAATGATCATTTTAAGCTACTGAGAGCATGCAGAAATTTTTAAAATGGAAACATTTGAGCTGCACACACTAGAAAATGTTTTTATTTAAATTGGTAAATGAGAGCATAGTGCACTGCAGATTTTGACTCATTGTTTCGAAATGAAGGATAACAGCAGAGTAATATCTACAGTTCACCATGAGCAAACAGCATAAGCTATACAATGTAGAGTAACAACATTCAACAGAGCTTTGCAGCATTACACTAAGTATTTTTTTTCCTTCAGAAGTACTTAACATTTAGGACTTAGGGAAGATTCTTTATTCACAGATCTTAAAAATATGCAAAAATTAAAATAAATGATTCAGAAAGAACGTGGAATAAAAGTATCCTTACCAAATAGAGCAGAAAGGTGTGAAGACCTGTTCCAAGTCCAACAGAGGACAGAATGCCTAATCCTACCCAATAGGCACACCAGAAGAACTTTTTCTCCATATACCGCACATACTGAAAGAGAAAAGTCACAAAACAAACATGGTGATGTCCCTTGGAGGAGAAAGTTAAAGCTACAGACAACTATCTGCATTTGTTTCCATTGTTCTAATACAAACTGAGTCCTAAATTCCTCTATCTGCAACGTACTGCAATTACAGCACAGGTATATGTACAGAGAACAACGCATTTTCAAAAGAAAAGCCCCCACACCTTATAATCAGCAAGGTTCCGAGGATACAGATGGAAAATTCAGTTTCAGTAGTGAGGACCTGAAAATCCAGAATAGGCATACAAGGTTCACACAGGTAAGCAATAAGCGCCAGACAACATCTACTGGAAGCCAATCAGCAAGCAGACAGGTTGGGGAATTTCCTCAACGGGTAAGTGTACAGCCAGGTACACTGCAGGGACGGGAGGCTGTATCTCACTCTCATTGCCATGAGAGCAGTAACATAAAAGGACGAGCAAGGTCATTAACTTGGCTATACCACAGCCCTGAGAAGAGGTGTCCTTTAATACCATGCATGGATCAACAGCACGGGTGTGAAGTTTACCAGCCTTAACCAGGCTCCAGCCTGCCAGAGTATAAAAAAAAAGTCCTGAAAACAACCACTGAAACTGCAAGTATACTTAGCTATTTTGAATTAAATGTTTTGGAAGAAAGTGGCTTACATATTCAATTATATGTTGATGGCACACAGAGATGGGTAGAGAGAGGGTTTAGCAGGACATGGATGTTAGGTAAGAAGCTCTGGAGGAAGGGGGGTGGACAGATAGCTGCTGGAGCACACCACTGAGACAACACAGAAGAGAGCTCCAAGCACTACTGGACACTGCAGGCACGCTCCCCTTGCCCATCCCAGAGGTACAGGCTTCTTCCCACCAGGCTCAAGGAAAGCTCTGGAGGCACTGCCAAGCCTCACTGCACCGCAGCCCCAGCCAGCACAGGGGGCACATGCCTCAACACCAGTTTGTAAGAGCCATCTAGTGGCAAATGTTGAGTGCATCAAGCTCTGGCCTTGATGCTGACAAAGCCACCAACCAGGAAAGTTTTTAAATGAAGGAGGTATTTGTCCATCAGGAACACGAATGGACCACTGATCTACCAGCTGCCAACCTGCCCGGTGTGTAACTGCTTAGGTCTCAGGCATGGGACCGAGCAAGCAAGGATGCAGCGAGCTGAAGAATCTCATTTCACTGCATTAAGTGACCCAGCCCTGGGAAGCCAGGACTCCTGTTCCAGACCTGCACGTTCCTCAAGCAGATAGTGACAGAGCTCAGCAGTGTAGATGTAAACAAGTTCTCTGAGACTGGGAATCTGGTGATTTGCAGAGTGGTAACGTGAGTCAGCTGCACAAGGAAATGCTCTGCTGGGTTAAAAAGGGCTGCCCCAGAGAAAACCTGAAACTCAGGGAGAAATGGCAAGGGGAAAAGCGTAGACAACACCATCATGTTACGCTTAGAGCAAGCACCTACACTTCAAGTGATGTAAAAGCATCAATCTTCACGTAACCCAAGACAACTACGTTTTTAAAACAGCCATTGTAAGACAGGGAGTATAAGAAGCATCACAGAACCAGATTTGAGCCACGAAACCATTTTATGCCTAAATGTATGCCTGAGCGGGTCAGGATACCCTTCCATAGCAATAGAAACGTTTCTTGGAAACCAATCAAGTTCTCTCATGACTCAGTTTAACATTTTCTCAAGAGTTCCTACTACTATTTAAAGCTTGTTAACAACAGATGTGAAAGAATGCTGCAGCATCAGAGGTGTGCTTATTTAGGAACAGATGAGAAGTGGAACACCTACATATGCAACAAAATAGATGAAATGATACAGCTGATCTTCCCCCATCCTTAAAACGCAACTCATCCACACATGACTCAAGGGAAGTCACTACACGATAAACAGATAACCTTAGCGAGTAGGGGTTCAAAAGATGTGCTACAGTCTCGTTAAGACCCTATTCAATTTCCCAGGATGTCTATTTTAGCACAGGGACAGAAAGTATTAACCCCAGGAAAGTAACCTGAAAGCCTCATACCTGTTGATGTCTTCCTTCAACATAATACGTAGCTGTAAGCACTGCAAGCATCAGTAGAAAAGCCACCAGGATACTTCGTCGATGCCACAATCTTAAAAGACAAATGGTGATTAGTGTTTTTCATAATTTAGCATGCATTTCAAAGTAACTTAAGTTATCCCTGTAGAGTGGGTCTGTGTGGATGTAGTCAGTAGGCAAAATGACAGCTGAGAAGTTCACTGTTATAAAAATGTAAACCTCCCAAGAAATAGCTGGGGAGCCTTTAATCTTTACAGAAAAATCTCTAGTTCACTGTCAGATGAGAACCAAGTTCAGATGCCAAGTTCAGAAAAAAAGGCAAGTAAAAGGCAGTAACTTGCTGAAAGCAAACAATCTAAAAGCCAACATTCAGCTTCTGCAGCTAAGAGAGTTTCAAATACAGGACCACCAAGAACGTTCGTGGTTAAGCCAAGTGCAAAGCAGGCACCAGCCCTGTGCAGGGGATGATCTGTGGGTGGGTAACAGAAGTGCTGATTCCAAACTGTGCTGGTGGGTAGAGCCACAGTGACAGTAAAATGAGCAAACCTCAACATTATTTTGGTTCCCTTAATCTGCTGAAGTTAGTACCTCTTGTTACAGCTCAAACTTTAATACATACATTTTTACTAATTATGAAGCATTAGGAAGCTACTACAGGTAAAGGGAAAAAAGCATTTTTATGATATACAGTTACTCTTGCACCTGCCTAATTCTGTAAGGTTACAATAATACTGCTTCACACATACGTGGCCACACACAGCTGATTAAAGAATATATTTATTATTTTCTGGGAAACACTATTACACTGTCATCTAATGCTATAACGAAAAGGAAGTGCTAGCATCACTTAAAAATCACTGACATGAAATAGTGAAATAAACGTAATTCATCTATTTAAATAAGCAGAAGGAAAGATTGAAATACGGGAAGTGTAATACAGCAAAATAGTAGCAAATGTTTCATATTAAGCAGGCTGAAAAAAAGTTCCTTTAATCTTCTTGTAATTGTAAAACATTTGTGCTGCTGCTTGTATCAGTACAAGAATTGGATTTCCAAGCGACTGTCATTTAAATCCCAGTTTACTTAAATGGAACACAGGAAAACATTAAGTGTCAACCTGAGGTCATCTTCATAGCTTAGAATCTAGTCGTTATTTTCTGTAAAGACATTGTCAATTTACACAGCATAGCTGTGGCTGTGAAGTTCTGTGTTGTACAGTGGCACACAACATAGATGTGCTGCTGATGTACAACTGAAGATGCAAATGCTATCTGTAACAAACTTTTGTATCTAGGAAGCCAAGCAGTAGATTAAAGTAACACCTCAAATGTTATTTCTGCTGTGCTTAAGTAAGTAGTTGTTTCTGACAATCTCCAAGCAATGTTAAAATCTGAGAAGGCAGTTTTCAAAGAATATTTCCAATGATAGCTGAAAGCATGTACATAAAACAACTAAACTTTAGGGTTAGATTATTTTGGGTGAGAGAAGCACATGGGGATTAAGACTACACTATCTAAATCTGCTACTTCTCATTCCAGAACATTAAAAAGGAAAATAGAAGCTTGTCTCAACATATCTTGTGTGTCAGCACCTCAAACCTAGCCCAGAAGAGTCAGTGGACATAGCCCGTTATCACCAATCTCAGCTCACTCCCCAAAGGAGCAGCCCAACAGCTAGAACCAGGGAAGGTGCTATTAGATCCTGTCTTCTGACTGGGAAGGTGATTGTAAAGACAATCCCAAACAAAGATTCCAGTTACCAACACAAGCACTAGGTGGTTCCTACTCTTGGCTTTTTCGGTTGCCAATTTTATTCATGTTTGCCTTTTGATACTCCAGAACCTCCCAAGGCTAGAGCATTAAGAAATAGCTATGCATTTCAGCATTAGTAGATGTTAGGCAATTGCAAGTAGCAGTCCTAACTAGAATAAAAGCCCATTTTATCCAGGGTGTAAATGATGCTTAGGGAAAGTGCTTCAATAAATAATTTCCTGCTGTGAAAGGGACCACTATCTTAGAAGCAGTTCTCTAATAGGGTGTCATAAACATCACTGTAAATCCCACGTAACCCTGAACCCTGCCCTAGCTGAGTTATTTGAAGATCATTAAGTGATACTAACACATGTATTAAAAGATCAGTACTTAACACTGCAGTCTTAAGTACAATATCTCTTGCCTTCAGGATCCCTAAACACTGTCCCATTCTTTCAAATTGGCATATTCAACTCTTCAAGAAGGAAGTTGGCAATTCTCTTCCATCGAGACCTTACTGTATTTACACTTATGCAATTTAGGCAGAAGGTCTGGGTACACAGCTGGAAGCGTGGTATGTTCCAGTAGCCACCTTTAAGGGACAAAAATAAATATGTTTTCTAGAAGAAGAATTTTAAAGTAGTGAATCATCAGGAAAAGTGAGATGTCAGAATGACCTACTGAATCAGAGCATGGGTTTCCCCAGAATGCTTAGTAGAAGTTAAAGAAAGTATCTTTACTTTATGGTCCATTCCTTCAAGTTTATTAGTGTTTCCAGGAAAAAATACTGCAAGGTAACAAGCGGTTGTCTCCATAGGACAATATTCAACCTCTCTTCTCGGTCCCTTCGCTTCCGTTCACCCAACAAAGAGGAGTCTGCAAAGCAAAAGCAACAGAAATATAAAACCACAGGCTGACGGTTCAAATTCCATCCCACCCAAAAATATACCGATTATTTTTTGTTGGGCTCCCAGTCATCTTTTCCACTTATCACAAAGCATTTGCTCCAAGGGCATCGGAAATCTGGTGACCTCCAGCAAAGGAAACACGGTGGCTTTTTTCCTCCACATAGCTGACAGTCATTCAAGAACTGGCTCAGGGTGCAAAGTCTGTTAAATATATTAGCATTTATGCAAAGTACTGCACTATTAGCTATAAATCAGCGAATCCAACAGGTCAAATATGTCTCTATTGCCCAGTACAGGGACCACATTTCACTTTGAACTTCTGAATTTGGTTCTCTTCCAAAGCTATTCTCAGACGTCTCCAATCGAACTAGATTGGATTACGTGTGCTTTCCACACACTTCAGTCCCCGTGTAACTGGATAACGGTATCTCTCCTCCCAGTCAGAGGGCTCAGGCTACGTTAAGCCGTGCCACCCTGCTCAGCTTCTCCAAAATGAGTCCACGAGACAGGAAGTGCTCCCTTGAGAAGGGCCTGCCTGCAGACCACAGCCCTTCGCTGATACTACACTTTTTGTTGCTTTTAACCGCAATAATTCGGTTATATTGCAGTGCCCGACACTACGACTACAACAGCAGTTACTGTGCACTGCTGTACAAGTATAGAAAAAATGATCTTCTAATAAACATGTGTTATTTTGTGCTCACAATATAGTCAGGATTAATAAAAATCCTTAGTTATTTTTGGATGAGGATGCTTTGTTCAAAGGCTGTCAGGCTATGGAGTGGCAATAATTTTAACACTTTTAAAGAAAATGAATTCTGAAATTAGAGAAAAAAGCATGAAACATTGGGAAAATACAGAAAACTAACTTTTATCCAAATACTATTCAAATTTTAAATTAGGATAAAAATGTTACATATAGAAAGTGAATCTAATCTGAATCCCTATCACATTGTAACCCAAGATGTTTTATTTCAGTAATTCAAACATGCTGCCTTATCAGACGTTGGTATCTACATCAAAATCACATACCTCATTAGTCACATTGCCTATTTAATTTTCTTTAGCTGTATTCTTTACCTCTAAAAGCATCAGTTGTTTTAGATGAACTAATAGAAAGCCTGCAATTGCAAGTACTGGATAACATCTACATTCCCTCAGAGTAAAGTCCCAGTGAAGTAAAAGGCTTAGATTTGTTCCATGCATACAGGCATACGCTTCTGTAAATCCTGCCACGTTCCTTGCTTCAAGAATCTTTGTTCTCCACTTTTTCCACTTCATACATCTAATAAAAATGCTTCAACCTTGTTGTTGTTTTTTTTTTTAATTACTTTGTATGTTCTTAGTAAAGGTCATCAAAGACGATGGCGTAAGACTGTGTACAACTTGAGAAATCACTTGGTTACAAAACTTAATTAAATATGGAACTGGCACATTCAAGGCTGACAGGAAGCAAACTAAGATGATAATTAAACCATACAGCACAGATAATTCGGTGACACAAAGATCTTCATGAAATATTCTCAGAATTTATTTTTTTTGCATGAATTCTAAACATGAGCCTACTTTGGACATACCTGTAGGAAAAACAAAGGCAAGGCAGGAGATGAAGTAGTTAACTGTCTTTCCAGTAATTTATCATTGAAAAATGATAAGCTACAGTGAAGCTAAGTGTCAATAGAAACAGTAGAAATTGGGAGACTAAAAAAACACACACTGGATTTCTCCCAAAGCAGAACTCTCCTGGAGATTATAATCAAGTACTAACTCTTCAGAGCCAAAGGGTGGGGCTGTGTAGCCTGACTTTCACAGCCACATGTTTGTCAGCATCGTTCAGCTTTTCAGCTCCCAGCTCCTATTAGTACCCGAGTCAGCTTTACAGGGCTCATATGTGTGTAAGCTACAGAATAGGAATGCAGAAGGAAAAAAATTGAGAGAAGCTGAATGGAAATACACAGCATAAAGCTATTCCCTGGCTTTACATTACACAGGTTCTTTTGATTTCAGATTTAGAGGTGATTAAGTTTCCAATATTGATTCAGACTTCTCTCCTTGCATTATCTGGGCACGAAGTGCACCAACAGACTCCTTCTGAGCATTGTGTTGGCCATTTTACACACCAGGTTGACCAGCTGAGAACATGAAGTCGTTTTCCACCTACCTGCGAAGTTTCCATTGTGCTGTTCTTTGATCATTCCTGTGCGTCTCTGGTCACAATCTGTTCCATTCTCTGCCATTTCATAGATCAATCACGTACGGGGGATCTAAGAGCAAAACAAAACCAAAAAACACAATGTCTCTATTTCTGGTTACAAAGATTCCATTTACTCTGTAGTCAAAAGATGCATACAACCACCCAGGAGTTCTCCAAATCACAGTTACCTTGCATCGCGCCGTTAAAAAAGGAGAAAGTGTTTCCATTCCCACAATGACAAAGTTTAAAACATTTCCACCCACAGAAATCAGATTTTTTTTCATTTTAACGACACAACTCCCTCACTTCTCTAACTGAAGAAAAGCTCATTAAACAATCCCTTCCATTAATCAGCCCACTGCCTGGGCTCCACAAGGAGCAGAACTTCGCACAAGCTTCAGTTCAACCCCAAAAGAGAAGCTTAAGATTTGATTCCCGTACCAAAAAGCATCTATCCTGGCAGCAAGATCCCACGTTGTATGCAACTAGACCTCAAAACCTTCCCATTCTAAGAAAGTACCCCTCAGTATGGTAAGAAACAGAATTCCATCTCATGGTGTACAGTGTAATAACTAAAACAGGAAAGGAAAGCTCTGCAACTCTGGAAAGGAAAGCTTTTTTGAAAAGTGTATGCTCTCTCTGCTAGTTCAGCCTCTCTTTGTTGAGATCAGCCTCAAAAACCCAAAGAGCTGCTGTGGTTTTCCTTGTCCAGGAGAGTAAATAGTGCGGCAACTGGAAGCCAGCATGAAGCAGAATGTTGCAAGACTTTCCCTCCCAAAAAGAAAAAAAAGAAAAAGACCTGACCAGCTGACAATTCTTATGCAATCAAACATAAGAAGCAGCCAGTCAACCCTTTGCTTTAAAAACCCCTTGAATCTTAAAACAGTTTCTGGAATTTTATTTTCAAAAAAAGAGTCCCGCAAAGCTAAAGCATGCCGTTGGCGTTGTATTTCTCCCCATAAGCAAACCTGATTTACAGTTTTTGATATGCTGCTTTTGCTGGGAAGTAGTACAATATCCAAATGACAGGTTATATAAAACTGTCTACTGCAGGAAATTAAAATTTGATGGCAAAAATAGTTCCCCTTTGATTTATGTCAGGCTTAAGAGCCAAGCCGCAATTCAGGTTTGGTAAACAGGAGCGAGATCTCCGCTTTGATTCACACTGCAATCATTTTGTCTTTTTTTTTTTTTTAATGAAATGTTAGAAGATTTAAGATACTGTTTGTTTCGTAGTTCCAGGGTATCACAAATTAATTTTATACCTGTTTAGTAGAACACATGTCTGATCCTCGGGCTTAATACAATAAAACAGACTACAGATAAAATTGCTAGCTGTGGTTATTAAAGAGGTTTTACTTAAAACCCAATGGTCAAACAGCATCGAGGTCTGAGGAAGCAGTACTTCCTCCACCAGCTTCTTTCTGAAATGAGCACAAATATAAATGTGGCTAGTTCAGTAAACTAGTAGGAATTAACCGCAAACTAGTAGGAACTAACCTCTTGGCACGTTACAGTTTTTATTCATTGAAACCTGGGCCCCAGAAAACCCAAACCACCAGGGGAATTGAGGGCACAGCCTTGCAGAGGTTTGCCTCTGAAGAACGCTGAAGGGCTCAGCCAAGGACAACGAGGACTGACCTGCTACAGAGAGAGCTCCACAGCATCCTTCTGCAGTCACTCGCAGCTGAAGCTTTGCTCTGAACTGCTACCACAGAAACACAAACCTCTCCCCTCAGGCCAGGCTTACGGCAGCAGCCTGATGCTGGAAGGCAGAGGAGTTCAACCAGCACCCAGCTGAGGACACCAGGCCAGTCGCTCCAGTGACACAAGGATCAAACATTTCACCACCTCCCAGTTTCCGCAGGACAGTCAGGCCCTGAAAATAGTGGAGCACCTTCTTTCTGGTGACTGCACTTGAAAATTGAAATTGGACGCCTGCAGTTGCAAGTTTTCCTAGGAAGCCATTCTACACCAAGCCACACACACAAAAAAAATCCCTTCTGGTTCAGGAAACGTTGGTCTCATTTTGTTGGTGTATACATAAACACCCATTAAAAAATTTCAGTGGAAGACACACGCTCCTAATTTTGAAATTCATCTTTTTTTCCCCCTTAGATTTAGCCTTCAAAACTGAAGCGCCAATTGGTTTGTTCTCTGCACTTCGCTTAACTACATTTCGAGGAAGTTAATTTGGGGTGACACAAAGCGCTGCCCATGCCCGATGCTCAAGTCTCGGCTGTGCACAACACCTCATCCCCACGAGCTGCATCCACCCCAGCCTGTTAAATGCCTTACTGACACTCAGAGCCAGCGGTCTCTGGGGTTCCCGATGCATTCATGCACACGTATCGACACGCGTATCACAGCTTTCCCAACCTCAGCTCACAGAGCCAGTTTCACCCTGTCTGCTCGGAAAGGCATCAGTCTGGGATTACCTTTGCCTGGCACTACCTCGAGTGCACAAACCAGTATTTACAACAAAGATAAATAACCCCCCTGCACACTGGGGTAGGGCGTATACTCATTAAGAAGTTCCCAAAGTTCGGGCACCCTGCAGGGGTGCTCTGAGGACTCAGATTGAAGAACAGAGTTGGCTGGGAGATCTGGGACCTACCACAGGGCAAGTTTGGCAGGGCTGTGATTGGGAAACCAGCCGCCTGCTGGGTTCAGAAAGAACTTCTCAGTTTACCAAAGCCTAAAGAGCATCCTAGCATAAGGAACAGGAGGGTGTGCAGCCGGGAAGTTTGCCCCCTGATCCATTTGGCACCTATCAGAACCACCAGTCCTGCACCAATGTCTCCATGTGGAGATCAACTGGAGCAGGAAAGTGAGCCAAAACGGAGTTACCCTTCAGTGACCACGTCCACATCCTCAGGTCTATAACAAATCTGTGAGAGCCCGAAGAAAATGAAATCCCAGCTGTTAAACAGCCCCCGCGTCTTATCAACCCTAACAGCCACACGGCCTAGATCCAAAACGAAATTCCCAAGTCTGCTGAGTAGTTAGCAGCAAACATACAAATGAACTATTAAAGGAGAGAGGAAAACAACTTCGAACAGTTTTGATATCAGAGTCGCTTAGATCATCTGCTAGAGCTGTGCTCAGACAAGAACTTCTTTGTGGGGCTGAACAAACAGCCCACAAGCCATTATTCAGCTGCAGTGCAATCCATAACATTAAGTACAAAAAGACAATTATTGCCAGTCAAAACGTAAATGGACCAACAAAAAGGGCTCCTCACGACTGCGACTGGCACTTCGCAGCCGAAGCGAACAAAGCGTAACGAGCTTGGAACACAGGAACACTGGAACACTTGGAACATGGGAACTGATGCTTCTGCACGCCGTGACCACAGGAAAGGACAAGTCTCTTCTATCTGAAGTCCTGGGGAGGCTGCTGGAGCTCCCCGCGTTGTGTCGCTGCTTTTCAGTCACAATAAAGAGAACAAAAGCTGAACCTTCAGAGGTGTAACTAACTGCACTAAGCCACACAGCTTTACACATCTGCAGCACGGTTTTGTTTCAGAGATCGGATGCTCAACAATTTACACAGGGAGTAAGCTCACTGCTCCTCAGCCAGTAAAGGTTTTGAGAGCACCCTCCTTCAGAACTGACCTCCTTCGGACCTCAACGACTGCCTGCACAAGAACACGTTCAGATAAAGGACGAGACCAGTCCCGAAGCGAAGCGTTACGTACCCCTGCAGCTCCGTGACACTGCGCCACTCTTCACCACGTCTTCTGGATTCAAAGCCAGCAGAACAGACGTCGTCCTTAGCTTTGCAGGCACTCAAGACCAAAGTGAGTGCTCTTCCAAACCTTCTGTCCCTACAGAGTAAGGTAACGCTGCTCACCATGTGATACAGGGCTGCCAGGGTCCCTGACTTGAAGGTTAATAACTTTCCTAAAGCCACAGAAAATATAAGAAGTACCTGCTTTATTTTTCCAGTCCTTTAGCACTCAGGGGAAGCATTCAATTAAAATAAATTAGGACACATCTGAAAGATGGTCAAAATCTCTACAGACGTAGCTATTACGGGCTACTTTCCTATGAGTGCATTTATTCCCATTCTAAAAATGTTTTTCTAACTAAAGTAGTTTAAGCCCTCAAAGGCAAGGACAACCAATTCAGTTAAAGACCACAGGTTTGCATTTTGTGGGTTATGCCCCTGTGCACCAGACCTATTTTCCAACTCCTAACCAGATGAAGGTTTCGAAAACAAAGTCATTTTACAATTTAAAGCTAAAATTTCTGTTTTTCCAAAAAGACTTTGGAGCATCTCTTAGGAAAGCACGGATTAATGTTGTCACACGAGCTTCAGGGATGCCACGCTTTTTCTTTTGGGGCTAAGCGAAGTTGTGATTCTGCTGTTACAGCTGCATTTATCAAACTGCTCTCCAGTGAACCACGAACACTGACGGCTGCCTGTGTAGATCCAGCACTAGAATCAGCGAGTATAATAAAGTCATCACACGGTGCATAGGTGAAAAGGCATGAAGATGGTAGGAAAGCCAAAATTCAGGTTGTCCAGGTCTTCACAGAGAGTTCTTGCAGAAAGTTCAAAGAAACTCCTTAAATAAGAAAGGAAACTACAGAACTGGGAACATGAGCACTGTCAGCACAGCACGTCGTGCCCCAGGGGAGGGCACAGGCTGGGTCTGAGCTCCTTGCTCCTTGTGCAGGTTGGCAGCAGCGGGGCTGGGGGGCAGATGGCAGCTTAGGGAATGGGGCGGCTCCCCTAACAGGGACAGAACAAGACTTAATATTCAGGTGACTAAGCTACCACGGTGTCTTTCACATCCTCGGTTTGAGGGCTATAGGGAAATCCGTGCACGTTAATGCCTTGGCAGAGGGTGGACGCAGCCCTCAGCCTGGGTGCTGTGCTCTGAAGGTGAGAACATTTTTTCAACAAATTCATAGCACACGAGGCTGCCTGCCTCATATCTTACTGTCCCCTGGGTCTGTCAGGTCAGCGTGACACCAAACCCAGCCAGGTGCTGTCCCGTGTCCCCTGCTTGGTGTTGCAACAGCCTCAAGGCTGTGCCCTTCATCCCCCTGAGATGGCAAAGTCCAGCCAGCTCACACGTCTCCGCATGGCACTGAAGGTAAAGGTCTAACCAAAGGTGATGGCTTCTCGTCACAACTCTGCCGGAAAAAAACCTGCTCTGCTCTAACTATTGCTCCTGAAGCGTAGTAGGTTTGGGTTTGTTTTAGAAACAGAAGTTATTAAGAAATAAAAGGAAGTCCCAAAGCATGCATTAACATTCTAACAATGGGTATTCACAGGACACAGTCAGACAGTTATGACAGATTCCAAGGCTATTCAAAGACAACCCCAGGAAAAGACTCTTTGAAGTGGAAACAGCGCAGACTTCCCAGCCAAAGTCTGGCACCGCTTCCAGCACCCTCCCCTTTCTCAGTGCCACTTCCCACTTCAAAGCTCCCAAGCCCCCTCCTCCGCCTTCCCCCAGAAATCCCCAGCACCACTGATTCCACCTGCTAAGTAGGGCACGGTGCTCAACTCAACAAGCAGTGCTACCCTCCCGTTGCACAACTATAAACGTGCTATTTCAAACACTCATCCGAAAGCACGGGGTGAAGCAATCAGTGCAACTATCGCCTATTAGCAACGAGAAATAATAACAATAAAGAGTCCATCCCGTGCTGCAGAAATAAGGGCAGGCTGATGTTATCAAAACCCTTTGGTACGCTCCAAGGAATAAAGGAGCAACCTCACAGCTCCCCAGCTCAGGGGTAACAACGCCCGGGTACCCGCTCCTTGGTGGGCACCAGCACTCACAGCACAGAAAAAAACGGCAGGAGCGAACCGGTACCGAAGCTGAGGCGCTTCTCGGGGGGCTGTGAGGGGATAACCCGGCTTTGCAGCACTGCAGCGAGCAGCCCCCCCCCCACCTCACCCCCTCGGCTCCCCGAAACGCCCCCAAAACCCCAAGGCTGCAAAAGCGGCGCCGGCTGCCCCGGGGCGTTGCGGAGGTGCCCGGCAGCACCACGCAGAGCCCGGGCACCGGCTCCGTTCAGCCGCTTCGCTCCCCTCAGGAGGGGCCGCGGGGCCCCCCCGGTGCCTTGGGGCAGCTCCCGCCCCTCCCCCCCTCCCCTCACAGCCCCTCAGCGGCCGGGCCCGGGGCCGTTGCCATGGCAACCGCGGGGCCCGGGGCCGGCCTGAGGGGGGAGCCGCGGCCGGTAGCGGGCTGAGGGCAGCGGGGGCGGCTTCTCCGCGGCCTGAGGCGCTCCGGGGGCTCCGAGCGGCCCCGCGGTGCCCCCCTCCCCCCCCCGTCCCCTCCCGCACTCACCGCGCTGCGCCCCGGCTGCTCCCGCTGGGCCCGGGCCAACCCGGAAGTGGGAGGCGGAGCCCTCCCGCCCCGCTGACGTCACTTCCTCCGCACCGCACCGCGCCGCCCGCTCTTTCCCCTTCTCTCGGGCGCTCTCCGCGGCCGGCGGAGCCCCGCCCCCTTCGGCGTGCTGGCGTCACTTCCTGGCGACGGCGGCGCGGCCTGGTGGCAGCGTGGAGGCGGCGGCGGCGGCGGCGGTGAGGAGCGCTCGGTTCTAACGGCCCTAACGGTTGTAACGGTTTTAACGGCTTTAACGGTTCTAACGGCCCCGGTCTCGTTGCAGGCGCCCCGCGGAGCCGCAGCACGGCCCAGCAGCAGCCGCAGCCGCCGCCCGGTGCAGCCATGGAGCAGCTGAGCAAGGCGGGGCTGCTGGGGCTGGTGGCGGGCGTGGCGTGCGGCCTCTGCCTCGGCTGGGGCCTCCGCGGCCGGCTCCTGAGGCAGTCCCGGGCCCGGGCAGCAGCGGCGGCGGCGCCACTCGGAGGAGCCGGACCTGAGGCGACGGTGCCCGGGGAGGACGGGGAGTTCAAGCTGGTGCTGGTGGTGCGGAACGACCTGAAGATGGGCAAGGGGAAGGTGGCGGCGCAGTGCTGCCACGCCGCCGTGGCTGCCTACAAGCAGGCGCAGAGGAGGACGCCCGAGGTGCTGCAGCAGTGGGAGTACAGCGGGCAGCCCAAGGTGGTGCTCAAGGCGCCCGACGAGGAGACGCTGCTGCAGCTGCTGGCCGAGGCCAGGCGCCTGGGCCTCACCGTCAGCTTGGTGCGGGATGCCGGCCGCACGCAGATCGCCCCCGGCTCGCAGACGGTGCTGGGCATCGGGCCGGGCCCGGCTGATGTGGTGGATAAAGTGTCCGGGCATCTAAAGCTCTTCTGAGCTGGGGCCCAAAGAAGTGCCAGTGCGTTGGTACTGAGGAGTGATATCCAAAACTTGGGATTGTTTCATATGCTCTCAGTAAAAATATTATTTTCTTTTGTAAAAAAATTAAACTTGCAAAATGTAATGCTGTTCATGAGTTTCTCTAGCTTCTGCATTGCACCCTGAAGTGGGTAGGAAAATGCTAGGCTGGGTAGAGTTACAAGAAGCAGAGCTGAATTTTACTACCCTAAGTAGGAGGAATCAAGCATTTGTAAGACATGTACAGTTGATGAATTAACACTTTGTCTGCTTTATTGACTGAATACAAGCATTAGAGAAGGTTGTTTTATGCCAAAAATAGAAGGTTCCCCTCTGCCTTTGCCTTGCATGAGATTTTTTTTTAGATTGATTTTGTAATTCACAATAGGTGGGCTGCTAGAGCAGTTAGGGATTGCCCCATACAGCAGGAGATGGCTGCTGTGAACTTAGTGTAGGGTTTCTGAGGCAATGACTGATGCAACACCTTGTAACTGGTATGAAATGCATGAGACAGAACAAGTTAAACAGGGCTTACAGCTCAGTACTTATAAAGGGAAGATGTAAGTAAGCCATGCTCCTTTCTGGAGAGGTCTGTGGAGCTGCTGCCTTTACAAGAATTTAAGCACATCAGGATTTCCCATCTGGCTAACACAGGGAGTTACCCACACATGTATAAATAGCTTGTCACACAAGAAGAAACTCAATTCCTATCTTACTGAGGATTAATAGGTCCTCATAGGTTTAAGAAAGCACTCAACTACAGAAGTTACTGGGCAGAGGTCAGATCACAACTCACATTCTACCCAAATCATGGAGATTCTACCCCTAGAGCTCCTTTTTACCTCTAATAATGGAAAAGGCAGGTTACCTGTGCTTCTAATTAGGTGGATTTTCTATTACTTTTAGTTTTGTAACAAAGCCGTGGTGTTTTTTTGTTTGTTTGTTTTTTTGAGAGAGAATTCTATTGAGCACCAAGTCAGGAGTTCTGTGCAGCGGCTTTGCTCAGGATCCCATTGGGATCTTACCTGGGCCAGTTGCTCATCAGCCCAGGGAAGGTCTAAGCCCACAGGCAGGTGAGAGGCAGGGCCTGGGAGATCTCTTCTTACTCCAGCACGATTCATCAAGGAATAAACAATCCCAGCTCTAGCCTGCAGCTGCCCAGGCCCCCCAGCTTCACACCCACTACCCTTCCCCACTGACCTGCTGTAACGCTCACCTGCCAGAATCCCTCAGTTCAAGCTGAGCAAGGGGGATTCAGCCTCAGGGCTGGAACCTGACACTGAGAATAGCTGGAGAAGCTTCCATCTCTTAGCCAGGAGCTACCACAACTAGGGCCAGGGCTGTACCATTCATTGCACTCAAATATGACAGTATTCATTGAGAAACATTTAAGTCAATTTTATTTGAAGCTAAATATATTTAAGGCAACTTACATACCTAGAACATAATCTCAATTTAACTGACACACCCTACTACGATCCTAACGTATCATCTGGGCAAAGATGCTGTAGTTGACCACAGTGCAGCCAACTCTTGAAAAGTGCTCTTTTCTTCCATCTGGCATAATCTATCTATAGAAAAAGCATTACATATTTTCTTGTATTGTCCCCTCAGTGCAAGACACCACTACTGGTCTCTATTGCTTCTGTTCTAATGGCCCCTTCTACCCTTGAGGTGTATGCACTCGTATGCCCCCAACGACTAGCACTGTAATACTTGGTTCGAGGTTGAAGGTCCTTTTGAAGACAGTAAAGTGAAGCTACCACTATGCAGCATGTCCACAGTCCAGTAATTTATTTTTAAATTGAGTAATTTCAAATTGCACAAACAAAACTGAACAGCAATATGCTTGAATTCTCTCTTCTGTACACTCAAAACAGTGATCTAAAACACCACAATATCCAACATACACAAACCTCAGGGCAGGGTTAGTAAATACACAGATTGGAATCATGGTGCTCTGTTCCTGAATGGAATGTCCCACAAAAGCACAGGATACAGCACAACATAAGGTCATCTGTTACATATGGAGTGAGCAAAAAGACACTAGCATTTTCTATATGCATAACTGGAAAAACCTGCATAGGTTAAGGAAAAAACTTTTACTCATTTTAAGTCAGGCAAGGTTGTCTGTACGCATTTTAAATTCTTTTAGAGCTATGCAATCCAACCAGGGTAGGATATGCTGATTAGTGTTGTCTCTTGTCAGCGGTCTTGCAAGGTCAAATACAAGTATCTTCACTTTAGCTTTCTCCGAATATACAGTGAGACTTAAATGCATTTAGAATAGACAGTACATACTGTAAGCTGCTCACATACAATGAACTTAAGATTCAGTATTAGAGTTTAACACTATAGAGTGCAAATCAGAATCTTCACAATAGACTTAATGGTAATAAGCAGTCCTGCAAAAGCCCACTTGAACAAACTTGTTTAAACTATTCCCCTTTTAAAGTAAAGTCTAAATGACATGGAATGTGAAAAAGATTTAACATAAGTGATTCAAAGTTTGCGCTAGAAAAAACAGTCCTTCATGAAATAAAGGTTACAAGAACACGAGGCAGAACTCTTGCTTTTTCCCTGGTATGAGTTAAAGCGGGGAGGGACGGTGGAGTTTCAGTAAGAAAATATGCTAGCTCCAAACTGACTTGTGCTGCACCTTACATGCTGTACCCAAAGCCAGGCTGCGGTTGCCCATATGGAGGCGCAGTGTAGCCATAGCCAAAAGGTGCTTGTGGAGGAACTGCAACGCTGGGTCCTGCTGTCAACATTAGCTGGGGCTGACCTGGAAGACAGAACAGTTAAATATATTATGAATAATATATTCTGTTCTATATGTTATAGAACAGAAATACTCGATAAAAATAAAGCATACTGGGCAAGATCGAAGTAATACAGTTCTAGTACAGCCCCTGCACTATTTTCTCTAGTATTGATTTCATATGAAGAACATTTCAGGGTGGGGAAGGACCACCAAAACACATCTAGAGAGGTATTGATTTAAAAGATAAATGTGTTACTGACAACATATGACCTAAAATATTACCATAAACAATAGGTTGTGTTTCTGTAGCTTGCTCCTCTTCCTTTCTCAAAGACTCTGATGCATCCAGTTTATCCACCTGGAATTGAAACCAACAGTTAGAACAACTCCTCCAGAAGAGGTACTTATTCATGGCAGAGAAGTGGAAAAGCCTTAGTGGTATGTTAACACCCATCAAGAAAAGGAGACCATTTACAAGTTAAGATCAATTCAAGTAGCAATGTTGGTACTGGTGCAGTCAAGATTGTTCATTTCCTGAAAAAAACCCTTAATTGAGGGATTTGTGGAACTTCATTGAAAGCTCGCTCCAGGCCAAAGCTGTGTATGAAAGGTCCCATACTGGACTAGAGCTACTTTGGCATCAGTAAGCTCCGTGACTATTGCTCCAACTGCTTCAAACCAGCAGCCTTAGGTCACAAACTCAGATTTTAGCAGTGTCAGTTGGCAACCTTTGGTGTTGGAGCAACCAAGATAATGTCCAGACCTGGAGAAGTTTCCCTGAATATAAAACACTGATGCGAAGTGATCTCAAGTTGGTATTTGTGTAACAGACTGCAATAGCATCCGACATGTCACTTGAGCCTCAAGATTTCACTTTCCAAACCCATTCACTCATGCAATTTCAGTTCAAATGCAGAGAATGCATGTGTATAAGACTTGCTTTTTTCCACTCTAGAACTGCGTGGCAGTCAGCCTAAACCCACAGATACTCGGCTTGTTCAAGCTTAATACACGGTAACAGGACAAGACTAGCCAGCTTCACTCTGCTGCACAGCGAGTGGAAATGTGCTGTTAGCCCAGCCCTACAAAAGGCAAGAGAAGAAACTTGTTCTGTATTGAAGCATCACTTGCTACTAAAATGGATCCGAGGAAACTCAGCATTACTACAGGCTAAGGCAGGCCCTGAAACTAGAACCACAAAAATTAGGTACTGATATTTTACCTGGGAGATAAGATTTAGAAAAAAGTCAGAGACAACCATGCCAATTACTTTGTAAAACAGTAAGACAACTCACAAACCAGATTAGTCTTTAATTTCATGTGTCCTTAATAAAGGAGCTCGAAGGTAGGTTTCCTGTACTTACACAGGGTCAGCATCACTGAACAGCTACATCAACATCCAGGAGTTGAAGAGTTTTCAGATTAACTGTGCTACGTTAGCAGTTACCTGCAAGCAGCACTACCAGCTTTCTTCTTTCTTAGTTGCACGTTACATGTTCCATAAACCTCTTAATTTGTAACCTCAATTAGAGGCATTAATCCATGAAGTGGCTTAAGTCCTGAGCTTTATGAGTTCGTTCATTGATTGGGCTTCCATGGCAAGCCTTTTTGTTGTCTCACACCAGTATCTGGCTTGCTGTTGTCAAAGCGCACAGGAGCATATGCCAATGCTTTACGACTCATTTCCAGACACTGGGCTGAAAACTATACTGGTTTTGACTCAAATAGCAACACACTGAACACAAAAGCACAAGTTTAGAGATGCAGATCCAAGAAGAATGTGCGAGTTTGGTACTAAGCAGAGGCATTTGGTTTATACACGCTTGGAAAGCCTCCAGCCCAGGACATTTAATGCATTTTTGACCCAGTTTTGATGCATCTCCTCAGAATTAAACAAATATTTTCAATAACAAGAGCAAGTCTGTAACCAGCCTGCAGGATGGTTCTCACACCACTTGCTTAGCCGTCATCAGGTTCGGTACCCTAACACACTTGTTACAAGATTGTTTTAAAGGCTTTTCCACAGGGACTGCAATAAGCTGTAGAAGAAAAGTAACATGCATTCAATGTTATCGTGTTATGTGTGCATGAAAAAGAGGCAAAAGTACTGAAGCAGGAGTGAGGTCTGAAGATGACTGCCATACAGGCTCCCCCCAAAAAACCACACGCAGCCCACAGCAATGCCTTGTAGCTTAAGGAGTAGTGGGATGTAATTGCAATGACTGCTACACATGCGTAGTTTATGCAAACACTGCAGTTCAATTACCTTTTTTCACACACACGCTTTCTTACTGCCTCACTTACTAGCTGCTGAAGGACCTTACACTACACATTTTGGTCAGGTTAGCCTTGAGTTCCAGTGGTGTATTTACAGACATCTTGTCACCAAAAAGCAGTTTGCACTTAGTCCATCCTGAAGCCATTTGTCAGTTTGCCCTTTGCCCAACCATATTAATGGAAAACTCACACTAGGGCTGATTTCTGTTCTAAGGAGAATTGGAATGGCATTTGTACAGGAACAAATGGACAGAAGCCTTAGAATTGCTCTTAGGAAGGGCAACATTGCATAGCAAAAGGCAAGACCCAGAGTAGCCTCAGAGGAGCTTTTTTGTTTTTTTTTTCTTTTAAGAGGTAGCAAGAGAAATTTAATGAAGCCGAGGAGCTTGGAAGGCAGTCTTTTTTTTTTTTTTTTTTTTGCACAACTACAACAAACTTACTACAGGAAAGGGAACCACAGACTTGGTCTAATAGCTGAGGTTTTAAGTTATCATGTGAACTAGGACACCATGTGGATTAGACTAGCACCATAAGAACTGGACACCTGAGAGAGAAAGAGTCTCTTCTGAAGCAGCTAGTATCTATTCTGTCTACTGTCAGCACACATTAGTAACGGTCAAGAGATCAGAAACTGGATCACAGTCCTGTATTTGTATATTCGCTAATATATTAGCAAATGCCATATTGGTTTATAGTTCAGAGAGAGCCAGCAGTCCAAGACTTAATTATTCGTTACTCTAGGTCATTCCTCCAGTCAGTTTGGCAGTCCAATAGTAGCACTTCACCCCTTTGACACCAGGTTGACTGTGATCCAACTGATCACCCGTATGCCCTTCCTGAGGATCTACTAGCATATTAGTAGCAAATGAATCTACTTTTGTCCTACTGCACTAACTACTTGTAGAGTTAAACAATTTGCATATGCTTTAGTGATATTTTGTTTGGGGGAAAAGCAGTAGCAGCAGTGTAATAAACGTAGGAAAGAAAAAAACTCATGCAGAATCCTTAGACTTAGTCCTCCAGACTTAAAGATGGAAAACAAGAATCAACTTTCACCTTTTCCTTTATTGCATCAACCTGCAAAGGAATTCAGAAGGTGCAGCTTAGAAAAATCAAATTCCATATTTAGCATATAAGAGGTAGAAACAAAAGTGTCAGGGAAGAAATAATTAAGGTACAGGAGAGCAAAAACAAAGATACACCAGAAGTATCTGCTTTAGAAAGGCAGCTCTGCTCGTTACTAGGTTGTACTGCGTTGATTTCATTAGCTACCCTATAGTTATATCCTAACCCTTCAGCAAATCCTGATATTTTTATCTCTAAGAATCCTACTCCAGGACTACTAGTCCCAGGAGAGGCCTAGTATTAGCTTGGTACATCAGGCATGTCTGACGAGCAATGCTATTGCTTAGATAGCTCCCCACCTCCCACAAAGTTCAGCATTTAAGGATAGCAGCTTCCTGAAGGAAGCAACAGCCAGACAAGTCTCCTGGACAAACGGGCACTATGGTGGTCTTCATCGACTCAAGCACTGAATTCAACTTTTACTTCTCATACAAAAAGTTCTGATCATTAAGGAATTTACACCATTTAATTTTAAGATACTCTAGCAGCTTCAGCAGGGCAAATCTTGCTAGTGACAGCTGGTATTTAGCTGTGACAAACCTGGTTCAAGTCTGTCAGAGTATTACCAAGTATTTTCCCCATCCTAAAGTGACCTCAAACAAGAGTTGAGTCAAACAAATAGTTAGTGTCATTAGCATCAGAGCCATGGTTTAAAGTTAAGAGCACAGCAGACAAAGTTAAATCAAGTTCTGGCTATAAGGATTTTTTAGTAAACATTTTAGAATCTAGTTAGAGCTTGTTCTCTGCTGGGATTCCTGACTGACATGGCATATAAAAAGCCTGAGTCTTGGAACTACCTAAGACACTGCCCACAGTCAGACAAATACTACTGATGCAGGTTCTGCAACTGGTAGATAAGAGTGGAGTCTGCAAGTGTTTCAGTCTCTTAGAGGGCGAAGTCTCTCCCCAGATGGACTGAAAAACAAGTGTGGACATGGACAGACAGACATTTGACGAAGCCCATATCAATGTTAGTAGCAAGCAGACAGTCTCAAGGCATACACACCACAGTGACTAACAAGCTTTCACTGTTGGAGAAGCGCCTGCTCTTACCTTGGTCAAGTATTCCTTCATGACCTGAATGAAGTATGGCATGGCAAAGTCCATGATGTTGTGCCTCCATGCTGTTTCCAAGACAACGTCCGGCCTTAGAAGATCATAGCAGGTGAACAGACAAGCACCAAAGCATTCTTTCTTGTTCTCCTGCAAGAACCACTGCAACAATTCTTCCGCCAGCTCAGTATCTTTGGATTCTGAAGCATATTGCATTGCATCCTACAACAGGAGAGTCTGGTTAGCTTCACATGTCATAGTATATTCACTGATGTGGGTGGGGTTCATAACTAAGCTGCAATTTATTAGTAACATTAGCAGAGAGGAGGCATTCTACAACTTGTTTCCAAGAAATCTTGGAAATACAGTGCTACTCTGCAGCAAGATGTGCCAGATCAGCAACAGGCACCACCTAGTGGCCTCCAAAAAGATGCAGCTTGACTGGAAAGTCAAGATTCCAAATTCTGGGAGTCAGTTAAAAGACTAGAAACAAGTAAAGTATGCTAAACCAGATCTGCGCACAGGTCTTACCTTATACAGTCTGTCTTTCTTGCAGAGTTCTACACTCTGTTTCCAGCGATTGTTTCCTTTGAAGAGATACGCAGCAATTCTTCGGAACTCTATCAGCTCATGTTTCTCCAAACGTTGAGCAAGAGAGATATTGTCAAAGTTGTCATATGCATCTATAGAAGTCCTAAGGGCCTGAGGCAAGAACAACAAAGTTATTCACATTTCACCCAAACAATTGCATCCTCAAAGATGTCAACACCTTCTATACATCTTCTGTATTCCTACTTCTAGTAAAATAAAAGTATACTAGTCAGACCTGCAGTGAGAGCTGCTTTTTTTTTTTTTTGGAGAATCTGGCATTTGACGCACATGGAGTTCAGAGTATTCTGGTTCATATTTTTCAGTAGCAATTGCTGAGGTCAAGAGACTGAATACCTACTGTACAGGTTATGCAAATAGCAGAATAGTTAGATGTTTGCATTCTTTCCTTCGCATCCCCATTTGCTTTAAATAAAAGCTGGATCTGTCACACTCAAAGCAGTTGGTCAATTCCTAGAAGGAATAACCAAAAATGCCCCCAAAAAGCCACTGACAGTTCTTGACTTAATCCTTCCCTAGTCACTACTAGTTCAGTTTGAAGCAGCAAAGAACATACGCTTAAGGAATGTTAGCTAACAGTAAGCAGGCAGAATCTATTGAAAACAAGGGAGAAACCTGTTTCCAGATGTGAAAAGCAGATCTGGAGTGTTAATACTGCCACAGAAGCCAGCTTGAACAGAACTTGTCTGAAGTTCAGGAGCAGATCTTTTACAAAGCACATACAACATGCGAGTCCCTGTCTGTTCCAGATACTGCTGTTTCAAGACAAGACATACCTGGTAGTCTTCTTCAATAATGAAAAGGTTGTTCAGGGACTCGTTCACTGATTTGTTGTTGTGATTTTGAACAGAACGCAAGTAAGGCTTAACCAGTGGTAACTGTTTAACCTTCAAGGAAGCAGACAGATAAACTTAAGTCAAGGCAACTTTCTGTAGATTTCAGCATCCTCCCTGTGAGGCAGTGAAGTAGCTGAGCATTTTAAAATGCTTCTACAACTAAATGCTTTTGCAATTTTAACTTCTCCTTGGATCTGAATAGTAGGGAAATTACCTTGGTGAAGAAAGTAACAGCACGAGTATGGTCAAGCCGAGGGGACAACACCATCAGCAGATCATTAAGCAACAGAGGTTTAAATTCCAAATAGAATTGAACGGCCTTGTAATACAGCTCCACATTAGCCACCTAGAAATGAGCAAGGACATACGTTCAGAGCAGAAACCTGATTGCAAAGGAATCCAAATGAAAGATGGACATAAACTTAAATATTCCAGCACAATCAAGCCACCCTCCCCCCCTTTATTTCTAGGGATCCTTTTAGTTACTGTAGTTGATTTGTTTTAAAATTAAACAGCAACATCAAGAACTCTGGATTTTAAACAGACTACTAGTGAATGAGAAGAATGGAAGTACACACATCAAGAATTTTAATTCCTTTCACTAGTAAAGTTATACCTTAGTAATGATATCTTTGAACTGTCCTTCTTTCCAAGCATCTGTTGGGTGATTCATCATTGTGATTATGGCATTATCGTATTCTTCATACTTATCATACAAGAACACCAGTTCAGCCCAGAGATGGGCCTGTTCTGCAGCTCTCAGAACCTAAGCAAAAGGCACATTAGAAATTCTAATTATTATATATATATAATTATATTGCTATCAGTGCTTCTCATAACCTTGATGAGCTGCTACTGCAAAAGCTAGGGCACACACAATCCTGAGAGATGTGTTTTAAGTGTCATGTTTAATGGGTCTTTCACCTTGGGGATGTTGACTCTGGACCAGAACAGTTCCAAGTGCTCCCTCATCTTCTGTGGTTTGAACTTGGAGTAAAGAATTGCTAGCTCCGTAAACATTCCCATGTGTGCTCGCTCAAGCCCAAGTGCTGCTTCCAACATAGTTATCAGCTCTTCAAAGTAGCCGCGATCCTAAAAAATACAGTTAAGAGATGTTTCAACATTAGGAACCAACCAGATTCCAGATTTCCAGCCTTAAGTTACATTCTCTACTGGCAACTCTGCCCGTGACTGTAAAATAGCAGTCAACTTAGTTACCTGGTAATAATTGATTAGCTCTTCCAACTCATCCGCATGCACTACAATATGAAGTCCACACATCTGGGCCAGACGGAACTCTTTTCCATCAACACAAGCAAAGCAGACCTGGAATTGACAATTTTAGTATAGATTATTACAAAAGTTTCTGAAGAGACTACAGCTCTGTAGTTCTTAAGTTATTCAAGC
This sequence comes from Anas platyrhynchos, assembly GCF_047663525.1. Taxonomy (NCBI): domain Eukaryota; kingdom Metazoa; phylum Chordata; class Aves; order Anseriformes; family Anatidae; genus Anas; species Anas platyrhynchos. The sequence continues at coordinate 3,240,323 of NC_092606.1, forward strand.
AGCAAGTTTACCTCTTTCCACGTGCGAGTACTGTTTGCTTTCCGAGCTCCATCCACAGCCGCCTGGTATTCACCTAGGTGAACTAAAGTTGAGGCTAAACGGCCAAAGTTGGACACGTTGTTATACAACAGCTTAGCTGCTTCATACATCTTTTCATCGTAACAGCGATCGCCAACCTACAGCAGAACATAACCAGGTTATTCTTGCAGCTTTTCAGACAGACCTAAATAAGATGTGTAGCACTTAAGCCATTATCAAAAATGGAAATGCTTGCAAGGTTCAAAACCTACAAATCTAAAGAGGTAAGTCCCAACACCTCACTGATCAGTGAGGCCTACAGAGCTTGCTGCTAACACTGGAAAAAAAAAATTGAAAAAAAAATCACTCACTTGCTGAATATGTGCGTTGTTGGGTCCATTGATAAACTCCTCTAGCTCTGCTAGACGGTTTGTTTTAGCAAGAGCAAAGATTAGTTCCGTTTCCACATACGACTCCCGGGCCTTCTTGCGTGCCATCTGAAGGTATTTCACCAGTTCTTCCCAGTTTCCTGTGAAATGGGGTTCAGAATGCTTAATCCCCACCACTGAGATTCTTTATGCTTAGGTTATACTACCAGCTCAACCTAGTCTGACGTATTTCAAAATATGATGATCCCCAACAATCACAGCTAGCTTTTATACTGCGTGTGCTACATTCATTAAGCCCATTGTAGTGACCTTACATAAGTCAACTCTGCTGTTTAACTACATGTAAAGACCACCTTATAAGCAACTGCTCTGACAGAAGTCTCCAGCTGGGTAAAGAAGGTAGTCATAAGACAACTGATGATTTTCAAATAGAATATAACTTTTCCCATTCTTTAGGGCAGTCTTTAAGGGTCAGATGACTCTGCTTGAATCAAGAGACAGGTTTGGCAGAACTGCTTTTGGAGCAGATCACACAAAAGAGCTCGGCAACATCAACAGCAAAGACTTAAATAAAATGTAATCATACCACTGGCATTGGCAGCTTGAACAACTTCCATGTACGAGGAAGGATCATCTGCTTTAATATACGAGTCAATTGCTTCTTTTACCATTCCTTTCTGAAGCTGTGCTTTAGCCAGCTGACTCCACACAGCAGGCTCATTGCAGCGTTCAGCAAATTCATACGCCCGATCCAGGTTTCCAATGTGCTCTATTAATACCTACAGAAAGGGTTGCCATGATCAGTCACTACCTATGAAGGTCAATTTTACAATACACGAAGCTGCGTTTCACGTTGCAATTCCTCAGTGAGTCCACACTGAATGTTGGTTTTACTTCATAGGACAAAGACACCGAGCAGCTTTTGGTGCCAACTCGTGTTAAGTACCAAAGTCACAAATTAACAGCAAAGTCCTTCTGTGAGGATGCACATCGCAAATTTACTGCAGACAAACTTTAAGATACCTGTACAGCTGACGTGTTGACATCAAATTTCCTGAAGATGGCAAATGCCTCCTCAAAGAGCTCGTTACTGATAGCTATATTGGCTATGTCTGGGGCATCATAGTTATCCAGGCGATTGATGTATTCCATGACACGGGTGCGATCAGCCTTAATAGCTGTAAGAATTAGAAGGTTCTGCAGATTCCTAAATAAAGAAAGAAAATAGTAGTACATAAATCAAGTAATGATCAAGACATCCACCCTCCCCTCTGGAGAAGTTACTAGTTAATTTGCTGTTCCACCTTAGGGCAGCTCAACACCTACATCAGGTATAAATTCAAGTTTCTTAAACTCAAGGTTGACATTACATACCTGTGCTCACTGAACACAGAGTTATCAAGAACTATTTTCTCCAACAGTTCAATAAGCTCATTAGGAAGATCTGCAGTCATGAAGGCCTTCACAGTGACAGACACTTCCTCAGGATCTTGGGTCTCTGACAACGCAGTCTGTACAACCTGTAGGCAGAGTCGAGCCATTGACACGTCAGGTAAGGCAGGTGCAAGCCAGTCAAGGTAATACATCAAAGACTGTTAATATTTTATCAGCTATACCTGGTCAATCAGTGGTCTTCTGTAAGGGTTGCTTTCCAATAGCACACTGGCCCACAGTTCAGGGTCTTTACGGCGAACCAAGTAACGAGAAAGGCTTTTGAAGAGGGAGTTCTCATTGCACACCTAGTGAAAAAGCAAAGCCTTTTCAGATTGGAGTCACAACTACTGGAGTCTACCAGTGGACACATTAATTGTAATGAAACATCAGATAAGCCCCCTGAGATGGGAGCTAGAAATCCAGGGCTTTGATACTTCCATTAGCCTCCCATTCTAGGATTTCCAGAGCAATCTCCCATTTCTCATTCATCTACATTCAAATAACTACTTATTTGACTACAAGTGAGCACTTCCTAGCTTAGTATTTTTCAGGAAGTAAATGTTATTGTCAGCAATTATCCTGAAGTACCTATCCCATATTAGGTTAGAACTGAAACCATGAGTCAAGCAGCCTTGGCATACATACATTGATGAGTTCCAAATCGCACTGTCCACGCTCATAAGCCACACAGGCCAGGTGAGGGTCCCTCTTCTCACAATACTTGCCAACAACGCGGCTATCATAGTAAGGATTCTCACGCAGGAATCTCTCTGGGTTGTTGTTGCTATCAATGTATATTTTGGCCAACGCATTGTGAGTTGCAGGCTCCTCACAACCCTCGTGAATTCTTGCTTCCAGCCAGGGCAGAAGCAATTTCAGCCTAAAAAGAAGGTAGTTTTGTATTAGAGGTTGAATAGGTATCCCCTCGCACATTTTATTCATTATGGAAGTCAGCTCTAGTGTAGAAGAGTCAGTAAATAAACCAGAATTACAGTACTCCATTCTGGCCTGAATTCTGGTTCACTATTACATTGGGATAACATTTTGACATTTAAGAATCACATGCTAAAGCAGCTCATTGTCTCAAGACTACTTAATGGGGGGTCCTCACATCAGCCAAGAATTACAGCAGACTTCTGCTGCTTTCTCACCCAAAGGCACCTTCTGGTTATCTGTCAGTACCAGGGTTAGTTACATACTGAGGACGCACACAGACAGATGAGCATTACAATCACTGGTCTATCGGCATTAAGAGACTTGCAGAAGTTCAGTACCTGTTTCTCTTCTCAACCTCTGCAACAAGTTCATCAGTTGAAAATTGGCCTCTCACAACAAGGATAAGGTTCTTGATCACATCTTCAGAGCAATCCACGTCAAGCAGTCCCCCGATAACAACAGGCAGGCGGCTTGGATTCACCTAAACAAGATCATTTTAAGAAATCAGCGTGTTGTCATGCAGCAGAGTCAGAACTTATCCCTAGAAATACACATGAAGGCTGCTTGCTCAGAGTAACCTCATCTTCCTGCCCTATCTCCTGAGGATCCCTGGAAGTCTTCAAAAGACGTTTAGATGTAGAGCTTAGGGATATGGTTTAGTGGGGACTGTTAGTGTTAGGTTAGAGGTTGGACTCGATGATCTTGAGGTCTCTTCCAACCTAGAAATTCTGTGATTCTGTGATCTGGACAGGCTTGAAAAAAAAAAAAAAAAAAATCAATTCTCTAGTCAGCAGGGGTTCGTAACACAGTTGAGTGGCTCGCTAGTGCTCAGCCCCCATAGGAAGAGCTCCTAAGCAAGCCAACTTGTCCCTGCAATAAACAGTAGAGGAGAATCTCCCACCCTCCTTGCCCCAAAGCTGGAAGTTAAAATTATGCTAAGAAACCTCTAGTTCCTCTATCAAGTGTTCCTCCTTCATGAGGCACATTACTGGGGGGGTTACACTCTGACTGACTGAAGAATAAATAAGAACTCTGACTCATGTAAGGGCTAACTTGCCAAAGGCCACTAACAGATACTTAGATGTCAGTCTCAAGTATGATGCTTTTTGCTGAATACTTATAAAAACATTGTGCTTATAGCTGCACACAATACTAGAAAGGTTGATCAGTTTGGCCCATTAAAGCTAAGTGAAAAATTGTAACTTACCTTCTGTACGTAAATCTCAATGTACTTTTGGAGATTATTTCTGTACAGGTACAGCACCAAGTCATGGACAAAGTCAAAGCGATCACACACAATGATGAGCGGTAGCTGGTCAGTGAGTTTAGCTTCCTAGAAGGAGAAGAACTTGTGTAATTTGGTTTTGATCTCAGAGTCAAGCAGAAAGATACAATCAAATTGTTAAAGCAAGCTGAACTTGGAAAGCCCCAAATTCAATGGTCAATCAATTAATGACAGCTTATTATTTGACTTTTTTTTTTTTTTAAAAAAAAAACAATATGCAGCAAGTAAGAATACACCCACATCAGGGCCTACAGCAAGAAGCTTTCTGAAGTTTAACCGTGCTGCTTTGCATGGCAGGGTCTACAAAATGTTACAACACAGTACAACTATTGTGAGTCTAAGCTATAGGCAGCATTTTTAGTTGCCACTGGTTATTGGTGTGCAGGATTAGCACTCTGGGATTTCAAAAAAGACATTTAACCAAGACTAAATTAAGTTGTGGACCATAATGGAAAGCTTCCACACAGAACTGACTCCAAGCACCAGGTGTCCTGTGATACCTTGTAGCACTGGATTTAGAGAACAGTGAGAATTAAGCTAGTAGTCGTACTGAAATTGTTAACCAGATTAAGTTATCTAGAACTATTCCACTTTGAGCGTAAGATTACAATCGTTACAATACAGAAGCTCATCTACATGGTGGACACCAGTCCAGACACGCATTTCAGAGCACTTATTTGAACATGCACATCCCAGAATATAATCCTACAGATACAAATTGTAGTTAAGGAGTTTACACAGGGAGGCCTGTACTGGGAGATTTACCTGGTACATGTCCTGCACATTCCAGACATGGAACAGCACAAAAAACAATAGCTTTCATCAGGAATTTGACAGCTTGGTAACTTATCTTAGGTGGCTTGGTCATTTTACATACCTTACACCTCAGTGACACCAGCTTATTTTACAGAATTCTCATTTGAAGTGTTTTGCCATCTTCAGATGTGATCAGCAAAATCTAGGACTATGCTATATAACTGACAAACGTGAAGGCAGGAAATGTTCCCAGATAAAGTTTTCCCCTCCCACATTGTTTCCAAGATATTTCTAGCAATGTTACATTTGTCAACAAGCTCAGCACTAATAATGGGCTACAGAATGGGAACTTCTTCAGAACTATGTTGCAGAGGTGCTCTGAATCCCAGCAGGAACAGTCAGCGTGTATTTACACAGACTAGCATTATCCTAGCAGAGCTAAACTGCAGTTCACCTGGCTGAAGTTTCAGAAAGTGTATAGAAGTAAAATGAATGGATAGATCAACCTTGAACTCTGAAAGCATTCATGCAATTAACTGACACGAACACAATCCACACTGTCCAAATATTACCTTGAGGAAGTTTTTAACACGTTCTGGATCATAGCAGTTGCTTTCCCTGCAGATTCTTTCTACTTCTTTAATTTGCCCTGTCTTGCATGCAGCTTGAATATACTTGAAGTGCACATCTGGATCCTGGCTGAAGTTTACAATAGAGCCCAGGAAATAAAACAAACCTTGAAGGAAATGGTCAACATGTTATTTTGCTAGTACTTAAGTTGGATGAGTATTAGCTTGTGGGAAAGCCTACCTAGTTTTGATTACGTGAAAATCTGAAATAGGACTAGTGCAGAAGCTTATAAAGAACTTTTAATTCAAGTATTGCAATTATTTTACAAAGACCAGATGCTCTAGCCAAGCTGTACCTGCTGTTCTCCATGTATTACACAGACTAGCATATCATATGCAACTTTGATGAATAGTAATGTATTCCCATCAACTGGGATAGATCAACTTTGTTGAAATAATATCCAGCACGTGCCTTCCTTACACCCCTACACAAGAGCAAGGAAGGGTTCCAAAAATCAGAAGTAGTTGGGTCCAAGCCACACTCGCAACCTTTCACCAAAACAAGCACACAGTGAAAAAGCTGCTTACCACAACTCGCAGCTAAATCTCACTTAATCAAGTCCTATGTGCCATCAACTTTAAGCGACTTGGAAGTCACTTGCCTGAAGTAATCAACGTTGTGTGCATGTTTTTCAGAAAAAGCACACTATGCAAGAAATCCATCCATAATAGCACCACATTCCATTAACCATCCTCCAAATCCTTCATGTATACATGTATGAAAAAGTGAGCGCTAGTTCCTTTTGCTAAAGACAGGAGCATCAACTTACCTTCAAAGCTCTTGAAGGACTCAAAGAGCTCAATAAGCGACTGTGTTGACAGTTGTTCGTGGTATTTTGAAGCTACCTGGACACAGATCTGCAGGTTCTGACGAATGTTAGCAGATAACATAGCACGCAGACACTCCAGCGAGTCTTCTACCGATAAGGAGCCAAAATAGTTCACTAACCACTGCAAAAATACATAAGCCATTTTAGACCCAAGTAAAACACTACACTCTGAAGTCAAAGTGGAAAGAAATCGTTAATTTCTTAGCTTTTGATAGATTCAGGAAATTTGATTTTATACCTCAGGATTGAGAAGATGAGTGTGAACTACTGCACGCTTGATGTCGTACAAGTCTGTGAAGTGTTCGAGAGCTCTCTGCAGCAAGCCAGCTTTCTCACACAGCTGAGCTATGTGAGCCCGGTCATAATGAGTAAACATTTGGTTTCCCAGGATAGCATCTGCAACCTAGAAGTAATAACAAAGTTGCATTTAGCTCCTACAGCACTGTCACAATTCAAAGTGCAGTTCCCCATAAACAAAACTTTCTAGCTCGAGAGAAACTGTATTTCAATTGTAGCAAAGAAGCCAAGAATTAACAGTAACACTCACAGCAATTCTATGCAATTGAGCAATTCAGAAATGATCTGAAAAGAAAAGAAACTACCTTAGGGCTTTGAAGCACCTAAAAAATATAACAGAATTCTAGCTTCACAGTTGAAGCAGAGACGCTTTCAAGATTTTAAACATTTATCAGTTGCATTTGATATGGACCACAAACTAGAGGCTCGTCTAATTCAGTTAAAATTGCAAAATATACCTGAGGCGCATGCATGAGGTTCATCTCAAGTAAACGTGTTTGCAGGGGACCTTCTGAGGGACGATTATTCTTCAGTGCATCCAGCAAGAAGGCTGTACATTGCTGAATTAAGTTATACTCCATGAAGACATCCACAATCTGCAAAAAAGATTAAGCTTTTGACTTGTAATTGAAAGCACATTTAGACAAAGCAATATTAAGGGCAGCTTCAAACATATCAAGCCGTCACATAGCGTTCTTAAAACTATGCAAGAAACCGCACTGTCCTAGTAGGGTAAACCCAAACAAACAGTTCAAAGTGTTTTCCCTGATGTATGGAAAAGGAGTATGGCTCCTCTTAACAATTTATCACCTCGGGAGTTAACTTGTAACAGCAATAAAATTATTTACTTGTGTTATGTCTGCAAGAGGCTCTTCATCTTGAACAAGCATTTGTGCAAACTGCTGTCCTTGATCAGGGCTGATTCTCATTACGTTCCTCAGCAAGAAAATCCAGTCTGGAGTATACCCAACCTGAAGAGAGTGAGAAGTAGTAACTCAGCAAGAACACAGAGCTCAGTAAAAGCTACTGTCAGTAGCTTACACAAAGCAGTCACAATTTCCTCATTTGGAGGAGGCTACACAGGGAAGGATGCAGGGATACACGTAAGAAGTCTAGGAATAATTAGTAACAAAACTTTGGACCAAGAGAGGCAATACAAACTCTCAGATGCCCCCAAGAATACTTTTAGTAATTGTAGAGCATACATACATTATTCCTAAATATAGAATAGGCATAGTAACTTAGTTTCCTCTCACCTTCTTAGCATACAAAACAATCTTCTGGACTTGTCCTGTTTCAGCAAAACACTGAATGACTTTGTTTGGAACATTGGCTCTCAGGTAGACACTAAGTGCTAGTGTAGGATCTACAGATTTCACAAGATCTCCCAGCTCCTCTGAACACTCCAGCTGTTTAAAAGAGATAAATACAGTAAGCCCACCCCAACAGTGTCATGATGAAGTGTGTTTCATTTGCATCTCATTTGTCTTCCTTATAGGATTTCCTTAAAAAGAATAATAATAATCTAAGGCCAAGCTTGATAGCGTTATCTGATGCTTTCATCTACAGGAATGTTTCTTAGGTTGGTCTGACAAGAGTCAGAAATGCATTTGTAGGTCTAAAAAGAACTAGGTTATCTGATATCAGCCTGTTTCTTCAGCTAGTTACAGAAATCTAAACGCAGCACAAAGTTATCAATTATTTGATGACACAGTGCATTGAGGAGTTGCCCAGTTGAGCTTTCCTCAAAAAAAGCACTACCAGGTAGTTATCTTCGAGTACCTAAGAGGTATCTATTCCAAATTTACCTTGTCTTCTTTTAACCATTTCTCCAAGAGCTGTTTGCGTCCCTGCTGAAGCACTGGTCTGCAGAGTTCCAGCGACTCATACTTATTCAGCTGCCCTTGGTCAAGCAGAATACCAAAGTACTGGAGTAAAGGAGAAGTCTGTCCTGGCTGAGCTGGAACACTCTGGAACCGACGGATGGTGTCTGGAGTACGCAGGATTCCCTGCCAGAAATAGAGATGCACTTTAGTTTCCTGTTCTGCTATTGTGGCTTGGCAAGATTTCCTCTAGAAAGCTGAAGTTAGAAATGCTTACTGCAGCAACATTATGTTTTGCCAACCCAGAAAAAAGTCAGCAGTACAGTTCAGCACTGCATTTGAGATATTTTAATAGAAGATGTGCAATAGTAGCCTATTAAATCTGTATTGCTACTGGAACTAGTTTAACATCATAGGACTGTCCTACAGAATTAAGTCATTCTTGTTCTTGCAAGCAAGTTCCTCTCATCTGAATTTACTATGCTAAACAATCTCCAGCCTTAGTGAATCTTCAATCTTAGCATCTCTCCATTTTATCCCGTTTACAGGTTTAGCCTCAGTTAGAGGTTGTCATTTCAAAGAGACTTTTCCAGTCATTGGAGGGATTAAAATTTATACCAGAAGCATTAAGTCACATAGCCATTGCTGCATTCAGTTCCTTCCCCCCCTCTGTAGACTTCATACAAGCTTTAGAACCTTCCAGCATTTAGAACATTCCAGTACTCTCAGAACACAAAATACTGGATCTTCTTGGGAACATTAAAAAGTACTACATTAGGACAGGTCTCTGGTCTTGCCACTCAAAAGAGGCCAGAGAACTTTCCTGAAGCATGAAGCTTAAGCCAGCAGAGTTCAGTACTATTCAAATTGTTCATCCATTACCTTTGGAGCATTAGCTGCCACTTTTGCTGCCTCCGAATAGTTCCCTTGTGCAAACAGCGCATTGAATTTTCTAGCAAAGAGTTCCTCAGCTCCTGCCAGGTTGTTGCGGACAGCCATTCGTAAAGCCAGGTCAGGATTCTGGAGCACATTGGTGATGTAGGGAATAATATTCTCTTCTTCCACACATACTGACAGCACCTGAATAAATGATTGAGGAAAACTTTCAGTTAGTCCAAATATAAGAGGAGAGGCAAGTGCTAAGTTAACCTCTAAACGGAAAGCTAGAGCATACACTGAAATGTATGGCTCAGAACAGGCAGACTTGAGATGTCCTGAACGTGGAATTTCAAGTTAGCATATTTAAAACTTCATTAGCAGGTGCTCTGTAAGAGGGTAACATCTGCCCAAAACAGAAGTATATTCTAATTCTATCCTGAGCAGGAGGAGGGTGCTTAGATCCACTGACTGTCATTACAAAAAAAAAAAAAAAGTTAAAAAATGCAGACAAGCTGCACTCCTGTTCAGATATCTGATACTATCATACTCCTCACTCTGATATTCTGCCCTGTTCATTCATGTAGACTTTCAGACATCAATAAGAACACTGTAGCCTATCATTAAAGGCCAGCTGGATTGGCTAAACAAGTAGTTTCCAAGCCAAGCTTTCTTACTTGTCCCTTTCTGTTTACTCCTATAATTCCAGCTGTTGCTTCATGCTGGGCAGTAACAAATATGGTCTCTCCACTGATTCTGTTCATGTAGATACAGGTGCCAGTTTCCAGGTCATACAAGTGGATATAGCCATACTTTGTTATCAGAAACACCACATCATGCTTGTCACTGATCTGCAAGACAGGAATAGATTAATCAGATTTGGTATTGGATAAAACGAGTAAGTAATTTTTAGAATTGGACAGCTGTGCCATTTCAGGAGAACTAGAAGTGCTTTTTTTTTTTTTCCCAGCTGAATACTTGAGTACTCTCATAGCAGAATCAAATTTTAACAGTTTGGAAAGCAGTTAAATATACATGAGTATTTGTTCCATATATAAGAACAAGCTGTCTTTGAATCTGCTTGTCCCCAACTTCACTTTAACTCTACTAAAGCAGGAGCAGAAACCACACCAGTTAGTTTTGTGCCAAACCTCAGGTTTATATTGGCCAACTAACTGCCAGTGCCCTGCTTCACAATCATATCCACTGAGGGAAGCTACAGATTTGTTTTATGTGCAATTATCATACCTGCATTGCAACAGGAAAGTCATTTTGTGCTTCCGGAGGAAAGAAGACATCCACTGCTTTCTTTGGAAACGGCTGATTCCCGGTCGGTGGTGTACCAACTTCAATGATATGCAACTGTGCAATAGGTAAGATTAGTCCGTCAGTTCCCAAATGATTCACAGAACAATAGACTTCAACAATAAAGATACAGCAGTTCTGCTGCTGATGATCCTTAATCCCAAGATTATGCAAGCGGAGGAGCTAAGCCAGCCTTCCTGAACATTTGCACAGGCATAAGGTGTAACACGCTGTATTCATTCTCAGTTGTTTTCCTCATCTATGGAATGCGATCTTTAGTTATCTCTAGATACTTAGAACTTTAATGATTCCTTTAGATCACTTTTTCTGCACTCTTAACTTGCTTAACATATTGACACTATTCATATATTTCTGACATTTATATTGATTGCTAACTAGCCTGGTAACACTAGCATTTAATTTTTTCATCCAATAACTTGGAAGTTAAGCTTGGTACTGGGGATCAGCAAAGAGATTACAACAGCTTTTCCCTTAAGCTTTGCTTGTGAAGGCACATCCTTCAAGCAGCTAATTAGCTTGCCAGTCATGACACATCACCTCACTTCATGACTGGAACAGACTTCTCTACTTCAGGTAGCCCCCACTGTGAAGCTGTGTACGCCCCAGTTTTCACGTACACTAGAGGAATAGCATCCAGACTGACACCTTTTTCCTACAGGCAAATTTGTGCATTAAATCACTTGTTTTCCTGGAGGCAGATGACCAGGATGAGTTATTAAAGATTAAAGCATGTTTAAAACCAAGTCTTACCTTACCCCCAGCTTGCCCTCTTACTGCAAAACAGAAGAGAGTGGATTCTTCAGCATTTCCTTCCATCTTGAACTGCGCGAAGCTGGCTGCGTGCCCCTCAATCGGTTGTGACACTTTTCTATCTACAGAATAGAGCTGCATTGCTCCCACAACACGGTTTTGCTAGAAAAGACAGAACAAGAGTCAGAAGTAGCAAGCACGTGGTCAGCAAAGTCCTCTAAGTTAGTGTTAGCAAATGCCATGCTCTCTCTTACAAATATATCACAGCAGATTAACTTTTTAATGTGTTTATACCGGTACTGCAAGATTTTCAGTTACACGTAAGATTTTACGATCAAGAGAAGCACTTGTGTTCCAAACAATATTTTAATAGTTCTTCACAGTAAAGTACCTGTGCAGATATGCCAGTCAGCAGCAGCCACTTCTGCTTGGCATCAGTACGGTAGTTGATGATCTGGCAGCCAGCAAGACTCGAATGGCGATCAAACATTTTCACGGGCTGGGACTCCCCCTCCATGCTCCAGTGGTAGACTGCATTATCCGTTACAAGGGCAACAGTATTCAGAGAGATCCACTTCCAGAAGGTGACATCATCTGTCATTGTATGAGCCTTCATCTTGCTCTTCATCTCAATGTTGAATATTTGAAGTGTTTTCCCAGCTGAAAAGCACAACGTTGTTAGCCAGGTGGCAGTTTTCACCTGTTACTTCAAGCAGCGGTTAAAAGCAGAAGAGCTGAAGTATGATGCTAAACACTCGTGAAGTTTTTAGAAAACGCTATGATATACTGGCAATGTCATTCAGTGATCAGCTACTAATTCTAACCAGACCACATTCCTAATTTCACTACCACGTAATTGTATGCTTTCTGGTCTGAATTTGCCATTACTGACCAACCAAACAGATGTGGAAAACAGCTTGGTAGGAAACAAAAGCTTCAGCTACACAAGTTGTATGATACTTCATACATCAAAGCCAGGTTAAAGTAAAGCTAAGTGTCTTGAAAGTTACAAGGAAAGCTATGCCAGTGTCATTAAAAATGATGTCCACATCTGTTTCAAGTATAACAGGACACAACACAGGAAGGTCAGGCTGGCAGAGCCTTTCCTAACTGAGACTCATTAACCAAAAGCCGTAAGTTGCACCATCGGGATACACAGAGTTACTGGCTGCAAACCAAACGAACACACACTGTGCAAGGAAAGGACTCTAGTGACCAACACAAGTTCTAAGAGGTAAGAGGAGAAGTTATTTCAATTACACACAATGCTGAATACATACATCGTGAACAGCCACCTGCAATCACTTCTACCAGAGTTTTTACAGCGCAGTGGTATATAAGCTATCATTTCTTCCTGTTGAATAGGCAAGGAGGGTTCTAACTGAGCTCTGCTAGTTTTAGGAGGTAGCTACTTAAGCACACGCTACTGTAGCATAAAAGGAACATTAAAGACATAAAACTAGGTCCAGGTCAGGGTCTCTGTTAAGGTTGCTAGCTGTATCTCAGCTTGATAAAGCCAAAGCCATATGAACAAGTGCCTTCACTCAGCAAGGACTAGTTCAGGTGAAAGCCACCATTACTTCAGCCCACTGAAGTACGATGCAGAGCCAGAAGTTTCTCCAGAGCTTGGAGAAGGGTGTCCAGTAGTGTTACTCAAGCTACAGGCTAGCCATTTATTTCCACGTCTAGTGCAGCTGGAGCCTTAGAGTGAAGGGATATTAGATTCAGGTAGCATCTATCCTACATGCTACAGCAAGGATATTAACAGCCAAAAATTAGATGCGAGTCTAAAGGGCCAGTCCTGTTTATAAAAAGCTTAACATCAAGAACACGACAGTCTAAAAGTGCCCTGAGTTTGAATGGATTAAGTTTCTGAATCTTAAGGATTCACTTGTTTGAGAGGGCATGAAAAAAACTCTGAATTTAGGCTTTCAGTTATTTAACACCACTGTTCAGCCACATCCACCATAAACCCGAGTCATTCGATTCTGCTTTCTTTTCATAGAACAGGACAGTAACTGGTACAGTCAGTCAAGATAACTCACCATCTGCACACACAAGAGAGCATTAAAGTTGCGACAAAACAGTAGGACAGTATTAAAATCAAACTTAGGTAATATTGAACACATTTAAATATTTCCATTGGCAATATATTAATTTATAGTGATAGAATATTTGAGGCTTCCTGGGAAGAATGGGCTGACACTTCTGGAGCCTCCAGAGGAATGATTGTTCTGTGTATTGGCAGAGATAAGGAGCGAGCTGACCTTGTGCTTTATGCACTACACAAGTCTTCCACGGATAGTTTTACTTTCTCTATCAGGGGCTGATACAATAAATATGCACCAATCAGTGCACCAGCCTTGTGCAGCGTGGCAAGGACTACAGCCTCTGCAAATATTTCCCCTCCTCCCCAGCCCTAGTTTTCTACTCTGTACAGAGAGGTTCAGCTGATGGATCCTATACACTCAGGAGATCAGGTCTCACTTCCCCTAAGAGGATTCCAGGGTAGAGACTCCAGAAGTAGCTCAAAGCTTGAACTTTCCTTCCAGCTCTCCGTACTCTGAAGCCATAAATACCCTCACTGGGCAGCAAAAAACTCATCCTAATGATGAGCAAACCAGTGGCAAGCCTTAACTGAAACTTATTACCCAGCTACCTTCAGAGTAACCGAAAAATCACTGAACTTAAGCTCCCATTAAGCTGTGGAAAATTGGTAAGGGATCCTCCCACCTAAGTTGCCTGACAGATTTAAGTCAGTCACAAACCAGTACTACACAAAGCTCTGCAGCAACTTCACGCGTTTCTTTCCCACTATTTCCATACCTTTTAATGCAATGACTTTACTGGCAGGGTTCATGATAGCACTGTCGGCTGAAATCGGCCTCCGAATGGGGTTGCTGGGGTCGTTCATGTCGATGATCACCACTTGCGCCTGCTCTCCCACCTTCTCTCTTATACAGATGAATTTGTCAGACTCCATCGTCAGAGTGCTGAACCCGATGTTTGCTGGGTTGATGCCCAGGTTTTGGAGCTGGAAAAGAAGAAGGTTTGGCATTAAATTATTACCTCAACACAGCCACCGACAGCTTTGGGGGAAGCTGCAGGAGAAGCCAGGCCTCCTGTATCCTTCCACCACAACACAAACCAAAAGCACGTCACCCACAAGAGCCGTGACACCAGGATTCTTGCCCACCTTCAGTTACGCCCAGCAGGCTTTTTGGAGCCCCGCAGCGTTCAGGCACTTGGTACCTTATCTCCAAGGTCTGTTACAACTTATTTTTTCAAGAGCCCAGCCTCTCAAATGGTTTAAGGCACATGGCAGTTGCCTGCTCCTGGTAGCAGTGCTAGTCACAGCCTCAGTACCCACTCGCATCAGCTTTGCTTCCAGAGCCCTCTGTCACTCCACTTGCACTTGGCAGCTATCACTATTTCAAGCTTAGCGCCACACGTGAGGGGCCTGAGCTTTATCTTTATCCTTGCAGAGTTAAAAAAAGCTACCTGTCCCGCATTTAGCCCAGCCCTCTCTGGCCGCGAGGCCTTGCAGAGCTAACAGCTACGAAACAGAGCCTGCTGAAAGCAGCAGTGGCTCACCTGCAGCCTTCCTTGGTACACCGGGCATCTACAAAGCATCTCCTTTCCTGCTGAGCCAGCCTGCTGCTGTGAAGCTTTACGTGCCTACCTTTACATGGCACTTCTAGCACAGCTTGCAGCAAAACACAGTTCAGGCAACGCCACTGCACTGTGCTTGCAGACTGATGTACCAGGATGGCAGTACTGAGACAAAGCTGTACTTCTGCTGTTAAAAATGGATAAAATTGGTTACTTCACATCACAGACACATGTCCAGCCTGTGGCAGGCATCCCTTAGAACCACAGGCTGACTTTTCTACCACTAGAGGAGTCAGTCCTCCTTCTAACACCTCAGCCTTTTTAGGAGACCCCCTGAGCTCCAGGCCCCGTCCCGCTGCCCGGAGGGGCTGGTTGCTGGCTCTTCTGAGCCATTTCAGCGTCACTGTGCTAATCTGCAGCACCACACCGAGCTCTTATCAGCTGTGCTCCGAAGACTTGGAGGTGACCACGCCTCGGCTGCTCTGCTCCAGCGGCTCCTGATAGAGAGGGGGTTTTACTGCACTTCCCCTTTGCCCCGGGGAGCAAGCACCACCTCCCTGTGCCAGGTTAGCAGAACTTCACAAGGGGCATTGCTAACAACAGGCTCTGCCAGCCAGGGCATCAGGGCAGCCAGATCTCGGTGCATCTTGAAGTCCAGGCTCAAAAGCAAGGTGGTTTTAGCCCCCTGCGTTCACTGAAGAAGAGTATTTCTTGAAAATGGTTCAGCCTTCAGTTCTCCAGGCACCCTGCACGCAAGTCCCTTGTCCTAAAGGGCAGCACTTCGTTGCAATTATCTTGCCAGATGGGAAGACGGGAAGCAGGACAGATTTCAGCAAGTTATGGTGACTGCCCAGTCGAATCCTGCGTTGGAAAAATGGGTACCTACATCCCCTGCAGCTCCATGCACTGAGCTCAGTCCCAAGAGAGCTCTCCTCACACCCAGCCACTTTCAGGGGAAGGAGCCGTGTTTTAGCTGGCTCTCCTAGGGGAGAACTGTGTTGATGCTGGAAACTGAGCCCTGCCTCCTGGACGGGGCAGAGCTCTGCTGCTCAGATCGAGGAGTGCAAGGTCCAGTGCCCCAGAACCTGAGCACAGGTCCTCCAGCAGCAGGGATTCACTTGCAAGGTTTCAGATTTCCACGTCACACCTTCACTCAGGTGTTCTCCAGGCTGAGCCTGGTGCCTGTACACCAGCTGAGCACTGCCAACTGCAACTGGTCCCATCCCTGGGGAAAGAGGTTTCGAGTCCTACCAGCTTCATCTGGAAGAGACCTCCTAGGACGGGGCATTTCCTTCTACTCGGCTGCAAGCCTCACAAGCGCTATTTCAGTGGGCAAGCACAGCTTCCTTGTTAGAGGAGGGCCCTCTCAGAGGGCTGAGGACTCCGCCCAGCAGAAACTCGCAGACTCTGCCCAAATGGATGTGAGCAGAACAAACCCAAGCACGTCCCGGCAGCTGGCAGGCCTCTTCAGGAGGTCAGGACTTGACCACTGGGTCAGAGTTGCTTGGATGTTGCAGGATGGATTTATCTGAATTGTGCTCAAAGTGCCACCTGCTAGGCGTCACACCTGAGGTAGCCAGCCCTGGTTAGCAGTGGGATGTGGTCCTTTATGAACCTCATAGTATTTTCTGAGGCTAGACAGCTCTTTGAAACAGATTCAGTTGGCAGGGGAGTTCTGAAGCAAGCCTGGAGAAGCTTTCTGATGGAGCTGTGACCTTTTCGAGGTCTTTAAGTACCCAAGTTCCTCCTGCTAAGATCTAATCTTTTAACCTCAACAGATCCCATCAACCAAGTTTGCTTCAAGCCCCGAGCCAGGCAGGTTACCCCCATCGGGATGATCTCAGCAGTGGCTTGCACAAGAGCTGCAGCAGCCAGGAGTGCCACCTGCCTCGTGCTAACTTCTGGCCCTGCTCAGCCCGATGCACGGAGCTCTCCAGAGGCCGGACCTGCCTGCAGTATCAGTCACTCCCTTCCCCAACCAGGCTAAAGTTCAGGTGACTGAGGCAGAAGCGTTTGTGAAGCTAAGCAAACAGAGACCGAGATTATTATTAGGAAACATGACAGGCGTGTTTCTTTGGAGGCTTTTATTGTGAAGACTTCACTACTACTCCACGTACGAGCTGTAGTGCAGACTCAGGAGTTAGAAGGGCACAGGGTTCTACAGCAGGGTTTTTTTTTTTTTCCCTAAAAGATGGGAAGAAGAAGGAACCAGTCACCACTCTTGCTTTACACTATGACAATCACTTCCTTGGCTTTCATGGAAATACAAAAGCAGAACTTGCTGGCCGTGCTTGGGCAACCAATTTCCAGCTCAAGTTATTTTACAGCAACGTGTGCTGGAGCTGAGTGGTGCTGCTGGCCTGAGGCACGCAGAGCAGAAAACATTCAGCCCAGGAGGCACTCTGCAGAACAGGCTGCTGCAGGGTCACAGCCCCGAGGGGCTCCTCCAGCTGCAGGTCAGGTGGCGAATGGAAGCCTGGTGGCTGTGTTTGTGTGGAGGTTTTCACTGCCACATTCCTCACGGATGTTCCCGGTACCTCACCCAGGGAAGCTGCCGTGCTACACGCGCCTGCCACCAACCTGAACAGCAGAACTGCTGGCAGGAGCCGCTGCGCCGACCCCTTCCTGGAACATTTGCTTTCTTTCTGACACTTTGCTTAGCTGTCAAATAATTTCTCCTTGCCTACGAGGAAGGGCACAGAAGCGCTGAGCTTGCGTTTCACCTCGGCTCTCACACAACAGGATGTGAGCGCTGCTCTCGGAGCCACGAGCAGCTGCTGAGCCCCTGCCCAGAGCCTCCTTATCTGCGTGCAGCTGGGAAGTGCCAGCCAACAGACACGTTCCCAGCCTTTGAGGAGCACGGAGGGGTTTGTTTGGTTTAAATAGAGCACCTCGCTGCGCAGCCAGTCATGGTACTGCGAGCACAAGGCCATGTTTTCCTGGGCTCTGATAGAGCCAGGCAGGCACCAGGCTGCACTTGTGCTGCTCGTTTCGTTCCAGCCGTGATGCTCACCTAACTTCTCACAGATTTATACCCAGATTTATTTGATACCCAGGCTGACCCCTCAGAGCTGCTGACTGCAGTCCCGTAATGCAGAAACCCACCGTGAGTTAAGCTCTGAGGCACTTGGTGTGTATCAGTGCAAGGTAAGAGCCACAGCGTGCGGCTGGCTAGGAAGTCATGCTTGCAGCAGATAAGAGACCTCTGTAATGTTGAGGAACCCTTCTACATCCTTCCTATCCCCTGCCTCACCCCAGCAGGCTGAGGTACTCATCCGGTCCCGGCGCCACACTGCTTACAGGCCACAGCCGAGCCCCCACCTGCCCAAACCCGGGCACGGCTGCGATCACCGGCACCTGCTGCGAGGCACGGGCTGAGGGGACGTGCTCATGAAGCACTTAGCTAATTACTCCCATCCAATTAGCTGACACACTCTTTGGGTTGTCTGGATTCTTCCTTCCAGACTCTGCCCTACGCCTCTGCAAGAACATCCCAAGCCCATGGGCTTTAGGAAATAACACCCATGAGGCTGGGTGGGAGAAACTCCCCCAAAACAGTGCAGGGCACAGCAGTGCTGCCTTCACCCCTGACTTTTTGAAATACCAACGCTTCGAAGCAGTGCTGTTGTAGCAGAGATTTAGGGCCACAGACGAGTATTTATTAATGCCTTCAGCCACACCAGCACGCCTGCCCCAAGTTCAGTTTTTCAGGATAGCGTGGCTGAACTAGGCGGCAAGCTCAGCTCATCCCCTGCTAACTTGTTTCACTCACCAGGAAGCCGTACTCTTAGGAAACCTCCGTGCTCCTAAACAAGCAGTTGTTTGTATTTTGTTTTTAATTTCACCCCTCCAATTCAGAGGCATCAACTCCCAGACTCACTAGTATGGGATCCGAGCAGCCACATTTGCAGTCACTCAACACGCCACACGGCCTGCTTCCTCATGGCTACTTCGAATAAAAAGCTCCACTATAAAACTTTATGGCGAGAGCCTGGTAGTTGTGATAGCAAGGAATCAAGGTTTCTTCTTGGAAATTCTCAAGGAAAAGTTTCTCCACCACATGTCATTGCTGTTCTGTGGCAGGGCAAGCATCTACAGTAGACAACACACCGATAACGCCCTGGGTATCTGCAGCTCCTGAGATTCCAAAGCTATGTAATGGCACTCGAGCCTGACAAACAGCCTGAAACCTGACTACACACCTGGATTTTACACTTAAAAAAATACCACGAAAGGTCACTTACACCTAGAGAAAGCCCCCAAGCCACATCTCACTTGGCCAGCCTAGATCTTCAGGGCTGAAGATCAGGAGCAGCTTTGTACGGTTACCTGACCATTCTCTGACCTGCAGGGGATCCATGGAAAACTGCTGCCAATTAACACCGCACGTAGCATGATGGTCTTCTAGACTAATTAAGAGCATCTTCTAACCACAGCCTTCCAAGAACCTTCCCATTCACATCCACCACCTGCCAGTTTATGAGTAAGGCCCCACTGGGGTACCTTGCTGTGCCATTAAACATTAGCTACACACTTGCAAGCGTTGCGCAAGGCCCCGTGGCAATTTCCCTAGATGATGGAGGGCAGGCACAGCTCAAGAA
The DNA here is from genome assembly GCF_047663525.1 of Anas platyrhynchos. Taxonomy (NCBI): domain Eukaryota; kingdom Metazoa; phylum Chordata; class Aves; order Anseriformes; family Anatidae; genus Anas; species Anas platyrhynchos. The sequence continues at coordinate 3,259,885 of NC_092606.1, forward strand.
ATTGCATTATTCGATCCATCAGGACTCCAGAGAACTGAAGTAAACATACTAAAGCTGTTCTGGACAGCCAAAACACTGCAATATCAACACTTCTGCTCTCAGAATCGACTCCAACAGCAAGTCAGATGTTTCAGCACCCCCCAAAAGGCAAGTTCCTCCCAGTTTTTTTCAATGAAACAGAAAGAGGAAGCTCTGTAGTTGCACCAAACCGGAGCATGATGGGCAAAAGCCACGTGCACGCAGGCTCAGAAGGCAGGACACCAAGTCTTATACAGAGGAGCTCATCAGAGAGGCAGTTGTAGAAGAAACTGCTTAAATCAATGCTCTTTGCGAGATGGGACAGGAGCAGCTAACTCCTTCAGTCCATGCAGGCACATCCCATGACTTGGCCCGAAACCTATCAGCACTCCTGGCGCGCAGCAGATGAGTTTCCTTATATAATTGTGCTCATGGCACTGGAGACCTGGCACCCTGGCACACGCAGGGTTTGTATCTTTAATAATGCATCGCAGATGTGCCTCACGGTGCTTTATTAGGAGCTGGGCTACCCCCAGCTCAGTTTCACCTGCGAATAGCAGAACCTTCCCAACGCCCAGCTCTAGGCTCTATGGCTGCCAGCAGATAACATTTTTTTTTAAATGTAACATAGCATTATGGCTGTGGCAATTCACACAACAAAACGAGTATTTTGCAAGTGTTCTTTTATCAAGGTGCCTAGAAATTAAGCTTTTTCCAACTGGATTAGAAAGAAGTCACTGCCCCTCATGTGAGCCATCACTATGTTGGTGCCTGCCCCAGCCAGCCACAAACCACACAGGTGAGCTGACATCCCAGGGCACTGGGGCTATGGGGGGGTGCCAGGCACTGGACATCAGAAGACCCAACCTAAGCACATCAACGTAACCTTTATTATATGAGTTCTCCACTGAAATTTCTCCCCAGTAGCGAGGACAAGCTGAGCACCCCCAGAGGTGCAGGAAGCCAGGAGGAGAAGCCCGGCCCGCAGCGCTTCTCCCTGCACCCATCAGATGCGAGGCACGGCATTGCACAACCGGGCCACCGCTTCCAGCCCCCTCCCTGTGCTCCGGCTTCACCCACAGCCACGGCTGTGCGCCGAGGCGACCTCTCGAATCCAACCAGAACCAGGATTTGTTATTCAAATTCGGGATCCGTCCCTAGCAGCTGCCCAAAGCCGCCTTGACGAAGGCGAAGGCTCGCTCGGCTGCCATCTCCCAGCACCCGGCGGGCACCGGCTGAGCCCCGCGGCCCGCACAGCCCCAGCCGTACTGCGGGGCCAGCCTGCGGCAGCGCCGCCGCCGCGCTCCGCCTCTCCGGAAAGCGGCGCCAGGAGCGGCGACGGCGACAAAACCGCCCCAGACACCGCAGGCCGGGGAGAGGGGGGCTCGCCCACACACGGGGGCTGGCAGCGGTACCCCCGGTGCCCTCCTCCCGCCTCACAGGACGGGCCGCGACTCCCCCTACCCCCCCTCCCAGGGCTGGATGCCCGCCCCGAGGCCTCCTCAGGGCCCTGCGGGCCGCGAGCCCGCCCTCCCCACACGGAAGGTGCCCTTCGGGGCCGGCCCGTGAGGGAGCGGCCGGGCCAGGCCGGGCCGGGCCTTCCCCTCCCCGCCTCAGGCCCCGCGGGGAAGGGGGGGGGCGAGGGGGGGGCGCCCCACAGCCCACCTGGAGGTGCTCCTGGAAGCGGATGGGCAGGATCTGAGCCATGGCGGCGGGGCTGCGGCTGCGCTCCGAGGCCGGCCCGGGTTTTGGTAGCGGCGGCGGCGGCTCCTCAGCTGAGGGCGGTGGTGGTGGGGGTGTGTGGGGGGGAGCCTGGCAATGGCGGAGCGCAGCGGGGCAGCGCGAGCGGCGAGCCGCGGCCGGGCGGAAGCTGCCCCCGCCGGCGGAAGGATCCCGCGGCGGCAGGAAGGGGCCGGCCCTCACCTGCCCGGCGGCACCGGCCTTAAACAGCGCCGGCCCTGGCGGAAGGATACCCGCCCGGCTAGAGTCACGCGGCCTCCGCCGGGCCAATGGGAGCGGCGGAAGGATCCGCCGCCGGAAGGGACTATTTGAGCGCTCCCCCCCCACCACCCTCACGGCTTTTTTTTTTTTTTTTTTTTTTTGCCACATCATGCGACCGAGGGCCGGCTGCGTCACTTCCGGTCCGCGCCTGCCGCCCCGGCGGGTCACGTGCCGGGGGCAAGGTGACACCGGGAGGTGCCGCCGTGTCCCTCCGCGGAGGGGGGGGAGCGGTTGCTATGGAGACGGGCGGGGCCCCGCCGCCCCCTCACGCCTCAGCCGCCCGCCCGCCCCCCCCTCAGTGCTCCAAGTGAAAAATAAGCACAAATAAACAATAAAAAAAGCATCCCGGGGGGACGGGAGGTGCTCGGTGCCCAGCGTGAGGGTGCGGAGGGGTGTAGGTGACAGGATACAAATCCACCCTGAGGGAAAGCAGTGCTAATTTGCAGGTTTTTGGCTTTTTAAATCAAAATTCAGGCTCTGGGTTCAGTGAAGGACAGCCCCTGGCTTCGCCCAAGGCCCCGGTTGCCAGGTGTCCTTCAGGCACTGAGCCCTCACCCTCTCTTCTACTAGGTACATTTAATAGGTTCCAGCCCAAAAATGAGGCCCCACAGAGCTGCTGCTCTCTCTGTGAGGAATAACGCTGCCACAGTGCCCCTGAGGGAAGCTCAGGGCTTCTGGGAGCTTATGATGGGGCCAAAGCCTGTCCTGAGATCATACAGAGATAAAACACTTAATATTTTACACTCAGGGCCAGCGCTTACTTGTAACATCACCTTAGCAGGTAGCTAGGGGCCTGAAATGCAACTGGAGGAGACACAGCTGCACGTAACTGAGGCTTGAGAGGTGACAGGAGGGGTTCCTGGGCTTTGGAAATTGTCTTACACAAAAGGTGACTTACTGCAGATGAAGGAGAGCAAGAAAGGCAAGCTTGCCCCTGAAACTTTATGATGACTAAGCAGCACAAGGCTTTAGGTTGTTTTTTTTCCCCCTCAGCACAAATACGTAACAAAGTAGCATTTCTTTATATATTCTTTATACACATTAGAAACAGACTTCTCAGACCAAAATCCATACAGCTTAAAAATAACAACCACCAGACTCAGAAAAGCATTCCCCTAGGCAGCAGGCCTGCTGACAGACTGCAGGATGGCACCTGGCTGTTTTCTGCCAAATGGAGAACACCACACAGTGCTAAGTCATCCCTGACAAAAATTAGGCATTGCTGGCAAAAAGGAGAAAACATTTACAAAATACTTTGCGTACAAAGACATCTTCGCTCAGAACCAGCACAATACACAGTAGGAACAAGGTCTGTGACTGAACGCACGTAGCAAACGTCCTTTTGATTTTAGATCAAGATGGCTCCATCATTAAAAGAGCACTCCTTACACATTTTTCCTGAACATCAGATAAGCATTAAGATTGTATAGCCATAGCCATACAAAGTAAAACGAATAAAAAGGGACAGTTCTGCTCCTTTAAAAAAAAAGCATTAAGAAAATGTTATTAATGAAGACACTGAGCCCTTTCGAAGTCAACTGAATGCCACAGAATTGGCACCACAGTAGGTATCATGTCCTCACCCACAATTCAAGCCATGAAATTGCCTGCGACACGTGGCAACAAAATTCATTCTGGTAACTTTTCCTCGCAGAATGCAGCAATGAGGATCACGTCTGTATGCCTCGGCAGCCAAACGTACCACAAAGCAGAAGTTCTCCCTCATTCTAGTCACTCATCCTGCATTATGCAAGCATACCCAGAACAACTGCACCGCGCTGCCTTTCCTATTCCTGGGAGCAGACCAGCCATGAGCACTAGCCCGTCTCATTCAACGGGCCACTTAAACCCTGTTCTCTTTGCTGCTTTCTCTCAAGATAGCGAGCTCGGGCATCCTGTATTGATTTATCATCATTCCTTTTCTCCAGCTTCTTTGCAGGGTTGTCTTTGACTCCTTCTGGAGGGGGAAAGGAAAGAGAGACATATACTCTTTTGTGTCAAAAAAAAAAAGCCAACAGCATTACAATTCCCCTCATCTGTAAAATGTCCAGACAGAATTCCAAATGTTTTTCAACTACCAGTCAGTCATCTGAATGCGTTTCAGAGAGGACAGGCTGTACCAGAAGAGAAAAAAAGTAAATAAATCATACTTTAAATCCCATGTCAATATTTGCAGTTGGGCTCATCCCACCCCCAAACGTATATCTTGCTTTTTATTGCCAACAGATGTTATGCATCTTATGTTCTATGCACCCGTTTCTTCTCTAAATTCACATCTCATACTCAGGTTTAGGCAGGAAGACGACAGTGGTGGGAACAGGAAAAAAGTTTAGAATATCTTCAGAAATTTCTGGAGATAGGAGGAAGAGGGAGAATAACACACAGATAAAGCAGTGGGAAAAGTCAATACACCAGCTCAGACACCCTTAGAAATGCATGTTTTGTCTTGCATCCACTGAGCTGAGACCTTGGAGTTGTTTCTCCCAGAAGCACAGAAAAACTGTGCAAGTATTTCCTGCTTTACCAAAATAAATCATAAAATAATTAGAAGACTCTAAGAGTCTACATATTGTGTGAATGAAGCATCTAGAATTAATCTGTCTTGGAGTCAGGTTAGGAGTTCAGCTCATGCTGCAACCTTTCCTTCGACTGAGCACTAAACTAAGCTTTTATCAGCTATTCAAATACCTATTTTTATGACACAACATTTGCAAGGACAACCTCAAGCTGACTTACTATTGCTCGATAAATTCAAAAAGTTGAGGGGTCAAAGAAAAACCCTCAGATCCCCAGACTTCAGACAAATAGATGAGAGTCCCTTCTGTTTTCCAGTAATTCAAATATCCTTTCCAGCAAATTTATAATCAAATCCAATTCATATTTTTATGATTTAAAATGGCTGTTTCATACAATTACAAAGGAGAGAAACAGACGCCGTTCTGAGAACAAGAGTCTACATTTTTTCCATCGTTAAGGAAATTGAAGAGAAACTCTATTACCAGTGCCGGGCTGTATATTACATTAAAGTTTTGGAAGAACGAGTTCAGGAGTAAAGAGGCCCTTTGAATACTTGGCTGCTTTATAAAACCTGCTGACAGAAGAATCCAAAGAATGTCAAACAGCCAGATCAGTTAGCATACCCCAGTTTTAATTAAAAGACAATTTATTTAAACCTATGGCATTAAATTGTCAGAAAGACATTAACTAAAGTATGATTAATTTATTTATTTTTAATAGCCCTTAGGCACTCTCTCTTTCTCAGGTCACTATTACCAACTCATAATTTCTATGGCTCGATACACTTTGCAATTTTAAAGAACAGACCCAAAATGCTTCTATTCCACTCTTGGTTAAGTTCTGTTTCTGTCAGGTGTAATAACCCAGAAGAAAGAGAGAGCACTGCAAGAACCAGTAGGAAAACACCACTGCATGCAGTGCCAAGGCACAAAAAGGATTACAGAGTTGTAGTAAGAGAAGAAAACAGCTAGAACAACACGTATCAAACGTGCCAAGCACATCCAGATTAACACCTACTCATCCAGAATGTGCACCATGGTACAATACACACAGGCTCAACATATCGAAGAAAACCGCACGTGACAGAAATAGAAGTATTATGCTTACCACACTGCCTTTTAAGGTCCTCCTTATGTTTCCATTTGGTTATTTCCTCTTCAGTTACTTCTTCCCGTGCCACACTGCTCAGTTCATATGCATCAATTTGATGCAATCTAGGCAACAAGTCTTTGACCCACTCATAGCGAACAGGACACACTGTCCGGACATAGATTTTGGATGTCACTGTGACATCATGGAAGATGATCCACTCAAGTCGAGTCTCCTGGTTATAAAGCTTGAAAATACAAAGATTAGTTCATAATTGATAAAAAAAAAATTCTAGAGCACCCTCCACTTGCATCTTCCAAAGCTTCAGATGCAAGGGTGGGATAAAGCTGACATTACCCTAAATTTTCAGGCAGGGAACCAGCAGCATGACCTTATAAAAATCACAGGATTGTAGAAAGGCTTGGTTCGGAAGGGACTTTACAAATCATCTGGTTCCAACCCTCCTGCCTTCAGCATGGATGCAGGGCCCCATCCAACCTGGCATTAGACAATTCTAGGGATAGGGCACCCACAACTTCACTGGACAACCTGTTCCAGTGCCCTGCCACAGTCTGAGTAAAGAAAATGACTTGCTTAAAATTGCCCAGGAAATCCAAGAACAGCCAAAGAGAAAGCTCAGTCCATATAGCACTCATTTCATAAGCTGAAGGTTTACCAGTTTTGAGGATGTAAGGCTCTTTCCCACCCTCAAAATGAGTACTGTACTCTAGGCAGCACTGCATCAGTGTTTCTCCTGGCCATAAGTTAGCACAAGTCAAACCAAAGAGTTTACAAGGAGCTGACTTTTATTCCTTTTACGGACCCTTTGCTACTTTATTAATAGAAGTTGGCAACTTACTGTAGATGAAGGATGGATATAGACTATGCTGCCATGTCCGTCCATTGTGCAGAAGGTCCTGGCTGCAGATCTAAAAGTTTTGTGAAAAAAATCTATACTGAAATATGCTTTGCTGTGATTAGACAGCAACACAAGCTAAACAATTCAGCAGCAGAGCAGAACATATTCAGATATATAAGCAGGGGAAGATCCTTCCATAATTAAGTGCAAAAAATAGGTGACAGATAACTTGCTCAGGAACATAATCAGAGTCAGAAGGCCGACTTCTAGACCTGTGCAGAACCACCGCCTGTAGCTGTAACCACTACTTTTTTAACAGCACAATATTGCTATTCTGTTTCGACATACAACTACATTCTTTAAAATATGCATAATATATTTTCCATTCAATGTATGGAAACTTTATTACTCACCTCCTAGCTACATTGATGAAGTATCCTGCACACAGACATCTCCTTAGTATTTCAGTTCTAGAGCCTTCAAATGTTTCTTTAGGGAAGTCTGGCAGCTAGATTAAAAAAAAAAAAAAAAAAAAAAAAAGAACAAGGGTATTTGCTAAAGAAAAAAACCTGTACATACCCCCCTTCATCCCATGGATTTTAAACTCCAGATTTCTCACCCTGCAGAAACCATGAGGAAATTAATTAAAACTCTCCTTCCTGCTTGTTACCACCACCATACCTGTTAGTTACACAAGCTATAATAAATATTTAAGCGTATTAGTTTCTACTGGAGAAAGGCCATAGCCATCTGGCAAAGGGTCAGTACTTCAGTACGTCTTAAACTCAACCTAGCATAACTAGATGATATACAAAGTATTTTTCACCTGTTTCAGTTTACTGATTATTTCCCGAAGTTGTTTTTCCACACTAAAAGCAGATTTTACAGCTCTCCAATGGATCCAGTATTTCTGGCACCACGCTGAAGGAGACTTGCTGAGAAGAGAAATACTTGCATTATAAAGAAGCCCTTTGTAAACTGAAGGCAGAAAGTTGCCTCTATTTTTTGTTACAGTCGTACAAAGAAGGCAACCTACACAGGCAGATACTTTGTTAGTTTAAATAATAGTTGTCTTGATAGAAATTACAGATCACAATAAGGAATCAATCTGCAGTTAGGAGTAAGTACAGACATGTACATATATGGAGTATATTCAAAAACCATCTGCAGGTGGGAGTTAATGAGCAATACAAAACCACTCACTGTAAAGAAATCAGTTTATACCTTGTTTTGCACTGTTCAAAAATATTTAAGAGGGTTGCAAAGTCATTGCAACCTCCCACTTGTGAGGAAAGTTCCTGGTGTTGAAGTTCTGCCTCCTTTTGCTTCTGAGGATCACCTGAGGAAATAAGTTATATCTCGCTTTAACAAAGTCATTTTTATTTATCACTCCTACTTTATCTTTTATTAGCACATCTTCAAAGTCTGTTCGACAGTCTTGTATCTTTATTCATGTTATTTTTAGATTTGTCTCTCCTCCACAGCTGCATTTACAGTTCTTCCCCCCTTTCCACTACTGCTGAACAAGAATACGTAGATGCTATTCAATCTGTAATTAATCCCATCAGTCAGCGGTAGAGATGGAGGCTTCTAGTCTTTAAGAAAAGTTACTACATATTACTCTCACAACCAATTCAGATGCCAGCGTGGAATCATAAAAGAACAGCAACACTAAACAGCTCACAGGGATCAAGTGGAAGTTTTGCTTGAGGGAAAAAAGCAAGACTGTTGGAACCACCTCATCACAGCAGCTAATCTGTTTAACTCAGCTTTTGTCCTACTACTCAAGCATATCAGTAATGGAAGTCTTAAAAAAAAAAGAGTCTAGAAAACAATGTCATCCATGAATTTAGTAGGAATTTGCCTTCATTAAATGTTACAAATGTACTAGTAAAAGCAAAACATTTCCAAAGTGTTATTTCAAGTTCTGAGTATTCCCTTAGTAGAGAGGGATAATGCTGCTGAGACCAATGTATTGCATTGCTGCTGCACTGCAGATATCAGAAATTTGTGGGTACTACCAGTAACACTGATGAAGGAAGGGGGCCTGTTCGTATACATATCACACACGAACAAGTGTCTTCAAAATGGCAGGTCTCTGTGTTTGTGTCCTAATGTGTGCTGGAGAGTAACGAACGTGTGCTCTAGCTAGCTGGACAGATAACGAGTGCATATTGCCAGATGGAGGATGGGAAAACAAAAGCACGTTTGTGGCAGTGGGAAAGACCCCAGAGCAGAACCCAGACTATCAGTACTATCAGCAGTGTCTAGCTGTTGCACTAACAGGCACAGTTAATAGACTACAGAGATAACTGGACAAAAGCCAATGAGTGACTTGAATGGACAAAGGTCTCTCACAAAGATCATGCTACACAGTCTTTTCTCAGCTGGGGGTGGGAAGGTGTGCTGGGGAATCAGGCTGACGGGAAAAGGAGATGGGAAGGAGGACGTGGGAGACTGGGTTTAACTATCAAGAGGTGCTAGCTTGGAACACCAGCAAAATCACATTTTCCATTAAGCCAGAAAAAAATGGAAATGGAGGCAGTGACAAGTTGAACTTCTCACGTTAACTTAAAAGCTTTACCTATTCAGTGTTACTGAAGAGAGAAATCCATCCAGAGGTGACCCCATTCCTTAAAATTTAATTAATCTGCTCCTCTGGCTTAAAATTAGACCAACAGCAGACACCACCAACAAAACATCTGCTGTGGTGTGCTCCCTCCCCCTTCACCCCAAAGCACGGCTTTCCTCCTATGACCTCTCAGCGCTCCATTAGCTTACCTAGATGTTACTTTACAGCTCCCAGCCCTAGGACAAACACAAACCAATTCAATGCTATCTTGAAGCCTTTGGAATAGCTGTTGTCCGATTCCTAGCGTGCAAAATGTCCTAACTCCAAGACCACAGAAAGCTGTAAAAACATATGGGCACATGTATATTTGCCCTAATCTTAACATCCTTCCCTACAGATCTTTCTCTGGAGACAACGCGCTGCACACGAGGAATCTTCCTCACACTGCAATATACGTGTTATTTGAAGTGTTAGTTTAAGGTGAAGCAGTGTGTGCTGCCCAGCCACTGCCTGAGATGTCCCTGTCCAAGCCAAATTCCCCACCTTCCCAAGGCTGCTTTGAGATAAGGGCCTTCCTACCTGGACGAATGAAAACATTTTCCACAGACAACATGGCTGCTATGGGAAGCAGCATATCTTCACAGTCAAGAGAAGCGGCTTTTATGACAGCACAGGTCAGGTTAGGAGGGAGGGGAAACTGCACCAGGAATTCACCCAGTCTTGTCACGTGGCCTCTCCTTATTGCAGGAAAACAAAACAAAACAAAAAAAAAACAGATTCAACAACACTATGCTTAAATGTAAATGGGAACAAGCACACACCATGTTAGCCACCATATATGGATAAAGAGCAGGAAATAAATGCTTCCCTCTGAACTGTTCTAATACCACAATCTGCGTGCACCCAGACAGGTGCTAGAGACATACAGCAAGTGTCACTAGCAGAAGAGCCCTTCACCCTTCTCCAGTTTGCCTGTGCCTACTTCATGGTAGGCAGGGCTATTTAAGTGTATCGTATGTTTAACATTAAGATTTTTTCTAAGAAGAATTCCTGGAAGCTTTGGATAAGATCTCCCTTCCTGTCTTGAGTTCTCCAATGGGTCTCACAGCCAGTGCATAAGCACCTTCGTCACATCAGTCTAAGATCTGCTATCAGGAACTGCTGCACAGAGTTGAATCTGTATGTTGTTATTCAGGAACTCTAGGACAACATGAAGAAATTAAACTCTCTCTGAAGTCCTAAGCTATGCTCTAATTCTAATTTTACAATGAGTATATTAAAACCCAGTAGTTAACTTCCTGGTCAAATGAGGAAACAAGTTATTGCTGGGGAAAGTCCTTTAGCCCAAGTGAACAGCTCATTAACAACAATTGAGCCATTAAATTTAAGTTCTTGCAGTGACTACACCCCTTTATTTTTTACCTGTCAATAGCATCACACTGGTAAAGTTGCTTGAGAGCTTCTAAAATATGCCTCTCTTCAGGACGGTCCAAATAAGGAAATCTATAGTAAAAAATGAAGTAAAAATGTCACTGTTCAGACTCAGTTTAGCTTTGTTAATTTTCATATTTAATAAAATACTTTTGTAAGCTTCCAGTACAAGTTACTGACCAAAGAGATGACAAACATCTTCAGTATATGGGTATATTACTAAACACACAGCTTCATGATGTAGAATTACAACAGCAGACCCAGCATAGCCTATGAAAAGATTAGCTATATTTTCTGCATGATTCACCCTAAATTTAAACAATTCCACAGAGAGCTGGCTTTTGTGCTACCAGTATTTCAAAGGAGCACTATTCGTTTCAGAGATAAGGAGGTAGTTTTGGCAGAACCTCACACTGAACTTGGGTTCAAGATCCAATCTGGCATTAAAGATTCTGAGAAGAACAGCAGAAAAGCTGACAAGCTGATTGTATCGTCCCGTCACAGTTGGCCAGGGACCTAATCCTGCCTCCTGCCAATAGGCTCTCGGTGCCTGTGCTGCTTTGCCTCTGAGACCTCAGGAAGAAAGTGATAATCCCCCTGCTCCACGGAGGTTACCTTATGACATCATGCACAGAAAGGCACTTCAAGGTCAGGATCACAGATGTCAGACTGGTTCTCTTGATCTCTGGGACCGTGTGATCAGGCATACACTGCTCCCAGAACTCTTTGCTGTATAGCCGGTAGCTTTTTCCGGATGATGTCCTGCCAGCTCGGCCAGCTCGCTGCATTGCTTCACTCCTGCCAACACACAAGGGCAGGGAAAAAAAACAACACAAAACAATAAAAAAAGAAAAAAATAACAACCTTGATTCATTCTGTTTTTAACCAAAGCATCACACTGTAATAATAACAAATATCAATTTCTGTGCTTGTAGATGGAAGACAATATATTGTGCAGCAACTGAGAAATCCAGCTATACAAGAAACAGCAAAATGAAGAAACAATTCTATTCAAAGGAAGAATTTTTTTTTATTTAATCTTCTCTGAATCGGACTGTTATATTGAGCAAACATGTGAGCCACTGTCCAGACTACAGACAATACTCGTCAACTCCTCCTTAACGCCTGTGATTTCTTATAGGAAGTTACATGTTCTGAACAACTTTCTGTGCAGCAAACAAAATGCTTTTGAATTATGAAGCCTCAAAAGACCCCACTTCCCTCTTGTGCTCCCTCTTTTTTCTTCTTTTGTAAGAGCACCTGAAACACAATTTTGTCAGAGCACCTCCCAGAAACACCAAGCAAATCACCTTTTTCAAACTTACTTTGAAATGGGAACCACCTCCAGTATGTCCAAGCCAACTCGTGGGTTATGATTCAACTGTTTCACAAATCCACTGTCTACTACGTACCTGGAAAAGATTCACACTGTCAGAGAAGACAATAACAGAGGCCTCAATAGACAGACAGGCAAATGCCACATACATATAAGCTCAGAGCAAGAACACAATTGCCCTACATTTGCTGCAGAGGTAGTTGCACTTTGCTGGCCAGCTGCAGCCCTGCAACAATTTGACCTACAGGATGTTACAGATAACACCTCCCCACACCCAGCAACATTATGCTGATTTACTGGAGCTGATCTGATTTCAAATTAGGTTCCAACAACATTAGTCATTTGTAAGACTACACAATAGCAGCTAAGGTTATTTCATTTACCCATTACACAGACAAAAAGAAGGCAGCAGGTAATTTACCAGATGGGTAGAGAAGCAGAACGAAGTCGGATGAGCTTTTCCAAATCTAGTACAACTTTCTGAATTATTCCCTCTATTACAGCTTTTATAAAGAATAGGAAATGATACCTGACTCCTTCAATTGTCAGAGATGTTGCAGCGATGTTTGTGGATACCACACATTTTCTAATGCCTGTGGGAGCTGGCAAAAATATTCTTTTCTGTTGATCTGAAATGACAGGCAGTTAGTAAAACAGTGCTCTGATATCAAATCATCTCTAACACTAGACAAACATACTCAAATATTTAGTGAAATTGATTTGAATGAAATTAGAAAAGGAATCACAAAACATTTCAAAATATCGATTAGATCTTATTTTAGCATATGTCAGGGAACAGAGAATATACTCTTTATTGTTTGCATACTCAAGAAGATTTTGAGATCAAGAAAGACTAACTCTCCTGGGTATTTCCTAACATAAAGCTAGGAAAAAAGAAATGGCACCTGGTCTTAATGGAATCTTCAAGAAAGATTTGAAGGGTTTCAACATATCAGAGCAAGTGAAGGTGAACATGAAAAGATTCAGATAAATCTCTCATGCTTCCAGCAAGTCTTCTTCTAACATGTAAAAAAGTAACAAATGCAGTTTCCTTTAATTCACTTATATTTCCAAAAAACAACAGGAGGTAGAAATTCAGCCCTCTCCTGAAATTTATTTTTTAAGACATGAAACTTCAAAGTATCAAAATCTCCTTAAAATTCTTTCCTGTGTATTTAAAAGGCTGAAATACAATGGCATCTGAGAAACCATCAAAAAAGGAATTAAAAAAATCTTTCAGAATCTAACACCTAGCAAGGATGGAGAAAGGAAGAAGCTACACCTTTCATTTATGCAACTTCTCATTTTGCTCTTTGAAGAAGATGAAAACTTTCTGTAGATCCTTCCCAGATAATTTCTCTCAGCAACACTTCCAGATGGAAATTACTGCTGTCCTGCTCTTCTGAGTGCTTATTCAGCCTCTTGGCATTCTACACACCACACCCACACATTTAAACATCGCACTTGAGATCATCTGAAAATACAGCGCCTGTGTTCAGAGGTCAAAGTGCCTTTGCTTTTTTAACTCTTCAAAATTAAATGTGACATTGCTGCCAAATAAAACAGAGTGACTCACTCTGATAACCTATTCTTTCTATATTGCGTAACGCTGTATTCTTTCAATCTTCTTTTACAGGTCTACTCTCATCTTTGAAAATATACTGGCAGTATCTTTTCCATATAAAATAAAACAAAAGTAAAATGTGAGGTCCCTAAATACAGTAACTGAACTTTCAGTGTTGCAATATCCCCTTCCTAAGCCGGAGACACTGATACTACATGATGCAATTCCTGCTATTTCTACCATTTCCAGTGGATACGAATTTTAGCTGGAGGCTTCTGTGCCAGTGCAGAGAAAGATTAAGTGTCATTAGTTTATGAACACCACAAAAACAAACAAACAAAAAACCTGCACAGGCAATAGTGTTACAACATTGTAACAAATAGGTTAATGAATCTCATTTCCCCGGTCACAATAAAAATACCTGTGTAGGATGTTGTTTATAACAAGTCTTGCAGTTAATATCTGCATTAATTAAATTCCGTAAGACATTATTTGCTCTTACCTGTTGACATTGACCCATACAATGGTAAGATAAGCAGGCCTTCAATGGATCGATCGTGTACTTCATACCGGTAATCAATAGACTCTGCTTTCTTGAAAAGGAGGTCGCAAGCTTTTTCTATTTCGTTTTGACCTGAAAAAACATACGAGAGCATTTAAGCGACCTGTTCAGCCACAACTCTGCCTTCCTCGTTTGCAACATCTCTGCACAAGGCTTCTGCCAATGTTGCGGTCACCCATCCCACTGTGAGAAGGAAGTGGTATTAATGAGTTAGCCTCGGCAGTGACAATCCCGTCTTCCCACAGTACCTCTCACCAAGGCTTTTCCCTAAAAGATGACTGCGCAAGAGCTTCATATGTCACTTTCAGTGCCTGGCGCACACTCTGATGTAGGTTTTTGGAGTTAGATACATTCTTCCTTCCCAAATTAACAACTAAACAGAGCAATACAAATATTGAGCTAATTTGACGCAGAAAGAAAAGAACATGTACAAGTCTTGTACATACTTTTCATAGCTGATCTCATAGGCCTGGATATACCTTAACGTGCTGTGAAAGCAATCACTTCACAAGACTGTCAGTCTGCAGCTCTCCTTTCTCTACTTACCGCTCTGGAACAAACTGTAAAGTCATTGGAAGGTTGTACTGGTTTTGCTGACAATGAAATACTTTCCCTGGAATGCCCACTAGTTGTTGAAATAAAGATTCTCACCTGTCAGGAAAACCAAGATGTCACCTTCTGGTTCATTTAAGTGGATATCCAATGTCACCTTCACAGCCTGAAAGAAGCAACAAACAAGCCAATATCAGCTGGAAACAACCTCACTCTTTCAGAGACCTTATGGTACTAATTATTTCCTGCACCATGCAGAGATGGTGAGAACACAGCAATCCAGCAGCTGAGTCTTGTGGTCTTTAACAGATGACAATCCTACCAAGAACAGAGAACATAACACAGAGTAAAACAGGTCAGACCTCCGTAACATATGCGGAGCTTCCTGTGTCCCGTGGGCTGAGCAGGTTGCAGAATATCTCCTTTACTGGGTAACTTCTTCCTGGAATGTGCAGCACTGAGCAGTGTCCAAAGAACTCTGACAGCTTGTCTACCTCCAGGGTGGCGGACATCACCACCACTTTCATGTCCATTTTCCTGCCCGATGGTTTCTTCTGCAGAAATAATTTCTTCAGCAAACCAAATAAAATATCCTAACAAAATAAATAAAAAAGGCATTTTATGTTAG
The DNA here is from genome assembly GCF_047663525.1 of Anas platyrhynchos. Lineage (NCBI taxonomy): Eukaryota > Metazoa > Chordata > Aves > Anseriformes > Anatidae > Anas > Anas platyrhynchos. Next base: position 3,275,014 of record NC_092606.1, read on the forward strand.
TTTTTCATTCTTCCTAGAAGTGCGTGATGAACAAAGAAGGGACTGAGTTTCTGTCATGGATATAGAGAAGACAAAAAACTACATCTTCAGGGCCTAAGCATTCAGAAGAACACGTACATTTAGCCTGGTCATCTCATAAGAACACAAATTAGTTTCTAGAATTTAATGTCTCATCAGTTCTTCTCACAGCCTATAAATGGAATTATTTGTTTTTCATTTTTATACTGTCATGGTCAAGTCAACTAAAATTAAAAAATACCTCAGATCAATTAAAAAAAAAAGTTATCTTCATCCAGTATATATGTTACCTGACTGAGTGGACACCCTCCTTTGTTGTACTACTTATTATTTGGACTTCAGCAAATTATTTTACTCTGCATTGCAGTGGATTAAAAATATGCTCTTTTTAGTTAGTTACAGGTGATGGAGCAGTAACTTATATCACTCTAGCTCAATTACTTGCAATACTCTCAGATGCTTGAGGACAGAAGCGGGATGCAGAAAGCATTGTGCCTTTTCCCCAGGCTGTCTAGTAGGTTGTTTTCCCTGTTCCCATGGCTCACTACTTAGGACTGTCTGGACATCGATTCCCTGCTATTGCCAGCTCTTTGGCTTCCCCACGTTCTCTCTCTCCCACCCAATGTCTGTGACACAAAACAGACTCTTGAGGACTGAGTGACTCGAGTCTCACTGCTCACCACAGAAGGGTCAGACTGACATTTGACAGCTTTCAGCACTTAGGTCAGTCTGGATACCTCCATGACCCCCAAACCATAATCTCTTTGCACAGTCATATACACACCCTGCGAAACGTTAGGCCTTAGAGTGAGAGAGATGTTTCAGGCTGGTTTCTGTTTGTGGGAGTTTTTTTTTTGTTTTTTTTTTTGGTTGGTTGTTACCTTTTTTTTTTTTTGAGGGGACGAACAGAGTGGACACCGCTGTCCAGCGCCAGCCAACATTTAAGTGCTGTCAAACACAACAGCTACAACAATTTCAAATAGATTACAGGCAGCATCTTATTTTCAGGATACACAGCATGCAACAAATCAAGCAGTGATCCTATGGTCTTAGGACAGCAAAAGGATAAAGCACATCTGTAGAAAGTCAGCCAAAAACCTTGAGAACCATGCTCATTACCTTTTTGAGCAATAAGAGAGACAACATTTCTAGAGGTCCATACAGACACAGTGTCAGGACTCCTGAGATCTTGTCTTACTGCAGGAACTGACCCACTGTGAAAGATTTTTAGGGAGTCACTTAGCCTGTTCCTTGCTTTGGTAAAACTTTTCTGTCAATAAGTACAGAGGTAATTTCAAGATGCAAACCTCCTACGGAACCTTCAGTTGAAAACAGACTAGAAGGAAGGAGTACCACATCTGTATTATTTTTACCAATGAGTTCAAATTTCCCCTTTACCAATACCAAACAACACTCGTGTTTAAGGCGACACTCACAGTGCTAAGGCTCCGCTCGTGGGCTTCATCCAGAATGATGACACTGTACTTGCTGAGAAGGGGGTCGGCCAAAATATGCCTCAACAAGCAGCCATCCGTCATGTACTTGATGGCAGTATCCTGAAAGGTTCAATTAGACCTTCAGCTGTCACCCTGATTATTTACATCGATACAGGTCAGATACTCACCCAGCAGACACACGCATACATGCTGGGATTATAACACACAACTTTACCCACAGCATCACAAGTGTTTGGCAACGTTCATCGTGGTGGGGCATGGGAACAGGCTGCCAAGAGAGGCTGTGGATGCCCCATACCTGGAGGTCCTCAAGGCCAGGCTGGATGGGGCTTTGGCCAACCTGATCTTGTGGGCGTTATCCCTGCCTGAAGCAGGGGGTTGGAACTGGGTGATCCTTCAGGCCCCTTCCAACCCGAGCCATTTCATAACTCTACGATAAGACGTGAGCCCTGTGACAACCCAACCGCAGCTCCACCCCGCCAGGACAGCTTCCCAGGCTCTCACACTTCCACCCTGCATCCTCCGAGGACCCCCCGCTCTCTGCCCGGTGCCCTACCTGCGAGGAGCAGTCGTCGAAGCGCACCTGGTAGCCCACCACGGTGCCCAGCGTGCAGCCCAGCTCCTCGGCCACCCGCTGCGCCACCGACACGGTGGCGACACGCCGGGGCTGGGTGACACCGATGGCCCCGTGCTCGGCCAGGCCTGCGGGGAGAGAAATGGGGGCGTCAGGGGGCTGTGAGGGGCTGGGGGGGCTGAGGGGGACTGGGGGGGGCTGAGGGGGACTAAGGGGGGCTGAGGGGGACTAAGGGGGGCTGAGGGGGACTAAGGGGGGCTGAGGGGGACTAAGGGGGGCTGAGGGAGTCTGGGGGGGACTGAGGGGGAGCTGAGAGGGGCTGGGGGGGGCTTAGGGGAGCTTGGGGGGGGGCTAAGGGGGGCAGAAGGGGGTCTGGGGGTCTAGAGGAGACTGGGGGGGCTGAGGGGAAGCTGAGAGGGGCTGGGGAGGGACGAAGGGGGGCTGAGGGGAGCCGGGAGGGGGCTAGGGGAGACTGGGGAGGGTCTAAAGGGGTATGAGGAGGGACTAAGGGGGACTAAGGGGAGCTGAGGGGCCGAACTCCCCCCATCCCTCCCCCGCTACCCCCCCCCCCCCAGGCTCCCGAGGGACTCCGGGGGGGGGGACGACGGGGTCTCCCCCCGGCCGTTACCTGCCTCGAAGAGGTACCGGGGCAGCTGCGTGCTCTTGCCGCTGCCCGTCTCTCCGGTGACGATGAGGAAGGGCTCCCGGCTCACCGCCTCCACCAGCGCCCGGCGGTAGCGGCGGATGGGCAGGCGGCCGCCCTCCATGGCGGCGGGGGGACCCCCACCCGCCCCCTGCCCCCTGCCCCCCGCCCGCCGCCCGCCGCCCACCTCCCCTCACGCGAGCCCCGCCCCCTCGGTGATGTCACCACCCGCGCGGGAGCGGCGCCGCCGCGCGCACAAAGGTGACGCGATGCGGCTCGTCGCCCCGCCCACCCCATAAACCACGCCCACTCCTCTAAACCACGCCCACTTGAAGCCACGCCCCCTCTCCACACAGGCCCCGCCTCTCCCCGTGTAGGCCACGCCCCCCTCCTGTACAGGCCCCGCCCCTCACAGCCCACCTCCTCCCCTCAGGCAGCCCCACACAGCGCCTCGCCCCCCCCCTCCCGCCTCTTGTAACCAAAATGGTTGTTTTTTACCCCAAATCGCCTAGGAGCCTGGCAGGGGTGAATTACAGTGTGAAATCAGAGGGACTGCAGCGGTTCCCTTGCAGTGCCTGAAATACCCCCTCGCCTTCCCCGGGGCGTAAGGAGGAGATGTGAGGGAAAATGGCTCAAAACCCCCAAATGTCTCTCAAAAGCACCATTCGGCCACACCAGGCCTGGCATTTCCCCGTAACGACCGAATTCAGGCATGGCCTGAAGGTGGCAAGCGATGAACGCTGAACACATGAGGCCAGGCTGCAATCCCAGTCCCCAGACTGAGCATGGCTGCGACAAATTCCTGCCAATGCACAATTTCTGCACCGTGCTTTGTCTACGCCATGACATCCTTTCCCATATGGGCCCTGAGGGTGTCAATGTTTCACCCTCCACTGGGGTGAGACCCGCACAGATGTTAATGGTTCACCCTCCGTTGGGGTGAGAGCCGCGCCGTGCGTTTGTCCTGGTGTCAGCCCGAATTAGGCCACCTACTGACTCCATTTACTGCCAGCTGCCTCCCTTCGTGCCTCTGACACAATGGGAGAAATATTCACCTGCTGGCTCAGGCCTCAGCGCGAGGGCTGACCAGGAAATGCTTGCGAAGCACTCTAGACCTGGGAAAATATTACCTCAGTCCCCACGGTTGCCAGATTCAGATATTTCTAAAGCCTATAAATATTTGTTTAGTCTGTCTAGAAACCGGCATGGTAAAGTGGTGGCAGGTAAGATGTTTTCTGCCCTTCCTTATTAATACAGCCAGAGAGAAGAGGTCAGTGCAGGAAGCGTTTCATTACAGTGCTACAGCTACAAAGGATACCTGGTGTTGTGTCCCTGGGTTTATTACTCTGAGGGGTTTGCAACAATCTTTGCCCCCCACAAAATAAATAAATAACAGCAAGACAAATCCCTTCTCCAAAGCTACAAAAACTGTCCACCAGCTGCTGACAAACAATCGGCACGTACTAACATGAAGAGTCATACTTTGGACAGCATTTAGGCGTTTAGGCATTCTGCTGGTACAGATCTGCCATTTCTGTCTGAGGCTGACCTGTAGCAATTACTGACAGTAACTTCGATGCTGTTCTGTAAGCACAAGAAGCACATCAGCCTGGCAGTAAGATGGCTCTAACCGTCCTATAGCTCTGATCACTTAGGTACATAATGGAACATGTCAATCTGCTGTATGCTGTTGCATCCCTTTGTGAAAGCGTATCGTATTTATTTCCTCACAATGTACTAATGCCGTGTTGCTGCTAGTAACTTGCTCAGTTAATGGTGATCATATACACTGCTTTACTATTTCCTACTGGAAACTTCAAACACACTTTTTGGTAGTCTTTTACTGATAATTTTTATTACATTATTATATGGTTTTCATAGATACTCATGTATATACGAATGCATGCAGACATGCACATTCTACGTGATTCTATTTAAATCACATACTGCTTTTGGCACGCACAGGGGTAGGTAAGGTTTTTCAATTTTCTTTTTTTGTCCTCCTAGCCTGGGAATAGCAGATTTGGGTTTAATCAGCCTCTTTGCAGTCCTGAACTTTGCCCTCCTGGAATACAGTGCCATTCATTTAAGGATTTCCCTCTGTCTAATAAACATTAATGAATCACACTCTACAATTCCCTTGTGATGTTATCTTGGTTTCACAGATGGGGAAAACAGAAACAAATTAAGGGGTCTGCGCACACCACAAATCAAAGGCAGAGCTGGGAGAAGAACCCAGTAATCCCAGCACAATTCCCTGCTCTAATAACTCTGTAAAAATGCATCTCTACCCACACAGCTGCTCTGTCAGTAACTGTGCTACACAGGGTAGCATGGTGACTTTCAGGCTAGCCAGGAAGACTGAAATTGCTTTTTTCCTAAGGTTTAGCTTTACACATAATTGCAAATTACATGTAAAGGTGATAGAGGGCTGCAGCTCTGCCAGCTTCCTGTACTGAATTACCCCTGAGGATGTCTTTTTTCGTTTCTGAGCAGAGGATATCTTTTCTCTTCTGACGTGCAGAGAGATAATGGGATATGGTGAATATTCCAATCCCTTGTGGTACACAACAGATTTATTGCTCTTCCCAGAGGAGAGGCCCAGGTTCCTGAGGAATTTTCTTGTCCTTACTCTGGACAGAGCAGTCCGTTCCACGATGAACATGGCATCCCTTGACGCTTGTGAAGGAAACCACATCTATTAATTACACTGAGCAAGTGAAGACCGGTAATTGCTTTGTGCCCGTGGAAAGTAGGGCCATGTTTTAGAAGAAAGATCCCTGAGCTTTAATTTCACTACTGACAAAGAGCATAGCCCAATGTTCCCACAAACCGTGCTCCTGTCAGCCGACCAGCAGTTCTTCTGTCAGCCAGGATTTCTGCAGCACTGGCTCTGAGCTGTTATTGGAAAAGCGTTATTCTTAAAACAGAGAATGAAGGTGTTAGACACAGCAAAAAGCAAAACCCCTTTACACTGCCATCTGCTATCTTAGAATGCCTTGCCACAAAACATTTGTGAATCGATAAGTTTTATTTCAAATTTTCCTCCGCTTGTTACAGATCGCTTCTTTCTGAAGACAGGATCAGATGCCTTAGCCTTTCTCCTGCACACTGAATAGATCTGCCTGGTGCTTAGTTCCACAGAAAACAAGAGCCTACAGTCTGCAAGCACAGCCAGGTTACTCAGAGACGCCTTTGCAGGTTTCTGCTAAAAAATACTGCAGGGAAGGAGAATGGGGAGGCAGCACTGTGCAGTATGCACTGAGGCCTGTGCCTGCCTGAGGGCACCTGAGGTTTGCCTGCTCATGGCCACAGCCAGGATCTGGCCCGCAGCAAGACACAGGTGCAGGATCAGGTCTCAACACCCCAGCTCTGCGAACATTTCTGCACAAACCTTGCTGTGCTCAGTAGAAGAGACCTGGCTTGCCCACTACAAGCCCCGACTGTTTCTCTTAAAACCCTGTTTTCTTTCAAGTTGGTCTATGACGGGCCAGCAATTAATTTGGTTAATTTACCACCCTCACACGTACTCCTGCATCACCCTTTTTAAATTTAACCACAGTGTCAGACGTGTCAGACCCGCAGCTGTTTCCAAGGCCGCACACAAGTGATTGCTGCTGCTGCTGCCAGGTGCCAGCGTGCACAAAAAGGTCACGGGCCAGAGGATTCGGCATGGCTCAGCTGTCCTCATTCACACACAAGGCACAGTCTGTCCGTCCGTCTGTCTGCCTGCTCATACACAGCAGGCAGGTGAGGGGCTGAATATTGGGAACGATCCCATGGAAATCGTACAAGCCACGGGCCTCCACCTGAAGCATTTCCCTGACTCCAGGCCTGCGGTACCTGTGGCACTGAAAGCTGATGGCGATTTTAGGAATGCCTCACACCTACACTTCTGTTACAGCCCGTGGGAGGCTTCTAATCTTTCTGTGTACTAGGCATGATTATTGTTCTCCTGACTTCCTTATCAGATGTGATAAATCAATAATTTACTCTACGTTCCCATTAGAGTGCACCACAGCTATGATTATATTTATTCTATGAGTGTAAAGTAAGCAGATATCCTAGCCTGTCTTGGAATTGTCTTCTTGTGTATGTGGCAGCACCTCCTACCACACAAAGTAGTTTTATTTCCCCAACTGTTCAATCTAGGACAAAACACTACACTTTTGTTCTATATTAGGACTGCAGCACAAAGGCAGCTGACTGGTTTCACCAACTCAGTGCTCACGGAGGGGACTGTGGAGGACAAGTTAACCCCTGGCCTGAGCTTTTCTCACAGCAAATCATTAAGAAAAGCCAGATCTCCTCCATGCTCTCCCAAAATCAGGTGCTGATGAGCTGCATGCACCCACTGCCTTCCTCCTCTTCCTATGACCCACAGGGTCAGATCCATCTTCTGCTTCCTTCCGCAGCCTGGCTTTGGAGCGTCTTCTCCCAGTGCGACAGGGTCTCCCTAGAACCATTGGGAAATCTTTTTGGTCAAAATTCCCCTCATTGCCTTCTGTGGTTGCCTTCATGATACGTTTTCTGGGCCACCATGAGCAGCTCACAGGCTAGGCCCAGCCACCATTGAGGTGTCTCCTTGCCTCAGATGCGGCCTTCAGATCCAGAAACAAGGAAATGGGCCTACCAAACAGACCACAAAAAACCTGTATTTCATCTGTGATTCTATGGAGCAGAGGTTGCATTATCCAATTTGCTCTTGTCCCCATGTTTAACCCTTCAGTATCATCAGCTGTGGATGTCCACAGCACCCAGCAACAAAGGCAGAGCCTACGACAGCCACACACATCCCGCTAATGGCTTCGTTCTTCCACCAGCACTGGAAAAAAGCTAAAACAAAACCAAATCCCCAGCCCTGCGTAATTGTGGCCCTGTTATTCATAGATCTTAAATTGTACTCCTTCATGAATTTTAATGTGCAGTCCATTTTCTCTCCACTAATCCTACATTAGGCTGGAAGCCTTTAAAGACTGAACATTTGCCCTCCTTAGCTCTTTATTCCCTGCAGCATCGCAGCGCGGTGTCCCAAGGCATTGCCCTTGTCGCAGCTGGTCTGGCAGCTAGGCTCAGCGACATCAAAGTGCTTCCTTATTAGATACTCCCGTTTCGTGCACCCGTGACAAAAGCAGCTGGCCTGTTGAATAGACACCCTGGGAAGAGCAGCTTATGTATTTTGTCCATGATCTGTTGGCATGGATATGAGCTGTGCAGCACATTTGAGATAACACCTGCTTGTGAATCTTTAACTCTGCGCTTCTATAAATCTCTTCTTCTACATAATCTCCACGAGGCACTGGGAACCAGTGAAAGTCCCCTGGGAAGTTCCCCTTTCACAGGAATTGCAGAATTACTGGGTTGTTACTGGTAAGTGACAAAGCACAGTCAGTTGCACACCGACACAGACCGAAAGGTGCTCAGCAGCCTTATTTCAAATGGCATTTAGATGTGAAAGCCAGACAACCCCATTAGATACTCTAATCTGACCTTCAGCAAAATGCAATCTGAGCCTGTTATTTCGCTACTAAATTTAGTAATTTGTTCAGCGGAGGTGATTCTTCCAGAGGGAAGATACCGAGGCTTGGTTTGAAAAGACGACGAAGCAACAGCTTCGTGTGGCGAGCCAGCCGAGTAAAACACTCTGCCAGTCCCGCCCCAAGAGAGACAGTCTGCAGCAGGCCAAGGCAAGGTGTGCTCTTCTGCAAATTGGTAAGGATATAGCAAGCCCTTCCGTGAGTCTCACAGAGCCTTGTGAGAGGAAAAAGGGATACTGTAAGTTCCTCAACTATAAAGCTCTAAAAATACAGGATCTTTGATGTATAAATGCATGCTAAGGACCTTTTTGGCCCTGCCTGCAAATGTTCCCAATTCCCACTAATTTCACTTTGCTTGCAGAACCAGCAGTAATATTCCTTTTCTGAGATATACAGAACATACTCGGTATTTTAATGATTCTGGCCCTGGGGATACTTTGCGCCACACAACATGTGGGCACAGGCAGAAATGAATCTGACTTAAAATCTGATTTGATTTAAACAACACTGACCTTATGAGAAGTGTGGAGTCCGAACCAGGCCTGCAAATCCCATCTGTTTCTTATTTCTATAATGGGCAACCTAAAACCCTAAATCCAAACAGCTCTGAGCTTTGAATCCAAATTTTGCAGCTTGAGTCCATTACTAGCAATGACGACTGCTAGCCCAGCACAGACTTCCTTCTTAAATTGTACACCGTGATTTATAGCACGACATTAAGCGAAGGAGGCGTACAACAGGTTGGCTAACAGCTAATCTGAAAGGTGCTTGGAGGCAGAGCCATGGGCTGCTGGATAAGTTGACTGCATATTTGGTCCCCATAAAATTGTTATCACACTGCTCTTGTGCTTTAGTGGTGTTTTCAGGGTTAACGGATGCTTGAGAACCACTCAAATGTTCCTCTGCTATTAGGAGCTAATGAAAACCTGTGCTATCTCAGCATGTAGTGTTATATTAAGTTACAGGTTTTGCTGTTTTCTCATCTTTTCTCTCTAGATAAAGTGGAATTTGTTGTCAGAAAGAAGATGTAATCTGTAAAGCAAGCATCTCTTTAGCCTTTTATGAAAAATAAAAGAGCGGGTATTCAGAAAAATCCTTGCCTCTGTCCTTTAATTCAGAAGAACAAAGATGGTGAAGGCTCTTCTCTGAACATGAGATGAATTTGCCAATACCATTCCCATTAGCACAGAATAAACCCTTTAAATATATAATGGCCTGAGTACAATACAGATTAGAAAAGTAAGTGTGGAACTGTAAGGGTCCTAATTATTTTTCACCCATCCACCTTTATATTAAACACAAAGTTTTGATGCTTCCCCAGATGCTGGGTGAATTATTGAATATTTTAAGTGATGCTGTGTTTATAGAGCTGCAATTACTCAGTATCTGCCTTTGTTTGGAGAAGAATCCCTGTCCCTCCTTGCTAATGGCTTCTTCTGATCTCATCCGATATGGAGGATTTCCTGGGTATATTAAAAACATTATTCACTCTGCCTTTTTAGCTTAGCCAAAAGATTTAATGACTTCAGCATCAGAACTGTCTGTTTCGCTCTATTTGATCTAGACTTACTCAGTGATGACCAATGCTGAGCACTGTGCTTCCCCCATATGTGGAGCTGAAGAACTGAAGGAGATCTTTAACTGGATAGACTACAGATTATTTGGGGTAAGAACTCGAGTACTTAGCACAGCTGAGCTGTACTTCCAGGTGTTCAAGGCACTCAGAGGTTTGTACTGCCTTGTCTCACTGCCAGGGCTGGGGGAGCAGTAGCTGTTTTTTGCACAAGGGACCTTTGTGCTTTACCTGGGCTCCCTGTTACATAGCCCAGCTAAAGCCTGACCCTCCTGAGACCTTGGTGGTGCAGTGCTGGATCCATCCTGGGCTGGATGGAGCAGGTACCTAAGTCCAGGGCATCTTGCACTGTGTATGAAATGCTCTGCAGCAAGCTGCCCTGTAAGGGTGTCTCTTGGCGTTTGCGCACAGTCCAGGTTTCCTGACTTAAACACAAGCTTCTTGAGTGACATTCCAAGCCTAAGCAAAAACCACAAAAAGCCAAGGAGAAATTCAGGCCTGCTGCTCATATGTCCCTTAATCTGGAAAAGCTCAGAAATACAATTCCCTGCACCCTGAAGCAGAACGAAATGACCTTGAAAGAGCAGCCTGTGTCGGGGATCAGATCTTTTTGCAGCATATGGGATTCCAGTTCAGCCTCTTGCAGACACTGCAGGGCAGCACCCTGCCCCTCTGGCACCGCCGGGACCACCGGCACTGGGCTTCTTTCCAGAGTATTTGCCACCTGAATCTGTCACTCACTCCAGGATTTAGAACGTCTCCATCACATACAAACCCAGGGTAAACCGCGTTGCTGCTGATGATTTCAAATCTGTTATTTTTTTTTCTCTATTCCCCTGCATTTTGAGATGTTTAGTTGAGATGCAGCACCAGATAGACTCCAGTAAGCTGGTTCATGATGCATTAAAAAATCAGAATTCCTGCTTGCTGGTCCCACCCCTTGCAGTGCAGGACACTGCCTCAGCACACCGCGTGCTGTGGATTTCAAATCACTGCCGAGTGCTGGGGGATGTGGTCAGATTCCTGTTTGTCTTCTGTTCCAAGGCACGACCAAAAACAAATTATTGTCATATTTCCCCTTTCTTCAGTGGCCACCCACATGCTTGTGATGCTGCAGCAGTTTTACATGGCACTGCAGGGTGAGCAAAATCAAACTGCAAGCACGACGCACTTATGCATCTGTGCGACTGAAAATCCATCCATCTGTAATAATTTCCACATGAAAAGCTCATCAGACACGTCTACTACACGCGTTAATAACTCACACTACTGACAGAAATACTGATTTTTCCCTAATTAGTTTTTTCTGCCTCGAAATATGGTTTCCTCTGCTTGCTGTGAATTGATCTTTTCACCCCATCTATTTAGCAGATCTACAATTTACTATTCAATTAACATTTCACGAATGAGACCAGTTTGTGATGCAGTCACCCACTCCCAGCATGAACTACGGTTTTATGCATTACCCTGGCACCGCTCTGCAATCCCCCAGGGCAGTCTTGCACCTCTTCTTCTGATGTCCCCCCCCCAAAAAAAACAAACCAAACCAAACCAAACAACAAACAAACAAAAAACAGTGCAAAAACAGGGAGAAATTATTAAGGAAAAAAAAAAAAACCTGGGAGCTGGTGGGCTGCAGGTAGAATTTCACCTTCATAAAATGTTACAGCCAGGAGCAGGGCACAGCACGGCTGGGAAAGGAGCATCCTGTACCCGGAGGCTGGATCGCAGTGCACAGCTCAGGGCGCTGCCTGTCGGGCTGGGAAGCATCAGAAAAGCACCGGCGACGAGCAGAAATATGGCAAACACGATCCATGCCAAGACTGGAGGAGGAAAGGCTGGAGAGAGACATGGAAGCAGTCTTCAAATATGTAATAAAGTGGAAAAAAAAAAAAAAGATGCAAAAAATAAAGCCAAACCCAAGTGGCTGGCCAGGACCAGGAGCGGCAGCTGCAGCTCACAACATTTCGGAGCCCTGGGGAGCCACCATGTGCCCCCTCCCCCCCCCCAGCAGGCAGCTCCCAGCCCCATCCCAATTAACCGTCTCCTAATGACTTTCAGAAGCGTGAGGATTTCCTTAATTATACCACGCATTAGACTGTAATCAAGAAATCAATCCTCGCCGCCGCTCGAAGTGGGGCCGCTCACGTGCAGCCCATGGCAGGCGGGGAGAGGCGAGGTGGCAGACCCCGGCCAGGAGGCATTGGGCCCGTGTGTGGCAGCCACCAAGGAGCCCCCGGGCTTACAGGTGTGCAGCAGCAAACCTACAGGAACCATCTGCGGTGCAAATCGGGTGTGGTGTGTAAAATAGGGGCGAGGAATGAACACGTTTGGTGTTTTTACAGATGCAAAGCCTGTCCGCCGGGATGGAGGCAGCATCGCCTGCTTGTGCGAATGTCCTGAATAGAAATAGAGATCACTGGGCTGCTGCAACCGGCTCTAGGATCAGGCTCCACTCACGGTGTCTGTCATCCGACAGAAATAGTGTCTAATTAAATATTAACCTCTGCGTTCACCAACGACACCTGCACGGGGTGATCTTAAAGGACGCCAAGCCCCGTGGCCGCACACCAAGCCCGGGCTGGGTGCCTGCGGGGCACAGTCCTGTGCCCTGAGCGGGCTGCTGGGGGCGTAGCAATTAAAAAGGTAGGGAGATCAAACGTTTTCAGTCCTTTGATCTCCAAGTGTGAAATCTGTGGGTTGCTTCCCAGGCAGGCTGCGTCTCCAGGCAGAGCAAGGGAGTGGGAGAGGAGAAGTTGCCCTTCGCTGCTCACAGGAAGGGTTTTTGTCCGTAAAACGCAAATATGGGAAGCAAAGACGTGATGCAGCAGAAGGATTCAAGGATTCAAGCTAACGAAGTGGGGCAGTGGGAGGGAGGGAGACGGGGCCGACTGCTGAGCTCGCCGGTGCCCACGCAGTGATGAGGACGTGGGGCGGGAGCTCAAGTACCTGCAGCACTCGGGAGATGCTAAAAATAAAAAGCAGCTGCTAAAAATAACGAACGATCAGGAAAAAAAAAACGCTAAACCCCAGAGATCTCCTGAACTCCGAGGATTAATTTTAATTTCCCTCTAATCCGGGCAAAAATAGCGACGTTGGGGGGCACAGCTCAGCCTGAGGAGGGCTCGCGCTGCCCTGCACGTCCCCAGTGCAGGGCTCCGGGCGCATCCAGACCAACGCTGCCTCTGCCCACGGCCACAGGGCCCCAGCCTGGGCAGGGCTGGGTGCTCTGAGCTCGTTTCATGCTACGAGCTCAGGCTGGGCGAGGGGAAGTGGCCAGGTGTCTCAGGTTATGGGCTGCGCTTTTTAAAAATGAGATTTACTGGCACCTTCAGCATTTATTGGGAAGATGACTGATTGGAGAGATATTTGCTATTGTCTTCCAAAGAGACATAAAAACTCGTAGTTCCTAAAATCATTTTTAACTCATCGGACATCTCCCTTGCTGCGGGGAGCGCTGCTGGCTGCAAGCGGAGCTGAATTTGCCTTCGGTGTTCCCTGAATCACTGCACACAAAAAGCTGCGGCGCCTCCTGGCACAGGGAGCTCTGATTTGGTGCAGGGCATAAATACTGGGGAGAAATGGCAGCATGCCCCGACGGTGCCTGAATCCCTCCCCACGTGTATGGCCCAGGGGGGGTGGCTGAGCATCAATAAGTAGAAATATCGCTCCCACCTCACCGACTGCCTTCAGATGTATGCAAATGTGTGCAAACAAGGGTTTGCCCAGGACTTTGCTTGGTGTGGGTGGGCAAGGGGGACAGGAGGACGTGCTCGGGGCTATTTGCACAGCCAGGACTCAGCGATGTTTTAAACACTGAGAGCCCCTGATTAGATACAAGGGCCCATGGTCCGAGGTGTGATTTATATGCGACAGCACATAAACACCTGGAGCACGGGCTTTAGAAAGCTGTGGGGCACGGCCGCTCCTCGCACAACCCCCCTTTTTAGTTTAGAGAAAAATAAAAAACCCAATCTAAGCAATTCCACACAAGCCTGCTTTAAATGTGCTTTCAATTCGAGAGTGACCAGAGAGGTAAGTAAATATTTTTCTGGAAAGGAAATTACATTGTGAGCACACTGAATGCTGTTTGCCGAAGCACTGCCCGGAGTCCAGCTCCAGCCTGCCTAATATTTACCCAGCTGGAGCAGCGGCACAGCAGCGTTTGGCAGTGCCAGGCGTGCTGCAGCTGGGGAACTCAGCATTTATACCTGTAGGAAGCACTGTGCTTTCACAAGCTGCAATGCACAAGACCCAGCAGCTGTTTGTAGCGAAGCTTGGGAAGCTGCGAGCCTCGGACAAGGGGCTGCTGTGGTGCTTCTGCAGCAATTCAAGGAAAAGGTGGATTAAAATTATTAGATGAGTTAAAAATGGTTTTAGGAACTACTAGATTTTATGCCTCTTTGGAAGACTACAAGCAAAGGTTTAAACCAGGAGGGCCCAACCCTGCAGCCCACGCAGGTCAGAAAGCCCACGGGGGCTCCCACCCCTGGTAGCAACTAATTTACAGGACCCTGCAAGCAGTGCCCAAAGTCTATAAATATTTTGCTTGGGTATGGACAGGGCAAACACTCGCTGCCACGTCACCGGTCTGGGCGACCCCTCGCTGCAGTGCCCGCGACGCCTGTGCTCGCCAGCCTGGGAAGGAGCAGGAAGCTCTGACCTCCTCCCAGCAAGGGTCAGCGCTCAGCTCCATGCACTTTGTGCACCAAAAGCCCCTCCAGCACCCTGGGAACCGCAGAGCTGTGCCGTGCCTTCTGTTTATCATTGACCAGAGCAGTGTTTTAGCCTGTTTTGGCAATTTCAGCTGTAACCCGGAGCATGTCGAACTCCACAGTTTAAATATTCGCTCCTTGCTTAAGCAGCTGGCTCCTTTTTGTCCTGCCCTGACCACGAGCACCCCGGAGGGGAATTGAACAATGCACGAACAAAAAGGACAAGCAGGAGATGGAGGATGTGAAGGTGCCCGACACCAGTGGGCTCCTCACCCTGGGCCAGCTCCTGCCCGCAGCACGAAGCCGCTCGCGCTGCTCTGAACGGGTGCAGCGGGAGCACCCGGGGACGGAGCAGGGATAAGGCACAAACAGGTCCTGGCCCCATCAGTGTGGCCGGGGGACACTGCCCCAGTGCCCCGGTGCTGAGCCCCGTTTCCTTGCGGTGTGTCTGGGGGCTCTGCAGACCGACAGGACACGCTCCAGATCTGCGCCACCAAGCCTTTAATCAGCTTTCACCTGGGATTAGCCCAAATGTTTCCAGTCTCTGGTTCAAAATAGGTCTTCTCGCTGTTGGGCAGCCGATCTGAAGTAAATGCTCCCCTCCATCAGCCAACATCTCCAGCAATGGTTTTGCCCTGAGGCTTGAATTTTGCCTGGGTCCCAGATTTTTTGGATGGAGAAGCTGAGACACGGGATGCAGATGTGGGTGTTGAGCCAGGCTGCAGTGGGGGCCGCAGGTACAAAGAGCACGGCCAGACTGCTTCAAGCTGAGCGTTGCAGGCTGGGGGAGAAAGAAGGCAGAAGAGCCGGAGCTCAGGAGCTCACGGAGCAGGGGCTGGGCCCTGTCCCATCCCCCTGCCGCAGGGGCAGCCCATCGGGGTGTCACAAAGCGAGCCGAGCTGGCAGCTCTGGGGGACAGCCAGAGACAACCACGACATTGGGCTGTTCACTCAGCCAAAGGAGTTGCTCTAGACCCAGTGTTTGTTAAGAAAAGAAATCAAAAATATTATTATTTTTTGGCTTTAAAAGCGTTATTGGATCCTACACTTTCACATAGCCTGTCCCCAACCTGTGAAAAATCTGGGCTACACCATGAAGCCAGCGCTTGTGCACGCTGTGGTTTGTCCGTCTGTCCGTCAGCAAGAGATCATCACTGCTCGACTGCTGTGGAAGAAGGAAGAAGGAAGCTGGACTCTCCCCGAGTTTGGCTGAGGTTGCCGGGAACAGGAGAAGAAGCAAGGAGGGGAACCACGGCCCCATCTGCAGGGCAGGAGCCCCAAGAGCAGAGCTCCCAAAACACCCCCGGAGCAAGCTGACAGCCCCGGGCAGGGGATCTGGCCTGGGCCAGGCCACGAAACCCCTCCTGGGATGGGGCCCGAGGTGCAGAGCCCGGCAGCACCCGGCACGAGCAGCCCCGATTCCCCTGTGAAGCACCAGACCGAGGGGCCGGGGAGGCTGCAATGGGCACAGCTGCCTTTCCTCAGGGCTTCCTCAGGCCCGCAGAGGAGGGGCCCTCGATTTCTGCCCTGAAACCTTCACAAAAATAGCACAATTATGGGAAAAGTCTTGTCCGAGTGGAAAAGAAAACACCAGCCCGAGCCTGATGAGGAAGCAGAGCTATATAAGAGCACGCTCCTATATTTTTCTGTTATTTCTGTAAAGCATCCAAACACTTGTGCAGAATTTCTTCACCGAGGGCACACGTTTCCACAGGGCGAGGCTGGGCCCCTGGGAAAGCCTTTTTAAATTTTTTTCCCCCAGCTTTTTCCTTCACCTAAGCAGAAGTTTCCATACAAGGAGAACAAATCGAGGGGCAGCTCCCACCGCGGCTGCCTGGGGCCTGAGCCACGCGTAACGGGGCGCTCTGGGACGTCACCGCCTTTTATTTTTGTACCGAAAACAGTGGAATTTTCAGCTGAACCCAGAATTTCAGAGGAAGCAAAGTGTTTTCTGTGAGAGAGAGAAAAAAAAAAATAAAAAATTTTCAGCTTTTAGTGGTTTCTCACAGCACCGTTCTGCTTTTGACGTCTTCCCTATCTCAATACCAGTGCCAACATTTTTTGGAGCCTGCTCAGAGCGGCTCCGAAGCGCCGTGGGTGCAAGGGGCTGATGCTGCCGTGATGCTCCCAGCAAAGGCTGCTGGTGCCACCTGGCCTTGCTGGGCACCAGCACTGCCCTGCCCCAAAACCCGCAGCAAGAGGCCGAGGAAACCTTTCTGGGGGCGGCCGCCCTCCGGGTGACGTCTCCATCGCAGCCAGGCTGCATCCACGGCGCGTCTCTTGGCCTCACTGCTATTTATTCCCCAGGCTGGAGCTGGGTAAAAATATCCCCGGCGTTTGGCAGCCTGGAGGCGCTCCTGTAAATCCTTCCTGTCAGCACGAAAATGCCCTGGCTGGGGCAGGAGCAGTCAGCCCCATGGGAGCAGCAGCCAAGGGCACGGCCGATGGTGGAAAGTTAAATTTTGGGAAAGGGGCTCGGGATGGGGGGACGCGCACCCTGAAGAGGGGTTAAGTCATTGAGGGTCGTAAAGTGTGAGAGGGAGAGGAGGAGGAAAGGGGACGGGGTGTGCTGATGGCAGGGCTGCCACCCGCAGCATCCCCTCCAGCACCCGCGTCCCAGCGGGAGGGCAGGAGCCACGCGCGGTGTCCCCGTGTGGTTCCCTGATAGCAGCCACCCCACCCCGTGATCCGACTGCTCCTGCCCCAGGATTGAAAGCCACCGGCGCCGCGGTATTTATAGCTCCGTGATTGTCTTCTGAAAAAATCATTGTGACTTCAGGCTCTGACCGGGGCTGCCCGCGCTGAGCTGCGTTTCTCTTTATAGCCCGTCCTCCGGAAAGGTCGCGGCAGCCCCAGGGAATGGAGGTGGCCCCACGCCACCCGTGGGTGCTGCCCGTAGGATTTCTGCCTCCATCTGCCTGTTTCTGGGCACAGAGAGCCAGGGAGATCCTTTTGGCTTCCCCAGCAGCCCGGCAGAGCTCTTTGTGCCCGTTCGGAACCACCTGAACTGAAGCACTGCTCTCAGTCTGACCGGAGCTTAGCACGGATTTTAGAGGCGAAGGCACCACAGACAGGTCCGTTCACAGCACCCATCGCAGAGAGGTGATCCTGGCGTTACGTGAGTGCCACTGGGCCAGGGGAGCTCCAGCAGGGCGCAGCTGTGTCTGGCAAGAGAGATGACTCCTGGAAGTGCCGCAGTTACGCACACGATGGACAAGCTCCCTCCATCACTCAGTGGAATTGCTGTGTTCCAATATTTAGGGATCACCCTCCCCCTGTGCTCTCTCCTGCTAAAGCAAAATGCCCAAACACATCAGCGTTGCCACTGCTTTACCAATGCTGGAGTGTAATTTGTTTGCAAGCTGAAGGTACCGTTTCTTAACAACCAAATTTCACTGCCTCCAGGCCTTTAACAACTTGCACATGGCCAAGAAGAAGAAGATAGCAACATGGAAGAAACATTTTAGTACTTGAAAATTTTATTTTTCTCAAATGAGCACCAACACATATTGTAAATATGACAAACAATACGCCTCCCTCTAATACTGAAGAACTATATACAATGTACAAATACATGAAAAGGTGAAAACCAATTATTTGAAAACAATTGCATTTATTACTGAAGCAAATGACCTGAAGAAATATGCCAAAAATAAAATTAAAATAAGATCAAAGAAATAAAAGTATACACAATCTGTAAACACAAGAGCATCAATAGACAGGCTGGTATTGGAAATATTCTCCTTTAGTTTTGTCAGTGGGGAAAGCATTCCCATTTCCTTACGAGAAACAAAACAAAGGATACATACAGTTCGTAACTATGAGAATAGCTTATTTGTGATTTTACCACACACAATGCCATTCTGCTTGCATTTAAATATGTTGATTTCTTTTTTTTGAGTTCAGTATGATTTTATTCCCCTCTTCTGCTTATTCTTTTTGAACATGATTCTTCCAAACCTATGCCTAACGCTATTGTTTCTGAGCATTGAACTTCTGAGGCCTCTCACCTGGTGAGAAGAGCTCCTTCCCACTGAGCTGAGCTCCGGTTCTTGCACATCTGCTCGCCCCCCGGTGCCTGGGGTCATCGGCTCACCCAGAACTGGTTCACACCGAAGCACGATGCTCCTCCCGAAACAAGGAAGTGCAGTGAAATGCATGATTAATACACTCACATACCAGTTAGAAAAATGCATACAGAGAAAATTCTCACATGATCATCACAAGAACAACAAATTTCAGTTGCAGGTTGTTGGTTTTTTTCTGTATATTTTTAAATCGTGTGCACCAAAACCAGAGAATCAGAGAGCGTGCAACAGTTATTCAGCACTGAAAACAGCTCCTTGCTCAGCAAAACACAGTCCAGTGGTTGTGCTGTTGGTCCACTTCAGGATAAACAAGAGACCCAATGAATTAAAAACGAAGAGCGGGGAGCAGGGGGGAGGTCAAAGACAGAAAGGAAAACAACAACAACAAAAAAGAACTTTACTGCCAGAGAGGTAAACTTCTTACTCTAATTTGTTGTGTAGCAGCCTGGTTTAAAAACAAACAAACACACAAACAAAAAACCCCAAAGAAAACCAGGATCCGTGTCCAAAGACTTCATGTTTTAGTTTAAAAACAATGACTCATCAGAAACCTCCACCCTCCGTCCCTGCTGCCTCCAAGCGAGTGGAAGCAGCGATTCGGAGCCTGCAGCTTGTATCCACTCCTGTTTTCTAACGCCTCGGGGTCTACTTCACTCCAGCCAATACTGGTGCAAGGGGAGATCCGCGACACCGACAGGATGGGATTTCGGCACGCGAGCGACTCCGGACGCTGGTGCCAGGAGCCAGGCCCCATCCTGCCCCTGGCAGCAGGAGCTGAGCCCTGCCACGTCCAGGGGGAAACGGCATCGACTCAAGAGGACATCTACTGTGATTTTTGTTTCCCTTTCGACAATGTTTTCCAACAAATACAGAAGGAAACAGTATCATCTATAAACAACAAACAAAGTGCTCTCAGGGAGGGGCTCTGAGAAAACAGCACCAAATATATTATTTCTTTAAAAAAATTAAATATTATTTACAAAAGTATATCTCACAAGATAATGTGTTTGTTTTTTTTTTTCTTTTTTCTTTTTTTCTGTTTTGTATATATTATCATCTGAATATTTATTACAGGGACCAGGATTTCACGCCAGATAATCCACCAGAGCACAAGAAATTTAAAACTGACTGAAGTCTGAGCTTTGGGGTAGCCTGGGGTGATGTAAACTCGAGGGCGCTCACAGCTTGCCAGAGACGGGGCTGCCACGTGGAGAGGGGCAGAAGTGGCTGCTCCGGGGGGTTTCGGAGCCCCAGGAAGCAGCACTGCCAGCGCTCGGTGCCCGAGGAGGCGATTTCTGTGGCCACATCTCTGGCTCGGAGACAAAAGTCCCACCCTGATGTGCCCAGATGGGAAGGACCTGGCTACAGCTGGCTCACACACCAGGGGGATGCAGACAGCGAGGGTCTTTGGTTATGCTCTGAACACGCAGCTCTACAAGTCAGCGATTTGGGCCGTGCTGTGACACCCACCAGCACACAGACCTCACCGTCCCGCTGCTCACCAGCCTCCTGCATCGTCTTGTGTCTACCTCAGCACGTGGCAGGGGATGAGCAGCCCAGGAAGGACTTCACAGCTGGTGGATGCACAGCAGAGAACAAGCCTCTAACGAGCCTCGCAGGGCAGTTTTTTCTTATCTCCCTGAAAAGTCGGACTAGAGATAACTCTGCGCCGCGTGCGCTCACAGGCACACACGTTTTTTCGCATCAGGACTTGAGGCCAGATTCTCAGCAACTGTAAATCTGTGGATGCTGATGAGACAAAGCCAATTAAAAGCAGATTAAGATCTTGCCATACTCAAGCTGAGACCGGTTGCCATTAAAAGTGTAACCCCTGTGAACAGTTAAAAACAGCCTGATCTGATTTAACATCATCCTTTCTTGTCCCAAATATAGGGACAAAAACATTTCTATCTGGGATCTTTGCTATAGGTGATCGCTATCGCCTACGTGGTTTTGTTTTTATGTTTTTATCAACATAAAATCAAGAGCTTGGGCATGGTTTTGTTTATTTTTTTTTTTTTATAACCTCATACTAATAATTTGGGGTTATCTCTTACTTCTCCCAGGTACAAACAGACCCCTTTAAATGCTGTGTGTCTGGGGGAACCAAGAGCTCTTCAAAGAATATGAATTACTTCTCACTAGCCCAAACCCAATAAATTGTCCTGGATCAATCACCAAGGGACAGCAAAGTGGGACCAGGCCAGTGCCAGCGTCACCACGCAGGTGGGCACTGCACAGGTTTTGATTTTTCCAAGATTTTTGTCACTTACAGGAACGTGGATGATGGAAGCAGAGACAATCAGAAATGAAAGCTGAAGCTACACAGCCACAACAGAAAGGCCAAAGGCCCACAAAGCGAGCTACTTCCACCCACTGCAGGAGCTGCAGCCAACCTCCGCTGCCTTCCCTCTGCGAGCTGTACCAACGCCCTGCCACAAGGCTCATGAGAACAAACAGCCTCTGCTTCGATGGGCCCTTGGGTTTGGGCTTCAGCACAAGGATCCGATGTGTGAAGTTGGATCCCGATCCCAAGCAGCATCTCTGCTCACATCCCCTTCATTTAACAGCGAGTTATTTTGTGGCCAGCCCCTCCGCCCTGATCCCCAGCTCAGAGATCCTGGGGGTGGGGGCAAGCGACAGGAGATTACAGCGCCGGAGCTTGGGTTTCATAAGGAGTTACAAACCCCCACACAATACTCTTTCCTTCTGGATTAAGAAAGATTTCCCCCCAGTGGATTAACCTACTTGAAAGAATTCCACAAACAAAAAGGAAATTCACTCAGAGAGATAAAACTAATTCAGTTAAATAGTCTTTGAGTTATGCACCAGATACTGGCTGGACTGTTGCAGAGCAAACTTCACATTGGCTTATGCCTAACGCAGCTCCCCTCTCACACACGATGCTCCTTCCCCACCAGCCACCTCGGGAAGGTCCACACTGATTAAAAGGAAAAAAAAATAAAACAAGAAGGGCTTGTCCCTTGCACTTACCACATCCACATCCACCCCTCCCATTTGAACTCCAAGCACAGACAACTCCAGGGGGCAGATATTTGAGTTCTTTTTTCTTTCCCATCTCCCCTGTACCTCCTACAGGCTTCTGGGAGTGGGAAAAGGGGGGAAGGTTTTGGGGGGGATACCTCATGGCTTGAAATATCCACCTGTGCAATACTGCTACAACTGTCGGGGTCCTCTGCTCCCTCCTCTCTCCACTCTCACATTTCTCTGACAGGCTCCAAGAGCAGAGCCGATGGCTGGGGCCTGGGATTTAAGAAGAAGATACTCATAGCAGCATTTTCCTGCTTGCATTTGTGAACCACTGGTAAAAGACCTCCAAGGAGGTTCAGCGGAGGCTCAGAAGTCAAGGGGTACCCTGCCTTACTACGTTTGTCCCCATCCTCCCCTACCTAATTTCTTCTTTCTTGCCTAGCATGCGCCTTTTTTTTTTCCTGTTGTATTTTCTGAGCTGCAGTTCCAGCCTCCCTACACCTGAAGTGGTTTTCTCCTCCTCTCTGAAGGGCTCAAAAGTCAGGATTTGGTTTCTCCAGCTGTGCTCGGTTGGGATGTTTGGCCTACCTCCTCTGCAACAGAGAGGAAAAGGAGAGGCGGGGAACCTCTCCAGCCTTCCTCCCCCCAACAACGAGTTCATGAACGGCAAACAAAACACAGATCCACAAGTAGCCTGCAGAGGGGAACTGCTCAGGACTTGTGCTCAGCCGGCTTAGACCAAAGCTCCCTCGGCGGAGCAGCGGTTTTACGATTCGGAGAGAACGCAGCCGTGAGGTATTTTTCTGTCCATTTAGACAAGTAGATAGTTTCAAGCCTTGGTTAACCAGGACTTAAAGGAGAAGTTACAGCTTCGCTCCCGATGACTTCCCTGTGGGCCCACTCCCCACCCCCTATCACCTCCTCCTGCCCAAAACTCAGGTCTTCCTCCCGCACCGAGACCTGCTGCTAGCCTGCCACCACAGAGCCAACTTCAGTTTGTACGTAAGCATTCGTCAACATGGAATGGCTGTCGGGCATTCGGTGCATTCTCTTAGCCAACGCCAGAACAGAGAGAGAAGCAGCCAGGGTCAACTCACAAACAGATACAAAGCAAAGAGACAGAGAGACAGAAATTTAGAGGCCAGTCACCAATAAAGATGGAGAAGGGTGTGAAGATGCTCCCAGATTGCAGAGCCTCTAAATGCATGGAACCAAGCGTTCAGTCACTCTCTCACTCTTGGATATAATGTTCGGTTGGATGGCATTCTCTTACACGCTGGTAGGGCTGGGCTCTTCCCATTCAATCCCAGCCGTTATCCTTGATCATGTGAGCTAGTTCAATGATGTATTTGCCTTCTTTATACTTCTGGCTGCTTTCAAAAGCGTGTTCCTAAAAAAAAGGAGAAAGAAAGAGATCGATAAGGAAGGTAAAGTCACGGTTACAGATCCCAGGATGCTGGTCCAACCCCTACAGTTCTGTGATTCCATGATTTCGGTTGTACCCTCCAAGGCAGTTCAGCTGCGTGCCTGGAACGCATCAGCGAGGCTGTGATTCTGCTGCAGGAGAGACCTGAGCTCACCGCTCCGTTTATGAAATTCCGTGTTTTGTTCCACAATAAACTCCATTTATGTACTTAGTGTCCTTCTCCATTTGTGAGATCCATGCTGTGCTTCTGCATGGATTCCTACTGCATCAATTTTTGATGCTGTACTTTTTATAGCCTTTTAACTGGCTTTTAAAGAGTATTTCTGTCCAGAGACCACAGACACAATAAATGTTTTGTTTAGATACTGCTCAAAATGTTTTGACAAACAAGTACGCTGCGTGCCTCCTGAAGCAGAAACGAGAACGTAGCACAAGGCTTTATTTGAAGGTAATTGAATTTATAGAGAGCAAGAGACAGCAAACAGATCAAGCCGTGTTCAATAGCATTTCCAGTGGGAAGGACACAGGACCAGCGCTGGACGGATCACTCCATTATTCTGAGAGGGTCTGGGAAAAAAGACAACACGAACCACAGAACTGACTGAATTTTATGTTGTGTGTCACCAAGGGACACCCACCAAAACCAAGCCTGCGGTACTTGCTCTTAGTAAGGCAACACAATAGCCACAGAGAGCTCATGCTCTAAATGGAGAAAACAAACGAAGGACAGGAGTGAAAACGGGAATGCAGAAAGGACGAGAAGATGTGGCTGCAGCCCAGGATCCACATTTCTGGTTCCCAAGTCAACGTTTGTCCCCCAGGACCACGTTATGCCACACACACACCTTCACAAAGGGCTGGAGGGAAGACAGTCCCAGGAAAACCAAACCGTACTGATACTCACATATTTCCAACCCAGTGTGGTTTTGCAGTTTTCACAGTAAATGTCTGCAACCGCATGTAATCCTGTTAATAACACCCGCTCCTCTGCGGGGCCACAGCCCACGTTAACTCTGGAAGAAAGGAGATAAGCTCTCTGTTAGTGCATCTTCCACTGCACGTCACTACAACGAAGCTGACGGCAACTTTATTGCAGTATTTGAGAACGTAAGCAGGAAATTGAGAATACCGAGTCCCGCAGCTGCTCCCAAACAAAGACCTCTTGCAGCTCCAGATCAGAATGAAAAGGTAAAATGGAGTTTTTGTTCGACTGAAAATTCTACAAAGTTTTGAAAGGAAGATTAATAACGCAGTAGTAAATTGCACTAATGATGCATTTGAGAAAGATTTTCATTTTCAAATTGCTAAAATTGTAACTTTTACTTTCCCAAATGGAACTTGGGGAAATGGAACTGAAATCAGCACTTCTTCTGAAAGACATCCCAGCAGCGATCGTACCCAAACGATTTTCAGTGACTGGGAAAATTATAGTCAGTTTTTATGCTAGCTCTAAAATTCACATTCAGACATTACATACTCTCTGCATTTATAAAACCTGGGCTCTTTGGCTCAACTGTGTTCTCTAAGAAGAGAATGAGTCATGTAAGCTCTAATTCCTCAATCTGATGATGAAAAAAACCCACCTCTTTCTAGCTGCTTATCTGGAACCTGAACATAAAATCAAACATGAATCAGTGCTATTTCTTGCCTCCTTCTCCAACCACTTCCAGCAAGCTCCCAAATCTTAGAGGTTTCCTAAAATAAAGGTTTTCTGTACGTCTTCATGAGGGTTTTCTTAAATCTACCCCGAGAGACGCGGAGCTGACCCCATGGAGCAGTACTCACACTGAATTGAAGAGGTACGCTCGTCCTTGGCTTCCTTGGAAGGACTGAAAGACAAGAAAACAAAATTCAGCCAGCTGCCAGGACTAAGGCTAAAGCAGGAGCTACTCTCAGCAGCTGCATTAACGACCTCAGGTGGTCACGGCCTGAAACCCACATCGGTACGGGCTTCAGGATGGGAACCCCGAGAGCCAAACGAGAGCCGGCTGGCAGAGGGCTTGTCCTGAGCGTGGAAAGGGAACGGCTGCAGCATTTACAGCACTGTGCAAGCCCTGCCTGCTTTCAAGCTACGAAGTCAAGCTTTTTGCCCTCTTACATGCCAGCAATGCCGACGTTCCCCCTTCCAGGTCCATTTACGAATTTCACACTCCTGCCTCATCCTTACCCAGCGCGGCCTCGCTGCCAAATATCAATCTCACCCTCTTCCAAACAACAGCACGCTCACGTTTTCAGCTTGAAGCGCTGCCGTGGGGCTCGATGGCAGGCGAGGTACCCTTGGGAAGACTGTGGGTGCGCGCTGGACCCCGCTGCGAGATCGGGAGCTGTCGGTGCGAGGTGCCCAGCAGAAGAATGCTCTGTGTCCCAGAGGAATTGCTGCTTTATCCCTTTAACCCTCCTGCAGTGCCCAGACGCTGTGCTGCTGGGGGGAACAGCACAGGGCTGAGCCCCCCCAGGGCAGGAGGAAGGGGCCAGGCAGGGCCCTGCCCTGCTACAGAGCAAACAGGGCAACAGCGGGGGCACCGGCACTGCCCACTGCAGGAGGGGGCCGAGCCTGGAAGGAGGGGATGTGGGGGGCACAGGCGGAGGCACTGGGGGGAGAACGAAAGCAGATGGAGCCTGCTCGCCATCCAGGCCTCCCCAGTAAATCCTTTTCCATAAACACCAAAGGGACTGCGCCTGCCAGTAACAACAACCATGGGAGCGAAGCTTTTCTTGGTACAGAAATAGGATTTTCCATTACTGCTGCACAAAGGCCTGTCTTCAATAAACAACAAAACCAAACCCAGCAGCTTTGTGTCTGGGGCTCCCCGGATGCTCCCAGGGGGCAGCAGCATCCGTGCCCTTCCCTCCAGCTCAAGCCAGGGCTTTTGGGCACCTAAGGGAGGTCACAGCACAAGAAAAAAATCAGATTGGTTATCTGCTGCCCCAGCAGGACTTCTCAACACGCCACCGCTCAGCTTGCAGAGCTGCTGCCTGCCTCAATACCCGCCCTGCAGCCAGCTGAGGGTTTGGCAAATCACAAAAAAGAAGCAAGGAAGGTCTGGCAGCCACCTCAGCTTCAGTAACGCATCTGCTGTCCGCAGGCCCCAGCTGACAGCATCTTGGTAAACACAGCACAGGCAGGGTGTACCTCGGTGCTGTACCCCCAGTGTTTCTGGAGGTGTTCCTTCCCTGCTGGGACTCCAGAAAAACTGGCACGTGCTGCAATGGGCGCTTTGAAACCAGGAGAAACGGATCCGTTTTTACACGAGCAAATGTCCTTTTGTGCCGTTGTTTTTTTGGTTTTGTCTCAAAGATGCACGCAGGAAGATTTCCACAGCACCCCTGTGTTCCCTGAGCAGCGACAGCCAGCAGCAGCCCTGCCTCCTGTGCCGTGTGTTTTATTTGTGTGTTGTTTTTGATGCACAGAGGTGCACGCGTGCATTCAAATACCGACTTCAGACTCTCTAAAGCAGCAGCTCCTGGCACCACTTCCCAGCTGAAAGAATCGGAAAGCATTTTTTTGTTGTTTCCCGCTGGAAGCCCAAGCACATATTTTTCTCTGCACTGCTGGTGCTGAATGCCTGGCTGGAAACACACCCGTACACGCCAGCAACAAGACTCCCTCCCCATCCTCCCTGAGCCTTCTCAAACACAATGCAAGCTTCTGGGATGCGCCACACACAGCAGCTTACTCCTCCCGAGTGCTCGCACTCAAACCCCTTCCTGCTCCTCCCCGAGGAGCTGCAGGGCTGAAGGAGCGCTGCTCCAAGCACCCAGGTGGGAACCATGAACCTAGAGCTGCGGATCCTCCCCTACCAAGCTGCATCTCCTTAGGGCAGAAGCTCCACATTAAGGTGCCTTTGGGGGCTGCTGTGGATGAACAAGCTCCTACCACCCAATTTATTTACTCAGAGCCCCTCAGCCATGCTGGTTGCATAGAGGATCTGTGAAAGCACACCTCTGAGCCTTGTGTTCCTGCTTCTGGAGACACACAGGGTGGGCTGAGCCCCACACGCGGTCCCCGTTCCCCCAGTACCTGCAGCTCCCCATTCAGCCTGCGGCCCACTCAGCAGTTCCACGGAGCGAGCAGATGACAGGATTAATATCCCAAGTCTTTGTGATGGCATTCGACAATAGGCCGAACACAAAAAGAGCTGGCTGGAATCATCTGGAAAAGCAGGCAGCCGCTGCCAGGACGAAATGGCTCCGCACTGATGTTCCTCTGCAGAACGCTGCCGCTTACCTACATCCAGCTGGCAGCCTCTTACCAGGGCAATAAAACAAAAACGAAACAGCAACTGGTCCCAGAGAGGGAAGAAGGAACACAGCGTGCCCCTCCGAGCTGCACTGGTGAGAGCTACAAATAATCCTCGCTGTGAGAACACCAACGGGGACCGAGAGCCTGGAGGATCTGCCCGGGCTCAGCAGCAGCCGGCACGTCCTGGGCGATGCCAACAGCACCAGGAGAGGGACAGCCATCTGAGCCCCTTGGCTAAGGGTCATGCCTGTACTCGGGATGTCCCCATCGGGGCACAGCAACCCCTGAGCAACATCACCAACTCCCAGGCTTATGTCTGGGCGATCAGTCCGTGCAAGGATGCATCCAGAGCTCTGTTACTGCTTCCTTCCCACCTCGGTGTACGACTCGGTCCTGCTGATTTAGACCTTGAACTTCTGAGCATGACATTTCTGTTCTCATAAAACACAGTTTGAACATGGGGAGGAGACCTTTGGGTACACCCAAAGCACGACGGCAGCTCACCCAGAACGCACGCGAGCCTGCTACGAAGACGTGCTCCAAACCACAGGCTCTCTGAGCACGAGGAAATAAGGGTGGGAAACTCAGCAAAGCTCCAACACCAAGGAAACTGCGGTCTTTAAACCTGGCAATTCCTGTTTACGTTGTCAGGATTAAAAAAAAAAACACAACACAGCTGGGTCTTAAACCATGTTGGGTGCTGCAGAACACGGCGCAGGCACCGGTGCTCAGCCACACAGTGGGCACGGGGCGATGTCGTGCCCCAAACCACCCGCAGACGACCTTCCTCGCATGTCTCCCACTCTCTCCAGCACTTAATCCCAATTCCTGTCAGCTGCTATCCCAAGTAAAATGATTCTGATTTAAAAAAAAAAAAAAAGTCTTGCAGCGTGTTTATAGCAACCCCCACGCCCAGCAGCAGCACACCCGATGGTATTTCCCAGAGGAGCACGAGCTCAATTTGTCGGTCCCTGTACCCACACAGGCTCCAGAGCTCCTCGGGGGTCGGTAATTCCTGCTGTCCCCAGGGAAGGGGCAGTCAATGATCAGATTTAAGCGAGCTCATCTTGCTCTGATTATGCCAGCTACGACCGGCGCCAAGGGAACCGCTCCCACTGCTCCACCCGGGCGCAGACGTGCCCTTCCCCTGCTCCAGCTGCCTTTCCGAGCTCTAATTGAGCTCTAACACAGGTCCTTAATGCTATGGAAAGCCCAACGTCGATACGGAATGAGCAGACCCAACTCATCTCTGAAGTAATTCAATTAGTTCAGCACGGCCTTACCCACCGCCAGCCCGCGCGGTGTGATGGACGAGTGAGGAGCGGCGAGCTCACCGTGGTGTGTCCTAGGGGCAGCCACGTCCCAGCAGCTTCGTGCTGTGCCTTGGGTCCTGCAGGCTGGGAGAAGGAAACTGCTGCACAGCCTGGGCAGCGTGCTGGAGCCACTGACCAGCTCTGTGCTGCGAAGCCGATCGCATCCAGCGCAGATGTGGCCCTGAGCAGTGCACGCACACCGCCTGCTTCTCCAGCGGCCAGAAACAATCCTCCAAGAAGAAAACCAGAAGAAGAGGGGACCAAGCCATCAGCACCAGCTGAAGCCTTGGTCAGACCTCCTCCAGGCCCTCTGCTGTGCTTTGAACCCATGCTACGCTAGCCTCCCCATCCTCACAACGCTCTGCACAGCTTCACGCTCAGGGAAATTTAAGCAGCAAACCTATTTTTTGGGGTGTGATTCTCTCATCTTTCCATGTTTCTAGGAGATGGAGCTAAGAAAAGCCAGCGCTGCTCACCAGACGCCCAGCAGCACGGAGAACTGCAGGAGAAGGCTTGGAGCAGCTCTGCAGTGCTACGGCCACAGCCCCAGCTCTGCTTGGGAAGCTGGAACCCCCCCAGCACTCTGCAGACACCCTCTGCCACGAAACATCGTGCTGCCCATGGGAAGAGCTCTCCAACACACGTCAGCACGCCACAAAGGTGACAGCAGTGCTCCAGGGGGGCTGCCTTGCTCCCAGGCAGGCTGTGCGAGGTGATTTAAGTGGGTGAGGATTCGGGAGCACCGTTCCCGGTTATTAATTCCTGTGTCAGCCCGACCCTCCATTATTACCAGGGAGAGAGCGAGAGACTTCTTTCAAAGCGAAGTTTTCCATTGAAGCTGCAGAGGAAAGGAGAGATCCCTTCTGGGGCTTTGCGGTAACGAAAACCAGGATTTAGGGGAAGACAAATGGCCAGGTTTGAGTTTTTTCCTCAAGTACAACGCCAATTTAAGCCATCAGTCTGCTAAGCTAAAGCCTGAACAAAGTTCTGTGAGGCATTTCAAGATTCAGAGAAGTATTTGCAAACTCCTCTGTCCCCTCCTGCCTCCAACACGCCTGGCAGGCTCCCCTGCAGCCCCTGACTCAGCTTAGACACAAGCTGCTACGGCCCAGAGGTATCGTGAGCCCTCTCTGTGCCTCCTGGATTCTGCTTTTATTTATTTTTAAATGTGTTTCTAGCCCACAGACTTCAAAGTGCAATTTCAAAATGTGAATGCTAAAGGCACAAACAACAGAAGGCAAATAAAAAGTACACTGAATTTATTACTTCTATAAAACTTAGCATTTTGTGTGTTCTCATGCAGTTTTTGATGGCCTCTGCTTGCTGCTGCAGCACTTCAAAACTTGACTTCAGAATGGAAAGCGATGGGAATACTTTCAGCTTCCTTTCCCACAGCGTTTGCTTTTATATTTAGGGGAGCACACAGAACCAGAGCAGCTTCAGGAGAGAGATGTCCCTCTCTGCAACCCGAGCAGGGGTTATAGATGTGGGACAAGAAGCACGCGCAGCCCCATGAGAGGGGGGAGCAATTGCTCCTTCTCTGCTCTCGAGCTCCCCTCTGCAAAGGGAAATCTCTGGCACTGCAGTCCCCAGCGACAGCCATCGAACGCAACCCTTCACGTTTTGGTACGTAGGAAGTGCAACAGGGAGAGCAGAACTTTATTATTCACTGGAGAAAAAAAACTACAGAAGATGAAAACGAAGCCCAGCTTTCTCTTTCTGGATACAGAAAGATGAAAAGTGGTTTCATTCTGGAGCATCTACACTTGCTAGGGCAGGAGCTGTAACTCCCTGCGGCAGGTTGATGCTGGCTCCATCACCCAACAACCAAGTCATCTGGAGAAGGAGCAGCAGGGAAGAAGCAATGCCCATTTTTTCCCCACGTTAATTATTGCTACTGCGTGGGTTTTAGAGCTAAGCACACGACAGAACCGGGATGGAAGATGGAAACTGCTAATGCAACGCTTAATTAGGAGCGTAACGGCGACCGCCCCGTCTCAGCGGATCCCTGCGCCCCGTTAACGCGGCTGCTGAGCTCACGCTGGCTTCTCAGCAAGAGCCACATCTGCAGGGGGGCACGCAGGGCAGCAGCTCCTTGCTCCCCCAGGGCAGATCTGCTGCCGTGCAGATGAGCAGACGCACACCTCACTGCTGGGAAGGCTCACCTGGATGGAGTTACCTTCCCATCAATCCACCCCCTGCACTCAGGTCCCAGCTCAGACCTGCCAGGCCTTCCCGGACACTTCAGCTGTGACCTGTGTGGGCCTGCTAAAACCTCCTCCTCTTCCAATTCCAAGGGCCATTCCAACCGAAACGGCCAAGGAAGCCGGGAAGGCTCAGACCTGATCGACTCCATGCTCCAGTCGTTCAGGATCTGCAGCAGATGCAGCAAAAGCCCTGATGATTCACTGTCCTTCGGCCCTGGCAGCTCCCTGGGTAACAAATGGGAACAATATTTTATTTATGCTCAGGTCATCAATTTTAAGGGAGAGGAAGAGGGAGAGTTATTTCCATAAAGTGATGGATTCGAAAATCCATTTTTATCCTCCCTGACAGGGAATTCAAAACCATTTTGAATTATTACCTTTTTCCCTTTTTTTTTTTCCTGGGACCAGAATGAAGTATTTTAGAAATCACATAGCAATTAATTGCTGCATAAACACAATTATACAAGGAGGTACAAATTTCCTTGGGCTCTTTCTGCTAAACAACCACATCCTGACTAAATAAGAGGCCCGATCCTGGCTGCCCTCAGATCCCACGAAGGCCGGCAGGAACTGAGCGAGCACCGTGCCTCGTAGGATAAGCCCCAGAGGAGGCAATTACCCAGGACAGAAAGATCTCATTCAGGTGGCTGCACTACAGAACAGGTACTACAAATAGTCCTTATGCAGCTCAGATTTCACACTCCAACTTTTTCCAGCAAAGGGCACTTCGGTTTCTTCTCTGTCTTTCCCATAAAGGCTTCCCAGAGCTGCTGAGCCCCGGTGCCCTGCTCCAGCTCAGGCCAGCAGCCCCCGACCTGTCCGTGACGATCTCCTGGGGAGGAACTTGGGTGCCAGAGCTCATCTCTGCCCTGTTGGGTCAGACACTGGAGGAAAAGGCTCCCATTTAACATCTCTGCTATCACATTGTTCTACTGAGAACTAGAGTTTAATTTTAAGCTTCGTGGAAATCAAGAACTACGAGGTACCTTACTAAAAGTTCGTCACAGCAGCAAAATTGGGAAGCTAAAAAAGGCCAAAAAACCCTCCTTGAACCCTAGCGATACTTGCAGCTAAGAACAAAGCTCCAAATAATATCTGAAAGATGATTCATTACGGAACAAGAGCTGAAAAACAGGATGCAAAAGCCACTGGACAGCTGCTAGAGATGTGCGTAAAATTGATAAAGCCGGTGCCTAAGGAGCTAATAGCGAAATAAATGAGCAGAAGCTGAGTGTGCAGTGCTGAGCCAGTAAGACTAATGCAATTATGAAATGCATACGCTGTGAAGATATTACTGCTGCATACTGCTGAGGCTGGAACAATGAGACCAGCCCTGTTTCCATTCCTAAAAGGATGTCGAAACGCTAGAAATGTCGAAAAGAACCACAAGAATGATACAGAACTGGAAAAAATAACATCTTACCGTGACAGACAAAACTGAATCCATTTAGCTTATCAGAAAAGTGATCAGGAGTGCCCTTGGTTACCGTACACCATTAACTTCCCCAGCAAGAAATAGTAGGGACCAGAGATCTATTAGAAAAATAAAAAAGAATGACCACCAACTGGAAGCGCAAGCCAGACAAATCTCAATCCAGTGTCGCCAATCTTTAGTAGTAAGGATGAGTAACCACTGGAAAAAGTGACCGAGGGGAGCAGTGAATTTTCCTTCCTGAAGCCTTCAAACCAAGACTAACTGCTTTTTCTGCGAGACGTGCTGCAAGCCTGACGAAATTCACTGGCCCATGCTCTAGGAGAGGTCAGACATGATAGCTCCTCCTGGGCTTAGGGGTTCATTAGTGTAAAGCCAGGAGCTTAAATTCACATTCGGGAAGAAACAAGACCTACTTTAAAAGCAAGAAGAAACCCAAAACGGTAAGAACTTCACCCCTGAGAAGAGAATAACTTATCCCCCTGTTCAGTTTTTCCCCTATGACAGAAACGTAGGATTTTCACTCGTCTCGTCTTGGCCACACACCAAGTACCTCTTTTTCCATTAAAGCAGTTTCGAAACAGCCACATCCCAATTTTAGGTTAGTCCTTTGGCTTGTGTGCATGCCCCCCTTCCCTCCCCAGCAAGTAACTTCATGTCTTCAAGGTGAACTGACGTAAAACACGGGCTTGGCAGCGCCGCTGAATGGTTCTTGAGAGGCGAGGTAGTGGGAACACGCGCTGACTTCTTCAAATACTCAAAGGGGGAAAGAAAAAAGAAAAAAGAAAAGCCCAACAACTGCTACGTAAGGTGTGCAGTAATGCTCTCAAGCAGCAGAATTCATCCACAGCTCATCTGAAAGCTGGCACCGAAGTTTCAAATTCTTCTAAGATCCTCCAGTGGGAAGATGGAGCAACGTTTGCTGCTTTCAGCATGCCGTAAGGATCACCAGGAGGCTGCTGTACCAAGGAGCTCAGGCTCCAGCAGCCTGCTGGCCAGGGATGCAAAAGGTGCAGGAATCTCAATGGCTGGGAGCGAGGTTTGCTTCTAAGCCTTGCAACTCCTGCCTCAAAAGACAGAAAAGGGCTTGTAAGTGATCCCTCGCTAACAATCCAGCCCCAGTCAAGAAAGTCAGGCACACACAAGTTCTCTTTCTTTTCTAAATTCTCGGGGCTGGAGGAACTGCAGCCTTTTGTGTTGAAAGATTTCGCATTTGTGTTCAGAAAGGGTCCTGAGCAGACATCAAAGGAAAACATTAAACTTCTTAGGCAAGCCTTAGGCTAACTTCAGAGGATATATGGCTGCATAATGTTTAGCACTTGGATCACAGTAATTCATGGAAAAAGAAACTGCAGGACGCCCACAAGACATTCCCTACATACTTCCATAATCAGGGACATTTCTGCTGGATTACTTCTCACATGGCAAAAAAAGGCAGCAAAAAAAGGCAGCAACCAAGACACCAATGTGGCTGCATCTGGCCGGCATCTTTCTGCTCGTTCCCATCCTTCCCCACTGGACACGAGGTACATATAAATTCATACGTTCCAAGACTGACAAAGAAAGTGAAAAGCCCAGAACAGGTAGAAACCAACATCGCATCTACTCTGAGCCAGAGAGGAACTGCTGTTTACACTGCCGAATGTCTGTTTTGCTCGCTGTTCCCCCAGGTCCTGCACTAGAAAGCGAGGCAGCAGGCAAACTTCTTAAGAGAAGCCCCCCATCTCCTTTCCAGGGAGGTTTTGCCACCATTGATTATGGAATGTGTGTTTTTCTTAAAGGTTCTAAGAACCATGGGATGCTGTGCCTGGGAAAGAGAAATGTAACAAGTATCTTTCATTTCTTTTCTGGCAAGGGGAAGGCACTGAAATACACTTTTTAACTACAGCTGCCTGGCACGATGCTTTTGTTTCCAGGGTACAGCCAAAGGGGATTAGACACCCTGTACTAATTAATAAAAGCAGACGGTACCTGCTCCAGAGCTGCATCTCCCAAGCAGACGGGACAAAACAGCAGCAGTTCAGCTGTCCAGGTGGGGAAAGGGGGGAACAAAGCACAGCAATCTGTTACAGCGCTGGGTTGAGTTCCACGAGTCTCAGTCCATTTAGGCGTTGGAAAAAGCAATGAAACAAGAGCATGTACTAAATTTGGCACGCATTTAAGTGATACTTTGCTACGAGGGAACAAGAACCTCCGCTCCCGCTAGCCCAGACACCGAAGGACCATATAAACGAAAAGTAGTTACTCACCCCACCCATCTATCTGATCACCTTCTGTTTCCTGAGTCAGCCAGACCTTTCTTGGCCAGACGACACAAGCCACAATTTGGATCTCATTACAAATCAGACACACTAAACCGCTCTCTCCCTTTGGCTGCAGAAGATAAAAGGCCAAGAAAGCAGGCAGCATTTTGGTAACCGGCTTCGTGTAACAGCTTCAGCTTTTCTTAAAAGCCTCGGCATCGATTATTTTCTTTAAATAGCGATGGCTTAGTGAGAACCCTTCCACCCATGTTAATGCACGAGATTTTCCTAAAGAAGAGAAGAAAGCAAAAACTGTCAAACTGTCCTGCCAAAGTGTATTTGTCAAAGAGCTTCTGATACCCAGTCACAGCAAAACACTGAAGTCAAAGTGAGTTAACGCTGGTGCTGAAGGTTTAAGAGGTTAGATGCAGAGAAGAGGAAATAAAGTATAGGCTGACATGGAACAATGCTGGGATTCAGCTCCAGAGAGCGCATCGGCCAACGGCATGAGCCAGTGCTGCAATGTGTGCGTGTCCAGAGGAGCTAAAAGCTCGTGGCACGCCAAGCAGCACAGCTCTCATGTGGTCTCTGTACGACTTGGGGCAAAATGAATATAGGAATTAATTCCTTCAAGCCAAAACACCAACACCCTGCTGTTACATAAAAGCCTGTTTTCTGGGGAGCGTTTCCAACCATGGTGTCATTTGGGCTGTTTTGAATCAAGTGACATAGTCAGGTTCAAGATGGGATGCACTGCAGACTGAGAAACGCTCTGGTTTGAAATCATCTCCCGTTCCCTTCTCAGTCCTCACGGTGCCTGTTCCTTCCTTCAGTCTGTTACATTTCCAGATGGAAAACAAGCGCAGCAATTCCACCGCCCGGTTCTCAGATGCTAATAGAAGCCTGTGATGAAAGAGCTGCAGAAGGCCTCGGGGAGATGCTTAAATCCTAACTCAAACAGATAAAAAGATGACTATTTCAGTTTGCCTGGGAAAGTTTCTGCACACATTGGAAACCCCTTGAGGCAGGGACTGCCCTTCTGTTCTCAGTTTAATAGCCTGTTGTACAAATTGTGATTGCACAATTATTCTTATAAAGTTTTCAATTATACAAAGAACGTATTTTATTAAGGTTTATAACTGTGAGAAATAAAACCTAAAACCCCAAACCCTTTGGACTCAAACTGCGTGACCCACTAATGCTCAGAAGCAAAGCGGCCCCAGCACCATCAAAAATTTACACCGCAGCCCACAACAAACCCTTCGAAGGAGCAACACGAGCATCCATACTTCAAGACACACAGCTTTAGTCTGTGCCTTTGGATCTTCCCTCCTGCGTTTGTGTTTTAGCAGTCAGCACTCCTGGGCAGTCACTGCACACCTCGATGGCCAGGAACTCCAGTTCCGAGCAGCACGGCGCGCTGGCACTGCCCGGCTGGAAGCTACTCACCTGCAAAGCTGCGTGGCACAAAGGACCAGAGGTTGCACAAAGGACCAGAGGGGGCACGGACGTGGCACAAGGAAGGGAAAATGTGTCAAAGGTGCAACCAGCGGGCACGCGCAGCCACGTGTTTTCTCTGCTTTGGGACCAGCCATGGTTAAAAGAGCAGAGCTCAGATTCTGATCTATGATGAGGACAAGGTGAAATATCTTCTTTAGCCAGTAAAGCACCTCCTGGGTCCCAACACAAAACCCAGCTTGCAACACCTCTCCCAGGGGACAGCCAGGGCAGTGACCACCCCCTTTTTACAGGTAACACACCCGAGCACAGGAGCAGGCACCTAAAGGCACACAGCCGGGCTGAGAGGCTGAATGGGTTCCGTGCCCAGACCCGGGGCACAGACCGGTCCACTCTCCTGTGGACATTTACATTTCAAAACCTCCTTCTGCTGAGGAAATGTACAGCCTCCTCTCCTTTAAAAGCTGGAGGCTTTATAGCCCTCAAGGCCAGCTCTGCTGAGCATAGCGGCCGCTGTACCAGAGCGAGGAGCCCCCAAGAGGCCCACAATGACTCAGAAGCAATAGCCTAAGAGGAAGCCTGTCTACAGAGAAGCTGCAAAACCCCAAACTGTGGCAGTCTGCAACCAGCATTATTCATAACAGAACGCTTAAATTCGATTGTTTGGCATGGAGACAGCATCACAGAGGTGTGGATCAGCCCAGCCAGGCAACAACCAGGAGAAGAAGGCAGGAGAGCCTCCAGCAGCAGCAGGCAGGTCAGAGCACCAGCAGGAAGAATCCAGAAGGACCTTCTCAGCTGCACAACCGATGCCCTTGGCGCAAGGTGACACACGTTTGTCTCTTCTGTGCAACAGGGAGGGGGAAGCACTGCACCCTACCAGGCAGGGCAGCTCTGTCCCATGCCATCCTGGCCTCTCTCTCTTGAGGCTGCTCCAGAAGCTGAACTCATTCAAGGTGCACACACGCCCAGAGCTCACAGTGCAATTTCCTCTCATCTCAGCTAATAAATCTTACGGTGTGCCTGCGTTTTCTGAGCACGGGTTTTACGAGCTGAATAAACCTTATGGAGGCTTGATTGCCAAGGCAGCCCAAACCTAGAAACTTGATGCCTGACCACAGCCAGGCACAGCAGGCTCAGAGAGCTGCTGTGAGGAAGCAGAGCAGCAGTTTCTGCACTTCAGAAGGAGCTTAACTGGCCTGCTCCCTCTGCAAAGACCCCTGTGTATTGGCTCTGAAAGCTTTTCATTCAGCTTAGCCTCAAGACCGTTCCCCTCGTGATCACGGGATGGTAGACAGGACAGCATCCTCTGGCTGTGCTGAGCAGCAAGCACCCAAAGAGCCCTGGCAGATAACTCTCACTCCCGGCCATCCGTCCGTGCGCATTTACAGCTGGCATCACGGCAAGAGACAGACCACCCGTGAGGAAACCTGTCTTCTGGGGCTGTTCTGGAATTGACTTTTAACAAAAGCAGCAGCTCACCCTTAGATCCTCTAGGCTAAGAGCCCATTTTCCAAGCAAAAACCGCAGCAGCGAAGGCCGGG
The DNA here is from genome assembly GCF_047663525.1 of Anas platyrhynchos. Taxonomy (NCBI): domain Eukaryota; kingdom Metazoa; phylum Chordata; class Aves; order Anseriformes; family Anatidae; genus Anas; species Anas platyrhynchos. The sequence continues at coordinate 3,312,475 of NC_092606.1, forward strand.
CGCTGGCACAGCAACTGCCATCGGCGCGCGGGGTGAGGTCAGGCACGTACCTTGGAAATGAGTTCATCGTGGTTAGCCAGATGAGCCCTGCAGTGAATGCAGCTGTAGGTCCTGTGGCACGAAGGCAGATACGCCTGGAAAGTCTTGGACCTTGTCATCTTCACCATTGGAGCCACCGAGCGCTGCGTGAACTCCGGGGTGGCCCAGGAGGCGCTGCCGCAGGAGGGGTCGCACGGGAAACACCGAAAGACACAGGTAAAGGCCGTGGTTTGGCAGGTGGCGGGTGTGGGGCAGGCTCCACACGCTGGGGACAGCTTCAGAGGAAGAGATTCAGCCGGAGGGGACGGAGGAGCTGGCACAGACCTGCATTGGGAACAGAGCAGAGATGCGGTGAGCTGCGGCTGCCTCCTGGCTGGCGGGGGGACCGAGTGCCCAGAGGAAGCAGAGGGGACAGGAGCAGCCAGGGGACAGGGACACGGACACAGCCTGCAGATCAGACCCAGGAGGACAGGGCTGTATCCACAGCGCAGCTGCTGACGGGCTGGCTGCCCTCACCGCCCCGCTCCTGCTCTCCACCATCTTCTGCCACTCAACCCCCTACACCTCCGTTCATTCTCCCAACACTTAATGGATTTAGAAGAGCTACAGAGGCACAAAGATGCTACAGAAAATCATTTTCATCACGCCTGGCCTCCCAGACCCCTCTGGGGAGCAGCACACGTCCAGCTCCAGCAGCCCTCGGAGGAGCTGGGCTCTGTCAGCTGGAGGCAGCCAGGAGCCCTGTATTCTCCACACCGCCCCAGTTTCCACCTGGGAAACGGAGGATTACTTCACCACGCTCACCTTTTTTAACCTGCAGCAAGCTCCAAGGGCAGCAGCCACTCTACAAACCGCACTCCAGTATTTTGTTTTCCCCATCAGACCGTCTGAGGGCACTCACAGCCAGGAGCAGCCTCCAGGTCCACCCTGACGGCAGCAGACGGCTCAAAATTCTCTTCAAGTTGGCAAAACTCTTTGCTATCCAGCATTACCTGACAGCCTGCTAGGTAGCTCAAGCTTGGCTCTTTTCTGTCAGAAATCAGGTTTCAGATTCCCCCTCTCACCTCAGCAGGTATCGGTGTTCCCTCCGAGAATGGGGGCAGCAGTGGAACGAGGGAAGTACTCGGCACCCAGCGTGCACACACGCTCTAGAAATTAATCATGGGCTCTGGCTGCTCCTCCCAGGAGGATTTCCTTCGCATAAAAGATGGGATTCTGTTCAGTTCCTGAGTCTGCATTTTGTGTATCAAATGCTGCAACCACCCCTATTCTAAAATAAAAAAGAAAACCAACCTGCACCTGACCTGCAGCGGGAATTTCTCAGGTGAGGTAACAGAAAGGTGCAGGAGCTGACAGCTGGTATGAATAACTTGCCTGAAGTGTATCCGACCATCTTCCAGGTGAGGCTAACGCCAGCCCAGGTCACCAAGCCATGAGCCCAGCTCCTCACAGCTCGCACACTGAGCTGGGCTGTCCCAGACAAGACGCCAGCGACGCGCCGAGCTCCAGGGACACGGCAGAGCACGGACAGACTTGGACTCGTCTAAGCAAACGTGGCTCGGGCTTGCTAAAGGGACAGGCGTCAAACAGCAGGATGGAAATCAGGAAATCTATCAGGGAGCTGAAGGCAGGAGCTAGGAGAGCTGTGCTAGG